>NC_072029.1:8798303-10119553 GCF_027791375.1 Indicator indicator
AAATACTGAACATGCCAGCTGCCAATTATGTTAATTTTTAGTGGTGATCTACTGTGTTGTTTATTACTGAACTGTCCAATTTCCTTTTATTAATATTCTCACTTCATTCTAGAATGGTTATATTTTCCTGTTCTTTGTCTTTGCCCTTATTTATTTCACATAGAACACATTAAAATTGAACCTTCTATTTTTTTTTCCCTGGTATATAATGGATTTGAGATAATCAGTGGAATACCAATATGATCTTTCATTCCCCATATTGCTCTTGCATTTAAATGGATTGGAAGGATCAAATGACTTGCATGGGGAGGCTTGTTGCCCTTGAGAGCAAACAAATCCACAGTCAGAAACACAAGACATAAGACTAAAAAAAAAAAATCTTCATAAAGTATGATTTTCACCACCATTTAGACAACAGAATTATCTTCTAATGCAGCATCTCTTCATGTGTTAACCTGCATTTTCCATGTTTCCTTTAAAGTCTTAGCAGAATCCTAGAATTCAGAGTATATTAAACTGCCCAATTTGCACTGAATGAATTTTGCTGAAGCATTTGTGACCCTGAAATTATGAGCTTTGTGAAGACATCCTTATCCTGAATCTGTACAAGAAATGTTAATGGGAAATGGAGGAACAAAAAGAAAGGTTTTATGAAGGAAAAGCTGTCAGAGTTTTCTAACAAGTGCTTTTACTTAGACCCTTTTCTTAGGGGGGAGGATAATTTCTCTCAGAAAGCCCATCTGGAAAGTTCTATTTTACTTCCCTTGAATACTGCATGAAATACTGCATTTGCTGTCTTTCTTGTGATATTTCTGTATTTCCAAATCCAGCCTGTGCCAAAAGAAACAATCACAGAGAGTTGCAAAATCAAAACAGGAATTCAACTCTGTTCTTTTTGACATTAAAATTACAAGGCCTGGGTTTTGGCCAGAAGTTTTGGTGGAATAATTCAAGAGAGCTACTTTCAGTTTACAAGGCTTGAATTTACCAAGACACTGTCCTGACATAAACCCAAAAATAATAATTATTATTTCTGTTCTTTCTCACCTCTATTTGCAGCACTATCAGATTTACCAAATGTGCCACTATCATCCCATTGGACTCTCTTACTTTTTTGGTAAATCCCTTTTTATTTCAGAGTTATTACTTCTAATCCAGACACTCAGTAAGTTTACCTTTAGTAAGATTAGCCATGTTTAATACTTGGAGGAATGACTCTGCTGTGAAATGCAGGCATCTGCCAACATAATCCCCCCAGCCTCATAATGATATATAAAGCAGTTAATAATCAAATGTTGTAAATAGAAGGTAGAAGGCATTATATAAGAGGTTCTAGGTGACACACAAACAGTATCATCAGAATGAGTTTCAACCTTGCTCAAGAGGTTTTATGCAAATATCCAAGTGACCATTTTATAGGTTTTCAGAAAATAATATTCAACAAACTATCTTAATTTAAACACTCCAGATCAAAAGTATTCGCATGAGTATCATAGTATGGTAGAATCATAGAATGGCTCAGGTTGGAAGAGACCTCAGAGACCATCTACTCCAACCTCCCCACCATGGGCAGAGACACCTCTCAACTAGATTTGGCTGCTCAAGGCCTCATCCAACCTCAACTTCAACTCCCCCAGGGAGGAGGTAGCCACAACCTCCCTGGGCAGCCAGAGTCTCTAACCCTTGTACTGAAGAATTTCTTCCTAAGATTCAGTGTAACCCTGCTCTCCATCAGCTTCAAACCATTCCCCCTTGTCTTATTGCTAGACACCCCTATGAAAAGTCCCTCTGCAGCCTTCCTGCAGGATCCCTCCAGGTATTGGAAGGCAGCCTAAGGTCCTCTCAGAATCTTCCTTTCTCTGGACTGAACAACCCCAACTCCCTCAGCCTATCCTCATAGCAGAGTTCTTCCAGCCCCATGGTAACATCTCACTAATCACCGATGCATGTGCCACAAATCACAAGAACTCATGATATAACAGATTTTTCAGATGTTTTTTCCATTTTTCTGAATAAAATGTCAATATTCTTTCTTCCCTTCAGTAATGAGTATCCAGAAAGCCAACACTGACTCAACCACCCTTCATCAATGTGCAACCAAGCTTGTACAAACAATTTATTTCAGTTTATGACAGCACGAGGGCTGATCTTATGCATAGAAGTAAGACTTCTCAGTGAGATTAATAAAGACAGGAATAATGCAATCACAGCTTGTAACTCCTTTTATGGACAAAAAAGCCTCAGAAAAAGCTGATGGGGTGAGCCAAAAATCACAATGAGCTGTAGTACATGTTGAACTATTACCATTAGTAAACACTCAGCTTCCTTGAGCTGACCATGAAGTGATAAGAGCAAAGAACAGAGATCCACTGTCTGAGAAGAAACAGAAAACAACAACCAGAGTGAATTCTGACTTCTGTGCTTCCCTGCAGTGCCTAGGAACAGGAATGTAGTCTTGCTGCTTCTAATTTTGCACTCTTACTGAAGGTGTTCTATTAATAACAATTGTAATAATGATGAAAGATTACCTGCTTTGTGAAAGAGGAATTGAGAAGACGCTCAAAAGAAAACATTTAATTTATTTTTTTTTTGCATTCATTGTGTCTTTAGGCTTTGTTTTCTTCCAAGCCCCTAGAATTTCACATTTCTTAATGATTTTCCAAACTGTTGTCCCTTCAGTGTTTTGAGTGCTCTGAGCCTTCTCTTCTGTTCTGTCCCTAAAGGATACAGTTGTCTCAAGCAAAAATAACAAAGCTGTCTCTGAAATTGAAAGCCAGCTACTCCTGTCAGCAGAGCTCCTTGCAATTTAATTCATATTCAGGTGTCGTTCTTGTTTATGCATTTGTAAATTTGTGGTTTCTTTTGTACTGAAATAATAACAAAATAAACCAAGTCTGGGAATTTTATGCAGTGTTCTGCCTCTGATTACAAATGAAGTTATTCTGTGCCCTCTGCTACCGCTCCAGCCAGCAGTAAATCTGTATAATTTTCAGGAGCTGGCTGTCATTTCTCAGAAACCATACAGCTAAAGCTCTATTTCTGAAGATACAGGCAAGTAATAAGACTTCCAGTTAGATTATTAGCAATAATAATAACAGTGCTGTTTAAGAGACTATCATGTGAAAGTTAGATCAAGGCCAGAGATATTTAGACACCCCCTTGTTTGAGAGTCTACAGTGAATGTTTTCTGTTTTTAAAGGGCCAAAGAACATCATATTAGAAAGCCACCTAAATCCCACTCAAGAGGCTTTAGGTTAGATGTGACAAATGACTGCAGAAAGATGCAGCTACTATAATGTACAGCCTAAACCTTAGATGTCTACAACTATTAATAATTCATACTTGAAACTTACAATTCCTGCTTTTTTGACCCAGGTTCAAAGCACTTCATATTTGGCTCAGTGTAAACAATAGCTAGGAAATACCTAGGCTGATGTTCATAGCTAGAGATATAAACAGAACAGAAATGACTAAGATAAAAAAGAGATATCACCAAGATCTCCAAATGCTTTGGGTTTGAATATGCTTAATTTGCAGCAAAATATTTCTACTTGAATATATATTGCCCTGTCTGTTGACCTGAGGGTCAATGAGCTCAAGCATTATTCTGAAAAATATTTCCAGGACAAGCAGATTCTAACCAGAATGTTGCTTGGTTTCCTTTTTGCTTTCACTTATAAACTCTGCAAATATAGATCTATATTTTTAATGTCATGTACAATGACAGTAATAACAGATCTAAAGCTCTGAAATAAATCATGTAAATGATAATGATAAAATACACTCACACATAAAAAGCTTCCCATCATATTGCACTAGAATTTGGACAAAATATCACATTCTTCAATAAAAGCATAATTTGCATGAAGGGGAATAACATAACTGATCACTAAATGCTAACTTTAGTGCAGATATCTAGGTGGCTGAATGAGCATTTAATTGGTGATTTGTGTGTGTGTGTGTGTGTTCATTTGTTTCCTTAAGAGATGTGGTTCAAGCAGATCAAAACATTCCTAATCAAACTAAGACTCTGCCCTATGAGATTGTGCTCAGAAGGATTATAGTTTATGGATAGGTACACTCCAAGCAGTGAAAAATAGGTGAAAGAAAGGTAGGCTGGAAAAAAAAATCACATACTTCACACTGACTACCAAAAAAAGTTACTCTGTGTAATTTGAATGTGTCTAAGAATGGAATGGAAAAGTAAAGACCATTAATTCTATCATTCATATATTTAACTACCTCAGCGTCTATCAGAAACTGTGACAATTTTGGATAATGCTCAAAAGCGGACAAGGCACAGACGAAACCTTTAAAATGCCTTCCCCCAGGAACCAAACTGACTCTGATGAGAAATATCTTCCAAATGTAATACTGAATCTCCCCTGGAAGGATGCCACGTATATACTCTGGCACATTTAAGGGCAAAACACATTTCAAAAAGAGATGTTCAACACAATCAGAAAAGGGGAGGTTCTGGCAAAGCAATTTACTACAAATGGACATGCTGGACAAGATGCTATACCAGGAGCTCACAGAGAGAATGCAATATTGGTGCTTGATACTAAGCAAGCAGAACAAGTTGCCAGCAAGCCAGGAATTTTTGCTACTGTTCCACTTTAGTGAGTGGCTGAGGCAAACACTCAGGTTAAACTTTTGTATAACCACTTCTGTAAGGTACTTCAATATCTGTCAAGGTTAGCTTCAGAAAACTAATATCTAATTTTCACAAGGGAACAATTGCACATTTCTTGTCTTTTGATCAGGGCTTTCAGTACTTCCAGATGATGAAATCCACAGTTAGAGGTTCCCTCCACCTAGAAAAAAAAAGCCACAAACAGCATTTTCATACTTTGAAGGCTGCCAAAGGGCTTCCTTCATGGTGCAGGGCATTTTGAAACATCTAATTGAATAGTAGCACAGAAGGACTGAGTACAGTTTAAGTCAGAGCAATCATCCCTCATGTTGATGTAACAAGTGCTAAAACCAAAACCAAAGGTCAGTAGCAGCAGTTTCAGTGTCATAAAAAGATCTTTCTTCGTGATGTAAAACTGACTGATCTTATGCCTTGTCACAATGACTGTTATCTGGGAAGGGATATAGACAGCAGAAGTACTTTTTTATGTGCTCTGACTCAAAGACAATTCCTTCTGGAAGGAAATCATCATTCATTGTAGAGTTCTCAGCTGGACTCAGAAACCTGGCTGTAAGACATAGCAATTGCATTGTCTGAAGTAGAACAAGGTACAACAGGTTATAGAGACACAGAGAAACTTTTTTATAGGCTCTGAGCACTCTTTTGGGAAGTGCCATTTCAGTCTCAGACTCCCACTGGATGTTTGCCTGCTCTGAATTCCCCTGTAAAAAGAGCATTCAAGTCCATGATGACAGTTTAGTGATAGCATATGGCACTGTTGTCTAGTAGTGACATTTTCCAGGTACAGATATGATTTTCCATACTGCATTGATTTCAGTAGTTGTGATGTATGCAAATGAGGGCAAAAATCAGAACTGGGGTGAACACAGCTGTATGAAATGCCTAACACAATTAATTCTGAGCTCAGTCAGTGCAGAAATCGCAGAGTCTTATGCTAGTACTACACCACTAAAGGCAAATGTATTTTCTGTTATCAGAGCATGGGTCATTTTGCATTGCAGTTCAGAGCAGAATACAGCTAAAAGGGTCATTATATTTCCACTTTCTTCCAACAGAACAATAGAAATTTCAGATTTATTCTGTCTTACCTCATTGTTTTTTTCTGAAATAAGCAGCCTTGCTTTTTGTGAAAGAGATGCATGCTTTTGAGAGAGATTGTTGTAGTCAAAATGGATACTGGATACTGGAAAAGAGTTTGAGAGTCTTAATGGTACTAAGAGAACTCTGTGGAAGAGACATAGACATAGACATCTGTATATAAGCATATGAGGGTAATGTAAGGTGATGCAGCCAGTGCTGGCTGAGAAATTATGTTCAGAGTGTTCACAATTTAGATTACATGGAATTGTTACACTACAAATACTCTCCTGAATTGTTTCTGAGCTTTTAATACTGTAATCTTTATTCAAACAAAAAGCACCACTGGCTAATTACGTTGAGGCTAAATAATGGAGATTATTAGGGGGAAAGTAAACAAAGGCAAAACTACTGAATGTCATAGTTCCTGAGTCATTTAGGCAGAGACTATGTTTTGCTAAGCTTTCCACATATATTTTTCCTTTGTACAATGGTAATTTCCTTTTTCCTTTAAGTAGCAAAAGTTCACTTGAAAGAACATATGTTTATTGTTTTGTCTGCATCTTATTGGCTTAATTCTTTTTTCATTTATATGCAGAAGGTACACACTGGCCTTTGTTACTGATCAACCTTTTTGTACCTAAATGAGGGATTTTATTTCTTTTTCATATTTCTGCCAAGAATTGTACAGTGTGGTTTTACCTCTTTTGGGCTTAACTCCAAAATCTTAAATGCATTAAGATCTGGCAAAGTTCATATAGTGTTACCCAAATACATGCCACTCTAAGGATGGGTTAAGGGTCCTTGTACCTCCTGGGATAACACGTGAAGTTCTTCTGTTTTAAAGCATCAATAAGAATGCAATCACATTAATGGCATGAATAATAATGTGACCTTCAATTAGGGTTTTGGTTTGGTTGGGGTAATTTTTCTATCAGAAATAGAACAATCTGCATTTCAATATTGCAGCTTAAATAAAAATGAAATTTTTATTAGTAATATACAAACAAAACAAAAAAAGGGGGGGGGGGGAATCCCTATATCACCAAGAAAGAGTTCATATTTATGACATGACACTAGGACAATAAAGAACCTATTTTTGAAGCATTCTTGCCTTGTGAATGTGCCTGAGTTAGTGTAAATAATGTCTGTGGCACATAACTTCAGTGAAATACTGCCTATTAAGAATGTCACAGCAAGGAGGAGGAGGTTTGATGATATTTACAGTTCAACAAAGCCAGTCGTGTTTTTCACACACGCAAAACAAAAAACGATTTTCAAGTTTGCTTTTGTTTCTTAAAAGCCTGTCAAATGTCAAAGGCTTTGGAACAAGTGCTGAAAATTTCAATGATCTTTAAATGAAAGCCATTTAAGTGGCGTGTAGGCAAGGCTGCTGCTTGATCTGCTCTGTTTTAAGGAAGGATTGGAGGGGGCCTTTCCTAGAAGATCAGAAGTTGGACAGCAGATGAATGCTCTATCCAATGTTTTCACTTATCCTAACATGAGAGGTTTCCTTTTGGCTATGTCACAAGCTTTGCAGAATAAAACTGCCTGTGGAAGAGTATTTCCTCCTGGGAAATATGGAGATAAATTGCAATACCAAAATACATGCTTTAGATTCTGGCTTCTCTTTTGCATCACAAAGAAAGTCAATATTTAAGCAATTCCACAGATTTCTCCCAGCTTGGTAAAAGGTTCCCCTCAGACTATTGGCGAAAGAAAGAAAGGAAAAAGCTTTTTTAGTGCACCTAATCCAATGCCTTTTCAAACTGAGGGTTTGGTGTGTAAGCAAAGGCAATTGTCTGTTAATCAGTTTATATTTCTGATTTTTGCACTATCTGAAGCATTTACAATCACAGCTCTGTTATTGGCCAGAGAACTGTGTTGGTCTTGTTTTGATGATATGGAACTGAGGCACAGAGTAGCTCAGAACCAGTTTTTTCAACCAGACACTGGAGCAAAATTCACAAAAGAACTTCCAAGATATGGAAAATGATATTTAGACATAAATATTGTTTGGTCTATGCTAATTTGGACTCTTAATTTCTACATGCCTTTAACAATCTCATGCTGTACCAAACAGTGCCTTTGCATGGCATTCACCACTTCAAGGACTCATGAAGTGCATGGCTACAGTAGTATTTAAGATGTTATTTTTCAACGTGTATTGTATCTATTGCCAACATTTAAGCAAAATCTAGTTTAGTTGCTTCTGAAAAACCAGACTTGTGTGTTTGGGTTCACTATTTATTGGTACATTTAGTCAGCTTTCCTGGCATTTCGATATATTCCATTTTTATGGAACACTGACAATTATATAGTTCCTGTAAGACTGTTTGTAGTCACAGGAACAATTAATATAAAAGGGTTTTGTTGGGTTTTATTTTCTTTTTCCTAAGTGATTAAAAATGAAAAATTTATCAGGAGGTGCTTGGTGTTTTTACCAGAATTTTATAAACTCCATTTGCAATTTGGGAAATAAAATATTTTCTCACATCTCTAATAATCATTAGCTTGGCACTCAAGGTAATAAACCAAGATCATTTAGCTAATTGGAAGGGGCTAAGTAACCAATTACTTGAAGATCTCTGTGGCTTAAGTAGGACAACTAAGAAAGAGCTCCCAAAGTGAATATCCAGGGCACAGTCTGCAGATGTTTCACATGCAGACATTATTATGGATGTGTCACTTACAGTCCCTTGCAGTACACTGAGTCATCTGACAGTGATGTGGTAAAGGAGAGCGTGCTTCTGCAATGCCATAAGAGGAATGCAGAGCAAATATCTGAAATGTCTCTGAATTTTCATCCAGATTTTGAGTCCTGTTGTGACATTCTGCTGCATCTTGAATTGCACCACCTTCCAAAATAGGGGATGTACAATTCAGACTAGAGAGAATGAAGAGATCTTTTACAATGGACTCTGGCACAGTTCACCCAGAGAGGTGGAAAATGTCCCATCCCTGGAAACATTCCAGGTGAGGTTGGATGGGGCTCTGAGACCCAGGGGCAACCTGATCTAGTTGAAGATGTCCCTGCTCACTGCAGAGGGGTTGGACTAGACGACCTTCAAAGATCCCTTCTAATCCAAACCATTCTCTGGGTCTGTGATTCCCACAAATCCCCTGCTCTGTGGGCCTCTACTGCCATAAAAGGGGCAAATTCTTATTTTTTTCTACTACGTTTCTCTTCAGGTCGACTTAATCTGACTGAATGAAATGTAAAGAGAAAGAAAAACAGGCAATGACCATTTACTGCAGGCTGTTTTGGGAAGGAGTAGCAAAGGTTGTTAATCACTTCTCTTGACTTGTAGGCTGTGGCTGAATGAAATCCTGTAAATTGTAATTTTCTGAGAACATCCAGTCCTAAATTACACAAACAGTTACTCTTGTATGCTCTGCCAACAATCGAGTATTCTGGTCAGTAAAATGCTGGAACTCATTTTGCGTGGCTTGGCACTCCCCAGAGTGATCTTTCTTCCTTGGCAAAGCTCTCTTTTTGTGGTGATCAACAATAACAACAACAACAACAATAAAGCATTAGAATCTTCCTGCAAAGGTAAAGGTTTAGCTTCCTGCTGCAGGGTAGTGTCAATTGTCAGCATCTTGTTTGGTTTGTTTATCTGGCTTTTATTCTTCCCTGACATTTAGAGATTATGTGTTTTCCTTTTCCTCCTCCTCACTGCTGGAGCCATCTGTGGGCCTTTACACAGACACATCCATTAGGAATATTAGATAGACAAAGCTAATGTGCACTGGAGTAAAATGACAAACTCCTTTTCTTAATTAATGCCATCGCTGCTGCTCAAGTGAGGGCTGCAAGCTTCCAAAGTAGTTTGGAAATGATTTTTTTCTTACATTTCCATAAGCATTATTCTACCAGATTTATACTGTTCTTTACCTTAAACAGTGGAGTATCTGAGGATCCTGATCCCCTGAATCCACATCTCCATTTGTGCATTAAGCACTGGTGGGGGCGTATTCTGAGTGCTGGACCTCAGCCATCTGCACTATTTGACTCTAAGGAGCATCCCTGCTGTGCTGTCAATCTGCTGAATTAGTGCTCTGCCAAATGATCCCCAGACCCTCCCTGCTCAGGACTTTATATGGGCCCTTCAGGTGATCAATAAACAGCTTACATGAGATTTCTCACTTCTGGAGGATGACGACTTTGTCGTATGACTCTGACTGTCCATTTGAGAGATGTGTTAAAGCAACTGTTGCTTCATTCAGTTTATGTCCTGGGCTTCCTGTCTGTGCAAGTTATAATCCAAGACAATTCCAACCCAGGCACGGAAAACTGACCCAAATATAAACATAAACCTCACCTGGGACAGATACCTGGGGCTGTTACCTGGGAAAACTTCACAGCTGCAAACAATCAAGATACGACTGAAAGAACATTGGACACATGGACCCCACGCATCATATTGGCAACTGAAATGTTAAAACACTTAGGAGAACAGCAGATATGGGAAAGGGTTAAAGTCTGCCATATTCCATGTTTATATGGCAGCATTGGCAGCATGAAGGAGCAGAGTTGCCTCCATCATCTGCTCCATCATCTGATCGCTGCGTCTCATCATTATTATTTACAGCTACTGCTTCCTTCAGATAAAATGAGAATATTTTTTCACACCCAAGTTTTTCTGAACATTTTCCTTACTCCTACCTGCCACTTCTTTATCATTCCAGACAATCTAAATATTAAAATACTGCCCTTATATTTCAGGATTTTCCTTTCATTTGTTGTTTCTTGCATGCAAAGTTTGCTTCCTCATGCATTTTGTCAGATATGACAAAAATAAGCTTAGAATGCATGTATGTTCAGTTCTCTTGATCAACTATCAGAGAGGTAAGCAAGATCTGCAATATTTTTACTTTCAGCTGTGTGCTCCAAGCTGATTTCTATCTTTATCCTAGTCCTAATTTCACTGGTTACAGATTTTTTTTTAATCTTTACTTTTTCTATCCACATTGGAGTGTAGTGGTATGGAAAAAACCCTAATATTCCCTACTCTCAGAAGTCATGAATACTTGTGTTCATGATATTGTGTGATAATGCACAAATATTGTATTTGTGCCGAATATATAAAACTATTTAGATACCCTACATAGCTTTCTGAATCTCTGTTCCCCTGCATGGGCATCCCTCACTTGAATATACACAAATATCAAACTTTAAAGTAACTTGGTCATTGAATTTCATTTGGCTTTGTGAAGACCTTCTATATGCTCTCTTATGTTGCATAAATGTGTGTATTTATAACATTTAGTTTAAAAACCTTTTTCCTGTCTACTTATTGCTTATTACATAAAATTAGAATCAGACAGTATCTGGGCAATAACATCTAGCAAAGCACATTAATCAAAACTAGGAGATTATTGTTTGGATCACATTAACTCCTGGAAACCTCAGCCATAAATCAGAGCAATTTTTTTTCCAGGCACACAAACTAACAGTGAAAAGATGTTAGATTTCCTTCTCAAGAGTGGAAGATATAAGTTGGAATGATTTCTTTAAAGTCTGCTCAAACATACAACTTGGCTCAGTTCAAAATTAATCCACCACACCATAAAAATGGCATTAAGGTGTCATATATATCCTTAATAACAACTCTCTGCTGGGATCCCTCAGCTGTGCTCCACAGTGTGCTATGATCCCTGTCTTCTGACTCAAATGTTGAAGTGTACAGTGATTAAAACACAGCAGGAACACCTAGTTCTCATTAAAGACATTAGTGCAACTCCACCAACTGCAACACTTTCCAGTGGTTCAAAAGACATTACAGCTATGTTCATGCTAGAAAACTAGGGTAAAAAGAGCCTTTGTGCTTGGAAAACACTACTTGGATTTGGAATTGTTATCTGACTACTATGGAAACAAAACTCTCAAAGTTGTTTTAAACTCTTAATTAAAAAAAAAAAAAGAATGTATACACACCTTTGTGTCACTTGAATTTATCTAATTTCACCTTCCACTAACTGGATCATTATCCACTTATTCACCAAGTGAACAGCACTCTTTTGTCAACACTTTGCACCATAAATACTTCTATATTCAGCTTGTGAACAAGTCACCTCAACCTTCAGTGGATAAAATACAATAGATTATCTTCTTCACATGCCTCCATATTGTCTTTTAATCCTTTAATCATTACTGTGGATTTTCTCTGACCTGTTTTCTATTTATCAACACCTTTCTTGAAGCACAGATACCAGGTCTAGGCAGAGTATTCCTGAACCATGCCAGTAATAAAATTCTGCAACTAGTAGGAGTCTCTCATTTTCATGCACAAGAATTTTAGTCTTTTTAGTCACCACACTGAATCTGGAAGTCTTAGCAAATGATTGATCACTTGTGTCTGTCAGACTTCTCTTTGGATGTTTTTAACCTGTTCAAAATCAACCACTTTCAAATAATTTTGGGGCACAGTCCAGGTGTTGAGTATGGGTAAGAGGCCATTTCCAGTTGACTTTTCTTATCTCTAAAGCACACTTTGGAGACTGGGAGGTTTCCATTTCATGTCTGAAGACAATTTTCAATCCAGACACTTGAGGCCTTTCCAGAGTAGCTGCTTCTTCAGAACTCTTCCATCATATATAGTCCTATATATTGTCCTTATATAGGATATATAGTCCTTATTTCTAGATGCATGATTTTGTCAATGTTTAAAATTCACATTTTTGCCCATGGTGGTATTCATGAATCACTTAGCAGTCTTCTAGATTTCTATCATTTGTGGAGTTTACTGGAGATCATTTTATGCTCTTTAGGTCATTGACAAAAGGGCATGAGATGAAGAATCAAATTCTGGGAGATTCTGTTTCAGAAACATCCACTCATTGATTAGTCATTAGCATTTGTCATAGAGATCTCTCAATTAGCAGACTCCAATCCAATTAATGTGTAGATAGCATATTGTTCAAGTGCTTTATCAAAAGGGTATGTGAAGTGAAATCAGAAATCTAATTATATTATCCTACAACCATAGAATGGTTTGGGTTGGAAGGGACCTTAAAGATCATCCAGTCCCAACCTCCTGCTTGGTGGACACCTGGGACACCTGCTCAAGGTCCCATCCAACCTGGCTTTAAGCACTTCCAGGGTTGCAGCCTCTGGAATTTCTCTGGGCAACAGTGCTGTAGTTATCAGCCACATATTTCAACTCATTAGAAAAATATTAAGTTACTTTGACATGATTTATTTTCCTGAACTCAGGGTGATTAGCATCAATTCTATTTTCTTTTTTAAATTATTTGTAAATTAAATTCTGTATCATCCGTTCTATTGCTGCTCACTGAAACACATTTTCTACTCCTTTTGAATGGCTGAAATATGAAAGGATAGAGGGTAATCAAGGCTAGTGGCTGATGTAAGAAAGAAGAAAGCAGTACATGATTTTTTCTTCACAAACACTATAACTATAAGCAGTCACCTGAAAATCAGCATTTGCAGATGTTAAAATGACCAAATAATGACTTCATTATTACAACTTAGCATGAATTTGGTTCAAAATTTAGTGCTTTTTAGAGTGAAAGACAACAACAGGGACATTTCTTACTCAAAAATCTCATTGAATTTATATTTTTATCCAAGTGATCTTTTAATCTATTTTCAACTAAGTAGGAGAGCACTCATATTTAAGTACAATTCTGGCCAAATATGTATTTCTGTTTAGGAAAAAATCTCATTGTCTTATTTGTTCCTGAGCATCATTTCATGTTTAATCATCAAATAGTCATTTTGTATTAGTTTTTTTAATTCTTTTTTTTACTTTTACATTAGGAGAGCCAGATAAGCCATTTTAGAAAGAAAATACATTTGTTGCTAAGTTCCTAGGGAAAGATTTCCGGATATTTTGCAGCAATTTTGCTATTTCAGTAGAGACCAGCTGTTTAATTTCATAATTAGGCTTAGTTAAATTTCTTTCTTTTTTTTTTTTTAATGAAAGACTGGAAAAAAGACAAAATTCCATTCCTTTAAGCAAAATAAACATGGATATCAAACTCCACTACAACAGCAACTTTGCAGATGATCAGACGTCGACCTGGCGTGACAAAGAATGATAGAGAAATGCTAATTAATGGTGGAGAAAATGATAGGGCTGGTAGAAACAACACTGTCAAATGATAAATTCAGTATTTTACACACTCTGTTCTCATTTATTACTTTTATGAAAAGCTGAATTTGATTAATGAAAGTCATGTTCTCTTTAAATTTTGACACGTTGTTACACTTCAGGGCTTTGCATCTGAACTGTAAAATGAAATTCCCTAGACCTGATTCTCAAATCATCTAAGTATGATTGAAGAATACATATTCTTTGCAAACATATTCTGACTTGAAGAAGTTTAGCTTTTATGTATTAAATCAGGAAAAAAAAAAAAAAGGTATCTGATTTTTAATTTTTTTTTTCTGTTTGCATAGCTTCCTGGAAATCATCATTTCAAAACCACAAAGACAGTCCTGCTGAAGAATCTGTATATGTGCAGTGTCAGTATTGGAATCACAATGACTCCCTTCACAAAGTCTTCTGTCCAAACCCTTTAATAATACCCACATCTTTAAATCTCCTAGGATTTGATTTTAATGCATTCAGCTTTCAAATTTCCAAGCACTAGCTGCCTAATGCAAGTCCCCTGCCGTTGATGCAAATCCTTCCATAGACTTCAAGGGACTTTGGAGTAAGTCCTAACATTACAGATGGTGGATAATTCTTAGTAAATGGCACATCAGACACAAGTGGACACTTTCTCCCTGCAGGAAACATAAAAAAAAAAGGCCATTCAAATCTAAAATTGTTCATGCTGTAATGATTTCTGTGCTTTTGATTATGATTTTTTAATTTTTTTTTAAATGACATCAAATGTAAATCCTGTAAAAATATATTAATTATGGACTTAGTTCTTTTTCAAATGAACTAAGGCTCTATTAGCCCTTTAAACTCTGTAATGTAGACAATTGCTATCATCTTGTAGTTATAACACATTTCACATTCATGGATAGCCTGTGCAATAGTGTCCATGATTAAGTTCACACCTCAGTCTTAAGCCCATCTACATGTTGCATCTCTTCCCTGAAGGCCTGAGATGTTATAGGCTCACCAAGTTACAAGTAATGCACCCTCATGTTGCCAGTCCAAATCTGAATTTATTTCTTTTTAACAGCAGAAATGTGAGAATGAACTTGCTTCAATGCTTTCTTGTTGCATGAATCTTTTCTAAACAGTTATACTGTGGAAAGAAAGTAGGATTCTAAAACAAGTTTCATCTTTCCAAGTTAGTAAATACTGTTTCAAAACTACTTTACTTACTCTTTAACCCAAAATAGTATTTTGCAGACAAAGAATTCCAGAAAGGTTTGAAAATGCTGTGTAATTTGAGTTATTCCCTGAAGATGTCAAAACCTGCTCCATCTTCTCTTCGGTGTCGGGGATCAAAGAGGAATCATTTTAAATGCAATGAACTTTAAGCCATTTCTTCAGGCAGGTGATCAATACTTCAGTGCATACTAAATGTTAACATATTCCACTGCTAGGAATAGTAGCAGAAACACAATTTTATTAGGGGTTCTCCAGACTCACACTGCATTTAGAAACTGAAAACAAAACTAAAGTGAGATTTATCTCTTTTTAAGTATAATCAAAATTTTAGCAGGTGGGGAAATAGAAGTGTAAGCATCAGGAAATGTAGTCCTCTTAGATTTGTCTGTTGAGCAATATACTGTCATATGGCATAATTAAGGTAAGTGTATACAAAATATATACAAAATATATAATCACATATATATAAAAATGTATACAAAAGCAATTAGATTTCAGTTTCTTAGCAGTTATTTAGAGATAGGAAGAGTATTAAAGAAGATATTCACTGATAGAGTCATGAAAGCTCAGAATTTTGCTTTACAGATTGATATATTTTTAATATTCTTGCTTACAGCCAGAAACATACATATTATGGGATAGGCTGCCAAGGGAGGTTGGGATGCCTCCTCCTTGGGGACGTTCAAGGCTGGGCTGGATGAGGCCTTGAGCAGCCGAGCCTAGTTGAGACAAGTCCCTGCCCATAGCTGGGAGGTTGGAGTAGATGATCTCTAAGGTCCTTACCAACCTAAACCATTCTAGAATTCTATGATTCTAATAATTCTTTAAAGAAGGAGAGAGTTTTAGGAGTGGAATTTTTTTTAAGTAGGGGAATGTTTGACCTCAGCAACTCTGGAAAAGTTCTGTTACAATAGTTATAAAATAATATGCTATGAAATGTGTGCTTGTAGTAACTCAGGCCAGAGATATTGTGCTGAATAAAATTTGGAAAAAATACTCTTGTCTTTCTTCACATGGCTGTATATCAAACAAACAGTTCTTTCAAGTTATCCAGCAAGCTGTTTTCCAGGAACTTGTTCCAGATGTAATAAGGCACATGTCTTGCTACCTAGAATGGAAGGAAATTCAAAAGGAAAAAAAATAATCAAATCACAAAAGCAACCAAAAAAACCCAACCCAAAACAACCCACCCCAAAAAAATCCAAAAGCAAACCAACCAAAAATAGCACCAAAAAAAAAAAAAAAGACCCAAACAACAAATCAAAACCAACCAAACAGAAACCAACCAACCAATCAAACCAACCTAAATGAAAACCCAACTTAAAAACTGACAACTCAAAATTCTGCATCTCAGATTTGTGAAGCACAGCCTCCTTAAATTCCTTCTCTAAAGTCAAGGTAGCTCTTGCCTCACCGGCTGAGGACTTTAATTCACTTTAATTTTCTTCCATGTTTTTCATAGCAGGAATGGATATTGAAATTGAATGTAAACATTGATAACAAACCTCTGTGCTCAAATGGGAAGTTTCCCTCAAGCCCAATGCAATAACAATTTAACGTCAATAAAATCACTTAGCTACACCTCCATGTGTGACTTGTCAGAGCCTTTTCACATACAGATTAATTTCCTTTGGGATTAAAATACTGAATGACAAGTGGTGAAAAATGCACAGAGGCATATCCTTCCTTAAATCTGCTTCTTCAAGGCTATGTTAAATTAAAATTCAGTGAATGATATATTTATATTTCTATTACCAGTATCTTTTTCTTACTTAGAAATGTCTTTAAAACTTTAAGAGCTAAATTCTGCTGTTCAGTCCCATCAGGATAAAAAACATTGGCTCCTATATACCACATAGGCTTGATTTTGGCTGATGAACATCACACGCAGCTATAAGATTCCAGCTAAGCAACTGCCTTGTTTCTGGTAGTGGCCATTAGCAGACATTTGAGGAAGAGAGCAGAATGTTGTTTTCCATTCTGCCCCTTCAACACCTGCTGAGTCACAGATGGTGTAATTTCACCTAATATGCTCCACCTCCTTTTTATTCTAACAACTTTTGATTGATCTTCCAATTTACGTAACCTTCTGACATCAATAAAATCATGTGGGAGTTAATTCCTCAGTTTAACCATGTGTGCAAAAAGTATTGCTTTTTGTTTCTTTTAAACCTGATACATTTGGTGCTTTGGGTCTTTCACTGGAGGCATGTAAAAAGCACCCTGCTCACTTGTAGCTGTCTTATGTACAGAGTGAAGAAACGAGTTACTTCACATTAAGATCACGTCAATACCATGAGTCCATGGTGCTTCCATATTCTGATTTACTCTAAACCCACATGGTTTCCTTAAATAGCAAATATTGAATTACCTTGAAGCTTTTCTGGGTTTTGTTATCTTCCTCTGCACTCCAAACTAAGTCTATGCCAATATTCCAGCTTCTTTATTGAATATATTTTTACATTACGCAGGATAAGAAGGGTCCTTAGAGTTTCATACATTAAGCAGGTGGCCTTAATTGACACAAAATGTTCTCCTCTTAGGCTACACGGTAAGCTTAATATCTCATGCAATGTTTTAAAGTTTTTTCTTTGCAACTATAGTCTGAGAAATGCACACCCAGTTAGAGGAAGGAAAGATAATATGTGGAGATGAAAAGGGCAAGATCTTCCCACAGATGCCTCGTTTGGCAAAAGTGCCCTTTCTGCTGGTTTTGTAAGCCCTCCACCAAGCATCCTACATCCTAATCTGCATGAACAGAGAATCCAGCTCTTCCTGTGGAATAGACACATTCATTCCAAGTTAATTGAAGGGGCTTTGTTGTCTTTGTTTGACAGGTTGATTTGGATAAGTAAGCTGCAGGGATGTGAAATAACAACCCCAGTCCCCCACACTGCAGCTATCAAGAAGAGTGACAGCAGCGCTTGGGATCACAGGTGCTGTGGAGTTTGCTTTCACAAATGTTTGCAGTATTTGCTCTCTTCTCAGGGTATGTTACAGCCATTTTCTGTTCACTGCAGTCCTCTGAAATAGAACTGATCTTCTTCCAAGTCCTGAAGCCAGCTAGATTTGAATCAAAATCTAAACTCTTTCGGTTAACGCTCTAGAGCCTTACAATACCACAAGGAATTGCTGTGGTTAGACAGCAACCTGTGCTCATCTTTTCAGTTCTCACTGCAAACAAAAAGACAGTGGAGCTGGTCTGCTTGAACAGACTTGGCTAGCTTAGCATTTTCCTTCATATGGGCATCCTCATATCACCACCTTCATGAGCAAGTAGCTACAAGGGGAGCTGAGTCAGTGCTTACTCATCACCTCACAGTACTTCTTTGGCCCATATATGTTCTTAGCATTTACATTTACTGCTGACAGTCATCAGAAAATCTTCATTCACAGTGGACAGTCTAATTATTTTTTTTCAGCAAAGTAATACTGTAATTGAAGTGCCATCACTGAAGTCTTAGATGTACTCTACACCTTTTCAAATTTAAAGAAAATTAAACAATAGGAGAGGGCCTTTTGCTCACATCCTCAGTGAAGTAGCAGCTTCCCAATTAAAAAAAAAATCAGAAGTCAGTTATCAGCATCACAGAATAGATCAGTCCCGAAGCATGCTTTAAAGTACATGTTGATTTCACCCTTTTCTCTAGATATACCACCTTCTCAGCATTATTATTGCAGAAACAGCAGGAAAAAGCCTGTAATGACTGGGTCAAACACTGAAGAAATAGCTTACAGCCTTTTTACTGAGATCTTGTGGTGCACAGATTCAGCACGATCAAAACCACTGAATTTTCTCTATGACTAACTCATGTTTTCATTACTGCACTTCTATAGCCATGCTTTCTAGCTCCACTTTCATACACTCCGACTGTCCCATTTTCAGCTAGACAATTCTCATTTTTCCTATCTGTTTTTGACTGTCACATACTTTATCTGTCTTGTCCAGTTTGCTTCCCCACGCACATTAATGCAGCTGAGGCAGAGGCAGTTAGTGGCACTACTTCTTCCACAAGGATGAGACAGGCCTGTGTTTATTGGGGTGTGCTGCATCTGGAGCAGGCAGAGAGCTAAACTGGACACTGTTTAATCTGTTAAACTTGAAGGTGCAGGGTGTGGCTTTCTGTTCAGTCTTCTGGCTGTTACACAGCACCAAAGATAGCTTCAAAGGCAAGTGAAACCTCATGGCACACTGTGCACAGCCCTGATGTAAAATAAGCTGAAAAGAGCTATTTATGTATTCATACAATGGTACTTCCTTGTTGTATAATACATCAGAGCCCTTTTTTAATAGATGACATTCTGATGCAGAAGTTTCAAGCAAATCAATCCCTTAAAGCACAAGTAAGTATCATCATTTTAGGTGCCCCTTTTTCTTCTTTCAAAAATAAATGCTGCATTAAATGGAATTTAGGGACAAAAAATAAATGAGATCAGAGGCCTGAAACACTGAACTCATCAGACACCTCTCAGCTTCATTCTTAATGCCAGCTTTTCAAGTGGCTGAACTAGAGTTCAGTACTTTTATAGTCATTACCTGCTAAACAAATAGCATGCTAAGAGAGGTGTGTAATTGCCTCTTTTTGAGAGAGACAAAGACAACTCCATGTTTTCTGGCACAAATAGTCCCACTGAGTTTGGTGGCATAAGTTTGTGATCCCTAGTACAATGAGATGAGGATTTCTGATTTTGCTTTCTTCGTTGTACTTCCTGCTAAGTAGAGAGATCTGCCATGAATAACTAGCTTCAGACCATGAATTTCTTCTATGGAATAACAGCAATAACATCATTATTATTATTATTATTATTATTATTATTATTATTATTATTATTATTATTATTATTATTATTATTATTAATTATATAATAATAATAATAATAATAAAAAGACAATCCTGGTAACTGTTAAATAATGTGCTAGGCCTTTCAGTGGCAGGCATCACAGCAAGAAGATGATTCACACAGCACACATGAATGCTTGTCATCCTCAGAGGCAAACTACAGCAGGTCTTATTAATGATTCATAGGGTGGAGTTTTCTGGTAGAGCTTCATGTTCTGTCTTAGCACACTGACATTAACTTTATCAGTAGATCAACAGTATTCAAACAAATGCTGACCTCATTCAGTTCCAGGCAAAAATGCCAGAGGGATACCAGTCAGATACATGGCAGGCAGGCAGAAAGGAAGGCAGGCAGGCAGGACTATGTCAGAGGCACAATGTATTAGGTGCATATACATATACCCAGCAATGCAAATATTAGGACACAATGGTGGTTTTGATGGACTCTCACCAAAATGCCATCTGGTTCCTAGTACAAACCTGCCTGCTGTACTGGCAGGCTCTGGGGGCATTATGAGCTTTCATATTTGCTTTAGCCAAGCAGCCTCTCCTGTCCAAGGACATGAGTTACAGGAACAAGCCACAGCCCACAGGCAGGTGACTGTCTTCTTCCCAGGCTGCTCAGCTGGAGTAGGTAGCCTGGAATGGAAGCTCATACCAGGATAACCTTGTGGGGTTTGAGCAGGACTAAGGACACTCTGGATCTCGCTAGGAATCTCCCAGGGATACTGCTCTCCCAGGCCCTGTTAGATGATGACTTGAGTCCCAGGAGGCTCTCAGGGATGTTTCTGGCCCTAAGTTTCTCAGACCAGCTGTTCCACCTTTTCTGATTTTTTTTTCTTGCTTTTGGAAAGAGAGAAATGTGGAATAGGAAAGGGAGAGAAAGAAATGGAGCTGTTCTTAAATGAAAACTTCTTTGAATTCCTTTTCTCTAGAAAATGTCAGGATTTTACCATTTGGAGGGGGGGTTGGAAATGGATGATCCTTGTGGTCCCTTCCAATCCTGACTGATTCTATGATTTACATACCAGTTCAGACTGAAAGCTTCTAAAAATAACAAAGCATCTCACGTATCCCCACATCCAGCATTTGATATGCTCCAGTTATAATCATATGGAATCATCTTAATAAAAAGGTCTTTTGCAGGGGAATCTACGTTAGTATCTCTTCCATCTGACTGTATTTATTCATAGTGGAATATTCATTTGCTTTCTCAGTTATAAACTTATCAACATTCTGTGAATTGGTGGCATTAGGGTGATGGATACTTTACTTTTTAAAGATTGATAGCTCAGGACACCAGTAGATGAGCAGACAGAAGTGCAGAATGCTCCCTGCTCTGAAATTTACAGCAAAAGCATGTAGCTCTACTTGCCTACTTTGAAGCCAGACTTCAAAGTATTCATGTGTTAAAATGTGCACAATATGACTATTTACCATATTAATGAGAGAATATGGCAATATTCTGTGCCTACAAAAAGAGATTTTTGTCACTTCTTTTCTTTTGAAGTCAGCTGTTGATTTTAAATCAAGTGGTTAACGTAATTTTTGTCAGTCCCATTCTGAATGTATGTGGGTCACTGTGTTTGCATTAAGTGTCAGGATGGGGAAACTGCCTTCATGAAAACTATGCTTTCATGTAGTCAGTTGGAAAGATATCCATTCCTTCATTACTCAAGTTTCCTCATTCCGTTGGAGAACGATGACATCTGAAAGTAGGTAGCCAGACTGAAATACAAAGGGAAACCCTTGGAGGTCATCTATCTTGCTTGGAGGAAAACTCAGAGGCTTAATTCATTACAGTTCTTTGAAATCTTAACATGAAGACACTGCAGAATTGCAAAGTACTTTTATTATTAATAGAGCAGGGGAAAATTTCACCTTTTTATATTCAAAATAAAACACTGAAAATCTTCCTTCAGGAAACTTCACTGGCTCAGTCTGGTTTGTTCAGCAGCATTTTTAACCCCAATGTACCCCTTCACTTCCATTTCCTGCCCTGCTGTTTTTCTCCTTCTGTCATTTGAAGTTTCTCTGTAGAGGCTTTACTTTGTCATTATCTTTCCTCAATGCAGTCAGAGAAGAGTTGGAAAACTTCCCTGGCAGGTGTTTGTCTAAACCTACTCTGACAAAATTCCCAATAAGAGGAATCTGCAGACTCTCCAGCCAATTTGTTCGAATTGCACTCACGATAAAAAACAGAATCAAAACAATTTTTCTAATGCCTAACCTGACCCCTCTTTACTACAAAGAAATTCCCTCTTCTTACTGTTTCTTAGGACATTCAAGAAGAGCAATTTGAAAAAAAACCCTGATCACTCCCACAATACCTTTTATCTATTGTCAAAATGAGCTAACATCTTGTTCTTCATTTCTCTTTTCCTATGAGAACCATTCCACATGAGTGAAGGGTGTGAAAAAACATTTGCCTTTTACTGCTGTCTTCTAGACTCTCGCTGGGTTATGTGTCTTGTAAATCTGTATTCTAATGGAATCATATGAACTGGGCACCATGCCTCATCTGAGATCTCACATGAGGTAGAATGAAGTAAGTCTCATCATTCCATTCCACATGGAAATTTACTTTCTTCACAACAGCAGATTCTTTTTCATTCATCTTTATCTTATGAACTACCATGCTTTGTGACTCACCATGTCTGAAAGGTATTTTCTGCCTTGGAGTTGGATGATGATGAACAAGATGATTTATAACAGAATAATTAATGGTGGAAGAGATATCTGGAGGTCACCTGGCTTAAAGTATAACCAGCTTAGATTACTTTTTACAGGCATTTCTTATTCAAGTTTCAAATATCTCCAAAGACAGAAAAATTCCCAATGTTTCTGGGCCTCTCTTCCAGTGCATGGCTACCTTTGCTGTTGGTGTTTTGGGTTTGTGGTTTTGTTTTTTTTTTTTCCCCAAATATCTAGATGGAGTTTGTGTGACTGTAACTTCTATGCATTGCTTCTCTGTTTTTCTGGGGTTTTCTTTTTTTTTTTTGAACAGTCCTGCCTTGATCCTGTTTCTGCCTCATCAGTACTGAGTTTTCTGGGAACAACTGCTCTGTTTACCATGAGTCTGCTGTTGGTGGTGAAGACACTGCCTGGCCTTCAAGCTTGCTCTTACTTGCTCTGGCAAGAGCAAGCTCTTACCTTTGGTTCTGTGGTCACCTTTACATGCAGAGCTGTCCAGTCTCCTTTAACATTCTGGGATAGGTCTATAATATAGTCTTGAATTGCTCTCTTAATTTAAGAGGAAATACTGATGTGCTTTTTTGAGCCATGGTTCATCTGACTGACACTTATTATTTTAGCTTGCCTATGAAAAAATCACACAGAAGTTATGAAAAGTGGATAACATTAAGTAATGACTCATACTACTCAGTACTACACAGTATGTACAACATATATCATAGGTCTTTAGTTTTCCTGAAGTTCCTTCCTTTATGACCACAGAAGTAAAGAGAGTTATTCCTGAAAGTATTTCTAAGAGAGCATATCTGAGGGAGAACCATTAAAACATGGGAACATACCACAAAAAAAGGTGCCATTTATTATGAAGAAAATAAGGTTTCAAACTTGCCTCAGAAATACATTTTAGCATATACTTGATGTCAAGTCCATACTTAAGAATTTGTGGGAATATCAACTGATAAGAAAAACAGAATATTTTTATCCCCTCTGTAACCTAATCTACCCTTTATGTTTTCTGTATTCCTCCCCCAGATGTGCCTCACAGAAGAATGGCTGACCATTGAACTCATTGTCAGCACATGAATGATGCTCAGAGTTGACACAGATGTTGTGATAAGTAGAACACTGATGGTTTTCCACAGGCTGTTTCTTGAAGCTAAGATGAGATTTATATGTATACTATCTGTTCTGACGAGGTGCAAAGAAAAGTTGGAAAGATATTGGACCATAAGCAGAAGAAAGAGTTGGGGTTTAAATGCTAGATCTTAACAAAAATCTTGGCCTATCTTAGATGACTTGTTTGCTTACAGCAGGAAAGAGAGATCTGTCCAGGAATGACAGCTTGATACTGCAAATCTTTGTCTGTTGTGAAATAAAATGTTGTCCATCAAAATTTGTGAGCCATTGAAAGATTCAAGTTTGCACCATGTGGAGAACATAAATGCAATCTTCTCCACAAACACTGTGACAAATCACATGTAAATAGACATTTTGGGTTTTCTGCATAGCTCAGGCATGCAAATATCTACGGTTTCCAGAAACACTGCTCTTCAGGAATAATGTCTCCCTGTATTGGGCACAATGCTGTGCCTCTGAAGTCAATGGGAACTTTGTCACAGGCCTCAAAGGAAGCAGGATCAGGCTCATCCTGCAATGTGAGGTCTGGATATCAGGGTCCTCGTTCTGTTCAGAAGCATATTCAAACCATATATTTGGAAAAGTAACTGCCACTTCAGGTTTAATCCACATGGCTGAATCCATCTGAGACTTGGAATTTCATCTCCTGTCAACACCATTCATTTCCCCACCACATCACATAGACACATTAAACTATCCAATTTAAAATGAAGCTTTATAATTTGCTGCATCTCTTCTCTGCCACTTCAAATAAATAATAGAAACCACAACCAGCCAGCAACAACCTGTGCCTCCCCACTGAAGTCCAGTTGGCTAAATGTTTGTTTCAGCAATTCTGTTTGTATCTTTTCCTTCACAATACAGCTACCAGAAAAGGGCTATGATTTGCTTGTGTTGCTGAGATATATTGTACATCACAGAGCTCCCAGTCTTTTATATTGCCTCCTGCTGAGCCTCTGTGGACAAAGCCAGAACACATCATTTTATTTTCTCCTGCTTCAACACACAGTTGTAATTAGGGGCAAGTCACAGGAAACCATTGCTTTAGTTTCTTATCCTTAAAATCACAGATGAGAACTTGAGCTGTGGAGTAGAATAATAATTTGTTATTTGAATCTTCTTTTCTCACTACTGTTATTGCTAAAGTAAGGAATAAACAAAGGAATTCAAAATGTTCAAATACTACCAACAGGATTCTCTAAGTGTTATTTCAATCACAATTTACTATTTTTTTTTTACCCTAGCTCTAGTCTAGTTGGATAAGAATACCCAGAAGACCAGGTAGGGAATCCCAGCCAGACTACTTTCTGCCATTCTCAGAAAAAGGGACAGAAGAAACCATGGGAGGCAAACCATAGTACACAGCAACGTACAGGTTCCTGTCAGAACTGTTGCACTTTGGAAACTGGAAATTCAGCTGATCTCTGCAAAAGCAGAGGGTGCAAAAGGATACTAAAGTATCCTAAACCCAAGTGCACAGTGGAAGATTGTATTCTGCTTCTTAGATTTCGTCCTATTAACAAGTCCAGCCGTAAACGCTTTGTGCTACCTACCAGATCCAGATATTAAGTTGACTGATACCTCCTGCTCCTTGTATTCCTTTCTGAAGACCAGATAGCTTTTCCCAAGCATTCCTCAGCACTCATGGAATCACAGAATGGTTTGGGTTGGAAGGAACCTCCAAAGGGCATCCTGTCCAACTCCCCTGCAGACAGCAAGGACATCCTCCACTAGAGCAGGTTGCTCAGAGCCTTGTGGAGCCACCACCCTCATGGTAAAGAATTTGTTCTTAACATCCAATCTAAATCTACTCTTCTTCAGTTTGAAGACATTGCCCCTTATCCTATTAATGCAGGCCTTTGGAAACAGTCCACCTGCAGCCTTCTTGTAGCCCCCTTCAGGTCTCCTTGGAGATCTTCCCCAGGCTGAACAGCCCAAGCTCCCTCAGTCTGTCCTTGTAGGAGAGGTGTTCCAACCCCCTGATTATTTTTGTTAACACCAGCCCCTTGGTGAAAAGAAGGGAAGTTGATGTAAATTATGTGTATCTGAAAAAATCCTCTATGAGAAGCCAGTTGGAGTTTAGTGTTCAGACAGCTTTGAATCTGACTAAATATGTAGTGTGGCAGAATACTAAACCTCAGAAGATGTAATTCAGTTGCTGTCAGTGTCCTAGAATTGTTGAGATTTTTAATCCTTCAAACACAAAATTATTCTTGCAGAGCTCACAGTAGGGGATTGCAGAGAAAGTCTGTGTAGTATTTACTTTTTAAATGCATATTTTTCCCTTCAGTATCGAGGAAAATAGATGGCAAATGCACAGCAACAAACTGGCACAGGCTTGATGTTATTTCTTTAGCTAGAAAATCTGGGGTGATATAATCTAATAACCCATTCAAATGCAACTCTTCCATCACATACCTACAGCTGCAAACTACTAGAGGAAAAGATTAAGTGGAAGGAAATTTAAGCCACAGTAGACCTAGTAAGTCACCTGCTGAAGACTTGGGTGAGCGTCAAGAGGTTAGCTGAATTCCCAGAGAAGTCATTCTGTATTTTCTCTGAAACATCTGTGCTGAGGAATGGGATGGCACTGCATACATATGGACTTTTTAAATTGCTTTTGCTTAGCTAAACATATCTGCAGTATGGTGATGTTTTGCAGATTGTACAGACTTGTTTACCTCTTCCTGAGAATCATGGGTGTAATTTTTTTCCTTGTTATGCTACCTCGCTTAAACCACTCACTTGTAGTTCTTCGAACATGACCACTTGCAGTTCTTTGAACATGGCCAGATCATGTAAAAGAATACTAATGAAAATGCAAAATTTAGCTGTGCTACTACATAACCCATCTCTACTCTGTTTCCTTGATCTGACATCATGTTGTAGTCTTTCAAACTGTAATGGAACAACGAAGAAGAAAACTGTGTCAAGATATTGTGGTTTGCTTTTCTTTTTTTTTTCCTTGTGTGTCATGTATTTAATGTTTCTCAGGTAATCTAGAATTAAAGGTGGAAAGAAAATCAAAATTACTCCTAAAATAAGCTAATTTATTTTACTAGATGGTATTATAGTCCATGGAAAGTGGGGGACAGAGACTGCCTGGAGACTGGAAAGTGTATTAGATTTTGGCATATATCACTGTAAAGGAAAAGAAGGTTGAAGAGCAAACCAGAAGCATCACAACAGTCAAGTGTTTATGATCTGATAAGCACTCAAAATTCACATTAGTTTGGTTGAATTGCCTGAACATGGTACATTTATGGTTGTACACAATGTGAGGGTGGTAATGCCACCAGTAACTTAGTTACAGAGGCAACTTAACTGTTTCCTTTCTATTAAACATGGGGGGAGAATCCTGGTGGAACAGATGCAGAGATGGACTTTCATGTGCAAGAGCAATATAATAACAGAAAATAGAAGCTAGTAAAAGGGTCAAAAAGTGAAAGCTTCTTACTTTATTTGGAACCACGTTATGAGAATTAGCTGCTACCAGTTAAGAGAAAATCTTGTGCATTAGACAAAAAAAAACAAAAACAAAAACAAAAACAAAAACATCTCTTTGGAACATGCTGTAAGTAATTAGCACAGGTAGAAATCTAACTGGCCATGGTACATGCTATTAAATACCAAAAGATCTTGTCACCTCAGTGGAAAACTTGAATAAGAATCAGAAAATGCCACCCAGCCTAATTATGAAATAATGATTTGTTCCAAGCGAAGTAGAAAAAGATATCATAATTCTCCTTTGTTCAACAAGGTACTCAGTACAAGACCAGTAGTAGAAGGAAGATTAAACCCCTCAGCAACAGACATTTCCCGAGGAATCTCAGTGGTTTGAGTATCCTAGTGATATTTTTTCTTGCCATTGAATAACACAGAGAGCTCTAACCAGAAAATACCTTGGAAAAGAGAATTATCCAATGAGAACCCAGCTTTTCTGGGAATTTTTGTTCCTCATTTTCTTTTGATTAGGGCTGGTTTGGACAGAAAATCTAATCATTAAAACTACGAATATGTTTTGATACATCATGGCAGAAAAACAACTCAGAAAGAAATGCTGCATCATGATTGTTTGGTAGGTAAAATATACATTTCCTTACTAACATCAGTTTATTCACACTTTTGTTTCTTTGTTTTTTCATTCTGGGAGGGAAATAATTGTTACTTTCTCAGAAGAATGGAGTCCAGTAGCAAGTGCAGAATTTTTGTTCCATTGCTCTAGAAGCCAATAATTCTTACAAATATGAAAAGCTCTGATTTATTTTCTCATTTAAACAACAAGAAAAACAATTGGGAAGTATTAGCTTGAAATAGAGTCTTAGCTTATAGGTAGCTATGTAATGGAACTGATCAAATAGACCAAAGTATTTATGTAATTGTTATTTATTAGATTACCATGCTTTCTGTTCACATAACAACATTAATTTTCATAAAGCTGTAAAGACTTGAAGTCCTACTGGGTAAAATCCTGTAAACATAATACATTTCTTAAAAGAACATTGTATTAACTTTGTTTTCTGATAGTGTTAGCAGTGTAACACGTTTCCAGTGTTCTTCTAACCCCTTAGGGCATCCAAAGAGCTCCAGGAAACAAAGGTATCTTTCGGTACCTTCTGTTGTTTCTACAAGCATTTAATATTTGATGTGATATACATGACTTAATAGCACATGAAACACCATAGCCTAGTGTGATCACTGCATACACCACATACTTAGTGCAGCCTCTTGGTTGTTTTTCCTATTTTGTTTTGCTATTTGGTATGCAAATCCACTCTATGGTAACCTTATCCATGTGCTGCCTGTTCTGCTCATGCAAATCTTTGTAGATACCCTGGATTCTGATGCCATCTGCATCTGCTTACATTCCTTGCCTTTAACAAAGAATCAAGCCTTAGCTAGACAGATGGTGAAGCAAAACTATAATCAGAGATTATCAGGAAAATATGCTATTTTAAAGACTTTTAAAAATGTAATCACCCTTATTCAGGGTAGCATTAATGCAGTAACATATTGTGCAATTACTGTTAAAGTTACATTTCTTCAGTACAGACAGCATTACAGTAGGGCGGGGAGGAGAGATATTTCACTTTTTATAACAGTCTCAATGGCCCTGTTTTATAGCACTTCTCCTGTCGAGGGATTGCAGTGATATCCTTTTGATTTTATTTAGCAATAACTCCACCATCTTCATAAAATGTCTTTTTGAAAGAGAACAAAACGATGCTTGGTTGATAATACCTGAGCATTGCTTGTTGGTTTCCCCTTCTGTTATGAATCAGGATGTTTCCCCACCAGCTGCTGGTAGCAGAGGGGTCATCCTTACAATCCATGGAGCAGTTGGTCTGTGGTTAAAAGTACTGAATAACCTCTACAGGGGAGTAGGTATAGCTTGAATTTACAGCTGCGAAGGAGCCTTACAAAACAAAGCTTGTGCAACAGGATTTCTCTTTCTTCATCTTTGCCTTCTAATGGGTATATTGCAAAGTCTGAGTTAGTTAGCTTTGGACCTCTGAATAGTCATTGAAAAGAAATAGGCATGTGAGATTAACACATCTGATCTGTTTCAGATAACTATGTTAAAATGAGTCACTGTGTGGAGAAGTACTGCATCGCTTTCCACTGATAATGAAAGAAACCTCTGCAGACTTTAGCATTTAATATTTGGACACTTTATTAAAGATATATTAAATCCCACCTGAAATATCACAGAATCACAGAATTAACCAGGTTGGACAAGATCTTCAAGATCATCTAGTCCAACATATGACCCAACACCATCCAATCAACTAAACCATGGCACTAAGTGCCTCATCCACTCTTATTTTAAACACTTCCAGGGACGGTGACTCCACCACCTCCCTGGGCAGCCAATTCCAATGGTAAATTACTCTTTCTGTGAGGAATTTCTTCCTGACATCCAGCCTAAGCCTCCCCTGGTGCAGCTTGAGACTGTGTCTTCTCGTTCTGTCACTGGTTGCCTGGGAGAAGAGACCAACCCCAACCTGGCTACAACCTCCCTTCAGGCAATTATAGAGAGCAAGAAGATCTCCCGTGAGCCTAACATTTCAGGATCAAGATGTACATCCATCTGTATTTCATAGAACTCCATGTTGTGAAAACTAGGGAATACAGGTAAAATACTTGCTGAAGAAGTTGGAATGCCTGGATGAGGTACTCCATACATTATAGATTACTGCATGACTTCAGTGTTCCTCTGACTTTCCTTTCTTATATACTAAGGTTTCCTCAGTTGATGCCTTGGTGTGTATACCAGGGTAAAGGTGTGTAGCTTTTTCAATTTGACTTGTCTCATAATTATAATTCTTAATATTAAGTAAGGCACATTATTTTGCAGTGTTTCCATTTTTAAGCAGAAGGATACTGCAAATTTTGTCAGAAAGCTCTTCATGTCATAAACACTAAGTATTTTGTCTAACTTAACAAAAGTAACAGAAAAGAAAAAACACACTTCAAAGTCCATTCTCCTGACATTTTCAACCAAAGATACAACAACATCAAAGATAATTTTCTTTACTGAACTTCCAGCTTTTAATGGATGCTCTTGAAGTTTTCAACCAGTCGAAGCCACAACACCAAAATCAAAGATCATTTTCTTTACTGAACTTCCAGCTTTTAAAGGATCCTCATCTATCAGACTTGTATAAATTGCTTGTGTGGACAGCAAAAATTCCAGCCTACTAAATACAAGAATATCCCAAACTTAGTACAGAAGTGAGAACACAAACCAGAAATGCTGTAAGGACAGCTGTATCCCGATGGTTTTACACCATTACAGAACAAGTCAGATCCTGAAACTAGACAAGGAGATCACAGGAAAAGATATTAGACAACCAGAGCATTTTATTAAAGTTAAGATATTCAGATAACTGAGTACAAGTTACCTCAGCTGATGGATATCAATGCACTTTTATTGAAATCAAGGACCTCGCACTAGTTTGTCTTAATTAATAACATCCTCAAGTAAATCTAACTTCAATAATAAAAATATTTTAATAGTTTATCGAATTCTCCTGATCTTTTTTTTTCTTTATTATAATCCTGGTATAGACAAGTTAACAGAAAAAAAAAATATCACTTATCTTTTGAAGTTGTAATTAATTTCATTCTGCCAGTATATTGCTACCCCCATTTTCTCTAAGGTTTCTTTAGCCTTCTCTCACTTCAAAAGCCCTTGTTGTCCTTATACAGGCAAAGATGCCCTTCTTTGCTCTCTCTGTTTACCTTCAATCATTTTCTCCTTGGTTTCTGCTCCCTTTCTTCTTTGGTCCTCTATCCTTTGCAGAATAATTATCTTCTGCATATCAGAAGTGCTTTTGAAATCATCTGACTTCAGGGAAACTCACTGTTCTTTCTTCCTGGTTAATTAAAGCCTGTTGAATAACTCCAGTGCTTGTGAACTCAGGGAACAGTATCTCTTCTAAAAGGAGATCACCCCTCTCATAGGTTCTGTTTCAAACCTTGTCATTCCTAAGGAAGTTACACTGATTGTACAATTGAAAGCATGGAAACCAGGTAAAATTGTGCTTAAATAACTGTCACATAAATTGGTGATTTTAATTTGGATTCCACTGCCAAACGTGCTGAATTTGCATAGATTTGACTACATTTATATCAGCTTAATTTAATTAGTAGCCTTTTGAAATACAGAGGAAGCTTCCTCTTCTTGGTATTGATTGTCTCTCTGCTTTTAACTTCTAAATTTTGGATTGGTTTTGTGGCTTTTTTTTCTTTGTGATGTGAGAGGAATCATAGAATCCTAGAATGGCTGAGGTCATAAGGGACCTCAGAGGTCATCTACTCCAACCTCTCCACCACAGGCAGGGACATTTCTCAAATAGACTCAGCTCCTCAAAGCCTCATCCAACCTGGACTTGAGCAACCCCAGGAGGAAGGGATCAACAGCTTTCTTGGGCAGCCTGTTACAGAGTCTCACCACCCTTGTATGAAAGAACTTCTTCCTAAGCTCCTATCTAACCCTGTTCTTTCTCAGCTTCAAACCATTCCTCATTGTCCTGTCTCTAGACACCCTCATGAAAAGTTCCTCTGCAGCCTTCTTGAAGAATCCCTTCAGGGACTGGCAGGCAGCTCTAAGGTTCCCCTAGAGTCTTCTCTTGGGAGAATTACCAAGGTCCTCCAAATTACTGTTAATTTTGTTAATAAATTCATATGCTGTTAATTTTATTAATAAATTCATATGCAGTCTTTAAATTACTTATCCATAAATAAATAAATGGCAGGTTTGTCTCTTCTTGAGAACAATGCTTCGTGTTCATTATTACATCTATTCTCTCTACCCTTGTGGATAAACTTATCTATTTTCTTTCTTTATAAATCAAATATTTTTGAAAATATATATCTCACTTTGCTAAATTTGCTATTGGAAAGTGGATCTAGGTTGTTATTTCCTAGTGATTTGTGGCATAGCACTAAGAGATGGAAGAAAACTTGATTGTGTTAATTGTTGTTCAAATACAGAACAAAATCCTCATCTCTCCACATCTCAAAAGAAGTTAAGGGGTGACCCAGAGATCTCAGCAATTATTGTTTAGTTTGGTTTAAGTTTGAGTTTAGTAGACCATATTTAATGTTCTTCAGAACTAATATAGCTTTGGAAGAATGACATCAATGTATTTTAAACAAAAATATTTTCTTGGTTTTATACTTATCCTTTAAAAGTATTTAATTCCTGCTCCATTTTGTTCTATCTTCATTCAAGTACCATCTCAATAGCACTAGCTCAAAGCTCTTGAGTTAGTTACCCGTCATTTAAAATCATATAGCTTTAGAGAACAGAATCATTCTGTTTATCAAAAAAAAAAATACTTTTACAAATTTTCAGGCAGAAAAAAATAATCCTGAGAGCACAGAGGTGAGAGCTAAAAAAAAGACCTATTAAACATGCTCTCGCTCTTTGTCACTGCAATGTTTTCCCCTACAGTTTTTTATTTACCTTTAAATTAGCTTATTTAACTTTAAATCTCTAAAGACTTCCTACACAGCTTTCATTGGGAAACTATTTCAGCACCAAACCCAATCTCAGGAAATTTCCTCCAATGTTCAGCTTATGTTTATACATAAAATGACTGATACGAAATGCTTTTTGATAACCGACTTACATATGTCCTTTGCTTAATCTTATCCAGACATTTCTGGAAGAGCTGCTTAGTCCATGTTTCTCTCTCTTTTATAAGGGTTTCCATAAAGATGGAGTTGATATTTTGGGAATTATGCTTGGAAGCAGGAACATTAGTTGACAGAAAGAATGAACAGTGTATGGAGATGGAGGAAACCAAGGATCTACAGTGTGATAGTGAGTGTCATTTTCTGCATAAATAGTCTTGTGAAGGAGCTGGCCAGACAGAAGAGGCTTATCTAGTAGGAGGCAAGTCCATATGCATAGCCTACTACAGTTTTGCTTCATATGCATAAGGAAAAGAAATAAAAGGATAAGGGAAATTTTATATATATATATATATATATATATATATATATATATATAAATATAAAAAATGTATACTTATTATCCTCAAAAAACTTGAAAATTGAGAAAGCTGCAAGAAATAATCTTTTCATAGTTTTATATCTTTAATTTCTTTACTGACAGCTGCAGTGGTGTGTGAAAGAAACAAAACCTAAAGCATATCTAATTTAGATAGTAGGCATTAATGACATAGCTGTAAGTTTCAGTTCACATGTGAGTACATGAAATACATCTGGATGGTATATATGATCTGATAAATGATTTAAAAGAAATACATTCAGGAAAATTATATTAGTTGTAGCAAAAAAGTCTGTAATTCAGCTGACCATTGTTTCTCATCAGCAAATTGCCCAGCTCTCTGATTGATAATCTTAGCATTCATTTCTACACTGATAAATGATTTACCATAAATATACAACTGGGTAGACATAGTATTTAACTATAAAGTTAGATGGCTGGAACACCTCTGCTATGAGGATAGGCTGAGGGAGCTGGGGTTGTCCACCATAGACAAGACTCTGGCAGGGGTGAGATGGCTCAGAGCTGCCTTTCAAGACATGAAGGGATCCTACAGAAAGGATGTAGAGGGACTTTTCAAAAGTGTGTCTAGAGACAGGACAAGGGGGAGTGGTTTGAAGCTTGAGGGAGAGTAGGTTTAGACTGGATCGTAGGAAGAAGTTCTTCAGTACAAGGGTGGTGAGATTTTGGAACAGGTTACCCAGGGAAGCTGTGACTTCTTCCTCCCTGGGGGTCTTCCAGGCCAGATTGGATGAGGCCCTGAGCAGCCGAATCTAGTTGAGAGGTGACAGAGTCTATGGCAGAGAGATTGGAGTAGATGATCTCTGAGGTTCCTTCTGACCTAAGCCATTCTGTGATTCTATGATTCTGTGAAATCATTATAAGCAGGATGTTGATGTAGGTTAATATTCACATTGTGTACTATTGTTTTGGTATCATAGATCATGGCTATTAGAAGCAGGTACCCAGCATAGTGCAAAGGAAACCTGATCACAGCTTTCTATGGAAAAGATTCAAAGAGGAAAATGCTAAGCTTTGTATTCTGTGTTGTGCTTTATTTTTAGTATTTGTTTAGCTAGAACACAAGGTGGACACCTGTTTTGGAAAAAATCTTTGTGTAACTCTAGAATGGAGGAATGGAACAGCTGTGTTGACTGTACCTAAAAAAGCAGGACATCTAAGAAAATTGCATATGGATTCAGACTTCACACTTGATTTATTTTTTGAAACTCAGGTTTAGGGACTTCAAAGTTCAAGTAACTTTAGTTCTAAATAAAGCTGCCATCCAGTGTAATGCTAGCAGTTATAAATGTTCAGGAATGTTACAATTCTTTGGATCTATTGAAATTTGAGGAATTCATGTCAAAGATGCCAAGTTTCCTATAAACTACATTGAAAGAGAGTAAAAATGGGGTCTGTGGGATAATAAATCAGCAACTCTTACACCTCCCTGTCTAATTGCCCATGCTGATGTATGATCAGGAGATGAGGCTTAGCTGGTGTAAAGGGTAAATCAGATTTGTTTGCAGTGGTCAGTCATTCAGACTTGCTAAGGTTCAGGTGACAGCTTGTACATTTGGCATAGGTTGTGGGCTATAGAGTAATATAAGCACAAAGCTCACAGAACTGATAATAGCCAAAAGAAGCCTGAGTTTGGAGTAGTCAGACTTTAGCACACTGTGACTGGACTGTAATGTATTGCTCACCACCCTTTGTGTTGTGCTGAATTTGATCCTTTGACATGACAAACTGGCAGATATTTCATTGCTCAGCCAAACACCTAATGCACCATTCAAATTTCCATTCAGATGAGGCTAAGTTGAAAGGCGTAAGGGAGTTCTTTCATGGAAAGAAACGTGCCCAAGAAAATATTGTTCTGCCTTAGTCCTACAGCTGGCCATAAACCTCAGCTATAAACTGCCTAATGACAAAATGACAGAGATTTCAGGGATGCACCAGTAAAGCACTACAAATTCTTCCTTTACTGACTGATCAGACAGAGATGGAGCAAAAGACACGAGTTACTTCAAATTTCCAGTTATTTCCCTGAAGATGAACACATGCAGTATAAGGCTCCCAGGTACAATGAATGTTCAACATTCACGTCTTTTCCTATGTCTTTGTTGGTGTCAAGTATTCATAAACAGGTCACCTAGGGAATTCTGCATATGCACCAGACATCTGGTTCATTTGAAGCTGGAGTGCTCTGAAAGTTGGATTCGCCAGGAATTTTACATCAGTCAATTATCTTGCAATTGCTGCCTCAGTAAATGCTCTGAATAAAAGAGCTAGTGCAAATTTTCTTTCATCAACATTTTGTTTCCTTTATATTTGGGGGGTTTATTGGTTGTTGGTTTGTTTGTTTGTTGCTCTGGGTCTTGATGCAGCTTGTATAACGAAGTGCCCTGTTTACATGAAAGTAGATCTGACTGGAAGATTTGCCATATTCTCCATAGTCTTTCTATAAAATAACCCCAAAACACAAAACAAAACAACAACAACAATCCTACCAAACACCCAGAAAACCATAGACACACACACAAATACCAAAACCAAACAAACAAACAAAAAGCCACCAAAACCCCAAACCAAACACCAAACAACAATAACCAAAAGCAAACCTTTCAGTTAGGATATATTTTGCATCACTTCATGGCTGAATTGCTGATTGGTTTAGGAGAGACCTTTGTTCACATCTTTCTCTTTATTAAAAATAGTTTTCACACTGAATTCTCACAGGAATACTAAAGGCTGGAAGCTGGACTTCCCACATCATATAGTGGTCCTCAAAAAAAAAGAACAAGAACAAGACATACCTGGTAAAACTTTGTCATAGATTGAAGTAAAGCACACACAGATATTTTAAATGCATATTTAAAAATTAGGTAAAATGGAATATTCACAGAATCCCAGAATGGCTTAGGCTGGAAAGGAGCTTAGAGATCATCCACTCCAACCTTGCTGCCATGGACAGGGATGCCTCTATTGCATAGCTTGTAGGTAATGTGATTCTGTAATGACTGCATGAGAGAGAGACTGTGCAGTTCCTGCAAACATACTTTTGTGTGTTTCTTCTGCATGAGAAGAACAGGGATTGAATGCTCAAGCCATACCTTCCTTGACTGCACAGAGCTTTGGCTTCAGCTTCTTAATCTTTCTGCTGCAAGACCAGAGCTTTCCCTAAGGAGTGAGAAAGGAACAGGAGAAAATCTTCTTTGACCTTCAGTGTCTGAAGTTTCTATAGTTAGTCTGCCTCTTTGTGCATTTTCCCTGTATGGAGCACAATCTGAAGACTCAAACAAATTCTATTTAATTATTGTCATGGCATAAATTGACAGGATACATTAACAGAGCTCTGTGTTGCTTATCACTGCCTTAATCTCACTAGAAGAACAGTACCTACACAAGCATTATTCCTATTGGTTATCATAGAAGCAATCATATTTTTACTTTTGCATGTTTTAGTCCTCTGAAAAGCAGTATGAGCCCTGTTATTTAAATTCAGTTACATGCATAAATGAGAAAAGAAATATTATCATCAGATTTCCTCTGCAAGGATGTGTGTTTGCCTGCCTGTTCAAAAGAGACTATCCTCCCCACCCCTCGGTGTGACCCTCTGTGTGCTCTTCATCATCTATTCCAGAAGAGGAAAAAAATCTCCCTACAGAGAGAGCTGGGGCACCACATTAGTGAATACCACGAGCTGGTAGATCAATTCTAGCAGATGCATATATCTTGTCAGATTAACACTGTTCTCAGTTTCAAACTGTACAGCCTATCTAAAAATAACTAATAAAGCAGCAAATGAAAATCACTTGAAGAACAAATACTCTGTAGTGTGCTCTCTATTGCTTCTGAGCTACACCAGGCAGCAGCCTCTCTTCTCTTACTGTACTCTATCTTCCATAATCCCCCTTAGATCAAGTTTTTAAAGGATATTGTGTATTTAGAAGGAAGGCTTCTAAAATTTAATAAATGTTGCTAGGCTTTTGTAAATCTAATATTATCTGTTATCTCTACTTCAAAGAGCAGAAAAGCTGCTGTTACCAGCTGGAATCTCTAACTTTTAGAATGAAAAAGTAACTGAGCCCACATTCCTTATACAGGTCAGGGAAACGGGATACTATTATAACTACGGTTAAAAAAACATCAGAAAGGGAACTGAAGAGGCACCAAGTGAATTTTTCCTCCTTTTTTTTCTCTCTCTCTCTTTTTTTTTTTTTTTTCTTAACTGTCAAAGTGATTTGCAACAATTCAGACAATGGTTGGTCCTCCTCATTAAATCAAGCAGTGGACTCAGTCAAAAATACCCTGCCTTTATCATTATTTTTCATGCCACTGGTCAGTGTTTTCCAAGTCAAAAGATATAACTAAAACAAGGTTTGCAGGAAGAAGTAATGCCTTTTGGGAAGCTGAATGAAAAGTTACAAGGCTGCTCCTTTCAAACCACTATGGTGACTGCAGCATTTCTATTACTTATATGGTAATGAAAGATAGCACACAAAAGACTTCTTCTAAATGACAGTTGTAATGGCAGATCAATGACTGCTTTTGAAATAGCATTTCAGTTGTTTTGTGCAGGTAGTTTGACTTTTTGGACTATAGTAGAATATGGATATGAAAAGCACGATTAAGTTTTAGTATTCTAAGGTTTCTTTCAGTTTTCTATTGTATCACTATCAGCAGATAAATTTCCACATGTCTTACTAGTGTTTGTACTATAAATCATCTATAGCTCTCCTATTGAAGTTGGAGCTCCTGTGAGGTGGTCCTGCTATCATCCATGCTTTCAGAGAGTGAATGGAGAATACAGATAATGAGAATGGGATGTATTTCCACATTAATCATCACAAAGTTCTGTCTCTAGCCTAAGATATTCATCAACCTGCTTCCAAACTCTGTGGAGAGAGACAGGCACATCTGGAAGACAAGTCCACAGACAATATCTAAAAATGCAAATAGCAGACCCTCCCTTCAGACATGCTTCTCTCTTATACAGTAATTACTGGGGAGCCTAGACAACAAGCTTAAAGACAGTTTGATTTTAGAGGTTAATTGAAGAGAAACAAATTCTGATCAAAGCATAGCATAAGTCAGTATAGTTTTAGCCTTTCTAACCATTTCTAAGTCAACCTGTTAGAATTATTTCTACAATTGCGAGCTAGTTTTATTTTTGCAGGTCAGTTTTACATTGAAAACCCTGCCTCTCCATTTTCCTTGGGAGTCTCTACAGCAATCTGATGAAGTATTCACTCACCATTGAGAATTTCTCATTTTCAGCTTTCATCCTGTTATTCTTTCTTTACCCCCTCTCTTATGATAATAAGTAATTATTTTCCTGCAGTGCACACAAATTTTCACTAGAAAACTTGGCTTATGCTTTCAACTCCCTGCTCTTCATTTAAGCTATCTAAAGAACAGAGAATAGAATCTGCCCCAAAAGAGAATATCATCCCTTTGATACTATTGAATGATGTGTTTGGCCTTTAGTCTAAGAAGTTTGGACTTTGCTGCTCTGGATGCTCCCAAGAGGGGGTTGCATCCCAACGTTGACCTCTTCTAACCCTTCTTAGCTCATGAATAGACAAGATCGTAATACATGTTTGTATGGCTCCCTTAATTAATTTGCCATTATATTTCTACAATCTTGAGAGAGAAAGAGAATTTTAGTGCTTTATTCATTTTCTAATATCTGTCCCTTGGCTACAGTCCTGAAGTTAATGCTCACTAATAGTGTGTTCTTTGTCTGCCCACTTACCAGGGTCATCGTTTTTCAAGAGAGGTCTCCACAATATAGAAATGATTCTTCAGTCACTGTTTTTCTTTTTAACAGAGAGCTTTTCGATGTTCCTTTTTCCTTTCCTTTCCTTTTTTTTTTTTTTGTATTTTCTGCATAATCCAATTCTGCAGTCATCAGACAGTGAACTTTGCATTTGATTTTTATTAGACAAAGTCTCTGTAGAAGCTGGTATGAATTAACCTCGCCAGAAAGTATATTCATATGACTTTAGTCTATACACAACCACCAAAATATTTCTTTCAAGTTTTCTTCCTTCAAGATGACATCACTGTTAGCTTTAAACAGAATAGGATGACCATGGGTTTTTTAACATACACACACACAAAAAAAATTGCAATCAAAAGCATTATACAGAATGAGGTGCTTTGAAGAAAAGATATAAATAATGTTTGGGCATAATAGAATTTTGAGTGTTTTTTTTATTACTCCTACAAGAACAAAAAGAAGTATGAAAAGTAGAAAATAAAGTTTCTATCCAGGAATAGAAATAGTTGGAACTTTGGAAACAGGAGGAAAACAAAGAAAAGAAAATGGTCCTTTCAAGTTCATCACCAGATTCTGCGCTGCATAATGGGAACCTGTGTGGCTTCAATCAATGCTGTATCATGCAGGAGAAAAAGGGAGAGGTTAAGTGGGATCTGAAACACACGAGTTACAGTAAAATAATTGTTTGTTTCAATAGGCTGAGGAAGGCTGTCATCTATTAATATATTTGTAAAGGAAATGCATCCCTTTTCAAAAGCAGCCCTCTTTCACCCAACAAATTATTCGGTCCACCTTTAAAAAAAAAGAATAGCCACAATGAGTTTTCTTAATTTCATAATTTAGTGCATCAAAACATATAAAATAAGTATGCACTTCCTTGGCCATGTGTTGTTTCTGTCATTTTGCTGATGAAAATCCTACCACAACTTCACATCTTCAGACACTGTTGAAAACTGTTCTGGAATAACAGCTTCAGAAGAAAAAGACATTTCCACATGGCAAAGACCTGCACTCCTACCCACAGATTACCTACTGAGATGCATTTAAAACCTTCAGAGTGCTCCATGAACTTCAAATTTCAGCTGACCTACATCTTTGCATTATTGCCCTTGATCTTTTAAAAGCTTCCAATTCCCTTTTATAATAAACCCCCACCAAACTTCCTATGACATATCTATCCCTTTCAAAAAGATGCATGATTTAAAATATGCACCAGCAGCCTGGCCAGTTCAAGTGAAATCAAACATACTTTGGGAAGTATTTAAGTCATTATAAATAAACAGGAGAAGATTGTGTTGGATAAAACACGAAAATTACTTATGTGCTGTAGGATTGCTTCAGGTGCTTAAGTATTTGGCAAACACTCTGAGACAAAGAAAACCCAAAACAATAAAATATTACTGTTTGATTATCAACGTGTTACATTATCAACGTGTTTTACATTCTGTCCTTAGATTCAGACATTCATGATCTGATAATCTGTTATTTTAAGTTCAATATGACTTGTCTACATTTCCAAGAGGACTAAACAAGCCTGTTTCTTCCCATTCTGTATTTCCAAGAGTTTGCTCTTTATGCAGGCTGGTCACAGTTGGGTATAATATATCTCTGTGTCAGAAATCAGAACAGGCAGTAGACATTATAGATGAATTGCCAGGAAATTACCCCAAGTGTGCTGACTTCCCAAATTCCTTCAAATGACTTAACAGGCTTGACATGGCAGCTCAGTGTTCAGTTTGCTTAAGGGACTTTAGGAGAATTGGCGCTTCCAATCCATTGCTAAGGTTTGGGGTTTTCAGATTTACATAGCAATAAAGAGCTTAGGGAATCTATAACTAGAAAAGAAAAACACTTAGGTCAGTGTTTCAGTTCATTTGTACAACTGACTTTAAAAACCATTATTCCTCCAAGAAAAATTAGATGGGCAGATGATATTATTTTTGCTGAATTGTTGATAATCAGCATCACCTTTGATCTGAAAGGCTCTCAGTTCATGGCAGCACTGGCAGTAGCAGACATACTCACTTCTGATGAGACAATGAAGCGTGTAAGGGTGACAGGCTTTATGGCAAAAGGCATCGCATTCCTTCCATAAATCACTCATTTGTTGAGTTCTGGATGGTATCATTCTGTGACCTATGATATTAAAAGCAGAAACCTTGATTTTCTCTTTATAGCTCCTTGCGTCATCAGGGATAGTGTCAGACTCTCAGCGCTACGTGAAATTAAAGGCACTTTGCAAATATAGCATCCTTCTGCTGAGGTTAGGGAATTCCCCTCTAATGAAACACATTGTGGTCTAGCATCTGGCAACTGAAATATACAACTATGAGGTGGATAAAGTTTTTTTTTTTTTTCATTTTTTTTTACCATTAAATTTATCCTTGTTATATTCCCCACTATTATTTCAGAGTTCCTTGAAATTAGCAAACAAATAAGAGTTGCCTAGATCTAGCAAGTGACAGGAAAATGGTCTTCAACCAGTTTCTTCTAATGTGGAAATAACCAAACTTAAGGTGTGTTGAACTGTTTGCTAATGCCACAAATAAAATGTTATTCGTGCTGTTAGAGCTTGGCTGATTTCCAAACCAGCCGTAGTCTGAAAGTAGAAAAGTAGCAGAACTGAAAATGACTGAAAATTTGTACCATATTAGATAGATACCAGGAGGTAATGGGCTTGACTATGCCAATGTCCCTTTTTCACTCTGATACAACTATACAGCAATTAGGTTATCCTTGTAAACGGCCTGGTGGCTACAGCTGTAAAAAGACATCACTGCCATCTTCTGGTAATAGCTCATTTGGCTTGCCAGCATGTGGCATTTTATTTATTTATTTCTCTTTTTATAGAACACTACACAGGCAATCAGGGGGTTTTATTTACAAGGCTGGGGAAATGTAAGCATTGTGCTTGAACATTTGGAACTTGTTTTGATCAATAATTTTATGCTGCTCTAGAAGTTTTGAACCACTATGTGACTCCTCATCACAAAACGTTTTTGAGATTGATCTTCCTTTGAGATTTGAGATATAAGTCCAGAAATTTGAATTTTATAGCATGATCTTATATTATACTTCTATCCCATTGTGAACTACCTAATGTTTGGATGTATGGAAATAGAAACACTATGAGAAGTTTAATGAAGACCACATCCAACTGAATGTCAGTGATGCTAGCATGATCTGCTCCATTTATATTTGCTAAGGATCTCCTAAACAGGTTACAGTTACATATTTGCATGACAAAAATCTTCTTTCTGCTTCCTCCAGACCCTTTGTTGCTTCAGTCTTGCTGTTGATAACTTGGTGGATCCTGTTTATCACTAATCATCAAAGAGAAGCAGAATAGCAGCAGTCTGTCTTAATTCAGGACATGAAGCTTGATTTGTGACATGATCTTTACTCATCTTTTAAAACCAACGTCATTGCTACTAATAACTAAAAAAACTGCTAGTAATAATTATTTGAGGATGTATTAGTAATGTTTCATCCCAGCAAGTAGGAAATCACCCTGAGTTATAAAGAGAAACTATGTCATGGAATGTAGTTGCTTTATAAAACACAATACTTATTCCTCTAAACACCTGCTTGGAAACCACTTGCCATATCTTTGGAATTTCCTCAGATATCAATTTAAAAAAGAAATATTATTTTTTTTTCCACACTCAGAAGCCTGACACTTACTCAGTTTATCAGAAATTAATAGCTGCATACATATTTTTGTGTACATCCATAGATGTAGGGCTGAAGAATGTGGTCTGCTTTTGAGCAATGTTTCACGTATGTGAGTCGTGTCCACACACAACAGCAATGGAGCATTTCAGGCCATCTCTTCCAGGCAAACAAACAGAAAATTTCCAGCATAATGAAAAGCTTGACAGTCCAGTCTGATAGTCAGGGACTGTGATGGTTCATTGGGAGCTCCAGGAAGCACTAAACACCCCAGTACTTTGGTGTTCCCAAAGCAGGCATCAGGGATGAGAAAGTGAACATAAGGAAAAACTTTTGCACTGTGAGGGTGACAGAAACAGGAACAGGCTGTGGAACAGGCTCACAGAGAGTTTGTGGAGTATCCTTCTCCAGAGACGTTCCAAACCCAACTGGACACATTCCTGTGTGACCTGCCCTAGATGATCGTGATGTGGCAGGGGGTTTGGACTGGATGATCTTTAGAGGTCCCTTCCAAGCCGTAATATTCTGGGATTCAGTGCCACCCTTACTGACCATGCAATAAAGGCAGCTCAAGAGTTTCCTTTCTTTTCTGAAATTCCTGTATCAGCAGGAATGCTGAGTTACTCTTGCAGTTCAGATGATTCTTTAGTTTCCTTGGCTCTTTTCTTGTCACTCTGCATCCTGTTAGAAACTGGACAAAATTTGGCCTAACTGTGTCTATGTAGGCAAAAAGTTACTTTTGTGTAGATGCTGCCATGAACAGCAGTAGCACTTTGTGCAGCTGCTCACTGCACTAAACTAACATTTTGTCCAGCTTGATAGGACAGGGCCTTATGGGGCTGACGTTCAGGTCTGCTGACCACATAGCAGTCTCTGTTTCTGGTCCAATGACATCATGACATCAACAGACTGCAAAACAGGGCGAGCAAATGCAGCAGATCCTGCCCAGGCACTCGCTTACCTGTGTTGGCATCCTCCTCACTAAGCTGCAGCCCAGCACCAGCATCTTCTCCTTGACTGCTTTTTCAGAAGGGAAAATATATTTCCCTTGTACTTTTTCTGTAATGTAAGCCTAGCTTCGATTTACAGTCTATATATTTAGGCATAAATCTTCCATTCAAGTATTCACAGCCACTGTGAGAGTCATATCACTCTAGGAGATATTTCCCTTTCAAAGCAGCCAGCCTGTCCTCAGATGAAGAGATCTGAGATGGTAAATTTTTCAGAATCATTTCTTACTGGAAGCAGAGCTGCTCTCCATAAATGCAGGAGCCAACAGTCTTTAAATTCAGAGCTGGATAGTAGGTTCTCATTGTCCATTCATGCCAGTGACAGATGCCTGGCAATCAGGAGCTGCTTGTCAGCTCCCAGACAGGAGGCAGAGAATGCACACTGCTGTTAAAAGAGCAGAGAGGCTGTTGGTTACCACAAGTTTTTACGATGCAGTTGGCACAGGTTTTCATACAACGTCACTCAAAACCTTTTACACCGCTGCGCATCCCCCAGCTGCGAGCCAGCTGGTGATTGTGAGGGAGGAAGAACTGAGCTGTGGTGAAACATGCTTGGTTGTAAGTGCAGTTTTAAAGAGCCCTCCCTAAAGCACATATCTATTTTCCTTCCCTGCTGGGTTTTTTCATCTTATCAGCCCTCTGCTGATTCAACAGTTCATGGTTTGTTATCTTACAGTGGTTTCTGAACCTTGGTCTAGAAGCAAATTGAATAAAGATATGCAAAGAAAGGATTGCAGGATGGGGTTCCTTTTGCTTTTTGTCCATCCAAGAGAAATTTATATTTACCAATCAGTACTTTCCAGGTTTCCAGGAAACCAGAGTAAAAACAGGTTCTCCTAGTTCCATACTATAGTCATTTTGTGATTGTTAGCAATTTGTGAAATCAGAAGTCTAAACTTTCTTTGTGAGCCAGATAATCAGATTTTGTTAACCATCCCAACTCCATCCTGGATTTTCTTTCTTTCCTTTTAGTCTTTTTCCTTTCCTAGTTAATTCACACATGTCAGTGCTGTGTGGGCCATGAACTGGAGCCCAGAGTAGCTGTCCCTCTATATCTTAGTCCTAAAAGGCACTTATAATCTTATTCATATAGTAGCAGTGAGATTAGTTGTGTACTTAAAACACACTCAAACTCCCTTCTGAGTTCAGTACTGATCACTCCAGGTGCTGAGATGAAGGATATGGAGACATCGGGGAGCCCGTGTACTGACCAACATTCCAGTGGTCTGCAGAGCTCCTCCTTCAGCTGACTCTGGGTTTTTATTCATTTTCTGTATTTTAAAACCTAACAGAATCTGAGACAGATCTTCTCCTGTATATACAGGCTAGTGGGGTGGGAACTCTCAGCTGTGGTTTCCTGTTACTGGGAACAATTCTTTGCTGGTGCTGGCAAAAATTGGGATATTCTGATAAAAACAGAATACTGAGGCTTTCATTCCTCCCATGAAATATTATTCTATGATTAGTAGACTATTTTCCCTCTCAAATCTGTAATGATTCCAGCACCTTTTCAAACTCTGTTCAGATCTGGCATGTACGATACAGCACTGCTCTACACGTCTGGCTGTAAGAGACATGATGTCATCATTAGTAATACCTTCCAACCACATTATCTTGCTCCTTTTATATTATGTTTCCAGACTTTTGGAATTCCTCATCAGCTACTAAAGCACAATGTTCAAACTGGAGACCCATTGATCATTTTAACTGCTTGAGTGGCCAGAAGTCACTCTTATTAATCACTGATGCCTTTACCATTGCACTAATTGGAGGCTGAATATATTCTTGAATCTATGAAGAAAGCTGAATGGTTGAAAGAAAAAATAATTCAATGCAAAGAAACAAAAACAAATAGAACAAAACAAAAACAAAACCAAAGGAATCCTGAAATTATTTCATTCTCCAAGAATGTGTACATTCTACAAGACAATGTAGTGATGTCAATAAATTTGCACCACACTAAGAATGGTTGTTGCCACAAATAGAAACTACAAAGAAAAAACCAAGACAATCTCACTTTTTTCTACCATTTTTTTTTATAATTACAAACCTTCAGAATTTTTTTTTCCAAAATAAAGCATTGTAAAGTTCCTTCTTACAGATCTTTTATTTTAAAAAGCACTTTAATGATTCTTACGTATATACAAAAGACATAAAGAGGTCAAGTCCCTCAGTACACAGACTTGCATTTTTTTTCAACTTTTACAAATGTTAAGCTGATTTAGGAAGTGGAAAGTGACTACTGTTTGTTAGGAACTGTGTTCATAAATCTGCCTTGGATGGACTTAAAGTTGATCTGAGTAAATGACTAATGGACCTGAATTATTGAACTGTTGCTTGCACTTCATAAATATCACACTTTTCCTTACAGCTGCCTTTATTTTGTATTGTAAGCTTAGAGTCTAAAAGCTACTGCATTGAAATTAGTCTCAACTAGGAAGCTTTTTCAGAAACTGCCAGAGCAGGAGATGTCATATATTAAAAACCAGGCAGCATTTCTATGCCATAAGGAATAGACAGGTTCCTTATGACGAGTTTATCTTTAAAATATGGTTCTATTAGAATTTACTATGTCTCCTCCAGACTTCTTTCACAAGTTCAATGGAGTGGACAAACAGTTTGCTTTCAAACAGTGCAGTTTGATAAAAATAGACATTAATATTTCAAGATATATCCCACTTACTGCAGTCCTTCTAGAACTAAACAATACACATCAGACCTTGCAATATTCATTAAAGTTCATAGCATCATAGAATGGCTTAGGTTGGAAGAGACCTCAGAGATCATCTACTGCAACCTCCCTGCTATGGGCAGGGACACCTCTCAACTAGACTTGGATGCGCAAAGCCTCATCCAACCTGGCCTTGAACAACCCCAGGGAGGGGGCAGATACAACCTCCCTGAGCAACCTATTCCAGAGTCTCACCACCCTTGTACTGAAGAACTTCTTCATAAGATTCCCCTTTGTCCTGTCTCTAGATACCCTTATGAAAAGTTCTTCTGAAGCCTTCCAGTACGATCCTTTCAGGTATTGGAAGGCAGCTCTAAGGTCCCCCCAGAATCTTCTCTTCTCCAGGCTGGACAGCCCCAGCTCCCTCAGCCTATCCCCATAGCAGAGGTGTTCCAGCCCTTGGATTCATCAGAAAGGAGCGTGTTTTCTCTTCCCATTTCTTCTATAGCTTGGGAGGGCAGTAATTTTGGACACAAGCACTTTCTAAATAGTGTAGTTGTACCCAGGACATGCTTAAATCCAGGAAGACTCCTGTTTACTCACTTTGATGTCTTAACCTAAATCTGCTTTGACACTCATATAAAGACCAAATCTTTTTGCATGTGATTCCTCATAAAAAGGCTGTTCTGGATTTATCATAGGAATTTAGAAACAAGCTGATAATTATTATATAGAATATAGTGCAATGAAAATATGTGGTCAAAACTGATACTATATCATGTTTTAATATATTTGCTTTAATAAGTGTGATAAACAGCAGCAAAGTTTTCCATCTGAATCAGGCTATAGTGAGTCAGGATTCCAAGGAAAACAATTTTAGCCTCATTGTTGAGCAGAAGCAAAACAAAACAATCATGTTTTTACACATACACACACATGAAAAAAAAACCAAACACTCACACACACACACATATATATAGAATTTTCATACTGGATAGATCAGCAGTTAATGCATAGGAGCCATCAACAAACAGAGCAGCTCTAGTACTGGGATCCAGGATTAGACAAGAACTAATTAAAGCCAGAATCTTCGGCACTGCACCAAGCTTCCGTGACTCAGCCAGCAGTTAGGAAAATCAAGGGAGACAGTTGGAAATGCACAGAGAAAATCTACCCTCTCACCCTGCAGAAAATAAACCAGGCCTACTAGTGCAGTGTAGTGCCCTGCTTTCCATTCCATGGAGACCCTGGCACATAGAAAACATTTATCTGGCTCCATATTTCTATTTCCCTTCATTGCCCAATCAAAATACCTGACAGTGTTGGTGTGAGTAGATATTTCACTTGGAAGAGACCTACAACAAGCATTTAGTCCAATCAAGTTTCCTACCCAGCAACTTTTCCTGGGTACCTTCCCTTTGCTCTCATCAGTACTCTGCCAGATCTGCAACAGACACAAAAGTGAAAGCCTGAGACTTCTGTTTATCCATTATGCTGTGAATGGTTTTAAGTCAAAGACAATTGGGGGGGGGGAGATTATTTTTCCTTAGAAGCAAACCACTGCATAAGAAAATTTATTTAACAATTTAAAAATAATTAAAAAAAACAACAACACACAAGATCAGAGAATTTACTTCCACCATCATGTTTTGTACACACCTGGAGATTCCTCAGAAGCTGGAGGTACCTGTCCTACAGTGTTGCAGGAAAGGGATGGTTGGAGAAATGTCATGACGATGTTAAATTCTTCCTCAAAGAGGTGAAATCTGTATGTAGAGGTCCCTTCTCTAAGGAGCTCTTTTGGGGGCTCTGCATTCAGTTCTGGGTGCCACAGGATAGGAAAGACACAAAGGTCCTGGAGAGTGTGTCCAGAGAAGAGCAATGAGGCTGGTAAGGGGTTTGGAGGATTGTCATTTAAGGAGTGGCTGAGGAAGCTGGGATTGTTTAGTTTGGAGAGGAGAAGGCAGAGGAGAGATCTTCTTGCTCTCTACAACTATCTGAAAAGAGGTTGAAGTGAGGCTGGTGTTGGTCTCCTCTCCCAAGTAACCAACTACAGGACGAGAGCAAATGGGTTTAAGTTGTGCTAGGGGAGGTTTTTTTCGGACTTTAGGAAACAAATTCTTTACTGAGAGTGGTGAGGGGTTGGAACAGGCTGCCCAGGGAGGTGGTGGAGTTACATCCCTGGAGGTGTTCAAGAAGCTGTAGATGTGCTGCTTCAGGACATGGTTTAGTGGTCATGGTAGTTGGGTTATGGTTGGACTTGATGACCTTAAAGGCCTTTTCCAACCTTCATGAAATAAGGTTCTATGAAATACATCAAATCAAAGCATTTAGATCAAATTAATGTTGAGTAAATATGTCCATGGTACAGTTCAGCTCCATATTTTCTCAGAAACCCAGCAATGTATACAAACATGGGGCTTTCAGGTCTCACTGCATAAACTATGAAGTACTCAGTCTTCTCCTTAAAAACATAAAGATATTCCAAATGATTCTCTTTGGCCAAAATTCAGAGGAGGACAATTTGCTCTATGCTAACTCAGCACTTTATGTTAAACTTTCTTCTTGTATCTACATTCTTCCCACCTCCTGCTCTCCTTCAGCGTTTAGATTGCTGGCCTGTTTTTCTCAAGTGAATAATGCAAGAAAACTCAGTGGGAAGAAAAACAAATTTGTTAGAGCCTTTGTACACGTTTCTTTTTTTAAGTTTCCTGTTGGCTTAGGCACATTGTGTTCCTCTGTATCACATCCTCTTGGAGCCATATGTGGAAGCAATAAAGCGCACCCCTGACTTCAAAGATACTGAGTATTTGTTTAGCTAGCTGACTAAGGAAAGTGCTATGAACTTAGTAACAAATATGGTTCCATGTGGTCACTTAATCATAAAGAGCAGGCTGCAGAGCAGAGCATAGGAAATATTAGTCAGCACAGGCAACGGATAACTGTCAGTTGCTAATCTCAGGATTTCATGCCAGTGGAAGGCAGGCAGTAGGTTCGCAGTAAAACACATTGACTCTGCCAGCAGTTTCCATTAAGATCACATTTCCAGCTGAGGAAATGTTTGCAGAAATAGGTGATGATTGCTGCCTTAATTCAAAAGGAGAGTTTTCTTTCTTAAACACAAGATTTTGCCTGTACAGTTGAAGCTCCTGTAGAAAGAAAACTTCACAGAACCAGGAAACTTGATTTTGCAAATGTCTCTTCCACCAATTCAGAGACATACAAATACATAACTGCACTGCATGCTGTGTGCCCCACCTAAAGGAAGAAACAAATTTTTAAATTCCTTTTAAAATATCTGCCTGTTCCCTCTTTGTGTTACTTCAGTGGGCATTAATCAAGAAGTGTTTTCCTCCCTGTGCAAATGTATGAGATGTACTGAAAAAAGACCTGTTTTATAGGACTCTGAAGTGCACATGCCTTGAACACATCACTATCCAATCTTTTGATGATGATATCTTTTTTTTTCCTTCTTCTTCTTGGTAACAAAGGAAGGATTTTATATTTTCCTGACAGATGCTGTCCCACATAAATAATGCCTGAGAAGATTGTGGCATCAGGCTAACAGATTTGCCTGTCCTGTGGAGGGAAACAAAGTTTAAGAAGGAAGTAAGACAAGTAATAGTGCAATTGTGTTTCAGGAAAACAACTTTGAAATGAAACAGCCTTATCCAGACTTGGATGAAATTCACAGAAACATGATTTGATCTGAAACTTCCATTAGTTTTACAGGTACAATTAGAGTTTCACTAAACATTGGGGAAAAAAAAACATAAATAAGTCTTAGAAAGTCTGCTTTTTGGGGACTGAATTGCCTAAGTTTGGAAAAGAGTTGCAAATATTTGTGACTTTTTCTGTCTTCCCAATCTCTATAATTTGGCAAAGCTCCGATTTTTTCTGGCATGGGCATTGCTGCTGTGCCACATCCCTTCAGAGGGTTGACAAGATATTCAAAGCCACTGCCTGCAAAACCTCTGCTTTCTTTCCTTCAGAAGTCAGAATGTGTGTTGGGGAGTGAATTCAGGAGGAGAAGGCTGTGTCCCGGAGTTAAGTTATAAAAGTAGAACCCCTGAGTATTAGCTACTGTGCTATTAAATATCTATGTGAAGACATGCACAACACCCAGTATACAATTCATCTGGGCAGAAAAATGTGATTAATCAGGCTAGATAGAGATGTGTATAAAGTAGCATACCTCCACAGTCAACAAAGGTCTAGTCTAGATTTAAAAAGCCAGTTTTAGTTTGAGGTGAGGATGTCAACTTCTCCTTAAAAGCGATAAAAAATAAAAAGCCAACAGCACACTTGAGAAATATAAAATTCTTTAGTTTGAACACTATTTAAAGATAAAATTGTTTGGGTTTTTTTTTCTCATTTTGTTTTTGCTTTCGATATGTTATTCAAGCTTTCCCTGTCAAAATTCTCAGGCAGTCCCAGAAATGTTTCCTTTAAGGTTTAAAATTCCTGGTATACCATAACAAGGCCTTGAAGAAAAAAACACATAGTTGTGTTCATCTTCCTTTAAAGAAGAAACAATGAATCTGCATTCTGACCAGGACTAGGAATGAAGAATATGCGGATGAGTGTGTTTTCTGAACAGGGCACTTATTAAGATTTTAATTTGCTGTCAAGGACAACTTACCATATCAAGATGAAACCATTTTATGATTCATTTGCCAAGTGTGACTGAGGCAACTGAGATTAATTTAATCTGTGGTTGTGAACATTAGTATTCATAAAGAATCAAAAGCACAAATAGAAACATTTTCTTTTTTTTTTTCTGAAAGGGACAGGATTGTGTTGTTTGTGTTGTCTGTGTAGTGAAGATCACATCAAGTTGCAGACTTTTAAACACCTTTATGTTAAAATATGAACACTGAATTGAAATAATAAAACTTGCAAAGATCTACTGCAGCTCCTTAGAAATAAACTTGAGCAAAATACTGTCAAAAATATTTACACATAGAAAGAGGTGTTTAACCTCAGCAGTCCCTGTCCTTTCTCATTTGGCCCAAAAGAAGAAATATTGAGGGGTTCTAATCTTGATTTGCAAGGGATTTAGAATGGATTGGGGAAGGAATGGGAAATCATTACAGGAAACTTTGTCCTGTAGTCTGCAGAAGATGAGAACATGACCATCTGTAGATTCTTCCAGATCAACAGTATATAGAAAAATCTAAGTTCTCTAAAAGGAAGACAGCATCACTGAGTAATACACATGAAAGTACTATGTGTTACATTGGTCACAGGAGCATGAAAATGGAATGTGTACAGCCTACCTAATACCTTTTCCCTAAATGGGAATTCAAAGGAAGTTAGGACATTATCAACCAAAATACCTCCTTCATCACCTGCCCACAACTCTTTGAACTCAAGCTACCTCTGTGACAACAGAGAGTGAGGGAGGAGGGTTCAATGCTCTTTTTGTACATTTGTCCAGCACAAAACCAGACTGTTACATCACTGTGCACCACAGCACGATCCCTAAAGTGCCAAGGCTGGCCTGCCAAAGATAACACAAAGGGTTGTGAGTATGTGATTTGCACATTGATGTAACTCTTTTGATCATAAGATTTCTCCTGATTCCTACAACATGTGACTGAAGGAAAAATGCTAACAACAGAACTAGTTAAGAAAACAGCATTTTAAAAAAGAGAATTGTACAGAGTACCTGCTGAAGACTTTCCCCAGAGACCCTGATCTTCTATAGGACTTCAAATAAGCAGACTAATGCCTGTTAAATATCTCTTCAGATGCAAACAGAATCAGAGATATAACGACTCACACTGGCAGAAAAAATAATACAGAGAATGACTAGAGCCTAGAGAAGATGTAGATTTGAAGGAAATACATTCAAGGACCTAATGATTTAATCACTTCATATTTGAACTAAGGTATTTCTTTTAGTCCAGTACCAATTTTGCATTTCAGTCTAGACAACCTTCAGAAACTGTATGTATGTTTTGAAGTTCTGGCTCACAGAATAGCAGACTGATTTTGAAACAGAGCTGGCTGGGAATATAAATATTGAGGGTTGCTGGCTGTGTAAAGCAAGATAAAGAGGTAAAATACTGGTTCTCTAACTTCCATAGACATAGTCATACGATGCTAATAATAGCTTGGAGACAGGAGATAGTAGAGGAGACACTGAAGAAGTTTCTAGACTGAGAAATAAAATACCTGCACTCATTTAAGAGAAACTCATTTAATTGTCTGGCTGCATTTAAATAACAGGAAGATAACTGTGTATTTGTACTTCTTCAAAAGGAATAATAGAATGAAGTTATACAGTAATGAATAAAGAGGTTAATTCAATAAAAACAATATTTCACAGCTAAATTAAGTGCGCCTAGTTTTAACCACATTGCATACACTAGTCCTAGACTACACCAAAGTTTCTACCTTTTACAATTCACAGTGTGTAGTGAGAGATCTCTTTCATTTTTTTCTATACTCATCTGCATATTCCATACAGCTACTACCACTTCAGTTAAAAACAAAACATGAATGGACAAAGTAGGAAATATCTTCTGTCTTTGAAGAAAATAAGCCTGGGCAGTTCTTGTATATCCACACAGTCACAACACTGAGCATCCCATTTGCTAAATTCTTCTGGCTAAGGAAGGGTCTGGACATTTCTAACTGCAAGATCTTGTCTGGATCATTCTGTTACAGAGAACTGCTACCACCCATTGCATCAGTCTGATGCATTTCCAGCAGATGGTTTGCAATTGGAGCCAGTCAGGCTGTGCCTGAGCTCAGAAGCTACCTTCTATATAAGATTCCATGATTACCAAAATCCATGATTACCAAAAACAAAACAAAACATAACAAAAAAAAAAAAAAAAACACACACAAAACAAACAAAAAACCCAAACACACATAAAACCAAATTACTTCAGGTCTCATTTCCAAATTTTACCCAGCTTCAGGTAATAGAGCACATTCATCCTGTTGGCAAACTTTCTGCACCCATTGTTGGGTTTTTTGCTATGCCTAGATTTGTCACTGATTTTTTCTTTTGATCTGCTCATTTTCCTTTCTATTACCTTCCAGACAACATTCAGGGTTTATGATTTTTTTTTCCCTGACAGCAGAAATCTTCAACTCAGAGCTTATATCTGCAAACTCCTATGAATTTTTACATCTTCATTTACTAATATTTTACATTACTACTTTGCATCTGTCCGAAGAGGTTTGTCCTGGCATATTGTGTGTATAAAAGACAATTGATTTCAGCAGTGTAGTATCCGTGTGTGCAACTCAATGTATTTCTAACTGATCATTGGAATTAATTTCCTTAGGTCATGCAATCCTTTCATTTTCCTCTTACTGCTAAAACATTCTTGGAGTAGATTGCTCCCATGCCAAGACTGATACTTCAAATCTTACCTTCAGGTTTCTATAAATATCCACACTGAGAAGAGTCATACTACAGTCAGAGAGGTTTATTTTTCCTTGCAAATACATATTCTGTAACCTGACATGAAGGGTACAAGTGTACTCTGTGTCAGAGTGGAAAAACAGCCAAGAAATAGATCAGAGTCCTTAAAAGTCTACTAAAGTTCTTCGCTCCAGATGGAGAAGTGCAATGCTGGGTGAATATTCATGCTTTGGGTAGACTGTCAAATCTGCAGCAGAGTATCAAGAGTGCAAAGGCTCTTTGGGTGTGCTAGAACTGGCATTGACATCATTTTGGGCAGACAGTTTGGCAAAAGCAGCACTACACAGCCAGAGGAACCATGCTGAGCAGGACACAAGCAATCATGCCAGATCCCTTTCTAAACCAAATGGAAACATTACTGCAATGAAATGACGGAGACAGACAAAGATACAAACTTCTCAGTAATGAAAAATCAGCAGTAAAAGGTTAAACTACTCCAAGTGAAGTTCAAAGATGGAAAGATGAAATTGGAAGTGGAAATAAACTGAAAGAGAGTTATCAGCTTTTTCCACACAAATTGCAGGGATCGTATGACACAGCAATGAAGACATATGGATGTAATAAGGAAATATGATGTAACTGGGATAACTGAAAGTTGTCCATATTAGGAAACTGCCTGGATTATATAAATACTCCAGAGCCACTAAGTTTATAGAAAGGATAGTTTATATAATGAGAAATATTTATAGACTAAGACCTCCTGGTTATGTAGGAAGAACAAGATGGAAAGTATTGCAGATGTTAGTGATACCTAGCTGTTACACAAAGCAAGGCAAAGCTTTGTACCAGTCCAAACTAACTCCAGGTTTAAAGTACACAAGGATTGCTGCAAAGGATAGTAAAAAAATGTGTCCTGAGAGTGCATTTTATTTTAACACAATATTTTTCATTATGTTCGTCAATTTATATTTTTATCTGGTAGGGTTTTTGGTTCAGGTTTGTTTGGTTTTGAATTTTATTTTTACTGGAAAGAGCGAGATATAATAATAACATATTACTTTCCTTCCTGCTGAGGAGTTCCTGGACTAACCACCTAAATTTCATAAACATGTACAAAACCTTGTCAGTACTTCTGTGCTCAGTTGCCTGATGTCCCAGTGTTGCTCAGCTGCCTATCCAAACTATTAATGAAACCTGAAAACCTCAAATGGAACCAAAATATAAACAGGTTATGATTCAGCAATCCTTTAGATGTATACATCACTCCCTTATGTAGCTCAGGCTGTCATGTAAGCCTTCGTCCAGGGCAGTTTTCCTATACAACAAGCACACACATGTTCAAATCTTACTGAAGTCAGTAAGATATGAACCTTCCTCCCCCCACCCCCTACTCTGCCCTGGTGAGGCCTCATCTGGAAAATTGTGTCCAGTTCTGGACTCATTCCTGTTGATAAAGATGTGAAGGGCAGTGTCAGGAGGACAGAGCCAGGCTCTGCTCAGTGATGTCCCATGATAGGACAAGGAGCAACAGATACAAGCTGGAGCAGAGGAGGTTCCATGTGAACTGTGGGTGTGACTGTGAGGGTGCTAGAGCCCTGGAGCAGGCTGCCCAGAGAGGTAGTGGAGTTTCCTTCTCTGGAGACTTTCAAAACCCACCTGAATGCATTACTGTGAGACCTGCCCTGGGTTATCCTGCTCTGGCAGTGGAGTTGAACTAGATGACATTTGGAGTTGCCTTTCAACCCAAACCATTATATGATGATCTAAGAAGAAAAGCTAGCAACAGTATTATCAAAGAAAAATATGCAAAACAGCTAATTAGCCAGTTCTTGGTACTTTTGTGCATCTTATTTATATTGCTACAGAATCATTTGATCACAGAAGATAGGCAGCTTCGTCTTCCTTATTCTAGCACATCAGCTGTGACTCCAAGGTTTGGGTTTTTCAGCAAGTGTAAAAGGTGGCATGTTCAGTCCTGACAACTGACTAGAACTTGATGAGCTTTTCAAGATACAGCAGCACCATTCTCACTGAAATCTTTCTGAGTTCAATGTACTTTAGAAAATATAAGATGCAGGAGAAGTTAAGGTCACTGACAAATATGGAAAATAATGTCAGATATTGACATCAGCCATAAGTGTTCTCAAATATCTTAGCACAGACAAACTTGCTAGGATAATGGGTAGGAACAGGATCTCAAGAAGATTTTCCTTCAGAAGAATATTTGAAAGATCTTAATGTATAAAAGAAGAATCAACTATTTCTTCTGAATAAAGACAAGAGATTTTGGGTTAAGCTTTGGAATTCGTGTCCTGGATCTTAAAGTAGAAGGAGTTGACTGAGAGGAAATTTAGAGAGGAAAACCTTCAAAAGGCATCTTCTGAAAAATTAATTGCCTGCTTTTCTATTCTTGTTTATAAAGGCTATTACAACTAGTTTAATTTAGGGTGGAAATGGAAGTAATGGAGTTAGGAGGGGGGCTTTACAAATAATTTCCTGCTGATATAACTCTATTGGCAAGATATAATCAATCTAAATCACATCTGAGTAGTGTCACTACAGGGCATTTAAGTAGGCCAGCATATGGTTAACATTTGTCTGCATTAATAAAATATCCACAAAACCTTCCAAAATTTCATGGACCGTCAGTCACATCAAACTTAGCTAAAGCTTTCATGACAAATTTATAATGTGGGACAAATGACTTGCAAATTGCCCATGTTTTGAGGAGGCCTGTAAAATGAGAAACAGAAATGGAAGTTTTAGTGACTTCATGCCAAATTCTAAATAGAGTCATGAAAACCAAAAGGGCAAATGCCATCCAAGAAGGCATCCAAGTGACGTTAACTGAAAAGATTATATTATACTAGAGATAGCTGTGGTTGTTGCAAGCTATAAGAAAAGCAAAAATAGAGTAGAGAAATCCTAGTTTCCTAGTAGGAAAGTGAGTAGTGAATCCAAGGATATCTGAAAACACACAATTCAAAGCCCTCAGACAATGACAGCCTTGCTATGAAAATCTGGCTTTAAAGTCAAGACAACTTGGCCTTCCTGTCAAAATCCTATTTACACCCACTGGCCATCCTGTCACTCTTGGGGGCTTTTGAGACATTTAAAGAGTAATGGAATCAGAATGATCCAAAGAAAACATCTCCACCATTTCTTCATAACCAGTACAGACATTTTTTTTTTTCTTTCTGTGTGTGCTCTATTTGTTAATCTCTCTGCTCTCAGCAAACAACTCCAACTGTTCTACCAGCACTATATAGAACCTGCAAATGAAAAAAAAAAAAAAAGAATAAAAATAGGGACATTGAAAAATTTTCCTGCTGTCAGATACTCTGTTACTTTGTGTGAAAGCACCAAAACAACAGCACCTGAAGTAAGCTGTCACGCTAAGCAAATGTAACCACCAGGCACCACAGGGCAAGTGGAGCCCTGAGTTCCAAAAGCAGCTTTCAGTCATAAATTACCATTGCCAAATGTCTGTGCACTTGTCAGGTTTCTGGCTGCTGTCAGTAGAAGTGTGGATAATTCAGAGATAAATTCAGTATTGTTTGGCTCAGTATTTTGAAACTTAACATTTGAGTCCAAAGTACTAAAACATATCTCCCAAGGCTGAAATAGCTACATCAGTTCAAATAAGATTTACAGGCTAGGTCAGTTGCACACGGGATGGATCAAAAAAACAGATGCCAAGATTAGTTCTTTTTTGAGAGTAAAATAGCTGTTACATTTTCACCCACATCTTTCCACTGTGAGCAGTCAGTCACAAAAGGAAAAGGAAGAATCCACAGAAAATCTGCACAAGAGAGTAAAATGTGCTGTGGGGGCAAGAAATAAGGAGAAGACATAATTAAATGATACTGCTAAGGGGTCATCTGAGGATTTGTAAAGAAGTGTGTTTCACCTGAAGACTTTTCTTTACAGAATGAATAATAAAGTTTTGCATTCAGATAGATCAATGGAGTCAGGATCTAAAGAAGGAAACTGAAGGGACTTTAATATATCTAAGCAATTGCTGCCTCACATCAAAACTGTTTCTTCTGGGTTTTTTGGTTTTGGTTTGGTTTGTTTTTTTGGGGTGGTGTTTTGTGGGGGTTTCTTTGGGTTTGTTGGGGGGGGTGTTGTTTTTTTGTTTGTTTTGTTATTTTTTCTTTCCTTAGCTTGCCTTAGTGTAATTATGAGGATATTTTGTACACAGAAAATCAAGCACAAGATGGAAAAAAAACTGTATTCTTCTGTATTTTCTTTCCCATTTAATACTATTAATAATAAAATAGTAGTCTGAAAGCATTCTTGGTGAGACTAACATAGAATCATAGAATTGCTTTAGTTGGAAAAGATCTTTAAGATCCTGTGGTGGGTTGAAACTTCAAACTGTAACAGATCCTAGTGTCCAATCATTATCTAATTCTACCAAGTCTGGTGCTAAACAATGTCCCTTAATACTACATCCCTGTGTTGTTAAAACACCTCCAGGAATGGGGCTTCAAACACATCCCTGGGGAGCCTATTCCAATGTTTGAGAACCTTTTCAGTGAAGAAGTTTCTTCTAACAGCCAATCTAATCCTTCTCTGGTGCAACTTATCATTTAGTAGTGAAAATGTCACAGGATAGGACATCATGTAGTCCACTCTGACTTCAAGTCTAGACCAACATGCTTTAAAAGTTTATTTTCATTTTACGTTTTCTTTTCACTTTTGGATGGGCAGGGGAGCAAAAATTATGACCGTGGACCGTGGTGTGCATCTGCTGAGGTTTAAGTGATGGTGTGTTCATTACAATTTACCACAGTTTAGAGCACAAGGATAGACAGCGCAGTGCTCAGTCCTTCCCCCATCATCCTCTAGTAATTGTTGCTGTGCCATTATTTTCTATGTAAATCTATTCAGGTCCTATGCAAACATCCATACATGGCAATGAACAGAATGAATAAAATACTACTGCTTCTCACCTTAACTCCCTGCAGCAGCTCGCACTCGTGCAAAGCACATAAGCTAGAAAAAGATGCTCTCATCTCATCCTTTCTTCATTAATCCTCCATGAATTCCTGTCCCTTGTCTTCAGTGATCACTGAGGCTGTTTCTGCCTGCAGAATTATTATAAAGTTTCCTACACATGTTAACTGCTAATTTTCTTTAAGTAAAGCAATTCAGAGCAGTCATTGCCTCCCAGTGGAACTGTCGCTTCTAAAGAACACTCAAAATTAAAGATAAATCTTGACTGTAGTTCTCCATGTTTGTCCTGTCTAATAAATAACCCGGTGGCTATGCACCTGCCCTGTCAAAAAAAATGTATCTAGGAACTCCCTAAGGAGAAATCTTCCCTGAATATTTTAACATCTTGATGTACAACTAGCTTTCTCTGTCCCATGTTATTCCTGGACTGAAAACCAAAAGGATACTAGGGTCTGCCACACTGGTGGTGTGATTGCTCTGAAGTGTGTGGTGCTGGGCTGAGATATGTGTCAGCAGAAGAGCTCTGAAAGGAGAGCTCCATGTTAAATGATTTATTACAATAAAGTCAGTTAGTTAGTATCAGCTTCTAAGATAAAATTACTACAAAACCCCACTCCCAGCAAACTGGGAAGCGAATGCCAAGTCATATTTTCCAAAGACAAAGAAACACTCCTTATGCTAACACAAACATCGTCCAGCCCTTGCTACTTGGGTTTCCTCTTCAAAGTTTGAAGCATTTTAAGACAAATTAGAGTACTTAGCTTTGTTGGTGTGTTGGGTTTTGGTGGGGATTTTTTTTCACTCTTTTTTAAGGCTCCAGGCAAATTCACTCCACGACTTTATCTCATTCTCTGATTTCTGTCTTCTGTAGTTAGTCCTCATCAAGATATGGATAAGCAAACAGACCTTTGATTCTTGTTCCTTAGTGCATTGTTCACAGCTAGAAATCAAAACTGAGCTTGTTTTATCTCAAAATGAGCAGTCATGTCTTGAAAGCTTCACAGGCTGTGTGTTTCAGTAGGAGTCAGGTTTTATAGACTTCACTGCTGATTCAGAAAGACCTCATAATTTGGTCTGCTTTTCAGCACCAGATTCTAAGAAATACCTCTGCAGCAGAAGCAGAGAGAAGGAGCCACAGAATTCCAAGCTTCCTGCCCAGATTGCATGTAGCAGAGATCTCTTTCTCCAGAGCTCTTGTTTTAGGCCAGAAGGAAAATCAACTGACTCTAAATAAGCAAAAATAGAGTATATACAGCATTTTATTCAATCCAATCCAAGTCTAAATAAAATACCTTCTGATCACTGCTCTTCTATATCTTTTTCCTGTTTCTAAAACTATCATAGCCAAGAATCTGAGGACTAAAATAACTATCTTGTGTGTTGTCATCATACATATATATGCTTATGCCCAACATATATTTGATTGCACTTTAAGAACCAGAGAAGAAATCTGGAGAAGGGAAATCTTGAGGTTCAGCAAAGTGATCTGAACAGAATGGATTTACAGGAGATGAAAGGTGGTAACAGCTTCATCTGTAGAGACTGCCAGCTAAACGACCTACAACTCAGACTCATGACCAGCTAACCGAGGTTTAAAATGATATCAACAGAGGCAGAGTAATTCCCCATGTGCACATTTCTAGCTGGAGGCAACTGTGAAAATGTGTGATTTAGGGATAGCCTAAAACCCTTGTTTTCAGTGAAAAAAAGGTTGATTTGCCTTTGCATATTTGCTGCAACCATCAGTGTGCAGACATGGAGTTACAGGGGCTCAGCTGCATGCATGCTTTGCAAAGCCTCTGGCCTTTGGTTCTTTTTCTGCACCCTGATTTTTTAAGAACTGTTTCAAATAGCAAATAAAAATTAGCATAAATTGATGGAATGAATATAAGGGGGAAAAAAGATACTTGAGTGGGGTGGGGTTTTTTTTGTTGTTTCTGTTTGTTTGTTTGTTTTTTCCTGCTAGAAATGTGTTATGTAAAGAGAAAAAAAAGCTGGAGAGAGTCTCTCCCATCAGTATGCTGCATCTGTGGGAGATGTGTGCTGTGTGACAGCAGCAGGAAGGGAAAGTGATGACTGACGTGCCACAGAAATAATGAATTCTGTCACTTCCCTCATTGTGCAAGTGCCACAGCTCATTCCTGTTCTCAGGAATTCATGAGGTATATACTCACACTCAGCACACACCAGAGAATAGGAAATACAATAAGACAAAAATACAAAATAGAAAAATAAAATACAATTTGTGCCTGATGTAGCCAGAGCAGAAATTGTCCTTGCTGCCTAAAAACTTGATTATACCAAAAAAAAAAAAAAAAAAGAAAAATCATTATATTAAAGATGTTTTTGTTCTCATAAGCTTATTAAAAAAAAAATAGTTGTTTGGAGAAACCTGATAGTTTTTTCCTAAAAACATAGTTGCATGTTCAACTTCTTCTTGCTAGAAAAGTTATATTGAAATATTTTTCAATTTACTTTACCTGATTACTAAAATATGAAATAGAAGTGTGGACATGTTTGGACAGAAATCTAGCTGTAATCTACTGCATTTTGGAAGGAAATACATTTAAAGAATTGAACTCTTGGCCTGACGTTAAGATCAATCTATTTCACATCAAATTTATGCCACAAAAAATAGAATCCAACTGGATTCCCAGTAGAGGGAAGATACTTTGCCTAAAAAAGCCACAAGAGGGAGTAAAGAATTACTTTCTAGTGTTAAAAACTAAACACCTGTGAGCATCTATCTCGTATTCAGGGAGCAGTAAAGGAAGTACAGGCAGAACTGGAAGATGTTCCAGGAACTGTCAGTGCTACCTGGCTTAAGAATGTTTTTCAGTGCTCTAATAGGACTTTAGATACTGAGACATATTAATTATTCAGCTGTTTTTTCCTCACTGTTCTGTTTTTGTATGAGAGAAGCAGCTTAAATCTATACAAACAGAGGCTTTCTATTTAAGTTTAGCCATAACTTGAATCAAACATCTTTCTTCCCTTTCTCTGTAAGGTCCCATTTTGTCTGCTGCTGCATTGAAAAACTCTGTTCGTCTGCACTGAAACATCAGCCCAACACAACCCACATAACAACTGAACGTTAGGAGATCTATCATAAATCTGATCAAGCTGTCTATTGTCTAACCATAGAAGCAATTACTATGTATCCCCTTTCTGCAGTAAAGACAGGTTCTTTTAAAGTGTTCAAAATGAGTTAATGCTCTGTTTTATCTCCCTGTGAGGTGGATACGTTTAGTAGATGTTCAGACTTCTCAGTGGGACACCTAAATCAAATTTTGTGGTCTCAAAGACTTAACACAGAATCATAGAATGTCAGAGTTGGGAAGGGACCTCCAGAGATCATGGAGTCCAACCCCCATGTCAGAGCAGGGTCACCTAGGGCAGGTCACACAGGAACACACCCAGGCTGGTTTTGAAAGTCTCTGGAGGAGACTCCACAACCTCTCTGGGCAGCCTGTTGCAGTGCTCCAACACCCTCACCCTAAAGAAACATCTCCTTGCATTGAGGTGGAACCTCCTGTGCTCCAGCTTATACCTGTTATTCCTTGTGCTGTCACTGGGCACTACCCAAAAGAGCCTAGCACCTTCATCTTGACACCCACTCTGAGATATTTACAGATGTTGATCAGATCCCCCCTCAGCCTTCTCTGCTCCAGGCTTAACCAGCCCCAATTCTCTCAGTTATGATGCAAGACTTTCTGTACTGATCACCAAGAGTTACATCTAAGTTCTGACAAATGATTCCCCAGAGGGACTGGTAAGGGTAAGAGAAGAATCTTTTGTTTTCTGAGCTGGAAGCACCTGCTTCCTATAGAAACTCCTCAGTACATTAGCACTGGGATCAATCTTGCAGCCCAGTACCACTGGCACCTCACTCTGCTTCCCTCCAGCCTGGACACAGAGCAAGGATGCACACAAACAACACAAGCAAGCAGGTCCTCAGGTGGCAAAGTACCATAGGGATAGAGCAGTCAGGCTGGTGCCAGAGCTGGAAAGAGAAATCATAAAGTGACATATAGGCTACCCTGCCTCAAACCTACCAGGAGCCTCTCTGCAGGCTTTGCCAGGCAGACAGAAGCATAGAGAAGGAGACATTAGTCTTACAGTCTCCAAAAGATTACTTTTCTCACTTTTTTATCACTCTGTATCCCACTCACTGCCTGGGATGATCTGGCAGAACCAGTGCTGTACTAACCAGGCCTGGCTGTTACTTCAGGGATGTAAACCATTGGCAAAACCCTTCATGTCTCCATTTGGCTTTCTTAGATATGCTGTGGTTTCTGTGGGGGTTTTATTTATTTTGGGGTTGTTTTTTTCTGTTGGGTTAGTTGGTTGGTTTGGGTTTTTTTTTACTGCACATCTGCATTTTCCTATCAGTGTTGGAATTGTCTGTGGCTTCTGGTGTATGGCCATGCAAAGATGTTCTCTGGTACTGCTGCTCTGAATTCTGACTGTCTTGACTCAGAGTTACCCTGACCTCAGCCAGAGGAGTGGGGAATTTATAGTCACTTGCCAGTGTAGATCTGCTTAGGTTAAAATTTGCCTATTTGATAAGATATGAGAGAAAAGGTGGCTGATAAAGTCAAATGTGTAGGAAGTGTCTTTCCAGTAATTGTTCTCCTCTTGAAATGCCTTTTGTCTTTAATTTATTATTTGGTATGCAACACAATTATGCTAAAGGTTTGTTTCAGTCTTTGGGCAGTCCCGAGTGCCATTTTGCTTTTCCCTGCATTTGCTTTAGCATTCAGGTAATCATTTCTGCCTTTGTTCACAGTCACATCCGAAATAAGTTTTTCTGTGACTGTGAGGAAAAGTGGCTAAAGTGTTTCTCTGGTGGAACTGCTAAATCTCTACGGATGACACCAGCTGTTCTTAGAGCAATTGTTACTCCTAGATCAGCACCTCTCAAGTCCTGGTGACATTTCTGCAGGCTATGTAACAATTTTTTGCTGACTGTGTCTGGGATCCCAGCTGTGAACGTGTGAGAGAAAGCAATGCTATTGTATTTCCACTTCCTCCTCAGCAACAAGCAAGGGCTGTGTCAGACCCCACTGGTTTGCTGCTGTCTAGGAAGGAAATAAAATTTTCAGCACCAAGGTTTCCTAAGGTGATTATGCAAAGCTTGGCTACAACTACTCAGGAAAGGGGGACTGGGGAGGGGGGGGCAGGGAGGGGTGGGATGGGGAATGTATCACTGCATAGAAGTAGCAGATGATTATCCTTAATTGAATGCATGTATTTGGCAACAAGGAAAGATAGTACATACTGTGCTATAACATACCAGATGGCTTCCCAGAGAGACTCTTCTGTACATATTAATATGTTGGGAACAACACCAGACTAAGCAAACACAGAAGAATTTTCTTGGGACTTAATGAAAGTTAAATATCCCCATATTACATTTCTCCATTCTCAGAACTTGTCTTGTAACCTGCTAAATAAAAAAAAAAATAAATAAAAAAAAATTAGCATGTGTATGCAATAAAGGTGCCCTATATCTACTACTTAAAGCCAAAAGGCTCCCTGTAAGGGTACTACTAAGAAGACTGCTTGTGAACTGTGGCCACTTCAGTATAAAAAGTGTCACCTCAGAAACAGTTTATTTGCCACACTGTTTCATTACTAAGACAAGTGAAATGGACCTATCTTGGCAAAAAAAAAAAAATGACCAGGATTAGTTTTCTCCAACAGAACATAACTTCCTTTGGGAAGTGTAAAATAGGCTGTAGGGTGACAAGGTAGCTTACAGACAGATTTGATTGGTAGAGGAGAGGACAAACACCTGTGGTTTCTCCTTGGACTGCAGATTAGTATGTTCAAGTGAGTAAATTAATGAACAATGGGGAAGGTTTTTTTTTTTAACTCTGTCTCACAAAGATGGTCTTGGTTTACATCTTAGGACCATTGTCTTGCAGCTAAGTCATCATGTGAGATGAAAAAAGAATCAGGTTCATGAGTCTCAGGCCGGAAGCACTCCAAGTAGAAAACCTGAAGATGCTGTTGTGAGAGTGAACAGAATGTCCTGGGGGGAACCCTTCTGACTATTAGAGAAACACCTCTCATGAAAGACCTGGCTTTGTAGAAGCCTACCTTGATGAAGTCTTAGGGTAGACCTGTCTCTTATATTTTCCCTCTCACCTATAAACTGTGTAATATTTGTCTTTATCTTTGTTGCTTTAATTAGTGAGAGGGAAATAATCTGAAGTGGCAGACTGGATGTTCAATGCTTCCAAGCATGACTGCATTTGTTGTTCCTCAGACACCTACATTCACATTACTACTAGTCCTTGGGCCTTACTTCCCAGTATCTGTGCATTTACAGGGAAGAGGTTTGCTTGCAAAGCACATTACCTTATCTTTGTGTCTGAAAGGGGTACCTGATTTCTAGAATACTTCAAACTGTTTATAGAAAATAAAGGAGTGCGGTTCAGGGAGCAGTTAGAAGAGGTTTTACATTGACTGTCTGAAAGTTAACATCCAGTGAGTGCTTGATTTAACAGAAATAGCCCTCCTGACTATAGGCAGAAGCATGTTAGGGTAGTTACAACCCAATTGTTACAGAGAATTAACTGTATTGATTAGGGATCTAATTTTATCAGCAAATAGCAGAGGAAAGCACTCAATAAGGTGCTAGGAATGCTCAATGTTTATTGAAACGTTACAAGTCCAATCCCTCTGTGACCATGAACAAATGCTATAGGGGGGGGAAACAGTGATAATATATTCCCATGAAGGGCTGCTCATCTCTTGACCTTTAGGTATCAAACATGCTTAGTCTCAATAGGTCACAAATAATGTGTATTGCTCCCTACCACTGGCTTCTAGACATAAGTTTTAATCCTATACACCTGGTGCTTTAGGAGGTGGCAGGCAAGACAGCAAAATCTGCTGCAATCAGAAGCCACTTGCTGCGTAGGTTTTGCCAGATCTTAATGGGAGTGCACCCCAGACAGCTGGGGAAATGCTCGTACTGTGCAAGTGCAAATGGCAACCAACAGATTCTCAGTCACAAAACCTCTGCAGGAGATACCCAGTGCAGGCAGAAGCTGTCCTTCCTCTGTCACAGAAATTGATCATCTTGGAAGGTTTTAACTCAGCTTATCTTTACTGCGGGGTTCCTGCTGCTCTTAAAGTCCCTTAACAGGCATTCATATAAATAAGAAATGTTTTCTGTGAAGAGCAATCACATTCATACAGTCACAGAATTGTTAGGGTTGGAAGGGACCTCAAGGATCATCTAGTTCCATCCTCCCCTGCCATGGGCAAATAGTGGGGGGAAAGTAGTGTTTAGCCAACATGCCACCTGAGTTCTGAATCTGGGGGATAATGGTGACAAAAGAAGCAGAAGTAGATTTGTTTGCTGTGGATGGAATGGTGATGTCTATAGTAGATTGGGAAGGGGAAAAAAAGTGACAAAATCCTCTCTGATAACTGATTCAATTACTGGTCAGAACCTCTTGTTCTCTTTAGTCATTTCTAAAAGTAACAGGTTTATTTTTGAGCCTATTGCTTCGCAGTAAATACAGTGTCTGAAATGTAGCATTTATCTGGGGCTGTGCAAAGTTACACACCTAGAAAAAGTGGTTTTTTTAACAGTATCACACTTCGTAGTGTATTGATAAGGCAGGGAAAAAAAAAAAAAAGTCCCATACCCAAAACAAGAAAGCATTAATAGTGCTAAGGGACATGTTTCTATGATTCTTATCAGAGAGGTCCTATGATACTTTCGCTCTCACATGCAGCAGGCAGCAACTGAACATAGAAATCGTGCGTTTAGAAACTGCCTCTTGCAAACACCACTAGATGGCACCGAACACCTGCCAATAGGGCCAGCTGGGTAACCAGAAGGCACTTCCCATCCTCTGAAGGAAGGACTAAATGTGCTTCTGAGATCACTGAAATAGTTGTCTGTCACAATGATTCTTTCATTTATTTATTTATTCATGTATTCATTCACCCATGCATTCATTGACTTATTTATTTATTGACTGACTTAGTTCCATTCAGTCTTGCCTGACTGAGATTAACAAAGTTCGACAGTTTCGAATTAATCCAACTTCAAGAAATTTTGTTGGAAAGAAACTAAATTGAGTGGTGGTGATGATCTGCTCGAGGGTAGGAAGGCTCTGCAGAGAGATCTGGACAGGTTAAATCGATGGGCTGTGGTCAATGGGATGAAAACCAAGTGCTAGGTCCTGCAGTTTGGTCACAACAATCTCAAGCAATGCTACAGGCTTGGGGCAGAGAGGCTGGAGAGCAGACCAGTGGAAAAGGAGCTGGGGATGCTGGTGGACAGCCAGCTGAATGCAATCCAGCAGTATGCCCAGGTGACCAAGAAGGCCTAGGGCCTCCTGGCCTGGATGAAAAACTGTGTGTCCAGCAGCAGTAGGGAAGTGGTTGTACCCCTGTACACTTTCTGGTGTGGTTGTGCCCCTGCACACCTTCTGGGACAGCTTGGTGTGATCAATACGCAAGGTCCAGTCATTTTGGAGGATGATTTGGAAGGAAAAATGCATATGAGAGCAAAGAACAATGGGCTAGTTTCTCTCAGGGTCAACAGATGAGCTGTTTAATAAGTCAGTCCTGGCAAGCGTATTATGCCAGGTGTGTGAGAACATTGCAATGGTGAAGGCCACAGTTCCTCTCCTATGACCCAGAACAAGGTGCCAAGAACAGCAAGAGTTCAACATAAAATTAAACCAAATGGCTTCACAAGGTGATCCAGATTTACTACACTGGCTACATCGTGTACATAACTCTACTGTGATCTGATATTTGTGGACAGACTCAGACAAAGAGGAAGAGAAGCAAGTAGTTCTCCACTGCAGCTGTGCTTGGTTTTGACATCAGACAAAGTAGCTATGGGAGATTCAAAAATACAGTATTAGGCTTATTTTTCCTACCAGATGTAATATGAACTCATTGTAATTCTAAAATGCTTACGTGCTGCTGTTTTCCTCAAGAAAAATCTGATTCAGCTCATAAAGGACAGGTCTTCCTACCAAAAGAATCCACTGAGAATGCTGATTCTTGCACTGGGAATTAAGATGTATTTTACTGAACATGTAAAATGACAACATAATGACAATTCCAGCTTCCCCAGTCCCTAGTAGAAAAGAGGCAGATTAACTGTCTCCAAACCTGGCTAGTTTTACATACATTTCCCCCCCAGGAGGTGTGGTTGAGTGTTCAACTAGTCCTGTTGAGTGAAAGATTTTAGTTCCTGGGGGTTGTTTGGAGAAAGCTCAGAGAAACAACTACCTGACTGTTAAAGCACTTTGCCAAAAGGCTGGTGTTTAGCTTCTCTTAAACTGGTCACAACCAACAGCTTCGAATCTCATAAGCATCCTGTGGGTTAGCAGCACAAAGCAACACAGCTGCAATCAAGTAGAAATTTCAAACTTTCTGCACACAAAGACTTTTCAAAACACGTTTTCCAGTTGGTTGAAAACAGCAGATGGAAATAAGAGATGGTTTATTCTGCTCTTTTTGGAGATGTATATATATGGCAACCCTATTGTTTCCTTCATACCTTTTTAATGGGCTGATACCAAGCTACTTCAAGAAGGTTGCATTTATTACTGCAACCTGTTCACAGTTTAGCTGAATCTTGGGCTTTACATTGGTGGCAGGAAGAGATTACAAAGACAGAAAGTCCAGGACTTTGCCTCTCTATCCCCAACACATACGTTCTCCAATCTTCCACCTTATTTTATCCCTGTATTGCTGCTTTTCTCAAAAACTTTCTCCTCTGTAATAACAACTGGCTCCTCCACTGGTATTCAAACATTGGGATGTGAAGAGAGGGCTGGGACTATGCTATGTGATATGTGAAATGTGCAGCATTTTGAAGACAAAATAAAAGTACAGACAACAAATTGCTCCCTATATCTCAACTGAAACACACAAGTAAAGAAATAAATCTTACCTGATGTGTATGTATTTGAACTTCTGTATTTGCTGATGCAAAAGCTTAGCAACATCCAGATCCCTTGTGGGACAGCAGCAGGAAGAGTTGTAGATTCCTTGCTTTGGGTCTTTAATTAATATCTCCCTGCCTTTGGTTTCTTTGAACAGCAGCAATGCTTCAAAAGTATTAAGGGAAGGTTGAAATCCATTTTCTGTTTAACTTGGCCTTTGTTTGTCTGAGAGTACCACATACCAGCTATACAAAAATTTTAACATCCTCCAAAGCAGCATCTTTCAAAGCTTGGTATTGCTGTTTTCAGACTCTTGGATGGAAGGGATGTATATGGTATGTCTGTATTTTTTTTTTCTTGTCCCTTAATCTATTAATGAAACACTTAGGCGCACTCAGTCAATATCATCTTGAGACATTTGAGGACTCCCAGCCAGCTGCTTGTTGGCTGGATCAATATCAAAGGCAAATCTTCAGCAAGGCAGACTTTTGAGGGCCAAAGGACTTTCTAGTCTAGAAAAAAACCAAACCTAGAGAAATAAGCCCACAGAACTGCAGAGCTTTCTTTCAATTAGTCATGTTGAAACACTTCAGCATATTTTTTCCTGACTCTACATAATTCAAGGTTGGGGTTTTTTTTTTTTCCTTTTCAACAGGACAGTGTAGCCAAATTAAACAGAAATTACCATACTTATTAAATGGCAATTAGGGTTTGTTTGCTGCATTGCATTTCTCTCAAATTAATTTACTATTGCCGTCCTGGTGAACAGTTAAACCATTTGATATGGTTGAATGTGCACATTAATATAATTTAAAGAGCATAATGATTACCCATTTTATTACTTCTGTATTGTAATGCTGAATTAATTTATGCCAGTTATAGCTGATTATTATGCTTATTAACATCAGTAAGTACTCTTTAACAATCAGCTGAGATCTAACACTAACTGCCTTGTTAGAGCTAAATTAAATGCTGGAGACACTCTGCTTGCTCTGTTACCCTATCCAGTTTCACTGTAGTTTTCTTCCTTCTACCTAGTAACCACAGAAGCTGGATTAACTGCAGCAATTATATGCCTCATTAGCAATAAACAATACTAGCTGGCTGCTGGTGGTTTTTGTGCCACAGGTGCACGTAGCCATTACAGCTGTCTCAGCAGACAGAGAGGGATACAGCAAAACCTCCTCTCTCTGGAGTGGCTAATCTCCAGTAAATAGAAGGTGTTTCAGCCTGCTAATGATGAGGCAGGAGGCACAATCTTGACTTGCTTCATAAAGCTGCAAAATAAGGGAAAAATTATATATATATATAAAAAACCCTTATGTCTACTGCCTCTTTCTACAAAAACAAACTGTGGTGGTCATAGTTCACATAAAATATGTGCAAAGTGTCTTTTCAATCTACTTGGCTTTTGCCTATGCTAAATAGCTTCATGTGAATAAATATTGCCATTTCTAACTACATGAGATCAGTTTAACTGCTGAGTGAATATAAGGGTGTTAAACTAGAGAAGTCAAAGGTGGTATCAGAACTTTAAAGACTTGGTAGTGCTTGCAATAATTTTCTCCCTTTCAGGAAAGGGTCTTGCTGGAAAGAGTGGTCCCTATTCCAAATCCTTATTTCCTTCATTTTCCTCATTTTTCTTAATGAGAAATAGTGAGGAAAAATAAAATAATGAGAAATAAAAATAAAACCTGAGACTCTCTATAGTGAGAAACAATACAGATGAAATATTTTCCTGTAAGATGCTATGCTGAAGGTACTGTGGTGGAAGATGTTGTAGAGATAATGGCAGAGCAAAGACTCAGGTTATCCACTGCAAAGGGATACTGGATTATTTGCTAGTCCAAACACTAAATAAACTGTGGTGATTGGAGATGCTGAATAACAATATAGCAGGACAGAAACTTTCACCATTTGACCATAAAAGAGCACTGGAGAAAGTATTCTGCATATTGTGTTTCATAAAGCCTGACTGAATGGGGTTTCATTAGGGGTTATGTGTGTTTGAAACTTCACATGGTTTTTGCATGTCTGCTTGGTGTGCTACCAAATTTTTAAGCAGTCTCTTCACATATGTACCCCAGTTCTAGTAGTCTGCTTTATCTATTTCTGTATCTTCCTACCTATCTGTATTTCTTTAAACAGGCATACAGACATATTGCTAGCATGAGATGTTGATAAGAGATAAGACAGCAGAGGCAGGCAATGGACAAAGATGCACAGGCTAGTGGAAGAGAAAACAAACATCAACCATGTTATCGTTTCATCTAGATCTCATTTTGAAAGGTCTTTCCTGGGCCTGGCTCAGCTAAGTAGACCTGCAAGTGCAAATATTTTATTTTGTCAGTTAAAGAGGAAAAGATGCAGATCTTTATGGCAAGGACACTAACACAATGTGATAAGGGCAAGAGTAGTTTCCTTGGTGGCATCCCCCCTTTCCAGCCTCACTGTCCAGGATCACACATTCCAAGCACACCCTTGGGATGAGTGGAGAATGAATCTGGATGCTTCTTTCTACTTCAGTCTAAAAACCAGTAACTCCATGCACTAGTGCATTGCCAGAGGGATAAGAAAAAAATGCACAAAAAGCAGCTGTAGGAAAGCAATCACCAGCTCCAAACTAGAGCAGAAGAAATAATCTCATTTCAGATCACTCTACTCCCAAATAAAAAAATTGCTTTATGAACTGCTGTCAAACTTCTAAGTAACAGTGACCACAGTATAATCAGGTTTGACAATGAGAGCAGCACGTGTCAGAATTAATCACAAAGCTAGACTGTGTGAAAGAGAATTGTCTAGAAGGTCCAAAGAAATCTTACCCTAATTAGAACCAAGAATATCAATCAATCCCTGCATTTAACATGGAGGCAATTCCTGTGCAGGATACAAGAACCCCAGAAATCACATCTAACCTTGCAAGGAGGAAGATGTGAAAGGATTCACTCCTGTTCTTAAGAGCAATGGTGTGAAGAGTACCTGAGTCACTGGGTAGAAATGCTTCAAAAGCTGGAAACATGGGTTGGTAAAAGACAGTAAAATACAAGTTTGATTCTTGCAAACAAAAGCATAGGAAAAAAATAATCATGCCATCAAAAAGGAAAACATAATCATACCTATTAAATGCTCAGTTTAATGAATGCTTTGACTCAGCAGAGGGAAACTGGATAATGAGGGAAGCAACTGAGGAAGAAGTGAAAAATTGTTTATGGAAAATACACTGGCACCATGTTTTCCTGACAGGATGTGCAGCTGTTTTTATTTAAGGTGATAAAGATGATCAAGAGTCAAAACTCCTCTTTTCTGAATTTTGTTAGAGAGAAGTCATGGAAGGTTTGAGGCTTGAAGTTTGGCTATAGCTCTGTCTGCCACCGCAAACACAGAGGAGCCCTTTCACTCTGCATGCAGCTTCCAGACTCAGACCTGTCAAAGTTGGCAGGTCCACAGGCATTAGGTTTTATATGTCTCATTTTTTGGACCTATCATGGATGCTCAGAGATCTGCCCGTACGTGACGAGCTTGCTGTATCACAAAGCCTGCACTGTGCAAAGCAGAACAGCTTTCCCCTTGGTGTGCAGCAGAGCTGCTCTTTATAGACACCACGGTCATTTTTGAACATCTGGTAGCCCAGGACTCTAGCCATCTTGAAATCTAGCAGTTTACCATCAAGAGCCAGAAAGCTGGCAAGTGTGAAACATTTTTTTCTTTTCTTCAGAAAATGAGAGTTTTCTCACAATTCTTTTAAAATGCAACGTTCATTGCTGGCCTCTGAACATCTGCTCTCAGCTGGAGCAGAGGGGACACCAGACTGCTACTACTGGGTATTTAATTCAGGTATATAATTCCCATTTGGAAAAAGTGTGCTGGCAGCTGTTGCCTGGTAGTCTCCTGACTTTTTTTTATGTTTAAGTACATCATATTCACAAACTTCTTCCTTCTCCAGTATTTGTCCATAATCCAAAATATGACTTGGACCTATCCTGGACCCAGTGTGATTAGATTCTGCGGTGCCCTTCCTCTGACAAAATGCCCAGATTTCATTTTTAGCTGGCTAAGTCCTACTGAATATTTTCCCATTGTTATGTGAACTCCAGATGTTTCAATGAAGAGGATAATCTTGTTAGACAGATTATTAGCACTGCGTCTTGCCTTTCTGGTTGCTTTTTATTATGTAAGCTATTTACTTAATATCTGTGGAGGAGACATAACTCAGTGGGTCAGATCATCAGATCCATACTGATATCAGTCCACCAAAGCCAGGCCATTCTACTTCCCTTGTGTGTCAGCCTCCTTCTCTCACTCCTTTCTTTTTATTCCTTGTTTTAGGGCAGCAGCTGCTGGCTTCAGCTGAGATGAGGCTCTCAGCATGTTAAGCACAAGAGAAATGCATAAAAAAGACTGCCACTCTTCCAGAAAGTTCTGATTCAAACAGCATAACTCCCACAGAAGGCCTCAAGCCCAGTGCTTTCAGCTGTTTGTTTCTAATCTTTATTTGTATTGTTTAGAGTCAGAAGCACAAAGTGAAACACCCAGCATCCTTTGACAGGTCTGCAGCAGGACATAGCATTGAAACGTTTCCAACTTTGAGGTTTCAGTTCCATGTGGTTTTATTTGTATCCCCACTTCAACCCAAGGATGTTAATATTTCTGTATGAAAATTGTGTGATGCTCTTTGCTCCTAAGCAAGGCAGTGTTTAATGATGTCTCCCCACCAGCTTGCAGGCTGGCTGCATTTCCAGAGTCAACTCCAAAAACAACAACAAAAAAAGGGCAGAGTCTGGCTGTTGAATGCTGTGCACTCCTCGTGCTCTCATATGCACACTGCAGGCCTTCCTGCAAGCTGCCTGATTGACAGGTTACTGCAGTCTTTGGAGACAGCCAGGGAAAGAGAATGACAGAGACATGTTCAGAAAGAGTTTCATTTAGTGTGTCAGAAATAAAAGCAGCCCTTGAAATCTCTTGGGGGGTGGGGGAGCACACTCTGGTTTGCAAACAGCTGAAACTTCATAGCTTCCTTTCTCCCTCCCTCCGCTCGGCACCCTTATATTTCAATGCTCAGTGCTTTCTCAATCTCTCCTGGGATGATTTTATTTACATATTCTAATGTGAAGTAATGAAGGGAAAGGGATGTTATGCAAAGCAATTGCCTCTCGTCCTCCTCTCCTGAGTGCAAGGGCCAAGCACATTTCCTGCCATCTGTTTAACTCCATCTCCTGATGCACATAATGAACCTGGCAGTGCCGGGCAGATGGAAATAACTGGCAGGCATAGCTGTTTACTTGTAATGGCAGCCCTAATTTGTTAGACTTGCCAGGCAAGTCCCCAGTGGTCAGATATTTCATAGTGATGGAGGGTTATTAAAAGAGCTCAGGTGAAGAAAGCTCTTCCCAGCATATGGGCCTGAGCTGAAGGCTGAGTTTTGCCACTGTGCCAAACAGCAGCAGAGCTTGACACTGCGATTAGCTGAATGGGGGCCAGGCTTGCTGACCTTGTCTGGTGGCAGTTCTCACATGGTCCCACACTGACCTGGGATTCGTTAGCTGTACCACCATCTGCCACTGATCACATTTATCTCAACTTAAGACCTTGCTAAAAAAGAAAAGGAGAAATGTGATTAGTTTTTTGTGTGTTGGCTGCAAGACCAACACTGTGCCTGGTAAAAGGCACATAGGAAGCCATTCCAGTAAAGAAGCCTTTATTAGAAAATAAAAGGGTAACAGAAAAAAAATGTGAATGTTGTGAGAACACTCTAAGGGCTTGTTTATCTTTCTACAGCATTAATGTCTTCTCTTTTCATTCATTCCCCCTACCCCCAGCATGTGGTTGGAGATGAGAAACAGAGAAATAAGTATTTAGCATCACTGAAGTTTCTTCATTAATGAAAATATTTAAAAGCAGAGTGAGAGAGGGAATTACAAAAATGAGAACCTTAGAGTCATATAATACATGACACATACAGGAGCAATTATTTCACTATTACAGGGTTAATTATTTCACTATTACAGGATTATTTCCCCCTTTTAAAAATCTGACAATTGCATTACATCTGGGGACAATTTTTGACAGTCTCATTAAATCTGAGGTATAGTTCAAATAAAACAAGAAGACAGAAAACATTTAGAGAAATGATTCCTGTTTCCTAGAAATGTCTGCTCAATCTCTCATCTTTCAGCCAACTCAGTATTTTGCAATCACATTTTAAAACATTTTGTACAAGACGCACATATTATTTAGAAGTGATGCTTCTAAAGTGTATATAGAGAAGCCTTCAGAATTTTTCTGGTTTAAAGCCTGTGTTTCACTGTGTAGATGCACATTTACTCATCCTGACAACACACTTGGCATTTCCCTCGTTCTGGGCTCCCCAGTTCAAGAGGGACAGGGAACTACTGCAGAGAGTCCAACAGAGGGCCATGAAGATGATGAGGGGTCTGAACCATCTCTCTTACAAGGAGAGACTGAGAGACCTGGGGCTATTTAGTCTGGAGAGAGGGAATCTTATAAATGCATAGAAACATCTCAAGGGTGAAGGGCTTGAGGATGGGGCTGGGTTCTTCTTAGTGGTGCCCAGTGATAGGACAAGGAGCACTGGGTACACAGTAGAACACAGGAGGTATCACTTGAACTTAGGGAGAAAATTCTTTACTTTGAGGGTGGTGGAGCCCTGAAACAGGCTGTCTAGAGAGGTTGTGGGGTCTCCTTCTCTGGGGACTTTCAAAACCCACCTGGATGTGTTCTTGTGTGACCTGATCTGGGTGCACCTGCATTAGTGAGGGGGTTGGATTAGATTATCTCCAGAGGTCCCTTCCAAAGCCTACCATTCTGTGATTCTGTGAAATGCAACAGGCTGGATCTGTAGTTGCTTGGATAAATGAATCAGCAACTAACTCCGAATCCTTGTGATAAAACATGAACTTGAAAGAATTGTTTTGTATGATGATGGAGAGACAGAATTCATTGTAGCTCTTCCCTTTTGTTCCTTATTTTTCTCTTAGGATGTTTTATTTCCTTCAATTCCGCATGGCATGTGTAGTGCCAATATACCTCACCCAAGAAGAACTTAACTATTTTTTTTTTGTTTGTTTTTTTATGAAAGATGAGTTAATCTTGGATAGAATAGAGCAGTATATGTTTAACTGTGATTGGCTCCAAACCAAGCACCCACACAGGTAACAAAAATTATTTATTTCTCTTTTTATAGGAAACAAGACTCCATATTTCATGGCTGTTCTAAGACACTAAAGAAAACATTAGATCTGAAGGTTACCATTCAGCTAATTTGAAATGTTTATGATCTATGAAGCATGACAGAATTGAAATCCAGGTATCACAGGCTCTGATCCTGCTGACAGCTTTTTTGTGAAGTATTTGAGAGATGTGGTGGTTTATTGAACCACAGTGAAAGACTGCAATTTCTTACATTTACATCAACTGAGTTCCTCAGTATATCATCTTTAAAACACATACCAAAAGCTTTGCTAGAACTACCAACACCCACAATTCCTAGTAAATTCGAGAATTGCCTCCTCAGCTTCCACCACCTATTTACTTCAATCTGTGCATGAACTTTCAGCTGTCAACTTATATTAATATCTTAGATTTCAGAAAGCAATGCAGACTAAAGGAGAAATATCATACAGAGAATACTTCTCTCACACACTTCTTTTTTTTTTCCCAGTACCTTGGCAAAGTCACTATTCTTCTGGGAAAAAATAACATCACAGCCAAGCCATGCTCATTTCCATAAAAAGTGAAAGAGGTTTTTCCATTTAGCAGAAAAAGAAGCCAGCTGAAACCCACTGTTTCTACTCTGGTACACTTACCACTTTGAAAAATCAAACCAGCTTTTCTCCCAGAAATAAAATCATACACTCTAAGACACTGATAGAATTGTTTTTTATCATTTGGGGGGCTGGGGAAAGAAAAAAACAACCAAACAAACAATGACAAAAACCAAAACAAACAAAAAAAAACCCCAAACAAACAAACCACAACCCCCCCACCTCCACCCCCTCCCCCAAGCAACAAAACTCAAACTAAAACCCCAACAAAACCAATCAAACAAAAATAATCTCAAGAGGAAGTTAGGAACATTAGAATTTTGGCATGCCAGAAGCCATGCATTTGCCTGAGATCTGATCTTTGCCATTATGTCCTTTGCTGCTTCTGAATATAGCATAGGGGAGAAACTCTTTGTTGACACTCCAGACTGCTAAATCTGGGGCTGCTGAGCAAGCACAACTCTTGTGCTGATGTCTTCCCATTCAGTGCAAGGTGACTGAGTGACAAGCTTCTTGTTCATCAGTTATCACAGATATCAGCACTCATTTTGCAGGAAAGCCAAGGTAGCAAGGTTTCTTCCAATAGTTTTCAAAGGAACCAGAAGGTTTTCAAAATACTCTGCACAGTGAAGCACAAGATATTTTGGTCAGCACTTGAGATGTGCTAATCAATCCTTCTATGAGTGATTGCTTTTCTCCTAAATCAGTAGAAAACTTCTTATGCCATGCAATATACTGCATCAACTGGAAAGTAAAATTGCCCTCAGCATTCATGCTTGTTCAGTTAAAGAATCATTATTTTTAAAGTGAAATCTCCATAAATGTTAAGTTTGCACTAAGACATTCAAAGTGAGGGTTGACAGGGCTCTGGGCAACCTGATCTAGTCGAGGATGTCCCTGCTTACTGCAGAGGGGATTGGACTAGATGACCTTCAGAAGTCCCTTCCAACACAGACCATTCTATGATTCTATGATAAGAATAGACCTTTTAAAATAACCATAGGCTGCAATGGTGAGTCAAGAAAGCAGAGAATCATCATATTTCCAAAAGATTTTAAAAAAGAAAGAGTTTGGCATTAAGACCACTGCAGAATCATATGACTGAGTGCCTTCAAGTTATACAAGCTTTTCCACTTTGGTTACCACAGAAGTCAGTCAGAGGACACTGCTGTGTTAGACCTTTGGGTGTTACTCCAAGGTCAAGAATCTTTCTATGACAAGCGTTACTGTAACAAGCCCAGCAGAAATAATATAGACAGTTGGGACAGAGATGGAAAATATCTTTCACATTCTTAAAGAAACAAATAGTAGAAAAAGCTGCCCATTGCTGAATGCTTTCCCAGATGTGAAAGATTTCTACTTGTGGAATAACTGTCTGGAGTTATTTTACATACAATAGACACTGAATGCTGCTTAAGGAGAAATTGTGTTTGCTGTTACAAATGGCTACAAAAAGATTTGTTGAATTTCTTCCTGTTATTAGTTACTTCACCACTTAAAAGTAGTGTCATTTGGGAAAGGACCTATTTGCAAACATCAAGTCAGCTCTGCATCACTGAGGAAGGGGTCTAACTGTAGCTAGATGAAAACTAAACTGTAGTCAGTCCAGAAGTGTGCTTAGTATCACTTACTCATTTCTCTCTTACCTGTGGGAAATTTCAGAGGGAATACAAAGTATTATTGGCCATTTATAATTATTTCCTTGTGAATAAGTGTCCACGAATGTGATACTCTTCACACTCAGGGTAATGTTAGTAAAGTAGCTCGATGTTTTTAGGACTGCTGGATTAATGTTTCTGTCTGAAGAGGTTTTTAGGAATACTAGCCAAAAGAAGGTCTCTCCAAAAATTAATGCAGATAAATGCAAACACTCTAGAAAGAAGTCAGCAAAAATTATATGACTACTTCATAAAAACTACTTAAGAATGAGCTACACAGCAGAAATGGCCTTTCATTTAAGGTACATGATTAATTTCTTCATTAAATATTTTTTTGCAGGCTGGTCAGATCTATGTTCATATTTCTGTGTGTCAGTTTTGCTTTAAAGTAAACATTTTTCTTCATTACCAGTTCAGATTTTTGAACAGTTCTGAGAAATTTCATTTATCATCATTATGTGTATGTGTGTGTTTGTGTATACACCACAATTATTAGTAAGTATCCAGGGCACTGACTTAATGACAAGAATGTAGTTTTTCTTTGTGAGTTTATGCTGTTGGCTTGCACAGAATATATAAATCACTTTTCATGAAATTCAGCCCAATGTTCTTAAAGTAAGACAGTGGAACTAGTTACTAAACAGTTAATGCAGGAGATGTCAAGGCTTGTGAGTGAATTCAGAAAATTAAGTAAGGTACTTATGAAACAAAATATCTTAATAATCCATTCATTGCAAGTTTATAGAAGTGTTCAATTATTTTTGGTGTTGACATAAAATATATTGGTCCAGAAAAAAAAAAAAAAAAGGGTGTGCATTAAGTATGGAGAGACTATATTCATAACCCTAAAGCTCACACTCTTGTTTCATGTTTTTGGTGATTAAGCTGATTCAGAGTAATGTAGTTCTACTCAAAATCCTATTGAATGTTGCTTCAGCTTTTGCTTAAATTAGATAATAGGGATATGTACACCGCTGTTAAAAAAATATATATTGTCTGACAGTATCTCCATAAATTGTCTCTTTTTCTAAAAAGCAAAGAAAGTGCCTAGAAGCTTTCATTAAACATCTAAATATTTATTTGTGAACCCACTTACTTAAGAAAATACTTTTCTTTCAAAAAATAGCAAGGAGAATATTGCAAGTAATTTCTACGTGGGTGTTCTTAACTTCTCCACAACTTTTCATTCCTGTTAACACCTCCACACCATTTGTCACATAGCATGAAAGTGATAGGACCCATTCCAGACTGTAGCATAGAGTGATTAAGGAAAGAGGTAGTCATTGTTCAAATGTCTTTTATTTTCCTTTACATGCTTTTGTTCTCTGTGGGGATTTGAACAACTAAATAGAACTGAGTGTCTAATCTATAATAGCTTTTTCATTCCATTGACAGTTGTTTTCCTAAGTATCCCCAAATGTCAATCAATTGTTCTGTAGGAACTTCTTCACTCCCACATGTGTTGAAGGCGAAGGTGATAGACTCTAAATTCTATCTTGAATACCCAGATTAAAAAAGTATACATCACTCATCACAGGTGGGCAACATGAGAGTTCATGAAAACAAGGAACCAGAGGCCAGAGAAAAAGCAGGGCAAATGTTCCTTGGATAAATTCAAGATGGCCAGTCACATCTCAAAGCAAACTGACCTCTCCCTCTGAGGCTGCAATTTGAGTACCCATCATTACACATTCCTGTAAAGACAAGATGCAGATGTCCCTTCCTTTACTGTAAGAAATCTTAATTCACCTACAGTGCAGTTGGTCTTAAGACCACCACAATAGCTATACCTGAAATAGGCTCAGGATTTAGCTCATGTATCTCAGGAATAAATAAATAAATAAACAAATAAATCCCCCACCACAAATACTACCTCATACTTGGAGACCTTTCTTATGATTTGTGGTAATATTTGAATATCCTGTGGTATGGTACTTGCATCCTGGATTTGAGAATTATCTCCACAGTCTTTAGTGGGTAAAGTTTTGTCTCTTTCCTTAGAGCTGAATATTACCATGAGCCAGAAGATGTGGGGTTTTGTCACTTTTTCCTAGCTAAGCTAGTCTATGAGTCTCACAGTGTGCACATAAAATGATCCAAGACCAGGTTTCCAGCCTTAATTTTAGTATTTATTCTTTATTTTCCAGTCATATAACTTGGTGATATATTTCATAGGGCTGTTTTCCAATACAGTGTTATCAGTGTCAGTAATGGAATATGATAAACTTGTGTATCAACAACAAGGAGGCTCAGGCAAGTGCTTCTTTAAAGAAGTAGGCTGATCTTAGGTGGCTTTCTTACAATGCAGCCTCATTGCTTCAACCCTGGAGCTACCTGTGAGGTAATCCCAAGAGATCCTCGGAAGAAGAACAGAAATATTCTTTGTAAGTTGGATTTGCTGAGATCTGCTAAATTTAGGCTACTCTTATAAATGTAGTACAGCTTTAGGGTTGAATTAGTCTCCACCAATTTGTCTGTCTAAAATACAGAACTTCACTCTTAGGTGTTCAGATTGCCTGTATAGTCTGTGGAAAAAGTTTTCCTCCCATGATATTCCTCATCCTACCTATTTTAAACTTCTCTTTAAAGAGGTTTATTTCAGCCTTTTCAGATGTCTCTACTTCTCTGATTGCAGCATAGGCATTTTAATCACTATAGCATTTTTAATCATCATAGCATTTTAATCACTATAGGTATACTTAGATTCTTTAGCCTGGGCACCCTATATTCCTACACAAAAACACCATCTGCAATATACTTTCCACTAACATACAACTTTTCTTTTTATTATTATATTTTTTTCCCCTTAAGATTTCAGCAGAGAGGGCAATACCCAGTGCAGACAGTTGCCTTAACTTGATGAAATTACTACAGATTTTGGAGGAAGGAAGTGAGAATTTCCCTTGGTAAAAGGCTCTTAAGAGACACAGAGGACTTTAGATTCCGTTGCACAGAGCATTCTCTATGCACAGTTATCCTGAGAAGTGTAACTATAAACCCAGGCTTTTGAGAGATTGCATGACATTAATGTGAAAGCTGGATTTGAGGAACAGATTCAGATATTTGGTGGACAATAGAGTCACAATAGCTCAGCTGCTCTGGAGAATAAGAAAATTCCAATAATCAGAGATAAGATGAATATTATGATGTTGATTATCTGCATCAGAAAACGGAAAGAGTACTGTAATTTCCTTTGGCAGCTTGGTTAGCATAGGAGGAGTAATCTCAAAGGAACAGTGTTCTGTCTGACCATATGCATGAATAGATGGCTGTCAAGTTTATACTACATTGTCTTTGGGCTGGCATCATGCCAGCCCTCAGGCAAGCAGGAAGAAGATATATGGGGAAAGAGGTAGTCAAATTGCTTCCCTATGGCTGCTTTATAAACATACATATGTTAAACACATTTATTAGGGCAGTCATCAGCAGCAAGTGCAAAGGCCCTTCTTCTCCCTCATGAGGGATAGCTGTTGCTTACATAGGAGTGAGTAGTTGGAAGCTGGCCCAGAAATCTGGAAAGCATATTATGCTGGATTCCCCACGGAGGATCACTTTGCTGCCAACGTATCTTGCTCTGGGGTTTCGACACACCATCAATCTGGAACCTGGCAGCCACCATTCCCCAGCTCACCTCGTCTCATGCAGCGAGCAGACACAGTGCAACTATTTGTCTCAGATTGCAGCCCAGCCACTCATGGAAGGGAAGGGGGAGGGAAGGAAACAATAAGCCTCCGTCAGAGCTGTGGCCTCAGTTCTGCAGCTCCAGCAAGTTCCTCATTGCAGCAGCAAGGCCATTTGAGTGACAAGCTCAGTGCTTTTCACTGGACCACAAACCACAGCAAGCGTTGCTATGTGCACAGCCTTGAGTCAGGAGGAGTAAGAAGAGCCCAACTGGAGCTTTCAGGCAAAGTGCTGTCGTTTGTTTTTCAGTTTAAGCTGTGCTTTTATAGTTTAAAGACTCCAAATCTCAATTAATTTTACAAATCTCAATTAAATCTCCAATAACTTCTGCTTAGGAGTGTAGCTGTTTTTCACAGAAAATTGCACTCCTTGTGGGAATGAGTTATTGATCTCCTTTCCTGGAGACCTGGGCAAATGTGGAGTGGGTATCAGCGATCCATATTACATTGACAAGGGACAGTAGATGCAATCAGTACATTCCCAGGATGGCCAGTTCTGTCCCCATTCACAAAGTGGTGAGAAGGTCACAGCTTCAATTGAAGTCAGGTTGACTGTTTTGCTCTTTCTCCCTTCTTCCTTGCTGTATTTCCATGACATATTTTCATCCACATAAAAAAGACAGCTAACATTGTAGGTTTAAGACTTCATGATTCTTATTTTCCTCCTCTTCCTCAGCACCAGCTGATTGTGCTCCTCGTTTTAGTCGTGTTTTTATACTTCTGATTGACTCTCCTGAGTCTAAAGCTCCTGGTAGTGTAATTATCAGTTCAGTGTGGAGCTGCTATCCAGACATTGCCACAGCTGCACAATTGCACAGTTCCACTGTTTTGGATTTAGTCCTAGCCACTTGAATATTAACATGCATTGAATTTTTTCTGTAGCTTAAGGCAAACCATTACCCTTGTCCTCTGCTTGCAATAAACCTGTTCTGTCCCTCTGTTCACACCACTTCTAAATTTTTGAAATTATGGACAAAACTAGGCTCTGGTCATGCAATGCATTTATGAGATTGGCCAGAGTTTGTACTTTCAATTAATCTAAAACAAAGAGTGGGAAGTGCTCCACTGGAGCATGACAAAAATACTTTTATAGCTTTGTAGCCTGCTCAGATTTTTCCACTTCTAGTTTCACACTATGAATTGGAGCGTGAAGCTGGAGGCAAGCTCATGCTGGAGGCTTAAAGCAAGGTGACACACAGGCAGAGCACAGTCCTCTGTCCATTCTTTGAGAGAGATAGGTGTGAGGTAGCTCCAGCTTGGAACCCATCCAGTTGCATTAGCTCATGCTGTGATTGAACTAATTAGTTCTACTAAAAGCTTGAATCTGACAGTGCCCAGCTGGGGAGGCATGGCCTGAGAAAGGTGAATCCAATTCAAATCCCAAAGTTGTATAGTAATTCAAATTGATGTTTTTCTTTTCTACAAAATACAAATCCGTGGGTCAAACCTGTAGTGGGGCACATTGATTTAAATCTGATATCTGCTGGAATAAACAGACTGCTCCCAGAGGAGACTCTGGCCTTATCTTTTCCTCTTTCCAAAAGAGAAAAAGGTAAATGAAAGCAATAAATTCCTGATGTGTGACTGACTAAAGATATAAAAAAGAAATATTTTTCACTCATTTTGTTACTAGATATCACCAGTGAATTATTTAATTTTGATATATGTGTGGTGTGTATCCAAAGGCCCTGTCTAATATTTTTAAATGGTTTCATTTTATAACATTTGCTCCAGACAGGAATCATCTCATGTAATATATGGCTTACAGGATCACAGAAATATAGAATCATAGAATCATTCTGGTTAGAAAAGACCCATGAGATCATCAGGTCCAACAATTAACCCTACTCTACCAAGTTCACCACTAAACCACATTGCTGAGTGCCACTTCTAAGTGACCTTTAAACACATTCAGGGATGGTGACTCAACCACCTCCCTGGGCAGCCCATTCCAATGCCTGACCACTCTTTCTGTGAAAGAATTTGTCCCAATGTCCAGCCTAAACCTACCCTGGTACAGCTTGAGGTCATTCCCTCTTGCTCTATTATCAACAATCTGTGAGAAGAGACCAGCACCCACCTCTCTACCCTGTCCTTTCAGGTAGTTGTAGAGGGCGACAAGGTCTCCTCTCAGCCTCCTCTTCCTCACACTAAAGAGTCCCAGTTCCCTCAGCTTTTCTTCAACAGACTTATTCTCTAGGTCCTTCAGCAGCTTAGTTGTTGTTCTTTGCACCTGCTCCATCCCCTCAATCACTTTCTTGTGCTGAGGTGCCCAAAACTGGACATAGTACTCAGGGTGTGGGCTCACTGATGCCAAGTACAGAGGGACACTGACTGCCCTACCCCCGCTGGTCACACTACTGCTGATACCAGCCAGAATGCCACTGGCTTTCTTAGCCACCTGGGCACACTGCTGTCAATTACAGTGGGTTTGCAAGGGAATTCTCTGTTAAAATCAGGAATTGCTTCTACCTCCCACACTGTCAGGAGTGTAAAATAGATGACTTGTTAGATCTGTTTGTTAGTTAAGGCTTAAAAAAAAAACCCATGCAAGACAGAAAACATAAAGTTGTCTTTATCTGGACAGTTGCCAGTATATCGAGATGCTTGTTTTGTTGATTGTCAGAAACATGTGAAGGAAAACACAGAACCCTGCAGATCATTGAAGTCCCTTGGGTTTTGTCTTTTTCTCTGCCTAAGTACACACACATGCACATGCAGGTATTTTATGGGTAACAGAAGTGGGAAAAGAAAGCTTTTCAGTAAAATCAGAGTTTGCTTTCTGCATTTGCATCTGGGACTCATGTCTGAAATACAAAGATTTTTTTTTCCTCTGATTGACAAGTTTTGTGGTTTTGATTCCAAGTGTTTAGTTTGGATAATTGATTCCCCACCACCACCACCACCACCCACCCCAGGAGATTCACATCATCCATTAAAAAATCCAAAGAAAGAGAAGATACAAATAAGACCATAGAAAGTGAACTTGTATATATTTGGAAGTCTTGAAAAGCAGGTCAGTCTTTGGATTTGATAGAGACAATTTTGAATTAGAAATTAAAGGTTTATAATAGGCCAGGTGACTTCAGTGCAAGTCATACAGTAATGGTTATTCTTAATTCATTTCCTGTTCAGAGAAAAATAAGATTCTTGTAATGATGTATGCTGTAATTTCAGAGTCCAATGTCAGTAAAACTCTCAGATAAAAAAAGTATCAAATTTTAAGTTTAAAATTATAGAATAGGGGAAAAAAAATCAGTCAATTTTATCCTGGAACTAATATGTGAGGTGAGCCAAAAAAATCTTTGTATGGACTTAATAATATGCAGGAATAATGATTCCTCGGTTAAAGATAAATTTTATATTTCCATATGATTCCAAAGGTAAAATTTACCCTTCTAAAAGAAACAGGTGCTTGAAATGTTTAGCTTCCACATCTTAGAGTAGAAGATTCTTCTTTTCTTTGAAACTTGAAGAAAGCAATATAGGTATTGTAAAAACATGAGAACTGGCCTTTCGTTGATGTGGTTTCTTGGAACTTCACTAACTTCAGGCAATCTGTGCTAATTCACACTAGAAAAGGCTGTTTTCTATGATATTTCAAATAATTTCTATGGCATTGAACTATAGAAGAGTCCATGGGTTCTTCTGGTGCTTAAAATAGTTTGTCCTTAATACTCAAAATTTTTTGCGTCAGCAAGGCTTATAAAAATGCCAATTATTCATCTTTGGTAGAGAAGTTTTATGTCTATTTTTTTAAAAGGAATCTTGAAATGAAAGCTTAATTATAAATGACTTAATGTTGGCATGTTATATTTTACAGCTTATAAAAGTTTCTAAAGGTGATGTTAATAAGAAACAGCTGTAGAGTTGATTTCTTTTTCATACTTTTCTCATGCCATCCGGAAACCCATTTTTCATTTTTTTCCTATATATAGCATTCAAATAATTAACAGAGTTGCTGTTGAGAGAGGTTGCTCAAGCATTTTTAGAAATTTCAGGCTCTGGATGGGAGGCACTTCCAGACACTACATTCACATCCAGGCTGTCTAGGCTGATTTCATGTAAGGTACACATGCTATGGTGTTCCACTGAGAGCTGTATATAATATAACAACCTACCTGCTATTTTCAATTTCCTCCCCAAATCTATGTGTCTTGTTTTGGAGAATTCTTTTCCAAAGACTTCTTTGGAGATATCTTTGTTTTCTAGTTACATTTTTTGTATTTTTTCCTCACAGAACTATCACAGGAAAATAATTTTTTTTTTATTATCTTTCCTACAGAGACATCAAAAAGCTCCTTCTGTCTCAGCATCTGCCTCAGTGCTAGCGACCAGCTCACTTCTTTGTCCCTGAGATGAGAGAAGAGAGAGGCTTCCTCCAAGCCCCAGGGACGTCCCCTTGCCTCTGTGACTTCAGCTTTACATTACAAATAAGCTCTACAACTTTTCACTGCCAAAAATCATAGAATCATAGAATCATCATAGACTGGTCTGGGTTGGAAGGAACCTCTGAAGGTCCTCTAGTCCAACCACCTCTGCAGTTCCTTGCCATTCCTCTTGCCTTCCTAGCTGTTCCTTTCTCCATCTCTTTCCACCAGAGGAAATTAACAACAGCATTTGTTGTTTATTTACTCCACTGCATCAATTTTTCCCAAAGTGACCAAGTTTTCTTAGCCAACCTCACAACTGATACCAAATTCACACCTTTTTCTTCTTCCATATGTCTTGTTGGATTGTGATAGTCAGGCAGTGGTTCCACCAGTCTATTTCTCTTTCATGCTCCCTGGTAATCTTCAACCTTTCCCATTCCTTTTCCAGCTCTGCCACCCAGCTGAGCAGATCATTGACCTGCATGCACCTGCTTTCCCAGCTTCAAAATGCCTCCAAAAGAGCTCCTTTGTTCTTGTCCTCTACACAGTATCAGTATCCTGAAAATATTTTTCAATCTTAACCACAAAAGTCATTGTTCTAGCTTTGCAGCTTTGCCCAAATGTTTTGAAACCTCTTCCAAATAACAGAATTAACTAGGTTGGAAAAGACCTCCAAGATCAAGTCCAACCTATGTCCTAACACTATCCAATCTACTAAACCATAGCAAAGTGCCATATCCAGTCTTTTTTTAAACACTTCCAGGGATGATGATTCCACCACGTCCCTGGGCAGCCCATTCCAATGGCCAATCTCTCTTTCTGTGAAGAATTTTTTCCTAACATGCAGCCTAAACTTCCCCTGGCGCAGCTTGAGACTGTGTCCTCTTGTTCTGGTGCTGGTTGCCTGGGAGAAGAAACCAACCCCCAACTGGCTACAACCTCCCTTCAGGTAGTTGTAGTGAGCAAGATCTCCCCTGAGCCTCCTCTTCTCTGGGCTAAACAACCCCAACTCCTCACAGGGCTTGTGCTTGACCCCCTCAGCAGCCTTGTTGCCCTTCTCTGGACACATTTGAGCATCCCAACATCTTTCTCAAACAGAGGGGCCCAGAACTGGACACAGTACTCAAGATGTGGCCTCACCAGTGCTGAGTACAGCCTATCACCTAGTCCATCTCGTTGCATTTTCTGTTTGAGCATAATGGTCTCCTGACACAAAGAAAGGTTGTGAAGCATCACTGATGTCACAAAATGACAGATTTTTATCTTTTTGGGATACATTTTTTTGTAGGACCTCTTTCTGAAGCACCTCTAGCTCACAAAAAGTGAGGGGGGAAAAAAAGCACCCATGTTCACTGGGGTGGTTTGCATGTTCAGCTCTAGAGCAGGAACACCAAATTTCTTTGGAGGATAAGTTTACTCAAATAGATACTGAGCATATATGAAGTAGGGTAACCATTCTAGTCATATACAACTATGATAAATTATTTAACATATGCAACATTTTCTCTCAAGTTCAGTGTTTACAAGTGTGGCAAATCAAAGCTGATACAAAGCCACTCTGCTTCTGACTTTTCCTAGGCATGAATTCAGGCACTTTACTGGAACAACTACATTTTAGCAATGCTTACATTTGACTTTCTCCTTGATGAAAGGAGAAAGCTAAGTGCCTGTACAGAGAGATTCAGTCACCTCCCTTTGCATGATGGACACAGGGATTTTGGAAAGTCTCATTACTGAGTTTCCTAACTTAGATAAGAGCCTAAAATTGGGCATATAACCTTGGATTTTACAGATTTCAGTGGAAACAGCATCAAATATTATTTTCCTTTGCTTTTTGTCTAACAAAATATTTTCTAAACAATTGCAAAACTATGCAGATCTACATTTTTTATTTTCCTAGACAGCAGTCACTGCATACAGGATTATTTTCCAGCATCATGATGTTCACACTAGGTTGGTGAATATCTGCATCTGTACAGCATTTTCTCTCTCTGTCTCTCTCTGTATAAAACTATAGAAAATGCATAGAAATTTTGGGTCTGGACAGTCAAATTTACATGATAGTCTAAACCTTGCAACTTTCAGTTAACTGTATCATATATTATTGTGAATTTTCTGGAAAAAAAAAACAAACAAACAACTTGGAAAATAGCCTTTCTTTCATAAGGAATGAATAAAAGTGCTCATATATAGGAGTCTCTTGGCCTTGAAAATTGATTCAACTTCAGTTATCAGATAATCAAACATTAAGAGAATGTTTGAAAATAGCAACAAAAGTAATTATTTTCTCCCTTCTCAATCCCATATTGCACAAGCCTGTATCCAAATATATTAAATGCCATTTTGGAAAATGCCAGGTGTAGACTTTCTTTAAAATTTTCACAATATGTATGCTGTTATATTAGGAATAAATTAATCACAAAAGATATACCAGAAATAGTCTTTATAAGGAAAGAAATTTCTTTTTCTGAGTGCATATATTTGTTTGTTTTTTCTTTTTAAATTCTGCATCTGTATTTTCAGTTATGACTAAAAGTGATGAATTACCCAAGAGAGAAAAGCTTGCCTTGCATTCATGACTAGAACTGTTGAATTATCCCAGGAGAAGAAAGCTCACTTTTGTCAGAATTCCAGTCCAATTTTGCAGACACGAAAGGAGATAATCACTCAAATGTACATTTGTGCTTACTAGAACTGGGTCCAAACTCTGAACCTTCTGAGGTTTGCCCATCTGTATTACAGGCCTTATTAGTTAAAATTGCACACAGCAGCTTGAGAAAGCATTTGTGTGTCCTCTGACTAGGAGTAACTCAGCACACACTCATATGACTAAGTAGTTACTTAGCAGGACTGCTATCCTCAGGGATTTTTTCATTAGGTATCTAATTCTTCCAGTAAACACTTACTCTCCTCCTCCCCCCTCCCCCCCCCCCCCTTTTTTTTTTTCTTTTCATTTTTATGGTTCTTTGCCTCATATGGCCATGAATGCAAAACCAGGGCTGTTGTTATTATAGGAAATGTGTGTTCCAAACAATATAAATCTCTTAAATTCTGTTTCTGCACACTACTTTCCTAATAATTAGTCATGCTTACAGTTCCGTAAAGGCCACTTCAGTCAGCCAGTAAGACTACAACACTAAGTTTCCTGGCAATGGGTGACTGGATGGTAAATCACCATCAGAGTGAAATTTAAACCTGCATGTAAGATCCATGGTAAGACTAAAATATCTCTAGTTCTGGAACTGGAAGAAATAAAAAAATGCTTATTAGCATATGCTTTTGGAGCCTTTACCCAGATAGTAAGCTTCATTTGAAACCAGCCTCTGTTACCCAGGGCAGGGATTAATACATTTTTAACTTAACATTTTTATTCAGAGTGTGATAATTCACCTGCTAATGTAGCAACAGAAAAAAAAAAAAAAGTTATCCTGACCTGGACAGAGTAAAATAAACCTCTTCAGGACTAGGAGACCAGCTATGGAGACTATTAATCCTTTTTTGTTTATCTTTATCCCTAAGGCTGTACAGATGCCTAATAAGGTCAGGTTCCTGCCCTAATGTCAGGCATTTGTTAATCTTCTGCACCTCTAGGTATAGAAATCAAGATCCAACAAGGTCTTGCTTGAAAAATATTTCCCTTGAGGAATTTTCATCCACTGGAAGACAATTCTTGCCCCCAGCTCTTGGTAATAGAATATCCCATATGTTGATTACTCCTTTCTAGACTTTAGGGCCTGCCAAATCATTGCCAACCCCAAAACTACCTCTAATACGTCCACCCAGAACTGCAGCTTCTAATTTTCACTCTTGTAGCTAATTAAATAGAGGAAGTTGTCTCAGTTTTGTCTCTGACTAGACAACCACATTTTTAAACCTAAAATACATAATTCTGACTTGAAGGATTAGTTGGACATTCTACATTATTCAGATCATGGGGCTATACGAAGCACCATAACATTTCTGCCAGGTCATTTAATGAATCTAAAGGTTCCTATATTGTCACATTCTGTGGCATACAGGACTTCTGTCAACATATTTGGGAAGATTTTGTCTTTGTAAATTTGGGATGATCTGTTATTATCAAACTATTTCCAGTTTAATCTTTGAGTGTTCACACTCAAAGTATTACAACACTTCAAACTGACCAGAGGTTTACTCTTTGGTTTAGCCAGGGCACATGGAGATCCTTCTGAGTTGCAAGTAGGGAAGAAAAGTCTGAAATATGGATGCCAAACCAATAGCTATATTTTTCTCTGACACTGGGAAGATTTGGTATTTCTAGCACAGAGAAGATAATAATAACCACTGCCTGCATGCAGAGTTGAACAAAGGTGTTCATCAAAACCAAGGAACAGCTGTAGTCCTTCTGTATTACAATGAGGCAAATAGAAGTTTTCCAGCCTGACCAAAATCATTCTTACAGATGTATTAGTCAAGGTTCAGTGCACATCTTTGCCTTCAAGTAAAAAATACCCTGACTCACAAATGGTGTTTTATATAATTCCCATTCATTGAGCTATTATTCTTCTCTTGCACAGATACTTTGTCAATGAAAGGTTGATTTTTTTTATTTGCTTTTTACACTGATGGGTAAGTAAGAAGTAATTCTATGTTTTATAATACTGCCACCTATTTTAAAAGTTGATTGTTCTGAATTATATTTTTACTTTACAGTTCTGCTGCTAGAAGCCAGTGATTTGTCTCTTTTAGAGTTGGGTTTACTTGAGGGTGGAACAGAGGGGAGTGATAGTATATGGTTCAAGAAGGATTAGCATTTTAGATGTGTTTAATTTGTTTAATCTTGAAAAAGCAATGAATTTTATGTACTTAGCCAATCATTTTTTTAATTCCAAAATTATATAGGGTTAATTTAGAAACTTAAGAGTGTTTTTAATTAGATTACAATACTGAAAGAGTTGAAAAATTAATAATGCCCAATAAAATCATAAGATAGGTTTGAATATACACTGGTTAATATAAACATGAAATATGTTTAATTCCTCTTTTTGGTTCAGCTTTTGCCAGCCACAGGTATAAATTTATTTTATATTCACAAACAATTTACACTTGCGTTATGTCTAGAAAATAATATACTTTTGTTTTAAAAAGGGAGGAGTATGATGAAATGACACAGTTCCAGGAAATGATTGCTTAAGAGAAGCACTATAAACTCATGACAAAACCAGAAGAGTTAGCAGCAATACGTACAGGTTCGCTTAATAAATCAACTAAGCACCTCATTGCTTAAAACAAGAGAAAACTTCTGTCTTTTCCTTGCACATAACTCAAAAGCCTCAGAATAAATTAGAACTATTTTTATACACAGCTTATCATGTAACACTGAAAGGCAGCAACCAAGGTTTCTGTATTGGGAGACAGAAAATGTTCAGATAGGGAGAGTTTTGACCTTAGTTTATTTTTTCTCCAAATAACTAAAAGAGAAAACTATTCTTTTATAGTTGTAAAATTTTAAGTGGAAAACTGAAGTCATCATTTCAATATTTAAGCAGTATTTTTTAGAAACAGTACTTATTTATAAAAAAAAAAAGAAAAAAAACTTTTTCAGTTCAAGAGGAACATTAACTTCTAGCAGAACTGTTAAAGAAGATAAGAATGTACCAAATCCTTGCTCTCAAGCCTGCTTTGAGATGTATGTGGGCACAGTTTTTATTCCATAGTCAAAGAGTCTGGCCTATATTTTCTTAATGTATGCAAATGATAGGGAGAGTTAGTATAGTATTTGGCAAGTTTCCCATGGACATGGAAACAACTGAGGCAGAAGCTTTCAAGATAATTTTCAGTATGAAACAGTAAAACCATGCCAGTTTGCTGATTTTTGCTTATTTTTACTGCAGCAACTCACACAACTTGTTTCTGTTGAAGAATTGAGCAGTGTCTGGGTTATTGTTCTGTCTTGTAAAAAGTGATGAAGACAACAAAGCTTCCTTCTGGGAGAGTGCATATATGATATATTTGAGACAGGTAATGCTACAAAGGTAGAAAATAAAAGATAGTGCTATTGGATTTTTTAATATGTCAGTAGTCACAGACTCCAGAAAAATAAGCTAAGGTTCACATACAACCCCATTATTTATCAATTTCTCTATCTACTGTAGCAGAGATTTCAAGCTGCTACAATACTTTAAGAAAATGTAGAAAATTTTAAACTATAGCTCAGTTCAAGTTCTGTAATGGCTTTAACATATCTCTTAAAGGAAGACCATGAGGCCTATAAAGTTACTGTGGCTGGTTCCTCACAGTTCCAGTAGAAAATTCAAGGACTAGAGGAAAGAGAACATAGTAGAAAGTACAGGCTCTCTGAGATGCTTCCACCACTGGGGCTGGTGCAGGCAACGCAAAGGGCTCAAGAGTTTGTTTTGAGGCACAACTCTGCTGAAGCACAGGATGCAGATCCATGTCTGCTTTCCAGCTCTGCAGAGTTTTATGCTGCCTGGTTCAAGCTTCTTTATTCTGACATCTTGACGGATTGAGGGACACAGTAAAAGACAAACTGGAGAGAGAGTCAGGGATCCTTTTTTAGGTGCGAGCTGTAGCTAGCTGTGCAGAAAACGCTGAGCAGCAGAGGGGGAGGGGGGAAAAGGAGAGAAATTAATACGTAAGTGAAAACAAACGGTAAAACCAAAACAACTTGTTGATGCTTTGCTTAATCCTGGATTAAACCCTAAGGGCCATTTCCCCATCTGCCTGTCGGAAAGTCTATCCGGGGGAGACCCTGCCCGCACTCCCCCAGCCGAGCAGCCGTGAGGCTCGGCCAGGCTGGGCAGCGTCCGCCGCTTCCGCCAGGTGTCGCGCTCGAGCCATCCTGTGTGCGCGGCACACGGCCGGCACGGCCCGGCCAGGGAAAGAGCGGGGCAGGGGCTGGCGCTCAGCCGGGGCAGGGCTGGCCCTGTGCCCTGCCTGCTGCAGGGGTGGGGAAGTGTAGAAGCAGAGCAGAGTGAGTACCGATCTCAGCCCTAACCCAACTCTGTTTGCTCCATCGATTCGTAGAGAATAACAGAACACAGTCAGTCTCTGTACCTACAAACATAAAAAAGCGTTCATAACTGGGTCTTTTCCCACCCAAACGATTCTGTGATTCTAAAAAAGCTCTATTTATCCGGCAGGAATTGGTGCTGCAGAAAGTTTGTGTGTTCTGCTGTAGGTGAGGGTGAGGCACAATGCAGCCCCGGCAGCATGGCCACATGGATGTGTGCCTAAACCAAACCATAGCTCGGAATCTCCTGGTTGCTGTTACAATCACATGATAAGACAGAGGGAAAACAAAAGATTTGTTGCCGTAGAATGTCATGGTGGAAAAGAAACCAAACCAACCACGCACTCAAACGAGACTCGTGGTTGTGGAGCAGCACTGATTCGCAGCAGTTGAGAAGCTGCTGCATATCATCTGCTACCCAAAAACACTCCAGAAAGGCAGTGATCCCAAGCTAGACTCTGCACAGCTAGCCTCAGTCTCTTACTTGGCAGTTTGTGAAAGTAGTAAGACGTTGGCCAGTTGCGTCTGCAAAGCAGTCACAATTCTCTAGACCTTATCTCCAAGCACTGAAGTAGCTCCACTTTGCTCAGAGAGTTGTTCAGCTTGGATGTCTGAGCCTTCTCACCAGCTAAACATCTGGTTTATTGTCAGGGAATCCCAGATTTCGAGTACATGAACAACTAATCTTTCAAAGGCGCTATTTCTGCCTGTACTTGCGGCTGATAAAGTATTATATGATGAAAAGCCTTATCATGCTCCTTCAAGCAGCTCCAATGAAACGGGCACGTGTCATCACAAGCAGTCCTCAGGCAACCAATGCTGGTTGTGGCAGTCCTTCTAGATCCAGAGGATGTATAAGGAGCCCCTCTGTGTAGATCAGCAAAGGAAGGTGCAACCTCTTAGCCTTAGATACAGCTGCTGTGACTTTCTCAGTATCATCTAAAAGTCTATATATAAGCCAAAACAAGCTGTAATCCTGGAAAGAGTTCAAAATTAGACAAATGAAGTCCTTATGCCCATAGTGAAATCCTCTGTGAAAATCCATTATAAGAATTTGTCTGAAGACTAAGGTACATCCTTACATATATCTCCTTGAGAAATGAGTCTGACATCATTCCTGATCTTTAGGAAAAGGTTCTCAGGTATCTTACATGGTTATAGCAGTCAATCATATGATTTTACAGGAGTATTAGATGGTAGTCTTACAAGCAGCATCCTTTTATCTTAAACCTTAATCTTAAACCAAAGTTTTCCACCAGCAATACATTCATATTGAAAGTATCTCTTTTTATGTTACAAGAGATAGTTAATTTTCCTATGCTGGGAAAAATGCTCACACTTTTCTAGAAAGTTTTCTGAGAGGGTCAGTAGTACAAGAATGAACTATTTATTACTACTGACAAACCACTTTGGCTCGTTCTTGCCTCTGCTGCTGACTCCAGGCTTGTCTATGTTTATTAAATTCAATGTGTTTAATATTTCAGTCTCATCTGAGACTTCTTATTTCTCTTCATGACAGTATCCTTTCAACTCCCTTCCATACTTAACATTACTCTATCAGATCCACTGCCTATATCCACTTTGGATCATTATTTTTCAAATCCTTTATAAATGTACATTAAAGATTTGCATTTTAGTTTCCTGTTGAAGGTCACTTTCTTTACTGAAACACCTACTGCATTACACCTAATACAGTCACTTTTTATAGCAATTTCTGGCAGTACTCTCTTTAATTAGTGTCTATGAGCTATACCAAGCATCAGACTCCAAACTAATCCAAATTGAAACATGGGAATTAGTCAGATCTAGTATTCATGTATCATTTGGTATCATTTGAAAAGCCATTCATTTCCCACACTTCAGATCATTGAAACTCAACCTGTTTTTCTCAGCAGATTCACAAACATTAGCAAATCACTGTGACCTACGCTTAAGCTCTGAATTTATAAGGAAACCTGAAACCAGAAGAGTCATGGGTGGTTTCTTGTTTCACTGTGAATGTTTTACACAGCTGTAGAGGGTAAAAAGTTGATGAATAAGATCTACCAGTATTGTGTCATTCCTCATGGTGACACAGAGTCTGAGAAATCATGTGAAGGTTTCTGAATAGATAACCTACTTCATTTTGGACACTGGAAGCTGGCTCCATCCTTGTAAAGCTGAGTGAGGTCATGTATCTGCAGAGATGCAGAACTATAGCCACAGCATGGTCCCTGAACTTCTGCTTGCATGCCTTTCTCACTGGTTTTGTATAGCATGGGCAATATTCAGAGTCCTCTGCAGTCCATCAATCAGTTTGGCTTCTCTCTCCACCTCTTTCTAAGATCTTACAGCAGGCTTACAGTGTGGAATAGGAATACTTACCCTCAAAACTGAAGCAAGGATTGCTTTTTGAGAAACTGCACAGCAATCAACTGCAATCTTCTGAGGACAAAAAGTGTAATTTCAATTAGTGAAAAGTGATGGCTACAGCCTTTACACACAATCTATCTGTTATGCTCCCAGTGATATTAGAGAAGAATCCTTACCTAGAAAATGTGGATGCAATTGGTCTAGAGCAGAGGAAGTAAGGAAAAAAATAAAATCAAGGGCTCCTTTCTTAAGTGACAAGTGAATTCATAGCTAAGCATCTGCTCAGAGAGAAAAATACTGAGGTCAGATCTTGGCCTTGGTTTTAAAGTGGGCCCTGGGAGCTATATATCTACTTTACAAGCAGCAAATATGTGTCTAGTGACAATATCTTTTGCCTTGTTTCCATTTTTTCCTTCAGAGTAGAAGATTTTCAGCTGGTTTATATTAGAACCAGGATGAGGCTTAGGTCAGTCAGGAAAACCCACTCTGAAAATGATAGAGGCCAGTGTTAGTCTGAAAATGATAGTTGGCCAGTGAAAGATCCCCAAATCTACATATTTGTGCCCAAACAAAAGAGGAAAATGGAAGAAATAAACATAATTTTTCTATGAATACTGACTTCTTGTTGCTTTCTCATTAAAAATAAGACTAAAACTAACATTATTCCTTAGTCATACAAGTCATCTTAACAAAATTCTTCTATATTTAGAAATAACTCAGAACTCCTTATTTTAATGTGTAAGAGTCAGATTACTTATTTTGTAAACAGAGAAAAAATACTCCAGGATTGGGAACATTCAGCAAACCGTTGTACATCCAGATGACCTAACAGCAGACTCCTATTCTGTGTGGGAATATACATTTGGAAAGAGATGCTGGAAGCACTGGTCAGCTGGAGTTATTTTGGCTAGTGGATGAGATGTGTCAGCTTCTCAGCTGCTGTAAATCACTGTTGCTCCACAGCACGGATTTACATCAGCTATGCAACTGGCCCAGTCTCTCTCACATGAATGGTATGTTAGCTCTCCAATGAATCTGGTGGTTGCAATAATGATATTCCTGCAGGCTGATCAGTGCACTGATAGAGCTGTGACCTGCAGAGGAAGACATATCTGTCGTTCTATCAGGAGTAAACAAGCCATAGTGGAAATGAAAAGCAGAAACCAAGGCCTGGGGAGCAGGCAACAAAATTGTGTGGTCAAACTTGTGGAGGTCTGGTCTGCTTCAGAATTTGGAGCTAAATTTGGAATAGAGCACTTTGCTAGAGGCATGAAAATCTTTGCTTTTTTACTGTTTTATTGACATGCAAATGTGTTTCAGTGTCTTTAATGTAAATATAGCAAAAGCTTAGCAGGTTTGTAGATAGAATTCCAGACAGTTACTTTAGTTGTATTTGCTGGGTTTAGTAGCTTTGCTACTAATTTGATTTGCTACTTTTTCTGCTTTTTGGTTGGGGGGGGAGGGGTGTGGGGTGTGTTTGTTTTGGTTTGTTTTGGTTTGTTTTTTACCTTCCTTTTCACTGCAAAAATCAAAATGCTGGTCTGGAGAAAGAGTAGCTGCAAGACTGTGTACTAAAGAGAACATATTTCTGGATTTTCCATGTTTACCTTCTCATCTATTTCCAGCAGAAATCAAAAAGAAAATGGAAAAGGAAAGAATTCTTCATGCCTGATGAAACCCTAATATCATAAAACCAGTTTTGCAACATGTATCACAGAGGAATGTATGGGGTTTTGGCAAAAAGATCAAAATCCTGACAATACTCATCCACTTTCAGGTTTCACTACAAGATCAACCACTGTTCTCTGGAAGCTCCTAAACTTTCAAGATTTGGCTAATATTTTAGCAAGAGTCAAGTCAGCTCTGAGGGTTATTTATTTTAGTTGCATTTCATGGTGACTGGAGGTTTTGCTGGTGACAGTGAAAGAGATTTATTTTGTCTGAACTTTGAAGTTTTGAATTTTCTTAGGTAAGGAGTTGAAGCTGAAGAAAATGTATTTGGTGTTCTCCTCTCAAGGGACTGCATGGGGAAGACATGTAAGCAGAGCACGGGGTGCACATTCTCTGGGCATCAGAAGGTTGTGGATGAGAAAAGGAAGCCATGAAGTGCTTTCCACTAGCTACTAAAATGAGGTAGACCATAGGAAATCTAAAGACATCTATTTCCATGGTTATAGCAACATCAGCCTTCCATAAGACCATGTTTATCATAAGCTCATAGAGAGCCATTTCTCCAGCCTGGGCTAAAGGTGTTAGGCCTCCAGTTTCTGACTTGGTTATCTCTTCTGTGCATGCTTATCCTTGCATGCTTATCCTTGATACTTTCCAGCAATGTACGTGCTAAAATTGGGATTGCATGCTCTAAAATGACCCTGAAAGGTATACTAAAGTCACTGTACTCTCATTCTGGTATCGTTTTTAATACAAAATTTGCCCTTTTATATTAAGACAAGTTTGAAATTCTGTCTTTAGTCCACTTACCCTCCAGTATTACGAATATTGCGTCATGATAAACCAAAACTAGTGCAGACTGTGGATCAGAGAGGTAGTATCTCCTTGTGAAGGAGATTACTAATTGAACCTGTTGATTTTTCCTTAATTTCCTTAATAGGTAATGTCCAAATATACTATTACCCTTTAAAAGACTTAGTGCAAAGGCTGAGCTACAAAGCAAAACCATGCTGTTGAAAACCTTCCATTCTGTGTTCAAGTTAGCAATGCAGCACTACCTACCTAAGATATTTTGATATCTCATTAATTGATTTATTTTGAAGGGTGATTAATTGGTCTACCTCACTAGTGTCAGTGTAGAACTATAGGCCCTAACATTTTTTAAAAGCATTTAGGTTGCTGAAGACATTTGTTTGGTACCCAAGCTCGTGTAACTTTATTGCCTATAAATATGCATTTGATAGTGAATGCATTTTATAGTGATATTCTGTTGCTTTATGTTAGAAAGCTTGAGTGATTATCACAAACAAGTTACCAAAAATTTCAACAGCATTTTGAAAATGGTGAGCTGCTGTTCAAGCCTGATTCTGCTACACAAAAAACCCAAACCAAACATCAAAACTACTCCTTAAATGCCTTCAGTTTTTCTTCATGTTCTTAAAACAGTATATATCAGTGTTGTATTAGGTACAGCTCCTTCTGAGGCTTTGGCAAGAAATAGTTGACCCCTTCTGAAAATGTGTTTCCACATAAAGGTAGCCAACTCTGTAAGTATGATCACTTGAACCTAATCATAGAAAATATTTGCAACTCAAAATTGTTGGCAAAGCTTGAGAAGTGCTCACAAATTTTTTTCCATCCTTTTGTTTACTGGCAATTCAATATCAAATGTTGTTTCTCACAGATAAAAAGGAAAAAAAAGAGAAGTGTTTAATATCTGTAAGAAATTCTCAAAAGCTGAAGTATCCTTAACTGGTGAATAAGTATAGTAAAAATTGGTACTGATAGCAATTGCAACTAGAAAGCTATTTTGCAAACATCAGTTGGACAAAAATATCACTCCAGTGAAGAATGTTTTTCCTGAGTAGGACATGTTTTACATAGAGTGCTGGTTTTAATAATTTTCAAGTTTTAAGATAAAAAAATAGAAAAATCCGTGAAAAACAGTTTAGCTTTAAAGCTATTTTTCTATCCTGCCATGCTTGCCTTTGCCACATCTGCATTCTCAGCATGAAATGCATGTGGCACAGAAAGTGAAATCATGAGGAGACACAGTGCCTATGATGTCATGCTAGAAATTACCAAATATGGAGGCTTTTCAAGCATCTTGCCTCATGCTTCACTGAATATGGCAAAATTCAAGATGTTCATTGATCTGTTTTAAGCAAAGATAATACTCACTGCACATCAAAATATAAAGAATCACATGGAAAAAAAAAAAAAAAAGAAGTCTCACTGTCATTAAATCTAACGTGAATAATAATTTCCTTCCGGGTACCGACATTCTCCAAAGGTCTGGAATTGTTCCTTAAGGTGACCTGAAAGTATTTGTCATGGCTCTTTGTATGGGACTTAAAACAATACCTTCAGAAAACAGATCAAACGAGAGGCATGATCAAGACAGCTGGATTACTTGAAAGATACAGGAGGATTCTTAGTTTGAAGAAAGTCAAAAGAATATCTCCACGTAACAAAAATATTTCCAAATGGAATGCCAAAATCTACATTCTTTTTAATTAAAAAAAAAACCAACTCAAATTTGTTATTTCACTATGATATAGAGTGTAAGTTAAGGCCTCAGAAGAAGAGGGAAAGTGCATCTTTCAATTCAGCAGCCTTGGCATCAGAAGAAAGTGCTATATTGTTCTTCACACAAACCGTCCCTATTAGAGCTCAAGATGTTCTTTTCCTTTTAATCCTCATTTGTACCCCTTAGCCATTTGTTTAGAATTAAATTAACTGCAATTTGGAAAATGCGGATGAAAGGTAGTGCATTGAGTAGATATCACATGTTTCCTGAATAGTGCCTGTTCTGCCTCTTTCACAGCCATTCATTGTGCCTGAAAGGGTGTAGTGTGTGAATTGTTGGACTGTCACTCTGCAGTGAAGTCTAGTAGCCAGTATTGCCATGGAAACAGCAGGAAAAAGACAATTAACAAAATGGTTCTGATTTTCCTTATTTCTTGGGGGAAGGGGTGTTCATGAGTGATTTTTTTTTGTTTGTTTGTTTGTTTTCTTTTGTTATTTTCCAATAAGAAACACAGGGGAAGGGGAAGAATCTTCTTGTTGAATTAGATATTGTCATCGCTGCTGGCCTAGTAATACAACAGAAATGTGTGTTTGTGTAATAAAATGTGAGTTTTTAAGTGTTGTCTAGTCTTATTCCTTTCCTTCCCATCACAAAAAAAAAAAAAAGAAGTCTCAAAATGTTCTTAGATGAGTGACTGTTAATGAGCAGAGCCTGTGAGTTTAACCCTCACACATTCACTGGACTTTTAATTAGCCCCCCTCAGAATCACTCTTATGACAGAAACACAATATAGGCCTGAGAGGGGTTTAAACCAAAAGGGGGCTCTCTTTAGATTTTTAGCATTAGTTGAAAATCAAATAAGTTGGAGGAAAGTGCTTTGAGCTGTTGTAAAAGGCAGATTTTTGTGCCTGAAGGACATTCCAGAGCAGAAATCCAACTAATTTCAAGGCAGTCAAGTTCACATTCTGCATCCAGAAGAATGCAAAACAAAGGGGAGAAACTCAGCCTGTTAAACACACTTCTGCCTTTAAAATCAGTATTTTTGCATAGCAATATTACTAACCTGCACACATTGAAATTAAATGGAAAAAAAAAAGAAAAAAAAATGCCCTTTCCCTACTAACAGCTTATATCAAACATTCCCTAAAGACTGAACTCCAGGTTATGTTCATATTGCTTGGATTTAGGGACTTTGGAAACAAAATGAACTCTCCTCCTGCTTTATATGGTTGAGATCAGTACAAGGCTCATTTTCATGTATTGATCCTTTGCATACTATTAGCAATACACATAGCAAGGAAACTGCTGGAAAGCATTGTAATTACACAAGCCTTACTTCTTTATGCTCATCTAAGCATATGCCAACCTAACTTGGTGTACTGCTGGTGGGTTTCTCCACTGATACAATGAAAAGAAGCCTTGTAAATGTCTGTTGCAATATATTAAACCTATTGTCAGAATAGGGTTGTCCCATACTGTGTATTTGAATAGCCCCTTTGGTAACAAGGACTCTCCCAGGTCTCTAGACTATACTGAAATACAATTAATTATTGCATGTAAATGCAATAAATATTTGTTTATTTGGTTGGTTGGTTTTTTGTTTGTTTAAAGGAAGAAGTTGTTATCATTTTATCATCATCACTATGATTCTGTGATTTTTATCTCTGAATGGCAACATGGCAAAGAGATTTGCCTGCTTTGCACGCTGCTGTGTCTCTCGTGTTCTCCTTGTGCCAGGAATGGTGTTTGTTTTCATACCCAAATTTATCATTTATCTCTGTATTTCACTCTATTATGCTTTTATTGTCAGACATTGGTTCAGACAGAAGTACTGATTCTTGAAAGAGTAGTACTAGCTGATGAGTGACCTGCAGAGAATTATTTACAGGAGTGTATTGTATTTGAAAAAAAGTGAACAGTGCAGGAATAAAGTCTCAGAATACTGAAAAGAGAGTGCAGAGATTTGGGATGGGTTAAAAGAAGGAAGGAGAAGAAAACTGGAGAAAAAGAAAAACTTAGATAGAAAGTCTTGATAACTTTTTGTCTGTTCTAGGTTCTCTGAAACAAACCACTAGAAAAGTGGCAGGTGAGCCTAGGGAACACATGCTGAAGGCATACCCTGACTGAAAGGATGTACTCTTGCAGTATTCAAGTAGATGGTTAACAGGGGAAAAGGAGAAAAAAGAATAAAAATAAAGTTTTAAAAACAAAAGTTGAGGCAGCCATCAGGTTATCTGGTAATGAACACTGAATAGTCTCAGACTTAATAAATCTGTGAAGTGAGAAGAGGAAAGGGAGACATGGATATTTCATTGACCCATGGCAGTGTAACTGATGTCATGTTTTACATTGCTATCTTCCAGGAGATGCAACATGCATGTAACTGTAAGTGGAATTCAGCATTGAATTATTTTGAAGTCATAACACAGCGAAAACTTGTTTCTGGTTCTGGTTTTTAGTCTCTGATTAAGGATTTTTCTGTAATTCCTGAGCTCAGATATAAAAGCCTTTAAGCAATGTCGTTAATACAAGTTTCTGAACTGCATTCACTTCCAGTCAACAAGCAATTTTTGGCTTTAGATTACAAATAGCAGAAACCTAGGAAATTCAAAGAAGTGCAAATTATTTACTCAGAGGTAAAGCATCCTAAGACAGCTTTTTTTTTTTCCCCACTTCACTGTCATTATGATTTCAAAAATGCTCCATTTACTCCCACAAACTGTTTTACTTTTATTATTGGATGAGGTAATTAGTGTTTTCCTTTGGCTCAGCATGTTCCTTGCTTTGCTTAGTCCTTAGCTTTAACACTAATGCCCTTGGAATCCAGCACTTTGTAGGTTTTCCTGGATTTAACTTGTGCAGGAGTGAAGCACAGGCTCTGGCATCTTCCTGAAAGACCACAACAACTAGGGGAGACTTTTAATCCAAATGATGAGAAAAGGAAGAAAAGCACCAGGTAAAAGTATGGAGAGATTATCGTAAGCTTCCTTTAGCCCCAGTCAAATAAACCATGTTTACTTGTTTGATAAGTACACAGGGTAATTAAAGGTAAAAGTAATCAATTAACTTCTTTGGGGCCAGTTACATCAAAGTATGTGCACATTTTGTGCCTGCTCAAATATCCAAAGCATTCACAGAGGTCAGTTATTTGGGGTGTGTGTGGAATTTCACATTATTTAAAGTGGTGTGTATGTATGTAGCTCTTCCTGTAACTGAATGTGGAAATCTAGACAAGAAACTGCTTAAGGCTGGCTTTTTGAAAAGGCGTTCTAGATGTTTGCATAATTATTCTTTGGAATCTACAAACCAGGTTAAGAAGTTTCCAGAAGCAACTTTTCTGGGGAATACTGAAGGAGCCTTCTTTGTGCATTTAGATTCTAGGCACACACAAAAGAAATGTGCTGTGGGAGAAATATTGTTGAATACTTGCTTTGCCAAATGCAGAAGTTAGGAGCACTTGTACAAACTTCCAGGAATATTTGATATGTGTTGGGGTTAACCCTTATGTGGCTAAATTCTTCCAGCCAATCCAACTTCCTTGTGTAAGTAAATTGAATTTTTTCAGATCTTCTGATTTCTGGGGACCCTATTTGAAGACTAAAAGCTTTCATGGCATTCATGTACAATGAAACTGGTAAACATGAGGACTTATTTGGCACAAAAATATTTTTCAAAGGTCACAACATCCATTAGGCAAAGGAATAGGGTATTATTATTGCACTGACTATAGGAAGCATGACATAAACCTTGATCACCTTGGCCATTGTGTGCTGCTGGCATCAGTCATAGTCAATTTCCAGATAACAAAGGGTACCATGGGGTCCTTACTGATGAAATAAAGGAGGACTTTCAGTTTGTCATTAGTACATCATCTCAATACAAGCAGAGGTTACTCCAGATGGTGAGACTCTGGAATAGGCTGCCCAGGGAGGTTCTGGCTGCTTCCTCCCTGGGGGTGTTCAAGGCCAGGTTGGATGAGGCCTTGAGCTGCTGAATCTAGTTGAGAGGTGTCCCTGCCCTTAGCGGGAGGGTTAGAGTAGATGATGTCTGAGGTCGTTTCCAACCTGAGCTATTCTAGGATTCTCTGATTATACCAGGACATTAGTTAAACATTGGCATTGATGAAAACCAGACATTAGCATAACCACTTTCTGCACATTTGCTTTGACCATAATCTCTTTACAGAGCCTGAAAAGATGTGTAACTTCAGTTTCTCCTGGAGGTTGACGTTACATGACTGACAGCTGACAAAATGATTTTACATTTTTATCATTGTTTTTGCAACCTCTTGTGAGAACAATATGATCAGTCAGAAGTTGCCTGAGTCTATATGCATTAATCTGTCAAGTCCATCATATTTTCAGTCAAGGAAAATGATTAAGAAAATACAAGTGGGTCTAACTATGCACGTATTTTGGCTGGAGAACATACCTGATTTTAGCTCTCTCAAGAATATGCTCATAGGATGTATAGTTTGCAAAGTGTAATAGTCCTTTTCCCCCTTTTTTCCCTTTTCCTTCCACTTTTCATGTAGTGGAGTACATGTTTCCCAGGCCTAGCAATAACTGTGCTGGGAAAGTTCCTCCCTGGTATATAAAATTTAATTCTCATGTGAACTGATTTTTTCCCCACATAGATATAGGAAAATGTCCCAGTGTGTGCTATCTTAAAGGTCCTTTATAACGTTGCAGTAATATAAAGTAGCCATCAAGTGAATGAGAGGCATTCCTCAAGGGTATGGATGAAATATCAAACACTTAGAGAGATTTGGCAGGGGTCCAGGAGAGGAGCTGATTGCAGAAGGATCACAAAGGTGGTTTTTATGTGTCAGTAGCACATATGTAGGATTCCATGCCAGCAGAAGTCCAAAGCCTTCCTGTCACTATCATACCCATGAAAAAAAAAAAAAGAGAAAGAGCTAATTGAAATGTTTCTCCAAATGGACTCTATTGTTCATTTATGTGGAGATGATGTGTTTACAGCAAGCATTACCTGCTAAACATGCTTCCACCATCCTCTAGGTTTTCATTCTTTTCTCAAAGAGCGATGTCACTCCAAAGCAACATTCCTATGTAATTATATATTCAATTAAAATAAAGCTGCCGTAACAGCAGCTGAATTCTCCACAATTGTTTGATGTCATGAAAAAAAACCAAGCAAGTCCCCAAAGAATAATGAGTCAACATCTGTTCTTTCCCCCTCATCCCCTCCCAGATCTCCTGGTAGCTGAGGGAATCTTCATTTGGGGCTGCTTAAATGATATTGGACCAACTTTATGCTTGATGTAACTTCAGCAGAGTGTAGCTGCACAGGGTGTTAAACTGAGAGCAAAATTTAAACATACCAGAAACAGTAATATTCAAATCCACAGCTGTAAATCTTTTGTGAATCCATTTTTTTCAGCCTCTATCTAGTCAGAATTGAGCTATAAACAACATAAATTTAGACCTTATGCAACATTGCATTCAATGCCATGCTTTATGGGGATGAGGAAACTTTGTTATCTAAGCATACAAACTGGGAAATTACATTTTTAGACCAGCATCAGCACTTGAATCTTGACACAATGCCAAACCAGAGTCTAATATAAGTAGATTAAGAGAGGTTTGATTAAAGAATAGAAGACCTAGGTGTTAGCCAGAATTTATACAACTTAATATGGAAATGTTTATTTTAAGGGGGGGATCTTTGTATACCTCTTTTCCAACATGGAATCAAAAGCAGAATTATTAAAAATGGCTTTTCCACTCCATCTGGACCTGTACAGGAATGCCCTTCCAGTGACATGCAAAACTATGTCTTCAGTTTGTTTTTATAGACTCCAGTGTTGGAGACTTCACACTTTCTCTGGAGATTCTTTCCAGTCTTGAGATATTTTACTGACACCTAATATGTCTGTTTCTTAATTAATTTAAAGCACATTTCTTCCTGTCATAGACATCATGAGCTGGAGAAAAGGGTATTATTTTCCCTCCAACAACAGTTTTGAAGACAATTGCCCTTCTCTCTTCTTCATGCTGGAACCATTCTTCCATGAATCTCATGCTCAGCTCATGATTTAATATTCTGTCTTCTCTCCTAAGGAAGTAAATCAACCCCTGACTCTTCATTCCATGCTGCAGCGTGCAGTGATTCCTACACTGAACTTCTCTGCAGGGCTTTATTCTACTTTGTTCTGTTTTTCTCCTGTCTGCTATTGTCATTATGAATTCCAGTCTTGTTTTCCAATGTATGTGAAGGTGCCTCTCACCTTCATACCACTTCTGGGCTTCACACAGGTTTCTGTCTACTCAGATCATTGGTAAAGACCTCAGTGAGAAGACATCTGGATAGACCTAACAAAGCAGCTATTTGTGTGCTTTTGCTTTTCAGTGAATCACTCATTTATATTCTCTGAGCTAAAATCCTCCTCTCAGTTATTCATCTGAACACTTATGGCTCACAATTGCTGACCATTTCCTGATTTAATGACCTGGATGCTTCTTACCCTTAAAAAAAAAGTTTTCTTCATTTTTCCCAGGGTTACTATAGCCCAACTGAGGAGTTAGACTATGAACTGTTACCTTATTTATGTTTTTTTTTTTAAAAAAAAAGTTATTTCTGAAGAATATTATGTAATGTCCTCTCTAGGTAAATTAACATGCAATGAACATTTATCAGCATGGGTTACTGGCTGTGCAAGGTAGGACTTTTCCAACACGCAGCCAGAGCTTCACGAGGGACAAGAGTAAATGAAAAAGGAGGCTGTAACAATATGATTATGGAAATAAGGCCAATTTGCAAATTAAAATCTTTGAATCTTTTTTCTTTTCCCTGAAGCGTAGTGCCCATGGGCATTTCTTGGTAGATCTGGGCAGGCCTGCAGATAAATTGAAACTTAGACAAGCCGAAGGCTTGGCTCTTCTCCATCAGCAAAGATACAAGCCAAGCTGCTGAAGTTGGCTGCCCATTTACAGAAAAAAAAAAAAAAAAGGAAAAAGAAAACAAATTCTCTGCAAAGATCTATAAATTCAATGTGACTGTGTGGAAATCACACCAAAGGATTCAAAGGATTTTCTTTGTTAACAGATGTGAAGCCAAGGCAAAGCTTGTAACTCAAGAGGATCTCAAATTAGACTTCCTTTAAACTGAGTCTAAGTTGAAGTTCTGTAAATTTATATAATTAAAGTAGGATAACAGGAATTTTAATGTCAACATAATCAGGTCCCAGGAACAAGTAAATTAGCTCTTTATTGGAGTAAACAGTTTTCCACAGCATAGAATTACACCTTCTACAGAAAAGGAAGTTGGAGAGACAGGGAAGGATGAAAGAGGAGCCTGTTAGAGACCTGATAATTAAGAGGTTCATTTTCAAACACAAACAGAAGATTATGACTCGAGCTGAAGAAATAGCAATGCTTATGTATGCACTTTTTATCAACAAAGGTCCTTGCATTTAAGTAAAGCAATGCTTATGAAGAAAAACTAAGATGAGCTATAAGCAGAAATGTTTTCAAAGCAGAATATTGTTCGTGGATTTCCATAAAATAATAGTGGCTGTTTAGAAGTGTCCCTTTTAAATTATCATGGACGAAATCAGAGACTAGAACTAAAATGTAGCCACTCTCTGAAAAAAATAATGGTTGTGGAGGCTGCTGTTCTTTATGTCTCTTGTTCACATTTACTCTGCAAACATATAGTTCAGTTTAATTAGCATGTGATTGAAAAGTGTTGACATCTAGTGTTCTGTGTTGCTAAATGGATTTCCTCATGCTGGGGAATATGTAAATTCCTTGAAGAATTGTTTATGCTACCAGAGTGGCTTTTAAGTAATTCTGATGATGAGAATTAAAGCAGGCAGTCAACGTAGTTATTTTGAGGATTTAACATAGTTGTGAACACAAGAGTGTAAATAACTTTTTCAAGGAGATGAAGTACTCTGTGAAAACAGCTGTACAGAATTCTATTTATTTGTTTAATTTTTATTCATTTCATGGAACTGTAAAGTTTAATTGCAGCTTTTGTAGGTTCCCATTTCTGGCAGCCAAAAATAAGATGAATAAATGTAGAAAAATGCCTCTCCTTCGAAGCATTTAATATCATTAAATTAAGTATTTCTATTTCTCTGGGTTATAAAACCATTAAATGTAGCTTTGTTTGGTTCCCAAAGTATATTTCTGAACCACTGTGGTTGTATAAGAGAAAAACATGAATTAAAGTGTAAATTACACCTCTTTGAAAGCAACAGATTTTTATTTGACAAAATGGCAGAGGCAAAGCACTGTCAAAAGCTTCCATAGTTCAGATGAATCTCAAATTATAGGAACACTGAGATTTCCACTTCACAGAAAGATTTACAACTTTGGAATCTGCCTTAGTATAAACCAGAATAAAAAACAAAAAATAAAAAGAAAGGGGGAAAAAAAGGCAAGGAGCTCTTCAAGAAATGTAATTTCTAGGAATAAAAAGAATCATATTAATTTTAAAATAATTAATAAATTTAAATGTCAGACTGCTATGCTTTTCAGAGCTGGTAGAGAAAGTTCAGAGGAGAGCCCCAGAGATGATCCAAGGGCTGGAGCACCTCTGCTGGGAGGACAGGTTGAGGGAGCTGGGGTTGTGCAGCCTAGAGAAGAGAAGACTCTGGGGGATCCTTAGAGCTACTTTCTAATACCTGAAGCAATCTACAGGAAGGCTACAGAGGGAATTTCCATGAGGGTGTCTAGAGACAGGACAAGGGGGAATGGTTTGAAGCTGAAGGAGAGCAGGGTTAGACTGGATTTGAGGAAGAAGTTCTTCTATAAGGGTGGTGAGACTCTGGAACACTTTGTCCAGGGAGGTTCTGGTTGCCTCTTCCCTGGGGGTGTTGAAGGTTGGATGACGCCTTGAGCAGCTGAGTCTAGTTGAGAGGTGTCCCTGGCCATGGAGGGGAGGTTGAAGCACATGATCTATGAGGTCTCTTCCCACCTAAACCACTCTGTGATTCTATGGTTTTGAATATTTCAAGATGAAAGAGCTGAAAAGCTCTATTCCTGTCAAATATCTTTACTGTTTTCAAATTGGAAACATGAATTTAATCAAATAAAAACTAGAATTCTCTATTTCTGTCCTAATATAAAGACATTAATACTTATGAGCTCTAAGGGAGCATGCAAAAGCAGCTATCTCTAGCAGCAGTCATCAAGATAAAGATCACAGTTTTGGCAGGTTACTGGAAACCCTGTTTCATTTTTAAGACTTTTTTTTAATTGACCCAACACTGACACACCAAATTCCCTTAAATATATTACTGCTGGAGAAGCTTGTTCCTTTATATGCAGAAGATTACACTCTAATAAGAATTAATCTAAAATGAAGTATTCACCCAACTTGAATCTTTTTATATTTTCTAGTCATGTGGCCTAAGACAGCTTCCTCAGCTCCCTTAGGACAATGCAAAGAGTAGCGTGCTTCTAGAGAATCATTCCTTTGTTGCAGCCAGGTGCTTATAGTAGAAAGGGTTGGAATAATTCCTGATCTTTTCAGCACACATTGAATTCGTGAAGTTTGGAAGGTAAGAATGGAAAGAAATCCTGCCATGAATCTTTCAGTATTAATCATTCTGATAGATCAGGTATTAAATTTGGTAGAAGAAAATCAATGATGCTTTAAAAAAGCAGGTTGGCTTCTATTGAAGAAAGAAGCTCCTGGCTTCAGCTGTGACCAGCATAATCCACTGGGTTTGATTTCTTTCTGTTATTTTGAGATGCAAACTACATCTGCTAGGTAACAGTCACAGAGTCACAGAATCACACAATCACAAAGTGTTAGGGGTTGGGAGGGATCTCCAGAGATCATTGAGTCCAACTCTCCTGCCAAAACACGATCACCTAGAGCAGATCAGATAGGAACACATCCAGGTGGGTTTTGAAAGTCTCCCCATAGTAACATAGATAACATAGTAACCTATACACTGAGTCCTAAAAGAGAGGCAGAAGTCATGGAAATTCAACAAAATTGCAGAGTACAATACAGGAATTGCCTTCATCTTGGCTACTTTGGTGACTGAAGTGGGACTTGTACTTAAGACTGAAGAAATAGCTATTTTTTCCACTACAGAAGTGTTCAGACAAACTACTTGTTCCCACTGCAGAGAAGTAAATAAAATTTAATTTTAGAGTCTTGTCTTTCCATAATATCAGCTTTTGTACCTGTACTACAAGAACAGATGGAGTATGGCAAAAATTTGAAGTGCTAATTGATTTTCTTTGAATCCTGTTACCTTCTGTATGGTGTGATATGTTGTCAAAACATTAAGTTATATAAGGAATGGAGCAGAGAATAAACAAAAAAATAAGTCTACTGCTATCAGGTGATCCTGGTTTGGCAGGGAGTTTGGACCTGATGATCTCTGGAGGTCCCTTCCAACCTCTAATGTACTGTGATACTGTGGTACTGTGATCTTTAGCTAACATACTCTAACATAGTTCACCCTGGTTATCCCATCTCAGACTGCTGAAAAATAAAGGGAATAGTAAAAAGAAAACAAAACAAAACAAAACCAGAAAAAGTTGGTTCTCAGAAAAGGAAAACTAGCTTTGCTTTGCTTAGAAAAGAGATTAAAATGCAACTCTAGAAAATGATGTAACAGAAAGATATTTCCTTCCCTTGAAAGTCTTGGCTTTCCTCTAGAACTTTGTACTTTATCTCTTGTTGTCATTGAGAGAAATTACTCACCTCACCTGACATTAACCAGCAAAGAGTTAGGTATCTGCTCTAAAGTGGAGATTCAGATTGGATGTTAGGGAGATGTTTTTCACCATGAGGGTGGTGAGACGCTGGAACAGGTTACCCAGGGAGGTGGTGGAAGCCTCATCCCTGGAGGCTTTTAAGGCCAGGCTGGATGGGGCTCAGGTGTCCCTGAACTAGATGATCCTTGAGGTCCCTTCCAGCCCTACCAATTCTATGATTGTCCTAAATAAAACCTAAACTATCATGATTCTATGATTGTCCTAAATAGAAACAAGTCTGGGGGAAGAAAAATAAACAACAGTATGATTTGTTATTTTTCAGAGCAAATTCTTGACTTCCTCTATTAACACACTACATCTACTCACTGATTTACAGAGAGATCTGTCTAATATGCTGTTTTCCTGAGAACCTGGAGCAATCAGGAAGGAAAGGTTGAAAAACATCTTCATCTCCTATTTTTGACTTGATAATCTTAGTGGCATATGCCTGGATATACTTATGATTCAGTCTCCAGTTTTTCTGTGGTGATAATAGCAAATATTTCTCATTTGCAGTAAGTGCAGGATACATCAGAATGTACAATTACAATTGCAGCTACAAGAACCAATATTAAATAGTGAAGAGATGTGCACAGTAACACTATCATGAAGGAAACAGAGAAAAGGTTCCCATCTTATTGCATTACAAAACCCCTCCAGCTGTTTTTCTTGGCAAGAAGGAGAAGAAAGGCTACATGGAGGATGCAGCTTAAGATGACAATCTTGAAAATGTAAATCTGCTTGCAAAAAAAAAAAAAAGCATAAACTCTACAGAAAAACTGGATTCCGATGAATGATTCATTTTAATGACTTCCTGCTTTAATGCACAGCTTTTCTTTTCCTTCATGCAAACTGCTTCGAGCCGTGTTAAGGATTTAGCCTTACAATGAAGTTTTTGTGACTTTCTGGATCTTTGTCATGCTGGCATATGGATCGTTCCCTTTACGTAAGGACAAGAAGAAGGCAGAGAACAGTTGTCCTGTGGGATAAGGAAAAAATTCAAACCTGAAGTGGCCAAGTATTGCTCAGAAATACAGAGTGAGTTTCTTTTTCCCTTGGGAGCTAAATGCTGGCAGGTAGCAAGTGTGGAGGAAGCACTAACATGCTTCAATACTATCCGTTCCAGCAGATGTCACTGAGAGGTAATGGTGTTTATAGGATGGCCACATTGGAGATAAGCAGATATTTTTCAGTCAAAAAAAGTATGGAAAAGCTTTTCCTAGCTACCAAAGTAATGCTTCACTACTGAAACATTTCTTTAGCTCCCAAATAAGACTTTATTTTGGATCCAGGTCTGGAAAAAATCTCCTGCTTTCTACTACATTTCAAAGGTTATAGTAAGATATAGCCTGTACAGCAAACTCTGTGCAGATCAGGAGACAAGCTGAGTGCTATTGCTATGAAAATAGTGAAGGTTTAAAATGGAGATGCGTTCATCTCCAGAAAATATCTGTTTCTAAAGAAGGAAACTCCAAGAATTTTTGAATGCTGCAAAGCTTTCAACCTCTCAGAAACACAGGTTTTATTATTATTGTAATTATTGCTGTTACTATTACTGGTAATATTTATGATGATGAAGATTATTACTACTACTATTATTATTAACAGCCTTCTGATTTCTAAGCTGAAAAAAGGCCAAACATTCAAAATGTAGAAGAATAAGGGAAATTATGTATTGCCACATGAATATCATGCTTATGTAAACTCTGAGAAAAAGAACACTTCTCTGATGTGTGGCTGTGCAGCTGTGCAGCACTAAGCATGCTGAGGTCTCAGCTCATGGCAGTTATTCTGCTGGTTGCTGTGATATCCATTAACAGAGTCAACTGCCAAGAAAAGATGGACCATTGCATCAGGTCACAGATTAGTTCCAACATGAATTTAATAAGAGCAAAGCACAGGCTGCATTTATACTTTCTGTTGTACAGTCGATTCTCTTTATCAAACATGCAGTTTGCAAGAACTGTTCTTGTTTTAGTTAATGGGCAGACCTTGAGGTCAGGTTAGGAGCAAGGTGTGTAGGAAAAAAAGGAAAGGAAAAAAGAGTGAAAACTAACTACAAAACTAAGGCTTTCTCCTAAGCAGGGGTGCAGCCTGCAGTACAGCCAGATGTTTAGAAGTCTGTAGTAGAAACTCCTACCCAATGGTGCAAGAGCAGCATGAACAGATGGTGCTTAGCACTCTCATATTCCCTCTTTCTCCACCCACCAGCAACTGCTGTCTAATCCCTTTTCATCATTCAGCTTCCTAGTAAGAAATTGCATTCTCACTTTTCATTTGTTCCAGTATCATACCAAGGCCACCTCTGCTCACAGTCTGGATTTCTATTGCCAAACTTCGTGTTATTTTAGGACTCATGATTTCTGCAGTTTTAAGTGAGAGGAGAGATAGGCCCTCAGCTTCATTAAAAACATTCAACTCAAAGTGCCAGATCTCTCTGCCCTTGAAAGAAACATACAAGCAAACACATTCATTAGGAGAAGAGAAACAGCAAAACACTGTAGGTATGCAATGCTTACAGTATCTCATTTGTGTTGGTCATAGCCTCACAGACTCATCAGCACTTTAAACAGAAATGCCAAAAACCTTGAAAATGCCTTGGAGAACACATATTCAGCTCCTTAGACTTTTTGTAACATGGGTATGGTGCTGACCAGCATCTGTGTCTCATTGAGAATTTGTCTTTGTAAGGAGATCCTTCGTAAGCCCCTAATTATTGGTTATGACTGTCCAAATGTTGAAGATTGCAAATATAAGCAGTTTGTGAAAGCATCACAGCCTCTCCATTTTATAAAGGTCAGACAGACCCTGTTACAGTCAAATGTTCTCTGCAGGCTTCATAATTCAAACATCTATGATTACTTGCCCTCTATTCCTCTTCCCTGCTCCTTTTCTACATACCCTGTATGAATAAAAGGGTCATTGCTTCAGTGCAACAGAGCTACCCATTGGATGCAAGAAATCAGTTCTGGGCCAGTAGCACTTCAAGTACAAAATCATTTCCAGCAGCCAAATCTGCCCTTGGACATGAGTCAGTGGAAATATGAACATTCAGTGGCAGAGTCTGGCTCCAAAAGGAGAGAAGAGTAACTAGAGCAGCTGAAACCGCCAAAGGGATTTAGGTTGGCAGAATGTATTTAAACCTAATTCAGCATGTGGTCAGGCCAAGAGAAGCTAATAGTTCATTGCTTAAAAAAAAAAAATAAGCTGAATCTCTGCTTCATACAACTATTCATGGTATTGGCTTGCTTTCTTATGTGGCAGCTCCAAAATAACAAGAAATCCCAGTTTCCATAACACTGTCATGTGCTAGTACAGTATGAGTTAGGCAGAAAAGCAAGCCAGCAGGAGCAGAGAGGTGCCTCTGATTCTGCCAAAGCCCTGGGGAAGCACACCCTCACAGAAGAGGCTGCCCATCACACCAGACTGCATGTATCAGAAAAGCACTGGAAATGTACATATCAAAACTGCAGTCTGCATCAACAGCTTTGAGAATATGCCACACTACCAAAATCCTGTAAAATGAAATAAACCAGGCTTTTTTGTTTAATAATTTCATTTTAACAGAAGCCACATATTCATTCTTACTTGCATTATTTTACTTCTCCCTTCAAAGCAGTCATTCTAGTCCTCATTTATTTTAAGTCTTTACCACAGCAATGCAATTAGTATTGCTGCTTACATCTGTGTATAACCCCAATGATGCCAAAGAGAAAGGTTATAAACACTAAATATGGAAAGAATCAACTAGAGTCTTCTGAGGAACTACAATATTTGGCTTCTGAAATATTTGTGACTGGTCATAGCTTACAAGAAGAGGGTGAGGCTTTCTGAATTGAGGAAGCTTTCCTTGTTTCTCCCTTCTCCTTTGAAGCAGACTTCTAATTCAGTGAATAAATATGACACTATTGCAGACACCCTGGGCTGTATGCTTTTAATGTGAAGGACTAGAGTATTGCTTCTAATAAAATTATTAAAAGCAATTATAAAAAGCACACTTCTCAACTCTCGAGTCTCTTCAGAAGTCTGTATCTTTAGTGAAAGATTGTCTCAAACAATCTTCAAATTTAAAGGTGATTATTTTACCCTAAGCTGCTAAGGCTGACTCTTCAAGGCAACTCATCTGTCTGAATCCCATGAAGGTGACCCAGTAACAGGGACCTGACCCTTTCTAGGGTGCTTTTCTCTGTACCTAGTGGCAGCACCTCTGCTTAGTGCATCAGTTTTGTGGATCCCATTTGCTAAAGGATTGTACTTCACTGATAAACGACATGGCAAACAGGTATTAATAAAAATACTAGTAACCCTTTATTAGTATGAAAGATTGCCAAAACTCATTAAATAGGATCATTGTACAGTTGGAATATATATTTACAATAGGAATGTACAGTCATCAGGCAAAATACAACAAATCTATGCAAACTGGGAGGAAATAACATGGAAAGAGAGGGTCCCAGGGAGCAGATAGCAATGACAGCCAGGGGGAGACTCAACAAGAACCCTTAAGCCCAAGAGGCAGCTGCTTCTACCCACAGAGAGAGTGCTGCTGCTGCCATAGCTATGAGGCTTTGGGGTGCTCTCAGGCACCAGGCACAGCAGGTTGCTGGCAAGATGATGCCACATGGTCTCAGGTTGGTCAGGCGACAGCGGGCGGTTTACGACGTTCTTTGCGACAGGCACTTGCTTTGTCCTGGGTAAACTGAGGCACTGCACGATTCTTGTTGCAAGGGGAAGCAGGCTTGGCTCCTAAGCTCATGGCTTCTCCAGCTTGGTGTGTGTAAACTCATGGCTTTATCCCAGGCTTTGGACCAGGTACTCGAAGCAGGGCAGGGCAGCTTGGGGCAGCTTCATGCAGGACAGATCCAGAAAGGCAATTCAAGCAAGGCTTGAAGGCAAGGTGAAGGCAACAAGTCAGCCTGTATATATATATATATATATTTTTTTTTTTGGGCCAACAGGGGCAAGTGAAGCTAACATATAGCTGCCCAATGAAAAAGGTTCTGCCAGGTTATGGCCATAAAAGGCAGAAACAAAGGCTTGTTTCTGGGGGAGCAGTGGCCAGTACACATGCTCTTACCCCAGGTAAACAACTTGTATACCAACACACACAGGTCCTGTCCCTTTCGTTCCTGTTCCCACATTGCCCTGACTTTCTGCAGGAGGGAGAGGGGAACCATGTCTAGACACCTTAGGCCCTGTCTGGGTTTGTCCCAGTTTTGGTCCTACCATGACACCATTTAGAAGTGTTTCATTCTCCCCACATACAGAGTACTGAATTTACACAGCTGGATCAGCGTACTTGGTACATAACTGATACATTCATACCCAGTTGGATAATTCTAAATATTTACACTTAACTCCATAGACAAATTCCTAGATCTACAACCACAAATGTTACAAGAAGCTGAAATTCCACCTCTGCTTTTTAAGATACAGTATTTCAAGATCAAATCCATGTTACTATCCAATTCTAAGTCCCACATTTTTTTGTTACCAAGCACTTATCCTGACCTCATTCCTTGCCAAGACTTGGCCTTGATACATGCTATTTAAGAAGCAAACAAAGAACATGAACTTGTTAAGTTAAAACTCTGGGAATATTTCAGCCTACAGCTCAGTGAAAAACCCTTCTCTGAAAGCAATGAACCTCTCTTGGACCACTGAGGATTGACCAGAGGGGCCAATTAGTTTTTGCCCAGTGTCACTGATTGTGTGTCAATAATTTATAAATCTGGAGAGCAGGCAGTTTTTTTGCTACTGGTTTAAAGTGCCAGTTCTCAGAAAGTCTGTACCACTCAGCTGAATTCAGTAGACTGGAACAGACCTCAACCCACTGAGGATCTAATACAAACAGGCAGATCATATTTTCAAATGTATTCCTTCCAAAGCAAAAATTTAGTTCCCCACTGAAAATCCATTAATTAGATATCCATATTCTTTGTGTAGTAAAATAGGTACTCTGTTTTATTCTTTCCAGGTAGTATGGGAGGTAGAGGTTAGCTATCAGCACAAAGGTCAGTTTTACAGGAAAGGCAGGCACCTAAACAATCCTGCCTCACTACAGCAGCAACCAACATCTGAAAACACTTTTAATCCCTTCTGCTTGCACAGCGTCTTTTTTTATTACCTAAGTTTTTGAGATGCCATAGATTGCTTTTGCAATGGCAGATTATTATTTAATTTGGAATATTTTATTACCCACACAATATATTGAGCAAATGTCCATGTAGACAGAAGTAGCACAGGTATCAGTGTCTTCATGTCCCCAGTGAAGCCTCTTCTACTCCCTGCTGAACAAAGTGTTAATCCACTGACAAAATTTGGGCAGATTTCAGTGCATTCTAGGATGCAACAGGCTACCATCACTTAGCTGGGTTGAGTTTACTTACTCCTACATCAGTAAGGGTATCTAAACCAAAGTTTTTTAGACTGTGCTACCTAATTTTTTTTTTTTTTTTTTTTTTTTTTTTGCTGTAGAGCTGACTGGGCACATACTTGTGCTTTTTCCAGCTGATACTGAAATTTCCAAACTCATTCTTTTTTTTCCAAAGCATGTGTAAAAGCCTAGCACTCTTCCATGCTGATGATTTGATAATCAATTAAAGTGCATTCGTGAATTCCAAACATTCATTTCGCATATAGACTTTTTTTTGGCCACCCTTGATGATCCTCTGCAGTAGCAAATATGACAGATATTCACCCTAAAGCCTGTGAAGATAATAAAAAGGAGTGAGTGACAGTTCTGATCCAGAAGCCTCACCTAAGAATTAAGGTAAAGAAGTTCCAAAACTAGTGCTTATTAGTATTACAAATCTGTGGTATCCTAAAAAGATTCTACAGGCAACAGTTTTCAGGAGTCCCAAGGAGCACACCCAGTGTGGATATGCAGTTGGTGGGGTCTAGTATAGTCTAATTGTTTTCTGAAAGAGCTTCCACTTAATATCAGACAAGAAATCTTACATCTCTTTAAATATGCAACCCAAAAGAAACTGATTCAACATGAAGGCACAGTAATACTTTCCTGAAGCTACTGTATCTGGATATCCTTGGCAAACTGTGTCCTGGTTATTATGCTCAAGCCCAGGCTGAGACATGACTAAACTCATTCTCATGAGGTGTAAAAATAATGAGTTCAGCTTAGTGCCACAGAGATCTCTGTATTGCTGACTCCACAAAGACTCTATTCATATTTCACAGTTAGAAGATAAATCTGCTTTAAAATAAGTATTTGGGGTTTTTTAAGAGAGTTTGATGGGTTTAAGGCTATGTCTTTTCCCATCAAAATCAAAAGTCAACTTGGAAACATATAAGAGAATATAAATTAAATTTAGGGAATATCATTTTATGATCCATCCTGATCCATATAATTGCCATAGGTAGAAAATACATCTGTGGTGAAGAGTGGAAAATTGGAACATTATGGAGTTTCCAGTAGGCTCCCTTGTCAGTGAATCCAAACTAGGCTTTAGTGAATTCCTGAGAAGGCATGAAGAAATTTCTCCTCCTAAAAAAAATGCTGAGCAAGTGAAAATGTAGCCAGAACAGACACTGCCACTTTGCTTTAAGGATTTAGATATGTTATTTAAGTTGATTTCTGCAAAGACAAAACTAAACACTGATGGCAGCTGATTCTCCCTGGAGTATCTGGTAATCTATATTAAATAAATTTAATACAGAATGTAAAATAAAAACCTTTAAATGAAAAATTGTTCCATACTGGTGGTCAAACTGAATTATCTGGACAGATTCACAACACACAATACTCTAGTTAAACTATGGCTAAGTTTAGCTCCTATAACAGCAGTGCAGGGCACTCATATGTGATAGGATTTTAAATTAACCAGCCAAAAACCTGCAACCAATCATCTGTGGCACCAGGGAGCTCCACAAGTCCTAATTGACTTGGGTCTTTACCCATTTTTTGGGCAGATATTTCAAGTTTATTAATGCCATGCTACTAACTCCTTTTAACATTTCTTTGATCAAGCTATACCACTGAACCTCCCAGGTGGGTGTTACTAATATATAATATGACTAAAAGCTTCAAGAGGGCACAGACAGGATGGAGATCTCACACCACAGTAGATGGGAAGGAGGACAAAGAATCACAGAATGGCTCAGGTTGGAAGGAGCCTCAAAGATCATCTGCTTCAGTCTTCCCATCATGGCCAGGGACACCTCTCAACTAGACTCAGCTGCTCAAGGCCTCATCCAACCTGGCCTTCAGCACCCCCAGGGAGGAGGCAATCAGAACCTTCCTGGACAGCCTATTCCAAAGTCTCACCAGCCTTGTACAAAAAAAAGCTTCTTCCTCAGATCCAGTCTAACCCTGCTCTCCCTCATCTTCAAACCATTCCCCCTTCCTGTAGGATCCCTTCAGATATTAGAAAGCAGCTCTAAGGTTCCCCCCAGAGTCTTCTCTTCTCCAGGCTGCATACCCCCAGCTCCCACAGCCTATCCTCATGGCAGAGGTGCTCCAGCCCTTGGATCATCTTTGTGACCTCCTCTGGATTTGTTCCAACAAAATATTCCTCTACTTCTCATGCCACCCCAGGATCTCTCTTGGCATCTCAGCAGGAGACTGGGATGACACCCAAATGACCTTCCCTGCATGGGCAGGGCAATGCTCTCAAGTACATAACCACAAAAAAACTGGAGAGGATCACAACTCCCCAGAGTATTGTGACCCTAATGAGTTACCAGCTGTACCACGTACCAGGTAACCCAAGCCTTCAAGCACTGCAGCCAGCCAAATAATCTATATCTAATTAGAGTGCCAAGAGCTTGATGTTCCCTACCCTGCTTCCCCTCTCATGGATTCACAGGGATCTGTTGACAATGTATGTCTGTACCACAAGACTGTGGGAGAGAGAACTGTTTCAGTATGTTCGGCCAAAGACACGAGACCTATAATTTTACACCAAATTGGCTCTAATTGCCAGCAAAAACATTGCCTCTGCTGAGGCTTTCTCTAAGGGCTTGCCTTGGCTGCACAGAAAGTCAAACCCTCCCACTGTCCACAAAGTAAAGCCCTCTGACCTAGGGCTTTAAATACAAACTAATTTATCTGGCTAGAATTACCTGCTGAGAAAGCCACTGAGAATTAATGATCTGTCCTTTCCACTTCCCAACACTGAAAGGCAGACTGGGAAGCACAGGACCAGATTCCAGTTAGAGCTGGGTGGAATGAAAGAAGTGGAGAGAAGGATCTGCAAAGCCACAGGGAGAAATTAATAGGCGCCAGTATCCAAGGCATGGCTAGAAGTTGCCCAAGGGAAGCTGCTCTGAGGCACCAGAAAGTATAGCTGCAGTTTTAAAATAACTATTTCAGCTGCAGGAGAGGAAGAACAGTGCACTGGTGAGACCATTAGAAAACCTGGATTTGAGTAAGTATTCTGCCACAGATTTTCCTGAGGCAGTCACCTGACTTTTCTTTTTAATGCCTCAGAGACAAAAATGTAGCCACACTGACTTTTGTCCTCCATTTGCCACACTGGGAATGACAGTTCTGCACTACTTCACACACTAAAGACTTTGACTTGCTCTCACATTATGGGAATAAGAAGAGCCCAAGCCAACGTGCCTTTTTTGTTTTTCTTTGTTTGTTTCTATTCACGATTTTCCAAAGAGAAGAGACCTCAGTGTCCATTAAAACCTGCAGAGTACAGAATGGTCTGGCTTGGAAGGGACCTCCTAAGCTCACCTAGTCCATCCCCCTCTGCAGTCAGCAGGGACATCCTCAACTAGATCAGGTTGCACAGAGCCCTGTCAAACCCTCACCTTGACTATCTCACAGGATACTAGGGGTTGGAAGGGACCTCTGGAAATGGAGTCCAACCTCCCTGCCAGAGCAGGATCATTGGATCTAGTGCAGGTTGTGCAGGAATGCATCCAGAGGAGTCTTGAAATCTCCAAAGAAGGAGACTCCAAAACATCTCAAGAATCAAGAAGATTGGAAGAGACCTCAAAGATCGAGTCCAACCCATCACCCTAAACCTCATGCCTATCTAAACCATGGCACCAAGTGCCACGTCCAATCCACCTCCAGGGATGGTGACTCCACCAGCTCCCTGGGCAGCACATTCCAATGGCCAACCACTCTCTCTGTGAAGAACTTTCTCCTCACCTCCAGCCTAAACCTCCCCTGGCACAGCTTGAGACTGTGTCCTCTTGTTCTGGTGCTGGTTGCCTGGGAGAAGAGACCAACCCCCACGTGGCTACAACCTCCCTTCAGGTAGTTGTAGACAGCAATGAGGTCTCCCCTGAGCCTCCTCTTCTCCAGGCTAAACAGTCCCAGCTCCCTCAGCCTCTCCTCATAGGGCTTGTGCTGAAGGCCTCTCACCAGCCTCATTGCACTTCTCTGGACATGCTCCAGCAATTCAACATCTTTCCTAAACTGAGGGGCTCAGAACTGGACACAGTTCTGGGGAGCCTGTTCCAGTGCTCCATGATCCTTACAGTAAAGGAGTTCCTCCTCATGTTGAGGTGGAACTTCCTGTGCCATAGCTCGTATGCATAACTCAAACTATTCTAACCCAAGTTATCCATCTCCAAGCTGTGAAGGAAGCATGGATAAAAATGTTTGAAATAAAAAGAACAGCTTGGGCTCTACAAGGAGACTTGTGACTGAAAACCTAAGCTGTCACTTTAAAGAGATGCTAGAATATAAACCCCAACCCCTCCACATATGCACTCTCAACTCTGGCTGCAGAAAGGCTTGAAACACAAATTTTAGTGATAAAATATTTATTATATCCCAATCCATGTTTCATTTTGGCCTCACTGAGAAGAGCTGCTAAAAAGGAAGTAAATTAAGTAATTGTCTTTTTTTTATATATATTTACCTTTATATTTTACAGAGATACAGAATTCCAACAAGTTGTTCTTTTACTAAGTTACAATTTTTCTAGCTCCGAAGACAAATTTGATTTTTGAGGTACTATGAAGGCTTGTAAAAGAAACCTGCTTAAATACAAGACTCAGAAAATTTTGAGGTTAGTTGCTGAAATAGTCACCTTTAAATTAATATATTTCTGGAAAAAAATTACATCAGTTGACATAAGAATATTTATTTTCATGTATTTCAGTGTGTTTGGAAGCAAAGCTAGCTATTAACAAATGCCTTTCACAAAATCAAGAAGTGGTAGGGGTTGGAAAAGAACTCTGAAGATCATCTAGCCCAACTCTCCTAGAGTATCCTTCCTACTCTTTTTCTGAATCAAAATTTGAGTCAGGCTGCAAAATTAGGCATGGATTACGGGATTTTCTTTCTAGAATAGCATACTTTAATATATTGGTAGGACAACTTGTCTTTGACTCATGACTTTACTTCATTGTTTCCACTACCTACACTTCAGACGAAGACTAACTTTTGCTGAGCAATAGAATTGAAAAAGCCAAACTCTTTCCACAAATTTGGTGGGATTTTAAATGGTTCTTATGTCAATAATTTTTATTCACTCTTGAATTTCATGTAATAATTTCATTTCTTATGTCAATATACAAAAGACCTTATTTTCAAAACAAGGTAGCTTCAACTCCAAAATTTATCAGTTCATCATCGCTACCATATTATGTTTTGATTTCTATGTACAGTAAAAAAGAAAAAAAAGCCCTTAAAAATGCTGACTTGGTCTAGGGGAAAGTGTCCCTGCCCATGGCAAGGGATTTGGAACTAGATCATAGACTCACCAGAGTTGGAAGCGACCTCTAAAAGTCATCTAGTTTAACCCCCCCCTGCCTCCCCCACCACCACTCCCCTTCATCTTCCCAAAACAGCTCCTGCTTCCTCTACACCATCCTCCACCCTGCCCAAACAGCTCCTGCTCCATCACCACCATTTTTTGCACCCATCCCAGACCCAGAGGCAATACCCTCAACCAGCCAAGATACCACACAGAGAAGCTCAGCCCCAGTAAAGAGGCTCAGCCAGCACACATTGATGATATTGGAGTAGTCATCACCCCTATCCTACCCAGCCAGGGGGCCACCCGGCCCCCCGGCCTTTGTCCCCCCCCCCCAGTCAAATGGTTTTCACCATAAGGACTCACCAGTGACGAGAGGAGGATCCTCAGCCCAGATGGGCTCAGCTTGGGGCTTCTGCCTTTCCTGGTGGGATTAAAAAGGGGAGTGGATAGGGAGGGCAAAGTGGCCACACCTGGGGTAGGAGGAGACTCTAACTGAGCCCAGGTGCTCTGGGATTTGAGGGGAAAAGGGGGGAAAAAAAGTGGAGCAGGTGGGGTGGAAAAGTGGTAGACTATGCAACAAGTGTTATTGAGAAAGAATGGCTATTAAAATAATAGTCAAATGTGAATTATTGGCTTTTAGTGATTGCTAGCTGCTTAATATGACTAGTTTCAGGATGTTCCACGACTCTTGGATATTAGATAATTTATTGACAAACCAAAACATGATTTTGATAGGCCAATATTAAGTTCAATAAACAAAAAAATCCACACACCTCCTGCTAAGGTAATTGTATGGCGTTATTGTCTCAGTAAACTCTTTATCTTGACCCAAAGGGGTTTTCTGGGGACAGTTTTCCTACCCATCTGTGTTTGGGGGAGGGGGCTTGCTCCTGAGAGCAGGCTGTGTGAAGCCAGGACACTGCTATGCTGAAGATGAGCCAATGGGTTTAGCTAGCAGAGTTGAACTCTCCTACAGCTAAACAGGAACAGTCCATGCCACAATGAACCCTGTGGTCTCTGCTGTGTGAGTATGGAGACAATATGAGTATGAGATGCAAACCCTTTGTTCTACAGGCACAAGTGCATGAATTACAAAGAAAAGTAAAGAGGAGAGTTCTTCTAGAAGGAGAGCTGCAGTAGTCTACCAGGAGCGGTTCTCTGGTCCTAGTACATGGGCATCAGATCCCAATTTGAGTCGGGGAAGATCTCAAGAACTGACTGAATTCGAGACTGAAGTAAGCATAACTAAATGGGAAAAGCACCCCTGTAGAGTCATAGCATCATTAAGGTGGGAAAAGACCTTTAATACCATTGAGTCCAACCATAACCCAGCTACCATGACCACTAAACTGTGGCCTGAAGCACCACATGTACATGCTTCTTGAACACCACTGAGAAGGACCAGGATCTGTCTGCAGCACAAAACCAAACCTCAGACCCTGAGATTGGCCCATGTGCCATCAAGTGAGTTGTAATTAGACAGTGTTTGTAAATATAAACTATGCTTCCATCTAGCCTTAAACAAGATAGTCATATCTATATATTCTCTGAGGTCTTTCTATTAGTGTAGAAAAGTGAAATAAATAATTATTCCAAGTTATCCCCTGAAAGACTACTTTCAGCTTTCTCATGCTACAAAAATCACTTTTCAACAGTCTATTGTTTACTATTGATCACCATTGGCTCTTAAAGCCTGAGTTTATAGGAGATAAATTCTAAGGGTTTGGTTTGGTTTGGTTTTTAACCCAAGCAACTTGAAAAAAAGGAGAAAAATCCTTATCATGAATAGTTTTCTTTTTCATTTTTTGCCTGCTTCATCCACTGGACTGCAGAGGAGATCACCCCCTTAACAGAAAGAAAAAGCACATGTCAACTTGCCGTACCTACAGAGCCTTCAGGCAAAATGCAGCACTTTTTTGGGACTGTCAAGGACTGAATAAATCAGAGATAAGTGGGTTAAAATGTCAGCACCCACTGGGACCAAAATAAATCTACCAATATTTTTTTTTCATCCAAGTGAAATCCTAACTGCAGCACCACCAACATTTCAGTCATTCATTTAGGAAGACAACATAGAACTCTTAATGACTAATTTTAATGTTTTTAAAAAGGGGGGGGGAGGAAGTACCACAAGTTATTAGCTTTTATTTTTTTTCCCCCCCTCTCCATTGTGTTAAGCCTGTGGAAGTCATCTTGTGCAAAAGGTCAGATAAGAGTGATGTGAAAGATGGTGTTAAAAGGTTTTCAAACTTTGTTTATTAATAGATATAACCCTTTCACCTCTGCTACATCTGTCACCACTGGGTTAAATATCATCTATCTTTCTGGTCACCTGACGTCTTGTTATTAGTACAGGAAAATGCCACAAAACCCACTGAACACTCACAAATCCATTACATAAAAATGCAAGAGAAAAATTGCCTGAGCTCTCCTCATAAAACATAACCTAACATGGAGTAACCAAAGGCGCTGAGGGTAGCCTCTGGCTTTAAAAGCATTTGCCAGGCCATTGATCATTGAAGACAACATGCAGTGACCTCACACAAACACAATGTAAACTCCCAAACTCATTGATGGCATTCCTAGCGCTCTGCCCAAATTTATATTGCCTCTCTGTAAACTGTTTGACATAGGCAGTGAAAGATGGAAGCAGAAAAGGGCCTCTTCAGTACGATGAACATACCACCAAATGCAGCTGGATGCAAGTCAATTAACTTGTAGCTTGCTTTGATGTTCAGAGAAATCTCACTCCGAGAGGAGTGTTAATAGAATTTTGGTAGGATTCTTGGAAGTCTCTTTTTCCTTTTGGATAGCCCAGTAATATGCTAGAGTACAAAAATTCTCTTTTTTGAGGAGATTAAAAAAAAAAAGGGGGGGGGAATGTATTGGATTCTTATGCATTTATCAGACAATGTTATTGCTGTGTGAGTCAAACCATGCACTCAGAAAGCCATGTGGCTGTATTTCTGGGGTTCTATATATGTGTTCCTGCTTTTTCTCCCTATATCTCATTCTTTCTTTCTCTTCCTTCCCCCTTTTTCCTTCCAAACAAGATGTGATACCTTGCTTGCTCCTACCAGCCTCTGGCCCTGATCTGAAATGGAGTGCTTTGTGTTCCTCTGTGTCCAAATGTCTGAGCACCCCATTTTGGAGCATTTTCTGGGCTTTTGTGTGAAGATTTTCACTCTAGTGACATCCAGACTTCAGCAGACAAGGAAAATAAATGTCTTCTTTGCAGCAACATTCTGATTAGATTCAAGCAGGCTGGCTGATCATTTTGACACATCAGCTTAGTTTTAGGAGCCCCCAAGTTGCAATAAGAATCTGTGTGGGTAAAACCCCTCTGATTTGATTTTCAGTCCATTACCTGCTGCTGGCATAGCTCCCACCCACTGCTTCCAGAACCTCTCTCTTCCTGAAGGACAGAAGATTTGATCCTCTTTCAAAGATCAGCTTTTTGTAAATCTATCACCTTTATTTTAACTACATTCTCACAGCCTCTATCTCCCTTTCTCCTCTCCTCATAGGAACTCTAGTCATTAGCCATTCTTAGGTAGCTATGAAGTGTAAATGGCTAGAACTTCTTCCTGGGCTTGCTCAGCTCCTTTAGCCCTTTCCTTCTTTTGATTGCTATAACCCTATGAGTGCATTTTCTCTCTCTTGAGGAAAAAAAAAATCAAACCCAACCAACCAACCAAAAAAAAAAAAAAAAAAAAAAAAGAAACTCAAGGGAAGGAGGGAAGAAAAAAGAGAGAGAAAGGACAGACTGAAACAAAAAGAGCAAACATTCCACATAATCAGATATTCTTCCACACACTGCAGTCTGTCATTTGGGTGGATTCTGTCAACTGTTGTCACTTGAACAGGTTTTGAAAATGTAACAGAAATTATTTTCAAAATTATTTGGGAATAGAACATTTTCCCTAAAAGGGTTGTCAAGAGTCATATTTTGAGTACCACAGGATTCTGAGCCATAGGATTGACAGTGATTAATTGCATCACCCAAACTTGCTAGCACTCTCAGAATCCCAGGAGGGTACTCAGAGAGCGAGGCTTCCTGGAAAGTACTTAACCCCAGACTGGGATGTATCTGATGGCACCTGAAGGCATCACTAGCTCCTAGCTCTGCAGTGAACCATAGCTTTTATGCATTCTTCCACCTCTACTAGAGGAACACATCCTCCTTTGACTCTCTTGTCTCCCAGACCAGCTCCTGGTGCTGTTGCCGCTCCTAGGTAAATAATCAACATCTTGTATTGGTCCTCTGCCCTAGCTCCTTGTCTTTATGCACTGAATCATTAAATCATAGAATGGTTGAGGTTGGAAGGAATCTTTGCAGGTCATCTGGTCCAACCTCCATGCTCAAGCACAGGCACCTAGAGCCAGTTGTCCAGGATCATTTCCAGTCAGCTTTTGACTGTCCCCAAAGATGAAGACTCCACAACCTCTCTAGGCAAGTTGTGCTAGTGCTGAGTCACCCTCACAGTAAAAGAAGTGTCTCATTATGTCTTTCGGTGTTTGCCTGTTGCCTTTCGTGCTGCCACTGAGCACCACTGATGACAGCCTGGCTCCATCCTCTTTACACTCTTCCTTCAGCCATCTGTAAATATCAATAAAATTCCCCCTTGAGCTCCTCCAAGCATTTCCTCAGGCTGAAACACTCCAGCACTTTTACCATCCTTGTGGCTCTTCAGTGGACTCAATCTCCAGTATGACCATGCCTCACCAGCACTGGGAAGTCCAGAACTGAGTATCTGCTCCAGGTGTGCCTTGCTAGTACAGAGGAAGGATCACCAGCCTCGACCTCCAGTCAATACTTTATCCTGGACACCTTTCCACCTTCCTTGCTACAGGCTCATGTCCAACTTGGACCCTCAGATGCTTTCCTGCCAGTCAGCTCTCCACTTGAGTTGTCCCCAACATATGCAGGTTACTTCTCCCCAGATCCAAGACTTCACTCTTCTCTCTTTGCTTAATCTCAGGAGACCTCTCTGGATCCCCTTCTTCAGCCTGTGGAGGTTCCTCTGCACCAATCACTTTTTCCCACAAGGTGTCAAAACGGATGCTGCGTTGGCCGGGAATCGAACCCGGGTCAACTGCTTGGAAGGCAGCTATGCTCACCACTATACCACCAACGCTGCTACAGCTACACGTTTGTGGTTGCATCCTTCCTGCTCTTCCAGTTTCCATCTGTTTCTGGTCTAACCACAAGGCTTGTGAAATGCCTGCCATCAGCACAGAGAAAGTATTACTGAGAGACTGAAGAAAACATTCCAGTTTTCTCCACATCTGCCAAGGCTACTAGAATGACCTTTTCTTTTATTTTCTCTTTTCTTTTCTTTTCTTTTTCTTTTCTTTTCTTTTCTTTTCTTTTCTTTTCTTTTCTTTTCTTTTCTTTTCTTTTCTTTTGTTTTCTTTTCTTTTCTTTTCTTTTCTTTTCTTTTCTTTTCTTTTCTTTTCTTTTCTTTTCTTTTCTTTTCTTTTCTTTTCTTTTCTTTTCTTTTCCTTTCTTTTCTTTTATTTTCTTTTCTTTTCTTTTCTTTTTTTCTTTTCTTTTCTTTTCTTTTCTAAAAATATCTCAGGTATTATTAAACAAAATATTTCCAGCATCCTGACTTGTTTAAAAGAAATTTTAAACAATAGGATTCACACCTTCAGAAATGCCACTGCAAACACTAGCACAATTGGATTTGAGGTAATACAGATTGAAGAGCATGATTTTGAAACCATGTGGTAGAACTGGAAAGAGAGATGGGCCCTCTTTGCACTGAGAAAATGCACTGAACAAGGCCTGCATGCTCTGAGAAAGCTGCAAGATGAAGTGACTGAGCAGAACAGGACAGAGAAGCAGAACTGGCTTTGTGAAAGGCAGCCACCTGGGTCTCAATTCTTAAACAAGCACAAGATTCCTAAAGAAATTAAGCACCCAACATTGCAGATAAACTCAGAGGGCCACATTCCCAAAGTCAAAGTAGTCTTCTCCTGCCTAAGGAATTCTAGAAACACTTCTGAACCTCTGCAGGCACCTGGAAAACCGTAGAAACCTAACCCCAGTGGTCCAGTCCCAAGTGCAAAGCCCCCTTTGTTCAGACACTACACACACTGCCAAGTCAGTGGCTCTGCATGAGATTTGTCCTGATTATTTCTTGTTTTCTATCTCTCTCTCACACACACATATGTATGTGAGATCCCAGTAACACTTGATGAACAATCAAATCAAGTCAATCCTTACTATCTCATATCAGAAGAAGATGAATGTGCAATGGCAGCATTTCCTAATCTGATCCTAATTCACTAGGCAACAAATCTGTTGACTACAACCCTACTGCATATAGCACAGAGGAAGTACTTTACTGTGACATAATTAAAAGGACTCTTACCACACACATAATGACACCCTCTCTGCTTTCTTATTAAAGGTTTCCTTTGTTTGGGTTTACACCAAATTAGTTGCATATGTGACTGTTTTTGCTGCAATATCATCTCCAACTACTTAATGCATCATCACACTAACCTCTCAATTAACCCTCCTTTCAAAGGCTGCTCAGTGCAGGTGCAGCAGCATTGCTTTTCTGGCAAAGGACATGCCTTGCTCACTGCTAGTGACCTCTGTTATTGATGAGGATCTGGGCATGCTTTTTGTTTACAGTGCAAGGCCTCAGCTAATTATATAATTGAGGTGCTGTAGATCTACAGCCCATAGAAATCTAGAAGCTATTCAAACATAAAAATTAAAACCTAGGTCTAACCACACTGAATTTGTCCAATTTTCTGGCAATAAGTTGGTTTGGAAGGATAACATTCTACTGCTGTAGGTCCGATGTGCTTTAGCCCATAACAGAGCAAAAGCTTAAAATTAATAATAACATACCTAAAGATTTCAGAATTCACTGCCATCATCTGGACAGAAGCTATTACCTATCACCAGTTTTGTGAACTTCTCCAGTAAAGAAACAGCTTTAAATCTTCACAGAATCACGGAATTTAAGGAGTTGGAAGGGACCTCGAAAGATCTTCTAGTTCAACCTCCCTGCCAAAGAAGGATCACCTAGGGCAGGTCACACAGGAACACATCCAGGAGGGTTTTGAATGTCTCCGGAGAAGGAGACTTCACAACCTCTCTGGCATCCTATCTCCCTTAAATTTAAGAAGTTCCTCCTCACGTTTTAATGGAACTTCAAGTTTGTGCCTGTTACCTCTTGTCTTGCCACTCTGCACCACTGAACAAAGCCTGGTCCCATCCTGATGGCCACCCCTTAAGTATTGATCAGCATTTATCTCACACACACACACACTCCCTCTCCAAGCTGCTCTTTTCCAGACTAAAAAGCCCCAATTCTCTCAGTCTTCACTCATAAGAGAGATGTTCTACCCCCCTCATCATTTTAGTAGTCCTCTTCTATACCCTCTCCAGCAAGTCCCTGTCCTTCTTGAACTGGGCAGCCCAGAAGCGGATACAGCACTCCACATGTGGCTTCACCAGGGCAGAGCAGAGGAAGTCAGTTCTTGACTTGTTGCTGCCCATCAAGAACTTCTGCAAGTATTTGTTCACGTCCATAACATTTGTCTGCTTGATTGCTTTTTTAATTTCAAATAGCCATGAGTTCCATTTTCTCTAGTTAATAAAACCACATGATTCTGGATTAAATGGACAATCTTAGCAATTCTATCAATACCTCGTGATGATAATACTGAGTTTTTTCCTTATTAGCATCTTGAAAAAATTACTGTTCACAAAGAAATCAAATATTCTTTTCTCAACCACAAAAATGTAGTGATAGGACTAGGGGGAATGGATCCAAGCTAGAGGAAGGTAGATTTAGATTAGCCATTAGGAAGTTCTTTGCCATAAGGGAGGTGAGATACTGGAAAAGGTTATCCAAAGAGATAGTGGAAACCCCATCCCTGGAAGTTTTTCAGCCCAGGCTCACTGTGGTTCTGGACAACGTGATCTAGTGAAAAGGGTTCTTGACTATGGCAGGGGGATTGGAACTAGATGATCCTTTAGGTCCCTTACAACCCTGACAATTCTGTGATACTGTGAAGAGTAAGATTTTTTTCTCTGGTGTATGTAAAATCCATAATTGTATTGCTACTGTTATTTCCATCATTCTGTTAACTTATAAATAAATAAATAGATAGATAGATAAATAAATAAACTTTCCTAGTAAACACTATTCTTAGTACTAAAGAAAGCTCACTGACCCTGATGCTGTGAAGCCCTGACAAGGCTTGTGTAGTACAACTAAAATAAAGAATTCATCAGTCAGCTTCTTTTTCAGCCACCCTGATGATGAAATCCACTGAAAACTAGGCCAAAATAATAAACAGTTGTTAAAAGAATCTGAAAGAATTCCTCAGCTGTTATTTGTTTTGTTCTTTAGCTTTTCTTTGAATGATCAGAGGACAGGATCAGAAATGAAAATCTGAAGTGAGAATTTTGACAAACATGCATTTGGCTTCCCGAGCTGGGATGATATATAGAAATGTGCATAGGCACTTTCAGAGGGTGATTCATCTCAGCCTGGGATAAGTGTCTAAAATAAGCTGTCAAATCACCTTCTGGAGGGACCTTTTTTCTTTCTATTGATGTTAAAAATATGAAGTGGTTAGCTCAAACTTTAAAGTTTTACACAAGGTGGCATCCGTACAGCCTAACCGGTTTTAAATTCACAATACATCACCACATGACACCTCTCATTTCACCTCAGCCTAAACTCTTCTTATTGGCAGTTATGCCATTTTGAGAATGGAAACGTCATCTGGGAAGACAAAGTTTGAGGTTCATTAGTGGATGAATACTGATAATTTTTTTTGTACAGACCAGATACAAGACATTTAAAGGTGAGTTAGCTCCTTTCAGGATGAGTGCAATGCACATCTCAGAAATTATTTGCTATTTAGAACTGAGATACTCAATCAGCAAGAACTTTACTGGCTCTCTGTGGTGCCCGTCCTGGGTAAGGTTAAGTTTTTGGATTGTTTTTTTCTCCCCTTCACAAGAAGATAAAAGGGATCACAGCCAAGACAGGCAGCTGAACCAGCCAAAGAGTATCCAATATCATACTGACTTCATGCCTGCTATGTAAGGGGAGCTTTGGCTTGGCCAAAGTGGAGAGCTTTGGTCAATTAACTTGTTCTCCATGATTGTTACTATCTCATTGTGCTGTTCTGTTAAACGCTCCTTAGCTCAACCCACAGAAGTTTGCCTTTTTCTCCTGGTTCTCCTTCCCATCCCACCAAGGTGTTGTGGGGGATGGGGGTGCAGTGGTGTGAGCAGCTGCCTGGGGCTCAGCTGCCAGCTGGGCCTGAACCATGACAGTGCTTCCAGAGAAGAGAAGTCACCAAACTTGTTCCATTTGGGATCATTAAAAAATTATTTTAAAGAATCCAACCCCAAACAAAGAGGATTATTAAAAGCTGAAGGTTGTTTTTAATTCGTGTGGCTGAATCCATGTGTGCCCTTGGGTTCCTGTTGTGCTTGGCACAGACTGGAGAAGTGCAGTGGAAGGGCACTGCGATAGTTTTTCAGTGCTGCCTAGGATGCAGATACTTCTCTGCATTTAACAGGAGCTATAGGAACTGAACACTCTGAAAAACACACTTAGGCAGGAAACTTTATCCTCTTTCCTAGAAAGACTTGGTTCTAAAAATCAGATAGAGACCTCCTGTCTCATCTGACCTTTGCTTAGATGAGTCCCTTCATCCTGCTGGAAAAAATAATTATAAAAAAATAACAACAACAACAAAAAAGTCTAATGAAAGACACATTGTTTATTTAATGTCTTAGAAATAAACCACCAATAAAAAACAGAAAAAAAAAATAAAAAGATATAAGGGAAAGAAACGTCTAGGACTCAAATCCTGGATAAAAGTGAAACTTCTACAAAGCAAATAATTCTGACGAAAGAGGTATTTCAAGAACATTAGAGTGAAGCATTTTCTCTACAATGCTCTCTCTAACACACCTGAAGTGCTGTTCTGACATATTCAAGCTTTGCTCCTAAAATGGGAAGAAATATAAAAGAGAACATGACAAAAAGTAAGAATGACAGAATAAAATGAAATGAAATTAAATGAAATAAAATGCATTAATCAAAGAAACTAGAGAAGAAAAGCAATGGAACAAATTCATTCCTTCTGGGACTGCAGCTGACTAAACAGGTTTAAACCAGAGACACTACTTGTCTTAGTGATGTTATATTTTGAATATTTGTCAATTTGTTCCTTCACTTCTTTATAAAGGAAGGAAAAAAGAAAGAGGGGAAAAAAAGAGAGAGTGAGAAGAAACAAAATAGAAATTAAGAGGGCAAAAAGGCATTACCATTCATGAGTAAAATTTCCTCACTAAAAGCTCTTCTCTACAACTACCTGAAAGGAGATTGGAGTGAGGCTGGTGTTGGTCTCTTCTCCCATGTAAACAATGACAGAATAAGAGGAAACGGGTTGAAATATTTCCAGGGGAAGTTTAGACTGGGCATTAGGAAAAACTTCTTTACTGACAGAGTGGTGAAGAGTTGGAACAGGTTGCCCAGGGAGGTGGTGTAGTCACCATGCCTAGAGATGTTCAAGAAGCTGTAGATGTGCTGCTTCAGGATATAGTTTAGTGGTCATGGTAGTTGGGTTATGGTTGGACTCAGTGATCTTAGAGCTCTTTTCCAACCTTAGTTATTCTAAGATTCAGGTCATGGAAATTATCTGTCACTTAGATCTCACTGAAACTGCTGACACTGCTGCCCAGAGAATGCAGAGTGTCTGTGCTTTTTACCCTGGGCAGTGACAGGAATGGTGCCTGGTTCCCCTGCAAGTGTCATGCAAAACTGAGGTGCTTTTTATGCCTAGTAGTAAGCTTGTTGTGAAAACATGGTCACCCATTGCTGGCTACAAATTCTGTGCCAAACACAGTGCCTGCTGCTGATTTCTCACTCTCAATCCAGTTAGTACACACACTTTGGGAGTGCTCTGGGCACTGTTCATTTAACATGAAAGAGATAAGGACATAGTGTGCAGGGAATGAAATGCTGCTTCCACTCCCAGCCTAACTTAAAGTGCATGCAAGTATCAGGCGTGAAAGCTCAGCTTTAGAAGAAAGCCTGAGAATGAGTAGTGCTAAGTTTTCCACACAACTAGAGGTCAGACAGTATTCCTGTGACATGGATGCCACAGGTTTGTGCTGTGGGCACTCTGTTTTGCTATGCCATGTGTCACACCACAGACTGTGTGATGCAGCAGTAATTTTGCAAACTTCCTCATCTACTTCCATTCCCATAGTCTTCCTAAATCGTGACATTGGCTGACCTTGCCTAGAAACACAGAAACTGTTCTCCAACTTGATCATTTCAAAACACATCAAAACATCAATAAGGGTGTCATAGTTCAGAAGTTTTGAAAAGTCAGATGATCTGATGTTAGAGCATTGCAGGGGTATTCTACTCTACCCTCTCTGATACTCTGTTGCATCTGCTATCTGTTCTGATTCTGTCTTCTTCCACCTCTAAATTTAATATATGGAAATATGTGTATATAGTTATATGTGGAAACACACATGTATATTTAATATATATAATATATATACTTAATATATATATATTTAATATGTATATATATAACATATATATTTAATATGTGGAAAGAAGGGCTCCAACCATCACCAATATATAGTTATATGTGGAAAAACATATGTATATTTAATATATATTTTTAAATATATATATATATACACTTAATCTATATATTTAATATGTACATATATATATTATATGTATTTAATATGTGGAAAGAATGGCTCCAACCTTCACCAATTCTATGTAGTTTAGCCTGACTTCTTCCTCTAATACTACTTCCACTAATACTATACATAGTATCTCAGATTCAGATAAAGCATTGAAGAGGTTTTTATTTTCTTGATATTATTTACCCTTTCTCTTGACAGCCTCTGACACTGGAATTCACCCTTTGTTTGCCCTTTGATAACTGGTATCCAAGTCTTTCCAGTAAAGGAGGAATCAGTGACAGAAAACATACAGACAATCACTTGTTTTATCTACCAGGGGACAAATAGGGCTCACCTCCCATGAAGAAAACAGAGAAGCATGTGACCACATAATTAAACACTGTGTACTCATGCCTTCAGAAAGGATTTGCTACTTAAGCCTTTCTGAACAGCCTACATCTAACACTGCCTGCATATTGGACCCAAGCTTTGCAAACTTGAATCTTTACCTTTTTTTTTTCTTTTTTTTTTTCTTTTTTTTTTTTTTTTGTGTAGTGTTTGATATGGAGCTCCCTAGATTTCTCTGAAAAAAATAAAAGCTCTCCTCTTGAAGAATCACACTCAGGCTTGCAAGAAACTTTAAGATCCTATTGCAGGATTCCAGAGAAGAACTCCTTGGTCATTTGGTGGGAATGAGGAGAGACATCCTTGTTTCACAGCTGTCAACTCACTACAGGGGAGGGATGTGAGGATTGTTAGGATTTAGGAATCCTGGTTCTGTTTCAGTGAGAGACAACCCTGTCACTGTCTCCACAAGACCAATCCCCTGCCTGCATTTTTGTCTTCATCCAAACCCAAGCCTTTCTCCGGTACTGCCAATAACATTTCTATTTGGCTCCAAGTATCTCCCAGTGGCTTAAGAACAGTAAGTAATTAGTCTTACACATAAATGTGGACATGGATGTGCTCCCAGCAGGGCTGACAGAGCTGAGCAGCTACAGGACTGCTCTTCCATGGTGTGGATAAGGCATATGTCACAACAGAGAGTGCTAGCAGGGAGAAAGGTTTACAGCCTCTTTTAGAATCATAGGATGGTCCAGCCCAGAAGGGACCTTCAAAGGTCATCTAGACCTCCTTCTATTATCTGTTTATTTTTCCTTCTGTTCTGAGGTGCTTTGTATGATCTCAGATAGGAAGGTGAGAGAAAAAGTGGCTAGCAGCTACCACATAACATTGCACTCAACTGCTCAGTTCTGCAAGACTGAATGCACAATTTTGCATTTAATTTAGATAGAGCTGTTATGCCTGTGCACAACTGAGAATATCAATAGCAAAGGAAGGATTCAAAAAATACAGTTTAAGTAATCTGGAGTTGTTTTCATGAAGAAATCTGGAAACTATCTGGGAACAACCCATTAGGGTAAGACTTCTTTACAAAGACATCAAGGACAGCCTTTCCACTGGAAGAGAAGTTAGGAACACCAACAGAATCAGGTAAAGACCCAAATCGAGATACCAATCACACTCATGAACTGAAAGTCTGGCTAAGATTCCAAAGCAGAGAGCAAAGCAAAGACCACCAGACACACAGATTTGGGTGGATGATGGACCTGCTTATGAGGACCACAAAGGGTAAGTAATTGTGTAAAATCTGTGAGAAACAAGAATCAAACCAGCCAAACACAAACAGAAAAATAATGGGAAAACAGAGGGAGGATACAGTTTGAAAAAAAAAAAAAAGGTAAAAAGGAGCAGGAGATGAATTAAAAGAGACAAGAATTAGCTCACCGTGATTTCAACCAAGGAATAAGACACCTCTGAAGAAGACAAGTGCAAAGAAGGTGGTCTCAGGTCTCTAATGGATCCAGGAACTGGACAAACCATGATACACCTTTAATTTAAACCATTTGTCTGAAATTAGTAGCAAAGTGAAAAGAGGCAATTTCTCAATCATGGTATCAAGCCAGCACAATATTGCCTCTTGTGGATAGCTTGAAGTGACCCACTCTTATGGCAGCTACCTGTGGAAATGTGGGATTTGTTTTCAACTTACATCTGAATATTAAACAGATCTAGCTGCCTGCCAAATCTGATGCCTAATGACCAGTATAAAAGGATTGCTGATGAAGTTCTCACACTTGTGTAGCTGGTTAGTTGTACCTGGGTGTTTGAAAGACAAGCGTAACATCTAGGATAAGATGGTGTGATAAATAGGTGATCAATATTTACAACCTATTAATAATGGTAGACAACCACATGATAGAAAGCTGGTAACTATGAAAAAAACAAGAATTCCAAGAATGACTTAGGATGTATAGCATTTGAAATGGACTGATAGGCAACTTATTGTCCCTTTGAGGTGTTTGGTGACTGCCACACAGTGCTGTATTTCAGTTGTCTCATATTGCACTTGTACAGAAACAACCCCAGCAACAAATCCCATTTGGAATGAAATCTGTGACTGTCTGTGACTCTGAGGATAGAGAAGCCTAAGGCTGGAGCTGCCTCTATAAACAATGGAAATCATTAAATGTCTGACCCTGGTGACTTACCAAAAATGACTGAACTGCTCAAGTTATTGGTAGTGGGGGGAGGGAAAAAAAGTTTGGAAAGAAACATCAGAGTCTTGTAGACTTCTACAGAAATGTTCTCAATTCCTCTGTGGGTTGGTAAAACTTACATATATATATATATATAATCAAGAACGTTGAAATGAATTATGATGACCTATTAAGTTTTATTTAAAGAAATCATTTTGCTTTGTTAGCAATCTCCTTAAAAATCTAAAGGGCTGAGTACATAATAGCTGTTTAATTTGTGTTGTCCTAAAGAGATTATTTTCCCTATGAAAACCCTATTTTAACTTTCTTCCATGAGGATCTTCCATTTAAAAACACTCAGAAAGACATTCCATTTACTGGTAAAGTCTCCTCATCATAATAACCCTACTCCTTAATAACTGTGTACAATTAAAAGCTGATTAAGTTTTTACTGACAAAGCCTTGATGCCTACTAAAGTTTACAACATGTAATTTGGGTTCATTTGTATAATGATTTGAGATGACTATGTTTGTTTTGTGGTTTGTGGTTTTTTTTTTTTAGTCCCAGCAACTGGTTGACAAGAGTGTTTAATTCATTCTAGAGATTCTGTAAGTGATTTATTTCTGTTTTAGCCTTGGTTGTTCTCTGCCTTTAGCTTCTGAGTTGCTATGCCTGACCCACTTTGTGACAGAATTTATCCAACTGTAATCTGGGCTGGGAGAAAGCAATTTCTTACCAGCTTGTGAAGGTAATCTGATGTGAGAACTCCCCTGTTGTTGCTACATGGCCTCAGTCACAATTCCAGTTATGATATGAAGCTAAACTGTGAGAGAAACTCACAAATATATTACCAATCTGAGTTGAGGAAGAGATATTTTGGCTTTGTCTTCAGATTTAGAAAGATAAAAAGCGTTCGGTAAGACGTCTATATTTTAGCTGTGCATGTGTTCATTACAGCCATTCGTGCATTTTCCTGTTGAAAGAAATATTCCAAGCAATCAGATGGATAGTAGGAGGACACTAATTCACCCCAGCTGACATCCTGACACAACACCATGAGTGGTGCAGACATGGCCACCAGGATATCAAGTACCAATAACACCATAGACAGGCAATCATCTTTTCTCTGGCTGTGTGGTGCACAGAATGATTGCCTGCTTAGTGTAAATCTTTTGCTGTCCCACTAATCCTGCTGGGTGTTTACAAGGACTGCATCAATTGTTTATTCATCACAAAGATTCATTTCAGCTGGTGCTGCTTTGCTGTTTGCAAAGGGACAAACAAACAAACAAACCCCCAAACAAATAAGCAATCACCGGAAAAAAAAGACCCCAAAACAAAATACAACAATCTTGAACCGAAAGAGAAGTCTCAGCTCTCTTGTTCCATGCAGATGGTGCTGTTTACCAGCTATCTCTCAGTGCAGGAAGGAGACCAAAGCCTAGATGAATTACAGCTGGTTCAAACTAATCCAGGAAAAAGCTGAAGTTAATGAGAAGAAAAAGAAAAAAAGTGATTTGCTGAATTCTGTGATTATCATGATCTCACAGCTAGTCAAACTAGAGCCTCACTAATGGTATACTCAGTATGCAAAAGCTGCATCTTTGATACCCAAATTACAGAATTGTCAAGAAATTTTTTTCATGATGTGATTACAGACTAACCCTTCTCTAATTTCTGTTTGAAGGAAAAAAAAAAAAAAGACTTCATCTTTCCCCTTGAGAACGACCTTCCCTTTTCTCTCTTTTAGCTAGGATGTTACAACTGACTGAGTTGATCCACAACCTGGGCTGGAAGGTTAGGTCATGCAACAGCTGAAGGTACACCAGGGAAATGACTCTTCTCAGAGTAAATTACTAAAGGGGTGTGACACAAAAGTCGACCCCTTATTGACTTCCAGGCAATTGCAACAGTTCAGAACTGACAAAGGTATAAAAAACTTCCTAGTACCTGTTTCAGGGAGGCTAGGTTAGACAAGCATCTCTCAGGAGTCATTGGTCCTGCCTTTGGGCAAAGCAGTAGATAAGCTGACCTGCGTTTTCTTAGGCAGTGTGGTGAAACCTAAATTTCCTTTTGAGGACCAAGTTATAAAGTAGCAGCCTTCCTATGGAGTTAGCCATCAAGCTTTGGAAGATTATTTTCATAGCTTCCAGAGTCAACAACTTTTATTAAACAGACTTGTTATTATTTTTATTATATGTTTTCTTCTCCCACTATGCCTTGCTGTAAGCCCAATACCTTCAGGCAAGCTAAGTCCTCAAGGATAATATATTACATATGTTATTGTATTAATGCATAATTTCACTGAGCTTTCTTTGCTGTCTGCAGATGGGAGCAAATTTTTTAACCTCAATCATGATCAGTCTGAAGCACAAGAACTTTAGGATTCTAAAAGTCATAGCAAGCAAGAACTCTGCAGAGAGACCTGCCCTTTCTTTACTGGAGAGCATCTATATACCATTGTAGGACTGCAAGATTTTAATTTCCTATTTCAGTAAAAACAAAAGGTTCAGTTACATACAGCTCCTCATTTATCCAAAATGATGTTGTTGGGGGGGGTGGGGGTGGGGATCATAACAACTTATAAAAGACCAGAGTTCCCTGAAAAATGCAATTTTACATCCTCCAGTTGTATTCTTTTGTAAAGAATTCAAATGCTGGCATTTCTTGGCAGGCAGAGTGATTCCTTGATAAGATTACACAGATAAAGTGACATTCATCATTTTTCACCCATAATTAAATACAACAAAAGTAATATTTTAAATAGAGAAGCAAGCACAGAATGGGTAATTATGTGTATGGAGCTTTCTGTCTTACAATGTACAATGCTTAATTAGACCTTAAGGGACAGTGCAAATTTGCTAATTGTGTGTGCCAGTACCAGCCAACATTTCATAGCACAGTTCCAGACTCCTGTCTACATCTGCACATAATTTGCTTGTTAGTTTAAATGCACAATTTCAACTCTTTACCATTCAGTTTTGATTGGTTTTGCTATATTAATGGGATAATAGCATCATTCATAATCAATGTTCTCCAAATGTAAATGATTTTAATTGTTCACACATAATAGTGCTCTCTATTAAAAACACATATTGATGCCTAGTTGAGAAAATTAATTTGCTGTGTTTGTTACTATAATGAAATAATAGTTGTTCCAGTGTAATGAATTCAGCAGTAGATTTCATAACTTCATTATGAAGACAAACTCAATTTTCTAGGGGTAACTTACCATCAGTTCAAATGAAAAGATTCATTCTCTGGAAAATTCAGGAGTCACTGGTTCTATTTTGTGGGGTCATTCCAATTAATAAAATGAGAAATATTCAACAATGCCATAGAGTGAGCATTGCAACATGGAATTGAAATAATTCTTCCTGCATCTTGAATTTCAGTTTCCCCAGCTGAATTGCTATTTTCTAAAAGTTTCTGGAGGGAGGAAATAGGTTTTTTTTTTTTGTTTGTTTGTTTGTTTGTTTGTTTAAAAAAAAAGACAACATCATTTAACTATTTTCATACTAAATTATTTAAACTCCTTTTGTATCTTCTCTCATGAACTTGATATCAGTGGCCCTGTTTTGTTCAGCAGATCAGTGGAGCTTATCACCATTCAGTCTGAAGAAAATGAATTACCATGTTGTAAAATTATATACACTGAATGCACAGATGTGGGAAACATCAACACTGAGGCTTACTTAGTGCATAGCACGTTTAGCACCTCTCCTGGGTGTAAAACTGTGGTTATTGGTACTGGGCTGTTGCTCAGTAGTGTGAAAAAGATGATGGTAAACCAAAACTGACAATAAACTCAGCTGGATAACAGATATCTGATATATAGCTTAGCTGGGGGTTTTCATTTGCTAAGTCTCACATCCAAGCTGATAACCTTGGGGGCTCTGTGAATAAAACCTTAAGGTTACCAGGAAAGTTGTGAGCTAGCACAATATATTATTTTTAAGTAATAATACTTGGGAAGAATGGCACACTCTTGGACACCTGCTGGTTCTCAGGTAATGTGATACCTCTTTAGCAGACTACCACAAATGTATGTGTGGTATTTTCCAGATGGATGCATTGAGAAGTCATCTTCAAGTGTCTGCCAGTTCCTCATAAAACAGTTCTCCATGGAATCTGGTTATTAGCACCAAAGCAATGCATTATTTAGCCACACATGAATTTTATCTCACAACAATCCAATTCATTAGCTATGTGGTTAAATGAAAAGCAGTCTTCTCCTGAGTGCAGTCCAAAGGCATAACATTTAAAGTTACATTAGTGTTGGTCATTAATTCAAACTTTTATATATAAGTACATAAAATAAATAAACTTTGTGTGCTCCCACATTGAGTTTGCTTTGCTCTCATCTTTCCCCAAGGCATAAAGAAAATTACTTCAGCTTATTATATTACCACTCTTTTCACCCCTCTCCAGATCCAGCCATGAATGGCTCTTTCTCTTTTCCACCATTATAATTCCATAAACAGCTGTTTGCTTCTTTCTTTATCCCATAATAAGAATCCTGTATATAAAAAACATTGGAAGGCATGGTTTTCATTCATTTTAATTGGAGAAGTGTGAGAAGGAAAATGCCTGCCTAGCCAAACTGCCTGTGTTACAAATTGCATGTTAAACTAGAGGATGGTTTCTGGCAGGATCTTTACATTTTCTTTTCCCTTAGAACTCAGGGTTCTGGTTCTTAACAATAACAATAAAGAGTCTTGGTGATGACAAGAAAAAAGAAAGTTGTTTATAAAAGTTTTCTGTTAGTATTACTTGTATACAGTTGGCAGACAGAGGTGAGGGTAAAGTGAAATTGCAAATGGTGATATAAATACACAAAGAAGGAAATGTCAGTTCCATAATGAGAACTTTTTAATGAAGTCACTGGAGTTTAGCAGGAGGGTAGAAATATATTTCTGTCCTGCTCATAGTAGGATTAGAAACTAATCTTTTGCATAAGCAGAAGGCATTCTCTAACATGAGCCACCTCTTGTAAGGTACTTTCTGAGATTGATTTACACACAGAAGTAGAAGGAAATTTAGATTTTTATGCTTTGTGCTTCTTTGCCTTTTGTGATTTGGGGAAAGGGGAATCAGGCTCCAGTGGATTTCCAGCTAAACTTTACGAAACTTGGTACTACATTTTAAATTAAGTTTTGTTTAAGATCTATAATAAGGCATTTCAGGTCAATTCATTAATCAGTTCTCTTAGGAATGCTTTAATTACAGTGTTCTGAAACCAGAGCGGAAAATGGTAAATACTGTAGAGCCAACAGACCAATATTGCTAATTAATATGGATTGCAGGAGAAAGTGTTGAATAAAAAGCCTTGGATGAAGTCTCAGAGGGATAATGAATTATGATCAAGGGGGGTTTATGAAAAATAGACCTGCTAACAATACTAAAATTCACCTTTAACTCGCTTACAAACTTTTTACAAACCTTAAGTACTTCTCCAAACATTTTAATAGCTTAGCTACTATTATCTCAGTAAATAGGTGAACACTTCCCAAAAGGTAATGCTATATCCATGGCAAACTTGGGAACAGGTATTGCCGGTGGTTTTTCTAGAGGGTTTCCTTAGTCTTAATGTGCCAGGCACCTTTTCTTCAGAGCCTGAGCCAAAACCTAGAAAAGTCAGGACTCATTCAGTTGATCTCATTGGGCTTTGAATTGACCCACAGAGAGCCATATCAGACTGTAAATCAGGACTGCTGCTAGGAAAAGTATAACACTGCAATGATACAGAAAATTCGTGGTGGTTAGGCAAGGACTGGTGGTTCTCTATTCTACTTCAGGGTAGTGTTTGGATGGCAAAAGAAAAATCTCAGGGAGAAAGCACAGTTTATGACAGTTTCCCCCTGCTGTACCGGAGCAGTGTCTCAGTGTGCTGTGACAATATGCCAGATTTTTGATTATTTTTGTATGAAATAGAGAACTACTTATTATTAAATGACAACTTCTGTGAGAATTTTGATGACAGCTCCAACTATCCAGCTAAATCCTAGCTATTTTGTGCCTCTTTTAACCTCAAACTCTTTTTAACTGTTACACAAAGGTATTCATTTTATACCTTTTTGTTCATACACCACAAAAGATTGCATCTGCTGACTGGTTTCAACTGTTTCTGCATGCTGCTTGAAACATACAATAATTCACTTCTAAATGTAGCTACATTTTTGGGGATGAGTGTAGCCTCCAAACATGAGACACCAGAGGACAAATTCTTCCCATGTAAGAGACCTTTTGACTTTGTCAAGTTTTTGTATCCAAAAAGCAATCCTGTGATCAGTTCTAGAGCTTTGCTTCCAGGATCAAAACAGAATTGGGAAATCCAGCATGACTCAAATGAAAATCTGTCAAATGTGTATAATATCCACAGTATGAAGAGCTAGCTCTGCCTTTCATTGTTTTGTGGGGTGGGGTTTTTTTTAGATAAACTATTATTTTAGCCCAGCCTATGAGTAGCAAATCTTGTCACTAATCCTGGTAAAGTCCTGATATCAAAAACATTGCAGTTAATCTTGCCAAATGGAGCTCTGAATGGTCACCAGAGGGCACAAAATGCCTTTGAATAAATGCAAGTAGAAGATGTACACCAACATCTTCATACTTTCAAGTTTAAATAGCACTTTGTTGTGTTCAGAAGTAAATAATGCAACCTAATGTTAGGTCTTGGCTCCAGTTTGAAACTAGACAGTCATATCTGGTTGGAAAATATCCAAACTAACCTACACAGAATTTTTGGCTCTGTTCCTTTCTATAAGAACTAACCCCCAACTTATAAAGACATATCTGTAGCTTTAAGGTAATCATAGACAGTTGATACTAAATAATTTCAGCCTTCTAAAGTGCACTCAACTCTTTACTTGTGGAGCATAGAACACAGAAGAGGAATTACTACAGCCAGCTCCTTTCCTCTGAGGTGCAAAGAAGCATTGTCACAGGCTGCTTCCAGCACAAGTTCAGAGCAGTCTTTGTCTACAGTATACAGCAGCACTGATCTTTCCTCTTGCTTTACAGCTCCCAAGAAGCTAAGAACAGCAGGATGGGCTCTGGCCATGTACACAGCTTTTCTTTCACTGCTTTTTTGTATCCTCCCTTTAGCTCTGTGCTCTCCCAGCCTAAGTACTGGGTCCAAACGTGATAAAATATGTTCACTGAAAAGTTCTGGAGTCAAGACATGTAGCAAAATGGTTGATTTTCAACCACTGGTTGAAAAATCAATCAATGGCTGATTTTTCTTATTATCCTCCTTCCACTACTGTGGCCTTGGCTATCTAATCAGGCAAAAATCCAGCTTGGATAATGTATAATTTCCTCTTGTCCATCTGAAAATGAGGTAGAATGAAATATAGTGATGTCATGGGGTAAGATTTAAGGTAAGATCTAAAGTATCTTATTGATGAAAAGATCTGGAAAAAACATGCAGTGAGTATAAATAAATCTACTATTCACTCCAGAGGGAAGCCTGTCCAGCAAAATGTGGTTAGGGAAGTATACTGAATCCTTACTTCATGATAGACTCCACTTGTGAAAAACAACATAAATAGAATCATAGGATGCATAATACCTTGCTCTAATGATTGTTTTACCATCTGTTGTTGGCATCAATGATATTAGCAGACTCTGAGTTCAAAAAGTCTCTTTTCAGTGTAGTTGAGGCTTTCACTTTTGATGCTGAAGGTAAGAAGTTCAATCAGCCTACAGCTACTGCAGAGATCCTCTGTCCTCCAAGATGTGTGCTAATATCAATGCTATCTGGTGGGGGAAAAAAATATATATACTCTGATGGCATCTTTTACATTTCAGTATCAAATACTGTGATGAAATACAAGACAATTCCCTAAGGTGACTAGGAAAGTCTTCCAAACTAAACATGCCATTAAACTAGATTAACATGACAAAACCCAGATAAGTCAGATTAAAGCCTGATCCTACTCCAACCTTAATTCACACTGCTGTAAAATTATATCATTACAGCATGCAGAACAGTGAATTAAAGATGAAGTGCCAGCTTTAAATTGAATTTGCTCACACTGGCCAATTTCAGATTACTTGGTGCTAACTAACAGCGTGACTGACGCTTCACAGGCATGCCTGAAAATAAATTCCTCTAATCCAGGATCTCTCCTGCCAGCACCTCAGGTGTCTCATGGGCTCTACTGAGCTCGGTAGATTGAGGACCTGACTGAATAGCAAGACATTGGAGTGTAACTCTAAAACTTAGTACTATTAAGGCAGACACAGATGGAAGATGGAGAATTAGACAAACTCATATTAGATCACAGGATCACAGTACAGTAGAGGCTGGAAGGGCCCTCAGGAGATTATTGGGTCCAACCCTGCTGCCAGAGCAGGATTACTTAGGGTAGTCTGCACAGGAGCACACCCAGGTGGGTTTTGAAAATCTGCAGAGAAGGAGACTCCACAACCTCTCTGGGCAACCTGTTGCGGTGCTCTGTCACCCTCACTGTGAAGAAGCTTCTCCTCATGTTGAGGTGAAATCTTCTATGTTCAAGCTTGAACCTGTTTTTTCTTGTCTTATTAGTGCACACCACTGAAAAGAGCTTGGCCCCCTCCACTTGACACCCATGTGTCAAGATGTGGTGTGGGGCATTAAAATGTACTTTTACTCCTACTCTTGAGTACCACCTCAGGAAGTGCTGACTGAGAGAGAAGCCTCCTGAAAGAAGCCCAAAATCTGGGTCTGTGTTTGTGTATAATGGGTTAAAACTCAAGGTCAAGCATTTCAGCACACATATGCTGTGTATTCTCACTGCATATACACTCACATTCAATTTAGATACTTGAATGGATGCATAACGGCTCCCATGTAGGAAACAGAAATACACTAATTGGGAAAGACATTTAGAGAATCAAAAGGAAACTGGAAAAGGGGATTTCCTCATGTTTTCCTTCCACTAAAATCCTTGTTTCTTTGAAAGGTGTGCTTTTTGGGGGGTTGGGTTTTTGTTTGGGTTTTTTTTTTTTGGAAGCGGGAGGGGTAGAGGAATGGATTTGCAAAGTCACTGCAGGCTTGTGCAAGATGAATTGCTACCTCCCTACCACAAGACAGACAGCAGTATCCCCATTCATCTGTTTCCTGAATGGAGAACAGAAATAAACCCCACACAAACAAACAAACAAAAAAAACAACTCCAACAAAGTATTCAAGTAACATTGTAATTGGTATCTACAGTGGTTCTAAAAACAATAGGAGATAGAAGGGCAACATAAGGATTCATTTTGGCTTCTCTGTTGTATCATTTGTTCTTCCTTGGCCTCCTAAACTGGTACATAATGACTTTTAGACATATAGGAAACTCAGAAACAGAAACCAGATGCTCAGAACTCGTGACACCTTTCCCTTGTTTCCTCCAAGCTATAAGAAAGAAGTCATCAGCACTTGTGAACGTAACCTTCTAATATTAAAGTGAAATCATGTTTTAGTAGCTGATTGTGACAGTAACTCTTCTTTTCCCCCTTTCTGTTCTCAAGTGGCAAATGGATCTGACAAAATGCAGAAACGTTTTCAAGCCCACAGCCTGAAAAGCTTCAAGTCTATCTCTGTGTCTGTAATGTATTAGTTTCTGAAAACTTAGATGCATATATAACGTGGCCATATCTGTAAATTTCTGCAAGAAAACCAATCCAAGCAGATTTGAGCTAACAGTTGTTGAAAATAATCAGCCACTTAAGTCAATGTATTGGTTGGAACTGTATCTAGGGAATAAATTAAAAAAAAATATAGGAAATCAAAATGAATAACAGTTACAGTAAGTCATAAAGAAAATTGAATTCTGGCCTTTAGAAGTTTACTAAAGCTTTTTGTTTCTGCTACTTCTTTCTGTAACACCACTTCATTCTGTGACAAGTTAGAGTGAAAAGAAAGGTTGAACAACTATTTTATTGTTTAATTTTTGGTAGGGACATTTGAAACCTTGTCTTGCCTTTGTGAATACATTATACAAATACTGCTTGGACTGAAAAAGCTACAAGTAACTACAGTAGTGTACAGAAAATGGTAGCTGCAGAGCTTTTATTTTTACTGGATTAAGTCTCCCAAGAGTTTCAGAGATTAAAAAAAAAGAAAAAAATGGTGGTTAATATAGGTTGATGAAGCTGATTTGGTTGCTCTACCTTACAAATCAATATTGTCACATTTGTTCACATGTTAATAAGTTCCATTTCTGGCTCATAAGTGGCTCAGGCTCACAGAGAAGGTGCCAAATGCCCAAGGATAAAATCAAGAGAAAATATTTCATTTGCATATATTAACCTTTGCTACCATGAACTGTAATGGACTGCTGTGTGGTAAGCAGTACAGAACTCAGATGTTCACAGCTGGTGAAGATAATCTTTATTGCAGGAGCATGAAATCCAGGAATATCCAAAACCAAATGGAGAGACAGATATAGTCCCATTCTGATAAGGATGAGATTCTTCTAGGCTCTCTGATTAGACAGGCCATTGGTTATTCACAAGGTTTCCCTTGAAACCACAGCAAGCTGCAGAATGGCTAAATCACACCAATCACTTCTAAGGCCAAAACATCTGTCTTCTTTCCTACATCTGCCTGAAACACCTCTTTATTCTAAGTGACTTCACAGGATAAACAGAGCATCAAGAATGTATCTTTAAAAAACAACAAAAAAAAAATCAATCTAAATACTATTACATAAAAAGTGATTTTTAACTGACTTACTGCTTTTCAAAGGTGATTTAATTCTTGCAATATATCTTAAAAACCTGCATAAAACTACTGTTGTTTTTTTTTTTTGTTGGTGGGAAAATTGTAATTCAACAGAAGAAATGGATTGTTGTATTCATTTGTGTTTGGAAATTTCAAAATGTTTCATTTCCTTAGGCTCTAAACAGAACATTAAATCTTTATGATCAAATTTTACTTCAGATTCCTCCATTATGGTCCTTCTATGCTGCCTCATATTTTCTCCCAGGTGTATTTTACAAGCTGATCTCTCCCCCTAACACTCAAAGAGGTGAGGTAAATACTGATCTGACACAAGAGGAGAAATACCACTTTCATTCTCCTATTGGAAACTTTGAGCTTCACTGAAAATACTCAAATATTCATATCTGGGGAGGAACAATTGAGATTTTCTCTCCCTGAGGAAGGGAAAAATCCTTGTCAGAAAGAGTCAACAACACAGAAACTTTCAGTTGTCTCTGACAATCACACAGGAGCAGTTTCCCCAGTTTGCATGCTCCTGAATGACCAGATGAAGGAGAAGGACAATCAGGCTTGGGAACAAAGTGGATTCCTGTATCCACTGGGCTTTGTGGCAACGTTTTTCATAGATACTACTTTCTTTCTGGTTCATTGCACTATCTTCCCCTGTCACTCAAGCTCCTGTGACTTCAGAAGAAACTTCATAAATACCCATTTTTTAAACAGGAGCTGCTTGGAGATGGATTATATATAAGAAAGGATGGAGAGGGTGAAAGAAAGATTGGCTCACATGACAATGAGCATAGTTTAGCAAGGACTGCTTTAGGTTGCACCCCTGATAGCCTCTTGGGCCTCTCAGTTGAAGAGGGACAGGGAACTACTAGCCCAGTGCAGAGCCACAAAGATAATTAAAGGAGTGGAACATCTTCCTTCTGAGGAGAGACTGAGGGACCTGGGGCTGCTTAGCTTGGAGAGAAGGAGACTGAGAGGTGACCTCATTCATATTTATAAATATGCAAAGGGTGAGTGCCAAGAGGATGGAGCCAGGCTCTGCACAGTGATGCCCAATGCCAGCACAAGGGGCAGTGGGAGGAAGCTGAGGCGTAGGAAGCTCCATGTGAACATGAGGAAGAATTTTTTTCACTGTGAGGATGACAGAACCCTGAAACAGGCTGGCCAGGGGGGTTGTGGAGTCTCCCTCTCTGAAGATATTCAAGACCCACCTGGATGAGTTCCTGTGCGACCTGGTATAGGTGATCCTGCTCTGGCAGGGAGGATGACATTTCAAGGTCCCTTCCAGCCCCTAACATTCTGTGATTCTGTGTGTGACCCTGTGATTTTACAAATAATCACACAGATCAAGTTTCAGATCAGTTAAAGATGAAACAATACCACCAATTACCTTAAGCTGTCTTATAAAATAGTTGTTGCAGAGACTGGCTCCACTATGTGGTCTCTTGGAGCCTTCTTTTCAGTGTAGATATAAAACACTAGTGATACACCCTGGTATGCTTTGAATGCTTTTTCCAGTGTTACACAATGCTATTATACAGGATTCAAAATATCTCAGAGTAGAATATCTGTGTAAAAAAAAAAAAAAAAAAAAAAAAAAAAAAGACAGACCTTACATAGAAAAATAAGGGAAAATGTTTATCTTGAAGAATTTTGAATTCAGTTTATAATAAAAATCACATTGATAACCTTTCCCATTTGTTCTTAAGAAAATCAAAGAATTTCCAGTAAGGGCAAGCAGACATTCTTGTTGAGTTCAGTCCTCAAGCCCCTGAAGCAACAAGTTCTTTCATTGTATAATTCAGGAGCTATAAAACATGGACAATTGACAAAGCAGACCACATTGTGTCTTACAGAACCATTATGGTCTTCCCTGTCAATGAGAGTTTGCTTATTTAAAAAATAATATGCTTTGTGTGTGGGATATGATCCAGTGGGTGAGGAAAATGAAGACAGATGGCAATGGATTAACTGGCATGTTTCATTTCAAAGCAGTTCTTTACAGTTGGAAAATCATGTAGTATATATACTGACAAGAGTTTACTAAGTTTTATGACATGTAAAATTGTCTCTAATGATACATAATGGACAGAATTGGAAGGTCAGTAGACATGAATTCATCTCTCTATCAGCTTCAGCACCATGCTGATTCACATAAAGAGGACACTGGGAGTGTGACACAAATATACAATGGATTTATTCACCATAATGCAGCCTCTATATAAGTATTGTCACTTCATTTTGATTTTGCTGTTATTAAAAGTAAGTATAATTTGGCACATAAATAAATCTCATTTATTTATGAGATTGGCTCTGTCTTGTTCGTTGCAGTGAAAGCAAGGAGAGACTTCCCATTATTCTGGCAAAAGGACTGTGGTGGTTTTCCTGTAGGCTTAAAATATGGCAAAGAGTTCTCTTGCGATGAGAGATCCTAAAGGTATCCTCCAAAATTCAAACCACCAGGGAAAACTAATGGGAAGGGATAGTCCCTTCAGGAACTGCAGGCCAACAGTTGCAGTTGGTTTATTCTTACTGATCAATCTTGCAGGTATTAGAAGGAAAAATTACTATTAAATAACAGTTAAGGCAATTTCTAAATGTGATAGATGATCCTATGTAGAAACAAAAGGCTGCTTCAGGAATTCTATTGGCTGATTCCTACTCTCTGATTTATTACACAGGCTTTCTAAATAATGTCAGAGTGTCCAGGGGAGGACAGATTTCAAGGTAAGTAAACTCTTACATCTGGTGTTGTGTCAGCATTCAGAGGTCTGACACACTACCTAGCCTGGATATTCTCTTCAGATATGAAGCCTTATGGATAATTACAAAGTTACCACTGATAGAAATCTTTCTAACATTGATATGTTTCCCTGAGTGTTAAGTATTCTTCAGTTTAAGAAAGAACAGTGAGGAAAATACCACATGTGGAAATTATTAGAGTGTTGGTACACCTACACTGAGACATTAGTTCTACTTCAACTCAGACAATGCTTAAAAATAGAAGCTATGATTAAATACAAAACCTGTAGTCAGTATAGGAAAGAAAATCAGCAGTTTTCAAATCCTCAGTGATGTTTTATAAATGCCATACTAGTCTGGTCCACGTGGTATTTCCCAGATTTCCATAATACAAGGGACAAAAACCATATGAAAAGCAAACCTGTTGGTAGCTGCAGGTAACAGCTAAAAAAATTCTGATAGCTCAGAACAAAAGACACAGATAAAACCCAGTTTATTTTCTGATTCATCTCTGAATGAAATGTATCTGGATCTTTGCACAGCAAGTATGAATCCTACCTTTTATTTTACATTACCTGGGCTGAGGCATTATCATTTATGCTTCCTCATCTTCGTATATATTCACATTATTCAGGCCATCGAATCACATAACTTTTGCTTTGCCAGAGAAAAAAGACACCAGATACTAAAAGAGAAAAGTTAAACTGAATGTTTTTACAGGAAAAATATAGCAGGAAGGGCAGTGGTTTGAAATGAGAGAAGAGCAGATTTAAATTGGATGTTAGGAACAAGTTCTGCACCATGAGGGTGCTGGAACACTGCAACAGGTTGCCCAAGGAGGTAGCTGAGTCCTTATCCCTGGAGATATTAAAAGTCAGGCTTGACAAGGCTCTAATCAACCTGATCTAGTGGAGGATATCCCTGCTGAATGTGTGGGGGTGGACTAGATGACCTTTGGAAGTTCCTTCCAACCCAAACCATTCCATGATTCTGTGATGCAACACGCTTTTACTGGACCATCAAACAATAAATATTAGCCAAAATAAATACAACTAAATTAATATGACTCACTTCAGCAATAAAAATTAGACAAGAACCAGAAAAACCTCAAACACAAAGATGGGAGGTTAATAATAGTACAATGAAGCAGAGATGAAACATCAGGTTAAGGTACACAACTATTTGATCAATGTCATCATTTGTGAAAGGATTCTGCTAAGAATAAGCATCATGCATTATAGTTTATCTATTAAAGTTAGCCAGGGATTTTAATCTAAGAAAAACGTTCGTGTTTGTGGCTACAGATCATGAACCAGACAAAAGCAAGTTGGCCATTGGAGATGGAAAGCAGCAGCATTTTTTCATGAGGCTGCTCACTGATTGAAAGTGGAGAGAAGGAAATGGAGAGCCTTGCATATGGAATGCATATGTAAAAGGCTTGATACAAACAATCATAACTAACATACAGGCATTCAAGATGAAGATAATGACATGACTTTAAATGAGGCTTTTATGTAGCTGTACTCTTTCCTCGCTTTTGTTTTATCTATCCATTTGAAGCCAAAATTAGATGATCAACTTTTGTCTTAAAGGCCAAACTACTATGAATATGCTAAACTGTGTGTTATCACCTTAAATTTGTGGCAGCAACACCTCTTCCACAAATACCAGTTTGTTTTATTTTTCTAAGTATACCTGCACCAGATGAAGTTCACTTTTCATTTAGGTAATAACATTTGGTTTGGTTTTCCTTTCCTACCTAAGTAATACATTATATGTGCAGTTATGAGAAAAAATGCTAGCTTTTTTTTAACTTTCTTTTGCAAAATCCAGAATATCTACCTTCTCTGTTAATAAACCACCATGGAAATCTTTAGAAGAAGTATACAAATACTGAAGCAAAAATAATGCTGTTCAGTTCTAGATCTTAGCCATAATCCTCTGGGATTTGCACCTCCTTCTCATGCACTCACATACTAGCCTATGACTAAAAAACAGAGAGAAGGCATACAAATTAAACATCTTTTGGGGGCTGGTGAGGAGACTGAGAGGAGATCTAATGATTGTATATAAGTATCTGAGGGCTGGGAGTGAGGAAGGAAGGGACAGCGACAGCCTCTGCTCAGCTGCACTCTGTGATAGGACAAGGGGCAATGGATGGAAACTACAGCATAGGAGGTTCCACTTCAACATGAGGAGGAACTTCTTTACTGTAAGGGTCCCAGAGCACTGGAACAGGCTGCCCAGAGAGGTGTGGAGTCTCCTTCTCTGGAGACTTGCAAGACTCATTTGGATGTGTTCCTGTGTGACCTGTGCTGGATTGTATGGCACTGCTCTGGCAGCAGGGTTGGACTCGAAGATCTCCAGAGGTCCCTTCTAACCCCTTACATTCCGTGATCCTGCTGGGTTGGAATGACTATAAGCTAAACATCCACTCCAGCCCAGTTATGCAAAACTGAGCAGTTAACTTTGAAGGGAGACCTTAAGAGGGAACATAAAAATACCACTGCAGCCATCCAGTCTCTCAAAATATCATTGCTGTAATTGCCAGAATTATAGCTTGTGGTTACCTGCCACATTCTTCGGTGCTCAACTCATAGTTATTGTGCTGCCACAGTTTAAAACATTGGCTCAAAGCTGTTTTGCAATCCACATAATGCTACATCTACTTCGTACAGTAGTATATCAAACAACAAACATTGGGCACAGAGGCAAAGTGCATTGGAACATACCCACGTAACAAAGGACATTTAGATGAGTAGAAAACACAGCACACTGGATGGCATTCCAAAGGAAGTTTTAGTTCTTAACCAGAGTGTAGTAATAATAAAGATAAGCTGCACTTTGCATCTTTCAGCTTCTCTGATGACAAAAAAAAAAAAAAAAAAGACACAGAGCATTTCAATAAATGGTCTGTGTCTCAAGATCTCTTTCCCCAGTGCCTTCTTGATAAACAAAAGAACTTAATAAAAGTCCTGATAGGGAACATATTCATACATAGGCAAAATTTGTCATACTGTTAACCCTATCAAATGCTGATTAAATATATTAAAAGCTTCCTAACAAATTTATTTATAATCCATTCCTCAAATTTCCTTTCCCCTGACAAATGATCATGCAAATCATGGTGTCAGGGATTTTTTTTTATTATTATTAAATTGCTTTTATTTTTAATAGAATGAAACTCACTTTTAATGGCACATAATTAGTGCCACAGTACTACCAGCAGCTTCTGGATGATGTTCAAAAATTCTTTTAGTTTCTTTTGTTACTTCAGGTCTGTAATTTTGGCGTAGTTGCCAACATTTTCTTAGATGTGGATGGAGTGAGTGTGGTGGCCTTGAACAGATTCAGCAACTCTTGTTTCTTTATCAGATCTTTCAGATTTAACAAGATCAGTGGTCTCCAGAGCTTATCAGTTCTTGGAAGACTTTCACATTCTCTCTCTCATACTGTTCCTCTTCTCACCTGCAGTTTTCTGGTGTCTATTTATCTATCTCTTCACACAGGTACTTGTAGAATCCATCCATGCAGACACACAGAGATGTGTAAAAAAAAAATAAAAAAGGTGAAAAACATACCTGGAATTTTTAACTTGAGAAAGGGTGAAACATTGGAAATTGAGAGCTTTTCAAGAACAGAAGAAATCTAGCACAAAACCAATTTGTTTAGTTTCACTGAAGATCACATGGAAGATATGGTAACCATGAGTCATTAATCCTCATGATGAGTAATACACATCTCTGATAACTCCTCCCCACTGCAGAGGTGATCAACCACCTGGTCTGATCATCCACCTTAGATGTGAACAGATGCAGTTTCTGCTTGAGTCAGTTACAGTGTGTGCTGCACTCTTCATTTCCTGGTCCTGCAGTGAACTCAATCTTTCTGTCTTTCTGTCTGGTCTTTATGTGTGTACCATGGCTCTATCATGTGCCATGGTACAGAAACAAGTTCAAGAACACCTTCACAATTATGTTGCACTGCTTAACTGCCAGCGTGTTCCCTGGCACAATGCTTGACCTTTCCAGGCAGTGTCTTAGCATAGCTCAGGGGCTGGAAAGTTCTAGGGGGTGCTCCCAGCAGACAACATGGTCAAAGATAACTTCTATAGAAGGAACAAGGGCTTTATACAGGAGCAAGGTACATAGCATCATCTGAAGTCTGGGCAAGAAAACTTGGTTATCCCGTTTGTTTACTGGCCCCTGCAGGGACAAAGCCTACAAGGTTATTCCTCTATAAACTAAAACAAGTTTCTGGCCATGTGCATGTGCCAAGGAACTGAAAAAAATGGAGGAAGAAAATCTGCTATTCCAAGAAAGACACATTTAAGACCATAGGGAAGAATGACATTTAATAGAACCTCCTTTAAGCTATTTTGTGTAAGCATTGATAAGAGGGCAAGGTGTTCCTCATATAAGAGTGCTCAAGTACAGGATGTAACAGTAATGAAATGAGCACTGTAAACTTATGTAAATCTGTTTAAAGTTGAGTTTGAAAGACTTCCAAATATGTTAAGATAGAAAAACACACAGCCAAAACAGCATAAGCTCTCTTGTTTTACAAGGTATTGACTCCACAAAAATAACCAGGCAACCATGAATGATGGGTATTAATGTTTGAAATCCTAGATTTAGTTGACCTAATTTTTTTAATCCTGTTTGATTTTTTCTTCTTTTTTATTTTTCCACACAAGGTATTTTACCAAAGCCGAACCTTGAAACTTGGAAATTAATCTTGTGCTCCACTGCACAATTTGTATTGTTTATTTAGGCTTCAGCCCAGATGACAGATATGTGCACTTTTAAATTTGTATCAGATCCAGCCATTCTTGCATTTGTCCTGGGGATTTGTGTTTGAAGATAAAGACTTGCTAAGTGAAACCATAGGGAGAAATGTCACTAAGAGGAACAGCTGAAAAAACCTCCAGTTGTTAAGGAGATTCATTCATTGCTCCACTATAGATGCTTAAAATATTAAACTCCATTTGTTTCTTCTTACAATGCTAAAATTAGGCAAGAGTTTCAATTTTCTTCCAAGACTATACTGACTCACTCAATACCTCACTGTACCCTCTTAATACAAACGTAAAGATAAGGACTGCAAAATAACTGAGTTTTAATTAAAATCTGTTACACTTTGGATTTTGCTTCTTATATCAAAACCTGATTTGAAGGAGTTGTTTTCTCCCTTCTAAAGAGAACTGTAATTTAAGAACTTTTCATATTTAGGATTCCAATTCATACTGGATAGATGATGGAAGAATCTAATAAAAACGCTCTGTCTGCTGAAGTTCCACCCACTACTCAAAGTATTGAGTAGTTGGTCTTAGCATTCAGTATCCACAGTACAGGAACTTACAGCCTCCTTCACAATTCACCACATTAAGCCTGCCTCTTGAAAACAGTCATCTTTCATGATTTATTTAGCCTTCTTCATTTATTCTGTAAGTCCTTTCACATTGAAAGTCTTCCCTGCTACAAACTTCAGTCATTGAATTCATTCAGCACAATTCAGCACTCATAGAATGGTTTGGATTGGAAGGGACCTCCAAAGGTCATCTAGTTCAACCCCCATACAGTCAACAGGGACATCCTCCACTAGATTAGGTTGCTCAGAATCTTGTCCAACCTGACCTTCAATATCTCCAGGGATAAGGACTCAACTAACTCCTTGGGCAACCTGTTCCAATGTTCCAGCACCTTTATGGTGCAGAACTTGTTCCTAACATCCAATCTAAATCTTCTCTCATTCCAAACCATTGCCCCTCATCGTGTCACTGCAGGCTTTTGCAAACAGTCCCTCTGCAGCCTTCTTGTAGCACCCTTCAGCTGGAAGGCTGCTGTTAGATCTCCCTGGAGCCTTCTCTTCTCCAGGCTGAACAACCCCAGCTCCCTCAGCTTGTCCTCACAGCAGAAGTGCTCCAATCCCCTGATCATTTTTTGTGGCCCTCCTCTGGACCCACTGCTGAGGACTCCAGAGCTGAACATTGTGAAACTGTTCCAGTGCAAGAGAAGTTGCTGAAAGCACTTGTTCTGTCTTCTGCATAAACCACCTGTTATCAAATACTTACCACAGGTGTGTTAGTAAGGTTTAAAAGGTTCTACTAATTTACAGTAAAAGACTATTTTCATTCAACCATGTATATACATAGCAAACAGACTTAGATTTATCTGTGCTCCAACTCCAAATAGTGGATGTCCTGACAATGGAGAGTGTTTTATCATATTACCTTTGTCTTAGCAAAAATACTGTGAAATTACAGTTTTGTTCCAGTGAGACATGAATCATCTGCTCCCCTTTTATTTGAAAACAGATTCTGATGGGAGAATAATGTAAATAGCTGAATTAATCACTTTGCAATTATCTCCATAAACCAGCATCAGTATTTTCCTACCTAGGAAGCCACAAAAAGCTGCTGAACTAACCATCTACATATTCATTAAGGTTCACCCAGCCTGGAGATGTAGTAATTTGTCAGAAAATTTCTGGGAAAATCCCAAAGAATTGTTGTTAGCATACAAAGATTCTGATGTCACTAGTGAGTTTTATATATTCCTCATATATGTAAAAACCCATAGCTCCCAGCAAAAACCCCCTTGGATGCCAATATATACTAAAGAGAATTCTGCTAAATGTTAGTGAAAAGCTTTTTCACACACAGCAGCTAGCAACATCAAGACCTATAAACTAAGGAACACTTCATGGGATCAACAAGTCTTTCAGTTTTCTTGAAAATCCTTATCTTAGACAACCACCAGAGACAAAGCCACAGCCCTGGAACATGCCAGGAGAAGTATTAACATTTAATAAATCTTACTATCTGAAAAAGACTCTTCTTTTAGCGTGGTTGTTAAAGGAAAAGTGCAGGTAGGCATCTAGCCAAAAATGATTAGCATTAGGAGTTTGTTCAGAAACACCAAATCTGCACTGTGGGTCCTTCATTTAATGCCTCAGGAGACAGAGAAAAATTGAAGAACCTCCATGTCCCCAAGTCTTGTTCTGCATTGGCTTTGTGTCCATGTCTAGGGCATGCTAGTAAAAGGGTTTTCAGGAAAGTGCAGCTTTCCTACTCTGCAAACTGAAGAGGAAAACATCAAGTTCTTTAAACTCTTACAAAGGTAAAAGCTTTCTCTTTTATCTAAATATCACAACAGTTCCTTTCAGAATTAAGGAGCTGAAATACATATCCTGTGTACAGAAGGAAGAAGACTAATACCTATAATTAATAGGTCTAGTGGTACACCTGTAAAGACTGAATGCAATGTAATTTTTATGATCTATTAGTAACAAGGGGCTTAAAAATCTTGACAGAAACTATTTCCTAAGATCTCTTTCTTGTTGCTTATCAATCTCTTCAACTTCTTCTTAGTTTGAGGAGGCACTCAGCAAAACTTGGTGTTTCTTGGAATCCCCCAAAAAAATATCCCATGTGCAGGAAAAACATATGGAAATCACCCCCAGGAAGCACATATCAGATAAACAGGGGAAGTAATTATTCAGCAGGAAAGTTTGGAGGAAATGGGTTGTTTTCCTGTCAGTTCTGGTGTTCTGCTGGTTTCAAGACATCAGCAGTAATGAAGGAAATGGATTAGCAATTGCAGGGCAGCTTTTGTTTACACAGTGTTGACACCAAATGTCAGTCTTCTAGAATTTACCTTGTAAAAATAATTTAATATTGTGCAAAAGCAAAGCAGCCTTTTTTACTCTTTTTTCCTTTTTTCTTTTTCCTTTTTTCCCTTTCTTTTTTCTTTTCTTTTTCCTTTTTGTTTCCTTTCTTTTTTCTTTTTTTTTCTTTTTTTTCCAAACAATATCACAGATTTACCATCTCCTCTGCAATGAGTGGGTTTCAGGAGGAAGTAATTCACCTGGTGAACCAGTGAAATGAAAGGAAAATGTATTCAAACACTTCCAAGAATTTATTAACAAGGCTTTGCTTCTTGTTTTTTTTAAGATGATAAAGCTTTATTTTGGGATTAATCAACAGTATAGGAGTTCCACAAATCCAGCCTAAGGAAATATGAAGTTTTAAGCTGTTGCTTTGCTTTAGCTTAATTCTTCACTGAAATGAACAAATCCACTTAATGTGGTTTTCATTTTGCTGTAATTTCCCTCCCTTCTATTTGATTCAATCAATGTTGTGGGGAACTATTTCACTTAGTGACTAAATATATATTCAAGAATATTTCTGTTCATAATAATGGGAATGTTTTTCCCTAAGGATCTTAAGGTATTGCTTTTAATTAACCATTTAAAAGCATAATATTGTATTATAAGCATCTTAGCTGGAAATGCAGCAGATTTGGTTTCTCTTAGCAAAATATCATAAAAAAACTTTAAAAAAAAATTAAATATCTCTTTAAAAAACTCTTATCAACTGATACATTAACCAGAGCTGACTGATTTTCCCAAACAGTTATAATAAAAGAACGTTTTTTGCACATGTAAAATTGAAAAAGCATTGAAAAACTGTTTAGTAAAAAAATTCTTGACAGGTTCTGGTTCACTTTATTCCTGAAAACTGAACTATATTCTCCAGGTAGTATTAAATTCCATCAGATAGCCAAATAAAAAGATTTCTTTTTTCCTCATTTGGATTGCTTCTTACATGTATTTACTGTCACAACATCTTACTTTTGAGGCAGAAATTGCATTTATGTGCTTTCAACATTGTATTTCCACACTCATTTGTCATCCAAACAGTTTATAGCTTCTGGTCTTCCCATACAGAATTTGTTGCATAGATTAGCTTCTCGTATTACAGATGTAGATGTCTTTGAACTCCAAAAGGCAGAAGGTTTTGAACTGACTTCAAGAAAAACAAGGTCAGAAAATGCAAATTTGCCTTTTTTACTCACAAAATTTACTGAGCACTTCAGTCAAAATTCAGGAAGTGAACTGAAAAAGTCCAACTAGTGTCAGAATGGCCCAGTAGATTAGTCTGAATCCAAAGCAAGACCAATATTCCACAGGGAGCAGAACAATGCCAGCTCTGAACCCTGTGAAATGCAGGCAATGGGAAGACAGTTGAGGATATGAAAATCTCTGGGAAACATTCACAGAGGGAAATGGGAAAGAAAGATATGGGCCAGGAGGGATTAACATAATTATTTTAACCCTTTTGCCTCCAAATGTGTGTCTGTCAGTCTCTTCCTTAGCATTTCTAGACAGAAGGCTGTTGCAATGACCATTCCATTAGGCATCACAGAAATGTTGCTAGCCAGATATTCAATCCTGCTTCCCTTTTTCTTCATGATTTCCTGGGGGCAATGGTTCCTAGATCACCCTCTCTAAAGCACAACCATTAAGGAATTTTGGCCACAAATGAACCTATTGCTTTTTGTAGAAGAAAAAATTCATTTCATGGTCTTCAAGGAATTTCCTTTTGTCATTTTACTTAGTTCATTGAAAGAACAACCTGAAAGGGACTTCAAAGGCCAGCACCATTTGAAGGAAGCATTAAAAAGACAGTGACGATCCAGCTCACTGGCATAGCACTTGTACCTGATGTGGGTTTTATTTTTTTTAGTGAAGTGAGATTCCCTTTTGAAATGTGACACTCTTTCAAACATGCCCACCATAAAGTGCAAAAAATAGTATGCCTTTGCAAGCTGGAAAAAACCTTTCTCCGATGCTTTTATAAATTTGAGTCTTTCAAACAATCTTATTACAAGGAATTAAGGTTAACAATATATAATAATTTAAGTTTTTGTTGGGTTTTCTTGTGGTGGTTTTGGTTTTGTGTTTTTTAACCCCAGCATTAGGTTTGGTTGTTTTTGTGGAGCACGTGACTGTCCCCTAAGCATGTATTAGTCAGACTAGAGCTTTTGGTTATCAGAATCCAGAGCTCCAGCTCTAGCCTCCAGCTACCTTTAAAAGATTCTACAGACCTCTTGCCTCTGGGTCTCCTGACTTTCAGAAAGTCTTCTTGAAGACAATCTGTTTTCTTTTATCGAAAATCAAAATGGTAGCTTATCGAGTAAGAGGTTTGAATAAGCAATTCAAATCTCCTTTGAAACTGGTAAGAAAAAGTATCTGAAAACAAACAGTGTGACCCAAAATTGCCTTCTGCATTCAGCATCTGATTTTCCCTCAATGGGATTTTCATGTAACAAACAATATGGTTTTAATCGGTTCTTTGATTTATGCTGTGATCCCTTGGAAAATTAATTATATTTGTAATCATGTGCTGAGAAATTACTCTAAGAAGCAACATTTTCAGGGTAAAAAGCATTTGTTTCACTTCTTTTTTGCTCAAAATTTAGGGCATAAAGTCCCCTGGTGCGGTTTCTTTTTGGGAAGCAGCTTCCATTTATAGTGTTCATTGAAGTGGGGAGTGTCACTACCAGTATTGTAGATGAAGAGGATGCATGCATTGAATAAAAAAATATCCAGGACATCTGACTTGAAATGTAAGCAAGGCAGAATGATTTTGCAATAACAGATTTAGGAGAAGCAGGATGGTGGGTCTCCACCTGTCCTCTGGAAAGCCTGGATCACATGGCTTTAACAGCCCTTTCCACCATGTTACATGCTCTAAATTACCTATAGACGTATCTCCATAGCTCTCTGCTGCAAATTATGGATGTCCTTGTAGACATTTTGGACTCTCTAGAACATTGAAAGTAGCTTGTGTCGGCATGGAGGTGTAGGGGAAAAAAATACATGAGCAGAAGAGCTAGACAAGATCAGCATCACCTCTGCTGTGAGCCACGAATGACTGACACAGCCCTAAAACTGATGGAGACATGGTTTTATGGCTTAATCTCACTTTTGTTCTGAGAGGGAGAGCTAGATCAGCACAGAGTTAACTCCAGTTGGAGGAAACCTGAGGATCTTTGAGTAGGGCAATGTAAGTTTGGGGCAGAGTCACCGATCTGAAGCCTGCTTTGGCTCCCTTATCTCATCTTTCTTCTCTCAGTATCATGGTCTTTGCTTGTAGTCCATTGAGCTAGTTTGGAAATGTGTTAGACATGTGGCATACTACTTAATATCAGAGAGAATAAACTGATCAGTGAGGTGAAACTGCAGTAGTTTTCTAGCCTTTAGCCACAGTATTTAATGGTGTAGAATGAAATCACAGTTTGCAAAGTGTCTCATAATCACCTCTAGTTCTTTGCTCCACTAGGCTCTGTTTACATGGAGTTGCTTTGTGGAGAAGCTAGCCATAGACATGTCATGCTAAAGTACCATTCATCTTTCAGGCACTCCAGATTGCAGGAGCAAATCCAAATATTGCTACATTATAGCTTCAAGACATGTGCCTTTGGTGGTTAAGTAAAACAGAATGAAATTTCTGAAAGGTAATGAGTCCACAGTCATTCTTTTCAGGTCTTATAGTATTGACAATTTCTTGTTTTACTGTGCAGTCTATCTCAGAGCTTAGGTCTTTATAATGTTGCTAAAAACTGTAAAATTGATTAAAATTCATGATGATGCTTATTTTCAAAGAACTGATCCAAAGTCAGATTTTTTCCTACACTCAGCTGTTTTCAGTTAATATCTTTTGAAAATATGTTTTTCAACATGAAGTTTTAGAATCGTCATTCTGAGCTTCATGTTCTTCCTTCACTTTTTTTAAGTCTTACTTTTATCTCCTGACTCATAAGTACTACATCCAGGGGTTCCATCTACATCCGAAAAAGAGCATGAAAGGTTAAAAAAACCAAACCAAAACAAACCAAAACAAAACCAAAAAGCCAAAACAGTACATAACCCAAACCAGCCTCTGCAGATAAAATCGAGTCATTATTGAGCATAATGAAACAATCAATGGACAAAAAGTGCAAAAGCAAGAAATCAGAGGCATGCCCTGCTCCTCAGGTAGGGCACAGCCAGCAATGAACTCATCACCAAAAGTAACTGAGACACCTTAAAGGTATCAGGGAAACTGATAAGTGCTGGCCAATTATGGAGGTGTGATAGGACCAGGGAGCCAAAAGCACTCACCCAGCTGCCAGAATTACCCCAGAAAAGTCCAAATTTCTGTGCAGCTTTCCTCAGAGTTTCTTCTTGCCTGTTGACACCACGTCACTAACATGCACAGATGGAGTTTCTTACTAGCTCAAGGAAAACTCAGTCCCTGTGTGCCAGGCATCAATATCAGCCTCACATGCTCATGTACATCTCTTAACTGGATTTATCCCTTGGTTTCGCCTTGTACTGATCAGTATCAGACACTGGAATAACAGGTGAAGTGGACCTTGTATTCTGACCTAATGCAGCCATTGTTATGTTGATATGAATGAGTGTGTTCAACCACACCAAGAGATTTGGTATTCTCAACTGTAAGAAGTCTGGGCAAATTGGATTTATATAGCTGCCTTCTTACTGCTGTTAATCAATCTTATGTCTTCTGGGAACATTAGCTTGTGGTGTTTTGATTAGACAGGGATAAAGATGAATGGCTATAAAATATATTCAGGCCCTTTTTTATACATTTTAATTTTCTGTGTCACTTCGTTTCTAATTTGATTAAAACAATATGCTTTCCCATTTACATTCCCATTAATCAATAGAGCTACTTCACTGTGTAGCATATTAATCAATAGGAGTAAAGATCCATATTCCTGCACGCTAAACTTTTTATTTCCTTGCTACAATGATATTGCATAGTTTTGTTTTCTCTGCTGACAGCAAAAATCATGCTACCCAATTTCATACATGGATTCACCAGAGGCAAATCCTGCTTGAAAAACCTGACAAAGTAACTCACCCTGTCCGTGCAGGGCAAGCAGCTGACAGTGTCTACCTGGACAAGCAGGGCAAGCAGTTGACATTGTCTGCCCAGGTGTTTAAGGAAAGATTGGATGTGGCACTTAGTGACATGGTACAGTTGATGTGGTGGTCCTAGGTCATAGGTTAGACTTGATGATCTCAGAGTTCTAATCCAGCCTCGTTAATTCTGTAATTCTGTGACTTCTCCAAGGCTTTTGCCACAGTCTTCTCATGGAGAAACTGATGTTATGGCCTCGATAGGTGGTCTGTGCAGTGGGTGGGGAACTGGCTGGCAGTTTGTACCCAGAAGGTGGTAGTAAATGGTTCTTAGTCTGGCAACCAGTCACAAGTGGGGTTTCTGAGAGGTCACTGTTGGACCCAACACTGTTTAATATCTTCCTAAGTGATCTGGATGCTTATGATGAAGTTTGCAGATGACACTAAGTGAGTGGGGAGGTTGACACTCCAAAACAGAGAGCCACCATCCAGGAAGCCCTGGACAGGCTAGCAAGAACCTTACGATGTCCAGCAGGGACAAATGTAGGGTCTTACAGATGGGAATACTGTAGTACAGATTCCCAGGAGTCCATCTCAGACTGGGATCCACCTGGATGGAGAGCAGGTCTGTAGAGAGGGACCTGGGGATCTTGGTGGTTAACAAGTTCAGCATGAGTAAAGAAGTGTGCTGCAGCAGCAAAGAAAGCCAACAGGATGCTGGGCTGCATCAACAACAAGCAGAGATAAAGAAGTCATCGTCCTGCTCTACTCAGCACTTGTCAGACCACACCTGGAGCACTGCCTGCGGTTTTGGTCCTGACTGTACAAAACAAATGTGGACAGGCTGAAAAGTGTCCAGAGAAGGGCCACAAGAGGATTGGAAGACCTGTCATATGAGGAAAGGCTGAGAGAGCTGGGTTTGTTCAGCCTGCAGAAAAAAGGCTTAGGAGAGACATTATTACCATGTCCCAGTACATAAAGGGTGGCTACAAGGATGATGGAGACTCCCTTTTTACAAGGAGTCACATGGAAAAGACAAGAGGTGGTGGGGACAAGTTACTGCTGGGGAGATTCCCATTAGAATCCAGAGGAACATTTTTCACAATGAGCACAGTCAGACATTGGAATCATCTCCCAAGGGAAGCAGTGGATCCCCCTGCATTGGTCAGTTTTCAGACTCAGCTTGACAGGGTGTTGGGCCAGCTCATTGCAACAACATTATCACCTAGAAAGGTTGGACCTGATGATCTTTGGGGTCCCTTCCAACCTGGCATTCTGTGATTTTGCGATAGAGATTCTGTGGTAGTCACACATCAGAGAAACAGAACCTAAATAGAATAAATTATTAGCCTATGTTTTGCCCAAGGGTTGTTTCTGTTACTGCTTGGTTTGCATTTCCACTGTTTTACTTACTGTTACTGAGAAAGGAGACTTTTTTCTGCACTGCTTTACTCTGCCCATTGGTAATATATTTTGGCACTAGAGCAAAGACTATAGAAGGACAAAGAAAAAGTAAAAAAAAAAAAAAACAACAGAGTTTTTTTTTTTTTTTTCACTTTTAGGCCTCAATTTCACTGTCACATGTGAAATAAAATACTTCTGCTTCAGGAATTTGTCTCAAAACTTGTCTGAGAAAATAACTATGCAACAAGTTTGACATTACTTCCAGGGGAAATTTTTCTTGTCATGGGTAAGAAAAGAGTAGAATAATTGTAGGAAAATCAATATAACTAAATTAATCACTGTTGTGAAGAATATAAATAAAGGTGAGTTAGTGCTCCTCCACTACATGCTACAAGATAGCTTCATAAATCCATTTAAATAACTAGTCTGTAAATGCATGAGTTGTGTAAAGAAGAATTTAAGAAGAAGTGAATACTACTTTAAAAGCTCCTGTTATCATGGTGCTCAAAAAATAAAAAGATGCAATTTATTGCTTTCAAAAAATGTAAAGACTGTTAATGATAATAAATTGCTTCCTCTTCCCCTCTATTCTTGCTCTGCTTAAGCAAGCTTTGCAGGTTCATCTCAAGAACAGCTGGTGGCAGAATGGCAGTAAACCTGACAACAATTTTTTTCCCCATGTAAGCATTTGAAATGGCCATCCCAACACTCTGTATTTCAAGCATATGTTCATCTGAAGACTCTAATTCAAAAATGAAGTTACTTACTGCACTTCACTGAGACAAAGCTGTAATACAAACTGCCTGGGGACCAGCACGCATGGGAAACGTCACATTTCCATCAAAAGCTGGCTTTCTGTTTCTGCTAAGCTTAATTTATACACCATGAGTTTTTATTCTTGAAAAAACGTTGGCATGAGATCTCACAGGTACAAATAAAGCAAGATTAATGCTTCCTTGTTTTCTGGTGAATAGTGAAGCATGCACTACCTACTTGCATTTCAAATGAATTGCCAATGAGGTAGATTGGGAATTGCAATTAGTTACTTAATGTGAGTAGGTAGTTAAAATATCTTAAGGAGAATTGAAGTGTAAATGAAGCTGTGTGCCATTCTGTTAACCTGTGCTTTCATTTGCTTCTTTGGCAGTGCCATTTCAGGATCTGTATAGAGCCAGAGGAGTTAAAAACTCATCTCCAATATATACAACATCACAACTGTTCTCGTTTGTGTGAGGGGTTTGGTCATTTTGCCTTCAATTGTGCTTTAGACATCAGCTTTCATGTCCTTCAGTAAAATATCAGCCTGGGGTTTGCACAAGAGAATTCAAGTCTGAGCCAGTGTAGGTCTCTGTTTCAGGGTGATCTAAATAACTCTACCAGCCCTATGACTGTATTGACTAGAGCAGAGCTTTTCTGATAATAACAGGAGCTTACAGATTTGCTTGACTTACAGGTACCCAAGTTTTGATATCTCCACAGCCCATCCTCAGTTTCTATCTTTGTTAAATGGCAAAATATTTGGAGACTTGGGAGTGCAAGGTTCCAGAGAAAAATAAGGAGTAATTAGGCTTCACTGCAGTTCTGACTTGATCTGAAGTATGTGGAAAAGCTATATAGTAGGATATGACAGCATGCACCTTCTTTACTAGAATTCATAGAATCACTGAACTGTTTTGCTTGGAAAGGACCTTCAAGATGATCAGGTCTAACCATTATCTGATTCTACCAAGTCTGGTGCTAACCATGTCTCTTAGCACTGCATTTCTGCCTCTTTAAAACAGCCCCAGGGATGGCGATTCAACCACCTCCCTGAGCAGCTTGTTCCAATGTTTGACAACCCTTTCAGTGAAGAAGTTTCTTCTAATATCCAGCCTAAACTTCCCCTGGTGCAACTTGAGGCCATTTCCTCTCCTTCTATCACTTATTACTAGAGAGAAGAGATCAACCCTCAACCTCCTTTCAATGAGTTGCAGAGGGCAAGAAGATCTTCCATCAGCCTCCTTTCCCCAGTTCCATCTGCCACTTTTCATAACACCTGTTCTCCAGATGTTTCACCAGCTTTGCTGCCCTTCTCTGGACCCACTTCAGCATTTCAATGTCTTTTTTTGTACTGAGGCTTGCAAAATTGGACACAGTACTCAAAACATGGCCCCATCAGTGCTGAGTACAGGGGGGGAAAGCACTTTCCTAGTCCCTCTGACCACACTATTCCTTCTTGGCCCACCTGGACACATGCTGGCTCACATTTAGCCACCTGTTGATCAACCCCCCCAGGTCTTTCTCTGCTGGCACCTTTCCAACCACTCTTCCCTAAGTCTACAGCATTGTATGGGATCATTGCAGCCCAGATGTGGCACTTGGATCAGCTGAATGTCATACAATTGGCCTTGGCCCATCAGCCCAGTCTATCTAGGTCACTGTAGAGCCTCCTTCCCAACTTAGTGTCATCTGCAGACTTACTGAGGGTGCCTCATTTCCCTCATCTTGATAATTGGTAAAGATACTAAAGAGAACTAGCCCAGTGCTGAGCACTGAGGAACACTACTTGTGGTAGGCTACGAACTGTGTTTGACTTCATCATTCACTGTGAAATATAACCAATATATTTACAGGTATGTGGTTATACCAGTGGTCCTAGAGACCAATATGTCCATTTTATATGAGATAAACCCTCTTCCCTTCCCCTATCTCAAAAAAATCAATAAACGAAAAAATATTAAAGATACATCTTCAGGAAAAAAAAGTACATCTGGTACTGCTCCTCTTCCTCTTTAAACTTGATACACAGCAGATCAAGTTTTCAGAAGATCTTTGTTTACCTGCAGTTAACATCTAGAGCTGAAAAGAAAAGCTCTTCTCACACTATTTTAACCTCTGCACTTAGATTCCAAGCAATTTGTTTTTGTCTACATTTGAATAAGGAAAGGGAATCCTGGAGCTGTCCAGGACTGTCATTTACAAATGGCTGTCCATTACTCACACAAAAGAAGTTATTTATGGCTTGGTCACTCCTAGAATACAGAGAATTACAGTCTGTTTATTTGAGACTTGTTAAATTGCCCTTAGGTTGATGAGCTGATAATTATATGTTTCTTTCTTCAAATGATGGCTCAGAGGACTGACATAATATTCCTTATTTGCTTTAACAATTAGGAAATTGTTCAATTTGTGCTCTAATTGACTGAATTACACCTGCAGAGGTCTAAAGAATTTTCATTATCACCTGTGATAGCAGCAGGTTTCCTATTACCTACATCTCTGGCTTTTATTTTATTAACCCCATCAATACCAGTTCTGTGCATATGACTATGATAAAATGGAATAATTTCCAAGGTTTATGCACATATATATTTGAATGGATTCCAGCAAATGCAACACTTAATCAGTGCCACTTTACACTGGTCAAATCTATTTTCCTTTCAGAGTTCCATAAACTCCACAAACAGAATTCAATACCTAGAGCAAAACTCTGGAAATTGTATTTTCTTAGCAAGAGATAAGAGGCACAAAGTCATTTCCTAAACAAAGTGTAGAGCTTCGTTTGTAGAGTGCAGGTATAATATCAAGTGTGTTGTGCCTAAGAAAAAAACAAACCTCTTAAACTTATCTCTTGACATATATTTAATGGCTGTTTCTTTCAGGTCTATTTATATGATTAATTCTTTAAGGCAGGCACTTTGTACACTGGAATTAGAGACTATTTTCTGGATTTTTCCCTTGGGTGTTACAGTAATAAGCACAGCAATAAACTCAACTGCATTTTTCTGTCTAAACCCAGACCTTTTGTGTCTCTCTATGTATTTCAGGTCAAATCTACTAGTTGTCTAGCCTGAGACCACTGAAAAGGTTCCTCTTGTCACGGCTGCTTCATGGAGGAAGAAAAACACTAAATTAATTTAAATCCAAAATGGGATTTGAGTGTGTGTGTGTTACATTCAAAACTAGTCAAGGAAAAAATATACAAACAAATTGCCTTTTTTTTGTTGCTTTTTTTCTAAATCTGTTTAGTTTTTTCCAACCAAATTATGACTCTCAGTAATTTCTGTGGTTTAGAGGTAAGCAACTATAGTTACTACATCCAATTTCACAGTTTTGCCATCATTCTCAAACAACTCTAGAGCTTCCTGTGTTCATGGCCAGATCCACTAAAGCCACACTACACTGACAACTTAGAGAGTGGTGCATGAGCCCCTTTGGGAATCCCTGAAGACATCTGAAGTGCAAGGCATTGATTTAAATAATCAGGATTCAGCAGCCTACACAACTTATGTCCTGGTTTCCTATTACAGTCTATGCATTATATATTCTGTCTCTCCCTGCTCCTGGTGTGAGGGGGTCTTTTTAGGTGTGCAGATTGAGAAAGGAGACTAATAGCAATAAGTAGCAGGAGAATATAAAAGGCCTGCCAGGTGTCTCTGCTGCCTTTTGGAGCTACTTCTAAGAGAGGACTTAAGGGAATATATTACTTCTCTTTTTCCTGTCTTGTGGTCAATTAAAAGGATTTTTTTTTTTTTTGCTTTCCTGAAATATGTGAGCTCCTCAAGTGTACATTTTTAGCAGCTATGGATACCTGGAAACTGTAGTTCCCACAGTGTTCAACTGACCATCTTGCTTTCTGATTTTCATAGGAATTCTGCTCAAGGGCCTGCAGACTGTTTAAATGCAGTAAGCCTGACCTAAATTTCAGTGAAATACGAGAAAACAAAAATTAAATTTGTAAATAATTTTTAAACTTACAGGAAGTGTGCATCAGCAAAAAAAAAAAATCTATTAGTAGATTTAGCTGTTAAAAAGTAAGGATAATAAATTAGAACTAGTAACAGCTGTGTCTTTATTGGTCCTATTTTCTCAAAAGCTGAAATGTTTCTTTCAGTTGTGTCCTGATTTTATATTCCAGCTTGCATTTGCATATGCCAAAAGATGCTGAGCATAACATCTCCTTCACAATGCTCTTTTTTTGCAATGATCTTTTGGTTCCCAGTCAGGATCTTTAAGCATTGCAGCAATGACCATGACTTGACATAGATGTGCACTGTTCAGAAAGCTATCAAGAAAACAAGTCATTCCAAAGATTGTGTTGAATTAAGTTGATTTTCTTAGTAACTCTGCCACCTGCAGCACTAAAGAGCAAATGTCTTCATGATGGACAGGTCAAACATAGTTTTTCATAAGCTACCCACAGCTGTTCTTTCTTTTCCCAGTGAATTAACCACTTCATTGCTGTTCATTCATGCATGTGTCATTGTAGTTTTAAGGAGAATGTGTATTCATTGAATGGAAAATGTAGCTTGAAGGTCTAGTCTTACTGAATCAGCCTCATTATCCTGAACCTACTGATATGTCTTTTAGTACTGAAGGAACTACTTATGCCTTTCACTATATGTATGTGCCAGAACACATAATGGTACTTAGGGGAAAAAAATCTGAATTTTGAATGATCAGTGTTGGCAAGATCATCAAGAAAAGGTAACAATGTTGGTTTTTTTTTTTTTTTTTTTGTAACTAAGCCATATGCCCTGAAAGATAGAATGCACAAAGAAAGTTAAAGGAAGTGTTAGGTGATGAAAATGAGATTTATTTTATTTTTCCCAGTGTCGATAGTGAAGAAAACTGAGGTAACCTAAAACTAAATATAATCTTCTTGCCAGAAAATAATAAATATAATCTGCATGCCAGAAAATGTAACTTAGTACGTATTATCAGCAGAGAGCACTGTGTGGGTTATAAAATACAGTTCTGTGTCTCACTTGGACCAGATGTTGGTTGAGAATTCATCTATAATTCATTGTAGTCATACTAATATAAGGAATGACCTATTGCACGATATAGTGTTTGTAAATCAGCTAAGAAAAGCAGCTGTACAGTTCCAGACATTACAGGGCAAATAAAAAATTAAATTAATATCCTTAAGCAATGACAAATTAGTAGTTTGACGTTCCAAAAGTTCTCCAGCTAGTACTTTGCTCTGTCCTGAAGATCTTATGTTAATTCTAGGATGCCTGTCCTGAATAGTACAGTCAGAGCAAGTGGTTAAGTTCTTTTTTATTATTTTTTTCCCCAGGTCTTTACCAGCCTGTCTAATTTATTTGTTCACTTTCAAATTCATTTTTAAAATAACTTTCAAAATATTTTTGAAAATTCATTGAGGGGTTGGTTTTGTTGTTTGGTTTTTAGTTTTTAATTTCTATCAATTAATACTTACTGAAATTCTTCCCTTTACTGGTAATTCCAAGAAATAGTGGAGATTTTTGTGAGATTATATACACTGCAAGGAAAGAAGGTCATGATTATACAGAACTTTTCTTATGCCAAACGGCCTGGTTGCAAAATGTTTAATTCTTTTGAAAAGTGAATCATTCATTTGACCAAAGTAAAGGGAACCAATCTTGAGGCCTCTTCATCACTTGCTTCGCTTGTTTACAAGAGTTCAAGAAGTTAATCTGTTGTTTGTTGGTTTTTTTTTTCCTGCAAGGTTTCCTACTGTACAGGCTGGAAGTTTTCCTTTGAATTTGTATGAAATACCACAATTAGCATTAGCTGCTTACCTGAATGTCTTGCTTTCCTGAATGTCCTCCTCTTGCAGCAGGCTTTGTGGCTTCACTGCAGGTGTCCTGTGTCCCCATCTTTAGTGAATCCTGCCAAAGGACTGCTGGTCATTCCTCATCTTCTTTGCAATAGCCACACACAACCAGTGAAGGTTCATGAGTTCATCTGTCAACAATATTCTGCTAACAGCTGATTGAACATCTCCCTGTCAGATCACACACCTGAGCTCCTTTTCACAGATACAGGCACAATTTATTCCACCTGAAGTGGAACAAGGAAGTCTTCAAACCTGTGAACTCTTCGTGTTACATAACAGTTGCTTTTTGGTTAGAAGCAGAAGGGATGTCATATTGCTAGCAGTAACTGGGCAGGAGTGAAGCCATCCTGTTATGATCTCTTCATTCCCAGCTTCCTGTTGCTCTACTGATATACCAAAAAGAGACAGTGAAAGTGTGTCTGATAGAAGTGTACTTCATCAACAAGCTTCTTACAGGGTCTGCTTTGCTTTTAAGCAGTCACTTTCTGTGTCTTACTGCTTAACCAAAGCAGAATGTCCTCTCCTCAGGGAGACAGAAGAAAGTAAGTGACTTCTGTTCATGGATTACTGTTCATCCAAATTTCAGTGCCCTTGCTTAGTAGTACACAGATGTCTGTGACTCCTAAAAAAAAAAAAAAAAACAACAAAAAAACCCAAACCTCTCAGAAATAAAATTAAGTAAAAAGGTGGTCAGTGCCCATTCTGAAATATTATCATTATATTTCTGCAAAAGGACTGAAACAATATAGGTTTGCTTTAAGGCTTTATTCTAATATTTCTGCTTTATCTAAAATTTCAGAGTGCAGCAGACTCTTCTGTCTCTGTGTGCAATAATAACATTGTTATTATTTACAATAGAAATGCTCATCACTTTACCAGTACCATAACACTACTTCTATATGAGGACTCAATGTTGTGTGATTGAAATCACTGTGAAATTAGCAGGGAATTCAACAAAAGTAACAACAGGTCCGACTAACAGAGTAAATTAAAACCAAACAGCCCCATATAGTACTTCTGTTATGCTAAAGAACAGTACAGGAAAAAGATTTCCTGTGGCATTAGCTGAATCACTCAGGTGTTGTTTCAATACCCAAACTGATGGAGTAAATAATGTGTATTGTCTCTCACTGTATTTTAGCTTAAAGAGAAAGAACTTTTAATGCAATCCACAGATTTCACATTAACATTTAAGCTGTTTGGGTTTTGCAGTGTACCTCAAGGGAAAAGTGGCTCGAGTTCAAGCCATAAATTAAAATGTTTTCTTTTATCATCTTTAGCATAGCCCACAGTGAATCTGAAGCAACAGCAAGCCTGTATAACAAGATAAAAAATGGTAACATAGATTTCTTCTGACAAGTAGTTTACTGATTTTTTGTAATCTTCTATAAATAAACCCAGAAGTCTGTGCCAAGGCTTATGGATTCTAATGGAATCTGAAATCTTCCAGCAGGAGCAAGCAAGACTGATAAGGCAATATTGCTATCGTTGGTTTTGTTGATTATTGCCAAGTAAGATACAAAGAACAAATTATTCCGGGTAACTCATTCTCAACTCTCTACGACTACCTGAAATGTGGTTATAGACAGGTGGGGGTTGGTCTCTTCTCCCAGGCAACCAGCACCAGAACAAGAGGACACAGTCTCAAGCTGCGCCAGGGGAAGTTTAGGCTCGAGGTGAAGAGAAAGTTCTTCACAGAAAGAGTGATCTGCCAATGGAATGTGCTGCCCAGGGAGGTGGTTGGAGTCACCATCCCTGGAGGTGTTCAAAAAGGATTGGACATGGCACTTGGTGACATGGTTTATTTAGTTATGAGGTGCTGGGTGATAGGTTGGACTTGATGATCTCTGAGGTCTTTTCCAACCTTGTTGATTCTATGATTCTATGAAGATCAAGGATTGTTGTGTTTCCATTTAGCCTTGCTGAATATCATTATCTGCATTTAGAGAAAGGCCATGCAACTGGAGTGAGCAGCTTCTTTCCTAGGCTCTATTTTATGAATAACTTAAGAATGGATATTTTAGATTGATAAATCTAATTATAAGAGGGGAAAAAAAAATAATTATTTTGCAGATGTTACATTTTCTGAGAACAAGAGAATCGTTTTACACTTTGGTATGCTCACAACTGTGGGAAGTTGAGTAGTTCTTGGCAAATAATATTCCATTATTCTGTTATATCTTTATATATTTTTAAATCATGTCTCAAACTCATAAAATTTAAAGGCAAGTTTCCTCAGATTTCCAGATGTCTGTGTACCTGTCTGTCCTGGAGGTTGCATTGCCTAAGGGATCTTTGTGGGTTTGGCTCTTGCATTCCTCTATTTCCCAACATTTGGCAGACAGTTTTACTGTGGTTCTGTTTTGTTTTGTCATTGGACAGAGTGGCTGCAGCAAACCTTGTAACCAAGATGTTGAAATGTTAACAAAATACACAAAAATCACTCTTCTTGTCAGAAGAGTTTCTCAGCATCCTGTTTTTTCTCAAGGCTCTTGTGAATCAAGTTGTCTCTAGTTTGTGAGAAAGTGGCTTACTTTAAAAGACATTTGTCAAAGCAGCATTTTGGAACTCCATGCAGATCTCAGGGTTTGCAACACTGGACAGGATAAAGCTTTTAAAATTACCTCTTTCCATGTCTTATTAGGGAAGTGGAGCAAAGGGAGGTCTTCAAGGCTTATACCTTGGATGGCGTCCTGTGGGCACAGAAAACCCACACAGAGTTATTTTCTCTATCCTCATCCTTTACATCCTGCTTTTGAACAAAAAGGAGGCCTAGCACTGATGCCACATGCTAGATCAGGCAGCTGTTTCCTAAAAAATTAGGAAGATCTTTTGGCTGGGTAAAAGTGTGAGCTTGTCCTTAATTTCTGTTGTGTGTTAGATTCACTGCATGACAGATTCTATAAAGTTGCCTCTGGCTTTAAAGGAGAGCATAAACCTGTTCTGTGTTAATGTGAGCAGGTTTAATGACTTCTAATTTTTTTAAAGTTCTTTATGATTTCTAAATATCTATTTTTATTCTTGCTGGTAAATGCTGCTTGTCCTTTGGCAGTTATTTCCTTCCCAAGAAGCCAATATGAGCAGACAAACACTGTCATAAAAGGGCACAGAAGCACGCCAAACTCCTGCACACATTTTTTCCCCCTTGTCATTTCCCATTGTCTTACAAAAGAAACCTCACTAAATACCAATTGCTATTTTAGCTCAAGCTTGGATGAAATAAATGCATAACATTCTTTGCAGTTTAGCCTGTGTGAACATTCAGATGACTGCCAACATTTAACAGGATTCATAACATTTAACATTAATGACATCCCAAGCTACTGGCTAATCTTAAATTCTGTGTTAGATTGATTTTTATATTTCAAAGAAGCCAGGACTCTATCATCCATTTCCATCTCTGCTCTTGTTATTTTATTAAATAATGGTTTACCTAAATACGTTCAATCTATTTTTTCAACCTTGCTCACATCTTGGGCCTTATGATTTCATAAAGGAAACAGCTATGCTGCACATTTGATACAAAATCTATAATAACCCAGGGTTCTCTCTTTCAAGAAATTAAGCAAAAAACGTGCTTCTAATTAATATTAGTACTTGGATGGATTTGGCATTGCTACTTCATGTTGATTCTGGCAACATCTACTCACAAAAATGAGTTTATAAATTGCAATCATCGATTCAATTCTATTTTTTCCCTCTATTATTTATTTACACTACCTACTAGTTACAGTAACTAGAATCTAATCAAGACCAGACATGTATTAAAAGATTGATTTATACAAAAAGGGGGGCCTACAGGAAAGCTGGTGTCAGGTAGTGATAGGACTAGAGGGAATGAAGCAACAATAGAAATGGGTAGATTTGGATTGGATGTTAGGAAGAAATTCTTCACCATGAGGGTAGTGAGACACTGGAGGTGGTGGAAGCCTCATCCCTGGAGGGTTTTAAGGCCAGGCTGGATGTGGCTCTGAGCAACCTGATCTAGTGTGAAGTGTCCCTGCCCATGGCAGTGGGGTTGGAACTAGATGATTCTTGAGGTCCCTTCCAACCCTGACAATTCTATGATTCTAAAATATTTCAACCAGAAGTGTCTGTGTCCTGGGTCAATCATTAAATGCAGGTAGGCAAAGAGAGGAGGAAGATAATCTTTGGTAAGTGAAATCACTGGCTCCTGTCCCACAGGCTGAGAAAAGAAAGACTTCAGACTGAAATTTCAGTGTAGTGCTTTATCAACAGGGCTATATCCTTAAATCAGTAAGGTATTAGTTATTGATCTGTGTGACTTGGCAATCAAAAACACGTGCCTTAATTTTATCACCATAGACATTAGTAAGAATTTTGTTAATGACTTTCAGTATGGAATAGATGAGTCATGTGAGGCTAAGGACTGCTGAGGTGAAGGTTCATTCCCTGTCCCTAGGAGAACAGTATATTTTTGGCCAAGATTTCACCCAAATTTTATACAACCTGTAATGTACATAAGGTTATATACATAGTGCATTATACTGAAGAATGAGAGAATGTGGTGCTGCAGTGACAATATTGCTGTAGTGCTGAGTACCCACCAGCAACACAGCTGAGAAAGGAGAGGTTTGTGCTGCAATTACAGATTTAATTGGATGATGAGTTTTTTGCTCCCTGACTGTGAAATGTACAAATATTATAAAGGCTGTAAATTTCACAGTTTCCATTGTCATTATTCTTCTTAACTAGCTCTTTATTGTTGTACTTATCCTGCAGCTGATAGTCTGATTACAGTTACCTGATCATCTTAATTCTCAGAGGTTCTTCAAGAGCAAGCTGCAGTGCAGGTGCACTGTGCCTCTCATATCCTGTAAGGCTCTCCCTCCCAGGATGGAGAAGTTTTACTGGCTGTGTGCAGTACACTTGATTTACACAGGGAGTCCAGATACCTGTTGCACCTGCACAAATGGCACACACAGAGGAAGATTTACCCCTGTCCTTCCCATAAATATCAGGTCAGTATCAGTCACAGGCGAGGTGCTGATCTAAAAAGCTTGGCACCACTGATATGGAGTTTTAATGACTGAGAATTGGGAGGTTTTGTTACATTACTTACATCTGCATGGAAGGAGACTGAGCAGATGGCTTCACAGAAGTGGGCTGACTTCATGCTGGTTAGAAACAGGGGGTGTCTTAATATCACCACTTTAATCTACTTCACTTTTTCAGTAGATGTTTGCTCAGTGTGGTGCACTTTCTGCTTACTAATTTCCTGCAGAAGCACAAACCCATCACTTGTCAAATAAATAGATACTCCATTTAATAATAATAACAATTGTTAATAATAGAAATAAAAAACAACAATGAAAAGTCAAAACCAGATGACACCTATCACCCTAGAGATACTGCACATTTATGCTTGGGAATCTATAACCCCCTCAGATTTTCATTTGAAGAGACTTGGTTGCACAAAAAGTTGTTACAGAGGATTAGAAGCATTTCTGCACAAGCTATTTTGTCCTAGAATATTTTAAATATTTTTTTACTTAATATTTTAAACAACCTACTCTTAGGACATGTAAGTTCTGTTGCACAGACAGATACAGCAAGGTGTAAATCAGCAGAACACCAGAATTTGAGTTCCACAAGTCTCTGTATTCCCTTGTGTGACTTTGAGAAGTTCTTATTGTCACAAAGCTATGTCTGAGCCAGCAAACCTAGCTAATAAGCCTCTGAATGAGCACCTGGCCACTCTCATCACTACTCTTCTGGCTAGGCTGTACCCATTAAGGCTGTGCAACTTGTAATTGTCTCTGTTACAACAGACTCAAGAGTGGCTTATCTTTTGATATTCCACTTCAACATGAGAAGTGACTTTGGATCACTTTTTATTTCTGAGGTGATGCTTGCTGAACAAATAAAAGAGCAGTTAATAGTGTAAGACATTCAGAACATGTTTCCAGAGGAGAGAAGCAATGTATCACAATTAACAGCCCATACTGAGCCTTTCACTGTTCCCCCAGACCTTGAAAGATTGTGCCTCATGGCTTTGTTCTCCCTAAAGAAAGGGCTGGTATACATCACCTCCATTGGATCAAGCTTTTGACATATCTTATATGGTTATGTGTCAAACAGGAAATGTTGAAAAATAGCCTAAATTACAGTCCTAAAGTACTTGTGGCTTGCATTAGCTTTTAACCAGATGTGTTGCTGCTGGTGTTACTTTTATTTTTGTCACATTTTTGTTTGCACAAACTGATACTTAAGTGGAATTCATGCTGGGCATCCATTAATGTCTTTCCACATAATCCGAAAGTGTAGCAGATGTTATTAGTCTTCAAAAAGGATTAGATATTTTTCTTCACCATAGACAAAAATATTACACTGGTCTCAGCAACAAACCCATTAAGAAGCTGAACTGATCCATCAGCCATGACAAACCAAGAGGGAAAATGCAGCCATTGATGGTTGTGGTTAGTGTTACATATTCTTTATGCAAATATATAAGATATATACTACAAAGATGACCTACAAATGTTGCAGAAAGGTGTTTTGTTCTACTTTTACCATTCTCCTGATGAGAAATAATGATCTAACATCTGCTGTGCAGTCAAAGAAAGCTTTCTGTCTGTCACCTGTTCACTGTAGGATTTGCCATAGTGTGTAGTTATTAGGAATAGGTGGAAAAAAATCTCACCCCTTAGCTTTAGGAGCCTGACCTCAGCAATTAGACTCCCTACACTCTGTGAAGAAAGGTGGATATCTTCAAGGGGCTATTCAGAATGCCTGCATTAGGCAGCAATTAGGATTCCCACTTCAATTACTGGAATCACCTCTAAATGTAACTTCCTCAGTTAACTGTACAGGGAGCCTACATGTCTCCAGGCTTGGCAGTGTGAACATCCTCTTCTGCTGCTGCAGAGTATTTCAGTGGGGCTGAAGGGAACTAGATGGGAAGGAATCCTGTGAAGCCCGTGCACATAGTTTATAGACACTAGATAACACAGTTATACTTTGAGCAGCTTTTGGTATGTCTGAAAGTTTATCCTGCTTTCAGAAGACATATCTGTAATCATTATTATTGAAGGCTTAATTTCCCTGGTCCTTCATGGATTTATCTATATAATGGACACTCATGTAGCTGTATTGAATTCACAGACTTGTGTTGCTCAGGCCACTAGTGAACAAGAGAATTACTGTACCTCTTTGAGTCAATGCTGGAAGTCTGTTTCAGAATTCTTACCAAAAGAATGCACAAATCTGTTGATGCACAAATATGGTCACAAAAACATTCACTTCCATACACATTCATAACAACTATATATATTTCTGGACAGCAATGAAAGAAGGATTTTAAGGTCTACATTTAAAACTTCACACTAAAATCTCATATAAGTCCTTGTAAATCTAAGAAGTACTGAAAGTATATATCCATTCAAAATGAATATTTCTCAATTATGAATACAGAAATGCCTGCGAAAACTTCCCAAGTGTCAATTTCTGGAAAGGAAGATTAAAATCTGTGATCGAGCAACATTTCAGCAAATTAGATATGCACATTAAGGCAAATGAACGTAGTGAAGTTACTGAACAAACTGAAGTAACTGTGTAATTAAAAATAGTTTGAGAAAAAAGTATTCTACTCCTTGTTGAATGCAATGGGATTTGGTGCAAGCCAAGAGACCTCAATATGCACAGTACCATATAGTTTCTAAGACATTAACCAGTTCAAAAAGGCTGCAAAAATACTCAATACTAGAACTTGTGACATTACTCTAGGAAAAATGTTATATCTATTTTGGGACTTGCAATAAGATGTACAAGAATTTTCCTCCCCCTCCATGCCAGTAAACCATCACCATCTAATACCAAATGTAATTAGTTACAAATTGCCTGTTACAACTTAATTAAACTTCCTTGCCTCTCTGCTGCTTAAGCAACATGTAGATTCTTTTATGGACTTGCCAATTAGTGCATGGGGATTCTGCTTTCTAATTGGATAAAAAAAGTAATAAACTGAGCAGTGTGCTGTTGATATCCAGAACTGACTTTGTTAAAAAAATAGTGAAGACAGGTTTAATGCTTCAAATATTTATCTCAATTGAAATTGATTAAAACAATTTGAGGTTCCATTAGGTATAGATACAATCCTTTTGTTAACAAAGTCCATCTGGTCTAAGAAAGAAAATTAAGATTCACTAATTGAAATCTGGAAGCTTTTTCCAAACATGCATAATTCATACTGACAGAAAACAGAAGCTGCTATTCACCACAAACTGTCAAGTAGATGAATGTTTCATTTAGATGGAATTTAAGATTTCACCCAGCAAGAATCTACGAATACTTATAGTAAGTCACAGCCTGAGAAAAGCAAATCTGTTCTCTTTTTAATGGAGCAGTATTAAAATCTTTTTTTTTTTTTTGACTGTGAAGCCATCTTAACCTTAAATGGCACCACATTTGACCTTTCTTGCTGCCAGAACTGGAAGGACCTTACTAGACCATGAGCACTATTCAGCTGTGCAAACACCTTCATTAGCCAGCCAATGATTCTCCTTTTTATATATCAGCAGAATGCTGCTTTTGTGTCAGGATGCCATTCTGTTTTATAAGAGGGCTACATTTAAGTATTCCTCTCCTTGGTTTCATTTTTTCCCTCTCACCCTCTACCCTGTCCCTCAAAAAACAATCTCAGAACAGATCATTTATTCAGTCTCCAAAGTGGTGCCACAAACAGTCACATTAATGCAGCTGAGCAGACTGCAAATCAAGAGGAAGACTGGAAACAAATAGCTGCAGGGAAGATGGGCCAGGAAATTTTTAGATGATCATAGCCCTGAAAGGCTTCACATCATAGGACTATGGCGAGAGGGACATTAGCATAAATCCTTTCTGCATCAGCACTCTAACCAACCCTGGGACAGCTACAGGTGATCTTCTCTTCCAGGTATTTATAATTTCCAAGCTGCTCCTTTATCATCATGATATTTTTCCAACACAACTTAAATGATTACTTTTTCCTGAAGTAGCGTGGAAGGTATCTTGTATCAACAATATGGTTCAGCTCAAAGCGTGTTTAGCTTTAGATGGATCTTTGCATACACAAATATCCACAAAATAATGAAAGTTCAGGCTTCATGGAAGACACTGGGCAACTCTACCCTTGATTTTATTAATGTTATGTTTTGTTACCCAAAAAAAATTCACTGCTCTTGAAACAGAAAAATTCAGGTCTGAAACGCAGTGGTTATCAAGCGGTAATGGGGGGAAGAAACTGGTGAAGGAGATGCTAGAATTGAAAATTTCTGTTCTGTTTTATGGCATGCTCTGGATGTACTTTGTATCAAGAAAGCTTGGCTGAGCTGAGATAAATAATTGCTCAAATCAGTATACTCAGGCAAGAAAAAAAATCAAAGCCATAGCACTCTGAGGAAGGCACAGGTGTTTTCTCAGTGAACCACCTGCTTATGAATAAATACAACAAAGGTGACAAAAGCAAGGTCTGGTTTGATGATAATTTGAAGATGAGAAAAATTATTAGGAAGATAGGAATAAATAAGTGTTGTGTAGATTCAACAAAGTCATGTAATAGAGTGGAAAACATCTCTCCTTTGGTCTGCATAGCTACATTGAGGCATAAACGCACAAAATGGAAACCATGCAACGACAATACAGGTGCTATAGAATAAGATTTCAGCCAGTGGCGGTGTGGAAAGTGCCTGACCTAGTTCAGGTAGCTGCAGCAGCTGCCCAGCTGCTTCCACAAGAATTCCATAGTGACTAATTTAGCCTATTCCTCAGGTACCTCATCCCATCTAGAAAATCTTATCCTATACTTCTGGAATATGCAAGATTCAAACCTTTTTTTTTTCTCTCTTTCCTCTGCTGGACCCAGAGGATGGATCTCATATAATTTATAAGCCAGGAAATTTCTTTTTCTCTAGATTTCTCAGTGACTGTACATCCATTCTGAAAACAATAAATATTTTATTTCAGATACAGTACTAGTAAATTAATAACAGTGACTAGTCACAAAAATTAGTATCTCTTTTTTTTTTAATGCAAACATTCTGATTATTAATTTTTTGGACTGAGCAGGACAGAACTGATTTTCAGTAAATATCCTGTGCAGAGTAACTTGCCATTTGAAACTGAGATTCATTTATAGAGCCCTGAAGAGACAGCTGAAAGACTACTCAAAGTATGAGCCCAGCAAATGCAAAAGTTTTTTCTACTTCCTCAGCTAACAATTTTCCCTAGAAACTGTTATTCAAAAAAAACCCACTCTCATATATATATATATATATATATATATATATATATATATATATATATATCTCCAAATTCAGAAATATGTAATCTCAGACATACTTTAGATTTCTCTGGTATGACTATTTCTGTAGCTGGGAGTTAGAAAAAGAACGTGTTCACAATCCACAGATCAGAGGAACAGAGAGAGCTTCTCAGCCTGTATTAATCTGAACATATCCTTACATCCAAATGAAGGATAAGAGGCCCTAATTCAGAACAGCCTTTATGTTCTAATTTTATATGGCATACAGCAGCAAATAGTGGGGGCAGAGAAAGCCTGCATCCTATGATGCAAGACTTTGGGCATTAAAGTCCATTCTTTTTAGGTGGTTGGGGTCTTTTGGCTTTTTGTTGTTGGAGGTTTTTTTAGATTATATTGATTGTTTTATGTGTTTCAGCTCTATTTTTGCAGTAGTGGAAAGGTGGTCTGCATGACCTAAAAGCCAGTTACTACTTCTCTGACTAGAAGGATGTTTCCAAGGGAACCACTGTCATCTGGACTAGAGCCATTTAGCCACTGCTACCTTGAATGTATTTGAATATATTTCTCACTCCTTGCAAATTCCCTTTCCTTTGTGCCCTCAGCCTCTACCCACCCACAGTCCTGCTCTTTTTTTTCAGCAATTTCTTGCCAACATGAACTCTACAGCAAGAGTGAATACAGTCCTTTTTCACCACAAGCATGTTTTAATTGTCACACTGCTGTCAGGCTATGGAAAACCATCGATTCCTACTGCACCCTTAATGAAGTGACAAGTGGCTTAGTATAAAACTAACATCCTGGTTAACACCAAGTGGGTTATTAATGGATTATATTAATCCAGTTTTCATGCTTTAACTCATCACTATCAGTCCAAGGGTAATCACCCATTTTTCTCATTTATGTCTTAGTGCATTGACCTATTTCTAACTAATAGCTAGAACCTCAGCCTCTACATTTTGCAATAAAAACCAAAATAAATACAATATTCAAAAATTAAACAACTAAACCAGATTACTGAATAGATATTTCCATTTGTGACATGACCTGAGGTCCCAGTTTCAATGTTTGGTTACATTTTTTTTCATGAGACTGAAGAGGAATTCAGCAGTCTGTTATTTCCATCATCTTGTATGTGATGGCAAAAAGAAAAAAAAAAAAAAAAAAAACAACTCCCATGGTCTTATAATTCCCATTTCACTTAAATCAGCTGCAGATTACAAATAAATTGATAAAAAACCTTAAATATTTATTTATATTTATGTTTATAAAGTGCCTATCACCATATCAGAAAGCATTATTTGGAACCACTCAATTAAGCTGGCAAAGTGTGGTGGCAGTGGGGAAATCACAAAGGTCATTGCATCATTTATCTGCATTACAAAGAGGAAAGTCAATTACCATTACACATTAACTTCTAACCAGATTTAGTGACTGGATGATAATGACTAGAATAAAACTCAGGGGCTGTAAGTGATAGGATCATTTTTAGGTTTCTTAATTTCTTTCCTGTGAGATGGAACAGTATAACAGTATCTTATTGTGACTGTGTCTTTAAATATCACATGTGTAAGTAATTGTATATGAGGCTAAGTCAAGCTAAATTCAAGGTTAGCTCATAGTGGATGTTACTGATGTGCTTCATACACTGAGGAATCAATGGAGATACTTCTATACACTTAATTAAAGTACTGTAGTTATATAAGCTACATGCATTCTTTTTAGGGTGCTGTGATGATTGTTATGAATTTTTTAAACCAGAGAAACAAAGATTAGCACTGTGGACTGCATTCTGTAGAATACAAGCTCTGGTGGTTCAGCAGCTGACGGGGCTAAACCTCATCAAAGCAAAAGAAGGTTAAGGCTGCTTTCCAGCTTGCAAGAGCAGGTCTTGCAGAAGGCACTGTATAAATGGATTATTAACCCTAAATAGTTAACTATACTAATACCTGTTCCCACTCTTTTGTAAGCTATCAGGCTGTCAACAGATTAACTCTTAATACTTAGCAGGGGACCTGTGTGTTAGTTGTCAAGTGTTTTAGTATTTACCAAGCTAGAGTGAACTGGCATATAGCAGTCAGAACCCCTAGATGTGGTCAGCCTGAAGTGATAATTGCTATGGCTTTAGGATGGGAAAAATTAGGAGAGTAGAATTAGGAGAAGAGTAGCAGATGCAGCTGACTGCAGTGTTCTTGTTTACATCAAGATTCTGAAAGAAATGTTGAGGTAGAAGAAAGATCAGCATTCCCTGTGCTGGTGTGAGTGACATCCATTGGAATTTGTGAAATGATTTAAGTCTAGGTCTTAATGTGCAAAAGTGCCAATCTAGTGGAGCCACATATTGCTGCTAATTGGGATCCTTCAGCTCTGAAGGCCATTAATCTCACTAAATAAAGTGCAGGAGCAGAAAAAGCCTTCTCCTAGACTAGATCAAATTATCAGACATTGTCCTTATAAGTAATTATATACATAACTACAAAAACCCAACTTTTGCACAAGCTGCTCAGCTCTCTTCAGTCAAAGCTCTGACAAACTATGCTGAATTATTACTAAATCTAGGAAAATTTCAGTACAAATGTTTTCAAAAAACTTCTAATACTGTCAGTTAGAAAAACTGGCCTCATCAAAGCAACATAAAATCACAAATAATTTCATTCTATTGAGCAACAAACTGAAGTTGGTAAATGAACCAGGCATTGTTAGTGAATGAATGGGATGATGGCTTCCTAGATTCCAGACTATATCATTAAGCCAGATAAAATAAAATTAAAAAACAAAATAAATAAAAAACACACAAAAACCAAACAAAAAACCACAAACAAACAACAACAACAAAAAAGCAAACCCAAAGACAGTGTCCATGACCCAAGACAGTTTCTCTCAGAAAACATCAGGTTTATTCTGTTTCTGTCATACTGACCCTATCTTATTTCCCAGCTAGAATGTAGGGGAATAAATTGTTGCCTTTTCAGCTGCAATTTCCTTAAGGCTTTATTACTGAAATGTAACTGGGCATATTACAAGACAGAGGAAAGGACACAGCATTATCATCTACTCTGCAAATACCATATATATTCATAATATTTCCTTCTTCAGCGTAAGCCAAGTGCAGAAACACAATTTCTATAATATAGCCTAATGGGAGGATGAGGCTTAACTCCATTTGGGTTTCAAAGTCCTACTTCAAAGTAGTGTGTGAAGAGATGGTGTAGGGCTCTGCTGCCTTGCAGACATAAGGAGAAATGATGTGTTAGCCTTCTGTGTCTCTGGACTTCTGTAGGACGAGCTCATCTCCAAGTGGATTACATACTCCTTCTCTTAAATGCAGCAGTCCCAGCAGACATCTCCCTGGCTTCTCAGGCTACACTGCTACCCCCATACACCCTGCCAACCTTCCTGCTTCAACAGCCAAAACTGGTTAGCAGGAGGCCGAGCAACACGAATTTGGCTTGTTGAAACGACATATTTTCTTACCTAAAAACAAAAATAAAACCTGCTCATTTTACCCAACAAGAGAGGCATTTGTGCTCAGTAAAGACATAAAGATTTTGTGTCGTGGCCATGCCGCGCTGTGAAACGTTTATTCAGCTGCCGATGCTCTACCATCGCTTCATAAAATTCCTCTATTTAGTTGCTAGCCAGTAACTGCAGTAACAATTAAGCATGTTCCTTTCAGCTGGATAATTAAATGCCAAAACCCCTCACCACTCAATATGTAATTCACTCAACATCTTGTTGTTTGAAGGGGCTAGTGTTCGCAGATAGGATGGATTGAATTCCTAACAACATCTGGCATGAGCAATGGACTTGGCTGTCTCAGTAATAGCATTACATTCATGGTAGGAATGACAGCTAAATGTGGAGAGATGGATGGGCCTTTTCTCTGAAGTGGCAGATTCATGGTTGTAGGCTAATGAATCAGTATGTTGTAACCTCTGGCCATGTACATACTGGCCTGTTGGTAGTGACAAGCTGCATCAGGAGGTCCAGAGTAAATTGTAGTTGTCAGGTCTAATGGAGAGGGATGCTGGCTTATAAGTTACTGGGAAAGCTGAGTATAGTTTCCATTCCAATAATCTGGATCAAAACACTTCCTGATTGCTTTGGTCAATTTATTCTGTCACTTAATTAAACAAAAAGCATTGCAAGTCTCCACAGCAAGAGCAAAGGACAAAAGGAGACTCTTTAACCTTGGAAAAGAAAAATGTTAGATCTAAAGTAAAGTTTCTTTTTCCATAGAACCTAAGTTTATAGAAAGATTTAGAATGCCTGTGTGTTTTCATGTTCGTGGATGCCCTAATATTAATGTGTTTTTAATATCAAAACCATTGAAAATAAAGGATGCAGAGTGCAAGTCACATCTTTGACAGCATCCTACAACCAGACACACACACCAAAAAAAAAAAAAGTAAAAAAAATAATAACATCTAAATGGATCAGATGATGATCCAAACCCTGAAGAAACCATATGGTAATTAATAGATTGAAAAAAGAGTATATCCTGGGTTTCTGATACATTTAGAGTGGAAGAAGAAAATACAGATAAAATAGCAACAAAAGACAAGAGAGATTTTTAATTTATTTTTTTTAATTGTCTTCTGCTTAGCAATTAACTATAAGTGACTGCTAGACAGATTTTTTTTCCTCAGGCCTCCAAGGACACAGAAGAGAATTAATAGATGTTTTGAATGTACACTATTGACACTTATCAATATGATCCCTTCCACCTTTTCTTAAATTGCACTACATTAATTAACTGAAGTCTAGAAGGAATGATGCCTGAGCAGTCTGGGCTGAACAGACTTGTCCCTTGAGAAATTAATTCAGTATATATGTGTCCATTATTAGCATTTTCCTGCCTCACTGAGATATATTGTACTGAAGTGTGAAATACCTAAAGCAGAAGCCATTATGCTGCAGACCATAATATATTCTGCAAAGCTCCAAAGAGTTCATTGTATCCAGCCCTGTGTTTGCACTTTTTTTTTGTGTATGTGTCTGCTGTTCATGTGTAATGATTTGACTCTGCCCCTTCGTTTCTCTGTTTCTCAGCACTTTTAAAAATATGATGATTTGTCTCAGGAGAAAAGTTGTTTCCTGATGGCATGTATGATGGCATGCATGACATGAGGATAGGCTGAGGGAGCTGGGCTTCTCCAGCCCAGAGAAGAGAAGACTCCATGGGGACCATAGAGCTGCCTTCCAACACCTGAAGGGATCCTACAGGAAGAATGCAGAGGGACTTTTCATGAAGGTGTCCACAGACAGGACAAGGGGAATGGTCTGAAGCTGAGAGAGAGTAGGTTTAGACTGGATCTTAGAAAGAAGTTCTTCAGTACAATGGTAGTGGGACTAGATTGCCCAGGGAGGCTGTGGCTGCCTCCTCCCTGGGGGTGTTGAAGGCCAGGTTGGATGACTCCTTGAGCAGCCAAATCTAGTTGAGAGGTGGCCCTGCCCATGGCAGGGAGGTTGGAGAAGATGATCTATGAGATCCCTTCCAGCCTGAGCCATTCTATGATTATCCTAAGGAAGTCAGAATGCAGCAGATCTGTGATTTTAAGTGCAACATCATTGAAATGCATTGTTATTTATTAAGGTGAAATGGTTAATGAGGGATATTTCACCCTAAATGTATGATGGCACAGTACAAAATATTGGCCACTGGTGTGGAGGTGGAGGATGGGGAAAACCTGTAAGATGTAAAACTCGCTTCAAAACATGGCGTGATAAAAGTTTATCCTGAATTAATACTGTCCCATGATTAACTTGGTAAAAGAGTAGCACACACAGTGCAGAAGAATCCACAAGCAGCTGTTGTAACATTTAAGGGAGTATTTAACTTTTTTTTTTTTTAATTAAAATGGTGTTAACATGAACAGTGGTGAACTAGATGAGCACCATTTACAAACCACAGAGAAAAGAGTGACTTAACTTTTTTTAAGAAGCTCATCTGAGTTTAGCAGTCCATTTTCTTTTCTAATCCTTGAAGTGGATTGTTGAAATATATCCATGGAATGGCATCTTGGATTATGTTAATTGAGATTTTTTTTTTTAGTTTATTGAAAATGTCGCTTCGTAGAAATCAGATTAGAGCCCAGGAGCACACCAAACTTCTTCTGAAGAGCTTACACCAGCTGGCAAGAGGGAAATAAAATTTGGAACAAAGAGAGTGTGAAGGAAAGGCTGAGTTTCAGGTACAAAGCTTAGCCTGTAGCACACGGCCTATAAGGAGGGGCTGAGGGAGCTGGGGTTGTTCAGTCTGGAGAAGAGGAGGCTGAGGCGAGACCTCATCACTCTCTACAGCTCCCTGAAGGGAGGCTGGAGCAAGGAGGGGGCACCTTCTTCTCCTTGGTGGCAAGCAACAGCATCAGAGGAAATGGTTTTAAGCTGTGCCAGGGGAACTTCAGGCTGGATGCTAGGAAATACTTCTTCAGAGAAGGTTCTCAAACCCTGGCATGGTCTGCCCAGGGCAGTGCTGTAGTCACCATCCCGGGAAGTGTTCAAGCACTGTGTGGCCCTGGCACTTAAGGACATGGTTTAGTGCTGACCTTTCAGTGCTGGGTTGAAGGTTGGACTGGATGAGCTTGGAGGTCTCTTCCAACCAGAGGTTTTGTGTGACACAAATCACTCCTTATATTGATTTCTCATGAAATCTAGACCATTTCATCAAAGCTGTATATATATCCAAGAATATTCAGATCTACCTAAATGTGAGGTCAAACAAACTGACTTTTTGACGAGAGGTAACTAAATTTGTAGCTATTTCACACAATTTTTTTTTCTTGTAACTGTCTATAATACGTAGCAGAATTTTTCAGGTATTTGCTGCTCATGCCTGTGTCTTCTCATTGCTAGTATCTGTGACCCCAAAACGTTTCAGGACCTGTATTGGCATCACCACTTTCCCACGCAGCATTACAGCACATTCCGATTTAATTAGGAGTGGCATCTTTTATTGCAATGCCAGCAATAATTTTAAGCAAATACCATCTCCTGCAGTCTATTCTGTGCAATTAAATGAAAGCTACAGAGGGAAACCTCATATCCTGTGGTTTTCTGAGAGGAAACGCTGTGGCATTAAAGGTTGCGTTCAATTGTTTCTCCTGTAACTGAGAAAGTTGGTTCCATTAGTTGTTCTAACTGAAAAAGTTAGTGCAGATTTCTATTCTAATAGTAGGTGGAGCTGTAATTTTAACAATGCATTGCTGTTAATAGATGCCACAAGGGAAGGTTACATGTGAGCAGCAGAATGCTTTAAATTCTCATTGCACAATGAGTCTCTCATTTGCAGAGGGAAAATTTTTGCTGAGTATCTCATTGAACTGACTTTTTTTATTCCTTTGCTTGCCACAGTGTTTTAGGAGCTTCATCACAAGGTGGCTTACTTCCTAATAGTCATCATGCCTTTTCAGTCTCATTTTCTCCTTCTTTTTATTCCCCACCACCACCTCAGGAAATGAGGAATACTCCTGGGTTTTACTTTTTGCTTTGGGTCCAGCCATTATCAAGGTGTCAGCCTGTTTCTGGGAATTGTGCTCTAGCTTCTTCATTTTACTTGGGAACTGCAGCAACAACATATGACACACTTTGGGCTATATGCTGTATGGCTCGTTATTTTTAAGAGACTGCTTTCAAAATTCACCATTATTCTTTATTTACTTATGGACCAAATTCTCCATCTTTGTTTGCAAAAAAGAACACTGTCAGAGGGCAGCATCTCCATGCTGTTATAATCATCATCATTATAGAATCATCATAGAATGGCTTAGGTTGGAAGGGACCTTAGAGATCATCTATTCCAACCTCCCTGCCATGGACAGGGATACCTCCTACTAGCTCAGGTTTCTGAAGGCCTCATCCAACCTGGACTTCAACACTTTCAGGGAGGAAGCAGCCACAACGTCCCTGGGCAGCCTATTCCAAAGTCTCACCACCCTTGTACTTAAGAACTTCTTCCTAAAATCCAGTCTGGGCTTCCTCTCCCTCAGCTTCAAACCATTCCCCCTTGTCCTGTCTCTAGACGCCCTCATGAACAGTCCCTCTGCAGCCTTCCTGTAGGATCCCTTCAGGTATTAGAAGGCAGCTCTAAGGTCCCCCCCAGAGTCTTCTCTAGGCTAAACTCACTCCAACATCTCTGTGTCCTTCTTAATATGGGGACACCAAAACTGTCACTAACTTCAAGTGGCTCCCATCTGAGCAGAATCTAGTTGTCAGCTCTGGCATCATTGGATGGATGAGATAGGAACTTAGCACCTTTTCACATCTTGCCTAGTATTTTCTAATCTTGTATGTAATTTCTTTAGTCAAGAATTTCTAATCACTGCTTAAAAACTAACTGTAATGAAGTTTTAATGAAGTTTGAACCTCATTAGTCCAAAGTAAACAAAGGTTTCTCTCAGAAATACCTTTTTTTTACCAACAACTGCTTCTAATCCAAGTAAATTAGTTTTCCAGTCTTTACTTTTAATCCATTCTGGAATTTTAATTTTTTTTCAATTTAATATAACTTTAAATTGGCTTTTTAATTTCTAACTGTCCAAAAGACAGATTATTCTGGGAGGTTTTGGCATCTATAAACATAAATGGGAGAAAGGAAAAAAAAGAACACCATAGAAGTGAAGTGAGCAGAGTAGCTTTGGGAAACTGGATGTGTTAACTCAATTTAATGAAGGTTTGAGTTTCAAGTGATAGAAATGTAGAGAGAAAAGTAAACAGGAGAAAGGTGTTGTGAAAATAAAAGCAAGTGGACTGAGAAAGAAACATAGAAATTGAGGCTAGTGCCAAGGAAGTGTAAAAAAAAGAGGTGGAACAAAGAATTATCTGGAGGTACTTATTTACAAAGACAGAGGCTGATTTCCTTTGACACTTCTGAAAAGATGCTCAATCTCAGAACTTCAGATATGTGATAATTCATCTCAAACTGCTAACTATCATCTGGGCTAAAGTTTTTTCAGCACCACTGTCAGCACAGTCTCTTTGTGTGGGAGATTATACATTGATAAATGTATATTTTTAGCTTCCCTTCCAGCTCTGTTGCTTGGTTGGGGATTTTGTGGTGGCTTGGGTTACTCAGTTGTTTGTGTAACTAGTTAGTTACTTGCAATTAATATGCAAAACTAAATTATTTAGACTAGTCTCTTCCAAAGCAGCAAAGTGGTATAAATGTTGAAATCCTATAGCCCCTTAGATTTAGCTAAAGGTAGGTATGTTTCTTGGATTAATAGGAGTGGTGACAGTTAATATGTTCAGTAAATATGCTGACAGTTAATATGCTCAGTATGACTCTATAACTAGTCATAACATCTGGGGTTGCAATTGTTTGATTGGTTGGTTGATTGGGTTCCCTATGTCTGCTGAAGTTCTAGGCAAAAAATTATTTGGCTAGTAGCCTGATTGTATCACTAGGGCCAAGTCTGGGAGCTCATAGCAAGACTTTTAATATGCTTCTGTGAATTCCTAATCAGGAATCCTGCGAGCCAAAGCCTATAACAATGTCTGTGCTTTAAATAAAACACAAAAGTGGCTTGTGGACCTTCACATGCAGATGTCCAGATTGTACATAGAAAGCAAAAGAATATACAAAAACACATTTTAATTTCTTTTCTTTTAGAAAAGCTATTTTTTCCTCAGTGCCTCAGTTCTTTATACCTTCTTCTTTATACCTAATCTAATCTCCTCCCTTTCAGTTTGTTACCTCTCATCCTATCACTAAAATCCCTCATAGTCACTCTCCATCATTTACATAGGCCCTCCTTAAATACAGAGAAGCCAGTACCAGGTCTCACCAGAGCCTTCTCTTCTCTGAGCTGAACCCCAACTCTCTCAACCTGTCTTCACAGGAGAGGTGTCCCACTCCTCTGACCATTTTTGTGGCCTTCTCCTGGCTATATCTGTAACAATAGAGTAACACACTGTGAACTATGCTGATTAAATGTACAGATGCTATACAGATATCAAAAGCAGAACTGAAGCAGAAGTTGGAAACAGAGGCTCTCCATTTCACAGAAGGAAGTTGAGCACACTTACAGCAGGCTATAGCATGCTATGGAAATTCAGTTATGCAGTGAATCAGATTTGGGTGAATAAGTGTCCTTCCCTATCCATTTGCCACTTACTACTTGTAAAAAAATTACACAGTTAGTTTCTCCATTCAAAAACTACAGGCCACTATAATATCTGAGTATGTGTCATACAAGTTTAAGAACTCAAGTATTTTCCACAGCTACCACAATCAGGCAATCTCCCAGATTCTGGTTTTAAGTATGAAAAATTAATAAAATATTAATTTAACTTCAGTTTTCAATGCATTTTGAAACACTGCCAATAATTGCATTGCTTTGGGAGAACATTCAGAATGGAAAGTACTATTGCAGATTTGTTTGAAAAGTAAACTCTGAGCCATGGAGCTGTAGACTTCATTACACAAGTCTATGAAAGTGTGTGGGTTTTTTTTTTTTTTTTCCTCCTCGTCCTCCTAGGAGTTCTCAGTTATAATGCTGTGTCAAAAAATTGCTCCCCAGCACTTCAGGTTCAAGTAGAGGGAATTCTGAACTCACACCGGTGCTCCATAGGAGGCCTCTAACAAAGCAAGACAAGGTCTGTAGGCAGACACAGTACCTTTTATTCTACCACCTGGTGTGGCTGGAGAAATTAGACATGCTTTCAGGCACACAGGCCCTTTTTGTAGGACTGAAATAACTTTAAAAACTAAATACTAGTAGAGGCCAATGGCTCAGAGTTTAGTAAGAAATGTATCAATTAGACCATCTTTGAAAGAAAAGATAGTAGGCTACTACGGACTAGAGGAGATGTAATTAGAGGAGAAGTAAAGAGAGACAGAGATGGTAAAGTACTTACAGCCCAGGGAAGAGAGAAAGAAAAGTGTCCTATGGAACATGGAAGGGTTGGGAGGGAGAAGGATAGAGACTCTATTCTACTGTAAAATCAGTATCTCTCTACAGGTAACGATTATCAGGAGAGAGATATTTTTGTTCTCAGCACCTCTCAAACATGTTTTGCAGTATTCTTTTTTATTTCCCATTAAAACAAATTATACCATCTCCACTTCCTGCTTCCCCCATTAATGAATTGCATTCTTTCTTCTACTTTTAGTGCTACTGACATTCCCACACATTCAGCTTTCCAAGCTCTGGATCTATTTAAATACAGGTAGAAATCTCTGGGCTTCTTAGCATATTATAACATATATTACTTAAAATAATTCTTTATTATGTGTACTATTTGTTTTTAAATATGATAGGTGTCCATCAATTAATATTATCTTTTATCATTTAAGAAGAATATTAGGGCTAAATCATAATCTGTTCTAGCAGAACTGCAATCTTCCTCAAATGCAAATCAAACAACAAAAAAAGTAATAATAACCAAAAAAAAATTCTACCTTGTGAGTGTCCCTTGGTTTGAATTGGTTTATTCATGACATAAATCCTAATAATTCCTTGTTAGTTTGTAACTGGAAAAATATAAACATGAAAATTAAAGCTTGTTTCAAAGGGAAAGCTGAAACATCAGTTCAAGGGGAAAAAAATCCATCTGCAACGTTTTAACATTTTGAAATTATTTCTGCCCATATCCACAGATTTCTAAGCAGGTCTAGTTAAGGTATGGTTATAAACATCGGTGGCGTTTTGCTTATCATGTCTGTAGCTTTTGTACTTGTACGGGGTTGGAGCTGGCAACGTTTGGAAGGGACTCCAGCAGGTGGAGATAAAGAGTAGCAACGAACGCGAGGTGCCCTCGAACGGCGCAGTCTGGTTTTCATCATCTGGGAGTTTGTGTGGTTTAAGTGACACAACTTGACAGAGAAGGATGACTGATTCAGTGTTACAACCACCGCCACCCTTACTCTGCAAAACCAGTAGACTGCCTGGTGCCTCTGTGCTGGCAGTGCCTTTGGTTAATCACACGACGGCAGCTGGCCGGCAGGACGCTGCAGCTCAGGGCCAGCTACGCTGATTCACTGCCTTGTCCTGAAGCGTCTGAAGTGACTAACGACGCAGGAGAACGAGATCCAGCAGTAACGAAGCATGCTGAAAACTTCTAAGGTCACCAACAGGTGTTTAACATTTGTTTGGTGGACCAGCAAGACAGGCTGTTTGCAGAGGCAACATACAGCATTTTCCTGGGGGCAGCAGGTATTCAAAAAAGGGACTAGGAATATTATCCAGGAAGAGGTCAATGAAGACAGGAGATTTAGTTTCCAGTAATTCAGATAGAGGTACTCTCTCCTGTTCCCTGCTGGACACAGTAATTCATTGTGTGAGGAGCCAACATGAAAAATTAACTCTCTGCCTCACAGGCATTGAGTCAGGATAGTCAACACATTATGCAACAAAAGAAATCTCTTCAATTATGATAACTACTTATTGTGTAAGAACACAATTTGTTGACTGACTGTGGGAACATCATCAGGAAAATATTGCCCCACAGCAAAACCATAGGTCCTGAGATCCTGACACATTCATTTTTCCTTTCATTTCTTTATCCTATAACCGCTTTCTGGGTTATGAGCACAACCTGAAGTCTTGCATAAGGAGATCTAGGAGACATGTTAGCCAAGGCAGCAGTGTTACTGGCAGGGCAATTGTCATCCCTCTGTCATCTAACAAACTTAAGCTGGTTATTACCCCCTTTTTGCATCAGTAGGAGCAGACAACCTGATGAGGCACTCATGAATAACCTGTCAGGTGGTTTTGACTATTTTAGAAAGATGTGTGCAAAATATTGGAGACAGTGTGAGAGTTAAAGTATGGCCTTTGAGGTATGACTGCCCATGGTTGAAAGACATGGATCTCAAACAGGAATTTGTTTTCAAATTGAAAATGGTCTTATAGATTAGTCATTTAGTGCTGCTACTCTGCTATAGACCTCTCACAGGCTCTGATGAAGTCTCTGGATTCTGCCATTCATTGGGTCTCACAATAATGGGTTTAAATGTGCAAAACTGCACTACCTCCAGTACTGGAACCTGTATTTGAGAGGTGGCTGGAGCTTCTTCTATTCTAAATATTTGAAATGCAGAAAGACAAATTCCTGTCATTCTGTTTTGTATTGCTTTTATAATTGTTCAAGATAATTAAGCCCAGCTTTTTAAAATGTACAACTTAAACCTCTTTGTATCTGCTTTTATAGTCCATCTTTCCTGAAATTAGGTACTGTGTCACACCTAGGGTATGATAAATGATGGTACTGAAACCTGTCTTCAAAATTCAATCCTAGAATCAGAATAATTTTGTCATATAATTTTCAGTAAATTTGAAAACCAGATACGTTTCATACATTCTTGTTTCTGATTTTTTTTTGAATAATCAAAAGAACCATCTAATTCTTTTAGCAGTATGAAATCCATATAACCATCTACATAGACACAACAAGCCACAGATCCCATCGAATGAAATAAAGTTCAAAATAATATATGTGGTGTATTCAAAATGTTACAAAGACCCATAAAGTCTTCAAATTCTGAAGGCTTTTTTAACAAATGTTTCTCTCATACTAGAATACGTCCCCCCCCCCCCCCCCCCCCCCCTCTGGTGTGTGTGGTCTTTAGCATTGCAGGGTTGGAGAGCAATGAAGGTTTGCATTGAGTCACTGCTGTACTAGCATTCAGTAGTCTAATCCTTTTTTAAATGCTTAAAAAAAAGTCAAACACATACATAGACAAGCAGATACTGTAAAGTTTGCTTATTCTGAAGGTCTATTTCTGATCATAAAATGTTAGTAAATATTTGGTGTTTGGAGATTAGATTTAGCACATTTGCATTGATTTGCAGTTAACATGTTGCTTTCTTGGTGACTGTTCCATGGACTGCTGTATATCATCAGTGACACAACAGAATGTAAAGATAAAGGTTAAATGGAAAGAAGTCTGTTGTGAATATGGCCCTGGTCTGTTTCTGAAATCAATGCTTTATGGTAGTTATACTTGGATAACTTTTCACTTCTTTAAGCACATTGCAGTTTAACACTATCAGATCCTGGATCTCTAATTATTTTTCTGGTGTTATTTTTGTTGTTGGGTTGTTTGTTTTGGTGGTTCTAGGATGGGGGGGTTTTGTTATTTTTTGTTGTTGTTGCTGCTGTTGTTTTCTTTTAAAATGCTGTCATTTTATAGCCTTTACTATATTTGTTAAAGAACAAAGATGCTTTTCTTCTTTCCTTATATGATTTATTGACTATTATGCTCCCAACACTTCCAAATTGCTTCCAAAGGTAATAAAGTAGCAAGATAAATTCTAACAAATGTATGATTTAAAATACAGAATTCACTTGTTGACTCTACAGACAGAAAGTTCAACATTAATGCTGTAATTTTTGTGGTATTTAAGGGTATTAGAGTAAATGCAAAAAGATCCTTTTATTTTGCCACACTGCATCAGTCCAAAGGTATTAGTTTAGAATATGGGAGATATTTATGGTGCAAGTAATACAACAGCCCTTCAGTGGTTCCAAGACTGTAATGGCAATATGCTTTTGCATTTACTTTCATAGCTTTGCTTACTAAGCCAAAACATGCCTGAAACAGAGATCATAACTGTCCAGTGATGATGTGGACTATGTCCTTAGCTGTTATAAACCATCCTGGTTCTGCTAATTGCATGTACTGTTCATGAACAAGCAGTTCCAAACAAACTGGTGACATTGATATTTGGATACATTTTAATGATCCATTCCAGTAATGATTTCATATCAGAAAATAAATTAGAGAAGGAAACAAAACTGCTATCATCTAATATTTTTCCCTCTCCTCCCACTTGTGAATTAATAATTTCTGCTTTACCATCTTCACCTTCTTCTCACTTGCCTTTCATTTTTTCAGAATTATTCCACTATTATTCCATTATTTCCTTACTTCTCAAATATCCAGTGTAGCTCTTCATCTGAATTCATTTCTCAGAATGTCTACAGCAAAAATTCTCATCTATGTGCACAACTTTGTTCTGCCCTAATTGCTTTGCAGATTTGTCTTACAATGCTTCTTGTAGACAGTACATTTTAGTGGGAACTTAGATTTTGAGTCTTTTGTCAATTGTTTTTTAAATCCTTCCTGAACCACCATTCTGACACTCCATACAAACTGGGCACAATTGGTTGGCATAAATGGAAGACTTACTTCTCTGTTGTGCCATAAAGCAGACACTTTTTTTCCCCCCCTCTGATTTTAATATAGAGAATATCATTACAATTAAGCACTACACGAGCACATGGAAATTCTCTTTATGATGGTTTCAAATCTATTAGGTGTTTGGAAACTACTGGGCTATTGGCAGGTACAGACACCAGCAAAAATACAACAATACCTAAATGCTTCTGTTCTATTCCCCTTTGGACAACAGAAGTGCAATTTCCGTTGCAGAATTTTTGCTTTGTATGAATTTGATGAATTAGATAGAAGAGAAAGAAATCTATTTTCCTTAATTTTGCCTGTTTATAACAGTGAAATGCAAAATAAATAAATAAATTCATTACTTATCTGTGGTGATTATCATCATTCATTTGAGGATTTTGATGAGGATCATCTTTCAGCCCTGCTATCCAGCTCCATGTTTCTGCAGCTGAACATGAACAGGCTGAAGCTTGGGATGAACAAAACAAAGATCATTGTGGGAAAGAGGCAATGAGTTGAGCATAAAGCATGCTACAGAGCATATTTCCTTGATGAAAAAAGACAATATCCTCCAGTTTGTAATATTATACAGAATCTCCACTGGATAACAAGTAATTTATGAAGTCATGTCTTTGGTCAAGTTATTGCCTCTTCATTGACATCACAAAGTTTACAGGCTACCTCTCAGAACAGAAAAGGTGCCACAACTGAGAAGAAAAAGGGTTGTGATCCACTAGGATGCATTAATGAAGTACTCTGCAAATGGGTATGAAGCCTGGAAGCAGCTGTCCCCACAGAAAGCAGCAACTACACTAAATTTTTCTTAGAATTGAATCAATCCCCATTCACAATTGGGATCAAATTCAGAAATTAACAAGATATTTGCTACTGCTCATGTCTTCTCGTCTTGACCAATGAAGACCTAGGCTTTTTCAAAATATTTTTCCCAGTACAGAAATGAGTGGAAAACTCAAACATCTCTTCTGACAAATGCACAGCCCAAGGTGCTTTTCCTTTTAAGTGGGTAGACTTCTACCTTTCCAACCTCAGTTTGTTTACAGGTGGAACTACAAGGCCCTCAAATGTTCACTGACTTCATTAGGAAACGTTTACCTCCCTCTTCTAGCCCTACTGCACAAGATTAACTAAAGCATTCGTTTTAATAAACTACCTCCATATTTTAGCTGTATTTCTTGATCTGCCTGCCACTATCCCTGATCTCATGCAGCCTGAATCTCCTGACCTTTAGATCATTTTGTAAGGCCAATATTTTTCTGTTGTATCACACGAGGAGGTAATTAAATAGCAGGCTAAGGATTTCATTACTAGTCCCACAGACCTCTGCAACTGTACTTAGCTTATGTAAAATTACTCATGTGATTTAATTAACTTGTGGCATATTTGTGCATATGGTAAATAGCATTTTCTAAAGATATCATATAAATCATACTTTAAAATGTTGCTAATAAATACTAATAGGTAAGCAAATGCAGGAAAAGGCTACAGCTCTAACATTCAAAGCCTTTCCCTTCTCTCTGCTCTTCCTGTCTAACATTGAGTTTTAGAAAACATAAGCCCTATAGTTACAGGGTGTCTTTATATTTTACTTAGCTGTTCAAGATTTGTTCAAGCTTTCCTCCCATGTGCACGAAAATATTTTGGTTAATAATAGAAAAGTTTGAGAAGCACATTTGTGTTTGAAAAAAAAATTGTCATTAAAATTTTTAGAATTGCAATTGCAAAAGCAAAATTTTATCTGATAGCAGCTTGCAAGCTCTTTTTAATTAACTGCATTAAATAAATTGATTGCACCTTTCCTAATTCTGTTGATTAATGTGTTAAGAATCACTGTGAGATGAAGAAGCAGGATGAGCAGCACTGATGGTATCAATGTTACAGCTGCCTGTCACATCTGCCAAAAAGTAGACTGAAAGTTTCTAAAAAACAGTGAGATGCATTATAATGAAGACTTAGGGGAGAAAAAGAGATGAATACTGGCATTTTAAACCTCTGTACCACTCCTTGCAGACTTGATGACTGCAAGTGGGTGTAGCTGTCAACTAATACTCTCTGAATAACTTTATTACCCAGGGAAATCAGAGACTTCAGTAAGTTTGTATTTTTACCCTCCTGAAACTAACATACACATCCACTGTGCCAAAGAGGTGTGGGATTGTTTGCTGTCTAATGAACATATAGAATCCACAATACCATCTATCTCTGGGTTACAAGTCAGAGGAATATATACCCTTATGGGTAGTACATTTCTTCTTTAATTTCAACCAAAACATGCAGCTCAGCTCTCTTCCATACCTGGGCATGCATAGGTCAACCTTTCAGGTAAGAGAAAGCTCCCTGATCCCAGCAGAGGGAGTATCCCTGTGATCTCCTCACTTTCCTTCTTATTGCTTTAGAGATGCCACAGTCACAATGGGCACTACTACTGCTTTCTGCATTGGCTGTCAATCAATTAGTCCTTGGGGAGCCCAAATCATTTCTGGTTTTAGTTGGACAGCTGTTAGTTTGGGAGAGGAAGAAACTGCTGGGGCATTATGCAGCTGTCAGATAGCAAACCATGATGCTAAGGTTTTATGGCACAGATTTTTCCACCCAGGATGTCCAGCTTCATATCTGTATACAAACTCTCCTTTTAATGGCCATGGCCACCATCTCTTGCCAGTCAATCAGTGTCTCAGAAGCATTTTCTCTGGCACTGGGAGGCACAAATTAGTCAGAGTTTACTCAGGAATCTGTCACGATCTCAGTGCTGGGGTACTGTATAGGAGATAGAGTGGATTTAAGAGATTGAGAAAGAGTTCATGAAGACTTGACAGATCTCCTTGAACACCAAATGCTGCACATCGTATTAAGAACAATGTCAAATTCACCAGGTTATGTGCAGTGTGAAACAAAGGATACCTGTCCTAAGTTTTCTGTGCTTTATATACTTAGAACTGTTACTTCACCTTGTTTCTCAGTGCAGTCCTTCAGAAACATGCATAAATGTCTTCTAAACTATTACTCGTCTCTCTTGATGCCATTCCTTGATTCATCTTCTGTGAAATCAACCTTCATTTCCATCTCCCTGTTCTCTGACCTCCAGAAAATTGATTATTAATTTGGAGGAGAGTTGGTTTTTCCCTATACAAAGAGAGGAAAAAAAAAAACCAAAAAACAATCAGTTTTAAAATGCTGCAAGATTTTAGTCTTCATTTGGAAGCCCAAGTATTAACACCTTGAGCTATCTAGTTCAAGGGCCCCCTGTTAATCTTTTTCTTCACTAATCTTATTTATTTTCTGCCACTTAGGGGGATGGATATTTATTTTACTTGGATTAATTTTGATTGCAGCTTTCTTGACTGCATTTTAAGTATTTCCCATCCATTGCTGAATCCCAGCCAAATCACTTTACCTCATTTCACATTCATTCAAGTAGCTATTGACAAAGTAAAAATAATACTGCAGTGCATAAAAAGCTTGAATAGCTTCCTTTCTGGTTAGTGTAGCAGTTAAAAACTCAGACTAACATCACAGGCAGCTCTGTTCTGAATTTAGAAGAACAGATTTAGATCCTACTCTTCTATCAAACACTTACAGATTTAATTCCTAAAACATTTGCATTTTTGCCAAGTTTTACAGTTTCATTTCTTCAAATCATTCAAGGACTTCTGATTCAAACTTTTATCTGTGTGCCAAATTCAATTTTGTCAATAACAGGGCTATGTAACAACATTTGGGTCTTGAAAGAATTCACATTCCGGACAGTACCTTTAATCAGTCCAAATCAATACACTTTTATCAAAACATTATGAAGAAGGCCAAAGTTGAATGGGGCTTTGAGCAACCTGCTCTGGATGATCTTTACGTTCCCCTTCCATCCCAAACCATTATGTGATTCTATGATTCTAAGACCCATCAATAATTAACTAATGAACCAAGCTGGCCAAATGGCAATCTTTAAGAAGCATTACCTACTCACTTGATATGGAGCTTATAGGCTGAGCTTCAATATCAAATGGGTACAATCAGCTCAGACACATAGAGGCAAAGGTGCTTTTTGTCTTTTGGATCTCAAGCTTATTTTTCTGCATACACTTTCTTATGAAGTATTTATATTTGTTTTCAGGAAAAAAAAACAGTATCTTGCAGTGTCTGTTGTGAAATGAATCCAAACAAAGTTAAGGATTTCTATCTAGGAGAAAAAAAAGTTAAAATTTGAACTGTTGGTTTATGGTATAAATATACTGGCACGATAAGAAAAATATTTCTGTATGAGCTCTTCAGTCAAACTTTCTGAGACCCAGACAATTCTACTAAAGAACAAGCTGGTAGATTTGGAAGCAAGTTTTTGACCTCTGACTCTAAGTGGTACATTGCAGTTTGTCTGAACCTGAAGTAATTTTCTGTAGGAAGACAATTCCATGTATCCAATTACAGCATTAGTGTAAAAATTTTTCCAGCTGTCCAGAAAGTTTTGCTAATTCATGATATCATAACCAGGGTGTTATTAAATCTCACAGCAGCTGGAGACTTGATTCTAGTCAAACAAGATTCCTATAGAGATATCCAGTAGTGATGAATTTCCTGCATATTTTTCAATGAAAAAATCCCCAAACAAAACAAAGAACCGAACAAAACCCAACAACCAAAACCTAAAATTTTTAAAGAAGTCATCAGCAGATTTTTTTCACACAAAAACCTATTTTTAGATTTGTGTGAAGGTAAAAGAGGTTGACATTTATTTTGAAGTCTAAAAACTTGTAGAAAGTAAATCAAATTCACACAATAAGTACATTTATTCCTTCCAATTTCTGTTTCCAAAGACGGGGAGAAATAAAGTTTATTGCTACCAGTTTACTGCTAAGAAGAGACAAAGTACTTGTCCAACTTCATTCTATACACCATTCATTTTGTTGTGAATGCAGAATGTATCTTTCCAATAAAATAAAAAGACAGCACACACACACAGAGAGGAAAAGAAAGGTTCTCATCTGAGTTTGCATTTAGCAAGAAACGGAAAAGCCTAAGGCCTTGAAGATATTTGTGTACATTTTATATTCAAATCAAGTCAAAGTATAATCCTGCCAGACAAAAAAACATTATGTAATTGGCCATCCACTCTAATTTTCAGCATCTTTCTTTATCACCTCATGAAACTTGGTGGCTGATCTAAATACCAGCGCCAACAATGATGTTGTTTGAAAGAACATACACCCTGTTAAAAGAAACCAACAACTATGGCATAGCAGCTTGAATTCTACAGTACTGTAGGATGTCATAGCACCCAGGAAAACAAAACAAAAATCACACCTCCAAAGTACTGTCTAGTGCAAAAGGGGACTGATGATCCTGCCTAGCTTCATTTTTGCACCTTAATGAAGGGATCCAGATCCTTAGTTTTCCTTCAAGACAAGTAGATGCCTCCAGGAATTGTAACAAAGTTGTTTAAATTAGGAATCAGTGAGGCACCTGCTTTAAATATCTGAGTGTACTGAACTGCCTCTTGCTGGTTCCCATCAGAGAAGGCTACAAATGTGATTTGTGCAGCTAAGTTCTTAAAGAAGTGGTGTGGCTGGCTTCATCACCTTCATATGCTTAGGTTGAATCGGATGGTAGTGCCTGCAAATGAGATCTATAAAACTCACCACCTTAAACATCTGTAGCTGAAGCTACCCGAGATAGCTGAGGTCAGCTTTATTACCTCTACACTTGAAAAAGATTCTTCTCCATTTTCTGATCAACTTATGCATGGCAGCAAAACTTTGTAGGTACTAAAAAAAACACAGATGAGACCACTAGCTCTTGTTTTGTCTGTGAGTTAGACAGTATTTTAACATATTAACATCTTCATTAACATGTATTAGTGGAATATATACTCTGAGTTTGACAGGGTGCTGGGCCATCTCATTCCAACTACACGATCACCTGGACAGGTTGGGCCAGATGGAGTCCCTTCCAACCTGCCATCCTATGGCTGTGATTTGCACTGATATAAACACATTTTCAGGGTTGTGCTCTTGGGTTTGCTTTCAGCATATCAACATCATATTTTTGCAGGACGTCTTACTTCCTTATCCTACTCCCAGACTCCTATCCATAGATATCTCCTCAATATCCATAGAGAGAGAGGGAAACTTGGAGTAAAAATAGTTAGAGGACAGAAAAATAAAGTTAGGGAGGGATGGGAAAACTGATTTTGCTATATTTATACCCTATTAAAAGCACTTTGGTTCTGTATTGCAAAACAGACATGGAAACTTTTTAGTGTTTGTCTGGTCTGCAGTTTGCTACTCTTTTCTTTCTTTTCTTATTTTATTTTAATATCCCTCTGGTAACCCTAGAAACAGAGCAAGATTTGCTTTCAGGCAAGAGACACTTCTTGCTAGAACAAGTTAACATTAAGAAAGAAGACGTACTCAATGCTGGAAAATGGAGGCAAGTAGAATGGTTTCTTTGTGAATCTCAGGGGTTCTAACAGCTCTTTTCTGTGCTGAGACAAATTTCAACCCTTACAAGCCTTTTACTCAAGAAGTAGCCATTACTCTGCAGTCCAACTGTGAACTGAAGACAGAGAATATACTTGTTCAGGAGTAGACCCTGCAAGCAGTCCTTATTCCAACAGATAGCTTCATCTACTTCACAGAAGAAAGACCAATCAATATTTTACAAGACTAAGCCCCCCCTTTTTTTTTTTTTTTTTGTTGTGGTTGGAGTTTTTTTTTTCTACATGCACTTTGGAAGAGCTGTATGTCAAAGAAAAATTATATAAAAATGTATTCCTTCAGTGAAAAGTACTGCAGAACAGCAAAGTATGTTCTATCATGACTGCTTTCATTTTCTGATAGCTTAAATTCAGGATTTAAAGACAAAGAACAGAAACTTTTGAAAAATGTTAGCTAGCCTGGACATCCTAGGAAAAAGAATGTATGTGTGGATCAACTCTTTAAGCTCACTCTGGAATGCAGGATAATATGAAGTGATAGCCCCAGATGAATCCAGATGAAGAGTCACAAGCACTAACAGTTTGACTTTACCTGTGGTGCTCCAGTTGGAAAGCAATTGTCTGCAGTATCAGAAGACCTTACCACTGCCCAGCTAGAGGCTCTATACAGGCACACACCTCCCATGAATGTCACAGTTTGGCTCTTAACAAGGACGGCCTCTTAACAGGACTGCACAGCTGTAAAGAATTTCACCTAGATTGTCTGTAGAAATTTTAGCATTAAGTGCTTTCTGATGGTAATGATTTTTTTTTTCCTGTAACTAACTGGCTAAATTGATCACTTAGAAACTATCCATCAGTTAATTTAATGAAATCAGTTACAAAAATCCTGCTTAAATCTGTCTAAGCTACAGAAATCCTGCTGAAATCTGTCCTTTCCTCTTTTCTAAGACGTACACATGCCTGGAATTTTACTGAGCCAGTCCCAGCCTGTGCTGTACACCTCATTTTTCATAGGGAAGCAGATATCTTGCCATTATTATGCTATGAAGAGTGTTCACTCATGTCTCCAAACACAAATGCCTCCGAGAGGAACCTGAGTGGCCCCTTCACTGAGAAGCTAACCTTACTTCTTCAAAACAAATCCAACCATTTAATACAGAACATTTTAAGTTCTAAATTTTAGAAGTCCTGCTGCTATTGTGGAGTGGATTGTAGCACACAGAAATAAGCACGTTTTCCCAGTGTGATGAATGAGGACAGTCAGATATCTAAGCAGAAGCATGTGTGAATACATTCAGAGAGAAAAAAAAAAAAAAGCCAGCCTTTTCCCACCCTGAAGAGGGACAGCATGTTAGCCATGCTCCTCATTTCTGTCTTTCTGAAGAACATGTCTCTAAAGACAGATCTTCACATCCTGTTTTAGAACTGGCCAGATTGGGATTTGTCAGCTCACAAACTCTCAAGTGTATTTTCCCAATCAGCAATGTCAAACTGGTTCCTCCCGCTCTGGATTCCCCAATCTACTAGCTCAGCAATTAGAGGAAACCAAAGTCAAATGTTTATTGTTGGCTTGCTAATGTGATCTACTATGTCCTAAGTCCTCTTTGCTATAGCATTCAGCAGCTGATAGTACTTGCAATCTAATGTCTTTAATTGTCTCTCAAGGTAGGCAGGAAACCTCCCAGGCCCCTCAGCTGCAGTAGGGGAACCTGAGGTAGAAGGACTCAAGGTAAGATTTCACAGATGAAGTGTGCAGTAGCAGAATGAACTGGTATCTGATGTGAAAGAGAGACATTTTTACTCTAGAACAGTTGTTGAACAGTTCTTGTCCAACAGGCCAATTCAGCTTCTTCCAGTGTCTGTCAGTGATTCAGATCACAATAGGAAGATTGAAAATCAAAATGAAAACAGCACAAAGTACTGCTGAGGATGCCTGCTGAAAACCTGTGTGAAAACCAATTGCCTTCTCCTCTCCTGTTTAACCAAACTCCTACATCACTGTTGTGTTGGCACAAGGTTCTTGACTCCACTGGGACTTTTCCTCACTTCCCACAGGTGCCATTCTTTTTTCTTGTCAAGTTAAAAAGTGAACATTGGGGTTTGTGTAGATCTCTTACATCAGTTGCTATGTTTTGCTTATTGACTTGGAGGACAGTGTTTAGTCACCCAAATGACAATCACATGGACAATGCTGATATCCTGCTTCCATTACAAAAAGCTCAATTCACCCTGTTTGTTCTGTTCTGTTAATTATATGTCTTATGTACAAGACCTGCAGAACCTGGTAAAGGCAGACCATTTATCTCTTCATAGTGAACACAATATTTTTTTTTATGGATTTTTGCCATGTTTTCACTATTTGAATGTTAACTATTGATTTATAAGCTTTTAACTTCTATACAATACATAGTATCTTTTTTTCCCAATAGAAAAGTAGGAAAACAAACCTTTCACAGTCTTCTGCTAAATTTTGACCTTTTACTCTAAGACTTTTGGATAAAGCATCCAGCTAAATCATTGACTGCCCCTCAATTCAGCACTCAGCACTAACACTCTTTGCTTCATTCCTGCTAATGAGGATTAATATATTAATGAGCTGTTTCTTAGCTCAAAATGCAGTCTAGAATAAATCACTGATTCATGTCAATGATTTTATTCCATAACATGCCTACAAACTCAATCTAAAGAGGTGTGATCACCAAGTGAGCTGGAGCTGATGGAATTAATAGGATGGGTGGATTAATGGATCACTCTCAACTTCTAAGCACAGAGATGCAAAGATACTGCATTAGCTGTGACAGGAATATTGGAAAGAGATCTAAAAGGCAGCCTTTTTGTACAGAAATCAAAGCTGTCCCCCACACAGACCTTGTACAACCACCCACAAAGTGGCACAAACTTAAATTTATTCAACTTTATCAGGAAATAAAAAAATGGATAACATTTTCTGGTCACTTAAATCAACTGTCTAGATTTACTGCAATCATTGCAGGCAAAACAGAGAAGAGGTGCTGGATGGAGTACATCTGTAGGTTTGTGCCTGTAGCTACCAAGTTCTTCCTGTGTGTCCTTCAGGATCTCTCCACTCTCACATCCAGAAAGTACTGTGTATGCCTTTATGTGCACATGCATGGGCTTAGAAAAGGCAAAACAGTTCATCATCAGGAAAGCTTTCCATACTTTAAAGTCCATTTTATAAGCTCCTTGGCTTTGAGAGGAAACCTAGCAGCATTTATTCTGGGCAAGTTTTGTGTGCTTGTCATGGGGTGAATGGATGACGAAGGGGAGAGGAACTGGACTCTAGCTGTTTGAAGCATTGGAGAGAAGGGGGATAGAAAGGTCAGAGGGACCTTGAGGACCTTGAACTCACTACTCTGATTACTAATTTGTGTGTGCTTTGTGGGGTACATCAAAACCATGAGGTTGGCATTTGTTTGTTTTTATCAGCAGGGATGCCTTGTGGCGTCCACTAAAACGAAGAAGTAAAATCTCCATGGTGCAAAATGAAAGGCAGCTAACATCCTGCCAAGAGACAGATGAGGAAAAATGGTTTCTGGGCCCTCCTCTTTTGGGACATTTGCCAGGTGAAACATTTTAGGATTTTACCATCATTTACATAAATATGCCTCTCTCCTTTTCATAATCATAGGGGTCTGGGAAGGTTGTGGGTTTTTTTTTCCCCTCATACTTTTGTGTTTCTCTGCTTGTGAGGGGAATAGTTTGCCATTTCTGTACATACCTTCATTGTCCAGCTTTAGGATTTGTCTTTTAGGAGAGCAGGGTAATAATCCTTGCGTTTTCTCACCAGTATTGTATTGCACAATTGCAGCCAAATTTTACGGTTGCAGGAAGCGTTGGCAAGGCAGGCCAAGAGGCAGTCTTACCTTTGTTTTAGTATGAAATTTTCCATTGCATCCTCAGCTCTTTGCATCATTTTTGTTATTATTTGGCATGTTCTATTTTTCACACTGACTGCAGCAAAACACTCGCCCTGGCCCTCAAGAACAGTAGTGTCTGATATAAACAGAATATCACCCAGATCCAAGGAGACCTCCTCAGTCAACATGTACGTACATGATGCAGTATTATTAACTGCATTTCACAAATCCTAGCTGTGCAGACTTCCAGTCTGAACTCCCCTTTGATTCTTGATGGGGGTTTTGTTGGGATTTTTTCACGTGTTCACAAAGTATTTCCCTTTCAAAACTAGGTCAATTATTTATGGAAAGATACAGAAGGCACAACATTTAATGTATCAAACAAGGACAGGCTCCCTGCTTAGAGCAACTTTGAATGTCAAGGCTCAGTCATGCTGTGTAGGCACAACTGTGAGTATCATGCTTTGGCAAGATAAAATTACTCTGGAGCTTCAAGGCAGAGAAAAGGACTACACCCTATTCTACCCAACTTTTGGAAATTCCAGACTATTGCTTCACTGCAGCTGACCTGCTCTTTGCAAGATAAGGAAACACGTTTTTTCTTGCCCTCTTCCTATCCTACACAAATCCTTCATAATCCCTTTGCAAGAGTTTTCTCCTGCCAAGACAACATTTCTAAAATGGCAGTCAAAGAATATGAGGAGTTGTAAGGAGCAGTCATCACTCAACCTAGGAACATGTGAAGAACACAGCTCTCCTACCTGCTTCACTCCTAGGAAAGTGCAGGGGGCTGAAAGTAAGGGAACACCTAGCAACACCATCTATTCCTCTTTAGAGTGTTGCAGTGGGGGATGCTTCACAATTTACCTTGCATACCCTTTAGAAGAGCTGGAACACCTCTGCTATGAGGATAGGCTGAGGGAGCTGGGGTTCTTCAGCCTGGAGAAGAGACAACTCTGGGGGATCTTAGAGCTGACTTCCAATACCTGAAGGGATCCTACAGGAAGGCTGCAGAGGGATTATTTATAAGGGTGTCCAGATGAGGGAGAGCTGGGTTAGACTGGTTCTTAGTAAGAAGTTCTTCAGTACAAAGATCGAGGGACTCTGGAATAGGTTACCCATGGAGGTTGTGGCTGCCTCCCTGGGGGTGTTGAAGGCCAGGCTGGATGAAGCCTTAAGCAGCTGAGTCTAGTTTAGAGGTGTCCCTGCCCACGGGACACCTGTCCAACCTGATCCATTCTAGGATTCTATGATTTCTTCTCTGCCATCTGAGAATCCATTTTCTGTTAAAAGCTCTTCCACTGTATGGCATCAACAGTTGAGCAAAACTACTTTCCTCTTACATATAAAAAAAATCAGTGAGTGTTATGCAGACATCAGGTATCTGGCTTGCTAATATGGCAGGAAAAAAAAAAGATAAACCAGTCAAGTATATACAACTGCATAAATATTGGCCATTTTAGCTATTATAAAATCAACAGCATTCAGCTGCATATTCTTCATTCTCTTTTCATCTTCATTCTCTCAAATATCTCTTGAACAGGCATCTTTTAGAGGACACTCTTGTGAAAACATAAAAGGGGGTACAGTAAAAGCCAAAGGACTTCTTTAAACACTTTGGGGGAATACTTTCTCACAATTCATGAGCTGTGCATAACTAGACCCTCTGATTTGCCATAATATGCATAAGGTTTGTGGCTAGAAAAGAAGAGAGAGTTACAGAAAGAATTGTCAACGGAAAGGGTAATTCATAGAGGAGAAAAGTAGGAAGGGCCACTACTAGAGGAAGAGACCTAAAGGTAAGGGAAATAAGAAGAACTGGCTTCCTAACAAATATGAAGGCTTGGGAAAATGTGTAAGTCAGTCCACAGTGAAGTTGCAGGAAATTCAAGGAGTTCTTTGAACAAAATAGTCTCTTTCTGTATGGCCTGAAAGTTTTCCTGCTAGAGTCAGGGCAGTGAATATATTTTATCTTGGGAATACATTAAGAGAAAGAGCAGAGGGCTTTCTGCCTGCTAAAGAAAGCCTAAACTATTTATACATGACAAGAAGGAGGAGAAAAAAAATCTTACAGAGCAAGACATTTTGCAGGGATTTAATTGACCTTGTACGTGATTTACAGCTCTGCCACTGATCTATTGCATGACCTTAGGCAAGTCACTTCACCTTTATGCCTCAGTTAACCTGTTACACTGACATAATAACACTGAGCCTTACTGGGCTTCAAGATGATAAAACACTTCTTTCCTAGTATTAAATCCCCTCTGTGATGTGAAAAAACAAAACAAAACAAACACCAACCCACCGTTGTTCAAATGAACTTGCCTGTTGGAAAAAAAATAATTTCAAACTTTAATGCTCTGCTTTTTCATTTGCAATCTAATCTCATGACTTTTGTGGAGAGGTTTGGTTAAAAAGAATCCTCAGTGTTTCTTAGTATGAGCCAAGGACTGGATGTGCAAGGGTACCAGTGGTGAGGAACACACATATAACAAATCGGAGTCCCTTTGCATTCCCTCCAGCATGCCTCTGGCTGTAGGAGACAGAATCTAGCCCTAAATTAATAATTAGCACTTTCAGTTTAAGCTCTCCAGAAAATGTCATGAGGACAGACAGAAATAGTAGGAAATGTTAGTGGGCAGTGTAGGAAGATAAGTGCCAAGAGATTTATAGCCAGCATTCTTGATAAGCAAGAGCAGTATATCAGGATTTAAATAACCCATTGGCAAGACCTTTCACATCAATTTGACTGTGGTGGGAGGAGAAACTCTACAGGGATGGCCTCTGTGTGTCTTCACAGGTAATAAGAAAGAAGTACCCACATCAGCATGCATGTGAGTACAGAAAGGGCTAAAACCCCTGCATGTACAAGTGGCTGAAGTCACATATATCAGATTTTGCTTCCTCTTAGCTGTGCATGCATTTTGAATTTAGCAGAATTTCTTCTGCTAAGGGGGGAGGAGTGACGGGGACAAAACTTTCTGATTAACAGCAAGCAAATGGTTTCAGTTCAGCAGTAGAATTATTGCAAATGTTATGGTAAATGCTGCTTGTAAAAAACAAACAAACAAAAATCTTCCAGTACAATGCGGCAACATATTTTTTCCTTTTGAGATAATAGTGACAAATATTCACTAGATTTTTAGAGGTGAGACTAGTATGCCATTATGAGTACATTTTTAATGAGGTCCCAAACCAGCATATAATTTGATACCTGTCATTAATTCCAAGCACAACACTTACAATGCAATTACCTGAATCTTGCCACTGCCTCCTACAAGTATATAACTGAACTAGATTTTAAAACACCATCCACAAGTTAAAAAAAAAAAAAAAAAAGACAAGGAAGGGGGGGGAGGGGGGAATTCTGAACAACATAGCTTCCCAGTATCCTGTGAATTATCCTAACTATGTGGGCATTAATTTTTTACAGATCTCGCATTTCATTCCTTAGTGTTGAAACATGTCATTGAGTCAGCTGGAGAATATTTGATTTATTATTAACATCTACTAAACTAAAAAAGTACTTGTTAATATGTACATGTGAGTGACTGTTAAAAGATAACATCTGTTTTACTTCTTGATTTCCCAAATTCTAGATTATATGAGAAATTTCTTGAGATGAGACTGTGACCTCAGTTTTTTTGAACATTACATCAGAATAGAAAGTAGTTGACACAGAACTTGTGAAGCCATACAGGAAAATTTGGACTAGAATACAAAACATATTTCACTCCTGCCTGAAAAAGGTTGAAATCTGAGGGACCAAGAGAATCATACAACTCCTAATTTCAATCACTACTATGATTATGGGTGTGTCTGTATTAAAAATATATGATGTACATACATGTGAAGCTATATGTATACCACCCTTGTACTGAAGAACTTATTACTAAGATCCAGTCTAACCCTGCTCTCCCTCAGCTTCAAACCATTCCCCCTTGTCCTGTCTCTAGACACCCTCATGAAAAATCTCTCCAGCCTTCCTGTAGGATCCCTTCAGGTATTGGAAGGCAGCTCTAAGGGTCCCCTGGAGTTTTCTCTTCTCCAGGCTGAACAACCCCAGCTCCCTCAGCAAGTCATCTGTGCATTTCTGCTAGCTGTCTGAGGCACAGTGCTGTAGAGTATTGGTGTTCATCAGACTATGCTTTCCTTGTTAGGAAACTTGCCAAAAGATGCACTGATGACTATGTGTGTTTTGAATCCTGCTAAGGCTGAAGCATGAAGAAGGGTTGAATGATGTCTTAGGATATTAGGATTTACTTCTAGTAGAAATACAGGCATCTTTAGTGACTTGGTAGCAGCAACAGAGGCACCCATAGCGTTTAACAGCAGCTGAGCTGGGATTTTGAGGATCAAAGCAGTGCTGAAACAGGGATTTATCTATTGGTCCTCATTTAGATACTAAAATAACTTCAGTTAGCTGGCAAGTTTGAAAGTTCTCCTCAGAAAAGAATCTGGTTTTAATTGTGGCTGCTAAGCAGTTTCAAAAAATCTAGTCTTGCACAAATACTCTGTAAATGTAAGCAAAGACTGATCCCTTGCTGAGTTCTCTGATCTATTGCAAACAACCCAAGACTTCACAAAAATACACAGCTTTTCACTTATCCCATACTTTGTCTCATATTAGGTCACTAGTCTAAAAGTCTCTTGCCAGCAGTCAGTTTAACAGGGAGAAGGAAACAGTCTTATTAGTTCAGTTTATTTATGATGACAAAAGGAAAATCATGAAAACCCCAAGTTGTAAGTGGTAATTTATTCCTGATAAGTAGTAAATCAGCAGGATTTCGCTGCCCACAAGGGGACCTGCAGTTAAATAATTAATAATAAATAATGAGCCTCATAAACGTTCACGGCGGTTTTGAGCAACTATTTATACATGAGCTCATTCTACAAACTCTCCTGCTGCTCTAATCATGATAACCTGGTGTCCTTGCTGCACTACAGAAATGGAAGATGATAACACCAGCCAGCTCTCTGGTTAACTTTATAGTGTTCCTTGACAGCTTCAACTAATTATCCACTGTTTCCAAGGCAGTGCTGGGTTAATATTTCAAACTGATGCATCTTTTGTCCTGATAAGCTTAGTTCACACTAAATTGTCATGCTTCCAACTCATTTGGCCTTTGACTGAAAAAAAAAAAAAAATAAAATGCAGAATTATTAAAAGAAGAGAGCAAACCTTAATGTGCTGGGTCTCAGATCAGTAAATAATACTGGTACTAAATAATAAATAATAATAATAAATATATAATACTTATTATCTATAACTAATAATAAATATATAAATAGAATAAAAAAATCAATTTTTCTATGTATCAAAGGGTCTGAACACTAGTAGAATTCTACGCATCCTTTTTCATCACCACTGTTCAGCACTGGCCACTAGAAGAGTCAGTTCTAACACGGTAACCCTCACATTGCTACACCTGAGAAGCCCTAAACCACTCCATAAAATAAATCACTTGAGAATAGCCTCAGTTCTTCTTGACCTATGATCTGACAATGCACCCAGTATTGTGCCAATGCCTTTTTTTTTTTTTCTCTTTTTCATTCCTTTTTCTAGGTCGTAATCTTGTTTCTCCTGTATTCTCCGGCTATTATCTCATGCATTTCCAGGAAACAAGATCAGGAACTTCAACAGTTCAAATCTCTTGTGCTGTTCATCTTTTGTTTCACTTCAGAAGCATCCAGCATGACTCCACAATGACCCAACCTACTGAAGCTGAGGTCTACCACCACCCCTAAAACACAGTCACTCTATGCATACAAACTACGAACTTCAGCACAGAGCTTTATGAAAATCCTGAAATGCCTTTTCTTGCTCTGTATTCCTGGGACTGGCAAATATCCTTCAAGACCTCCTTGCATGGAAGGCTGTGTGGGAAAGTTGATGGTGTTCATCTGAATGGAGTGACTTGCAAGGAAGACTAGCCTTGGGCTTAAATTTGCTGCAATGTGACATGAAGATTGATTCTCTTAAGCCACATTTTTTTGCTGAACTAGGAGCATACAAAGTTTAGTTGTTGAATGTCAGCTGAAGGTCAGTAATCCCCATCTGAGAGGTGGCAGGTTCTTAAGACACAAAGGCATGATCACTCACTGAGCAGCTAGTTCCATGACAAATTTGTTCTACAGAAGCAAGACAATACCACCCCATGTCAGACCATAATGAGCAACACTGAGTCCTTTGGGAGACATTGTAGGAGATCTTTCAATTAAGTAATTGTCATCACAAAGTGAGAAGTTACTTCCTGTGGCTTTATTTAAGTCATGAAGAGCAAAGGGCTTACCTTGCTTCAAAAATGAGCCTTCCTAGCTAGCATTGCTGCAGATGTTCCCATATGACATCTACCTCTTCTTGGAACCCTGCTCAGCCCTTGATCTCAGTAACATTTTGTTACAATGGTTTTCACAAGGTAATAAAGAAAAGGTTTTTTCTTTAATAGGTGTTAGATCTTGTGCCTTTCATTGGCAGCCCCTTATTCTTTTATTGTAAATGACTTTACTATAAAGACTAAAGGAGAGCTCCTGATTTATTTTCTCAATACTATTCATTACATTATTCACCTTTACCTGGTACCTTTTGATTTCTCACCTTTCTAATAAGTTCCAATGTTTTCAGTATTTCCTCATACAGGATTCTTTTGAACCTCTAATTGTTTTTGATGTTCCTTTCTGAACTCTGTTGTGCTACTCATTTCTGTATGCAAAATGTTACCAGCACTGCAGACAGTCATCAAATTGAAAGCATAGCACTGATATCAATGTCTATAAATATCTGAGGGGTGGGTGCCCAAAGGAAGGTGCCAGGCTCTTTTGGGCGCTGCCCAGCGACAGGACAACAGGTGCAAGCTAGAACACAGGAGGTTCCACCTCAACATGAAGAGACACTTCTTCATGGTGAGGGTGATGGAGCCCTGGAACAGGCTGCCCAGAGAGTTTGTGGAGTCTCCTTCTCTGGAGACTCTCAAAACCTGCCTGGATGTGTTCCTGTGTGACCTGCCCTAGGTGATCCTGCCCTGGCAGGGGTGTTGGACTGGATGATCTTTAGAGGTCCCTTCCAACTCCTAACATTCTGTGATTCTGTGATACTTCTAGTTTTGTTCTGTGTGCTCTCTAGTATTCAAGCATTTTTTTCTCATTGTTTTAACAGACATATCCTCATGGTTTTGCTGTGTTCCTGGACTTGTAGGAAGATGCTTTCATTATGTTCTCCATTAGGACAGGTGAGCCAGACTTTATAGGGGTTTTAGCCAATTCCAATTGTTTAACTAGAATTGTAGCAGGGCTAAATGCATCCACAGTCAGGACAGGGAACAGTAGGTGAGATAGCAACCTGTTTCCTCTCCCATCAGGAGATCAAGGGTCATGTCATCTCACTTGTCATAACCTGGGAGCAAGAGCCCTTTGAATGAGCTTGAATTTTACACTTGCTCTGATGAGCAGTTCCAGAGCATGCTCAGACATTTGCTTCTCAGTGCAGGGGTATGGACATCTGGCTGCTTACCCACAGCTCCCTTGGGAGCATTGCCAGTAAAGATATTAGGACTGCAGGACATACTACTTGCTGAGATCTGCCCCTTTCCGAGACAGTCCTGCCCCCAGGCTTTCAGAGCACAGCTCTGTTCTGAAAAAAAGGTTCTTCACAACAACACTCACCATGATTCTGAAGGATTTTCCACTAACTCTGTGTGCATTAAGGGCAAGACACGAGTGGCAGAAAAGCTTCCTGCTCTATCTGCTGTTAAGACTAAATGCTACCTTTAGCCTCCTAAACAGCACCAAGACCTTTACCATGTGAAAAACTGAAAAACAGTCAGATGTCTGCTATTAAGATAAACCACTCAGTGGAATTTTCTTGTGTTTGGTGAAGTGAGAAATAGAAGCTATTGCCCATGCCACCAGCTATGGAGTACCTCACTGAAAAATCATACAATAACAATGTACTATTAATTACCTTTCCTTACTATAAACTACTGAAATCACTCTGTAAATATTTTTCTTTGATAACAATAAACATTTCTGTGGCACAGCTTGTATAATTAATCATTTTTGAACTTCACGGACCATTTCATTTTCACTGGGAAATAGTTTATAAAAATACTTGAGAGTGAAAGTTTGCTAATAAAATTTTTAAAGTACACTCTATGGTTTTTAGGTTAAACAGTCACTCAGCATTTGTGGGATGCCTGCACTGATCTCCAGGCTGTCAAATTATGCAGCTAAGCTGTTTCCACAAAAGAACTGTGGGAAAAAACCCATGGAATTGGGTGACATCCAATGATTCTCAAAATCTAGCTTCTGTAGAACTTAAGCTTGGAAAGAAAGGTTGTTGGAACCAGCTTTGTAGAATCAGAAGTGAGAAAAGAGGTAATTAAGATGCTCTATCTGTGTTCATTCCCCAAACTAGTCATATTATTTTTAAACAATATAATATGAAAAACCAAGTATTCTTTCTTCATATTTCTCATGTTCACATCACAGAAGGCAACAGTATATGGTAAACAAATTCATCATCAAAATCCAGCTTCCTTTGCAGCTCTGAAGCTACAGTCCAATGAGTGTCTCCTAAGATTTCAGGTTTCTTGAGAAGCAACATCCCTGCTGTCTTTTCAATTATGAATCTGCAAAAACCCAAACTTTCCCTTCAATAATGGCAATTATTTTGAAGATTCTTGACTGAACAGGGTTCCTTCTAACCATCTTTCATATTGCTAACAAGATCCACCTGACTATCTTGTGACACTGAAGAGCTTCACTGAAATGGAAAGATTCCTTTCAGAAAAAAAAACCCAAAAACATTCTGTTTGCATTTCCAGGATTCCTCTGTTGTCTTTCCAAAAGTCACTACTATTTCATTTGTAAAGAAGCTGTAACAGGCATTGTTTGTGCATCTGCACAAAGCAATTTAAACTTTTAAACACAAGGATTAGGATTCCCTGTTCAAATATTTTCACTGAAGATAAGATTTTTCTAGACTAATATTTTTAATATGAAAAATTAAGACCTAATTTTGTCTTTTTTTAAAAAAAGCCTGTGTATAGGTCTGTCTAAGGCTTCAGCCACCTAGGTAGGAATAGGCTGATAAAACATATCTGAATAACTTGCCTAACTGGACAGCCTGCAAGCACGAAAATCTGCAAGATATTAGTGATCCAGAGGCAAATGGAGATTAAACCTCCTGGTAGAAATAAATATGCACATTCATACTGCCTTAACAGTTTCCACAGGCACAATTTTTTGACTGTGCTTTCCCTCCTCTGTACCTTTGCTTAGGAATTGTCACAAATACTGCAGGTTAAACATAGCAGCTAAAATCCAATGTGTTGTAGTCCCTTCACCTTAGTGTAATATTCATTGTTTAAAAAGCACCATCAAATATTGCACAGACCTGATAGGCAGGAGGTTCCTCCTGATATTTTGTTTCATGTGTCTCTTTCTTATTTTTTTTACCTACTCACCCCTGCCATAACCTCTCTTAAAATGCTAAATATTCCCTCTCTATTTCGAATGTTTATATAGCATTTTGTCAAATTACTGTGTCTTGCCTTGCTGGTCATTTAGCCCAGCAACAGATATTTCAGCTCATTTTATGCATTATTCCTCCTCTGTGTGTGCATTTTCTTTGCATTCTAATTTTTTCCAGCAGGACAGGGATTGTTTTTAATGGAGGTAAAAAAGTCAGATACTGGGCAAAAATCCCAAATATATCTTGGCATTTCTGTTTTAAAGAGGTCTGTTTAAATGCTGTTATTTTCATCTCAGAAGTGCCATGCTACTTATCAGTTAGTAAGTGAGCAGATACAAGCTCAGGATATGCTCAGGAAATCACATACATCCTCAGCAGTCCTAGATAAGGCAGTGTTTATATTAGCACTGCACTGCTTTTAGCATTTGCAAAGTATGGTTATGGATATTTCAAGACAGTTCGAAAACAGCCTTGTCTAAAAAAGATTCAGGGTAAGATGAGGCCATGCTGAAGACTGAGGGAGTTCAAATCACTCTTTAGCTAGAACAGCTTTTTAGTCCTGACTCTTTTTTATCTAAACAAGGCTAGGTAATTAAGTCAAGTGAATTCTATGGAGATGTGCAAGGGGTGAAGTGTTGTAAGAGCCTTGATACTTAGACAACACTTATTAGATACCTGCTAGATTGATCCTAAGGGACAAATCAAAACAGGACTGAAAGAGGTGACTGGTAGGCCGAATTCAGAGATACCACATGAAATTATCAGAAGAGGTGGATGTAGGAGTAGAGTGTGCAAGGAAGTAACCTAGGAAGAAGAGTAATGGCAACAGATTACCATTGCTACTACTGCTTTCTATTTTTCTGTGCACTTGATGCATCTTTGCAAACCTTTCTTTAACAACACACAGCCTTAACTTCATCCTTCAAATACAACCAACTGTGGATACCATCAGTTTGAGCAAATACATGCTCACTCTGTGGATATTTTTTTGTACAAGCAGCAGTAAAACCATGGGTTATGTGAAAGAGGCCAGCACAGTGCTGTTCTGTCCCACCATTCCCCCTGCACTGCACTTCTATTCTCTGAAGCAGTACCTATCTCCCTTTACCCAAGCATGCTGGATTCCTGGAAGAAAAAAAACAAACAAGCAAAGAAAACCCTCATATTTGCTTTGGGTTTGAATGGAAATGTACTCAAAATTATTTTCCTAGCTTTTTTAAGTTTCCTCGTTATTTCTCATCTCTCTCACAATGGGTTATTCATTTAAATCATCAGCATTAACTCATGAACTTTAATGCTCAGCAGCGTTATTGGTCTGCCTTAGAGTAAGAGTGTTTTTAATTCTGTTTTCACTTGGGCCCATTGTGGAAGCCATATACACTAGTAGAGAATTTGAGTATAACTTCATACTAAGACAAACATTTGTTTTCAAGGCCACCACAAGGTTAGGCCTTCCGAAAGGCACTCGTGTGAGAGGGCTGATAACATCTGGTGAAAGAAAACTTGTTCATTATATGTGGCTCTTGATCCCCTATTCTATTAGAGTCCTTCATATTTAGATCACAATCCAGGACAGGAGTGTCAGAGTTAACCAGCTATGTAAGTTCATCCTTAAATACATCAACCAGTTTTCCTCTTTCTGAGCTAGCTGAAGCAAATTTGGAGGAGGGACTTTATTAAGATGAGCTGTCAGTTATGCAGAGAGTACAAACAGCACCTCTGGGAATATGGATGCAACACAGAATGCCTGGTGTTCTCATGTTAATATTAATACACTCAATCCTGTTCCAGCTCACTTATTTTAATACTGGAATTTGAGCTTTGGGAATAGGCTTAATGTGTAGAGTTTTAGATTCAAACAGGAACAAACTTTACACAACTGTATTTCTTGCACAACCATCCACATCTTCAGAAAGTAGCTGAGTTATCAATATTTCAATAATTAGGGGTAGAATCAAGCTGGGAAGAGGGTTTCAAGGGTATACAACTCCTTTGGAACCAAGTAGTTCAAGTTTCTGTTCCACCTCTCAGTCACAAGGAGAAAGAAATGGGACATGGGTTTGGCATCTGAGTAACGAAATTGTATATGAGCACAGAATTTGCCTCCTGCACAGAGAGCATAGCTGGTCACAGCTTTTAGTTCAAGGATTTATGGATGGCTATATTATATCACAGCATCTGCTCTGCATCACAGCTTCTGACACAGAGATAGGATATCCCACAGTGATTTGAGCAAAGAAAACACTACATTCATAGACAGTATGGCAGACAAAATTTTGGCCCTTCAAACAAAGTATTTGGTTCATTGGTTGGTTGGTTGGATGTTCTGAAATCAGCCAGGCTCCCTGCTTTATATTTTTATGCATGTATTGGACATGAATAGTTAATTTTGGGTCACTGCATGATCTCATTACTATTTGTACACACTGACAAAATAAAATAATTTACATTTTAAATTATAAAAAGAAAGTAAAATATCATATCCTCTTCATTTCTGCCCAGGTTTGGCCTCATTCTTTGTCAGAAGCCTGGTAAAAAGACTCTCCTGTTTGGAGGCACTGCTTGGTTAGAGTGTCTGATGTACAACAGACACAGAAACTTATTTCAGTCTAGAGAAATTTCTCATGAGAGGTGCCACTTAAAAATGAGCTTTGGTCCTTATTTTGCACAACAGCTTCCTCTTTCTGTCTAAACAAAAGGAATCACTTTCATTTAAATGTTGAATTATGTATCCAATGTTTGGTTTCTCAGCCACATCATATGCATCATACCAGGCACACACACCAGTCATCAAACTTGCACCACTGTCTTATTGTCCTCTATTCTTGTCTTCTGGTTTTTTATTTAAAATAATAATTGTGTGTTATTATTGCTTAGATACTCTCATTCTCCCTGGCTGCTTTCATAGCCTTTATCATTGTCAAATTTGCGAACCTAATTGCTAGAAGCTGATAAAATTAAACCAGGCAATCTGTCAAATCAGAAGTTCTTCTGTGGAAATGCTGATAGAAAGAAGGGTTCACTACTTTTACCCAACCTCATTCTCCTGAAGACAACTTTAAAAAGTAAGTATTGAACGTAATTTATAGAATTGCTTTCATAATAGCAGAGAAAATCCACTTGAATAATAGGTGATCCTTAGAAAGAAGGTTGCTGAGAAGCAACCTGTAAGGAAAGAACAACCAAAATTTAACTTTTATAGTGCAAACTAGAACTTTGAGGAATAACACCAATGACACCTCAACAAAGGGCATGCTGGCTCACAGAAGTATAACCAACATCTTCCTTATAAAGTGCAATCTGACCCACTACAAGTAGGGATAGTCAAGTCAGAATTCTGTCAGACTACTCCAAACACTTCAAATGTGTGATGGGCCAGTTTGGCTCTTGGTTGAAGGCATAATCTGGAAGCTGACATACTGTTTTGCTGCTTGTAATTTGGAAGGAGTGAGATCTTAAGCAGCTTTTAAAAGAAGATACACCAACTGACTCTTGATTAATTGGATTGTGTATTACATCCTGTGAGTCAATGAAAGCAAGGATGCTGCATACAAAAAAAATAATTTCTTGAAGGACAAAAACATAACACGAGAAAATAGCTCTTTGTCAGATAGGAGCTTTGAAATTGTTGATTTTAGGGGTGATGGAGATACTAATGAATGCACAGAAGTGTTTGACTTAAGTGGAAGCAAAATTCTGAGATATGCATATGTGCTGAAGCACTACACCACATTTACTTCATCCTGTGCCAAATTTTACAAAATTGGTAATAAGAATTATGGAAAAATAATTCCAGAAGGGCTGGGTACTTCCTCATCCCTCTTGCAGTCAGAATGAATGAAAGTATTAAGCAGCAGCACCCTCAGAAAAGACATAAAATTGTTCCACTGCACAGTTGTATAGAGAGGGACCAGGTTACGTACCCAGGTTAATTGTTCAAAGACATATAACAGCAAATGGAAGTCAATGTGTGTCTGCTTCCTACATTCCTGATAATTAAGTTATTTTCCTTTCTGATAGCTTTCCACCTTGAGAAAATGTCCTGTATGTGGGTGTACAAATGCTGAAAAGCTCAGGTGTTTCAAATCTTATATGGTATCCTGAAAATACTTCTGCCAAGCACTCGCTGTTCATTGTTTCCTCTGCTTGTATTTCTGTAGAAGCTGATTCTTCACACAGGATGTATTTGAGAATTACTGTGAAATGCTTCATGTGATCTTTAATAAGGGACTCCTCAAAAAATAAGGAACTTTTAGTCTCTTTAGTCAAAGTCTATGCATTTTGAAATTGTGGATGTGCTTGATATGAAGTGTGCTGCTACTGAGCTCATTTAAAGTGCTAGTATATGTAGATAATAACCTTCACAGGAGGGAGATAATATAGAAATAGAGAGGGCTGTGCTGCACTGAGTAGCTGGGCTGTCAGCACGTTTCTGTTCTCACCAATGCTATTTTATGAACAGCACCTAGACATCCACAAGTCTACCTGCTTTTGGGGTCTGTCATTAAGGTTTGAAGGTTTTCCAGTGAATGGGAACGTTAAGAACTAAAAGACTTTCAAGCCACACACTTCAGCCCATGGTGCAGTGTCTTTTCCAGCCCCTCGGAAAAACTGTAAATTGGAACTAACCCTTGGAAACCTCCAATGTAAATATTTAAGTTGTTCATTCTTATCTTCCTTGTGCATTAGCTAAAAAGCCCAAGAGGCTGCCAAGCAAACAGTCCTGAGGAGTTCTTAGTGAAGAACAAGACATTCCAGTTACTGCAGTGAAAATACAAACAAGGTTTCTCCTAACAATTAACTGTAAGAATAGAAACAATGTGAGCATTCCTCTAGATACAAAACAGTACAGAGTGGGAAGTCCCTGTCTTTTGAAAAACAAATCTTTTTCTGAAAATCTATCGAGTCCATTTAAATATTTGTGGATAAATAAATGTGTGGTCCCTCCCTGCCCCTCCCTCTCACCTCCCCCTGCAAATGAAGCTGTCTTAGGTGAATCTTGTGGGTTTAACAGGTTTTGTATTATTCTTTTTTATTATTATTATTTTTAATCATAATACTTTGGAAAAAAAAAATGTTTATTAAAATTTTGCTTATATACAATGGGGGGCCATGCTTTGGATCCCTCATTCATGCAAGAAGAGTGCTTATTAATGTGGATAGCTCCACTTGGGGCAGAATAATTTTCCTACAGCTACACTGGTAAATTTAGACACCATTATCTACAGTGCAGTGTTAGCAGAAGGTTGGTTGTACAGTTCACAGTATTCATGTGACAGGACTGCTTAGAAGTCTCATACTATGTGGCACAGAAGGACTATCTGTGCCATGTATGGTGATTTGCACAGATGTCCACCCTGGAATCACAGCTATGCACTAGTTTGCAGTCTCAAATAATAGCAAAAAGATCACTGCAGTTGATCACACAAAGACACACTTGTCATTTAAGTCTAGTGATTTTTCATGTGTACTCCTCAGAGTTGAATACAACGTCTGCTGCACTAGATAGATCATTTCCTTTCTTCCTTCCCCCTAACATTTGCCATCTGACATAACAGCTCTTCAAAACAACCCAACCCATGTTGCTGCAGTTTCCTAGCTAGAAAGTCTGAGTATTTCTCCCATCCAGAAATGAGCTGTTCCTTTTTCATGCATCCAAAACCTCTCTGTGATACTTTCCGTTCTCAGTTCTCCATTTATGCTACAGATCCATTAATTTTTTTTCTTGTGCTATGAAAGAGTAAATTTCCTGCAGAAACTCAGTGTGTTTGAATAGTCTCCATACACTAATTTTGTCTTTAATATAATTTTCCTCTTCATTCTCCTCCAGCTGAAGGCATGTCCTAATTTTATGCTATTGAACTTATTCCATAAAAACTACTTCCACAAAGAAACATTCCTCTCCCACATTACCTTTCCCTCATCTCCTTTAACTATGGTCCAAAACTATGTTTTCAGTTGAGCTCTGTGTATTTGGACTTCTACATGATTTCTTCCTCACAAAAGGGTATTTATTTTAAGAGGATCACCTGATGCTGGTAAGAATGGTTTGTGGTAATTTTCCCATTAAACCAACATCAGAAAGAAGGCATTTAGGTCTTCCAGATGTAGAAAGATCTGTAGAGGAAGTTAATTCATGCACTGGGACAACATTAAGAGGAGGAATATTTAAGACAAATGTGAAAATGGGGGCCAGAGAAGGAGGCTATGACTGTGAAAGAAAAAATCGATTCGTCCGTTTCTAATTTGTGTGTCCTAGTTTGTGACTTGAGCATAAAGCATTGCCTCTGAGGTGCTACACAGCATCAAGATAAATTTCCTCTGTGACTTGTCTTCAGTCTAGTAAGTAATTTAGGATGAGATCCACAAGAGTATCTTTGCCATCTCAGGCACCTGAACAGATTATGTGGGGGTTTGGGATCACCCTCCTGAGTCTAGGCACCTTAAATTGCCATTTGAGCACCTAAGTATTGGTGTAGAGCTGGAGTAAACCAGCAAATTACACACACCCACAATTACATAACTTCCAACATGCCACACAGGCTTTGTATCATGTGGAGAATGGGGAGGCAACACTTTCCACCCACTTTACTGCTCCCTGCATAACTGCACCTGCTCTCTTGTGGACACCAAAATCTATGTTCCAAAGATATATGGATAGTGGGCAATGCAGTGGTATAAAACTCACCAGTCAGAGCCAATAAAGTCCAAATGTGCCCCAAGCCCATGGTTCAAGTTTGTCACAATTTACAGAGGAAGCTACAAATGTCTCAGTGGGCCTATGAGGAAGCACCTGCCATAATTAAACTATTTTTTTAAACTAAGATATTACAGGGAATCCACAGATGACCACTGTCTTAGTTTGTAAGATAAAACATACAGATGCAAACAAATAAGAAATCCCTAAGTCTGTGTCTCATACGTGTAATCCTTAAAACGCAAAGCTCTCCAAAAGGAAATAGGGAAGTGGAATAGTAAATCTGAGTAAAAGTAGAAAGGCTTTTCTATTAGGGAGTTATTAAATATATCAAGCACAATGCTGTAACCATACTGGGCTTGCCGGATGTTCTGCACAGATAGTAGTTTCTATTCCAACATCACGTCACGGCTGAGAAACTCTTTAAACGTTGTGAAAGTTTTAAACTCATTCAATAACAGTAAATTAGATTGTCCTAGGTGATAATTCCTGTATTCTGTGTGTGGGCCCAAAGATAATTTGCATAGTACAATCTGTATTACAGCAAGATAGGACAAGCACAATCTGTTTACTTTAGTTCAGCTACTGTTCATTCTGAGGCAAAGAATAAGGTGGGGCTGGTTCCTTCAAGTTCTCTGTGCCTGTTTTATGTATCATTGCTACATCTCATATTTGAGGTAAAGGAAATCTGTATTTTAAAGCCTGAAGTTATTTCTTCAAGGACTGTCTTTGTCACTCTTACAGCATCTGAACAGGACTTATTAGCTCAAGAGGGCACCACACTAATAGAAGACATCTAATTTCTAGGTGATTTATGGCCAGTCTGTGGAGTAAGGACTGCAAGCTCTGGTCTTCATGAAAGGACCTGTGTGTAGACCTATCCTCAGTGGCTGGGTAAATAAAACAGATAAAGAGCTCTTCCCTCACTCAGAATATGATGGCATCACTCACATCTGTACAGGTAAAAGACTTTTCTCTTGCCTTCACCTGCACTGTGTTGTGAACACTCAAGTGACCCTGGGAAAATCCAGGTTGTGCTGCATATCCACATTCTGAAAGCCAAGTCCTTTCATGGTATCTGACACTGTAAATCTACAATTTAAGGCACCTAGGGCTATTATTAGATGTCAAAATTCCTTAATATATTGAGACAACTCTATTCTGGTTCAGGCAAAGCAAGTAAAGATCCAAATACTGCGTTCACTCATGATTGTTCTTCTGAACCTAAGAAGCGTTTTCTGTAGGAGCATTTATACTGTCTTTTGTGTAAGGAAATTTCCATTGCCACTTTGGGAAAAATTTGAACATAAAGACATAAAATACGTAGAAGAAAATTGTTACCAATTAAAAATGCTTTTGCTTCTTCTGTACAGGACAAAGAACAAGCAGATGGGATAATAAGATGAGAACAAGGGGAAATTTACAGATCAAAATATCTATTTTTCTGTGTTAAATAGAGCAAATTACTTTCAGGAGGTAATAAACAGAAAATTAAAAAGATGAGAGAGAACCATTACTTGGCTTTTCCTTATCAGTATGCTTGGTAGTGGAGATAAATGCTTACGTTACCCATTGTTCTGGTCCAGTTTCCTTTTTGACTGTCCTGGAAAACTCTTAGTAAAACATTGACAATTGATGGAAGTTCAAAGAACAAGCAACTTGATTTTTTTTGTTCGAGAAATAAAAATCAGAAACTATTTTAAAATGTTATTAATTTAACTTCCTCCTTGGATCTTTAGGTCATGTTCTGCATGTTTTTGCAAAGCAAACACTGAAGAAGGCAGCAGTCAGATATTCCCTATAAAAGGCAGTCAATTGTTACTTTCAGAGATAAATGTGTTCATTTACGTACAATTCAGGGTCTTGCAGACAAAACTACGTGCTTCATCACTGCTTCCAGGAACTTGTTTTGTTGAGCCAATGAGGTCTCAGGTCACAATTCAATTGAAAAAAAAAAAAAAAACACTCAGGAGTGGACATTTTGGTAATGTAGATAATTGTGCTACATCTGATCCCAGCTGTGACAGAACTGTGCGTTGATTTTATACGCACAAAAGAGCAGAGCATATTTTAGAGCCTTGAAGTCTTAGAGATGCAGCAGAGCTGATCACTTTTCCCCACTTCTGTCTCAGTTCTTTATCTAATTTAGTCTAACAAAGTGGTCTCAAGACTACTTGAGAATTTTCATGGGTAATGTATGAAAAGCAACCTAAATTTCATGCTCTAATAACCACTATTCCTCACTAATTCTTCTCTAGCTACAAATCCCTCCTGGACTCTGACAATGCTGATACTATCTTTAAGAGTTATTACTTCTCCTTTTACCTTTGCATCATCATGCTTAGTAAGAGCAAAAGGTGAGCAGCCTGAGGAATTAAAAGTGAAAATGAAGCACACTTTTCCAACAGAGAAATTGCTTAATTAATGAGAGAGCTCATTTGGAAAAGCTGTGAGATCTTGAACGTAGGTTGGATTCCTTTCACAATGCACACTATATGAAGTTTAGGAGAGATGTAGAGGGAATTTAAAGTGTGAGAGTGTGTGAGAATAAGTAGCTCATTAATAAATTAAACTGAGTGTACTTAAGAATCTGTATATGAGCAAGATTGTGTGAGACTAAGACTACATAGACTGTAAACTTCGTTATGATTTCAACATATATATGAAGGTTACCCAGGAAGAGGAATCTTATACCTGTGCAAAAGGTCCATCCCAACCTAAGCACAGTTTCTACCACTGTGTAAGTAGTGGCACAACAACAGGAATGAAGATGACCACCCAGTGACTTATTGGCAACACAGAGTGAATGCAACAGTGCCTGCTGCTAATAGCAAAAAAGAACAACTAAATATGTTCTGAAATAACAAGCTATTCAGACGTCTGCTGCTGGGTTTGTATCAAATATTGTTTTGGCAATTTTTTTTTCTTCCAAAAGAACATTTATAATTGAAAAATCCCTTTATCTATTTTTTATGTCTAAGACCACGTGGAGGTATTCTGAATCTTTCCTGGAACTGAAGATTTGACCCTAGCTGAATATTTCCTGTGTGATTTATCCTTTCGTACTGTTTCTTATTAGAACTGTAAGATTAAAGAGTCTTTCATCTGCGGGCTGTATTGGAGCTCAGCAAGTGCTGATGCAGGTCCATGTTGGGGTTAGCTTTCAGATAACTCTGTTCACTATTAGCTTGCTTTTAACATCCCCGTGTCCACCAATATTACAGATGAACACTAAGAAATCTTGGATCCACTCACTGGAATTAACAAGCCTTTTTTTGGCATCCTACCCAGAAGGAAAGAAGAACTGGATCACACAGAATTAATATAAAGTCATGTCTTGACTATATCTATCTATAATTCTTAGTTAAAATTATATGCTTCCTTACTACCAGATATATTTACATGACTCAAGATCCTAGAATGGGATGTTCTCTTCTAATTTTGCCAGCATTGCTGTACCCAATGACTTGGCTATAGCTATGCACTATTTTTGCCCAGTGTTGACAAATTTAGATTGCATGTTCTTGGAATGATGGAAGATGCAGTTAATAGAGTAAAACATATGGCTGCTCATGGTGAGTTGCATTTAAATATCTTGGGTTTTACTGACCTACTTTTTTACTTGGAGCTCTCTTTGTTAATGGGAATTACTAGAAGCTTCTCCAAACCAAAATGCCTTTGTAAGAACATAACCAAATTTTTGATATCTGAAGTCTGCTCAGAAACAGGCATCACAAGCCTTTTGCTTTCTTTTTCTGGGGCCTGACTGAAACCCAGACACTAAGGCTGGGTGATGGTAATGATACATAGCTTTAGTGCTGCCTTACTTTGACTACAAACTACAAGGATGGACTGATAGCCTAAATTCAGAGCAGATCAGAACTTGGCTTTCACAGGGCTGTTGAATCTGAGAAAACTTTAAGGGCAAGGCACAAAGGAAAGTACTGTGAATGTCATACTCTCCTCATTTCTGCTCCACAGATACACGAGTGTCTCTCTTTGCAACAGAACACTAAGAAAAGATGCATGAAGCCAGCACGTACAGAAGATGGATCTGTGTAGGATCTCTGTTCAGCAATAGAAACAATTATGAACTCCAGACTAAAAGGGAGACCGAAATTTCAAGTTGTCAGGGGAGCAAGCAGCAAAAATTTCACCCAAAATTTCACAGTTAATGTCACACTTGGAAAAAATGTTTTTCTTTTTTTTCAGTATTTATAAGTAAGCTTTGGGTTGGCTTCCCTCCACAAATATATTCACTGTTGAACCAAGTGTGGAAACACCTGCCCTCGCAGCAGAGTGATCCAGATTCTTTCTGTTAAATCCGTAAAGTAGCTGATTGCTGTAATTGCTCCATCTGATTCATTTGAGGTGGAGCTAAAATGTAATTGAAAAACAAAGCTTCCTCTTTAATCATTGCCTTGGGCTTGACCTTGAATTCCTCGAGTTCCTACTTGTCTTGTTGATTCCAATACAAGATCTGGAGCAGCTTTTTGTGCATTATTTGGGACAAGTACTCAAAGGTGGTGAAAAATGAGAGAAATTCAACAAAAGGGAAAAAGTCATCTCAGAGACCTCATTGTGCTGCCCTATTGCTGTTCTCAAAGAATTCCAAGAGTCAATAGGATGTTTATTCTCTGTCTGCTCTGGTACTGTCAGTGCTGCTATTATAGATGCTTGATTAATGGACTAAATTTCCCATCCCAAATGCAACCTGGCAAGAGTAGAGCTCTTTACCCTAGTAAAAGGCTGTATCATCAGACCTGTTATGGCTGTTGATAAGGACATGTAGGGCTTATTAAATACCAGCTATTTGGTTTAGTGAATAACTCACTGATAAAAGAATATGTAAGCTGGGTTGTGAAATGTGGATTTGTAAATAAGCAAGATAAATAATGTGTTAGGGGATTAAAATGTGCACTCATTTGTTGCGTAATGATGCCTGTCAGTGTTCTATATTAACTAATTACTAGGTCTATTGTGAACAGGACAAAAGGTTATGGCTTTGTGATCCCCTGATGAGTAGAAGAGTAGTATGTGGATGACAGACAGCCAGAAAAATAGGAATTAAAAGAAATGCTTTATGAAAATGCAGCCAAGAAACCTGCCTAATGTGGACACAATGGAAGGAAGATACCAGAAGCCCAAGAGTGTCAGTATAACAACAACAAAAAAAAAAAAAAAAGAAAAAAAAAAAAGCTTACTCTTGTGTGTTACATGCATGGCTATTATCCTAAATACCATGTGGTATTTTCACAAAAAGAACTCCCTCTTTCTAGCTGCTTGAGTTAAGATGAGTTTTATCTCCCCTGGGCTGGGCAAGAGTTCTAATGCTAGAGAAAATCTGACTGAATTTCTTACTAACTTTTCATTTCAGAACTTTTAAATCAGACCGCTAAAGGCATTCCAGGTTCAGTGAAGGATTTGATGGTGAAGGGAATCTCTCCACCAGTGCAAAAGTATGACCCCTTCTTTTAGAAAAAACAAAATCCAAAACCAACCAATCAACAAACAAAAACCTGAATGGAGAAAATCATAGAAAAAGTGTAGTAGAAGTGCAAGGTTCTGTGCTCAGCCTTTCAACTCCCATGGTTTGAAGAAATGTGGCACAAAGCATGCAGTAATTTACAATACAGGGATCAGCAACAGAGGAAGAACAAAGGTATTATTAGAGGAGAACTGACTGACAAGTGACTGTTAGAGCTTGAGCCTGGACAAGAATGCCATCAGCACTTTGGAGGAAAGCAGAAAGCCATGGAACAGATAGGGGACTGAGGCCTTCTAAGGAGAGGAGAAATGGATCTGGTTAGTCTTCAGAAGTGAAGGCTAAAGACAACAACTTGTTGCTGTCTGAAAAACACCTAAATCAAAGGTCACATGTAATGCAGGGAACACAGAGCACACCCTTCACTGCAGTGCAACAGTGATCTGACAAGAGGCAAAACAACACAACTTGAGAAAGAGAAAATTCCAATTAGATCTAAGGAAAAAAAAAATTATCATTGAAGGTCATCAAACACTTGAAGAAGTTGTCTAGAGAGACTATGAAATCTTCACACCTGGAGGTGTTCAGGACTCATCTGGACATGGCCCTGAGCAAGTAGATTTTAATTAGGCTCACTTTGAACAGGGGCTTAGGTTAGATGGCATCCAAAGGTCCCTTCTGACCTAAACTAGCCTTTGATTCTATACCAAAATAACCCACCAGGAAAGCACATGGGAAACAACACTAAGGCTACAAACTTGACCCTATCTTTGCAGTTAGATATTATTTTACCTATCAATTATCCTCTTCTGCCTACCTTACAGAATGATTCTAATTAAATTGATCTCAGCTTAGTTATTCCCTCTTACTTATGCACATGCTACTTAATAGGCTGAAAATAACATGAATTTCTGTGAGCTTGAGGTCTAAATCAGCAAATTAAACTATTGATCCCAAAGTGGATAATTTCACCAAGCAGCTTATTAAAACAAAGATCTGTGGCTATCCTTACTATATAGAGGGTATACAAGTATTTTAATGTAGTTTTCTCTGTAAGTTTTGGAGTGCCATATTTTTGTATAAATAAATAAACTATTTGCATGGGGACGGAAGGAAAATACACAGAATCACAGAATTATTGAGGCTTGAATAGACCTCTGAGCTCATCAAGCCTATGACCTAACATCACCACGTGGACTAGACCATGTCACTAAGTGCCACATCCAATCTTTCCGTAAACACCACCAGGGATGGTGACCCCACCACCATTCTAGAGCAGTCCATTATAGTGTCTAATTACCCTTTCCATGAGGAAGTGCTTCCTGATATCCAGCCTAAACCTCTTCTGGAGCAGCTTCAGTCCATGTCCTCTTGACTTGTCACCAGTTGCCTAGGAGAAGAGCCTGACCTCCACCTTCCTACAACTTCCTTTCGGGTAGCTGTAGAGTGTGATAAGGTCCCCCCTGATTTCCTCTTCTCCAGGCTAAACACCCCCAGCTCCCTCAGCCTCTCCTCATCAGACTTTCCCTACAGTCTCTTCCCCAGTCTCATCACTCTCCTCTGGACCTGCTCCAGCACCTCAAGACCTTTCTTGCAGTGAGGGGCCCAGAGCTGCACACAGTACTCAAGGTGAGGCCTCACCAGTGCTGACTACAGGGCAGAATTACATCCCTGGTCCTGCTGGCCACACTATTCCTGACACAGGCCAGGATGCCATTGGCCTTCTGTGCCACCTGGGCACACTGCTGGCTCATGTCACAGTACACAATACACAGCATTGCAATAAATACCTTAAGTTCTATCCTTACATAAAACAACACGTACATTGATTTAGGAAAGAACGTACAGGTAACGAAACATATGATTAAAAGTTTCATAACAGCTGAGGAAAATTAACGTGACTTGGAAAAACAGTGAAGAGAGAAAAGAGAAAGAGGACAAGGACAAAGAGGAAATGAATACCTCAGTTGCTGCTCATTTACATTTTGCCATTTGTCTTGGAATTAGGTTCCTTCTTTTCTGCAGGAAATGGGACACATTTCTTAACATTTCAGCAGACCATCAGTAAGTAACCATTTTAGCAGCTCTCTAAACTGTGTAATAATCCTTAATTATGGGTGTCTGTATTTCAACATCTGTGAAACTTTCTTTTTTGCATTTTGTTGCCAAAGGAACTCAAAGGAAAATTGGATGGAAAAGATTTTCAGCTACTGAAGTTCTGGTAATATTTTTCCAAAGGAAAAGAGTACAGGCCACTCATTTCCTCAAAAGAAAGATTCTGAGCCACTAAAATAGGATTGGAAGCTTATGGCAGCACTTTCCTGCACTCTGGGCTGGATTGTTTAAACTGCATAGAGACCACAAGACGACTTTTCAACATTTCTGTTGCCCACATCCAGGCAGTACCTTGCTCAGCTTGATTGATTTGGGGTACTAATATCCCTAACTCCTTCCACACACTGCACTGGTAAGAATTTTCAGGAAATAGAAAGTCTTGATGCTGGTTCAGACCCAAACCATTGCAGACTGGTGCTAATTTTCAGACATCTTTCTCCATTACTGGACAGATTACTTAATGATTGCTCTGTGTTATTCAGGGGGTGGTTAATCAAGAATGTTTATTCTGTTCTGTCTATAATATCCTATCATCAGATTAGAAATCCCATAAGTCAGACTGCACACAATGATGTGTTCCTGAAGTGTGATTTTAAATGGTGAGTTTTTAAAAAAACTAGTAGATTTCTAAGTTCTTTTCTATTTGCACACTGGTTTCCAAGAGTCTGGATTTCATGCCTGCAAACTCTTCTTTCACCTAGAGCTGGACATTTCTCTCTCACTCTCTTTACTTTTCTAAACAAGGGCAGAGCTCTTTTCCTTAGCTAAAGGTAAAAGGGAAATGTATCTTGGCCAAACATAAAAGGCTCCTGATAAAACTGTTTATCTATATTGGATATATAATTAAAAATTTTGGAAGTGTGTCTGCACACCTCTCATTATGTTGTACCTATTTTATATCTGTGGCTTCATTTGTCATATACATTTGAAAATTAGGAAAATGAAGGGTGGTTAGTGCTATTACTATTCCAGAGAAAGTATTGCATGACATTCTTCATAGCTGTAGAGCCAGTATTGGGGACTGGCAGCTTTTAGAGAACAGAATGTATTTGTTACACAACTCTGTGTTTTATATAATTTGTCCCTTGTCCCAGAAAGAAAACTAGGTTAAACTTAATGTGGTTTGTCTGTATATAGGTGTAAACAGATAACCACACTTTGTAATCAGATATTAGGCAGCAGAGCATGCATTTCATTTGGTTTGTAAGCAAAATACCTGCCACTCAGGTAGCATTACACTTTGAGAACATTAATTCTCTCTAAAGCAGAAGCAAGGTCAAACATTTCTCTCCCTTACTTAGAAACACAAAACACTGCTAATTCAGCTGGCTGGAGACATTCATTTATCAGTCATTCTGGGCTGCTATTGCATAGAATAGCAATTACTCTTGCTCACATGTGAGGATCACAGTATTGCTTACAAATAACAAGTTATAGTACCTAAACAGTGCGCTACATAGTGACATACAGATAGGATAAGTGAGGCTCAAAATTGAAAGAACCCCAGTTTTTGAGCTTTTAGACATTTTTATCAGTAAGAATCTATTCTTTCCTTTCTGGTTTGGTAGAGAACTCTGTAACTGTTGTGTTCTCAGATTGTCTTCTAGAAAAATATATGATGGAAGAAATTGGTCTGCCTAGCAAAAATTTTCAAAATTATTATTGCAGATAACAAAAGAATCCACCCCAGAATATTTATAGAGTCGTCATTCATTGTGCAAACTCATCCTTTCCTGAAGGACCTAAAGACTTGTCATTTTTTGATTCCTATTCAGCTTACATCAGGCCACCTTTCAGAGTCAAGAGACAGAAAGAGCTGATTCTTTCACCACTAATAGAGTAACTGCTTTCTGAAAGATCCCTTAACTGCATCATCCTCAAAGCTAAAAGGCAATCTATAAATGGAAAGGGAGGAGGCGTGTTGTAAAAGTTGTCATTATATGGTTGATATCTAAAGAGTGCTGTATAATTGATGTTCTGCTGTGGTAGATCAAATAGTGTCATGTATCTTCCTTATTATCAGGAAACTTCTCACATCTCACTTAATATCAAGAGTTCCAGATGCAGCTTGAGTTCATGTAATGCTTGCAAAACATTGTAATTGGAAAATTAATATAATCTAATTTGATCATCGACAGCAGAGTCTGAAAATCCATAAATTAAAAGTAATGACATCTCAACATTTCACACAGGAAGAAGGCAGACGACTGGGAGATGGTAAAATTATTGTTTGACCTGGTTCAGCTGAAGCCTTTAAGAACTGTCTGAGTAAGATGAAGAGAATAAGAATTCTTGAAAGGGAATGTTCTTTCCACTAACTCAATGCACATCCTTCATCAACAATCCCACCATACTAAGAAAATGTAGACTAACCTACTTTTGATATAAAAAAACCCAACACAAAACAAGTGACCTCTCAGGTCAAACAATGAGTGGCTATTTGGTGACTTAACAGGAAGGGTTAGCCAAAAGCTATTTATTTAACAGGCTTTTACAGGTAGCTCAAAGAAAACTAAGGATGGCTGAAAATGTACACTGCTCAAGACCTCAGCAGGCAGAATTACATTGGCAAATCAGAAAATATTTGGGTAGCAATCTAAATTCACTAAAATCTCTCACTCTGAATGTAACTTGATCAGATGGTGACTGATGACATCTTAAACATCTTCAGCTACAGGTACAATATAGACAGAACAATTTATAGTTCTGGTAAAGAGTAAATTAATGAAACCTGAGTTCAGAAAATGTTGGTAGATCATAAGGAATCCTATGTTGGGGATATCCTTACCTCAGTGTAACGAGGTCTTTTGTATTATTAGAATCACAGAATCAACAAGGTTGGAAAAGTCCTGAGAGATCATCAAGTCCAACCTATCACCCAGCACCTCAGGACTAACTAAACCATGTCACCAAGTGCTATGTCCAATCCTTTTTGAACATCTCCAGGGGTGGTGACTCCACCACCTCCCTGGGCAGCACATTCCAATGGCAGATCACTCTTTCTGTGCAGAACTTTCTCCTCACCTCAAGCCTAAACTTCCCCTGGCGCAGCTTGAGACTGTGCTGGTTGCCTGGGAGAAGAGATCAACTTCCACCTGGCTACAACCTCCTTTCAGGTAGTTGTAGACATCAATAAGGTCACCCCTGAATTTCCTCTTCTCCAGGCTAAACAGTCCCAGCTCCCTCAGCCTTTCCTCATAGGGCTTGTACTCAAGACCTCTCACCAGCCTCGTTGCCCTTCTCTGGATCCTAGAGAGGGAAAATACAAAATCTAGAACACATGGAAGATAAAAAACTGGTCCTGATAATGCTTTCTACTAAAAGGCAATAAACTACCTTCAAGGGAAATGTGCTGTCTCTGATAGCCAAGGGGAAATGTCTTCTCTGCAGTAGAAACGTATATTTTTAGTGGAGGACTGAAATGTTACTCATGTAAATCAGACTACCTGGTTATAACACAGTGCCTGAACTTAGTCAAAAACAGCTGTAGCTTGCTTTTGGTCTTGTATGCCCTGAGTTTTGTGAATAATAAAAATATCTCACGCAGATCATTGGATTACCTGCTCAGCTGCTGCAGCAAGTTTAGCTCTCCCTTACAAAGAAAAAACGACTTGTACAAATCACCACCAGGAGTCACTGACTGAACCTGAATGCTTGATATTAGACATTGAATATAATGTTATAAGGCTCAGGATAAATTTGGACCACTGTCCTTTTCTCCTTTCTGAATAAAGACATCAGGATGACATGCTAACACATCTCTGAGAGCTTTTGTAGGAAAAACTTTGAATTATATGGAAACAGAAACACCAGTCAGTCACCATTTGGGAGTTTGGGAATGAAGTTTATCTTGTCATACCCAGATACCAGGGGAAAAAATAATATAATTGTCTTTCAAAAATAATTTTCACCAAGAAAAATCACCCTTTTAATGCAAGAAATGTACAGGGTAGCACAGTGCTTCTTAAAACTCTGCCCCATGCATGACTGAGGCACAGCAAAGTAAAATGATTCTCTGAATGCTTTGCATTGACCAAGCACAACTGAACGCCTTCTAGTGTGTTACTGAAGCTCAGTGATCCTCTTAGCTGTTCTTTTCTGTATATTAACTATTGAGTTGTACCTTGCCCAAAGCTGCTGGAGATGTCTCTGCAGAGGGGCTCAGCAGTTCAGATCCCAGTGTCAGGAGAGGAGAAAGGACAGAGCAATGCTAAGCTCCTTCTTCCTAACAGCTCCTGTGTTTTCAGGTGTTCTCTGAGCTACTACTCAGTTAAAGCACAGCCTAAATAACATATGGCAAAGACAAAAGGTCTGAGGAGCAAATATTCTCTTAAGTTCTTTCATGGCAGGTCACTACAGCTGACCCTGGGGGTAGTAGTGCTGCCCTTACCATTACTGTTGCTTTCCTGCCTGGCCTCTGAGAGTGTCTGCAGAGCAAAGGAGACTGACATGACTGAAACTAAGGCCTCTCCTCCAAAATCCTCTCCAACCCATGCTCACTTGTGTCTTTGTCATCCATGTCTTACACCTGTCATTTGCCTTTAATATGCAGCAAATTCTCTCCTGCTTAATTTTGCATGTATAAAAGCTAATTCCCCTTCAGAGAAAGAAGTATATGTTTTCTTGGTTCTTTGTAAACATCCTGAAAAGTTTTTTTGATCTGATCTTGTGCCACTACAAAGCTTTCTCATGCCAGTACTAAACAACAATATTTCAGTAGTCTCCCTCTCAGCACTTCCCACCAGCATGAGATGATTGGCAATTGGCATCCCTACCACAGTCTACTGTGGGGGACACAGTAGAAAGGGCAGCTGTAACACATGCCTCCTTCCTGTCATGCTTGCTGAAGGGTACTTTTTTGTTGGTGTGAAGGGAATTTTTCTGTTTCTGCTCTTAGGATGGCACACTTGGGAGATGTGAAGGCAGCAGCCATGCTGTCATACTAGTGCTCCTAAGCCTATGAGACAAACACTATACAGTTTGACTTGCTAGCTTAGCCACAGTTCTCAAATGATACATCTATACAGTATCAGGTATGATGCTGATAATCTTAGAACAGGAAGAAGAATAAGCCCACATGTATGAACCAGTATCTGGCTGTAAAACAGATTTGCACATAGCCATCTTTATTTTTTTTTTTTTTTTTAAGTAGCACAGAAGTCCAAACAGTAGATCAGCAAGAATTATGAAATAGGCAGTGCCTAACCATCACTGCTATTTTAGTCAGAAATTTGCTTGGGAATTGGTTAGATTCCATCCTCCCTGGATAACCTGAATTTTAAGATAGCAATTTTGAATTATTATCAGCTTGTGAATCTTGAAGAAATAAGGAAAGGGAAGGGTGGCACTGCACTTCCCCTTCTACTCTGCTGTAGTTGAAAGGACAAGGAAACCCAGTGACTGTCCACCACCCTCATTCCCTGCAACAAGGAATCAAATGATAAAATTTGAAGGAAACAAGTTTAGGAGACTTAACTTATATCACCTGTTACAGTCAAATGTTAATGTGTTCTGTTACAGCATAGGAATGATTTTTTTTTTTTTATGGAGACTTAGATCTAGCCTGTTTTATGGTGAGCAAAATTCAGTTGCTATCAGGTGGGCCCATGTTCTTCCATTAGCATTTCATTATTAATTCTAACTCAGTCACAGTGAATGGGGTCCACAAGAAGGCTGCAAAAGGACTGTTTTTAAAGGCCTGAAGTGATAGGACAATGGGCAATAGCTTGAAATTAGAGAAGAGGAGATTTAGATTGAATGTTATGAACAAGTTCTGCACCATGAGGGTGGTGAAGCACTGAAACAGGTTGCCTGGAAAGTAGTTGAAGCCCCATCCCTGGAAATATTCAGGGTCAATGGTGACAGATTCTGAGCCCTTATGGCAAATCTCTATCACATGTTGTCAGTTCAGAGTACTGAAGGCAAGTGTTTAAAGGTCTTGCTGAATGAGTGCTTCATTATTCATTATTTTTTTTCCTAATGAATGGTGAAATTGGGCAATTCCAGACTTCAGGGAAACTGAAATTATATTCTGAAAGCTGCTTTGCCTCATTTTCTCAAGCTGGTGAAGAGATTAATTATGCTATCTTAATAATTTTGTACCTCCACAAATGATTTTGCAAGTTCTCAGTGTTGATAAGCTTCTTTTTCAAATTGGTTTCCTTACAGTAGCAACTATCCTGAACAAAGTGATCTGGTTAACCCCTACCTGAAATCCTGTGATTCCCCTCTACTCAGCTCTGGTGAGACCCCACCTGGAGTACTGCATCCAGTTCTGGAGCCTCTGTTACAAGAGGGATATGGACATGCTGGAACGTGTCCAGAGAAGGGCCACCAGGATGATCAGAGGGCTGGAGCACCTCTCCTATGAGGACAGACTGAAAGAGTTGGGGCTGTTCAGTCTGGAGAAGAGAAGGCTCCGAGGAGACCTTATTGTGGCTTTTCAATATCTGAAGGGGTCTACAAGAAAGCTGGGGAGGCACTTTTTAGGATATCAGGTAATGATAGGACTGGGGGGAATGGAATAAAGCTGGAAGTGGGGAGATTCAGGCTGGATGTGAGGAAGAAGTTCTTCACCATGATGAGAGCCTGGAATGGGTTGTCCAGGGAGGTGGTTGTGGCCCCATCCCTGGAGGTGTTTAAGGCCAGGCTGGATGAGGCTCTGGCCAGCCTGATGTAGTGTGAGGTGTCCCTGCCCATGGCAGGGGGGTTGGAACTGGATGATCCTTGTGGTCCCTTCCAACCCTGACGGATTCTATGATTCTATGCTTCAAAGTTAGAGGCACTTCCTGTGCCAGTAAAGGCTGATAGTACATGAACAAGGCCTTACAGGAATAATTTGAAAATGCCTTCTTAAGCTCTATTAATCACTGATAGGCCTGGGCAACATTTATACCCCAAATTACTGCACTTCCTTTTGGCTATAATAATGAATCTTGTGTGGGCAAGAGCTAAATGGGCAGTTCAGTATAAAATCCATGTGAGAGCCAAGAGAAAATATTGATTTATATATATTTTTTTAAGGAATTTGAGGGGGCAACTTTTTTTTTTTTTTTTTTTTAAGTAGTATGTCTCATTCCTAAAGCAGCTTAGCTCTGGCAAAATTGGGGACTGTATGTGTCTTAATTCCACCAGTCAATACCATGTACTGTTCCAGTGCCTGTTATTACGCAGAGTAACACTTTGAACTTTCACATGCTTATATTTATTCAACAGATGGCAGAGCTCGTGAGAGGATCAAACATCTTCCTGACAAGAGAGCAGCTCATTTTGTGCAAGGAAACTGCCAGGTATCTTTCCTGGATGGTAAACAAACTGATGGCCTGCTTCTTTTCCCAGGAGGAATTAGCTGCATGCAGCAGCCAGAAAGAGGGCAGAGAGATATGAGCTGCTGAATCCTCCAAGCCTTAATTCAGTGTCTGGTGAGGAGACACTGATTGTACCTTGCAGTACTGTGTAAATTTATGCTAAGACTAAAAATTCAACCTTGAAGTCTGTGGATAATAAACATTTATGGAAACATTGTCCTTAATGTAATAGAGAAAGAGAATCTTTCTGTAGTTTTCAATATGAGCCTACGTATTCAGAGTGTTTGTTTAAATTGCTCCTGAAACAACTTCAGTGTGGCTTTATGGTACCATCAGAATGTGAATGCTGAATAACAAGAGCTACAGTGGTCCTCTGTATTCAGACATCTGTTTTGAGATAGTTAAGAAGCACCACCAGAAACTCTTGGAATTGGACAGTTTTAACAGTACAGTATTTTTTATAGAAGCTTCTCTCCATTGAAGCATATTCTTTTCATTTCTGACAGCTTATCTGGGGCTTTTCACAGGAGACAAGTGGGGTAGCAAAGAATTCACTGGTTTACACCTCCTAAAAAAGATTTCAAGTTGAGTGAAATAATGCTGAAAATACAGGTGTATGAAATACTGAAACCAGCATGAATTGGTGGAACACAGAAGCAGGGGGAAATCTGTTAGAAAGTCTTTCATAAGAGCAGCAGAAATTGCTTTCTGAAGTGCCTTTGGAAACAGAAATCTGTGCACTGTTGCCCAGGTGACAAAATTCAAGAACATGGTACCTACTGTGAACAAAACAACTGACATTGCCTGCTCATTGTGGAGTGGCTAGCATTAGTGATGCTAAAAAGCTATCACTTTAAATGAACACAAGAAGCAGAGCCTGGTTTTGTGGATATGTGTTAACCATCCTCTGGACTAGGCAGTTACAAAGGTACAGCTTCTTCAAGAAAGGTGTTTTTAAACAAAACTCTTCTTACTGTCTACAAATACATGTGCAAGTTCCGTTAGTTCTTATATTTTTTTGCAATGCTAAAGAAAATGCATCATGAATTTCTTAGTTTAGGCCTTATTATACCTTTGTGATGGTGGCAACAACACACATAGTACTTTTCATCTCAAGATCTGAATTAATTTTTTGAGAGAAGAATCTTCATGCCTTTTGCAAGAGGCTTTTCCTTTTAAGGCATCTTTTTTTAATTGTTGATATGCAACTGTCTGAACTATAAAGACAGATAAAATTAGACATTCCTCATTAACACCTAAGGTGGTTGTGGGATCTCAATCACTGGCATTGTTAAAAACTAGTTTACCAGCTATCTGTCAGAAACACTTGAGATGTGGTCAGGCTTTTCTTCAAGCAGAGTGACCATGCTGACCACCTTTCAATCCTATTTCCAATGACTGTATTACTAAGACAAAACAAAAAAGACTTTTAAAGTCAATTTACTTTAAAAGACTTTCAGAAGTTAATGGAAATAGCAAAGAGCATCTTCCAGTTTCACAGCTAAAAATAAGACAGCGTTTACAAGAAACCTGAAATAAGTCAATCATAAATACATTATGTGGCTGGGCAAAAATTATTCTGAAGAAAATCCTCTAGCTTCTAACAAGCCACCATTACACTAAAGTGTTTCAAACCCTAAAGTGCTTAGGATAGAGATCATTTGCCAGCACCATCTCCTGAGAAGGGCTATCATAGCTTGAAAACATGAAACCAGAGCTTCAGACCAAGATCAAACTTGATTATGTACCCACCTACTAGATGGGAGGAATAAATATTGGTTGCATTAGTGATAAGAACATTGCAAAGACCTCCACAGAAAGTCCAGTGCATGTTCACACTGTTAAGAAAGGCTGTTAAACAGGAAAGAAGTGTGAGTCTTATCATGAACATCATCATGTGCCAATCAGATGAAGATGTCCTAAATTGTTATTGGGCTGGAATTACTGGCAGCTGTGTGTAGAATATAAAGTAAACTTGAGGATGAGAGTAAACGAGAATTCAAACATATTTAGATCAATAAGATGCTTTAGATCATCTCTTCTTCTGTAAACACACTGCATACACATACATACATATTTCCAGATGTTTGTAACAGGAACTTCAATGCCTGAAATTCCAAGCAATAGTAATTTTTTTAGGAAATTTATTCTGCACTATCTGGAATTGCTATAAGAGATTCAATATAGGTCACATATATGTCTACACTGCAGTACACCATCATGTGTAAAATGGATCATGTTAATACATGTCTTTGCAGCTGGGAAATACAACTCAACTTTCCCCATTTTCAGGAAGAGAACACAAATTCCTTTAAGAGGACCTGAGGTTAGCTCCCAAAAAGGAGTTGTGCAGTTACAGTGCTCATCCCAGGGTAAAGGAAGCATTCTACATCTCAATTTGAAATTGTGTAGGTACCTGGAAAGGAATTCAGAATAGAAAGAGAGCCTCACTGCTCCACATAGTAAGTAAAAGACCCACATAGCACAAGTAGTCCTGAATTTCATTGACCCTTACTGGTCAATTTCTGTTCAGCATACAAATATTATAGGCTACAGAACCATGTCTCATTCTCTCAGTAATTTCTTTCCAACAAATTTCTCTCTTTGTTGTTTTTCTACATCTTTAATAATGGTCTTGGTGATTACAGAAACACTGATATAGAAGAGGAAGTAAAGGGGAAGGAAAGGAGAATGGAGAGAGGAAAATAATCAATAAAGGGGAAATAAAATAATGGGAAAGGGGGAAATAAAATAATTGAAAAGGGGAAGGATAAGATGAACAAACTCCCTGCAACTCCCAGCCATTTAAGATGTTGTCATCAGTCACCAACTTTGTGCTGACTGCAGGCAGAATTTGAGCTGGTACAAACCAGTCTAACTCCTGTCAGACAACACACTCAACAGTTCTTGCCTTTTTCATGAAAACATGCCTTCCAACTGCAACAGCTTTTATCAGCAGCATGCTTTACTTGATGTGGCTGAGATCTGTAATTGCACTGAGCAACAGGATAGGCATCTCATAAGGCTGTCTGATCTTTGAGGTCTGGACTGAATTGTAACATCCCCAAAGCATTCAACTTCTTTTAATTAGTGAGTCAATTCTGACATAGTCACCTACTGAAAGACATACCTAGCTCTCCCTTTCTCAAGCTCCTTCCTGTCCTTGCTTATCTTTTATTATAATAAAAACTCATCTTAATTATAAGAGACAGTCCCCTCATTAAGAAAGCTGTAAAAACAATATTGTTCAGTGGGAGCATACTCCCAAAACCTCATCAAATAAATTCTGGAGAAATCCATGTTGTTCCTGTTGTTGAAGAGCTCTGCAGTAGAGGATGCCATACTTTAGTATAAATATGCACCTATAGTTGGTTACATTTACCAAGCTTCTTTTTTTACACATTTAAATAGCCACGGACTTCAGTGGGAAATTTGAGTGTGCAAGAAATACCATTTGGAGCTCATTAGGCAGCCATAGTTTTATTGCTTCTAAAGGATGTCTGCTCTTGTGTTCAGACACAATGTGGGCATTGTATATGCACGTGGTGTTAAAAGTTCTGCTCTTGCTTCATTTTAGACAATGACTGGGCAACACTCCAAACTGTTCCTTATGAAAATGTATTAAATGTAATGGTTTTGAAAGAAAGGTTTTGCATGGGGTCAGATAAACGTAAAACAGTTCCACTGGGTACCAGAGTAGTAGGAATAAAAAGTGTGCGAATTAATTTTTCCTTGGCAGCTAAAGCTATTCAGTGAAAAATTTGTTCGGGGTTTGTTGCACAGCTTCAGTGCTGGAGCTTTTTTGAGACTCAGATGAAACATGTGTTTGTTTCTTTCCAAAGCTGTCAGGGGTATATATGTGTCAGTTTTCATTAAGAATAATTTCCCTCTGGATCTTTGGCTTAAGTTAACCTTCAGACCTTCACTCACCCCTTCCAAACCATCAGGATTTCTTTTGGTGTGCTGTTCCATGGATAAATGTACCTGCCAAAAATCTAAGCACCTTCAGAAGATGATGATGTTGACTGAATGTCTGAGCAGTTCTCAAATCTATGAAACGTGTCCTGCAGACTATGGCAAGCAATTCACCTTCTTCCTTTCCCCTGAAATGATCTATTTGCCCAGTACTAATTAAACAAACATCAGAGGGGCATATAGAGAATTGTGTTCTCTACAATAAAGCTTCTTTCTGGAAGAACTGCCTTGTACTGTGTGTGTGTATAGCTCTGGCAATTCTCAAAACGTGTGAAAAGGAATCCAATTAGCAGACAAAAGCTCATAACAGTAGTGTGCAGGTGAGGTAGCTTCTCTGGAGAAAAGGCTGATTTTTCACTGGCTGGAAGCCCTTCACAATGATGATAAACCCTGCTAGTGTACCAGTCAGGACATACTACATCTAACCCCTCTCATTCTCTGCTGATGATACAGGCCACCCACTTTCTTAAGAGTTAATTTTGTTCCTTGCTCAAATGTAGCAAATAATTTTCGAGTTAGGTCACTGTTGGCAAGTATAGGAGGACTGTTGAAAGTAAGGAAGTTTCCAGGGAAAAGCAGAGACTGAACTATTATTCAAGGATCCTTGTGCCTAAAAAATCATGAGGTTATTGTAACATAACGTTCTGGTTCACACGACCCACTGATGTTAGTAAGTGAGGAATGCTGAAATGTTTTGATTTGAAGGCTGTGTTGGAAATGAATGCTTCAGTTCTGCACCCATGAGTTGTGAAATACATTTGCAGTACACATTACTCTTATAGAATGTCTTAATGAAAGACTTAGCTCATTTTCTTTCCCTGGGATGAAATCCCATTATTAGCTCTTTGTAAGGAGCTATTAATTTATTTTGCTGTAGGACCAATGCAAGGGATCAGCTCACTAATTTGCAATAAATCTTACTAGTAACTGACATCTTTATGGCTAATGGTTACAAATATGAAACTCTAATATTGGCTTTTTAAAACATCACTCACAATGAGGTTGTTCTTAAGATATTATCACAGATGTCATAATCTTTCATTTTTGCACTTACTACTTGCAGAATCCCTCCAAAAGTGCAAACTAAGTTACAAGCATTGGTGTCTGTGCTGGGTTATGGGAATGTAACTTCAGAGGTTGTATTTATGCAGTACTAGAGGCTTTTCCTCCCCCTAGCTCATTCCATCTGTCTTTTTGATGGCCTAGATAGAGAGCAACTCACAGGTGGGTGAAATCTGTCCCTTGTTATTCCTAGTTTCCATGCAAGAGAGAAGCTGAAACTATTCTTAGGAAGACATTGTTTCTCTTAACTGTGATTTACTCTTACCTTCATCATACAGATTTTACCTATGTTCCAAAGGCTCTCTGTATTCTGCAGTGTGATATGGCAACAGCCAACCTAGAGTTAAACAAGCTCCCTCAGGAACACAAACAGGCACTGTGGTAATTACTGAATTTCAAGGAAGATACCTTCTTAGAACTATTTGAAGTAAAACTTATGTTCGTGAAAGTGCTATGCAAATGGTCCACAACTGACTGCAGCCATGGTCTGCTGGGTACCTATTCATACCTAGAATGATCCTGTCTGGAAAAAATTCCTGAGGGAGAGAAGAAAATACAGAGCATGTCTATGTGGTCATAAGATGGATGCCATTCCCTTGCTCTGTCCAAGGCTTGGGGCCATTAAGATGTTTTTCTGGATACTGTTCCACCAGGCTTGGGGCCAGATCTTCCTCTCAATACCTTGTCCAAAAGAGATTTCAATCATTTCTCACTCTGCTTCCCTGAGTTCTGTGTTTGTCACGTGGATCCCACTAAAAATTAAGGAACAAGATCAGTGACTTAAACCCTTAGATCAGTGAATTAATCTTTAGAACACTGAGTAAACCCTTGTACAGGTATTGAAAAATAATGGCCCTCAGTAGAGTATTTGGGACTGCAGCTCCCAGTCACCACAGATTTCTGTGAAGCTTTCTCTATTAAACAATCTGTTTCCTCTGAAGTAATATTATCAGAGTCACGTCAAAATGACTCAGAACTCTCATTAGCTGGAATTTGGCTGTGAACTTATAGTTAGTCTCAAAAATAATGTTTTTCTTTTGGAAGAATTCAAAATGAGACCAAGCAGCACTGCTCAGTGCTGGTTTGTGTCTCCAACTGTTATGACTTACTGTGTATTTTTAATATGAATTCTCCTGTCTCCACCTCTCTTCACACCTTTGCTGCTCCATGAATTTATACACTCCACCTATATTATATAGCTGTCCCAGTCTCCTGGAGAAGATTATATATATCCATCAACCATAAGGGAAATGGAGACTATCAGCCTAAGCCAGGCATCTGAGTTAGAGGCGACTAAAATCTGCTCTGATATATCCTACTCTCTGTTTCCAGAGAAGGCATTGTACAATAATGATCATAACCTAGATCTATATAGAGATATTTTCACAGAATCAGTCTTTGAAAATAACCAGAACTTCATTCTAATGCAGCTTGTCTGAAATGATCAGATGTTTTTAGCATTATATTATTTTCGCTTGCTGGTGCTACAAGTGTTAATTTCTGTGAATGCTCATCACCTGAAACAATGCTTGGTCTGTCTTACATTCAATATGCAGAAAGATACACCAGGGTCTTGTTGTGTCATTCACACCCTATTAAAGGTAATCAAAGTCATAACGGAAAATGCATCACAGCTTTCCTAAATTCAGGGAGTTTGCCTCAGAGGGATTGGGCTACCACAGTGGAAAGGATCTCAGATTGTGATGAATGGTAATTGAATGAACAATCACTCCCTAAACAGAAAGCTCAGCTTCACTGAATGCTTTGGGAGTACTGCCCTTAGTCTAATCTTCAGAGGAGAGTGGGGAAGTTTGCCATTTCCTTGCTGTGTAAAATCAGATGACACTAGTGCATGACAGGGCATCTCATGCTTCAGGAGTACATATTTCACTGGTTCCTGCTCTTCCTGGAGCTTCATTCACTTAGTTCTTCAGGTGGCACCCATGGCATGCTTCAGAAGAATAGAAACATCTTCCTTAGCCATGCTAAGGAATCTCCTTCAAAGATTTCCAGAGAAGCTTCATTGCTTTAGGACCCTAATTCTGTGAGAGGTGAGCAACTAAGTCCTTGGAAAGAATGGCTTTGGGGTTGCTATAACTTGAAAATGCCCTAATTTTTAATCAGGATCATTTGGTAGCTTTACAAATAAATTGTGCTATTTTGGGTGTTCAAAGAAATGGAAGCTGCTTAAAAAATATCCTTATAAGCAATTCTGGTATGTTGGAAATGGCTTTGCTGATTTGTACTCTTATATTTGTAATGGGTGATTAGAAGTATGGGAAACAAGTTACTTATGGATTGGATTCTAATTGGAGTGCCTCAGCAGCTTACTGCTGTTGAGAAAGGTGTGAGACAGAAATACAGAATATAACAACCAGTTTTATTTCAAACTATTCTGGTTTAATGGGCAACTGCAGATTGGAGGGTGAGCCATGGGACTGCATTTGCAAGTGTGTTTACAGATACAGTATTGATTTCCTTGCTCACTAAGAGCATTTCTGTACTGCCACTGCTTGCAATAAACAACCCTGTGAGAGCCTACATGGTTGTGAAGACATAATGCATTATTTAACAGGAGCTAATCAATATAAAACAACCATTCCCTTTGTTACAGGAGTGCTATTGACAGAATGCTTCTCCCTTTTAATTTTTTATTATTTTGCATTGATTGCTGAAGCCCTGCATAGTCTTCAACAACATATACTGAGCCAGGTTTGCCCATAAATTTCACTTTTCATGTAAAAAACAGATTGCCCCATTTTAGCACAGAATTAATTTAGAAGACTATCCAGCAGTCTGAGAAATCAATATGAGCATAGTCATTAACTTCAATAGAAGAAAAGGAAGGCCTTTGATCAGATATAAAAATCAGTCCACTTAACCATCTCTGAAATAAATGATCAATACCAAATAAAACCCTTCCTACTCCCAAAAAAGTCCTTAACTTTCCAGTTCACCTGGAAAGAATGCACAGAATTTGGATTTCTCAGCTAATGGAAGAGAAAGAATGTTGCTATTTTTAATTTCAGCAATCTGTGTCTCAGATCTGACTTGCAGTTCTACTAAACTCCTTCCTGTAACATCATTCAAAAAAACAACCACCAAGAGCAAGATGTGGTTTATAAAACTGGACATGCACATATCTCATTTACCCTCTCTTAAAAATCTCTGCTTAGTTAGTGGGAACCAGGATGAAGTAGGAAGAGAGGAACCTAATTGAAAATTCCCCTTCTAATTCTTGGACTTTTATTTACAGGAACATGCTTAATTACTGTAGGATCTTCATAGTGAAACTCATGGGCATTAATTGTCCCTTACCACACTCCAGGCTCTTATTTTGTGCTGGCATTCATTAACTGCCCATATGAAATTTAAGGAACCAGATAATGTGCTACACAAAGTCCTAAAACACTCTAAATTAATCTAAGTACATATTATTCCAATCTTCAAAGGAAAGATGCAGGTTGGGTTTTTTTCTGATCTAAAAGATAAAATATTAGACTAACAACTGAACTCCAAAATGAGTATATTCTGATTATTTTGACTATTTTCTGAACTTTTGACTATTTTCTGAAATTTATTTAAAACATGATAGAATGAAAACTGGTTGAAGATACGTTTTGCTGGCTAGGAAGGAGATATTGGGGGGGTGGTGAGATGGAGAAAATAGGAGCAGAGCAGTTCATATTGGGTTTTTACTTTAAAATAGCTACTAGCCACTGCTGAATGTAGAAAGCTTAGTGGTTTCAGAATATTCCTTTTAAATCACAACTAAAAAAATCTTGCTGATTATAAATATCAAAGGTGACCATCCAAACAGATGACAAATATTTCCTAGTTGTTTAGAAGTATTTCTGTGTTACACCATTCTATCAGCAGTCCAAAAATCGAGATGTAAAAAGGAGATATTTTGGAGAAACTTGAAGCTTACACCTCATAGCATCAATCACAGTGAAGAGCACAGCTTGCCAGAGGCATTTTCTTTGTAATCTAGAAGACCATCTGTACAGTGTCATGAAAAAATACAGTAGGCAGAAGCTTTCACACTGAAATCTGTGCCTATGTGCATATACACAGCTCCTGCAAAATATGACTTCTGCCCAGCATATTGAGGGGAGAAGGTATCACTGGCACTCACTTTATAAATAATACACTAGATACAAGTCACACAGAGTTCAAAATCTGTCCTAGTCACCACCCTTGAATGCTCAGAAGTCTGCCTGTATGAATCTACAGGCTGGCCACATCAAAGCTTCCAAATGTAGGACAGCAGTTCTTGAAAAATTGAGGGTTGTTTAGGAAAGTCCAAGATCTGCCTCATGAGGATGTGTAGAAAGTGAGAAGGAGCATTGAACTAGGTCTCTGCCCCCTGTCAGATTACACAGAGGTATTCTAGTTTTAATCTAATTATTTGGATTGCAAGTGCTTTGCTTAGTGAGAGAGGTCCCATCTGAGATCTACAGAGATGTCCAGACAGTGCACAAGCCAGAAGGACTGAGTGGGCTTAGGCAGTTTGGATTCTGGAGTGGGAAATTCAGTTGTTTCACCTGAGAACTAGAGAAGAGACATGAAGTGCAGGTCTTCAGACAACCAAAAATCAGATTTGTCAACAAGAAGAAAGGAGAGATCATCACCTGGAATTTGTGAAGAAGGAAGGTAAGCCTGCTGCTGCTGCCAGAAATAGGCACTCTGTAAGTGGCTATGCCTGACAAGGTGCCAAAGATAGATGGCAAGACAAACCTCAGGGTTGCCAATGCACTGAAACTCTGACAAAGAAGCACCACAACTTAAAAACCTAATGATGGCTGTTGAAAGGGAGCTGACATGCCTAGGCAGGTTAAGCTCATCTAGAGATTAAATACAGAACTGGTTTCACTCACACCAATTTTATCATTGCAAGATACTGTCTCATGTCATGAACTAGAACAACTTCTCCTTTCATGGAGTAAGGAATTATATAGAATCATAGAATAGTTCAGTTTGGAAGGGACCTCCAAAGGGCATCTAGTCTAACCCCCCTGCGGTCAGCAGGGACAGCCTCCACTAGATCAGGTTGCTCAGAGCCTTGGCAAGCATGACCCTGAATATCTCCAGGGGCCTCAACTACCTCTCTGGGCAACCTGTTCCAGTGTTCCACCACTCTCATGGTAAAAAATTCTGTTCCTAACATCCAATCTAAATCTCCTCTTCTCTAGTTTGAAGCCATTGTCCCTTCCCTTATCACTGCAGACCTTAGGAAACAGGCCCTCTGCAGCCTTCTTGTAGCCCCCTTCAGGTACTGGAAGGCTGCTAACACATCTGTCTGGAGCTTCCTCTTCTCCAGGCTGAACAACCCCAGCTCCCTCAGCCTGTCCTCATAGCAGAGGCATTCCAGCCCCCTGATCATTTTTGTGGCTCTCCTCTGGACCTGCTCCATCAGGTCCTTGTCCTTCCTGTGCTGAGGGCTCCAAAGTGGACACAATACTCCAGGATGTATATTTACATACACATATGTAATTTCTTGATTTTTAAAACCAATATTTTCTAAGAAAATTCCTATTATTCTGTCAGGATTCTATTCTTTTTTTCCATTTCTTTGCTTACTGTAGGAGCCATCCAGTCAGAAGGACAGTCAATAGCACTATATATCTGAAAAGATAAACACTTGACAACTTGGCAACACTTAAGCATTCTTCATCCTTATTCTGTTATGCATCCTAAGGATCTGCTCAGAACACCCACATACATGCACAAACATTGTGTCACTCACACATAATACACTCCTTTTTCCAACCACAATTTTTCCTTTCCCAACAGTTCCAACTATAATTCACTGGCAGAGTAAAATCTTGGAATAAGCATCTCATTTATCACTGGACAAAGACAGGCTTTTACTTCTCCTCATCTCTAAAGACCAAGGTGGAACTGGCTGCATCTCATTTGTCATAAACTTTCACTAGATAAGTTAAGTTTATATCTGGGTGGACTGAAACAGGCTGGAGCTTAGTGCAGTGTTTTTTCATAATTTAGTCAGGATGGGGGCAGAAGTCACAGTTCCAAAGCTTCAGTGCTGAGCAAGTTTGACTTTATCCTGCCTGCACGAACCAGTATTGTGGTTCAGAAGAGCTCCCTGGGGTGCTCAGGCCAAGTAATTACAGCAACTTGCATAACACCTCTCATCAAAAAACTGCTTTTCTTTCAGCAAGGAGTCTTGTTCTGTACACAGCAGAGATTTTTAAAAAACGAAAAACGTTAGTCTCCAGTACTAAAATTCCTGTAATCAATTTTACCTTACCAGCAACAACTGAGGACAGTAAAACAGAAAAAAAAAAAAACAAACCTAAAACATCTTATGTACAGCTTCGTGAAGGATCAGAGAAGACACTGCTCCTTTTGTCTCAGTATGGTAGAACTGAGTTTTCAGGAAGAGTTTACATAAAGATTGGTTAATGGCCCCTGAACAGCAGAGCTCTCTTACAAGCTACCTCACCACACCTTGCTGCCAAACTCACAGGCTACCACCCAAGGAGGGATTGTGCCTGAGGCTTGCTCTTCTGTTCCACAATTGCTTGGTACATGTAGATGCCTGCATATGTTACAAAAGCTGTTAAGTTTGTGCAAGCTGCTTCCTTCCCTCTACCCTATGTCAGCCCTGCTCCCTCAGAAGGGGACACATCCATGACACTCTCCAAATGCCACTCACCAGGCCATGACTTCCAAAAAGGACCACTGGTGTTCTCTAAGGGACCAAAGCTCTCAGGATGCCAAGCTCTTGCTTGTAAGGTGGGAGAACCCTCAGTGAAACAAGAGTTTTAGCACATGTAAATTGAGACTGCTTTAACAGGGAACTAAAAATCACAAAATAAATTTAAAACATCGTTCTTCCCCCAGGATATTTCTTGGAAAGTAGAGTTATGGGTTCTTCACTGGCAGAGGAGAGGCTTGTTCCCCCAGCCCTTGGGTGAGCTTCCTAGGCACTGCATTACTGGCTGTAAAATGGCCTGCATCACCTGCTGATTTTATGAATGATGTGCAAGATTGGCATGCCATTCTTCTGGCTTTACTCTTAATGGAAATGCTGAAATGTAAAATGAAATCTCTTTGTTTCACAGAAGTAAAAAACTCTCTCATTTTGCCCAGAAAACCCTACTTGTAATCAATTCTATTTCTTTTTCAAGAAGCAAAAACTAGGACATGTTGATTTAGATTACTTTAAGACGAGTTCATCTCCATTTCTTAAAGATCTTTGGTTTTCAAGGAGGTAAATTGTACTGTGTTGTGCATTAATCCCTATTCCATTCCTTCCTCTTTGTGCTGTAAAGCTTAGTAATTCACAAGGTGACAATTTTTACTGGGGTCCTTACATTTCCAGACAAGTTATTTTGACTGTGATGACAAAGATCACTCTTCTGTATTTATTCTGTATACGTAAGATACAAGATATTTTTATATTTCCTATTTTTAAAAGCTTACATTTTCCTCCACACAAACTAATTGGATCTGTTCCTCTCCTATTTTAACCATTTTCCCTCAAGCTCAGGGATGCCAAGCTTCTGCTCACTAACACAAAGCATCTGATATTTTGAAAGAATTTAAAAAAAAAAAAAAGAAATCCTTTTTCTTTTCTTGGTGTGGCATAGATTTAAGGATGAATAGATCATTTTAAAATTTCAACAACAGCACTTAGCCAAGAATGCAGAGATTGATAGTTTCTCAAAAAATTAAGATTATTTTAGGACGTATTTGGTTAACAAAATATCTCAAGTTTCCCACCCAGCCTCAACAGTTGGCTTTGGCTGTACTAACCACTGCTGTTAAATTATATAGTGCACTCTACACTTATGATGGACATGGTTATAATGGACAATTGGTTAGAGCGGACAAAAACAGATCTCTCAAACCAAACATACTAAGGTCAAGACATTCCTCTCTGGTTATAACAGACAAACTTCTGCCACAATGCCAATTTCAGAGTTTTTTTTTCTTGAACCCTCTAAGTAGACTGCATAGAAACGGGAGCTGGTGAGGAGTTACAGGAATACTATGGTTTTAAAATAGATTGGGTCTTAAACCAAAGACTGATCAAGATGGTAAAAAGAGGCTATGGAGACTGGTGCTTTCTGCCAGCCTGATTGACCACTGCATTCCAGATGAACCCAGAGTTTTCTGTAATCTCTTCACTCCTTCTCTAAGAGCCAACTTCAGTGGATGTAGTACTGTAGAGATTTAATAGGACCCTGAGTCATCACTCCTTTGCAGGGCTCTTATATATATATGGGTGATATAACCCATTGTGCCCGTGCCTAACACCAGAAACTCCAGGGTACTCTAACTAATACAGAAATTTTCAAGGTAGCCTTTTAAATTCTGTTTATATCAATATTGCCAAGGGCACCAGGGAATTGGTGCCTAGTTAAAACACACCCATTTCAAACAGAAAGATGAACCCATGAAATGTGAAGAAATGTGGAATACTTATGATCCACAGCTCACGAAAGAATTGCATGTTAGGCCAAGTTAGAACTCTTGTGAGATTTTCACCACACTCTACTATTCCAAACAGCTGTCACAGATAACAAACATTTAAGTGACCATTCAGGCAGTAGAGGTCTGTTTCCACCTCGTATTCACAGATTGCATTGGGTTGGAAGGGACCCTCAAAGGTCATCTTGCTCAACACCCTGCAGTCAGCAGGGATCCCTCCAACTAGATCAGGCAGCCCAGTGCCACATGAATGTCTCCAGACACAGGACCTCAACCACAATCCCTGGGCAACCTGTTCCATCATTTTCCACTCTCATTGTAAAGAACATTAATCAATGCATTCAGAGGGTTTGAGATTTTTTTTTGTTCCAAGTTTCAATACTTTTATGTCTGTTTTCCAGTTTTTGAGTAGGTACTACCTGTACTCAGGTAGTTCTAATGAACAGATCTTGATAGGCAGCAGGAATTATCATCAAGATACCTCACTGTCATACAGTTTTCTAGTTTTCTGTGCATTTAAACTATCATCTTTGCTGACACCTTCAAGTAACCGCTGGACTTTCCCTTCACTGGCTAAGAACACAATAAAATATAGATTTGGGGAAAATGTTTCATTTCCCTAGACAGGATCTTGAATCATTTGGGGTATTAAGGCACATTGTACTCTTCTTTTTATTACTTTGGTTAAAGATATAATATTCAACAGAGGAAAAAAAAAGTAAAGAAAGAAAAGAAAAAAGTGCATTAAGATTACATTTGGCATTTTGAATACAACAAAAGCTACCTATATGAACACTTTTTATTGTAGAGCCAAGTAAACTCCAGCTGTCAGCCCTGTGATCACTTCTTCAATAGGCAAAAAGGACTCAGCTCTAACCTGGCTGCATGCTGGTTCTCACCAGTATAACAACTGATATTTTCTTCTTTATGAGTTGAATTTGCAATTATTCCTTGGCTTTCAAGGAAGCCTTTGAAAGAAAAATGTGAGTAGACTTTCTAAGCAAGTGCTTTTTTCTTTTATTTTTTTATCAATTTTTATTAGAGCTGAAGTAAAACCTTTCACCTGAGATGAAAACTTCTGCAGGATGACTTGCAAAATCTTGTGGATTTATTGTCATTCTCTTATTATGTACAGATTAAAGAGCCCAAAATATGTTAAATATGACCCTCTACCTGGAGAGAGAGAGACTACTGTGTATATGGAGTCAGAGAATATGCATTGCTGAAACTTTGATCACTTCTTTAAATGTGTCAGTAAGGAGAGAAATCCTGGCCTTGCTGAAGTGAAGGGGAGTTTTGCCATTGACTTCAGCTGGACCAAGTCTTCACCAGCTGCCTTCTAATAGGGATTTCTAGATTGATTGTGTAACTTTAAGAAGGACACTTCACAAGAAGAGCAAGTGTAACTTGACACTAGAATCCAACAGGAAGGCGGGAGAGGGACTTTTCATAGGGGTGTCTAGCAACAGTACAAAGGCGAATGGTTTGCAGCTGAGAGAGAGCAGGGTTAGACTGGATCTTAGGAAGTTCTTCAGTAGGAGGATGGTGAAACCTGGAACAGGTTGCCCAGGGAGGTTGTGGATGCTTCCTTCTTGGGGGTGCTCAATGCCAGGTTGGATGAGGCCTTGAGCAGCTGAGTCTAGTTGAGAAGTGTCCTTGCCCATGACAGAGAGCTTGGAGTACATGATCTCTGAGTTCCCTTCCAACCTGAGCCATTCTATGATTTTATGTCTTAAATGACAAGCTCAAAGCATGAACTGATCTTTCTAAGCCACTTTTTAGTTCAGCAATAACATTTTATTTACCTTCTAATCCTGTTGAACCATTTTTGTGTAAAAATGTAGCAATGGGAAAAAAACAGCCATGAGAAATTCTATTAAACAGAAGCTTTCTCTCCAAAATTTTCTATGTAATATAAGCCAAATGCAAAAAAATATACCCACAAAACTGTACATTAAATACATGAAGGTACTTACTCCTAGTCCCAGCAACAGGTTGCCAGCAGAAATTTGTAAGAACAAAACCATGTAAGTATAAAGGGTTTTCTAAGAGAAAAATTGTTTCCAGTTTATCTAATACAAATTTAATCTTCTCAGCTGTGTACTTGCTCTGTACACAGAGCAAGCCATGAGCAGAGCAAGCCACAAGTTCTCACACTTCATTGTTCATGCCATACATTACCTGTATGACACAGAAAGAGATACTGTTTGATAGAGAAGGATGGAAAGTTTACCAAAGAGCCTAACAGAGTCCTGGCACAAAGTATGGTGATAAGTTAACAAAGTTTCTTGCAATGTCATCGATAAGAATGGCACAAAAATCCTTTTGACAAATTTGTTATTTGTACCTGAGGATTTCCTGTAGTAATCAGAGGTAAAGGCTTACTTTTAAAAATCCTTTCACTGGCACATCTATTAAACACATGTAAACACCTGTAAACATCTGTAAACACCTGTCTACCTCCAGGGGATTTAATGCCCCATGGCTCTTCGCTCTTCCTAAATTTCATCTAGCAGGAAGCTGCAGCTATATTTGGTTTATAAAAGTACTCAGCGTTATTAAGTATATCTGTGTATCTTCTTCCAGAGTGGGTAAAAGATCCCTAGAGGTTTCAGGTAAGAGGAATAAAGTTCTCATGACATGATGTGTTCACAACAATTCTAAGAATCTCATCAGATTATGGAGTACAGCACATTAATCATGCACCACCTGAAATCACAGAAGAGAAAGAAGGGAGCAAAGGGAGCCAGGACCAGGAGAACTGGAGCACTTCTGTACACAACATGATGCATATGCTGAGCTGGGACCTGATCATTGCATGACTTTACCAGAATCACATTACATCCAGGCTACCTGCAAAGGAGCACACCTCCAGTGCCACACTGCTCTTATCCTACTGCTTTCCACAGTAGTTGCCCCAACAGTAGACTAAAGCTGCGTGCTCTGTGCTCCCAAGGGAAGGATCAGACAAATCCTTAAAAGGGACATTTAGAGAAGTAATTTTCCACCTCTGTCTTTTGCTTAGACCAATACTTTGACCAAAGCTTACATTTTCAACTGATTTGAACATATCCTCAGTGTTGTGCTAAGGAGCCTCTACAAACCTACCTTCCACATTTAGGAGAGCTGAATTTTTCTAAAACCAGCTGATGGCAATTCCTGAGGTCTAGATGCAGTAAAAATTAAACAGAATCCCTCCAATCTCCATCTCTCAGAAGTAAATGCTGAACATTCAATTTCACAGCTACAGCTCTGCAACTCATGCAGCCACTTTGAATAGTGGAAACATTTCCTTTATGCTTTCCTTATCTTCACTGTGAAATCAGTACTTTAAAAAGTCTCTCCACTTAGACAGCTTTGGCAAATACAACTGTTCCACACATACAGCTTGTGTAATTGCTCCATGTGAGGTCTGAAACCGAGGGAAATAATGAAACCCTCTCCAAAATAAGGAAGATTGGTTTCAATCCAAAACAATCCACACAGATTTTTCTTTTTTTTTAGCTCTAACACCTCTGAAAGACTTATTCCAGTAAGTAGGCTCAAGCTTTTCTCCTTGTTGTAACATTTATCAGATAAAACTAAAACATTTTAACATATCCATTCTTTCATTATAGCAAATGACCCTTTTTATAAATGTTGTTCTAGATAAAGACCAGATTTATACAGAACTTATCTTTTGTCCTGTCAATATTTGGTTCAACAACACTTCACTTCTTCTTGTAGCCACATCCATGCACTGACACATTCAAAGAAATAAAATGAAAGCTGCTTTTCTTAATACAACAACACTGCCCTATAATTTTTAAGACAGACATCTTTTTAACATATAAGGATTTTTAATTATAATTAAAAGCTAGCAGAAATAATTTATATTGTTTTAATTCCAAAGTAGTTTCATGTCAATGGAACTGGGCCTAGCTTTGAACTTTGAAAGGATGTTCATGGTTTAAGTATTATCCACATTGCTCTGAGCAACCTGATCTAGTGGAGGATGTCCCTGCTCACTGCAGTGGGATTGGACTAGATGACCATTGGAGGTCCCTTTCCACCCAAACCATTCTATGATTCCATAATAAGAGATATTAGTAGTAGAATCAGAGTTTCCAGACAAAGTAAGCAGTGAAGATACTTGCAAAAGAAACACGAGATTGGAGTATTAATACTAGTAGTAGTATCAGCATGGTTGCTAGTATTGACATTAAGCAAACCAACAACTTTCAGAAACCTTTAGCTATTTCTGCCTTTGCTTTTATCACCTGGTTTCTTTAATTTGCCCTCAAACAGCCTTCACTATGTGACTGTCGTCCTATTCTCCAGTTATTGGCTGAAAAGCTTGGTTTGTCTCTTGTATTTGGAAAGTTCCCAAGCCATTTTAAACACAGCCACAACATAACTAATTTGGGTGCCTGCTCATTCAGTCACCTCTTGTTCTCTTCCAAGGATTGTCCCATATTTCCTGCAGTAGAGGAGCATCTATACAATCAGATGGTCAGTGTTAGAAAAGCAGAAATTTTTTTCTCCTTTCTTTTCCTAGGCAAACTAGATAATGATAGTTTTAATGAAGTCACTATAAGGGGTCATCCACACAGAATCCACCAGCAGTGAGGCTGTGTGCATTACTCAGCAAGACATGCTGCAAACACAAGTGTAACAAACACTGCTGGAGAGGGCTGCCTGGTGAACTCGTGGTGCAGCTGTGGACTGACACATCGCTGGCCAAGTGACCCCAGTCTCAGAGCAGGCATAGAATCCAGAAAGCTGAGTTCATGACAGTTATGTGTTCGTAGTCAGGGAGAAAGAGTCAAAAAAACCCAAATATTTTTTCTTTTAACGTAGGGGATTTGAAGTATAGGACTTGGCTTTAAATTACTGACAAGGTTCTTCAGCTTTCCAATGCTTGTAGTATAGAATATTCTACTAAATTATATTACTTGTCAGCTAAAAGGTATGTAACAAGAAAGAATTCATTCATAATCAGAGAAAATTTGTATTTGAGACATGCGTAGACAATCTATTGGAAAGTGAAGCAGCGTTTCCTATCTTATTATGTCTTTTGCAAAAATTAAAAAAAAAAAGATACAAAACCATTTAATATTTTACAGGTATCCCATCATCCACACACCCATAATCACCAAGAATCCATTCAGATAGATACAGATATATAGGTATAGGTAGACAGACAGATAGATAGACAGATATCAGTTAAGACATACTTTTAGAGCAATCTCTGCTGATGTAGCTACATTAACAGATTCACCACTGTTTTGCCACATCTGTCATCTTGGATTTAAATGTAATCCAAAAGCAGTACAGTGCCAACATATGCAGGATGTGCAGATAACCATTCAACAATGCTAAAATTATGATTGCAAAGACACAGATCAAGAATCAACTTCCTTTCTTTGTGACCTAAGTTCAGGCTGTATTATCCACCTCATGGTCAGATTTCTGCAGGCTTCTGCAAATTAAATCTCTATTTAACACCCCAGGGAACTCTTAATTTCTCTCTGTTTCTCTTGTTTGCCCTGTCAGCTAAACCCAGCACAGATTCACACCAAAACTTCATAAGATTTACCTATAGCAACTGCATAAGCACCATTATCATGACCCTTGTAGGTATTGTGAGAATTTAAAGTGAAATACTTACACAAGACATAGTTGTTTGTGTAGATGAGCACATCAGGTTACTCAATAAGGAACATTATAATCACACCTAAGTTAAGTAACAGACTAATAGAATTTTCTTGCATAATCTTAGTTCATCTCAGGAAAGTTCATTAAGTATGAGACCATCTTTAATTAAGTGATTACATACTATAAATTCTGTACTGCATTTTATAAGAGCAGATCAAGAGAGCTGATTCTGCTACTTTTATCTGTTCTGGTAAGACCTCACCTGGTGTATTGTGTCCAGCTCTGGAGCCCTCAACACAGGAAGGACATGGACCTGATGAAGCAGGTCAAGAGGAGAGCCACAAAAATGATTAGGGGGCTGGAGCACCTCTGCTACAAGGACAGGCTGAGGGAGCTGGAGTGGTTTAGCTGCAGAAGAGAAGGCTCCAGGGAAACCTAATAGCAGCCTTCCAGTACCTGAAGGGGGCTACAAGAAGGCTGCAGAGGGACTGTAGTGATAGAACCAGAGGCAATGATTTGAAATTAAAGAGCAGATTTAGATTGGATGTTAGGAAAAAAGTTCTTTAGCATGAGGGTAGTGGAACACTGGAACAGGTTGCCCAGAGAGGTATCTTCATCCCTGAAGATATTCCAGGACAGACTTGACAATCTTTGCACGACCTGATGTGGAGGATGTCCCTGCTGACTGCAGAGGGGTTGGACTGGATGTCCTTTGGAGGTCCCTTCCAACCCAAACCATTTTAACATTCTATGATTCTATAATGCACACAACAACCTTCTTTTCTGGAAATGGATCAAAATAATCTAGATCTGTCTGAAGAAGCCCCTTTTGCACATACCCATACAAGAACAAGTTACAACTATTGTTATCTAAAACTGCATAAATACAACACTTAGCAATACTTTCCATCCAGCATCTTCAAGATGGTTTACTGGAGATGTACCAAAATATTTGCAATTTACTTTGCAAATAGAATAAGTGGAAGCACAGCAAAGTCTTCATCTGCATTTTGAACTCTTCTGCTATGTTCTTTGTAATGAGCAGGTAAAAATAATGGACCTCAGTTTTCTTCTTTTCTTGAAGCTGCTTCAAATTAAGGATTATATGGTTCAAAATGAACTTTTAGAATTGCTTTCTGTAGCTTTATACAGATACATTTTAAAAGTATATGTCTTGTTTCACCTTTTAAAGATGAAAAGGGTTCTGCCTGTACTTACATATTTTGATTCAAAATCTCCTTTTTTTCCTCAGATGGGAACAGAAAAGCCTTTATTATTCTCAGCTGGGCCCAGTCCCACAAATATTTCAACTCTGCCTTCATGAGATGCAGATCACACCAGCATTTATCCCCACTAATCACTACTCCCTCTGGCACTGACATTATCCTGGGGAGTTTCCCATTCACCTGACATCAATTACTCTAGACCCTGCTGATACTTAATTCATATCATCATACTTAATTAATCATTAACCCCTTCACTGCAGTCAGTGCTCTCTAATTGGTGTTCACAGCATCTGCAAAATATTATGTTTGACTGTAGTTGCATTATGAGCACTTCTACTACAGCATGAACTACAGGCTACAGATTTCAGCCATGTTTCAGGAGGATAGCACCCAAATAGATTACCACTAGGGAAAATCAATATTCCTGATCCAGCAGCTCTGTCAATCTAGCAGCTGCACCATTCAGTTCTCTTCAGAGCAATTTAATGAAATCCTGTTCTCACAAGGACATCAGGGGACCTGCCTAGTCACTTAGCCAGGAAAAATGCTCATGGAAAGCAAGAGAGCCCACTGTGTAGCTTCATGTTTCAATATATTTAAAGAAAAAGGACTGATTTAAAGGAAAAGTTCAGTTTAATATATAACTCCTGTCAGCTCACTCTAAAAATAGGACCTTTCTTCTGATTGTGGTACTGATAGAACTTGGTGGCCAAAATATCTGAACAAATTTTGCTGGTTTGGGGCCAGACACAGATCCTCTCTTGCCCCAAAAGGGACAAAAGAATGAGACTCACACAAACGGATTGGAGAGTGATGGAAAGTTTAAATGGAAAAGCAATTGGTGAAGCTACAGAGAACTACAAACTACAAAGCATAGTGACAAAGAGTATCCCAAAGCGTACAGAGCCCGTCACATAATTCCCAAAGCTTCCCAATCCTTCCCTTCTTCCCACCTGAGGGTAAACCCAACCCCCCCCCCAGGGCTCTTTCTTCCCCCTCCCGCTGCTAGGCAAGTCTCAGGCTGGCCAGGTCTGAGACTGCCCCCCCCTCCATTCTCCTCCTGGCATTAGGCCTAGACAGGCCTAAGAGGCCTTGAGGATACTCCCCCGGCATTACCCGATAAGAGAGGACATCTCCCGTGGGAGCAGAGAGGGAAGAAAGAGGAAGAGAATGACTCTGCAGATGGCCTTATAGGGTGCAGGACTTATGGGTAGAAATACGTCGTTTCCTGTGTCCACCCCTGTGGGTGGGCACCCAGGACACCAGAGGTGTATCTCATGTAGCAGTGGCAGGGGGCACCCAGCCTAAACTGCCACACAAATGCACAAGGTGAAAGCACAGCTAGAGATGTACCTGTAAGAATATTTTAATTTAAGTGATTTTGTATAGGGGGAATACCTGGCCTTGTTGAACTTCATGAGGTCTGCACAGTACCCACATCTCAAGCCCGTCAAAGTCCCTCTGAATGGCATCCCTTTCCACCAGCATGTCAAATGTACCACACAGCTTGATGCTCTCAGCAAACATGTTGAGAGTGCGGTCATATCACCAATAAAGATGCTAAACAGTCCCAGTACCAACTGCTATGCTTCTACCCTTGCTTTACTGAAAGACAAATAGCACATCACTGATGAGATGTTTCCCAGGTCTTTATATCTGGCTTTTATTTTGTTTTGCTTTTAGCTTAACAGAAGAGAAATATTTAAAGAGTGAAGTATCTATCAAATCTCATTTCACAAGCATCAAGAAAGAGGTTAATGAGGTTTCCAAATAGGGCTAAGTGGTACTAACATAACAGGAGCTGTTAATGTTTGTAGAAGATGCACATGAAAGAAGACCCATTTTAATAGTATGGGAGATTCTTACTTTCATTTTTTTTTTCTAGCAGAGAAATGTCAGAGGGAATTTTAAATTTTTATTAGAGGTTGCAGAGATCAATTAATACAAAAATAATAATTTAACTATTTTTTAATATTTATTTCTCTTAGAAATCTCTCTAGCAAATACATCAAAGTCATAGATTAGTAAATGTCAGAGTGAAAACAAACAGTTATTCCTTGTGGCCAGACAGAATACAGTCATATCTGTAGATCAATGCCTATTGCTTCACTTTGAAAACAAAATAAAACAAAAATAAACAAGCATTCTATTCCCTCCAGTTCTACAGAACTGCTGGTACCAGTCTTTAATTTCTTACAGAGACCTGTGGATCCACATGGAAGGTCAAAATCTTAGTGGTGCAAAACCAACCCTGCCTACTGCAGTCACAAGTGTTATGTTTACTTTCACCAAGTAAAGGGTTTGTTGAGCACTTCCTAGGTTGCTGCAGGAATCTTTCTTTGCAGGAATGGAAAGAGCTGGTTTATTTCTACGAGTTGGAAAGAGTCCGAGTTCAGCCAGTCAGGAGAAAATTTCTTTAGCTAAATCATTATTATTGAAATTCTCCTAAAGAATTTAGCCTGAGGCACTCACTGAGTATGGAAAATTTCAGTCCAAACAGCTGAAGTCTGATGAACATATTAGCATTTGAAAATGGGATTTTATGGGGAGATATGTGAGGCAACATTAGTAACTGGCAAATCTTTCTGCTCCCTCTGTAATATTGGTCTCCTTAAAGTGACTGCTATTAATTCCAGATCTGGTTGTGATGGATGGTGTCCTTCACATTCTCTTTCAAGGTAATTGACACAACAATTCAGTGCACTTATGGAATCCTATATCATTAAAATAAGAATCTTTTTCACAAATTATTGTCCTTGTGATAAATGCTGAGCAAAGCCAGGCTTCAGAGCTTAAGAGTTTTTCTGGTGGATGGCTGTACATCTATCCCATAGAGCTTCCACAGCAAGCACTGGGTGGGCAAACCAGGAAAAAGGTTTGTATAGGGAAACACTCATGAGGGAACAAGATATTTGTGGCATAAGAGGGTAGAATAATAGTCTTACAAATGGAACAAGAGATCTTCTCCCTTTCTACTTTTTCAGCTGTATTTATTCTGTATTTTGCCAGGGACACCATTTTTTCTCTTATGAGAGAAAAACCTCTGATGTTCATTAGTTGTGCAGAACAAAGAGCAAACTAAAGAGCGTTTATGCATACTGATGTGTGTTTATTTACTGGTTTAATTTGCAAGATAGTAAAAGTCCTTACATCAATTTCATAAGTGTATAATATATTCATTTAGTTATTTTCTTTGGTACCAGTACCTGCACTTTACTCCCAATAATATCTTAGTCAGAGGAAGTGTTTTTCAATGGCACTAGACTCTGTAATCTAGAATGATGTCACACTAATCCCTACCACTCCATGTCACAGACTGCACAAATTCTGTATTTGTCTTTATTGTATGTAAGATGTCACCATTCTTACTTAAGTGCAGTGTAAGCCAGGGTGATTCCTCATGTATTTGTCATCAGAAATAAGAGTTGGGTTACACTGCATTCATAATTTCCAATTTAACATATTGCTGTTTGGTCTTACTTACTTCTAACAAGAAAGCAAAATACAACAGATCAGCTGAGTGGTGACAGAATTTCTAACAACTCTCCCTTTCGCACTGCATACTGCACAGCACAATGCCAACCAACACAGCAGTTGTGTCCATCCCTGATTATTATAATGCCACCTGCCTGAACCATTCCTCCTCCAAAAAATAGGTGCCCATACTGATGAACATGAGTTCTCCCCAGGTAGCATGCTTGTCATTGGCTTAATGTACTCACTTCACCCAATAGCAACCCACTTCTTCTGCAAATTCCTACCCCACCCACCATCCATCCCTCTCCCCTCTCCCCCCCCAAAAAAAAACCCAACATTTTTTGACCCCACTGTCCACCTAGGATTTCATTCTTTGTGGCCAAACCACAGATACAGAGATAGAGCATCTCCTGGGAGCCTAGGGATTGGTCAAGAAAGAGTGGAATAGCAATTTCTATTTCTGTTCAAATAAATATGTTCTTGAAGGAAGTGAAGATTGCTGACAACCCTGTGCTATTTGCAGGGCTACTGTGACAAGGGACATCTCTGCTCCAGGAAATAAGAAATCTAGTGATTCCCCTTCAGAAAAAAAAAATACATTTTTAAAATCAGAGTAGTTCTAAGAACTTCTGTGAATCCTACTGCCTTGTTCTCCATCTAAAATTCCCTTGTAAGCCCAGTCTCAACATAATTCAAATAATATGAGAGGGTTAATTTTAAAACTGAAAACAAATTTTAGCTTCCTCGCCCTACACTCTTTTTAATGTGTCCAGATTGAAATTAGAAACAGTTTTTCTATACATATTTATGCTTTTCTTGCTAAGCTGTCTTCACCATGACAGCCTGAAGCAGAAACATTTTCTAGAAGCATTAGGATATTTTAATTGTTGTCTTGCTATTCTTATGGCTAGCTGAGGAACACTCTTTCTAGGCAGGTCTCTTGAAACAGACTGAGAAATCCATCTAGATAACAAAAGCCTCTCCTGGAGGCATTGCCTGAAAGGCAGCTGGAGAAGCACACTCTTTGACTATTACTGTCGTCTGACAGCTGACGATAAGTACAGACTGAAAAATAAGTTTGAAAGTAACTTCTGCTCACCAGTTGAGCAGAAAATAGCAGGCTGGTACAGAATAGAAATAGTAAATGGGAGGCATACGTGGGTTTGGAACTGTAAAGATCCCCTGATAGGATTGGGCAAGCAGTTTCATTCCAAGTCCAAACAACCTGAACTCCAGCTATATAATTATGTTTGGATTTTTAGGTGTTTTGTTTTTTTTTTTTTTTTTCTACTCATAATATTTGGTTTGGCTTCTGGACTGTTTGGAAGTTAGAATTTCTTCTGCTGCCTATTTAGTTATGACATTCAGTGCTGGCAAGGCTGATGCATTTCTGAACTGTGGAACTCTCTAAATTCCCAGGGATGTTTGAAAACCATCGTTGTCAGTAATAAAGTTTGGATATTGTGGGTAATAAGAACAATTGCAGTAATGAGATGCTCACAGAACATCAGTCTTGTGACTTTGCTTTTTTTTTTGCTTGAGAGCTAAAGGGTGGGTCAGCAAGTATATCATATGAAGTAGCAAGGTACTGTAGTGTTACTAATAGAAACGATTCAGGGCTTTACTGGCTGGACACAGGCTAAAAGCAGGGTTTCTCACTTACAGGAAATGCTAATTTGCTTGGTATTTAGCTGCAAATTCAAGCCTACCACAAACCTTTTCAAAATTCCTTATAAATTCAAGACCCTGGAGCAGCCCAGTGTTCCTGTCAGACAAATCACTGTTTTCACCACCAAAATGACCTCCTGTAAAAGCAACAACACTATGCTTATATGGTCTGGCATGTACTGCACATTAAGAATCCAAAAGAAAATAAGAATATACAGCCTCACATACATGTAAAATTAGTCTCCTCTACCAGTAGGTGGAAGGGCTGCCTAAGTCCTTCTGCAAAGCATGCTGTACGTTACTGCAACTGCCTGAGTTCAGTTGATTCAAGTTCCACTAATTTATTGTGATGCATTTACTACTTAGATGTTCTTCACATACCAACAATATTTTTCTCTCCCATATCATCTCTCAGATGTGTCTTAAAGGACCTCCTTTTCTTACCCAGAATCCTTGCTCTTCTTTCAATACTTCCTTTGTGCTTTCCATGCGCTACATAACAATTTCAAGCAGAACTTCTGCTGGAAACCACCACCTCCTTTGGAAAGAGGCCTGCTAAGGACCAGCCTCTTAGTAAAAGTCCACCTCCATCTATTTTAACCACACAGAGCTGAATTTCTTAACCAAGTGTAGCCTGTCAGTTTATATCACACAAAGTATGCCACAAAATTTTCAGGTGTTCTCGTGTAAAACTGAGATGGCTCCTCAGTTTGAGAAGGACATTGAGATACTGGAACATGTCCAGAGAAGGGCAAAGAGGCTGGGGAGAGGCCTCAAACACAAGCCCTATGAGGAGAGGCTGAGGGAGCTGGGGTTGTTTAGCCTGGAGAAGAGGAGGCTCAGGGGTGACCTCATTGCTGTCTGCAGCTACCTGAAGGGAGGTTGTAGCCAGGAGGGGGTTGGTCTCTTCTCCCAGGCAACCAGCACCAGAACAAGAAGACACAGTCTCAAGCTGCACCAGGGGAAGTTTAGGCTGGAGGTGAGGAGAAAGTTCTTCACAGAGAGAGTTGTTAACCATTGGAATGTGCTGCCCAGGGAGGTGGTGGAGTCACCATCCCTGGAGGTGTTCAAGAGGGGATTGGACGTGGCACTTGGTGACATGGTTTAGTAGTCATGAGGTCTTTGGTGACAGACTGGACTTTGATGATCCTTGAGGTCTTTTCCAACCTTATTGATTCTGTGATTTTGTCCTAAGCTCTGCTTAGGAAGATTGAGGGAGCTCTTCCAGGATATTACACAATGATCTTTCATTAGAAGACTTATAAAGATTTCTGAGTAAAAAGTAGGGGGGGAATTACTTCTGACTTCCATACTGCCCACATAATGCTGTAAAAACCTCCACAAAGTTGGTGCACACAGAGGCCAGGCCTTTTACTTTGGTCGTCCTTTAGTAGTTATTAATATAATTAAACGTCTCTCAAAGTTTCCACAGACGAAGCCTGTCTTTGAGGGGGTTGATTCAGCTGCAAATTTCTTCTCCAGAGTAAGTTTTACAAACAAAGGTTTATCCCAAGAGCAAATTTGAAAAGTATTTCTTTAAATACAGAGGAGTTTTTTCAATGTTTTTAAGCAATTGAGGTTGTCAGGTCCCAAACACCCTAAGTACCTGGGGTAAGTTTTAAAAGGAAGTTACATTTATGGCTTGCCTGACTTGATGGTACCAAACCCAGTTCTCAGCTGTGGCCCATGGCTCCCACTAAAGCATAGCAGCACTCTGGAGGATCTCAGTATGCACTTTCCTGATGGCAGTCAGCTTCTATTCTGACTCTCCCTATGCAGCTGCTCCCCTAGATTTGGCAGGGTCCTACTGATTTGAGTGCACAACAAAAATTCAGAGCCATAGCTTTGCACAAAGGTAAGATTCTTAAGTAAGTTATGCAGCTGTTTTCTCACGTGTCTCTGCTCCACAGCAGCTGGGACCTGCTTCCCAGCATAGATGCAAGTTGCTGCAAATATTCTGAGTCTTGTAAGACAGGAAGGAATCCTGACTTCTTTCCATGTTCTTATCACAGACACAGTTTATAAATGTTTTGCTTGACATCAAACCCTACAACTGAATCACTATTCTTTATGATTTATTATATTTTGTTGAGATTTTTATATATTCTTTAAAGTATATTTCTTTTTAATGCCATTGGTCTATCATGTTTAGACCAATGGGTTAGGATTAGGGCTTAGGGTTAAGGTTAGGTTCAAGTTTAAGCTTAAGGTTAGGGTTAGGCTTAATGTTAGGGTTAGGGGTTACTGTTAGGGTAAGGGTTAAGGGTTACTGTTAGAGTAAGGGTTAAGGGTTAGGATGAGGGTTAGGATGAGTGTTATGTTTAGGGTTAGGGTTTAGATGCTGCTTATGGTAAAACACTTTTAAATTTTATTTTTAATCCATCTACTGACCACTGTCTATTTTTTGAGGACTGTGCCTTTTGTAACCACTGTCTAATTGTCAGTTTGAAGGCCAGGTTTTGTTATAATGCAAGGTACTGCAGTGGGTACCAAGTAAATCCTTAGCTGAAAAGGCAGATCTGCAGAGGACTCCTTGCATACCAGACTTTTTAAAAGCTTCAGTAATGTCTAAATCATGTCAAGGCCTGCCTCTACCCAGATCCACCTTTTGCAAGCTGCCTAATATCTCAGAATAAAGTTCAAATATACCAGGAAAATGTTGTAGGCAGACCTTTAGCAAGATTTCTCTGTACCCCTTTTTCCAAAGGAAAAGAGATTAAATGGTATAAGCTGCCCCTCTTCCATTATATTGTGAGAATTCCCTGGTGCTGTTAGTTCGTTCAAAGCCAAAAGTATCACTTTACACAGTTTTTCACTGTACTCAGGGGAAGAATATGGAAATTTTACAGCAATAAGCTACAACTGGGAAGCTGGACTACAGCCAGTCTGAATCCTTCTCATGCCCTTACAGCATTTTTTTGCAGCATTCAAGTGTTCTCCACTGTGTATAGAATATTTGTCCTGAGATGCTATTAAATTTGGTTTTGGCGATGCAAAATGTACTAAGTAGGCCTTGAACCACGATGTCTAAGCAGCAAAGCTGACATAATTTCTTTTTGTTTCAAGAAAAGCTCATTGGTGGAGTTTTTAAACCCAGAAAAACCAAACTTTTCCATAATGTGCAGGTCTTACATTTCAGTTTACTCCTTTCTAAGTCATCAGTAATTACCATTCTGGTATCTTTGTGCAAGTATAACTGCCAGGTATAAAAATGTGCACATTTGACCAAGACACACAGCAATAACCAGGTTGGATAACTTGGTCATTGTTGTATATCTTGCACAAATTGTTAGCATATACAACATGAAGGTGCAGGCTCACCTGGCTGGCCTTCCAATACCTGAAGGGATCCTACAGGAAGGCGGGAGAGGGACTTTTCATAAGGATGTCAAGTGACAGGACAAGGGGGAATGGTTTGAAGCTGAGGGAGAGCAGGGTCAGACTGGATCTTAGCAAGTTCTTCAGTACAAGAGTGGTGAGACTCTGGAACAGGCTGCCCAGGGAGGTTGTGTCTGTCTCCTCCCTGAGGGTGTCCAAGGCCAGGTTGGATGAGGCCTTGAGCAGCCAGATCTAGCCAACAGCTACCTCAGCCCATGGCAGGGAAGTTGGAGTAGATGAGCTCTAAGGTCCCTTCTAATCTAAGCCATTCTATGATCTTCTCTGTATACTATTTGTCTCTCCTTGCCTTTCTTCTATTACAGTGTCTGTAAATGATTTCTTAGTGTGGAGGCAAACAGCAAGCTTGTTTAAGAGAATTTATGATTGTGGCTCTGTGTTTCTTTTACAGCATTTGATTAGTAACACCTAAAATTATACTGGGAGCTATATTTCCTGCATCTTTATAGAGCTATCATCACCACTGGGGGGAGGAGGCACAAAGATTTTTGTGTGGCTACAAGATTAAGAGGTAGGGAAGGAAGGAATTGATCTGTATATTCCATGCTTATTTTAAATGTGATAGAAACACTCTGAACAAAGCACAGTATTTTCAACAGGTGACTTTCTAATGCTGCTCTACCATACATAAAGTGTTTTACCACACCAGCCTGTGTGCACTCATTTTTCATGATGATTCTTCAGGAAGATGTGAACTTTTGACCTCTCACCTTCCCAACAGAGGTTCCATTCATTAAAAAAATAGAACAAATAGCTTACACACATGCATGCACAATACACCCTTTGGTAGCAAAAAGCACTGGATATACTACTTGCTCAAGAAGGTAACCCCAGCAACTAGAAACTTTGCAATTAATTAATGCAAGTTTTCTGTTACATTTCTTCTTTTAAAAAAAAAAATATGTTTCAGATGTGCAAAATACTAAGTACTCACTCAATGTGGCATTTCATACTTATGTATGTTAGCAACTGAGTTCTTGACACTACAAGATCATGCAAAAGTCATGCCAATGGAGAGCTATTTAACCCGGGACTGGGAAGACCATTTATTTTTTGAAAAGTTTTGAGTTTTGGGGAAAAGTTTTAGTTTTTCTCAGTGATCTTAAAGTCGGACTCAGTGATCTTAAAGTTCTTTTCCAGCCTAAATGGTTCTATGAGTCTGTGATTCACTTCACTGGAGACAGGACTTTTCTTCTGTATGTGGATAAGGCTGCCAGAAAGTTCTTAAAAAAATTGAAGCTTGAGTTCTTGATATTTGCCACTGAAACGCTATTAGAAAATGAGGTTGGGGCTAATATTAACTTTAAGAGGTTGATGCTTGAGCTTTCTCAGAATCAGTGCAGACCCTGGACTGTAAGACTGGAAGGAGTGACAATTTGTTACACCAAGACACTAGCACACATTGCTGGCCCAAGCCCTGTCCTGTGTGACTGCACTACTTCTATGTAGCATTTAGTATCATTTACCAACACATCTAGGTACATCTAGTTCATAATCCTAAGGGTTACAAGCTTTAACTTCTCCTAGAACAAAAAAAAAAAAAAAAAAACAAACAAAAAAAAAAAGAGGATCATTTCCCAGAAAGTTTCTTGTACCTCCCTGACACACACATGTAACTGGAACACCCGAGAGTGATTTCTCCTCCTTCCCTTCCACCCTGGCTTTTAGGAAGTCCTCCCTATCAATCTGTCCTCAATAGCAGTCCATGTGTTTGGTTCCCATACAGGCAACAAACTGCCTTGGCATTTTATGTATTAACCCCAGGGTGAAAACCCTCACTAAAAAAAAAAAATACAAACTAACATTCAGAAACTCCTCAGGCTTGAATTGCCCTGTCATTGTGTGTAGAGTTGAACTAGAAACATTATCCATTATCAGCTGCCTCAGAGTATGACTTTTGTGAGTGCTGTGAACCACCAAGATTTTTTCCTAAGTGTTGTGGGTTTTTAAATACTTCACAGAAGTAATGGAAAAGAAGAAATTTTAAAATCACAAAATAAGTAAAAAAGGAGACAACTGTTACTATCAAACACAAGCTGAACATGAGTAACCATTATCTAGTTTGTTGGTCACTGCACATCAGATTTGAGGACGCATTAGCCAACAATTAGGCCTGATGAATAAGTAGGTGATTAAAGGTAAGCACATTTTTAAGCATGGTATCAGAGACACCAAAAGTCAATCAACAGTATGACTGCAGAGCTGAGAGAGTGATGATGCAAAGAGAAGTTATTACCTTCTTAGGACATGAGGGAGCTTTTCCTGCTAAAGCACAGTAATCTATATAGACAGGATGCCCTATGTCTGAACAAAGGCAAAGTAGTGCCTTGAAGCCTCAGGACATCATTTCCCTTGTTCTCAAACTCTGTACTAAGCACTTGAGGCAAGGTTGAAATGTTAATGCAGGGGGTAAAGAGGGTCTCCCTCATTCTCTGGCTTTTCTTTCAAGGGATCTTCTCCCAGATTTTCATTTGAATTCTGGGGAGGAGGTACATCAATACAGCCTTTCAAAAATAAATGAGGCCACAGGCACCCACTGACTACACTCTATTTAAAACTCTCTTGTAATACTTGGGTTCAGGCAGTCTATAGGTTCCTGTACTGTACAAAATCCCTACCGAGTAACAGCAGTGCTACTTAGAGAGGTGCCAAATCAGCACTGCCAGGATCCTGCAAGTCATTGCAGATGAGCAAGATGACTGCAAGCTACCAGTAATGGTGCACTGGATGCATACAAATCTTGGCACAGATGATACAGATATAGAGATTATGTACATAAGATTAAGGTAGAGATATAGAGATGATAGACAGACATGATGGAGACAAAGACAGGGAGAGATGCAAATTGATGGTGACACTGATAATAGGGGAAGCAGAAGCAATCAGAGCAAATAGTTAAATAAATACATCTGAGACATTGATCTAGTGAGAAACAGCAAGGAGTCTAGCCTCAGTCACTGTTTTACAGGAGCCCTGAGATTAAAATCATGCAGTAGTAAGCAAAAGGGTTGTGCAAGCAAATGAGTTGATTTGAGATCCAAATTAAAAGAATTAGAATAGTACATTGAATCCAAGCTTCATGTATGAATCCTTGGTGACCACGAAATAAATAATACATCTTCTGATCCTTTTACATACACTTTAGGTCAATGCATGCATACAGATCTGCTTTTCTGTCTTAAAGGGCAGACTGATGCCTAAATGTCCATATGGCTTGGGGATGAATTAACAGGTTTGGGACTTCAGAGTCCAGCTGACCAAAAACAATCTTGCCACAACCATTACAGACAATGCTGAGTCCTACAGTTTGGCATTGCTGGAGGCACCACTCTAGTGCATGTTGCTTTGCATTCGTGCCACTATGAACTGAAACAGCATGGGGGATTCTTTCAGAATGGCTGAAATATTTTTCAGCTCATAACAAAAATTCTTGCCATTTTCTAAGAAAGGGTTTTTTTGTATCAGATTAATAGTAACTGTGATTTATGGAGACACATCATCAAGAAATATATGAACCAGGTGGCCATGGTTTAATAGAGAACTTTTCTTCCTTCATATATATTTCATAGCTCTACCTTGAATCCAATGACTCCCCAGCTCCCCTGGAAATTAATCTGATTACATGAACAAGATCTGACATTTTTGGAAAATAAAAAAAAAAATCAGGGTCAATTTTTGGAATCTAGACCCAGGTAAAGATTGTCAAAACTGAGTATGAATTTTCTTTCTTTGCAAGAGCAGAGGATACTTTCTTGCCTGCATGTACACACGGTGAAAAAGATTACTACTGCAGTGCTAACTGTAGGCAGTATGGGGCAGAAAGTGAAGAGCACAAACCGAACTAAACCAAAGAGAGGCAAACTATAAAAGGACATCCTAAATATTCAACAATAATAAAGGACCTGAAAATAGGATTTTTAGCCTTTGCACAAAAGATGGTTCTAGGAAGAAGAGGAAGGTTCTAGAAGTAGAGGGTGTTTAACATCAACATTTAAATCACTGAAGGAGATGTTTCTGTTTGCAATGTAAAATATAACGGCGTTATTATAAGCTAAGTTTTTTCTACAACTCGGTAGCTGGAATGAATTCTATTAGTCTATTCAGAAGAATCTGGCTAATATCACCTTCTAAGCCACAGATGCTGGACCATTCCAGTGGAGAAGTAATATATATTACTTAGTCTGCAACTGGAAATGATTACAGTTTCACTCCTTTTTTTTCCTGGCATCTGACATGCCAGGCCTTATCCTTACCCAATGGAGAAAGATAGACAACAGAAAAAATTACTTGTATGGCATAAGGTGAACTTTCAAAGTCACAATTTCTCCCTAGCACCTATGGCAAGGAACCAAGATTAGATCAGCAATCTCTAGACAGCTAAATGAGAGATCATATGAAGACCTCCACTTGTATGGACTTCACAGATTCCTTGAGCTGCAGTTGAATCAGTTTGCAAAGGCTGTGCGTGCACTATAGGAATAAAATCCTACTCTTATCAGAAAGGGGTTAACATCTCTAACTAGAGGAAGATGCTTTTTCTTTAAAAGGTCAAAACAAAATGAAAATTCTGAAACTCACAGAAGCCTGACTCATTTACATCTTACACCCACAACTGAAAACTCTTCACATCAGAGGCTAAGTTCCTCCTTAGCAACAAAGAGATGACACCTGCTTGTAAGGACAGGGGTGTTGTGAGAGGAATCTTGTTTTCTGCCAAAGGTCACCCAGAGCAAAACCTCATGGAAACTGTTTAATTGGTTCTTCAAGCAACATCAGTGCATGTACCTACTATTCCTGGACTTCTTGTCTCTGGGTAGATTGCTGGGTGAGTAACCAGAGCCATCATCCTCAAGGCTACACGTAGAAAGGAATATGGTTCTCTTGACCCACTTCTAGTGTCTGCCTTTCTGAGCTTTGGAGAGATGCTGTGATAGATGCCATTCAATGGTACTTGCTGGCTCAGATGACTGCCTGTGAAGTTCACAGTCCCTTTGTCACTGAGGCTATATTTCCCAAGATAAAACTTCTTCCTTAGCTTTCCTGTCTCCTAGTGCCAATATGAGCTGAATCACAAACAGCTTGTCGGGCGTTTAAGCACTCCAGTTCCTCGTATGGCAGGAATTTTCTCTGAGCATACTTATGAGTCTTTTTGTCACATTCTAAATACCAGCAGTTTACTTAATTCTAATTATGCAGTCCTTTGGCAAATGCACTATAAAAATAACTGGGAGGTATGTACTGCCGAATTTATTTAGAGAAGGGAAAAGTATCAAAAGGTTATCATTTCTGTTTAGCAAACCCTGTCTGTCTGGCAGACAGCAAAGCAGAGTGTGTGCACTGGATGGTTTCTCAGCTATATCCTATTTCTGAAGGGGCTGTCTGTTCTCACAGGATCATCCATTACTGGTATTTGTCAGGCCCATTGATTTTAGAAGGACTTATCACATGCCTTTTTAAAGCACTGGCAAATAATTCCTAGCAATATGCACTGTCACTCTGATTATTCTCCTCCTGGTCAGTTTAAATTTAATGATTTTGTCTGATTGTTTTACTAGGGGGAAAAAAAAAAAGTCTTCCAGTTATTTTCTACACAGACACAGTTAACTCATTTTGAAGTTCGGATTTAGTTTCTTTTACTTTCCCACATTTATGCATCTCTGATCTTCATATACCTCCATGGGCACTGTGTTTATGTCACTGAGGGTGCTTAGTGGCTTGCCAATTAATATACCAGCATTCCTGAACTGTTCCAGAAAACACACAGGGTAGAGATTTCCTAAAAACTCTTTTCCAAAACCTTTTCCTATATTTTTTTTTCCCAAAGGGAGAAAATCCACTGGGACTTGATTGTTTTGGGTGGGATAGGTTATAACAAGGAGGCTTTGTTTAGTTGTTTTTTTGTTTATTTTTTTGAGACAAAATGAAACCACCACCTCCATGCCCAGACTGACTTCTCCCATGCTCTGCCCCCCTTGGGTTATTAACACATACCTCCCCAGAATGACATTCTTTTTCTTCTTCTTCACCTTTTTTCATGGACTGCCCCTCTTTTCTACTTTTTTCATTATCATATCCTTCTGCTAATTTTGTTTGCCCTTAAAGAATACGTCTGTAAGCCTAAAGACAGAGACTTTGCCAAGTGTGGAACCAGAACTCTCACCTAACCACAGATCTAGTAATATAAGTTAAAAGTAATTTCTCTATTTATTAAAACTGGGGTCTTTTTTAGTATTTTTCAATGGATATCATATAATTCTCTGATTTCATGAATGGTGGTTAAACCAGCCCACTATCTCTGTGATCATTTAAGTAGTATAGATTTTGTTGTTGTTGTTAGACAGTTTAAATGGGTTTATTTTACTTCTGTTTGAATTCTGTTATGTTTTCCAACCAAGATTTCTAAAGAGATTCTTGCAAGCAGGTTATGTAATTCCCTTATGACTCAATATGTATTTCTCCCTCTTTCCAGCCCACCTTTTAAGCTGTTTTGACAAGTACTCTAGATACTACAAACAGTCCATCACCAATCTAACAGTTCTTTTGAATCATCCTTAATATTGTTCATTCTTGCAGTTTTCAGATTACACAAACTTTGTTTCTTTTTAATACCTCTCTCATGTGTCATCTCTTCTCTCCTGTTCCAATGTCCTAAATTCTCTAACAAAACAGATCAACTGACTAAGTTTGAATGCTTTGCAGGAAGGAGATGTTGACAGCAGTCAGTTTTAAATACTGTTTCAAGTTTCCACAGAGATCAACAAGGTAGGAACATGGGCTGGGAGATGGATGATGTGGGCCTAGAGAATTTAGCTTATTCTGATGATCGTAGACCAAAATGTGATAGTGAATAGTTCTTGTTAAGACTCCCTTCATTCTTCCATTCTGCTCCTTTCAATCCTATGGTAAAGATGTGTTTTTCTTTCAGAGTATGCTCATGGCACTACATAAAATGCTTGCAAATTTCAGACTTTGACATCTTAATATAGCTCTTTAAAACTAAAATATCTTAGAACAATCTGTGAAATATAGATTGGTATGTTCCCACCTAGGAGTAAATAGATGTGATTCCTTGTGTGCTTCACATTCAGGAAGACAGAATTACATTACTCTGATGAGTAATTAAAGAAAATTTTAGAGAAGGGAAATATATTGTTCCAATTATCAAACTCATCTAAGCTGTCTCTTCAAGGAATGAATAAAGAATGTATGATTCAACGTTGTGTCTCAGTTTTGATTCCAGTTCCCTCCAGAGTGTTTGGTTGGGGTTTTTTCCCCCCATTGCTGCGTAACTTTTCCTGGTATACACATCCCCTGGCTCAAGGTTCTCAGCCATCAACCTGGTTTTCAGTGCTTGGAGGAAGCTCTTAATTACTCTTTTAACAGCACCAGCTGGTTCTGGTAAAAACATCAGGTCTTTAAATTCCACTGAAAACTGCAAGCTTTTTCAAAGGAGTTCACAAGAAGGGACCAAATTCAGAATGGGCTCATAATGCTAGGACAGATAGAAAATTGAGTTAGGATATTTTATCTGACTTTTAGTGTTCTGTAGGTTCTAAATGAGAATAAAAGAAACCCACAGTCAGAGAGAGCTGACTCTGTGGGAGGTCTGAGTGAGATAGCCCACAGCAGAAGGCAGAAGCCTCTCAGGAAATGTGCCATTCCATCTGCATTAACTCTTGCCTCTCTTGAATTATTGCTATTAAACTCTCTAGATCTATTCACCGATAAAATGTACTTCTAAAAAGGTTGTCTTGTCCAGGACCATTCCAGGAGTGGCAGTGCAAGCTGCTGAAGGCTTTTGGGTATACAATGGAGCTTCTGTGAGAATTAAATGGTATAACATTGATGGCATTTTAAAGTGTCATTGAGCATCAGAGTAAAGGTTTACACAGCATACATAATATATAGCTCTGGTTGCTAAACGTCTGCTGCCAGTGCTTCCTGATGTCAACAATGGCTGCCATTGTTTAGTTAACTTAAAATCTTCAGAAATATAGCTGTGAAATTCTTTCCTCCAATGCAAATTGAGCAGCCCTAATAAATACACTGACCTTGTACTGACATATGAAATTCCCTTTAGGATTAGAAGCTGAGAAACTTTGTTAACATAGAACTCTGTGCTGCTCAGAGCTGCTGAGGTAGGAGGACATTTTGAAGTACTCAGTCTGGACTGATTTAGTTCTTACTAAAGTCAGCCTCCCATTCACATTAATGGACAGAACAAAAATTACTCTGCAACACAAACTGAAGTGATGCTTCTGATGAACACCTTGAGAGCTGCTCTATAAAACTGGTCACATTAATCGTTTGCATTTGTCCCTTTGGCTTTCAGCCCTTGAGGTTTTTTTCACACCTCTTGCTTTCCAGCACCATTTCTGGACATTCTTTCCAGAGAGAAAGCATAGTTTCAGGGGGTTTTGTGCTGCAAGAGCATATGACAACAGTGCCTTAAACTTTCCATTTAAAAGGATTCCTCTGACTCGTTCTTTCAAAGCTCTCCCACATTCATTGCTTGCTGGAGACTTTTAATGTTCAGCAAAGAAAATCTCCTTGAATAACAATTTTTAATTTTTTTTAACCTTTCTCCCACCACACCACCACCAATTCCTTTCATATTTGGTCAAAATTTAAAGTGAATCAATGTGATTTGAGATCCTAATGTTGATTGGAGAAGGGATATATGACAGAGGAGATGGGAGTATCCCATTTGCACAAACATGTGTTTTACCATTTTGCTCTCCAATGCAAAAGAAAGCAATAAATTATACAGGCACTAAGACAGTGAAAGAACAGTACTGCAGTCTGCAAAAACAAACTGGGGTTTACTATTAGTTTTATACTTCTTAGTCTTTCCACTTGCACAAACACATTAGGCAAAGTCCAAAGTGGTGATTTTGCTGGAAATTGCTGTGAAGTGGGGGACAGAAAGAGGTTCATATGCCAAACCTTCAATCCACCTATCCTGCTTTCTATGGGCACAGCTTGTTTTATCTCAAAAGAACTTCTTGAACCTGGATTTTGAAATATTACATTTAAATAGAACAACAACATCACTCAGTAGTGGATCTTCCATGTTATTTCTTCCCATAGAATAGACACTGAGTTTTATCACTCCCAATTAAGACTAAACCCACTGTCATCATAAAGACAGAGAATGACCCCAAGAGTTTTGGCCCTCAGAACTCATTCATTTCATTCCTAAAAAAAAATTATTCTCTTCTTGAAAGTTTTCATCTCAGAGCTGAGATCTCTTTACTGGTGCTGTCTTCACTGCCACATGCAACAGTCACATACTCACTCCCCATGGCTGCTGCTCCGGTGCCACCACCTGAGGCAGCAGTTCCCTTTCAGTCAGCAGTCACAGTGCTGCACCCAGCAGCACTGCTGTAGACAAGCCACATAGTCAGCTGATAGCTGTGCTTGGGCAGTGTGTGTGAGGCAAGAAACAAAACAGAACAGCATGGCAAAGGCTGTCTGAAGTTTAGCTTTTCATTGTTCGTGTGTAAGGGTTTTGGTACTAAATCTGCCCGAGGATGTACAAAAGCACCATCTGTAGCTATCACGTGTGGAGCCATGCCAGTCACAGCACAGTCAAAGAAAATCTCTAAAACTCTTCAGTGTTGGCAAGGTTCGTGAAGAAACCAGTCAGCCTCGGTGCTGCTCTTGCACACACACATCCAGGCTCCTGGCAGCATTTTGCAGTGTTGGAATAATACTGTTCTAGTCTCACATCACTGAAAGTATCTTCTACCTCTTCATATTTCCACAGCTATAGGCAATAGTGTGATTTAAAGAGTACACTACAACATCTGTCATTGTTTCTAGCCACATTTACACCATTCATTTCAAACAAACATCACTCACCATATACTCTACAAAAAGCAGGCATTTACCACTTAGGATTCTGGGTTTGGGGGGCCAGTCTCCAGTGCTCACCCTTTGTATATTCCCTTTTTTTTTCTTTAAAACAAAGCAATTCTGTATATCCAAATTTAGATGTGTTTGCTACTGATGGAAGTAACAATGTTAAGCAATAACATATTCTTTCACATTCAATTACATCTAAGTCATAAAATTCATCATTCAAGGTCAGTTTTGCACTCTTTATACACTTGGAACTTAAAATATTTGTGAGCTTGTGTTAAATGAAGTCCTAGTGGAAGCTGCCTTTGTCTAACTTCAAAAAACTTGGTTTATTTTCAGAGTACTTAGAGGGTGAACATCAATAATTCTTTGCTTAGCCCATTCTGAGCAGTGTTATTGTGTGAATCTCCTCAGCTTGTCTTAGTATTAGTATTAAAATCCTCAGGTTTTGAATAGGAGGGTTATCACAGAGTAGAATTAAGTTATTAAACAAATTCTTCTCTAACTAGCAACATATCTTGTTCATATATTTAAACAGATCCTGTCAAGTTTGTTGTCTGGAGGACCTTAAAAAGTTTCCTAGGCTTGTAACTAGAATCATTTTCCAAAAGTGAGGCCTCTGATGGAGAAATTGTTTTGGAATTTTACAGTAGAGATTCTTTCTAGATCAGATCCTTAATTAACATATGGATTTCTATAAAAGGGAAACAATTTCCTTAACTTTCCCAGGAAAGTATTGCACCCTTAAAGTCAAGGAAATAGATGGACAAGATGGAAAGAAAAATCAGTTCCTATATTTTCCTTTTCTTTTTTTTATGCACATGAGAAAGGCAGCCTATAGCTTTGGTGATAATGTAAGACTTATTGCTTAAAAACTGAAACAAGAAAGAGAAGTCAGTGTTGGAACTGCTGTATTTTCAAAAAGGCAAGAGTTGTTCACTTGAGAAAAATACCAGCTCTTCTAAAATGCCTCCAGAGTGTAAGCTTTCCAGGAATTCTGCCCATCAATAACAAGGGGAAAAGACAAACAAACAGAACAAGTGTCCTGTAGGACAATCATTCTTTTGGCTTACATTAATTCTGTAACTTTCCACTTTGAAAGCCATTTGTTTGAATCTTGCCTTGCTCAACATTAATGATTGAAGTCTACAGCCATGTGAGGGTTATTTACAGGTTTATACATAATTAACAGACAGTTCATCTGGATGATAGAGTTCACAGCTGAGAGACATGCATCATCCAAAGCTATTATCTGGTTTCCTAGCTGGTGAGCAACATTTCATGGCCATGAGATAAAGTCCATTAATCTGTTCAGCTTGATCTGCACTCCTTGTCTGAGAGATAAGTAGTGTGGGCAGGTGTTACTCTTCTGAACCTAGGGACCTCACCACGTTACACAGCCTGCACAGCAAACCTCCAGAGGAGCTTCCCTTCTTATAGAAGCAAAGGCAGCAGGAGTTACTCAGCTACTAAGCCAATACCACACTGAAATATCTAATTTTTGTTTGTTTCTTTGAAGATATGTTTTATAAATACTGCTTTAGGAATGGACTTGCCCCTGACCTGGCCTTCTGTTTACAATAATCTTGGAGGCATTAGGGTTTTTTCAACATTATGTGAAAAACACTCTCTTTTGTTTGTTTAGGGCTCATACTGGTTCAGAATTAGCCTAACAAAATAGAACTTGACTTCTATCTCGATAGTTTTGTTAAGTTAAGAGCTGATGGTTAGCTGGATCTCTTTATGCTTCACTTCAGGACCAAAACCATTCCTTCATAAAGCACTGAGCTTTTGCCAGTGGGGATCATGATCATTTAAAAGCTGATGCATTAAGCCTCCTGCCTTTGAAAGCAGCTGTATTTCTGTTGATACAGTCATGTTGTTGTCACTTCAGTGTAGGTCTAGATGTTGTCTTGCTTTGGTGAAGGAAGTCGCACCACAGAGAAAGAGAGGTTGAGAAATGGATACCAGAAATTGGTCAATAGCCATAGTGGTTCATTAATGTTTATGTAGCTGTCTCTGAACTGCCTTAGCCATTAGCATCTGGGTTTATTAGATTCACCTGCAACACATATGGAGCATATTCAGCACATGAGTTTGTACCAATAACAGAGGAATAGCATTTAGAAAGATCAACAATTCCTATATAACTGTGATTTCAGTCTTTATCATTTTGGCAGCCCCATGTCCACGTTCGTCTGTCAGGAAAATCAGGAAAAACAGGAAAAATCAGCCTGTCATGAAGAATCCCTCACATACCTGAAGGACCCAAACCCTTGATCATTTAGGATACTTTTAGATTAATGAACAATCTAGAGAGGTGCTTCACTTCTGAAGTTAAAATGTTAAAGAAAGACCACTCCACCTTCAAAAATCTGTCTCAGAAGCAGCTTTCATTTATCTTTATGTGTTTTATTACCTCCTATCTGCTGTTAGTTATCAGTGCCAGCTGCAAAACTACAGGCAGAGAAAGCAGCAGATGTGGTTTTCATAGTGTTCAGTCTAGGACCTTGCTGTTCAGTTTGATAAAACTGCCATAATTCAAAACTAGGTACTTAAAGGGAATCATAACCATTATAATAAACACTTCTATTAGCTGGACACAAACTGCCTTCTTAGCTGAATAAAATGTGATAAGTCCTGCAAAACTTGTTCATTTCTTCTGTTCAAAGAACAAGTAATATACAGTGACAGATACAGCAGAGGTAACCCAAAGAGGGCACACAACGACAAGACATTGATATTTTTTATGCTAGTGGGAACAGAAATCTATTGAAGCAACTTTTTAATTACATCCCCAGGTTCTCATATGCAGATCTAAATGTCCTTGGGCCCAGACCAGCTTCCAACAGCAAGACTGCAAGGGAAATCTCCAATCAAAATATGACTTCACTCCCCAAGGGAAGTTACAGGATAGACTAATGAAGCTGATGAAGTCTTATCGGTCTTGACAATGTCTTGAAACACCATCATCCAAAACCAGAAGACGAAATATTCACTACCCATGAGAAAACCTAATTAAGTGGGAGAGGGAGGTGGCAGGGCAGAAAGGACACCTGCTGTGGGGAAATCTCTCTTTCTCTTCTGGGGTTGGGTAAGTGCCAAAGCTCTACTCTGTCTCAGCAGGTGCACAAGGTCTCTCCAAAGCCAGGATGCTGCATCCTTACCAGACACACACATGCCACAGGATGCTACCATGCACACGTTCAGAGTGCAGGCCAGCTTTGTTGCTGCAGGATGCACATGGGCACAGCCATTAATAGGGCTGCTCCAAGCTGACAAAGTGCTTTTCCAGCACTGTCTTCTGAGTTCCTCCAGCAGACTGTAACAGTCAGTGCTCCCTCCCTGTTTCCTCAGGGAAGTCAAGTTTCCATAGGAAACCCAGCTACAGGATGCTGATTCTTCCAAAGGTCTAACAGCAGACCTCCTCAAGCAGGAAAGCAGTGTAGTGGGCCCAGTGGGAAGCAGATGGAAAGAAAACTGACCTGCTTTCCAAAGCTACTTAAATATAAATGCTGCCTTGCTGTGGCTCTGTAAGGACCATATAAAATCAAGGAATATTTATTCAAAAGGAGGGGTCATGATGGAGGACTCTGGGAAAAAAAGTCATGCCAAAAAAAGAATGAACCACCAACTTCCTTTGTTAATGTACACATAAACCTGCTAAAGGCTGAGGTAAATCTGCATCTTCCCCTTGAGAACTAAGAAGCAACACTGTTGGGAATGGTGTCCCAAGGCTCAGCTAGAGAGGTAAAAACAAACTTTTATGGTGCTGATCTTCACCCCTGAGTATGACTTTTGGTTTCTACTGTGGCAGCAGGACAGGCTTCTAGCAAAGTTGTCCTTGGTTCAGCCAAGGACTGTTACTGGATGAGAGCAGTGCTTTCAGGTACTACCTTTCCAACATATAACCCATTTGTTTGCAGGTACACTGAAGCAAATAGCCTGCTTGTATGCAGTACTCCATGATTTCCCTAAAGGCTCTTGCAGCAATCAAGTGGGCTACATTTCTTGCATCTGGCAACTTTTCATACAGCCGAACTAGTGATTCCCATGCCTGCATAACATCACTCTTTGTTGCCTGTTTCAAGATATCCAAGATGCAAAACCTGTCTGGTGCAGCTGAAAAGCTCCACGCTGGAGGAGGCACTCAAAGCAAAGCTCCTTCTAATTCCAAAATTTATTGGTCACTATGTTTTTCTGATAGAAATAAAAAGTACTTCCAGTTTAGTCACCTATCTATCAGTATAGAAACAGTGAAAAGCCTTTTTGTTAACTCTCTCAGTTGCATTTAACAAATTTAAAACTGCTATGTGTCACAAGGAGAAGAAGGAGGAAGGGAGTCATCCCAGCTGTTAGCAGCAATCATGGAGCAGTGGGGGGCTCATATACAACTGCTGCAGACTGGCAATGTTGGACAGGGGGCAGTGAAACAGTCCCACAGCAGGTCTAGCCCCCAGCTGTCCCTGATTTTTTAATTCTTTTTTCTATCAACAACCTCAGTTGTTTGTCCTTTGTCTAGGGGTTTCCCTTCAGTAATCATGCAGCTTTGGAGAGACTGATAAAAATACCAGTTTTAAAAGCAATAGCAGAGTTCTTTTGCACATCTTTCAAACTCCTTCCCTCATTCTTATCCAGAGTCCACTGCTCATCTCTTAGCATTTTTAACCTACATAGCTGCTTTTGACACGTTGTCATTCTTTACCCTGTTACTTCTGTGTATTTTAACTTCATATCCCAATTTCCTAGTGTAATATGCATTTGAGAAGGTTTGGAGGTAATCAAGTCTTTAAAAAATGAGCAATGAATGGCAGAGTGTATTGACTTCTCTAGATTTACATTTCCCACAGCAGTCACAGGAGTCTAATTGATTTGTGGACGTTGTGAGCTTTCTTCCTCCAAAAAGAAAAAAAAAAATACTAATTGCGTATGCAGTCCAATTATACCCAGGGTAAAGAACCACAATTTGAGTTAGAAATAATAACAGAATTCATGACAGAAAACAATCACCTTTTTTGGTCTGTTTCTTTTCGACAAGAGGTCAGAGCCAACACTTCCAGAGAGTTCAGGAGAAAGACTTCTCTGCCTTTATTGTCAAGTAAACACAGTTAAAGTACATAAACCAGACATAGGCAGACAAAATACATGGACTATTCCTAAGGCCAAATTTGGTAAGCCATCACAATGAATTCACTGTTTCTAACTGAGGGCAGAAGTTGTCCCTACAAGACATTTTCTTTCATTTAGCATTTCAATAAGCTCTGCTGAGCTTGTCAAGACCTGCTGCTTTGTTTTGTGTACACAGAGCATCACATGCAGTGGACTACTGCTCCGCATCTGAAACTCTATGACATTTCTGCAGCATCAAACCAAACAAACCAAGACAACCCCAGTACACTGCAAAATCCTTTCACTGAGCATCTTTCTCCAGAACACTGCTACTGTCTATAGTGAGACCAAAGTAAGAGCAGTTTTCTGAAAGCTTAACTTGTGTTTTAGAATACTGTACACAGGTGGTGACCTCCAAAACTAAAAGTCCCAATCATCAACCAACAAAACAAAAAACACACAGAACCAACCAACCCACAAACCCACCAAACAAAAGCAACCTCCACAAAACAAACAAAAAACCACCACAAACAAACAAACAAAAACCCCCAAACATCCCCCCCCAAAAAAAAAAATTTAAATTAAAAATAACAACACTGAGCTGGACTTCAGTTTAGTTGAGAAAATCTTCAGGCTTTAGAAGCATCCTCTGCAGAGAAACGCAGAGAACCAAAAGCTTGAATATTTTTCCAAGCAAAAAAGTAAGACCCCACTGTTGCTAGAACACCATTAGCTGAAAGTTGCTTCGGGATAGGAAGAAAGCTCCATCCCTTAGAAGAGACAGCCATAGAGGAGCTATGCTAGAGCCAACCCTAGAGTCAGCCTCCAGTGCAGCTGACAATCAAGCCAGAAGAAGACAGCTAAGGGATCAGACCTAACTCTAGCTGTAGCTGGAACTGCTGGAAACATTCTTTTCCAAAACAGAACTCAAGTAAATTATCAGCTGGAGGAGGGGGCTGACTACACCCAGAATGATTAATATTTTCATGTGTAAGAAGCTGAAGGAAAATTCCCAGACTCTGCTAAAGCTGGACACTTCTTATGACTGATAATATCAGGGACACAAAGTGCAGGAAAGCAGCTAAGGAATTGCTCCCATGAGGCCAAATCTACACACCTTTGCCCCCTCCATTTCTATGAAATGTGTTAAGGAGCTGCTGTTGCTTTCAAGGTAAAAGCTCTCAGAAAATGGCTCTGCCTTTCTCTTGGTGGGTCCTGCATAACCACAGGCTCCCTTTAGGGGAGATCTTCTTGAGGTACAGATGGGAGTTACATGCCCACTTCCCATTATCTCCCAAAGACAATTACATGCTTAACTCTCCTCTGTGCCTTTTATAACCTTCCCTTTTAGGATCAGATGTTCATGATTACATAGATTATCTACAATAGGTTTCACAACAGCAGTACTTTGAGGTACATCTTTAAAATGCTATTGGAAGGTCTGACAACATGCATAAAATATAGAGTAATAATCATGTAGTCAATGGATTGTTTGTTTTAAGAAGCTGAGATTTTCATGCTAAAATAGGATACATTTTTAAAGAAACATACCCTCAGACTAAAATATATGTAATTATGGTTTATTCTGTTGCTCCAGTGGATTGAAACATTCATTACACAAGCCACAGATAAGATATAATCTGGGAAGCTGATGAATTTTTGCAACATCACAGAAGACTAAAGGGGAGATTTTGTTGTGAAGTAGTTGAGTTTGCAGTAGAAAATTATGTCCACTATGTGGTAAAAGGGTCACTGCCACTTTCAGCTCTGGCCTTGCTTTATTTTATTTTCCTAGTCTAGCTGGCTGTAAATCTTCAAAATTGCATAATGTCAATTAAGAAAAATAAAGAGCAAATTGAGATACCAGTATTCATAGAGGAATGCTGTTGGCTGAGGCCCCAGATATTTTTTATGTCTCCAGTGATTTGCCTGTAACTGTTCCAGGAAGTCTGAGAAAAGCTTTGCATTGACATCATGCTGCAAGTGCTGGAAAAACTTTACCCTGGGAAAGATTTGAGGCCTAGTTCAATGTCCTGGGTAACCTATTCTGTGACTTCTATGGATATTCTCAAGGTTAATGAATTTAGCAGAAATCCAACCCATCTGCTCCCCCTTTCCAAGCCGTTTCACTGAAGGAAAAGTTAACCAATTGTTTATTTTTGTGTTATTTTTCTCCTGATTTCTCTCTTCCCAAAGTCTTGGAGTTTTGGTTTTGAATTAGGTTGTTTTTAACTCTCTGCAGATGAACCACTATGATCCACTTAAAGGGAAAAAGCTTTGCTTTGGAAAGCAAAAACAAAAAATGCCCTCAGTAGTTTATTCTCACTACCAAAATAAACAGATTAAGGGTGACTGTGCTCTTTCTCATTCCTGGGCTTGAGATTTTCTTCTTTTTTTTTTTTTCTTAGAAATGAAGAACAATAGACAAAAAGACAATAGACAAAAATCAAAAGTAATTGAGGGGTAAACCAAAGGCAGTGAGGCATTCAGCTTCAGTTCAGAAAGGTAGCCACTGCATAAATATAAACCATGTAAGAGTTAGCTGCAGAGGAGTGGAGAAAGCATCCAAAATCTGTAAGATTCAGTGCTTAATCCCTCAGATGAACATTCAGTGAAATTTCTTTTGTGAGTGGGGTTTTAGTTTTTAGGTATTTTTGTATTTAGTTTCACTTGTCAGTGCCTGCTTGGGCTCTTCTGACCTAGACTGAGATACTCAGGAGCTGAGGGATCCAGTCGAAGATATCCATGATGTGGGAGCTGCAACACTTCTCTCAAGGTGCCATATCTCTCTGCCTACAAGAAAAGCTAGCTGACTGGTTTGAACTAGAAGCTGTATTTTCAGATGACCAAAGTTAGTCAAGAAAAAGGCCAGCTAAATAAATTCTAATAATAGCATTGCTCTTCATTCACACATTAAGTCTAGCAGTACAAAATGCTGCATAAATGCTGGGGGGGAGGGAAACACCTTTTGTGAGAAGCAGCAATCATTTATTCTGATAAAGGTTCAGAAAAAAAAAAAAAAACAACAGGAAATAAAATGACCTTGAATGTTCACAAGAAATGAACCTTTTGTTGCAGTTGTTTCTAAACCTGCCATTTTTTTTTTTCCTCATTTCTTATTCTCGAAGCACATTTTCTTCATAAATATGTTGTAGGGAAAAGTTGTTTTTATAACCTCTCACATTTGGCAAATTGAACCCCAATGTCCCATTTTGCTTTGCTGATATTTCACAGACAAGGGTAAGTAACATCTTAGAAACAATGCTAACACTGTGTGTGTACTTGTTTTTAATAAAACTGTCAAGTACTAAAACCCTGTGAGTGCATAGCTGTATTTATAGATTGTTTCTCTCCAAATGGATAGGAAGAATTATTTTTAAAACCACATTCCCAAATGTAAAGCTAGGGAAATAGAAATCGACTCATGACAAAAAGTATTATAAAGAAATGAATATGCAGGTCTTGGACAGAGATAGAAGAGGGAATAATCTACTTACTGTATAGGCTTGACAAAAATTATCTATTCAAAATTTTATTCAAAGAGAACCTTTAAAACATGTGCTAAAATTAATTTGATTTTAAGGGGAAAAAAATCATGAATTATTAGAAACTGTTCTTTTTCCTCTGGGTTTGATGTGGCTTTTGCAAACTTATTCAAGGAAGATGATCTACTAAATAACATTACAGAGTATATCATAACCCTCCCTGGACTTACAAAATACAGATAAGAATTACTTATTTTGTTGTACATGTAAGCAAGCTCATATCCAGACACATTATGCCCAATACTTTACTTTCAAGTACTTGCATCTAGTATGCAAGCATTTAAAAATCACTTTCAGAGGTACTCACTACAAAAATCCCAGTGAATTTAGGCAGGAAGAGAGTCCAGGGGTTAGATCTGCAAAAGTATTTAGGCCACTAAATCATATCAGCTATTCTAGTGAAAGCTGAATGCTTAAATATATTTAGGGAAATTACTATAAAACTTAAAGCTCACATTAAGTGCTGCATTTCTTAAGTGTTAAGATAACTTGTAAAAGTAGCTGGTCCTAATTATTTTGTCAGACTTACTCTACAAGCCTATAATTATAGCAATGCCTTTGAACCTTTTTTAATAGATGTAGAGACATACAAGAGATGCACATCCATCAGGGGAATCAAGCACTATAAGAAGATAAAGATTTCAAAGAAACACTATCTTAGGCCTATCCTTGAAGCATCATCTAGATCATATCCTCAAACAAGATTATAAGGTTTGAGTAATTTCTTAGTCAGAAACCCAAGTTTGCCTTTACAGGAGATTATTTTCCGCATTTATCAAATCTGAAAGCCACATCTATACTACTATCCTTAGAGACAACTAATAAACCCATCCATCAGAACCCCAAGACACATTCCCTTGCTCTATATCAATCCCACAGACATTAAGAGATGGGGTCTAAACCATGTGCTTCACTGCGATTCTTCTGAAAGGATCAACAAGTCCAGATGTCCTTCATTTTGATATTGATGGCAATGAGATGCTGAAAATATTCAGCTCAAGGCTAAAGAGTCTCATAGACTAAGTACACTACAGCTTTAAGAGCAGAAATTATCTGGCTCAGTGTAGATGTCAACACAATTAGTCATCCTGGGTTCCCTTGACAGTCAATGGAGTTCTATTCAGTGTAGACAGTGGAGTTCAGGTTGTGATTCATGTCATCCTAAAGTACACACTTAAAATAGGTCAGAAAAACCATGGCCTAATAAGGCCTGTTTCTCTTCATAGACCACAGATGGAGCCTAAGATGATGAGCTCAACTGAAGACAGCTGAAGTTCAAATTCACCCATGCCTGTATACTGCAATGCAACCTTGGGTAGATGTCATCTATTTTTCCCAGTGTCCTGTTCTCTGAATAAGAGAACAGAGAAAAAGAACTTTCAAGTAGAAATATTGTTACTTAAACTCTTGTAGATTTACCTGTAAAATATATCCCAAAACTTTAATATATCTATTTTAAGCTTACAGCAAAAATTAGTATTTAGAGACACTAAAGGATCAAGGTCTTCAAAGGCAAAAAAAAAAAAAAATAGTAAAAATTATACATAGGATTTGAATATCTAATGGAAAACAAGCAAGCACATCCCTTGGGTTTCTTCAACAGTCTAAATATTGGTAAAGGGAAAATTAGATGGAGAAAACGTTGGCATTTGTTACCTTTTCTTATTTATTGAAGAGGGAATGCAGCAAAAGCAGCTAATGCTCTTTTGGCAAACATGTTAATGAAAAGTAATTCTTTTATTATTTTCATCATATTCTATATCAGGGAAAATAAAAAATGTTCCAGTAGTTAAATTTTATTCACTTCAGGGTTTCTTCCGTGCACATAAAGCTACATTTAGGCAACTTCTGGCCACTGATTTTGAAAAATAAAACCCTGCAAGCGTAGCTCTTTTCCAAAAGGACCATTTCAAACCTTAAAAGTAATCACTTGTGTTCCACTTCAACTACACAATATTAAGCTCTGTCCATTAAGAAACTTCTGCAGATATTCTGATGGGAAGACTTATAATGAATACCTTGACTACTAAAAAAAAAAAAAAAAAAAAAAAGCCAAAAGTCTATGTATTTATCTTCATATTAGTCTGTTTCACCAGAAATGTTATAGAACTCTGATTACCAGGCACTGAGGGCTTTTTTTTTTCCTTAATGTGTAAAATAGAGAAGAGAGGGGACAAGCTGTGGTGAGGAAAACGCAAGCATTGTACAGCTCACCAGACCTCCTGTCCCAGAGAGATTTATTTATTGGGAATTATGGCGAGAGGGAAAAGACTAAATAACTTTAAGTCCCTAGTCATTATGTCATACGTAGCTGCATAGTACAATATAGCCACAATCTGCTATTTTGTAAACTGAGCTGTCAAACACTTGTTATTTTAAAGCTGCAGCTTTTCAGGGTCCTCTGACAGCCAGTGGTCCCAGCTCTCAGCCTGATTCATGGCTGGCTCTGAGACAGAGGAAGTTCGTGTCTGCTATAATCTAAACATTTTGCAAATGGAGCATTGGAACGGTGGTGAAAGAAGAAAATAGCCCAAACCCCATAACCCAGACAAGAATCCTGCAAAAAGAAAGGAAATAAGTACACCAGTAGTCTCCAAGATCAGCAATTGATTTTTATTTCCAAACTCCTGAGTTTCAGGCAGGGCAAAGTTGATTTTAAGCCACTTAGCTGAAAAGCAGTGAAAATTAGTCTCTGTCAAAAATATGGAATCCAGGTCCCAGATGTGTACTTCTGCAACATCTGTATTTTCCATTCCAAGTGTAAATACAAAAAGGTTGGTTGTAGGAGGATTTCTCCTTCTCCTCCCTTTCCTCCCACCCCTGAGAGTTGTGTTTAGCCTTTAAATTCTGCTCAGTGAAGGCCTGTGAAGCAGAAAGAGCTGGGAATAATATTAACTGCACTGAACTCTAGATCTACTCTTTCAGAGTCATCATGCAGCCAGTGAAGGGAAAACGTATTCCTGGGCTGTGATAATGCACCTTATAATACTGAGATAATGAAATCAAGACACATCTATTGCTTATTCCTTCTTAAAGGAGACAAACACCCAAATCCAGGGAAAATTATATTAAAAGCTCCCTAGTTAAGTAAAAGCACATGCGATATAATATTAGCCTAGAATTTTCCATTTTGCTCTAAATACTGTTCTTGCACATTTGCAGTCTTCCTTGTCTCTATTACATATGTGTGTCACTCGATTAAGCTCTCTATTCCCCTTCTACCTTGCCCTGGTGAGACCACACCTGGAATACTGTGCCCAGTTTTGGGCTCCCCAATTCAAGAGAGACAGGGATCTGCTGGAGACAGTTTAACAGAGAGTTATGAGGATGATTTGGGGCCTTGAACATCTCTGCTATGAAGAAAGAGAGAGACCTGGGGCTGTTTAGTCTGGAGAGGAGAAGGGTGAGAGGGGATCTTATCAATGTCTATAAATGTCTGAGGGGTGGGTGTCAAGATGAAGGTGCCAGGCTCTGGCACCTTCTGGGTGGTGCCCAGTGCTAGGACAAGGAACCATGGGTGCAAGCTAGAACACAGGAGGCTTCATCTTATTTTATTTACTTATATATACCTTGTTAGATGTATAAGGAGCCTCAGGATAGCATTCTGTCTACAAGTTTCTCTCACCTGTCAGGAAAAAAATATATTTCTGGATGAAAACCTGGTAATTCTGTCCTACCAGACTTCATGACAACATAAATCAAATGTATTTTTGCAGCTTGTGTCTGCTGAGCCATGGCTCATTTCTACAGCATTCATTTTCTAGACAGTAACACAATACAGCAGGAATTGTTGCTAAAGGAAAGAATTTGTGAGAAGAAATAGTAGTCTAATTTGTATACATTCTGTGCAGAAAGATACCATGCTGAAGATTTTGGCAACTTCCTTGAAATGTTTATAGCAGCCATCATACTTGCCTTTCAAAAAAAAAAATGATATATGGACAGCTGGAATTTACACACATTGCTTGGAATCTGTGGAAGAATCTATCTGGGAGTTCATGGTCGTCAGAAAGCTGGATGCCTTCAAGTAGAGCTATGGAGAATATGGAAAGTAGTCTCAGAAAGTGTCTACAAACTTGAACCACCACTACAGCCTTTGTCAGCAAGCAAAGGAAAGGTGTTTCTAGTTAAGTAATTAAATCTCCCTGCTCTCATTAAAAAAAAAAAAAATACAACTGTCTGCTGTTGGTCTGACAAATTACACCAAGTAAATGTAAATTTTAATTTCATGGCACAAGTGTTAAATTATTGCCATCTAAGGTGTCTGCCAATCCTACATGAAATCCCACCGTGTTTTAATAATTCTCCTTTTGTTTTGGATGGAAATACTACGTGTTATGATTTGAAAGTTTTTTTTTTTTTATGTGCAGTCAGAGCCCTGAGCACTACCACAACATAACTACATTCAGTTCACCTAATTGGACTGAGGGGAAACTATAATTTCTGAAATCATTTGTGTCCCTTTACGTGTCTGTGTGTATATAAAATGAAACTTATTTTTTTCTTCATCCCCTGCTAAAATATGAGAAACTCCTTGCAATTTAAATTAAACAAATAGCTGGGTGTTCTAAATTAATCTCAAAACAAGTGTTGGAGTGCGTTTCACAGGATCACAGGATGCCCATGGCAGAGGGGTTGGAATTAGATGATCCTTCCAACCCTGACCGAATCTATGATTCTATGTTAGGGGTTGGAAGGCACCTCTGGAGATCTTTTAGTCCAACCCCCCTGCCAGAGCAGGACCATAGAATCTAGTGCAGGCTGCATAGGAACACATCCAGACAGGTCTTGGAAGTCTCCAGAGAAGGAGACTCCACAATCGCTCTGGAGAGCCTGTTCCAGTGCTCTGTGACCCTTACAGTAAAGAAGTTCCTCCTCATGCTGAGGTGGAACCTCCTGTGCTGTAGTTTACACCCATTGCCCCTTGTCCTATCACTGGGTGCACCCAAGAAGAGCAGCCTGCCCTCTCCCTCTTGACATCCAGCCCTCAGATATCTATAAACATTTATTAAATCCCTTCTCAGTCTTCTCTTCAGACCAAAAAGCCCCAGATCTTTCCTCATAAGGCAGTGCTCAAGCCCTTTCATTATATTTGTACCCTTCCATTGGACTTTCTCAAGTAGATCCCTGTTCCTCTTGAGCTGGAGAGCCCAGAACTGGATGCAATATTCCAGGTGGGGCCTCAACAGCGCAGAGTAGAGGGGAAGGACAACCTCCCTCAATCTGCTGGGCACACACTTGTAAATGCACCCTAGGATACAAGTCTGTCTTCCTGAACCCCAAGAATTCCTTTCTTGTATTTTCTCTGTTATGATGCTGACATGAATTTGGTTTAAATTCCCTGTCTATCCAGTGCACTGTGTGACATTTTTCAGATTCCCAAAGCAGAGCCATCCCTTTTGCTGCAGGAAAAAACACAGATTTTTCTTTCAGGAACGCAAAACTAATTACAAATTCGACAATGTTCAGATCACACTACTGTAACCTGCATTAACAAAAAGATGTTTCCAGTACAAATGGTTTTAAGGGTATTTATAAGCAGAGAAACGGGGAAAACTTGAGCAAAGCAGGAGATGAGTCTCAAATACTTATGAAATTTCTTTCTAGCCGTTTTCTGGGGGAAAAAATAATCAATATTTATTGCCTGAAAAGCTGAGTAATCACAATGCACATTACAAGCAAGGTTTACTGGGGAAGGCCTAACCTTGTAAACAAGCCTTGTTTACACACAAAGACAATTGGACTCTTCTTTTGTTTCAGAGTTTACACGGTCAGAGGCTGAGATCATTATTTTTGAAATGTGACAATGAGAAGGCACAAGAGAGTACCCCTGTGAAGTCTTTACAATGAAGCCTGTAAATAATGCCCACAACAGAAATGCAGAGTGTCTCCAAAGAAAGAATTATGATGCATTGTGTTTAAATAATAACTCACAGTGTTTTATCAGCAGCAGCTGTTTACACAATCATTTCAAACATGTCAAAATATGGTGCATGCATTTTTATGATTGTCTTAAGTGCACAAAAGGGAATTGCCACAGCCTAGCTTCACAAACATTGTAAACCTTTCTTGGAGACTCCTTTTTTACCACCATCCTCTTCTGCTCAAACAAACGTGAAGGAAACAGAACACACAAATAAAACAGCATTAAAATAGTCCCATGTGTCTGGCTAAAACAAAAGACAGGAAATTCTTGAAAATGTGGTTATAAATTGAAAAATGCCTATAAATATGGCTTCCTAGTGTCCTAGGTTTATGCATTCATAATTATTTCGATATCAATATTTTATTTGTTTATATAGCTATACAAATGGCACTGGTATGAGTGCCAAGACTGTGTTCTTAATCTGAGATCTGGAACACAAGCCCTGCTGCTGCTGGCTTCTACTGCAGCATTAAAGATGGAACCAAATGAAATCCCTAGACTTCAGCCCCTGAAAGCTTGATGATTTAAGCATACTTTTAATCTGGAGACTGAGGTGCAGATTCACCTTTCAAAGGTCAAAGCCTGTTCCAGTTCCAAGAAGTCATTCTTCTCTTAATTATTATTACATGGAACACTTCTGTGTTTTATTTATTTTTTTCCCCCAGACTTTCTGACATATATCATTTGCTTTAAAGTTTATTAATGTGTTTCTCATGCAGTTGCATTCTTAAGGCAGAAAGATCAAAAGGATAGATAGGTTCAGAGCACGAGCTGTAAACTAGTTAGATTTCAAGATGATTGACAATATTTGAATCCTGTTCTGACAAACTATACAAATGACTAAAGAAGGATTCTTCAGTCATCTCTTAAACAAATTTCTACTACAGGACTAGACATATCCCAAGGCAAAGGGGAGGGTCTGAGCTCTGCACAGCTCTACAGCCACCATCATCTCTCACAAAGCAAACTCATGAACACCACGCTGAATGTAGCTCCTTTATTCTTCCCTCCAGCAGATCCAGGTGCACAGTCTTACAACTACTTTTTTATCCCAATTCAGTTTCTATCTGCCTAACCTCTGGGTGGATCCTTTCCCCCAGCCATACAATCTCCTGACAGTTCAGCAGCAGAGTTAATTTGACCAACAGAAATACCACTCATGGCCCTATCAGTGGAGTCTATGCAGTGTAGAAACACATCACTTATGTTTCCTACATTATGGCAACATTCCTGATATAGAACTTCCTTTCTAGTAGTTATTAAAAACTGTATAATATGTCAAGACATGCAGCAGATCATGAGTAAACTGTTTTTAATGTGGCCAGAAGTTACTTGGATGCTTTTAGTGCATACAATTTACACACGAAAAGGAACTCGTTTGTTTTCATAGGTCAGCAACTTGATCACTTCACTTGCCATGATTTTTTCATAATGGCATATTTTATTTTCTTGTGGGAAAAGGAAAAAAAAAAAATCACAAAAAATAGGATCCCTCATCCATTTAGTGCTGAAGGTGTTGCATTATTCTATAGAATTTTTGGTGGTGGTTCCAAAGGTTAACACCCTCCCTAGCATTCACTATTAAAAAACATTGTAGGTTTCAGTAATTTCTCTGAAACCCTTTTGGCTTCGTACCTGTATAAATCTTACCTTTCAACTTCAATTCTCTTGCAGCATATAGGTTTTTCCTGGCAATACCAAAGCAAGACAATATCTGACTTCAATCTCAGAATATTTTCCCACTGAATTTTGCCTAAATACTCATTTCCTCTCTATTCTTAGTATTTACCTGCATCAAATATTGGAAGACAGCTATCATGTTGCTTCTTACACATCACTTAGTTAACTTACACTATACATATTTTGCTCCTTTTTTAATCTTTCTTCATAAATCAATTTCTCTGTACCTCTTAGTCACCATCAGTCCTCTCTGAACTCCCTCCAATATGAAGACCTTCTGCTTATTCTTTCAGATCCTTTGCTTTAAAGGGTTCGTAATTTAAAAATTTACTTAGGCTCAAAATGTAACTGTAAAAAAAAAAACTTGTTATAAATAAATAACAATAATAAACAATCATATTTCCTGTAATTTTTAGCACAGAGCAAACATACCCAAATACAGCTAATGTATATCAGAAGCCTTTCTCCTTTTTATTTTGCAGTTTTGGATTTTTGTAGCGCAACACAGTGTGATTTTACTGCACTAAAAGTCAGGATGATGTTTCTTTACCTCACATTCAGATTCTGCAATTTTCTAATCTCAATACTTAGAGCCCAGTTAGTGTGGCTTTACATGGCTATCACAGAACGAAGAAAATCATAGCACCAAGTGGACTGACTATGAAGAGTCTAAGACATTCAGACCCAAGCTCACATGGACCTTTGCTACCTTTGCTATCATAGGTCTACATACATAGACTTTTGTATGAATTTCACCTCATGGCATCTTCATGTCTCATTACTTCAAAAATAAAATAAATATGTGAGGACCAAAGGAAGTCCACTACTCCAGACAGTTTTTCCTCCATGTCAGGCTAGCCAAAGTAGTGCATGTATCTGGGAATCTCCAAAATTTTTGGTGTAAGACACAGTTGTGTTTCTAACTGCAGTCTAGACAATGCAGAGATGGGAAAGTTCTTAGTAATTAGATATCAAGACACCGAAGGCATTAGATGATTCTCTTAAGGAACTGAATACCTGAGATGTTAGCATCAGAGTCAAAAGGTACACTGAGACACACACACAATATATATAATTATAAGATTAAGGCAAAATTCCCACTGCCTTTGGGAAAGCCTGTCTCTTATTGGCAGAAAGTTGATTAAACTTGCCATGTCAGATACTTTCACTAAATTGAAGATCTTAAGAGGATGAGAACTGCAAACAGGAGTTTGTTTTCATAACTCCTGAGGAAGAGCCAGTAAACTAGTACATTTCTTGTCAGAAATATCATGATACAAAAAATGCTGCTGTTAATCAGTCCCTCCGAAAGTCTTAAAGTAGATTTTCCTTTCTGAACTAGCAAGTTCTTCCTTAGGGCATTATTTATTTCCTAGGAACTTCTGTCAAACACTTTTTTTCCCAACCAAGAATTGTTACCAAGAATCGTGAGGATTCCAACTGATCCATAAACCACAGAGGTGTTGTAATGAGTCAATGACCATTATCTGAAATTAACAGAGCCATCTCATTCTAGCCTCAGCAGTTTGGAAGAGCTGCTCCTTTGCAGGGCACAGAGACACCACAAGATACCAAAGGACCACAAGTTTGGGAGGTAATGCTGTCAATTCTGTGGAGCTCAAGGTCAATACAGCACTTCCTTGGAAGAGCTTCTGAAATGTCACTGTGAACTTTTAAGAGAACTGTGGCAAGATAATGAGAGATGCATGAGTCACTCCCTGAACAGCAGGGAGTAAGCTCAGCAAGGGATGGTAGGCCTTATTTGCCATGTAAAATATTTTCCTACAAGAAAAATAAAGGCTTTTTTTTCCCCTCAACAGTGCAAGGCCATGACTTCTGCACAGGATAAAGCAATTGGTAGTGCAACATTGTCCACGATTCATTCAGGTGGTTTTACATCCGATAATTGGGTCTCCACGTTACTACTTTTGTTTGCCTTAAAATTAAGCCAGTAGCGACAATCAACAATCAATAACCATCTATAAGATAACACCTTTTTCTTCTTTCTTTTCTTCTGTAATTTATGAAGCTGTTTATGTAATAAAGGACAGTGGCCAGACCACTTAATTAAAATAAAATGCCATTTTTAAAGTCTTTCATAGGTAGAAATCAACACAATATTTTGAAATACAGAGACCCAAATACAGAAATACAAACTTACAGGAGAGATGTATTACAAAACCAATAGAAGATAGCTAAATTCAGCAAATTGTAGAGCTATGTCTGTTGCAGTGAGATTTTCTAATGAAAACCAGAAGTTTCCCCTCTGAACAGAGCAATGAACTCTTCTAGACTTGATTTGAGTTTAAGCTCCTTCAAATAACCACCATTCTACATTAAAGGTAACCTTCTGTCATATTTTCAGCTAGGTCTACAAAGGAGTTCTGCAACCTCAGTCTAAAAATTTCAAAACACAGGCACATATTTTCAGCCAAAACAAAACCAAAGCCAGCAGTAATTTTAATTCCCTTAGCTAAAAATGGTTTTGGCCGTGAGATATGTGTAAAATGGATGTGGTTGTAGCCACAATGGCCTAGGGATATACAGGGTTTACTGGGTGAACAAGTTGCTGAGGAAGAGTTTGCATGCCTGAAAAAATGTGGTCTGTTCCAGCTGTGGTTATTCCTGTAGCAAAAGGATTTCTCTCTCCTTCCCTGTCTCATTATTTCCTAAAAAGCTCAGGTTGGGAAGCAACAAGACAGCTCTGAAACCCTTCATGAAAGAAGTTCCAGCAGAGCATAAACTAGAACAATTGAACTCTAGGTCCTCAATGGGGACAGCAGTTTGGGGAACTCCTTCCTGCTCCACAGGAGCCCTGCTCTCTCCTGGCCTGGGCAGGAGTTTCAGTTCTACCTTGGCTGAAGACAGGTCAAGAGAGACAAATAGATGTTTTGTTTTCTGCTTGTTGCCTGAAAACCTAGTCCTCATCTCTGGGGAGATATATCCAGACAATGTACTGGTTATCTCTGCATCTGGGAGAGACACTCCTGGGACCATCTGAAGAGTTCCTGCATGCTGGCTGCTGGGAAACTGGCTTGGGCTATTTGACTTCTTCTTTGTTGAAATAAACAAAGTTTTGAGCTTTCCTGTAAACAGACTGGCTTCAAAGAGAGATGACTCCTCCATCAGTCTTTCCACCAGAGAAATGAACCAAACTTCCAAACTTTTAACCAGACAATTCTATCAAGAGCAATCCAAAAACAAAGGATAAAGCAGCGATTACAACACAACTGCTAAGCTATTAGCTGTACACAAGGTCTGCCAGCCTACACCTCAGTTTGTTCAATCCTTGGTATTGATCAAAATAATTTGCAAAGCAAATAAATCCTTAAGCATGACTCTGTGTCTTCTGCCCACTCAGATACCAAAAAAACTGTCTTTCATAGATTCATAGAACGGTTTCAGTTGGAAGGGACGTTAAAGAGCATCCAGTTACAACCCTCTTGACGTGGGCAGGGATACCTGTCACTACATCAGGTTGTTGAGCCTCCTTCAACCTAGTTTTGAACACCTCCATGGAGGGGGGATTCATGACCTCACTGTACAGAATTTCTTCCCAATCTCCAGTTTAATGTGTCCTCCTCAAGCTTCAATCCTATCCCTACAAACCCTTGTAAAAAGTCCCTTCCTGGCTTTCTTGTGAATGCCCTCATATCTGAACCGAGAGACTACTAGCTCTTCCTCCTCTAGCAACTAATGAAACTTCCTTTACCCCACTCCATGTTATACACCATCTCATTGTTTGTAGTTGTCTTTCAACACAGCACTTTCTGCTAGAATTTCACTTACAGCTTTATTTTGGTTTTCTTTCAATTTGAAAAAAACCCCAAACTGACAAAAAGAAAAGACATTTTGGGTTAATGTGCAAATAGCTTATGCAACACTCAATAAACCACCAAAACAGATACTTTAGAAAGAACTGACCTCTTCTGTATCATCACCCTTTCTTCACCTTAATTCTTCCTGTTTCATGCAAGATTTTAGTGAAAACACTATAAATATGAGAATATTGCATCAAGGTAAAAAGAGGTTAGAAAGCTGCTTCTTAACTCACATGTTAACTGAGGCCACTAAGTAGCTCTTCATGATCTCTCCATCCTTTGCTGAAAGGGAAGGTTGAAACTGGGAGATAGGCTGCACTTGTTAGTGGGCATGTCAGGGGTTTCCATTAGCTTAAAAGCTCTCTGTCTGCCTAATTGCACCTAATTGGTACCATTTGGGGGGCACAACAGAAGTGCTATGATTTTCTCCCTCATCGAATGGTCACAGAGTATGTGTGGAAGACCAAAGTCTGTTAGGATATTTGTGATTGTGACCATTCTCATTATCTGTTTCCATTCTAAGTAACATCAGTACAGAGCTTTACATTATGTGAATGAATATTTAAAGTGAAATTATAGCTTTCACTGGCAAATTACAACTAGATGTGACCAAGAGAGGATTAAGCCCATCATTTTTCTTAAGAGCTCAGATGGTTGGGGTAATTGGATGATAGCTGTAGGGCATCCTTTTGGTCTATAATTAGGTCATTTCTTTCTCATCTTCTCACAGTGTGTATAATTACAAATTAATTTGAAATCCCACTGTGTGTAAAGAAAATCAGTTTAATATAATGGAAGTGCAAAAGCCACAGGATATTATTTTTTACAAGGTTTTTAGTGTTTATGCCAAAATACTCAATCTGGCCCAAAGCCATATCCCTGTGGACTGCAGGGCTCATGTTTGGGTTCTTTCTTAAGTTTTATACGAGTATGAATAAATTTTTCTCCTCTCAAATAAACATTTCATAGCACCACATTTAGCTCTGAAATCCGTCAGAAGGTGTCAACAGCACATAAAAAAAAAAAAAAAAAAAAAGAGTTGGGGGAAAAAGCCCTGAAAACTGGTCATAAGAGTTTTGGCAGGCAACAGCACCATCAGAGGACTTACAGGCAGCTCTGCACAGGATGCTCCAGCAGACATTTTATTCTTTAGTCCTGCCATTATTTGTTTGTTGCTTAAAATGTGTTTTTCTGCTTTTACCCTGAAAGCATTAAGTATTGCACAGCCCCAGCCCTGTGCTGCAGGAGCTCACCAGTTTCATCTCCTGGCTGAGGTACGCTGCTGGCAAGCTCTGCTTCCCCTCCTTTTTGACGCTGCTGTGGTCGGATGTGTTAGACCTCCTGCCTGCCTTGACGCTGATGCAGGTAAAAACACGCCCTCCTGACAAGTGGATAACCCCAACCAGATCCACAGAGACAAAGTTTTGACTTGCTGAACTTCCTGTCTCACTCAAGGGACAAACGTGTTTTCATCTCTCCCCAGAAATCTTGAAAGGGGTCGGTGAGAGGGTTCCAGGTGTGATCTGAGCACCCAGGGTGTCAGCGCTGAGCCGGGGGCCACGCAGGGTGTGCAGTGAGGGGGAAGAGGAGAAGACAGACTGATGGTGCAGAGAGAAAGGGTATTGAGATTTGATCATGTTTGTAGGTGTGTTGTAAAAACTCTGGAACATCCCATGCCGTTAGCATGATAAGATTAGATTTCTGGCAGAAGAAAAAGAATTAAGAAGAGAGAGAGAAAAGAAAAAAAAAAAAGAGAGAGAGAGAGGGGGGAAAAAAGAAAAGACAGGAAATGCTTAGATATAAGTTCTAAAGTTCATTACAAGAATGCTTTATTGCAGAGCTCCAAAGCTATGATGTGCTGGGGCATGTGGAAAAGCTAGGAAGTGCTAAAAATCTACCAAGCTTCTTAGTTTTCAAAACTAGTTCAAAGCCCAACTCTTGGATTATTCACAGTGTGACCTCCAGGCTTATTTGTGATGCAAAAACACTTGTATCCAGGAAGGAAGGAAGAGATTATCAAAAAGCAAATAACTCCCTTTTTTAATATCATCATGCCTTGATAGCAATAATCTTTTTCTTTTACAAAAACACTTTCATTTGAGGATCTTCACATTCTTTTAGATTTTTACAAAATCACAGCAACACAGGAAAAATATGGAGCAACCAGCTAGAAAGAAGAGGTAGAGAAAGAGACTTGGATGCACTTACTACTCACAGGAGGAATATGAGACAATGAGGTAACCTGGAAGGAAAGAAGGAAGAAAAGGCTTTGGAAGGCTTGAAAGAAGAAAAGAAAGAATTTGGAAGGAAGGAATTTGAGAGGAAGGAAGGGAGGAAATGAGGGGGGGAAGAAGGAAGGAAGGAAGGGAAGACAAGTTAACAGGACATATATCCATCAGAATGTTTCTGGAGTGTTAACATCACCCTGCAATTTTTGAAACCAGAAGTGCTTTAAAATTTCCACATGAAACTGATTAGGTAAAATATTTATTTTTACATTTTCATTGGCTTTGTTGTTGTTGTTAATTCTAACAAAAGAATGGCATTTTTCAACTAAATTTCACTTTCTCTTGGAAAATTTTGCATTAAAATACTTGCAATCTCCTCTGGGTAGCTTCTAGAACAGAAGGTACACAGGATGGTTATATGGGAAGCAAATAAATACGTACATTAATTAATAACTTGTTCTAATTAAGATTTTTCTTGCTAGTAAAATACTATCTTAATTTTTAAAATAGATTCTAGGTCTGCCATACAAATACTATACTTGGGTGAGCAGACATCTATAGGGAAATGTGAGCAGACATCTATAGGGAAATATCTACCATACAGATCTACTCTTTATAGGTATTTATTCATCCTGCTATGGTTTATTATTCTGATTATGAGAGTCTGGAGGCCATCAGTGAGAGTTCTTATACAAAAATAATGCAAGGGCCAAAACAGACTATTTGGTTGTTTAAAGTCAGTTTCTTGAGGATTTTTTTAATCTCTCTAAAACACTATTTCAAAATGGGTGGTCTCAAATTAGCTTCTAGATAATAAAGCTTAAATTATGTCTCACATAAGTCATTTCTCTCTAGGTTTTTTACAACCCTTTGTTTGCTATGTAAATAATTCCTGACACTTTATTTGCACCAGATTAGTGGGAAATAGAAACTCATAATATATTTTCCTTTTCTTTTTATTCTCTATACCCTAATGCTAACAACAACAGATATTCCACTGACATATGCATTTATTAGACAGGAAAACATTTACCCCTAGTGTAAAGCTGCCCTATAATCATCCTGCTGTCCAGGAACGTACTAATACACTTAGAGCAAATAAATCCTGCTCACAGTTTGCCCACATTCCACCATCAGGATTCTACCAGAGCAGTGCAACATTCACCTCAAACCTCAAAACCACCTGAAAAAACCTTTGGTTTGATGTCTTCCTGACCCTCAGGCCACACTTGCAACAGTTCATGAATGCCACTTGAGGTTTTGTATGAGTCTGCAAAATCTGTGGTCTCTCAAGCCTTAAAGTTGCCCAGGTGGTGTTCTTCCCACTTCCTTCCACCTTTGCTTGATTCAGATGCCTAGAGAAAAGGGATTAAGATGTTATTATAGAAATATAGCTCCTAAAAAAGCTCTGATGTGGTAAGGAGTGAGAGGACATTACCAAAAAGAGCTGAACGGAGGACAGCAAATCCACTTGTAGGAACTGTGAAATGTTAAACTCCTTTGTCTTCCACAGCAGAGTTACAAAAGCTTATGAACTTTTTCCCTAAAATACAGGATTGTGGTAGATATCTGTTCTCAAGTAAAAGGGTCTGAAAGTTTGAGAGGCTTAGCTACCAAATCTGGTTGCTATGAAAGGTTATCTTCAGAGTATATCTACCTGAATGACTTTTTCCATTCAGAGCACTGCCCTAACCACCCACCCTGGGTATTGGTTCTTGCTTCAGTGGAATCACCTTCTCAGAACCTTTTTACTTTTGACACATTACTTCCCCAAACAATCTCTCCATGCTGGTCTGCAGCAGATTTTCTACAGCATTTCCAGGTGAAACCATTTCAAGAAACTAGTCAAAGAATTCAAGCACATTTTCAGGGAGCAAAAGTGATTTTCCAACTTACAAGTCATGATAGCCACCTCTGTAATGTGTGTGATGCCTAATTACTCCTTACAGAAAGATGAGTCTTTGCCTGTTGCTGTACCTGATCTATTCATAAGGATATTGGAGATAGGTAATGAAGACTTGTAGGTGTGTGTGAGCACAAGGTGCCCTCAGAACCAATATATATTTAAGGCAAATTTACAATAAAGTAAATCAAATTTCAGACAAAGTTACTACTCTTGACAATGTCCCATAAGATTAACATCAAATCTTTGCTCTAAGGTAAAATTTTATGTATATTGTATCAAGACATAACACCCTAAAATTATTGTCTAAAGCGTGACTCAAATTTGAGACCCAGGCCAAGTCTGCCATGTCCTTCAGGCTTAGATCTATCAAAGCAGCTTTTCATAGGCACACGCAAAATAAAATGGCATGCTGATGTTTGCCAAAGGGAACCTCTCCCTGTCTTCTATATAGAATGTTGTATACAGAAGCAAGAACTTCTGTGTTCTTTCTTTCATTCATAGAAAGAATTTGTAGATGACCCAGACATTCTTACCTTTTTGACTTTTTGTCCAGATCTTGTGGCTGCAAATTATCATACTCTAGCTGTGATCTTAGGTTTAAACAAGATTTGGGATGCAGCTAAAACTTAATTAGAAGTTTCATAAGCATGTTCTTAAGGTCTAAAGAGGAGAGAAAGGATCAAAACAGCCTACCAGAAAAAGTAGGCTGGACTGAGATGACCACTATTGCTTCATGAAGTTCTGTTTGTAGATTCAAACTCAGAAGTGACCTGTCTGACCTCAGGTATAACAAAGGCCATAGATTTTCACCCAGGAATTTCTTCTTTACACTCAATAACTCACAGTTTAATTGATCTTTTACAAAAACAGGCAGTCTCTATTGAAAGCTGTGAGGAGTTTATCCCTCCTCACCAACAGCCCTACAGGTAACACTGCATACAGGCAGTTGTTGCACTTCTAAGATTACTCAGTCCCTGACAGGAAAATCCATTTAAGAAACAAATCCATCCTGAACAAACAGGCCTTTAATCTCTCGCATTATCTTCATTGAAGGTGATTCTATTCTGGGATCCTGAGTTTAAAAAAGGCTTCTGTAATTGCACTGCCTGCATATGAATGTTTGTTTAATGACTTTTTAACCCATTAGGCAGCCATGGGATAACGATCTCAAAGAAATGTGTTTCCTAGAAATAGGAAGCTAGATAAAAAGATCCTACTGGTGTCCTAGTGGACTTAAATATTAGATACTGGAAAATCTGCCTAGGAAAAGAAAAAAAGACTGTAAATGTTCCAGTTACAGAAAAGCTCCAGCTGAAGTCTCCCATTTCCTAGGCACCACAGAATTACCAACCCAGGAAGTCTGTTAGGGTGTATGACTATTCCTCTGAACAATAGGAAGTGTGGATCACCATTAGAGGATGCTGAGGAACCCAGCTCACACTGGCTATGTCCTTTAGTTGCTGGGCTTTCAGTCAGGTTGGCTTTGCTTCCAGATCCATGAATATGTCTTTTTCCGTTTGTTTTTCCTCCAATTATCTAAAAAAAAAAAAAAATTTACAGTTCAGTAACCTGAAATATCCTGCTGAAGAAACCTTTTTCCCTGCATTTTTTTTTCACAGTATAAAAATAAAAAACCTGTGAGCTGGATTTAATTTCTTTTTTTTTTTATTATTTTTTTTTGTCTTTATGGCTCAGCTGCTGACCCTTAGTTGCACGGCTGTATCTCAGGGAAGGCACATTCTCACTTCCCCTGTGAAGCTGGACATTGAACAAGTGTCAGAGAGGGGAAATCCCTGCCTGAAAGAGCTGCAAACGTTAAGAAAAAAATAATCCTGCATGGAATTGAAGACATAGGGAAGTGAAGTGATGTATGAAAAGCTATTTATGGAAAAACAGCAGCAAGGAGAGGGTCTTCTAAGTCCAGCTGTACCCCATTCCCCTGTAACTGGCACACTTAGCAGTAGTACAGTTGGGTGAATTTTGCAAGGGTTTATTTCAGCTAAAGCAGATGACACATGGCTCTAAATGGCAGAGTTCATTCTGTAGTAGCAGGAACATGCTTAGAAGATGCAAGGCTCTAACATCAGTTGTGTGGAAATCAAACAGCAGCAGAAATTGCACTGTTTATAAGGAAGAACAATGTACTGGACTAAAGAGAATTATAAGCAGGACAGTAACACTTTCAAAAGGATTTTGAGTAAATAAAAATAGTTCAGAAGAACCAAACCTACCAAGCATGGAGTTGCCATCACTGGGCTTTCTTTCCCCACCCCATGCCAAACCAAGACCCATACATACAAAGGAAATTGAAAACAGTCCTCTTCTTGTAGGGTGATCCATTCTACAGGCCTATATCAAAGGTTTGAGATTTTAATGGGTAATCAGCCAGGTTGAGATATTCCCTTGAGGTGCCTGCATATTTTGATTATGGAAGAACTCAACACTACAGCCCTGCTGCTCAAGCTGAGCTCTCTGTGTCTAATGCTTTATATTATTAGACGGATATTTGGTATTAATTTATACCTTGGGGAATTACAGCACATTAGTTTCCAACTTGAAGGAATCACCTGTCTCTTTAAATTGGCATCAGGTGAAGCTCCCAGAGCCATATAGTAAAAGCTTCCTCACATACATATGTGTAAGAAAAGGTCTCTCTCAGGGAGCAAATGGTGACAAAAATGGCCTTCCACAGCTGGAGTATTTCCAGTTCTTGGCATTGAGGTGTCATGATTTCAAGTTTCACAAAGATCATGAAAATAGGCTTCATTCTTGTCTTCTGTTTCTTTTCTTCTTTTTTTCCCTTTCCATCTTTCTTGGAAAGAAAGAAGGTCTCTGTCACTGTGAAGACTTCAGATGCTTTAAAAGTGAACACAGTGATTTCCACTCAACCACACTACTCCAGTATATGATATTTCAAGAAAATAATCAAAAATTGCAGGGCTCACTAGTAAAATCACAGCAGTTGGAAACATGGTTGATTGAATGAACCATTGCACTTCAGATCTTTGTATACACCAAACATGCTGGCATGAGCAACTGTTTTCTTCACATGGAGGAGATGGAGCCAGAAGAAATTACTATAGCTCATGACCTGTCCTGACTATGCTCCTTTTTATATCTGGCTTTGCTGATATCTCCTTATTTACTCTTCTGTGAGCATAGAGTTAGTGTATGTATGATCTTTTGCAAACAGTCTTCCATCTGTAGTCCAAATCTGCACAGACAGACAGCCAAGTACACACCAGCTGCAAAACACACAAGTATTGCAATATCAGACTCAAGATGGTAAGTCTGGCTGAGGAGAGCATAGGAAACCAGGCTCAGTGCCTGTTCATCTCACTGAGAACACAGAAGTGTCCATCTATGAACAGTCACAAACATGTAGCCCAACGTGACCTCTCCTCACCCTACCCCTCTCATCACCCTACCCCTCTCATCACCCTACCCCTTCATGGCTGATTTATTCACCTTCCTTTTTTGTTTCTGTGTGTGCACATGTTCCTGCTGGCCTGTGTGTCTGCCTTCCTTTCTTCTTTAGAAATGGAGCCCAGCTGTGTGCTCTTTGGTGCTGTTGTGGAAGGCCATCTTTTAGTCCAAAATGCACCACTTAGCAGAGTTTAAATGTTGCATTTCAATACAGACCAGCTACAGCTTAAAATGTTCCTGCCATAATCTAGTAAAGGTGTACATATTGCTCCTATCTGATCTGTCACCCTGGGAAAATGAGGTCTCCATCTATTTACCCTCAGTGAGCTGAAACATGCAGAGGAACTGAACCTCCTGCAGTTTAACTACAGGACCAATGACTAAATTACTCTTCCCATCTCCTCTATTATTGAAAACAAAACAAAACAAAACAAACCCACCCACAAACAAAGACCACAAAAGCTTCACAGATGCAGCCATGCAGAAGAAGCTTCCTTACTGTGAACAACTCACATGATATAAGACACTATTTCACAGTTCTCAGTAAAAGTCCTGGAACACTGGTATGTAAAATATCTCACTCATTAGTATTTCTTTGTTATTAAATTTAGTGTTCCTGCTCACAGCTCTGTTTTAGGCAGAGAGTTCTTTGGTTGAAGGAAAAATTAGTTTTGTACAATCCTATTATTAGTGAAACACACAGATCTTGTTTGTATTTGCATTTGCTAAACATCATGGGTTGGTTCCTGATACTGAATTAAAAATATCATGGAAGATTTTGGATCTAAATGTTAGGAAAACAACTTACTTCATAGATTTAATAGACTTTAAATTTAATAGTTGGGGGGGGGGGAATATAAGATTTTCCTATTTCAAATACAAGATTTATTTTTAATTAATAAACTTCTCGTAGTCATTTTGTGTCACAGCCTCTAGAAAATTCATTCCAAGCTTATATAAAAACACATATGAAGATTTGAAATTCTAGACCACACTGAAGAGTGGAAAATTTTAAGCACACTGGGTCTTGAAGGCAGTTTTTCCTTGTAGGAACAGTAAAAACAACATAGAAGTGAAAACAAGTTATGACAGGTTGTGCAGGAGCATTGCTAATGGGCTGTGCCTTTGACTCTGTTTTCTGAAATTAGTTTAGTCTTCATTTGCTAACTTTTTCTGGTATATTCTTGTTGTATATTTTTCCTCTACACTACCCAAAATCCGCCAGAATTATCTAATAGGTGACTTTATAAAAATAGTTTCTAGGCAGCTGCTAATAGCTGTCTACATTAAAGCCCTGCTTAAAAGCTGCCAGAGTGCCTCTGCAGGCATCTAGCCCATGGAGGAAGCAGACTGTGGCTGGATTGAGAAAGCAAACACACCCAGGTTTGGTACCTTCCCTTACTCCTGGTAGGCTTCAAGTCAATGTCATGTACAGTCACAGGGCCCTGTAGACTCCAGTCTGGTTACAGATGGTAAGTGGTGCATGTGGAGGTAGTGTTTGAGCTGCAGCTAAGTCACTCAAAGAGGTTACTGTCCCTTCTGCTGCTCTTACCAAGCATGCAGAAGGAAGTCAGGCTTCCCCATGCAGTCATTTCCTAACCTGCCAAAATGATTTTGCTTAGCCTAGCTGTGTTTAAAAGCAGTGGTGCTATTTACAGAACCAGCTTACAGAGCAAACATGCTGGCAGAGCAAGAGGGACAGGATAACCACACATGGGCATGGTGAAGGCCTGGAGACATGGAGACTTCAATGTCTGAAAGCAGCTGAGCTGTGGTTGGAAGTGCATGTTGGAGTGCAATTGGAGAGGCTTGCAGCCACAGAGATAAACAGTGGCACATCCTTCTGGAAATATTTAAAACCACTCAATTTCAAAATAATCCTAATGGCTTGTGATCCCTCCTGGGGACTTCTGTGCAATTTCACTGTGGTTATTGGGGACTGGCAGTGACTAGGGATGGCTGGTGTGTGCTAATACCTGTTTGTTTGTGGTGAGCAGTGGTGGTGATTCAGCCTGATGTCCAGCATATGCCAAATAGCATTAATCCCACAATTATGGAAGGAAAGCAGCATTGGGAGAATAGGTTTAAAATAGGCAAGGGAGCAGTTTTCTGGAGGGAGTGTGGTAAAGAAAAGAGGAAATCTGAAGAATGGAGTATGACAAAAATGTAATCTGGTGAAAACATTGAGTTCATGGAAGAATAGGGTTTCAGGTGAAAGAGATAAATCAGAGATGGGAGAAAGCAGCAGACTAAGGAAAGAAAGGGAAGCAGGTGACAGAAAGTGTGTGGCAAGACAGCTGATCAGAGAGGCTACTGTCCCCAGTTCCAGCCCACAACTGCTCATCAGCCCCACAGACTGCTGGCTGAAATGACTGATCACACTGTCATGACCACACTAACCTACCATACCCAAAATGAATAAAGTCAGCCTAAACAGATGATCTTTGATGACTGGTCTCACTGTGATTGAAAATTTTTCAGAGCTGTTGACAAAAGCAGTTCACTAATTTGGAAAAGGCTAACTTATCACAGAAATAATGAGATAATAAGGGCAGCAATGTTATTATTTGCTATAATTGCAACCACACAATGATGGGTGTCTAACAACAACTACTACCATTCAGCAGACATTCAGCTATGCTTACTTAGTGAGGAGTGGCTGCAAAGTGTTGCCTAGAAGCACAAGCAGATGACTACACCAGATTGGCCAAGGACACAGCTTTTCATGGCACTGCTCGAAGCAGAAGCACATGAGCTTGGACTGTGTCCTTTCAGTAATATATACTTATGGAAAAGAATGAAGGGATGCTCCTGCTTACTACAGAGAGGGTTGGACCAGATGACTTATGGAGGTCCCTTCCAACCCAAATCATTCTACAATGTTTTTGTGAATATAGAGAAAGATGAGAGTGCCCCAGAAATCCTGACAGATCACCCAAAAGAACAAGAAAAAGAAGGGATCACATCACTTATGCCAGCTTTCCCATACACCTACTTAGTTAGGCATTCACTACAGATCACCTTCAGACATGGGATCTCAAGCAGATGGACTTTGCAACATGAGCAGGATTGCAGGCTTTGAAGTTTTTGAGGGTTCCTATGCATGCATGCAGACATGATCAGCCACAGTAACATGGGTAACATCCACAAGCTCCTCACATCTCTGCAGCTGTGAGTGTGTCCATATTGAGTTTCCACACTGTCTTCCTTCATAAGCTAAACAAAGGCTTTTAGAATTGTTCTAGAGAATACTTTAACAATGGACGCTAGGCACTGACAAGGGATTGAGCAGGCAGGAAAGTATCAAAAACCTGGGCAGCTTAGATGAAGTTCCAGAAATGAGTAAAACCACATACATGTTCCAGAAAGAGAGTTTTCAGACAAGCATAGGCAGTGGGAAGCCACTCAAACCATGTGATATGTGATGCAATCCACTAAGTTAAATTGTCAACAACTTTGAGAAGGTTCCTAGCATTGCTTCTACCTGCTGCACCTCTGAACTTTGTAACTATGGGTCAGCTAGCAGTACAAATAGCTGATATAGGCATAGAGCACCGAAGTATTAGCTATCTTCCTTCTACTGCCAGTATTTAACAGATGTAAGGGGAAATTTCTGCCTTTGCAGATGATGAAGCAACAGATTCTTGAACCAGTCTTTCATCTGCCCTTTCACATATCTTCAGTATTTTGGTTGACATCTGCCTGATGTCTTATATCTAAATAAATTCCAGCTCTTTGGACGAAGAAGAATGTATATAAACAAGCAGACACTCAGCTTCTGTCCAAATGTGTTATTTTTACAGACATTACAAAGGAGTGAAAGAACAGTAGCAAAAAACTGCAAACGAGAATACAATTAAGTCAGCAGAAATCACTGCTAAGAGGGACTATGACTGCTGCCTTGAAATACCTCAGAGGGTAAAGCTGTAGGAAGGGAGAGCAGTACCAGGTGTCTCCAAGTGCTGACAGACACCGGCTGGTGGGCTGTGCTGGGATGTGACCTTACCTGTGGCAAATGAGACCCATCCTTCAGCCTAGTATGTTAGCTTTAATACACTCCCAGCAAACAGTCTGTACTGTGCAATGGGATGGCCAAAGTACAAGTGGGTTTTCTGCAGTGGATGATGTGTGGCAGGACTCGTCCGCAAAGGGTGAGCTGAACGTCTAGCTGAGGTTGCCTAACTCATAGCAGCAAAATCCAGATATTAGTCATTCTTGCCAAAGCCTTTTGTTGTGAGCATGTAGTGGGGGAAAGGCCTGCCTGGTCCTCTTAGTTTTCACCTCCTTTAGGTTTTATACACAAAGGTTACCTCTGTTTTAACTTCGGAGGAGTTAGCAGGGTGTCCTCTCCCACTAATATCTACTAGCATCAGCAGCATCAGGCTCCTCAGTGAGAAGTTTTATTAGGAAAAAATGTAGGAGAATACAGCCTGCACACTAAAGAATGTAAAACTAGGTCCTTTTGGCCATTGAATCTAACTATGTAGGCACTGAAGGGGTAGTAAAGTTTTAGCTAATAAATGCTAGTAACCTCTAAATGTGACTTGATTTCAGTTTAATGACTTTGGGTGATATCCAAGGACAGAGTCAGAGTCCCAAAAGTTCTAGGTGATTGGTCTCCAGCATGGAATCCTATTTAGGTGACAATGGTCCCCAAAGGGAGAGTTAGCACCTGAAAATTGGACTCAAAACAGCCAGCTCAGCGGGGAACAGGTTGGAGCTGCTGCACACCAAGAGGAACTGAGAATCGTATTCCCAACTTCAGGAGATGCAGAGCCCACCATCCTCCTCTAACATTACTATTTTTTCTTTGAAGGAACAGCATGATATCACTCTTTGCTTTTCAGAATTGTAAAGGAAGCAGGAAAAAATGTCTGGTGATTGCCATCTTCATGTGAAGGGTGAGGGTCAGTTTCTTTAGAGTAACCTATTAGAGCCCACACATGCTAGAGGAATTCCTGGGCCTCAAAGCAGTGGAAGAAGATGGAAAAGATTTTCTTCAAAAATACAATTCTTTATTTTTAAATAAAAAAATGTACATTAGAAGCCAAAAAGATGACTGCTAGGTAGTTGGTTCTGTGGAAACAAAATACTGAGAAAGTGTGATTCCAGGCAGCCAGAGGTGAATGATATGGCTCTACAAAACACTTTATGTGATATATGTGTGAATAATTAAAAGCTTGAGGCTGCTGTGTTTAGGTTAGAAACAAGGGGGTGGGGGCGTGATTCCTGATATATAAAATCTAAAGACAGATACTTATCAGTCACACCAAAAACTATTGATGTGCAATCTATTTAAATGAAAAAATTAAGTGTATAGCATGTAGTTCCCAAAAGTGAGAGGCAAGAAGGCTCAAGTCAGCTTTTTTATTTCCTCCCCTCATGAGTGTAGTTAAGCATACAGTTAACTTGGTCAAGAATCTTTTTTTTCTTTTTTTTTTTTTTTTTTTTTTTCCTGATAGAGGCCTTCATTCTCCCCACTAAAGGAAACTAAACTCAGGGAACTTTACCAGGCATTTCTATTGACTCTGTGAATAATCTTGACTCTACGGATTATCCTCAAGCAGCTGTGGAGAACACAAAAAGCTTTCCCCTGAACACAGGAAAAAGAATACTGATGCAGCCTGGGGCAGATCTTGTTTTTTTCCTCAGCTCTCAAGTGATTTTTAAGAGCCAGCCGGTCTGGAATACGATGAATTTGTTTGTAAGAAAGGTAAACACTGCCAAAATCAACAAGTTCCTTCCTTAGGGGCCTGTAAAGCAAATTGGTCTGCAGATTAAGACAGTTCAGTCAAGTCATGTTGGGGCCGACATGAACCCTTCAGGCTCCCTAGCCTTTGCCCCAGAAAATAGGAAGAGAAGTGAAAATTTTTTTATGGAGAAATTATACATTGTTGGCTCAGACCAATGAAACAAAATTAAAATTGATCTCTGTAAATATCCTGGCAGAGGATTTGAGGGGCTTAACTGAGATGACTGGTAGATTTACTAGTAGTTGCCTTTGTAGTGGGTCAGATAGGCTCTGTCTTGACTCGCTAGACTGGTACTGGTGAAGGATTTAACGGCGATTACAGCAGTGTAAAATGATCTCATATGTTTTCACCTGCCAAAGAAATTTCAGTGGGTGAAGCCTAACCCTATTCACAAGCCATTTTTTCAATCTAAGCCAGGAAATGTGTTAAACAAGCAGAGCCACAGTGTCTTACAGAGGTGGATTTTATCTTCATGAATGCACAGGATGTGTGCGAGAGACAAAGTGAGATGGGGAAAACAGAGCGTTCTGCAATCTGCTTTGCACATCCCCAGCACTTCTTGTTTTGAAGGCATAAAAGAATTAAGAAAAACTGGGGTTTGATCCTGGTAAGACACAAAAATGTTCATCACTCTCATTTCGTAGATCAAGAGACAGAAGGAAATAGAAACTCAATGCTTCTGCCAATTCTGGTGCCATAAGTCATAAGAAAATTTTATCAGAAACAGTGTAATATGAAACCAAGGCAAAGATTTCAAATTATTCTGCTGAAGAGAGGTGCCTAACACTTTAGCAAGCAGTCCTGAATACTTTGGCTGGATGTAGCTGACATGGCCAGGTCATGCACAGTTCAGTCAGACTTTATTGGCATGACAACATCTTCACACACAGCTACAGGAAATCAGCAATACAGCTGGGAGGGAACCCAGGTCTCCTGACTAGCAATTCTGTGTATTAATGACAATACTCTGCTTCCTACTCCCTTACATCCCCACAGCATTTTTCAACCATTAACTAATGCATCACTGAGGTTTGTTTGAGATGGAGACGCAACAAGCAAGCTCAAAATGCAAAGCATGTAGGGCCACCATTTCAGTGGGAAAAGGTTAACTCACTCTAATTAAATCCCACAGAGCCTCTCTGTTCAGAAACCACCACATTTTAAAAGCAACCAGGGTTAACATCTCATTAACAGGGAGGTTGCTTGCTATAAGACTGCTGTATAAGTATTTTTTGATACTTATTTCTGCTGGAAATCAGTGCAGGGGCACATCACAGTTGAAAGTCTTTGTTGGAAAGGCTAAAGAACTGCTAACCACTGCAGTTACACTCTCACTTTGCCCTCAAAGAAGGTAGCTCTGCAGATTTTCCTTTTTCTGCACATCAGTGCATGAGAGCCTACATGCTGTGTGACATGGCCAGAGGGAGTACACATGTACATCAGGTCATATGGCAGACACACTCTGTCTCAAGACAGAGCTGTTGCACCTGCTGGCACCAAGAAGGAAACATTGAGCCTGCTCATGCTGGATGTAGTGATGGAAGCCCCTTACTGTTCAGTCTCCTGTGAATCCAATTCTCTGTCTTGCTCCAGGACTGCAAGCACAGATGCTGAGCACCAGCAGGGATAAATACCATGGAAATTCTTAAACTGCATGAGACACAGCACCAGCACAGCCTGAGCCTTGTTCACAAAGGGTGCCAAATGTGGATCTGGCATGCAGCAAAAATCTCTGCCTTTTACTGAACATAAACTTCTTTGTGTTGGTCCTACCATCATAGGACCTCTCCTGATTGTTTTCCATTTATGGTTGCCAGAGAGAAAGAAGTTTTCACATGCTTGGTTTACGTGGAGATAGAAAAGCTTTGCCTACTCTTGGAAAAATTATTGATTTATATTAATGAAGTACTATTTAGGTAGTGAGTGACTGAATAAGAAATGTTAAACAGTCAAAGAGAGACCCAAGGAAATATACACCTCATACATGAGTCACAGCCAAAGAAGAGGAAGAACTTATGCCATGTAGAAGAAAACAGCAAATAAAGAGCGTTTGTGACCTTAGCAATTGAAACACATACTCCACAACTCAAGGGTAAATTTTGCAGTGTTTCTCATGATTAGATGAGAGCAAGGCTCATTTTTAACACAGCCATAGGTTAAATAACTTCTGTTAGCTTCACATACAGCTGAAAGGTAGCAAGAGGCATCGTTGTTATTGCCACAGGGTGGTAACAGAATTCAGTGAATTCCAGAGAAAAGCACTTAAAATGTCAAAACATAAGCTTAACTGAATAAAAAGCTGAAGTGTAAACCCAGCCCAGAGAATGGAAAAGTACTGGATAAAGCATTGGAAAATATACTGCAGGGAACAATCCCACTTTGGCAGTAGGATAGACTCAATGACCTAATACAACTTTTCCATCCCTAATTTATATGATTCTATGATTCAACAAAAACAAACTGTGAAATTAAAAACTGAAGCAACTCTATAACCTGGCTACCATATTTTTTAATGTATATATACACATCTCTATAGGTATTTAAAACAGTAACTCTCTTGGCACTACAGGAGATATATGCAGACTGTCAGATTTCCTCTTAAAACATTCATCTGGCTGCCTGGCTGAACGAATGCCAGAAGTCTAAAAGATAGACCTAAGAATAACCCCGAAGACACTGAGTAGAAATAATTGCTAAAACTGAAAAAGTCAATTATTTTGACTGCTGTGGGCTAAAACTCTGGTTTCATTGTGAAATCTGGGCCTTCAATGTGAGCAGCTCTGTTGGAGAATGGATGCTCTTAGGCACTTAACTGTTCTTTAAATTGTTTTTCTTCTCCTCTGTGGGGAAACAGGAGCAGCGTTAAGTGTTGTAGGAAAGCCATTATAGTGGACTGTTTATAAACACACAGCTCAGACTTTGACAAATAAAATCCACCTGAACAGACAGCTAGTAAGGAGGCTGATCAGAAGACATAACATTCATTTGTTCCCCTTATTGGATAGATGCATATCATGAAAAAAATTAATAAAGTAACACATACAAGCCCTTTGTTCTGGGGTTTTATTTTTGTTTGTTTGGGTTGGTTTTGTTTTGTTGAAATGACCTTCTTTTAAAGGAAATCAACTACTCACAGAAGACTGCAAAGTGAGATTTATAATATTTAGGTTCTCTTAGCTTAGCATAAAAGCATTCCAAATGAGTACATGCACTAACAATGATTGTCCTGTTTTCTCAGAAGGAAAATATTGACTCCCAAATGTGCTTCACCATGCAGATAATCCTGTGACCACAGAGGTTCCTGCCGTTGTAAATAACTTGAGACCACCTGGACATGTCTAATACAGACAGCCTGGGGAAATAAGTCATTTAAAAAGAAAAGCTAAGGCTTCTTACTTGAGTCCCTTGGTACAGAGCTGTGGCTCTAAGGCTAATCAATTAGCTCCTAGAAGAAGAATGGGTGGCTCTGTTCTGGAGTACCAACTTTAGTGCATTTCCAAAGAGTGGAAGAGCCCTGTCATCCTGCTTTAAACAAGAAACAATCTTCACCACTGAGGATGGATGGCAAAAATATGGTTTAAACAAATAGTTTATTGAAGGAGCAATTGTAAAAGAAAAGATTCATCCTTTTTTTTTTTTTAAGGATTATTCATTCCATCTCAGAAAAAAATAGCTACAGTAAATTACTTTTCCACAACAGGGCCAGTTACTAAGGATTCTGAGCTTCCACTTATTATGGATTTTTTTTTCCTCCAAGGCAAAAAACAGAATAAAAATCTAAACGGAGAAAACCAAATGCTGGACAGGCCATATTCAAGATGATTAGCACTGGAGTTGGATAAAACAAATTTACCTGGGCAGATGTCTCTGCAGTTTCCTGTTAGTAGAACAGAAACATAGAAACACCAGGTCCATAAAACTGCAGCCTGCTTCAGCTGCTTTTGAAGCCTTTTAAAACTGCCTTATTCCTTACCCTCCCATTTCTCACATCTGCTTTATCCTTTACTCCATGGCAGATATTAATATAGTAGTCAAGTCCTTACAGAAGACCACATCTCACAACTTAAGAATAATTTCAAAAGCCTCTGAGAGATTGAGGAGCCAATGCTACTGACTTGCAGTGAGGTTTGGGCTGGTGGGACAAGATTCACAAGGCATTGCAGAGAATTTCTATTCTGAGAGTCAGAGCTCCCATTGCTCTGCCCCAGCTCTCAGTAGGACAGGAAGCATTGCTGGCTGCACAAGACCAACAGAAGGCCTAAGAAGGAATTTGATGCTAAAGAAGGAACTGTTATAGCTTGCCCCTCATTAACAGCTAGCTTGTTTTGTCTGTCTGCAACCCGCTGCATTTATTTGGCTACTGTACTAATAAATGGTTGCAGACAGGACAATACATTAAGTTATATCTGGCTTTATAAGTCTGGACTTACTGGCCTTCACAGATCTAAAATGGCTTCTTCACTTCTGCAATACATGTCACAGTGCCTGACACAAACACTTCCCCAACAGAGGAGAGCCAGAGGACACTGAGGCTCCACTTGTGTTTTGCAGCCATGAACCTTGCAGAGCTAGGGAGTTAAGCCTTCCATAGAAAAGTGGAGGGAAAGAATGGAAAGGTAGAATCAAAAAAACCCTTCCCTCATAGTATTATGATTAGAACATTTATTTCAAAGATTCACATTCACATCCCTCTTTGAGTAATTGAAACTGAGCCCAAGCTTCTCTGTGCATATGCTTTTGGGTATCTGGGGACAATGTTTCTCTATTCCTCAGATCTTTCCCTTTCTGTTAATTAAGTAGTTTGCATTTTAGGGTAGAGAAAGGAAAGCAAGAAATTAAGAGAAGAAAAAAGCTGAAGGAAAAAAACACCCCCTTACCTGTAAAAACAAACAAACAAAACCAAAACACTAACAACAGCAAATAAAACCTCCAACATTTTCTTGAGAAGTAGGACACCTGGAGCTGAAACAAAAGTTGGATGCGCCCCACTCTCCAGGGCTACATTCTCTAACCAGATCATTTTCCTGCAGCTGAGAGATGCAGGATGTGGGAAATTTGAGGCTGGACTGGGTGCATCTACCTAGCAGGAAAAATAAGATCTTCTATTTAATGATGAGCTGCATGGACCACAGGAGTGCTGCTGTGAGGATTTTAAATTGGCCTGCACAGAAGAAAGAAAAGCAGAGAGGGTTTTCACAGTGATGCACAGACAGATAAGGTGCTATTTAATCTTTGGACCAAACAAGCTGGTGATATGGATCTATACCTTAATTTGGAAAATGATCCTCCAAGTACTCAGGTTCTTCCTGAAGTTGCCTTAACTGTGCAGTAAAGTGTTGTGCAGATAACCCAGTGAGAACTAGACTTGGAAGTGCTACAGCTGTGTTAAGTTGGTCCAAGAGATTTTGGATCTGAGAGCACTGAACTTGGTGGATACCCCAACTTAGGCCAACATGGTTTAAATTCTGTTTTCTGTTCAGGATAGTTAATTACTACTTTTTATACCTATAGCTAAAAACCTAGCCCTCAGGCAACTCTTAATTATGTTTCAGAGTATGGTGTGAACACCCCCAAAGGAAATACTAACCTAATATTAAACTAAGATTGAAGAAAATACTTCTTTAGGCTTTCATTGCCATCTTCCCTATTAGTTTTTTAGGGTCATCCAGCTAGACTCAGGAACTACAGCAGGAAATTTAGAGGAAAATCCAGTTCTCTTGCATACAAAACATTTGGGGAAAATAGGGAATATTCCCAGTGTCACAATATTTCAGTATTATTTTTTATTATTTGAATGGCTAAAAACACAAGAATAAAAAAAACCCAGCACTGAACTATAAAATTTTGAGAGTTTGGCCTCACTTGGGACAATGCCAGATTTTTGAAAACTTGAAATATTTTGTAGAATGGTGTGTCAGCTTTCCTCAGAGCAATATACAAATTAGTCTCCTAGCTGCATTGAAATATCTGGTTTTATAGGGTCTGCCCAGATAGTCCAGATCTGAATCTCCAAATATTTTTACCCACGTTCAACTTCCTTACTGTGTGTGGTCCCACTGAAATCAATAGGACTTCTCACAGTGGTTAAATTAAATATTAGCATGTGCTTCAGCTCCAACACAGAGCTGCTGGAGCCAGTCCAGAGGAGGGCCACAGAGATGATCCAAGGGCTGAAGCACCTCTGCTATGAGGAGAGGCTGAGGGAGCTGGGGTTGTTCAGCCTGGAGAAGAGAAGGCTCTGGGGGTATCTTATAGCTGCTTTCCAATACCTGATGGGATCCTACAGGAAGGCTGGTGATGAACTTTTCACAAGGGTGTCTAGAGACAGGACAAAGGGGAAGGATTTTAAGCTGAGGGAGAGCAGGGTTAGACTGGATTTTAGGAAGAAGTTCTGCAGGATGATGGTAGTGAGACTTTGGAATAGGTTGCCCAGGGAGGTTGTGGCTGCCTCCTCCCTGAGGGTGTTCAAGGCCAGGCTGGATGAGGCATTGAGCATCTGACTCTAGCTGAGAGGTGTCCCTGCCCATGGCAGGGAGGTCAGAGCAGATGATCTCTAAGGTATTCTTTGATTCTATGGTTTGAGTGTGAACATCTCATGGCTTGAGACTGCGTATTGCCAAGGAAAAGCAGCTGTCTGTGCTTTACCCTACACACCTGCCATTCTGTACTAACAATACAAATGAAAATAATAGCATCACATTTTCAAGCTCAAACTCTAGGTCTCGAGGTTTCCTTAAGTGATGCCAAGAATCATAACAAGTCAAGAAATTTAGAATAGGCAATGGGAGTTTCAAATTTTCCCCTTATTTTCTTGGATTGACTGGACGGGGATATTTTACAAGGCTCTTTATTATCTTTCCTAACAAGGAATGTTACTGCAGAAATATAGAATTATGGAATATTGCTGAACACATTATTAAACCTAATAACAGTAAATGGGTTTCCTTTCCAAAACTGTACAGTACTGTCTATCTTTCTCCAAGATATTTGGATAACTGGAAGTTTCATTCCTCGTGCATTTCAAGCTGTACTAATCATGTCATGAAAAGATCTTTACATAATGGGTGCTCTGGAGGGTTAGTACTGCCAGACCTGGGCAGGGGGGTAACTAGTTCTGAAGCAGAGGGACTGTACTGCTGCAGAGAAATTCCAACAGTCCAGGCTTTTATGTTCACCTCAAATGAGGCATAAAGTCTACTTTTAAAATAATAGAATAGAATGGTCTGGGTTGGAATGGACATCCAAAAGTTATGTAGTCCAAACCCCTCTGCAGGAAGTAGGGGCATCCTTGACTAGATCAAGAATTAGTATTAGTCTCAAGTATTAGTCTCCTTTGTATTAGTGTTTGGGTATTAAATAGCATGTTTGAAAACAGTCATCCTTAAAAAAATATATATATATTCACACAAAATCAAGTTTAGTACAAAGTAATGACTGGTCCCAAAACTCACATTGTACGGAGGAAAATTCTGTAGTCAAATAACAGCTGCCAGCTGTGATTTTCAGCCAGAACAACAGCTTTTCTCAGCAATGTGCTGCAAGATCTCTCCAAAGCATGTGGGATGAGGTACAGTGCTCAGCAGGAACAGGCTGTGTCACCTCTGCCATGGGCCGAGCACAGCGAGGGAAAGCAGAAGCAGAAAGAGGAGGACAAAAATTAGTACCTGTGCCCTGGCTTGTCTCTGTGCAATCCAGAGAATGCAGATCATCTGCATTGCAGCCATTTTTAGGATTTTTGCCTTTCTTCCATTACCATTCCATGATGGAGCAGCAGCACATGAAAGCGTGTCTTAGGTCTGAAAGAAGAGAGGAGTCAGAGCAGGGGCAGCCATACAGGACAGCCACCAGCAAAAATGCTTCCAAAAGTCCCCATGAAATATTATCTCTCACAGGCAGCTGTTCAGTGCCTCACCATGTGTGTTAGGCACTGCTTGCACAGCAGCCAGCTAGACTGCACAGCACACTCACCTTAGCTTACTTTATTTGACTGTGAACTAAAAAGCATTATTCTAGCTTCTCAGCAATTTTCCTTACTGGTGGCTCACTGCTGCTTTTGTAACCCTGGTCATAATTTGTCTCATTAGATCAAATAGTGTCAGTATTGCCTGATCCATTATATCCAAGTAAACCAAAGTTTTGTCTTATGCACATATGTGCACTAAGCAGACAGTACATCACTTCTGGAGATGACAAAGCTAAAATTGTCACCTTTGTCTGCCTGCAAGGAAAATTTCTGTTTTGGAAACAGAGATTTAAAGCCAAATGAAAAAAAAAAAAAAAAAAGATCCTGGATATCCTTCTCATTGACACCAAGCCCCTCATACCCCCACCATAGCCCTAGTCTGACTGTGAGCTAGTACACAAATATGCAACATGCAGAAAAGTGCAAGACCAGCAGGAACAAAACAACATCAACAACTGTTAATCTGCTGGATTTTTTAACAAAATAATGAAAGAGAAACAAATCTCCCATGTGAGCAAGACGAATATACAAATTAGATCCATGAGGAATAATTCAAAGGAAGTTTGCAGTAAATTTCTGCTGTTTGGATTAGTTAGTCCAAATAAAACTGTCTTTATTCACAGTCTTAAATCCAGGCTAGCGCTGAGGGCTTGTTTCACAACACTTAATCTCCCAGATAACTGAAGTTTGCAGAACTGGTTCAACAGTTCTCAGACAAAATTTTATTGCTCACCCTTTGGTATGCAAAGTGTCATTACAGGCTAAATCTGCAAGCTCTCCTCTCTGCTGATTGTTTTCACTCACGGAACTGAAAATAGAAGGCAACAATTCCTTGGTTACTTAAACTGAAGCTCTCTGAGTTGTTAAACAGTCATTTACCCAAGGTCAAAGACCACCTCTGAGTCTAGCAGAAGCTCACACACAGCACGCAGGAAGGGCGTAGTTTTGGAGATCTGTGACCTCCTCCAGTTTTTAGCTGTGTGGTGTAATAGTTGCATGTAATGGGCAAAATAAGTGTCCTGAAAAACACTGACAGCAGCACCTTCACTTACCTGGGCAGCTCAGGTAAGAGAAGACCCCTCAGGGGGGGTCAGAAAGTAGTCCTTATTTCTGCCATAGCCACCATGAATATGCAGAGACTCATACAAGTCTCACCACATAAGCCAAAGCATTAATCAAAAGATGACTATAACAAATACCAGAAAGATCAAATTAGGGTCAAGAGAGCTTGATGTCCTGCTTGCTTGCTGCTTACTCAGAAACAATTTCCTCTTTAGGCGAGTTATTTGCTCAAATGAGGTTTGTAAGAGGCCTTATCTGACTCAGCCTCCAGGCAATGATGTCTGCCTCACTGGGCCAAATCATGCAGCTGCTGAAATCAATGGGAATGCTCCTTGTGAATTCAAGTGGGGGCAAAGCCTGAGTTACCACAGACTATAACATATATGTACCACATACTCTCCCCAAATGAAAAAATTCTGGTCATTAATAAAAATTGAAATGATCTGAAGTGCAACAACTATTTCCTTTTTGAAATTATCTTTTCATAGAATCATAGAACGGGCTGGGTTGGAAGGGACCTCTGAAGGTCATCTAGTCCAACACCCCCCTGCAGTAAGCAGGGGCATCCTCAACTAGATCAGGTTGCCCAGAGCCCTGTTCAGCCTCACTTTGAATATCTCCAGGAATGGGAACCTAACCACCCCCCTGGGCAACCTATTCCAGTGTTCCACCACCCTCGTAGTAAAGAACTTGTTCCTAACATCCAATCTAAATCTGCTTCTCTCTAGTTTGAAGCTGCAGCCCCTTGTCTTTGTTCTCCCAATCAAGTAACTTTGCAGTCTTTTGCCTTTGCTCACATAAGCACACAGTGGTTTCTTCAATAAGCCTCACTGAAGAAGAGTTGTGTCAGTGCCACCCCAGCTGAACTAGAGCAGACCCCTAGCCAAGTACCCAGTTTTCTAACTTGAATCTCTTTTGGCAAGGTTGCTTTATCTTCCTTACATTCCTTCTTACATTCTTGATACATGCCTATCTTCCTTCCACATACAAGCCATGCTCACATCAAATTCACTCATAGCTTGCCTCTTTTTGAACAGACTTTGTTGATTTTATGCTGCTCTCTTCCACTGACATGCAACCCACCTATTGCTATTTCACCTATTGCTGTTTAAAATGCCTGGCTTTTAGAGTACTCATGCACAGTGGCACTCTTCCCTGGGAGGGACTGGGCTGCTGAATCATTGGCAGCACAACAGCAGAAAGGAAAGATGCAAGAGTCACAGGAAAGCTATGTACAGAGCACAACCTAAGGAAGAATTCTTCCCCTCTGGGAGACTTGTGCATTCCTGTCGAGGCAGAGAGAGCTGTTCCAGTCCAGTTCACCTAGTCCAACCAACCTGCTGTGCCTGGTGTGATGCTGTCTAATGAGTAGCTTAATGTTGCTTAGTAACTCTTTCTTTACCCAGAGGCATAAATAATGACCACCTATTAAAATGTCAGTCCTTAAAGTGTAAGGATAGAAGAGATACCATAGAAATCTGATCTTTTGTTTCAACAAATGCCTGGCCATTATTGCAGGAAAACCCCAATTCCTTTAGCTGCAGAATTCAATTCTTTATTCACCCTATTTCCATCAATAAATGTATTCATATGGAGTGGTATTTTTATCCACCCAATACCCAATTGATGCTGACTTAATCAAACAGAAGCAGCATGAAGGCAAAGTCAGAAAACAAACCTGCTACTTACATGCTTTGCAGCCAGTGATGGGCAGGCACCCAGCCTTCAGATTCAGATAAACAGATCAAAAATTAGGTCCTTATTCTGACTACATTGTTGTCTCTCTGGAAAAAAAAAATAATTAAAAGTTCTCAAAAACTTGAATAATGAGACTTCAAAGCAGTATTTTGGAAATATAAAAAAAAAATAATAAAAAAAAAACCAGAACCCACAAACAAACAAAAAACCTCTCCATCCCCAAAAAGGGGAAAGAAACACACAAGACACATTTTTATGTTTCTACTTTGTTTCTCCCCACCTTCCTTCCATTTTTACCCAAGTCCCAAATGATTTTGTTAGAGGTAGAATAAGGGGAAAAGAATTTTTTCATATAAATAGAATTTCTCAGGAAACTGGTTATTCACTGACCCAAAATGACAGAAGGACCTCTATGTGCATGAGATTCAGTCTGACCAGGAGCACACTTCTGGAAGGCTTCCTGGGGCTCTGCTGAGACTTGCAGGTTACAGTGTTCAAGCAGCCCTATTTAAAGGTAAGACAGAGCTTTCATAGTCCCTGGCCCTCTGATTCACCATCTTCCTCAATTTCTAGCACTCTTTAGAGAAGAAATTAAATGGGCAACATTTCATTCAATTAGTACAATCAGATGCAGCTTAAAAAGGTACAATCAGTATTGCTGTAACTGTTGTTGAAAGTGCTCACTTCATAAGAATCTTTTTCTTTGCAATTGTCTTTGAAGCAGCCCTGGAACAAGATTTCCAAATATCAAATCTTCCCCCAAACCATAAATTCTAAATTTACTCATCTCTTGGTAACATTGATTCATATTCAAATGTAAAATCCATCTGTTCTAATTAAGTGATGGAGTTTTCAGGGTGTTTCTCACCCTTTTCTATTCAGTCCTGTGCAAGACGGAAAAGAAAACTTAACTCTACTTGTTGGAAGATCAGCAAACTGAATAGGTGTTAAAGAAATCAAGCAGGCCTCTTAAGTAACTGATTTTCCTTCCATCAGACAAAATCCATGCAATGGAGATCTGTTAAAACAAATACCAAAGGAAGTCAGTCTCAAGTGCATCCAGCACAACAGATGAGAGAACACTGTTAAATTAATCTATTTTCAGCAAATTGACCCAAAATATATTTCATACAATGTGATGGCTTGCTTAAATTAATATCACTCACTGAAGAGAACTGCTAAAGTAATTTGGTGCAATGTGGATACAAATTTAACAGATTTGTACTTCAGATGCAATAACCCTTTAGAGATCTGCCATACTTATAGCTTCAAAATCATGCCCTAAGTCTATTGACTTCTAGTAGGGACCTTACTGATGTCTTTTCCTGTGCAGAAGAGGAACTGGTGAAGTTCTGACTATTCTCTGTATGCACTTTTTCTTCTTGCAAGAGAATTTCTGACTTCATTTTATTTCTTATGTCAAGCCAATAAAACTGTCACAAAAGGGATTTGGGATAATCAAAAGGTTATTTGAAAAATAAATCAATTTTTTTGGTTGGTTGGTTGGTTGTTTGGTTGGTTGTTTTTCCTGGACAAAATTGTTTGGGATAAAAGCATGACTCTAGTGTGAACGGCACCTCTGTAACATTGTTGGGCTTACTAATTTTATAAAAATTATAAATTAGACGTTCCCTAAACTCCAAAATACTTTGTATCAGTCAGGAATCAATGTATCGGTCAACATACAAATTACTGGTGTATCTTTTCTGAAGAAAGTCCTTGAAAATAGAGATTCCCTAAACAGACCTAACAGACCTAACATTAGGATCTTCTCCTGGAAACCCTTCATTGCAGTCATCTGTAAAAGCAAATCACCTAAATGAAATAATGGCAAGTCAGCTATAGGAATGAAAGTCAAGAAGGAATGAAAAGAAGCAGTCTCTTAATTAGGAAGACTCAAAATTATATACGAATTCAGAAATAAATGGCAATCTCTCAGGAGTCAGTAGGGAGTCAGACACTTATCAGTGAATTAATCTAACTTGCTTCATTCAGCTTCCCCTCTTCATCAATTTCTGTCATACATCTTGCACCAATGTTCAGGTATGAAGCATATTGCATGATGCAGTTTGGAAATCCCAGGGATATGGATAATTGTAGCATCATTAGAGACTGTTGATGCCTTTCATACTCCTGCAAATGATTCCTCTCTTAACCTTAGCACAATTAAAGGACACAACAATCTTCAAAAAGTTACATCTGTCCCCCAAAACTTCAGATTCTGAAAAACAAACAACCAAAAAAAAAAAAAAAAGGAGAAAGAGAATTAAATTTTTCAGTATTTCCACAAGAAGTAGTTTCTTGGAAAAAGCAATAAGGAATAAATGTGTCTCTGATTCCTTGTGGATAGAAGTTTTCCACAGCAAATGAAAATGACAAAGCCTGTTCATATGGGAATTCAGAGAATTCTGACATATTTTGGTTTGCGTGAAAAAATAAACATAGATTTTAAAAAAATAATAATACAATTCTTTTTCAGATAGTCACTGAGATAGAAAATCCCTGCTCTGCTCCTGTTAAGCACATGAATCTATCCAGACTCTCTAAGATAACATAAATTGCATGAAAAGGTGCCATGAATTATTTTTCCTTTTCACTGTAACACAAAATGCTTTACTGTCTCTCTGGAGTGGCTAGCAGCACCTTCTTGAGATAGAGACAAAGTGCAATAGAAAAGACAACTCTTAGTAAAGCATATCCAGGAGCTGTTAATACCATGAGGAAATGTTTCCTAGATACACTGACATCAGATAGAGCAGAAGTGTGAAACTTCCCATTCCAGCAATGTCAGAAGTTTTTCCCTCACAGAAATGATGAGATTTCAGCAAAACAGATATGATTTTGTAGTGCTTGTATTTCAGTTGACAATTAAAATGGGTAAGGTGAGTGTTTCCAGAGAAGTTCTGCTAAAGATTGAAAATGATTGGCGGAAGTTCAATTCTAAGACTTTTGCTTGTCCCTTTGAGACACACATCTACCACTCCAGAAGCAGACACTCTCCAGATCTGATCTGGGAAAGCACTAAAACCTCATCACAGTGAGAATAATCTCACTCCTCTCCCAGAGACAACAGATTCACCAAGCTATATACCAGCTGGAAGGGCTTTGCAGGTCAAGCTTCAGATATATGCAATGAAAGAAGAGTTTATTTTCTTTTTGCCTCCAAGAAGCACCTTATTAAAACTAGCTCTGTGGGATTTCTTGCACCTTTACCCATTGACAGAGTCCACATAAAGCTGCGTGTGCATTGTGAGGCCATTAGATATGCTGCTAGATGAAGGTCTGGAGAAGACATAGATTTCTTCACTCATCTGATGGCATTTCATTGTTCCCCCACCTGGGGACAGAACGAATACACCAAGGACCTTAGGAAACAACTCTATGAGATAAGGTATAAGGGAGCTTTTGCCAGCTTGAGCCAATACGAGGTGCAGTGAGATCTTCCAGCTGGCATTGCTTTCTCTGCCTCTTAGATGTGCACTGTAGTCAACGTGTGAATTTGTCATCAGGCTGTAACAAATTGCTGTTTGTTTTGCAGACAGCCTATGTTAGCCCCAGCAGGAATGAGCAGAGTGCAGAGCAAGAGGCATTGCAGCTGGTGCAGCAGCCCCCACTGACAGACATGAGACAACTGCTAGGATTTAGCACCCCCCTCCTCCTCACACAGGCTGAGCCTGCATTGCAAACTTGCAGCCAGGTCTCTTTACACTGTTTTGCATGCACATGTACTGTAAACCCTGCTCTGGGAGAGATTCCCTCTTAATGGCTACAGTCACTCAGTCCAAGTAGAGAGCCATGCAGCATACCCAGAAATAACCTGAAACTACCAAAACTCTCTTAGGTAAAAATCACCCTGCAGGCAAGGGAACTGTGCTACTCTCCCAGCACATGTCTAATCAATGAGAAATATTAATTTCTTTCTAATGCAGTAGTAAGAGATTGTGTTACACAGGTCACAGGGACGTTGTCCTCCTTTCAATTTCTCGGACACAATGGAAGTAATCTCCACAGAGATTAAAATTCTGATAGATGAGTAACATAAACCAGGAGATTTCCATGTTGTTTCAGGAAGATCACCAGAATGGCTTTCTCTAGCACTAAGAGCATAGGTTATCTTTTGCTCTTTCTCAATAAATATATAGTTTTGTCCCTCATACATTTCAGGAGCATCACTACAAAGAGGAACTTCTTTTGTCCTCTGTTTACCATTCATCTGGCAGTAGTTAGCAGTCCTCTCCTCTCTACCAGCTCACTATATATGCTTACTTAACAAGCCTCCCCAGTTTTTCATCTGAAGGAGCATAGGTGGAAACTCTCTGAAAGTATCCTCCTTAAAAAAAAAATCCAAACCAGCATACAAAAATGTTCCTTCTTTTCCATATCACTTTAGAAAAAGATCATTTCACTGGGGGGTAGGGTGGGAAATCTGCCATGTAAATTTGCAGGGGAGAGGGTAAGGCTTCAAATTAATTTGCCTCAAAGCCAGAACAACCTTTTACCTTGGTCAAGTGAAAGACAGCAAGTATCTGGATGCTCTTCCTTACCCATTTTTTTTTTCTCCTAATGAAGCAGGTCATCTTGTTTCCATGTTGCATTTTAGTTTTCCAAATGAAGGAGAAAAATTTCTGCCTCAAGGCTCCTTCCTGAGTTCTACAAAATGAATCAACGATTTCATGCAAGGAAAAAAAAAAAAAAAGTTATCTTTTGTCATAAAAAAAAGAAACAAGGAATGACAGATTCAGTCAATGCAGTGTGTGGACTTCATGACTCTTAAAATAACATAAAATACAAATCCAGACAGCACATTGAGTCTTGGGTCACTTAAATAAGTGCCTTTGTTTTCCTCAGCTATGCACCCTGCCCTGAACTCACAGTAGCTGCTCTTATGTCTCTTTGCTCTTAAATCTCTGTGAGGCATTACAAAGATGGAAGATGCTCACTCACTGCCTCCAGGTTTATTCTCCTTCCATCACTATTATTTTACTTTGGGTTTTGGGGTTTGTTTTTTTAATCCAATCCTCTCTTCAGCTCCTCATTCCTCCCCAGTCACTTTCAGCACTCTCCACTGGTCTCTATGCCTCTCAACTCTTCACATTTACATCACCTGTCTACTCCTTTCCTGCCTTCTCTGTTCTGCTCCATGTAGTTCTGCTGTGCTTTCCTGGTCCACAACAGCAATTTCACCTGCTGATTTGGAGCATTAGCAAACACTGAATTAAATTTCATACTGAGTGTAGCATGATGTTATATCTCACACAACCCCTGGACCTTTGCTACATACAGGCTTGAACTGTTAATGCACACTTTTGTTCTGGTATGCAATAAGTGGAAAATAAGCTAAAAAGGAATAATTATAATGTGTTAAGGAAACAATTAGATGTGAGATGAAGAAAAAGTGTGGAAGGAATAGATAGAAATAGAATATCTGGACATCAGAAAAGAAAATAGAAATAGATTTTTATAAGACTGTCTTTAAACAATGGTAAAAGTGTTGGGGGGGGAGATAATGAGGCAAAGGGAAAGAAACAAAGAAACAGAAGGAAAAGGTAATTATCACTGTAATAATTTGAAAATACTCAGGCTCCTCAAAGGAAGCAAACTGGTACAGAGCCAGCAGTGACAGGGCCCAGGAAAGAAGCTGGAAATCCTTGGTACAAAGAATTAGATCAGATTATCATGGAAGAAGGAAGAATAAAATTTGTTGAATGCAAGTAGTAAGGCAGAAAGCAAAGTGCAGCAAGACCTAGGCCTAGGACTGATTTTATGGGACATTAAAACTTGAATTCATCAACCACAATTCTAAACAAGTGGTGAGTTTTCTTCCCATTAATGACTTTTGGGGTCCAACTACTATCAGAAAAGCAGTCCTAAGAGGCAGGGTACAACAAAAGCTGCCTAACCCTGACCAATGATCATCCTGTTCAAAATCTTTATTCCTGTTCAATATCTTTATCTCCTGTTCAATACGTTTATTCCTGTTCAATATCTTTTATTGATGATCTGGATGAGGGGATTGAGTCCACCATTAGTAAGTTTGCAGACAACACCAAGCTGGGAGCAAGTGTTGATCTGTGAGAGGGTAGGAGGGCTCTCCAGAGGGACCTTCACAGGCTGGACAGATGGGCAGAGTCCAACAGGATGGCATTCAACAAGTCCAAGTGCTGGGTGCTGCATTTTGGCTACCATGCAGTGCTACAGGCTAGGGTCAGAGTGGCTGGAGAGCAGCCAGGCAGAAAGGGACCTGGTGGTACTGATTGACAGCAGCTGAACACGAGCCAGCAGTGTGCCCAGGTGGCCAAGAAGGCCAACGGCATCCTGGCCTGCATCAGGAATAGTGTGGACAGCAGGAGCAGGGAAGTCATTCTGCCCTGTACTCAGCTCTGATGAGGGCACACCTTGAGTACTGTGTCCAGTTCTGGGCTCCTCAATTTAAGAAGGACATTGAGACTCTTGAACGTGTTCAGAGAAGGGCAACGAGGCTGGTGAGAGGCCTTGAGCACAAGCCCTATGAGGAGAGGCTGAGGGAGCTGGGGGTGTTTAGCCTGGAGAAGAGGAGGCTCAGGGGTGACCTCATTGCTGTCTACAACTACCTGAAGGAAGGTCGTAGCCAGGAGGGGTTTGGTCTCTTCTCCCAGGCAACCAGCACCAGAACAAGAGGACACAGTCTCAAGCTACGCCAGGGGAAGTTTAGGCTGGAGGTGAGGAGAAAGTTCTCCACAGGAAGAATGATCTGCCATTGGAATGTGCTGCCCAGGGAGGTGGTGGAGTCACCATCCCTGGAGGTGTTCAAAAAGGCTTGGACATGGCACTTGAAGCCATGATATAGTTAGTCATGAGGTGCTGGGTGATGGACTTGATCATCTCTGAGGTCTTTTCATATCTTGTTGATTCTATGATTAAATCAGATGTTTTTCCACTATCTTCTACATGAACCCAGACTGGACTCTAAAAGAAAGTAATTTGTGGCAATAGTAGCACTACTGGTTGAGTATTTTGCAGGTCAGCTTCTTTTATTAAAGAATCATGATTCATCAGCATAGATTTTTTCTGCAGCAACATTGAATATTGAAAATGGAGCATTTCCAAGATGAAATAATAGAAAAATCTTAATAGATTGTTGGCTAAGACAAATGACTACTCATTTCACTCATCCAGCCTCAGCTCTTGGCCTGTTTAAAACAAATCATGTGCATCCTCATACCATATTAAGAGGAATTTGAATCTTCATTTCCCACATTCAGGTATGCCCAGAAAAAGGTGCTTACAATATCTTACTTCACAAGCTGGAAAGAGTAGCCACTGCAGGTGGCTGCAGGAAAAGTGACAAAGAAAAAGGGACAGATAATAGAGGGCTGTATCTGGGCAGATTTCAGGTGTAAACAGAGCAGAAAAACTCTACTGGAATCTCCTGAACTGTCAGTGTGGCTGAAGTTGCCACACTGGATATTCACCACTTGCTCAAATGTTGTGATGTTCCTGGTGCAAGCTATATGCTTATATGGTCACATCTTTGTCATGAGAGGAAATTCTCTCAAGGCTTGTGTTTCTTCCCTTCTCTGATTTGTCTTGGCAGGAATATTGAAACTTCCTCATTACAAATGTGTTGGTTATTCACATTTTCCACTGTGTCTTTGGAGTTTTCCCTGTGATATGAATGGGTGCATGCAAGCTAATAGCAATTTTTTGCTGGCTAGAAGAATATCACAAAACAAAATAATCTTCTCTAATGACCAAGCTGTCTGACCTTGTGACTGTAGTAGTGCCAGGAGTATGGCTGGTTTTTAAAGATACTTTTTCTCATCTTTTAAATGGGGTGCTATGGCAGAGGCCAGAAGGAACGACCCAGAGGAGGAAGCTCTCTGTTTACCTACCATCAAGAAGGCACAGGGGATCATAGGCTTCCCTACAGTGTTTTGCAACCTTGCTCTTAGAGGATCACCTCTAGCTACAGGGGGTCAGCTCAGCCTCTGGGCTCATTAACTCCATGACCTCTCTGCTGAGAAAATACTTTGGGTGTACTTACTCTAGTAACAGACAAGCATGGATCAAAACCCTCCACTTCTCCAGCTTCAGCTGAACTGTAACCAATAGGTTGCTGTTCCTCAGTGGTGAGATAAAAAGATTTAAGGCTCTTTAACTGATAAAGGGCTGATGCTGCTAGTACTTCCTGTGAAGGGCTGTGCAGCTCCAGTGCTCCTTGGCCTCAGCAGGGAAGGACTGTGCTACCCAGGAGTAGAATTATATCTGAAAAACAAAGGTTTCTGTTGAAGCTACACACAGGGCACTTCTGTAGCTTATCTCACAGGCTCTCAGAATCAGCCAGGTTGGAAAAGACCTCAGAGATCATCAAGTCCAACCTATTACCTAATACCTAACACCTCCTGACAACTAAACCATGGCTCCAAGTGCCACATCCAATCTTTTTTTGAACACTTTCAGGGACGGTGACTCCACCACCTCCCTGGGCAGCACATTCCAATGGCAAATTACTCTTTCATTGGCCAATTACTCTTTCTGTGGCCAATTACTCTTTCTTTCTCTTTTCTAACACAAGTTCCCTCACAAGGTTTGACAATGCCATGAAACTCTTCCTGAGAAGACTGATTGGTAACAGTTTATGCATTGTAACTGCAAAATGTTCTTTAGTTTCCTAATCAGACAAAATTTACCCTCCCTAATTAAGTGGGAAGGTCCATTGCGTAGTCTACAGTGCAGCAAAGGCAAAGACCAAAACCATGACCAGCAAATTACCTTTTCCCATCCTCATAATAAAAATCTGCAGAAGAAATTCTGTGCATTAGCTGGGAAATGCTATGCTGCTTTTTTTTTTCTTGTTTATGACTGACATTTGACCAATATCTTCATTCTGCCAACCCCAGTTCTCATTATTCAGCAATAAGATACACACAGCATTTTCATGTAGCAGGAATACATTCTGGTTTTGAATGCAAATATTTATAACAATATTGCTTATTTTTCATAAGAAAAAGTGAAGGAAGCTATTGACCTGATAAAAGTCAGCATCACTTTTGGAAAAACAGTATGGGCTTTAGATTCATTGTATGAAAGAGATGATGGTGTCGTTGGCAGAGTTTGTGAGAAGGTACAATCCTCTCAGCTTGAATGTGAAATCCATTCTCAATGAGTCAGTTAAATTCTTTTGGTGTATATTCACCATTTACATTCATGATGGATCTCCCAAATCAAAATTAATCCTGGATGCATATGAGCATGGGTTTGAAAAAAAACCATGCAGTGGACTGCAGCTTTTTTTCTTGATTTAAGTACAGCATTTTGGATGGGTGACATATTCTACCTTCCATTTACTGAAACCAAACATAGAATCTAAAAAAAAACTAAGTGTCACCTGAATTCTAGAATTCAAGCCAGTTCTGATATTAATTGATCTTGTAGGAAACTCATATCCCTAAAAAAAAAAAAATAATATTTTTTTTTAAAAGCTAATTCATCTCAACTTATTGATAAATTCTCAAAAAGCAAGGAATGGCACTGAAGTTCTGAGACAAATATATCACACATCCTTCAATATCATAATCCTTGGGAGATTTTACCAAAAAGTTCTCCAGAAGTCCCAGGTCTTCCACATATTTGTTACCAAAACAGACCCACAGGGAAATGATGACACTTCCTTTGCCTCTGCCCTTGATTCACACACTATGGTTCAAGCTTTGCACTGCTAGATAAGTTATTGTGCTAAGGTTGTTTTATACTAGGAAAGACTTTGGCCTAACATGGTAGAAATTCTTATAGTTCTGATCAAAGCTTCTGCTGCTTTTAGAGAAATATAATTTTCTGACTAACTGCATGAACTATGCCATGTAAAAATGGACTTTCTTGGTAATCAGTACAGAAGGAGTTAAGCCAGGACAAAAATGTCCTTTCTGAATCAGACAAGTATTTTTGGAGACACTGCTTTGGAAATGGGAAAGCTTGCTTGGATTTTGTTTAAACTAAAACCAGTGTTGTATTGACATGCCTGGGATTAGGCTTTCAATGCATTTTTCCAACCTGTTGGACACCTTCCACTAATTATTAAAAGACACCTCAAACAGAAGTGAAGAGAAAGAGAATGTTACTTTTTGTGCACAAATTTCTCCCCAGGGGTTTATAAAGTGGGTCTGTGCACGTTTTTATGTAAAGATACAGGACAAATTTATTACAACAACGAGGAGCAGTAAAAGCAAATTTATTGTCATCTTTATCATTCCTGGCAGTTACTCCAGCAGACAGCCCAGGTCCATGTACTGCAGAAGACTGTTCTGTGGCTCAGAGCTCCCAGACCCAAGCAGGTTTGGGAAATGAAATTTACTGCTCTTGTTGAAGTGGTCTAAAATAATCAGCCACTTCTAGCCCATGCTGTCTCCCTGCACACAAACTCAGAAAGAGCAGACTTGGGGAAGGATTGCTTTTTCCAGAAGTACAATAAATTTATTTTCCTGGTGAGTCTAACTGAAAAACTAGAATAGTTTTGTATGGGGTGGATTGCTGTTCTGTTCAGCTTAATTTTTTTAAATAGTAGTTGCCTTTCCTCAGACTGAAGATTCTGTTCCTATCTGTAAACTTTCTGTCATTTTTGTGCAGTGCCACAAACACAACAGTTCAATGTCTAGGGACAGGAACTGGGAGATAACAGCAGCTTCACAAAAAGCAGAATCCTGCAATTCAATCATTGTTCCAGAAGCAGCAAGCCTAGTGATTCACATCACTGTCACAGTATTCCTGCAATATCTTCTTCACCCATGAAATAATCCAATCACTCACCCTCTCAGAATTGAAAAAACATCTTCTGTCCTTGGAATGAGAAAAATCCAGAAAACAAAAAGTGCTTTTCCATTGCAATTATTATTTTTAATATGGTCTGCAGGCATTTCTGATCTGTTCCTTGCAGGTCTAACAGAAAGCATAAAACACTGAGTATGGCAGCTCATACAGCTGGGTTACTATGCAGCTCAGGAGTAAGGGGGCTTAATAAGGAGCTAAATTACATCCCTGTTAGAAAACAGTAGCTTCCTAAAAGGTAACTGCTACAGTTTCTGTAGCAGTTCAGAAGATTCAGTCTCCTTTCCAAAGGACTGGTCATACAGAACAAATCCTGCCCTTTTATTTGGAGTGTAAGCCTTGTTGCTCACTGTTGAGTGACTTCATTCCATTTCAACTTCAGTGGCCCTAAGTAACCACAAAGGATGGTCCAGCAGATCCAACAGTCCCCTCTCATACCTCCACAATGCCTAGGGAATGATGTAATAAGTGTAGTGAGTTTATGCCAATTACCTTCCTTCTCAGAGCCACAGGCAACAAACACTGTCACCTGGAGCTTTAGTCACTCACAGAGTAGCTCTACAGGAGACACAAATGATTCCAAGAAGTTCAGTTGCTACATTCCCTCCAATTTAAATAAATAAATCTTTTAAAATACATATATATACATATTACACCATCATTTTCAAGTTCTCTCTGAATTGAGAAACTATTCTTTTTCCACAGTCTCCTCAAGAATTAAGTAAACCCTTATTTTGCAAGACAAATCCTACTGGAGTCCACTGAATTACATAAGGAAATGCATTTAGAGACATGACTCTGAAACTTCTCCACCCAGCAAACAAAGAGATTATGCTTGCAGGAAAATCAAAAAGCATAAGGGTTGTCTGGATATTATGGGGGTTTGGTTCCAGCTACCAAACCACTAAGATCACAGAGATCTTCTGGATTCATAGCAATCACCAGCTTCAGAAAAGAATTTGACTTTTCTCACAGGGATGCAAGTCCCTTTCCCTGAGGATGAAAGTGAAGACATAGTGCAGTACCTCTCTGCAATGGGATACTTTACAATAACAAACTGGACTCCTCTACTCATTCCCCTGCAGCTGAAAATCATCCTGCATGAAATTTTGGGGCAATAGAGCACTCCCCATATGTGAGACAATGCTTGCAAATTTTGATGTACATTGTACTTTTCCTTCAGGACACAACCTTTGGTAAAAAAATGCCATGTCTGTGAAGGAGAAACAAAATCAAATCATAAACAATGTCTGCACCAAGGATTAAGAAAGTGCATAAGTACATTGATTAGTTTATTTTGTGCTTATCACCACGATTGCATGCTAATGTATGCACTGGATATGAAAATAATGCATACAGTTATTTATATGAGAGCATTTGCAAGTTCTTTAGAAGAGCCAAAACACTGGACCAGCTTTAGACAACTGAGAAAATTTCCAAAGGATTTTTACAGGCGGTTCATGCACTGAAGGAAAGAAATCTCCCCTATGACTTGCTGAAAACATTCAAGGAGAATCCTCATTCTTCTAACTAATTGCTATTTTTGTCAGAAATGTAAGCATTTGTCATGGCACGTCATAAATTACTGATAACATATCACCAGTGAACATTTGTAAGTGAGATAAATGCAGAAAGTATTTATACTGCTTCCAGACCAATTAACACTCTGCCACCCTTCACCACCCAAGTTTGCTGGTATTTGAGTTATTGATAGACTGAAGCTGCTTGTCTTTAAACAATCTTTGCTGTTGTAGGCTGTTATTATTATCCCAGATGCACTGCAGAATTCCAAATCCGAGCCAGTTATGAAATTCTCTCCCAGCTCCCTCAAAAGGGGCCCTTGTTGATTTCTCAAGTACTTCAGCAGCCATCATCCACAATTGCTCTATGGAAAGATGTGACTCATGTCCAATTTGTTCATTTAAAATTCTCTCCAGCTCAATAACTTCTGGCAGTTGTTCCAGCCCATTCTCTGGGTGTTAGGAACATGGACTCTTTTAGCTGGATGTTCTCTCTGGCTCATTAAATGGAGGAGCTGGATTATCATTACAGCCCTATCAATCAGGTGCTGGTCACTGGAGATTGCAGATGAGCCAGGAAAGAAGCAGGGGTTTATTTATTTATTTATTTAACACTGAAAAGCAACAGACTGTTTTTACTGCTGCACTGTTGTTTCACACCAGCCGACCATTCAGTCATTACACAGTAAGTTACTGGAAATGAGGGAATTTTAAGGCACAGCTTCAGTAAGTACCTATAAAACAGCCCTCAGCCTGTTGCTTTGAAGTGTGCTGAGGACATTGCAGCATGCTTGAAGTCTTATGAACATGAGCCAAGAGCTTCTGAGTTAATAGCAGACAATAGAGAAACACCAGTGAAATACCCCAAAGGAATTAAGGGGAGTTCCTCTAGAAGGTGACATGGCCAACTGCACAGTTGAAGTGCCTCCACACCAATGCATGCTGCATGGGGAGGAGTTGGAAGCCACCAGGCTGCTAGAGAGCAGTGACCTGATTGCCATTATGGACACTTGGAGGAATGAATCCCATGACTGGAGTGCAGCTACCAAGGGCTACAGGCTGTTCAGAAGGGAAGGGTGAGCAAGGGGTAGAGGCATTGCCCTCTTCATCAAGAAATAGATAAAAGTGTGAAAAGCTGTCCCTGAAGAATATCCATGAGCAGTCCCTGAAGAATATCCATGAGCAGTCCCTGAAGAATATCCATGAGCAGGTTGAAAGCTTATCGGTGAGAATTAGAGACTCAGGCAACAAAGGGAGCCTTGTTCTTGGTGTCTACTACAGGCCACTTGATCAAGGGGAGCCTATTGACAAAGTTTACAGACCTGTGGGATAGGGGTCAGGCGAGCAGTAAAATTAGGACTCTGAATTTTAGGAAAACAAACTTCCAGCTCTTCAAGGAGTCAGTCAACAGGAACCCTTTAAAAGTAGTGAAAGAGTGCAATAAGGTCTCCCCAGAGGCTTCCCTTCTCCAACTGAACAACCCCACCAGCTCTCTTAATGTTTCTTGACAGGAGAGGTGTCCAACCCTCTGATGATTTTTGTGGCCCTCCTCTGGACCTCTTCCCTTGTGATGAGGACTCCAGAGCTGGACACAGTACTCCATGTGAGGTCTCACCAGAGCAGAGCAAAAGGGCAGTTATAAAGTCACATACCACTGATTGCTCTGCCACCACTCAGATTAGTGTGTAATTACTAATCAGGAAATCCTGGTCTGTTGGCTGATTTTGATTCCTACTGATTTGGGGGTTAGTTTTTTCTCCTTTTAGAAGAGACCTGGGCATGCATCTTTGGAATGTTAGCGAAAGGCAGGGAACACAAATCAGTAGTGAAAGTTTATTGTTCCTTCTGCACTTTCTCAAGGATGAGCTCAAACAGATAGTTTGGAGGAAGGTTAATGAATTTAGATCAGGGTTTACAACAGCTGCCAGCAGATGGGGAGAGGTTGGAGGGAGCAATCTGCCCGAGGTGAAGAGAGGCTCTTAGAGGAGCAGGAAAGCACATGCTGAGAATTCTGCCTTTTTGACAGTTGAACTAAAGTGCAATTTATGAGATCAATAAACAGAGCTGCCATTATTATGGATTAACCAGGCTTTTCTTCATCTGGAGAATTCTGCATTACTGGACAAAATACATAGATTCTTGGACCTTCTGAAATAGGCAGTTTAAGGGGGGACACACAAGGAAAGAGGAGGAAAAGGGGGATAATCTCCAGGAAATTCAGCTTTTCCTACCCTCCATTTTGTCAAAATATTCCTACACCTAAGCTTCTGTAAGCAGGCTCACTTTTTTCCAGTACAAATTCATTCATCACACAAGGCTCCTAGTGTGACCAGCCCACACACAGAAAAAAAAATAAGTGAAGGTCTGGGGTTTTTGTATCCTTAGAGAAAGAGAATTTTTCCTCATGACCTCTCCATTAAGTTCTCTCCCACCTAATACTCAGACATGTGTCAGCCTGTTCAGCTCTACGTCAGAATGACAAAATAATTGAGGTCTTCATGCATCTTTTTGCTTTGTTTTGTTTATGGTGCTGTGCTCTCCTGCAAGATCTCCTGTTATCTGATTAAGACCAGTTAGCATGCCCTGTCAGAGATTAAATCACCCTCCCTGGGAAACTTAGGATGTGGTAGCACTGAAATATTGGATCTGGAGCAACAGTAGTGTTTAGCAGCCATGTTATGAACACATAGGAAAGTTCACTATCGTATGTGAAAGTATGACATTAAAGTTCACAAGAGGAGAGGAGCTACCTCCATTGAGAAGCAGCATATAGAGGTGCTGAAACCACTTACCACTGAAATACTAAGCTTACAAGAATGGCCTGGGGTTTGCATTATATTTGTGAAGCACTAAGGATCATAGAAGCATAGAGTGGTTTGGGTTGGAAGAGAACTCTAAAGGCTATCTGGTCCAACCCCCCTGCAGTCAGCATGGAAATCCTCCACCAGATCAGGTTGCTCAGAGCCTTGGTGAGCCTGACCTTGAATAGCTCCAGGGATGAGGTCTCATCTACCTCCCTGGGCAACCTGTTCCAGTGTTCCACCACCCTCATGGATAGAATTTGTCCCTAATGTCCAATCTAAATCTACCCTTCTCTAATTTAAAACCAATGCCCCTAGCATCAGTCCTGATCAAGGTTTATAAGAGGTACAATAATACCAACAATATAGAATCTTACTGCTTAATTTTTTTACAGCACATTCTCATCCCCCCCACCCAAAAACAAAGGCACCTTGCCTTCTTTGAAGCCAACCAAAACAATTTAGATTTGGAGAACAGATATTGTCAGCACAAACAAAATAAAGGAGAAATGACAGCTCTTGCTTCATATTGCAAACCAAGCTCATGGCAGTGTTTGATTTCAAATGTGACAATGAGAAATATTTTCAGGTGAAGATTTTGGCTTAAGCCAAAAAGTCTTCTGAAAAAAAAAAAAAAAACAAAAAAAAAAAACCAACCAACAACTTTAAGTCATCTAAATCCTATCTTTTATATATATATATACATGTGTGTGAGTATATACATTTAATTTTGTGCTCCAAGATTCTTTTCTATTCATATAGATGGGGAAAACTCTACTACCTGAAAAGTAACAGAAAGAAAATAAAAATTGTGTAAATGTCCATAAAGATACTCACAGATATTTTAAGTAACTATTCTGTGATACTGAAATGCTAATTATTTGTTTAAGGAAAATGAAAATCAGTCATTTATTTAATGAAATAAATTTCTGTTTCAAAAAAGAGCAGGATCACACACACCATCTGGCTTACTTTATGCAGGTATTATACTAGTCATTCACTTCTATCCAAATTTATCCAAGAGATCAGATGCCACCATAAGCTGGGTATAAAGAGAAGTGCTTAAGTATTTTTGTATTTGCATGTTTCCACAGGTGACAATAAAACACACCTTGTGGCTCCCCTTCTTGAGAACTTCACCAAACCAACACCAAAGAAAATCAAATACTCGATTTTAAAGAGTCACATGGATTTAAGATCTAGTTATTTCCTTGCTATTTTTGCAGTGGTAGGCATGTAGGTTACTATAGACATCACAAAATGTTAGGAGGCTTACAGGCAGGTGCCTCATTTTTATCCTAGATAATACATTGTGAGCCTTTGGGAAGCAAACTGAGGGTGAAATTAATTGAGTCTCCTGTTATATAATGTTTGTCTTCAGAAACATGGTGGGGGTGGGGGGTAGGCATGAGATTTAAGCGGCAAAATCTCTTCACAGAATCACAGAATGTTAGGGGTTGGAAGGGACGTGGAAAGATCATCTAGTCCAAACCCCTGCTAGAGCAAGACCACCTAGAGCAGGTCACACAGGAATGCATCCAGTCTCCATGGAAGGAGAATCCATAACCTCTCTGGGCAGCCTGTTCCAGGGCTCTGTCACCCTTACAGTGAAAAAGTTTTTCTTTATATTTACATGGAACCTACTCTGCTCCAGCTTGCACCCATTGCCTCTTGTCCCTTCTGCAGCTGTTTATAGTTTCAGACTCAAAAGTGTTGCCAAAAGCTAGCAGAAGTATTCATCAGTGATGCTCAAGGACTTTTTTTCTACACACAATTACTGTCAATGTCCAGGTTTCTAGGTTGTAAGTGTAGATTAAACTATTCCCTTTATTATTATACTTGATTCTTAACTGTATTTGTGTTACAACAGCAAGAATTAGAAAAATAACATTATTTTTACAAAAAGAGAAGAAAATATTTCTGTTCTTATCAATTTTCAGTGACAGGATCTGTCACTGCTGCATCTTCTCATGGGAAACAAGTCTACAAAAAACAGTCTTCTAATACCCCTCCTTAAAGCATAAACACTTCCATGATGCTTCCTTTCAGAGGCTGAGTTTTCACAGATTAGCCATCCTGTGAAGGTTTCTCATTACCTCCCTGGCTTCCTCTACTTAGTAAGAACTACCATGCCTATTGAATTATTAAGTCTTCCATTCAACCTCTGTATTTGCAACATTATTGCATCATTGGAAAATTATTTAGCAACTGGTTGTGATTAGCAGGGAGGAAAACAATCAATAGACCTTGATAATGAGATCTGTCCTGTGCATTCTTAATCATTACAGGAGGTGCTGGACATGTTACTGATCTTGCAAACTGATGTTTTTTATTCCTTTTTTTATTAATAAGGTCTTGTGAGGAATGGTGAACTCTGTTTAAACTATCATTCATCTTCATTTCATATCCTGCCAAGTCCCTAAACAAGGCCAGAAGGGCATGAAGCTTTTGTGAAATAATAAACTATTCCTTACTCAGAACATTGATGATATTATCTCTACTTCACTGATAGAGCATCTGCTTTCTACCTCATTAATCACAAACATTAAAATGCTATAAATCCTTTTCCTTAATCTTAAAGGAACAATATTTAGCTGGTTTTGGTCTTATCTTTTTGACAAGCTCTGCTCCCTGCTGTAATGGCAGAACTGTTTTACCTTTATGTCCCTATAATTCAGTATATCTAGGTATAATTCCATAATCCATACCAAGTCATTTTTCACTTGTCTTCTGATCAGATTATTTCACTTTTGAAGAAACAAATTCCATTGACATGCAGTTTAGACACATTCTCTGTGATGGTAATTTTCTTTTTGCTTTGTTAAATCTTTAATACACAGGAAGAACACCTGGGTTAACAGTATGCCATTTAGACCTTGACTTGTGTTGGGTGCATTATAACTGCACTGCCTCAAGAGAAGCAACAGGAGAAGAAAATTCTGAAACCTCACCCTGAAAATCACGTTCCCCAGTCAAAAAGTTAGAGTTTTACTATTAGTTTCTGCAGCCCACAAGATAATTCTTCTGCCTTTCTCAAAGTGATATAAAATAATTTAGAAGAACATAGACAGGAATGCAGGCAATTACCATCATGAAAACAAACAGAAGAGACTTTTCTAACAATCCAGCACCTTTTCCTCTCCATTCTTCTCTATTCATGTTTTTCAGTCACATTTCAAATGGACAAGAATTCAGGTATGGTAAATCTGGTATATCATGTGTGATAACTGACAGAGAAGTAGCAGAGCATAGGCAGTGGTGTTTATTCAGATGCGTAATAGATAAAGAAAGAAATGAAGAAACATTTCTACAGAAGAAGGAGGCCTACAGAGGGTGGAAGAAAGGACAGGTATCCTGGGAGGAGTACAGAGAAGTTGTCCAAGTAGCCAGAGACCAGGTCAGGGAAGCTAAAGAGCAGACAGAATTAAATCTGGCCAGGACATCAAGGGAAACGTGAAAAGCTTCTACAGGTGTGTCAGTGATAAAAGACTAAGGAAGAGGTGGGCCCTCTCCAGAAGGGAACAAAGGACCGGGTCACCTAGGATAAGGAGAAAGCTGAGGTATTCACCCCCCTTTTTTTTTTCCTTCGGACAAGGGCTCTAACTACACTGCCCAAGTAAGCAAGAACTGGGCAAATGGAAAACTGCTCACTGTAAGTGAAGATCAGGTTTGAGACCACCTGAAAAATTTGAAGATGCACAAGTCCATGGGACCTGACAAAATCCATCATTCTGAGGGAGCTGGTGAAGTTGCCAGGCCACTTACTATCAAATTCAAAAAGCCACAGCAAACTGATGAAGTTCCCACTGGCTAGGCACAGGGATATTCATCCTTTGGATATAAAGGTGTGCCAACAAAACAAAAGATAGAATTATTTGTAATTAATGGTAGCTGCAAGGAATGCCATGAGAGAGGGTGCAAGGCCATGCATGAGAATCAGAAAGATCTCAGAGTTACACCCAAAAAGAATTATCATGTGAAAAACTGCAGGGATCTTGAAGACGTTTCGATTCAGTAATCTGGCTCAAGTGCCCACAGCTGAGAGAAGAGTTTTAAAACTGCTGAATGCTCTAATCTTGGCCTGCAACATGGAGAAGATGATGGAAATTACTTGTTGATAAGTGATTTTGATTATCATTCTTTCCAGCCAAGTACCTAAACTGTTGGGGACGAGATAGGTTACTACACAGGGAAATCATTTTTAAATTAATTTCGAAGCCAGGCAGAAAGATTAATGGAGTTGATGTAAATATTTGACCGAGGCCATTTAGAAAGCCCTGAGGTATCTGTGAAACCAATAGCTGCATATCAGAGAATCAAAATTGTGGAGTGTAATTGATTTGGTTCTGGAACTATTCCCAGCCCTGCCTTGCATAACAAATAGGTGTAGTTAATAGCACATGTTTACATACTGTTTTATAGCTTAGGACTGTAAAGTAATAATAACTTAGCCTTTCCAATAGCACAGAAATGTGAGCAGTTACTAGCCCTATAAATTCTGAGATTGTCCTAAACCCTTTTCAAGATATGGAAGAAAGAGCTTGAAAAAAAAAAGTCTCATTTAAAGCACTTGCATTTAAATTGCTCTTTGTCTTAACGAAATGTAAATACATGCTCCTTTTAAAATGGTAGTGCATTCTAAATTACCAGTCCTTTAGGCCTTCTCTTAGACAATATTTGAGGATGTCTCTAAAAGCCCTGTTTTTGATGGTAAACTGCAGGAAGAGCAAGGCAGGATTGTGTGTCTAACTTGGCTCTGGAGCTGTATGGCCATGTTAGCCTAGTGTTATACCACAGCAAAACTCTCCTGTCTCACACAGCTTTAATAGAGTTTTTGTTTGCAGAGAGACGCACTCACAGCAGCTCTCACTGCAGGAGTTCAAACCCACTCTTTTCCAAACACTGTTCAGCCACACTAACATGTTCAGGCTAACCTGCACATCCTCCCAGCACTGCACGAGGAGCAGACACAGCTCTGTGCCAACCTGACCACAGAGTTTCTAGTTCAGTGCTGCTCTGGGTCTATGCAGCTGTATGGTACCTCTGCTTTGGGCAACCACATGAGATGGTGCTAACCACAGGGACAGTGTCCCCAGATCATCCTTCAAATCTTCATACCCAAAGTTTGCTCCTTTACTTAATGCTTTCTACACCTTAAACTTTTTCCTTTCCCGTTTGGTAAACCAAGGTGATATTAAGGAACAGTGTAAGGTCTAGGAGCAGTTTCCATGGATTCATAATGTCTATTATATTCTTGGCTAAGCAATGCTGAACACATCTATAAACGTAAGCTCATGAGAAGGTAAGCTCCTATCCCACCATGCATTTCAAGATTTCTGCAAAGCTGTCATTATCTTACAGAACATTTCACACTGCAAAAAATATTTCTGTCTCATAGGAGTTTCTGGGACAAGATAAAACTTGTAGGCATTGTGAAAGTCTCACAGTGTTTTGTTCAACTTAGAAGAGTCTCCTCTTACTGAAATCTCTGTCCCTTGGCTGGACAAATATGGCTTGCACTCCAAACATTGCAACAGCTGGAATGCCATGGTACTCCTGTCAACACCAGTGCTGCAAACCAAAGCCAAAGTAAAAACAAGGTTCCTCCAGGCTGAACTGATTGGAGCTCTGCAAAGCTGTTCTCAATACAGAACTGCCAAATGGTAGTTCCCAAATGCTGAGCATAACTGCAATAAAAAGCATGACCATACTCACAAAAGTAATAATGATAATGATAAAGCTACATACCTCAAGCTGCATTTAAAATAGCTTAAAGAGAATAAAACTGATAGAACCAGATCCATCATGTCACAGTCTGATGTGTCATCCACCCAAGAAATGCAGAAACACTTAGCTCACCCCAAAGCAAAGCCAAAACAATGAAAACACTTGCATCAGATACCTGTTAATGGGATGTTTATGGGTCAGTTCTTCAAGTGAAAATAAAAGGGGCAGAAGTACTGACTGTTGTTCTTTAAAAGTTAAACTGTTGGTTTTCAGTGTTTCCAAATTATGACATTAAAAATACAGTGAAAGTTGTAATCCAATAATGATCATAGAAATGGGACATTAAAGCAAACTGAGGGAAAGCTTCAGCCAAGGTAAATCACCAACATTGCACTGACATCAATGGAATTATATCAATTTACACTCACCAAGAACTTGGCAAGAAGAGCAAGGAGGAAAGAGCACACAACTGTGTGTGCAGGGATGCCTGAAAACACCTAGCTTGCAGAGTGTTCTGCTCAGCCTGGCTTGGTCAGCCCAAAGGAGAATAATTCTTCCAGCAATGCTTTGTAACATCAACTTGCCTCATGTGTATGTCCTAGATAACCCTATAGCATCTGAAAGAAAGTTTAGGAAAATAAAATGACATCCTATGAGCAGATTCAACTTTCAGATTCAGACACTTAAATTTAGGGGTAGGTGGGTGAGTTGTGTGCCTAAGCCATCATTACAGCGAGAGGAGAGGCTGGAGCTCAGAGGTGGGATTGGATACTTCAAGATCAGCATCTAACAATGTGCAAGATAGGATACTTTAAGGATTTCTCTATTAAGGTCTCCCCTGATGGTGTCTGGAATAGACTCTTAAGTCTACTTTTGTTTCATAGTTCCTTTGCATCCAATAACACAACATAAAGACCATAGGTAAAGACCATAAAGACCATAAAGACCATAAAGGTAACATGCAGATCTGACTGTATAACTCTTTTGAGTCCAACTCCACCTCCACAAGCCCAGTTAAGACTACAGGTGTTTTGCCTAAGCAAAAGAAAGAGAGAAAGAAAACTCACTCTTTCCTGCTCTGAATTGCCATTACAGCATATTTTTCCCTCTTGTCAACACTCTTAACTGGTAGTTGGCATCCCTCATAGCATGTAGAGGCTTAGTACCAGCACTTTTCAAAATGTTAAGGTGAGTTGAATTGACTGCTGTTGTGGTTACACACTTGAATAGCAAATTACAAGTAAGACTTTCTTGTAAATACACTTGTATTTCCTGCTTTCAGTCTTGGCTGCAACCCCCCCTCCTCCAAAAAAAAAGAGATATGAGAAGTGGGAAAAAACATTATGTTTAAGAAGAAGGGATTATTTTTCTGTATCTTAAGCAAACAAAAAAATATATTTCATTATTCTCACTTTTTTGTTTTGTTTTGTTTCCAAAATGTTATAGAGCTCTTTACTGGGAATTTGGTTGTTTTTGTTTCAGGACACACCACAGATCAGGAGCAATGAAATTTAAAACACCATGGAACTTAGAAACCATAGAAGATCCTTCAGCTTTCAGGTCACTCCCTTCTCCAAAGCAGGAGTCAGTTCCACCAGAAACATGCTTGTGGAGAGGAGGAGGGCATTACAGAGCAGTCACCCTACTAGCAGTGGTTCCTGCTGCATAGATACTCCTTCAGATATCTGCGGCCTGAAGAACCACACTGTGGTAAACTGCTTCATAAGCAAATTGTTCTAGCAATTGCAAGCAACTAATATTGCACCAGGGCAAATAGGTAGACAATTTCTCCATCCAGCCCCAGGTCTCTCAGCCTCTCTTCCTAAGACAGACGCTCCGTTCGCCTAATCATCCTCATGGCCCTCCCTTGGACTCTCTCCAGTAGTTCCCTGTCCTTGTACTGGGGAGCTAAGAACTGGACACAATACTCCAGGTACAGCCTCACCAGGGCAGAGTAGAGCAAGAGGAGAACCTTTCTCCACATGCTGGCCACAGTGCCCCAGAACACCATTGACCTTCTTGGTCACAAGGGCACACTGCTGGCTCATGGTGAACTTGTTGCCCATTAGCACTCCAAGGTCCTTCTCTGGAGAACTGCTTTCCAGCAAGTCAGCCCCTAACCTCTACTGATGCAAGAGGGCTTAAACAAAGGAGAGAGAAACAAGAGAGACTTTTTACCAGAGCCTGTAATAACAGAAAAAGAGGCAACAGTTTTGAAGTGAAGGAGGGTAGATTTAGATTGGATATAATGTAGAACATTTTAATAAAGATGGTGATTTTCAAAGGCACCTAAAACCTCAAGCCATTCTCTGATGCTATAATTCGATGCCTGGTCCAAGTGATAACATCCTCTTGGCAGACCTGTCAGCACTGGTAGGGTTATCAGCCCACCTGTCCATGTCAGACCTAAAAGCAGCCAACGAAGCAATTAGATAAATTCTGTTTCAGGTAGCCTATTCCATCTCACAATTAGCTGTTCTGCATAGATGTCTGATGACAGGGTCTTGAATGATATGACTTCATCACTTATTTTCTATTCAGTGGGTGAATCAGCAGCATAAATGAAGCAATATTTTCTTTTTTGCTTTCAGCATTCATGGTGTAGTTTTAAGCCCCATTTATTAACTAAGAATTATCCAAACCTTGCACAGAAGATTGAGTCACTCATTACCTTGTGAGCATTTCTATGGGCATGCCTAGACCCTACAATGATGGGTGGTGTTCAGACACTTTGGAAAAAGATACCTGAGCCAGCTCTTGAACCAGAAGCTGTGTTGCCACATCAGCAGGGTGCTGCAACTAAATGAATTATCTTTGTTGGAACCAGAGCTACCCAGTATGGGTGCAGTACTCTATATCAACACAGCTTTTTTATTTGTGATGCCTGCATGGCTAATCCATGGTACAGACATTTTGCCAGTCTCGTGGAGCACCTTTGCACCATACTCTGCTGTGGTGTAAATATGCCCAATGATACTCATTACTGCAACACGAAGTAAGATATACACATGCACAGGGACAAAGCACTTCCAAGCCTGCATCTTGCCACTTCACCAATTTTTAACTTAATTTCTAAAAACACTAGCCAATTCTTCACAGTTGCTCCTTCCCACAAATGAATGCAAAAACACTTTCCAGAGAAATTAACTTAGAAAGTCTAGCCCAAAACATTCTGGAGAAGAAAGAGTAAGTTAAAAGCATTTTCAGAAATGAACAAGCAAATTTTCACTAAAACAGATATTTTCTCTTTTCTTTTTTTTTAGTGACATCATTTCCTTTCTGAGAGAAGCTGAGGTTCTGAGGACTGTGATGATTGATGCTAGTTTGAATTATTACTGCTTCATAATGTACAGGAAAACCATGTAGGCAAATATACCAAGACATGAGCCACTACAGAAAATGCCTTTATTTTGGAATTTAGCATTTATATGACAGATATAAAGTGAACAATAGACAGACTGTGCCCATTCCGTTTACTACTAAAACACTTCAGAGCTTTTCTATTAGAAACACAAATTAGTCATGAGCCAGCAGGTTTGAGAAACACAAAGAGGTAAATTACAAAGCAACGTGCAGGGATTTAGCTGCATGGCTCCCATTAACATCAATGCGATTTAACTGTGCTCACCACTTTGCAAATTTACCCTAAACTGACTAGTGTGGTAATTCCTGGACAGCATGCAGTGGGGATGTGACTGCCTCTGTAAACACAAGGGATTGTTGATTCTCAAACGTCTCCATGCTGCACTCAAAAAACAAACATTCAAAGAAACATTTTATTCCCTACATCACAGGAGGATAGGAAATAAAGACACAAGGCTCAGAACTCCAGCTCCATAGGGGATTCTAGTTCCAGAAATGCCACTTAGGGAAAACAAAACTCTGTTAATGATCTCTGATACTGTCAGATTCCTGACCTGCTGAGCCTAAAAGATCTGATCCACTGCTGCCACATAGGAACTAAGGCAGCAAATATGGGTAATTCCTTAATTCCTGTACTAAAACGGGCTGAGAAATTCAAAAGAACATTTGTTTCCAGCTTGCTCTTTGCTATAGCTCATCCTGAAAAACTACTTTTCATTTGATCACGAGAAGTCTTACTTGTTTTCTGCTAAAGAAGGTTTATTCCAAATTTCCTCTTATACCTGATTTTCAATGTTCTCAGAATATTAGATCGGGGGAAAAAAGAAAAAAAAAAGGGAAAAAAAGGCTGATAAAGGACAGTGCTCTATGGCATCAGCTTCCTCTCATGCTCCGTTTAGTCTCTTTTTGAGCCTGGGGGAAGATCAGCAGGTATCTATTTCCACCCTGTATTATCTAAAGATTCTCATTTTCATCTTCCCATTTGAGGAGTAAGTAATACTTCTGTATCACTTAGCTCCTCTATTAGCACTGAATCTCCTGAGCCCCTTTAAAGTGGATTCTCAGATTAAAATCAGCTGTCCTCACAGTCTCTTCATTCAAAATGCTCTGAAAAGCACTGAGAGGGAACTGTATGTTGGATAATTATCCTGATATCTCAGCACAGTGAAAGGATACACGCATCCCTTTCATGTCTGTGTCATTCTAAGGGGTTAGCAGTTCAAGACTGCTCCCTCTGATTCAGATACTAAAAGTGAACCTGTCTCAGACTTGCTGTTTTTCAAAAATACTGGGGAAAAAAATCTCAGTGAATTTCAGGGGAAAATACATAGAAAGAAAAACAACCCATCTACCATTCACAGTACTACTCCTGTTGAAAGAATGCTCCTTTTTTTTCCCAAAACACCTTCTTCCCCCAGTGAAAATACCCCAGGTGATACTAAAAAGACCAGTACAAAACTCTGCTGTCACTTCTGCTGATGAACTGGTGAGTGGGTGGGTGGAAGTGCATGCACACACACACCTATGTGTACACACCTCCCTACTCAGGCAATTCAATGTCACTTTCCATTATAAACATTACAGTGCAAGAATGTGGGCAGTTAGTCACTCCCAAGGTTTTCTATAAATCCAAGATGATTGCCACTGTCAGCAAGCCCTTCTGCTACCCATAATGGATAGCCAAGTGTATTAATTTTAATGACAAGTTTGATTATGATCCACTTTTTACTTAAAATCCTACATTCCTTGATTCATGCAGTTACAAAGAACATTCCACTCACTCTTTATTTTTCCTGGCTGTTTTTAGTCTTCATACAAAGAACAATTAGCAGGAACAACCTAAATATGTTTTTTTCCAAGAGGCTGAAAAGCTTAAATATGAGAATCACCTACTTAGTTGAAAGTAGTCTTTGAAATGTTGTAATTAGTTGCTATAACTAAACAATTAGCTGGTTATATTGAAGAGTCACTCTTCAGCCATGCTGTGATCTCTTGAGAACCTAGCTTCTGAATTCCAAGCACTTGGGGCTGCAGAGTCCATAGAAAACCCAATGGAAGCGACATCAATCCAGAACATCTTGTGTTTAACTGTCTGCAAGCAAGAGGACTCCTGATTTTTAACTGTGCTCAGCTGATTGATGAACCAAATCCATACTAATTTCTAATATCCCCTCTCTTCTTTGTCATGACTTACTACACCTCTCTTGTGTAAGAAATACACCTGTCTGAACCCAGCCACAGACAAATGACACAGTCACTACTCTCCTGTACCATCAGACTGATGTTTTGTTCCTTGTGGTAAACTCACACTGCTGGCCTGTAGAGGTGGGTTACAGTAAATGAGTACTTCCTCACCACCTGATTAGTAGCAGGCATAAGGCAAACTGGCTCCCTAGTAGCTTCTTCCTCTTTATTTCCTTCCTCCTTCCCTAGTCCTTATGCACTGTCTGTTGTCACAAGGGATGGAGTAGCTTCCATGAAAACAAGCTCAGAAGTCTCTGGCAGGAACCAACTTACAGAAATATCGACTGAATATGTAGTTAACTCTTTTAGGGCTGGGCTTAGCAACTGAGATACATTCCTAAACACCACAGCCCCAAGATTTCCAGACCAAAGGAATATTTCTCAGACAAAACCACCAGCACTTAGAAGTTACTTATATTTTTTAGAAGTAATTTGGAAAAACAGGACTGAATTTCTACAGCCAGCCACAAAACAGATACAGCATGACACATACCTGTCCTTGAACTATTTATCTTTTGAATTTGTTTCATTCTTCACAGGATATATCTGATGTCAGAAGTCAAGAGTTCAGCCTATTACAAATCCATTAAATTGTGTTATCTTCTCCCCAGTAAGACTACCCCCAAAGTACTGTATGCCATGTGTAGCAATTGTTTTGAGATGTAGAGACTTGCTGAGCAGAAATTTAAGTAAAATAGTTTAAATTCACCAGTTTATAAATATCAGATGACAACAAGAATCCAGGATAAAAATTAATGGTCACTAATGTCAATAGATTAAAACTTTCCATATGGATTTACTTAACCTTTTATTAAAGCCATGCTGATCCTTCATCAAGGACTTAGCAAATCCCTTTTTTTTTCAGTTCCTGAAGGCTTTCAGTAGCATCATGAAAACTCCAAAACAAGGACTTCTGTATCTACTTTGTAAAAACTAATTTGGCAAGCATCTTTCAGTAGCAGGAAATAACTGTTAGCTGATAGCAGATAATCAAAATGCCTAGTATCCTGCTCACAGAAATTACTATGGTATTCATCAGGTAGGAGAAAAAGAACTCATTTGTGTTAGTAACTATGCCAAAACCAGTGGATACTGTAAAGTCTGAGGGCTCACACACTGTATGCATAGCTTTTATTTTCCTGGAAAAGTTACAATCAGATAAAATACATTCATTGGCTTTAAATCTCAGAGAAAGCTATCCAAGACAGTCATTGTAAATCTATCAGTCAGTGATGTCTGCTGTATTTTACTGAGCCTTTGATTTTCATTTCTATATACAGCTTCAGGTGGAGACATTTTGGCTAGCATCAATGCAATAACGTTATAGCCTTCTTGCACCATTTTTGATTGCCTAACAAAAGTAATTTATTACCTAACTTCAGGAAGTTATAACACACAGAACAAACTTGTAAGTTACAATCCATTAAAGGTTTCTACAAGTGTTTGGATTTCTCAAATCATGACCTGAGTATCCAAAGTAAGGGGAAAAGACAACAGCCTAGCTTCTTGAAACAGGAGAACTTTTATTATTAGAATGGGGTTGAAATTTCCAGCACTGACATCAGTGGTTACTGCCTTCTTCATGCATTTCAGTTTAAAAAAGAGGTTCAGTAGGAGGATAAAGCAGAAAGGAACTTGCCTCAATGACACCCATAGTAATAAAATGATAAATAATAATGCACTGTGTTGACAGATTCCTGTAATATTCAGTGCCCTGTATGCTACCTTCAGCACAGAAAGGGGCCAAAAGCTATGAGATGTAGTGTATTGCTAGCCAACTATTTATGTCCTGTGCTGTTGATGGAACTTTTGAGCTGCCTCCACTGCTTTGAGACAAGCTTTGACAGATGCAAACCACAGCTGTACACAGAAGATGCTGCTACTGAGCTTGGAAGTTTTTCTAACACAAATTCTGCCAGCTTCAAACAACCACATACCATTTAGGGAGAAAGCAAGCCATCTGTGCAGTGTAGCATAGGGAGGCTGGTCTGTAAGGTTTGCTTCCATCAGCTACCTCAGTACTCTACAAGTTGCAAACTACTCTTGAGAAAGATCTAACCTCCTTGCCAGGGTTACATCTCTGAGCTTTATAAGAGAAGGAAAGATTCCTTCCACTGCATGTTTTGCAGTTGCTAATTTATGACTCTCCTAGGCATGGTACAGTAATTCTTCCATCCCATATTTGCCTAATTTAGCTCTCTGACATCTGCCTTAGAAAAGGGACCTGAGTAGCTAGAAAAGAAAGCCCTAGTAATAAGGTAAATCCCACATTCCTTCCACAGTAAAGCTAAATCAGCTGAATACTGCCTTAGTATGAACTGCACTTGAAGGGAATTCATGTGTGAACTTGAAAAGCTGCCTGACAGTGGTCAGAAATATGTTTTGAGGTGTCAGCTCTATGAAGCAATAGAATTATGTGAAATTGTGTCTGGAACAGTAAAGCAGATAAGAATACCCTTGAACTTGGCCTTCTCCTGAAGAAGTTAGTCATTCCAAACAATTCCAGCTGGTTTTACTTCTCCAGAAGGATTGCAAAATTTACACTTTGGAAGAATTTTCAAATCAGGGAAAAATTCTAACTAGACAATAAGCTTTACATTTCAAGACCTTTAAATTTTCTGGTGGTGCTTCTGAATCCTCAGCATATTTATGTCTAATAGAGAAGATAATCATGGAGCTGCCAAATTTCAAGTTCATTTCATGTTAGCCAACAATTTTCAAAGCTCCTTTTTTTTTTTTTTTGCCAGGATACATGTTTTGAAGAAAAAATTCCAGAGAGATCCAAAGAAAATTAATTTTATTTTAATTAACTTAGTTCTACCTCTTCAAGACTACTATAGTGGAGATAAAAGTTATGGATTTATTTTCCAATTATAAGATTAAATACAGAATTGTTGCCAGTCCTGCAGAACTATTGAAAAGTTTAGGGAAACAGAATTTCAGTGAAATACTCACTCTTTATATCTCAACTTCGCTCTTTTAGATCTCAGTGAGTTACAAGCAGATAACACAACTTCTGCCAAAAAAAACAAAATAGAATAGAATAAAATAAAATAAATTAAAATAAAATAAGTTAAAATAAAATAAAATAAAATATTAATTAAAAGCTACAAAGTCACATTTCAAATCTAAGTGTCCTTCATAGGAAATGGTTCCTGTAACAGCCTCTAACATCAGCCAATTGCCATGCACTCTACCAATATGTGGTTTATTTTACACAGTTTTGAATGAAAAGACAGCATACCAGTCTCTCTGGTCCTCTAAAATAACTACCAAGACCTTACAAAGGGCTAGAAAATTTTTTCTTGCAGCTTGTGTTACCATTAACTCCATCTCAGGACATAAGCAAGACAAAAATATTGAGGCAAAATAAAATTAGGTGAGATGGATCATGCAGAAGAAAGAGCTCTGGAGAAGTTAAAACAGTATAACATTTAGGCTAAAGTTTAAATTCCATTGCCATTGAAATCTGCTCCTGTGAGCAAGAGACTCACCAGGATGTTGATATAAAGCAGAACTTCAGAACAAGCTCACAGTAGATTTCAAAATCAATCTAATATGCTTATAGATTAGCCTAAGAAAACTTTAAAGTCTCCTTTAAAAAAAAAATAAATAAAAATGATCCATTGGATGACCTATTAAAGCCCCCAGTTTCCACACCTGCAGCTAGAGCTGGTTGCAGTGGAGCAGGTGAGAGAGAAATGTTTCATTCTGGGGTTGGTGGGGGATTTTCCAAAAAAAAAAAAAAACGCCAAACAAACCAAAACAAAACATTTTCCCTTAACTGAATAAGATAACTTTTAAATTGAAAGCCTTTAAATTTTAACCAGCCTATACTGGTTAAAATTAACTATTTATCAATCAGTATTGTTGGGTCCAGAAGGAAACTGCATTGAAGAGCAAGAGACTGCAGAAGTGGCTAGCATGAGAGGTGCAGGCTTTTTCCACATACTCAGTTTGTACTTTTGTTCTCCTGGTTTTCCAGTGTTCACACCAAGAAGCTTTTTGCAGCAGTCATTTTGCTCTTATAAATCCTGAGGAAAATGACAGATGCTCACTCCAGCTTTATCTAAGGCTCTACTTTCTTCTCATCCTCTTCCTTAATGTAAAATACATATTTATTATGAGAGGAAATAAAGAAGGTGTATCACAGCTCGTGCAACAGATCTGAACTCCATGGCAACTGCTTTTTATCACAGCACTAATAGCACTTGTCACAGGTTAAAGAAGTGTTTGATGTCTCTGGGGGAGCCATATAATAGAGATCCCTCTAGGAACAACTGGAAAGCAGGTGACCACCACTAAAACTGTTTATGACAGATCATAACTATTCCAGAAAGGAAAATAAACCAAGAAATCTCTTCCACCCTAAACTTCTCCCAGTAGAACAAATTTAAAATAAAAATAAAAATAAAAATAAAATAAAATAAAATAAAATAAAATAAAATAAAATAAAATAAAATAAAATAAATAAAACACATTGGCTATTGTCTTCAGACAGGAGAAAATGGATGAATACTGCAGGAAAACACTATTCCTGAGGAATAGTGAATGTTCAAAATCACCTACATGTGTACAGTCATTATCTGCATAGTATCAACTCTGATTTTTTGCAAGTTATTTTCTCAGGAAACCAAGAAATCTGACTCAATAAATTGCTGTTCTAGTAAATCAGTCAAAATCACAACCACTGTGTGTTAAATAAGAGAGTGGTCTCCAAGGGGACCTTAGAGCTGCCTTCCAACACCTGAAGGGATCCTACAGGAAGGCTGCAGAGGGACTTTTCATGAGGGTGTCTAGAGACAGGACAAGGGGGAATGGTTTGAAGCTGAGGGAGAGTAGGGTTAGTGTGGATCTTAGGAAGAAGTCCTGTAGTACAAGAGTGGTGAGACTCTGCAATATGTTGCCCAGGGCGGTTGTGACTGCCTCCTCCCTGGGAGTGTTCAAGGCCAGGCTGCCTTGAGCAGCTGAGTCTTGTTGAGAGGTGTCCCTGCCCACAGCAGGAAGGTTGGACTAGGTGATCTCTGAGGTCCCTTCCAACCTGAGCCATTCTGTGATCTTCTCTATATATGATTAGCTTTTCCTTGCCTTTCTTCACACTTTCCATCATCATTTTTTTATTCTACAAAAATCTGTGAGAACAAAGCCTCCACCTAAATTCTTATTTTTGCATGCTTATTTTTTTCCTAAAGAACTGGTTTTAAGGAAACTTTCCACAACAAGAAGGTTTTAATGCTGCCAGTCTTTCTGAGAAAGGACACAGTGACAGGAGGGTAGATAAAGAGTCAGCTGCAAGCCCACCCTGTGTGGCTGGGGAGAGGCAGAAATGCAAAGCACACTACACCCTGCAGCATGATGAACAGGAGCATATAATATAAAGATAAGCTCAGCCAGTCAGGTAAGAAGTCACTTGGGCTTGCAGGGTTTGTTCTGCTATGGTCAGAATACTGTCCTCATTCAAAAGTATTGAAATGTCAATCCACTGAGAACAGACTAATATAGAGCACCAGAGAGAGAGCTGAGAAAGAATACAGAGATGTTGAATTTCTCATAAGCATAGAGACAGGTCAATTATTAAAACAGAGCTATCACAGCTGTCTGCTAAGACATCCAAATCTTTCCTTTCTTAAGGGGTCTAGCACCTTTTCATCCATACAGCAAAAGCCATTTTAAATAATGTTTCCAGTAATGGTTGGAGACCCACAGTACACCAAGTATTGATCCACTCATCCTCCAGCATTAAAAAAAATCAGTTACCTGAGGCTGCCTTCTCTGCTTTTTATCCCAAACTTGCAATGTTGCTCTGACTCCTTATAATTCCTCTCCATCAATTGCATGGAATTGCAGACAGTATCCAAACAGCAAGACCTAAAGGACATTAGTACCAAGAAACATGTTTATATAGTGATTCTAATATGCAAATTGTGGATACAGGACAAAGTTGTATCACCTGCTCTGTGGTGGCTGGTCCTATGCATATCCTTAAAACAGAAGAAATAATTAAGTTTACCATAGGTGCTCAACTAAATTACCTGACATATGCTGGAGATTTTGGCTATACAGACTGTTCAGGCTGCATCATCCTCACCTGATATATCAGAGCTTGTTAAGCCATGTTAACTTCATCACAAGCCTCAAAACCTAGGTTGTGAAGAAATCCTAGATCGTGCTGTGAAGAAAGCTGTTCTCTTACAGTATTCAACACCGTACTCAAAAAGCCCTTGTACTGACAAATTTAAGAAGGGCAGTCAGATTTTTGTTCTGCTATTAATCCCCAAAATTCATTACGGTGAAACTTGGAGCAAACTACTCCAGATAGCAAAGTGCAGCAGAATCTAGTTCACTTTGGTAGATAAAGTGACCAAATACAGACTAGGTCTGCTCCAGAGCCATCCTTACAAGAGATCTGGGTTTTGTGCAGCATGGCAGATGATGGTTTTTACACCCATGAACGTGAGCCGTTGCTTAACAAGCAGCAGCTCAACCTTTTGTGCCTTTTCCATCCTCCAGGGTGCATCTTATGCCCCCATGCAAAGAAACACAGGAGCACAAAGCACACAAATAACAAAACATCCTTATTGACCAAAGAGAAGACATCCACCTTACACAGTGATCACCTCACTTTGATCTGGTCTTCATGCACCACTTAGAGATGCCTAAAGCCAATCTGTGCTTCTGACCCCCATATCTCCTCAGCAGCACACAGTTTTATCCTGCAGTGGTCAAGAGGACAACACGTTTGCCCATTTTCCCCTGTTTGGGCTTTTGCCTTTATTGATTATGATCAGGTGTAAAGCCTGTGAATTCTGGGTGCTCCAGGGGTTTTCTTGACAGCTAACTAAGCCTGAGGCAAACACAGACTCATGCAGCTCCAAACATTCCTACCTGTGTTTCTTCTTCCTCCCCCTTCCATCACGCACTGCCTTTAATGGTAATTGTTTATGATAAGGAGATTGTAATTAGGAACATGCACTGGCATAAGTGTCCAGCATTTCATATGCCAAGCATGTGCCACCAGCACAGTCAAGATGCCTCCAAAGACTCTTTTAATTTTTTATGACTTTCTTACAGCAGATAAAGTATCCCTTCCCCCTATGCACACGTACACTCACGCAGCTCAACTCCACTTTCTTGAGACAGCTGATTCAAACACAGCCCCTTACTAATGATGCACAAACACAGGTTTGGTTCTTTCTCAGCAAGTAGGAGACAAATGTCACAGAAACCAGTGCAGTGAACTTTCATTCAGGCAGTCAAGAAGAAAAATGTAGGGCTGATCATATGCACAGACAGCTAGCCAGTATCTCATCCCAGTTCAGCAGTTCATCCGTGGCTGACAGGCAACATACTGACTGTGCTTTTGTAACTGCTGTTAGTGCTGCAGAGATTATTAAAGGTCTTCATGATATATAGAATGGGCTGGGTTGGAAGAGACCTCCAAAGTTCATCTAGCCCAACCCCCCCTGCAGTGAGCCCTCCTGCTCCATCAGGTCCATGTCCTTCCCACGTTGCAGGCTCCAGAGCTGGACGCAGTACTCCACATTATTTTTAAAAAGCTGTAGTGGCTCTTTCCCCCTGAATCAGTGTGCACTCAGTCTTGGTTTTATTACTGCTTACCCCAATTTTCCTAGTACAGAAAACAGAATTAATGACTCATAGCTCTCTGGAATCCACTTCAGGTGCTTCTGCCATGTTTGCATTCCTTATCAGAGTTCCTTTAGAGGTTGTGGGTGAACAGCTATGACAATTTGGTACTACTCTTTGCACTGTTTCATAGTGAAACGTCTCCTGCTGATAAACAATTTTCAGATATTTCCTCCAAGTCACCCTGCATAAAAGATCCTCCTTGTATGTGATTAGTCTCCTGCTCTCCTCTAGCCCACAGTTAGAAGGGTCCTAGGCTGCACATATATGCACCTTAAAATTTATTTAGGGAGATTAAAGCAGTAATTAGGTTGTGTCCTGTTAAATTCTACGATCTCTCTCACCAAAGTTGCCACTGGGGACCAAATTAGGAGCACTAAACTCTGAAGTGTATTTAAAAGCTTTTTAGTGTGATTCTGAAATACACACTCCGTGGTTTTAAAGTCAGTTGGAAATTAAACAGAACTTTTTCAAATTCTGTCCAATTAGGGTATCAAAAATTAGGGATTTCCATTTTCTAAGCTACAAATAACGTTCATAAGCTAGCAGCTGCTATTTATACCCTTTTCACGTTGCAAATTACTCCAGCCATTTGATTCAAGAAGTACCTGCATGGCTGTTTTGTGCTCGAAAGCAGCTGGAGGGTGAAAGCATCTTGGGTTTGAGCATGGCCATCCTGTTTAATTCTGCTGCCTGATCAGGCTGTAAAATACTAGAAATTCTCTCTTTTTCACTGATACAGCCTCTGGACACTCATAATATGGCATCTGCCAAACAAAAGGACTCCCTCTGGCATTTCTTGCAGGGGACACAGGAACTGAGTGTAAAAGGGAATTTTTATACTCAGACTAGTGAATTGAAGCACTATGTACAGTCCTCCTTGGCTCTTTCATTTCTAGACCAAACAACACAGACTGCACTGTAACTAGTGAGCTAATGCTTAATCTTGCCTGTGATGTGCTAGCTTTTCAACACCAAATTCATGCATGTGGATGACCCTGCAATCAGCATCAGAAAATAAACTAATACTTAGAACCATGTGTAAGTAAGTCCTACTAAAATTCTCACTCTGATATTAAATATTTTCAGCTTACTATATATCCACATATTGAAAAGTGTGTTTCTATGCAGGCATTGACTAGACAAAGCTGGTTGTTTCAGAAAGTCAGAGACATGAAGCAGCTGAAACTCTTGATTTACAGAGCATGCAATTATTTTTTGTCATCTTAAAATAAAAATAAAAAAAAAATTACAGCTTTTTGGCAGAAATAAGGGCAGCTGTGTCCAGCTTTAAATTTAAAAGTGAAATCCCCATGTGTGCTACATCTCACATGTACGACACAATGTATTAGTCTGAGAAACCTCCTTTAATAAGTAACTATTGAATTTATAAAGACTAAACGTTCCAAATAAGAATCAAGTGCTTATTTACTGAAGTGTCAGCGAGGAGGATAACCCAGTATTTCAGCATTTTCAGTCCATAATATACTACATTAGTACCTGCAACACTAAGCTCTGAGCACACAGAGTTTGCAACCAAGACCTGGCTCAGCTAACAGCTCTAACCCAGATCTTTAATCTTGTATCACACCTATCACATCCAGACTTTGTATTTTAAACACATGGGTAGTTATGAATCTTTATTCCACACCAGTGTTGTTAGGACATTCAGCAGAGAACTAACATCAACAGTTTTTTGTTCTAAATTAGATAAAACTTCAAAAACCTCTGCCTTGTGTTCAAGAGGGGATTGGACGTGGCACTTGGTGCCATGGTTTAGATAGTCATGAGGTTTAGGGTGACAGGTTGGACTCGATGATCTTTGAGGTCTCTTCCAGCCTTCTTGATTCTATGATTCTATGATTCTATGATTCTTCACAGGTGGACAATAGTGGCAGTGCTTGAGCATGGCTGGGCAATTACATGGAGTAATTTTATCAGGCTTTACATTTCATATCTCTATGATACTGAATTTCTAGTAATTGGACTATCTAGTAGCTCCAACAGGTGGCATTGCACAAGTGCACAGTTCTTCAAAAATCACTTTGGAGCTCCAAGGTTAGCAGAGAGATTCCACTCATCTCCATTTCCCCTGCAGTGAAATCCAAGTTGCTGAAATGCAATTATGTAGTAAGCTCAGAAGAGCTATGATGTTAATGTATATTAAATACATCAACTTCCTTTAAGATTAACCATTTAAAAACAACAACCAGAGAATTATTTACATTTTTTTCAGCACACTAAAGAGAAAAAAACTTAAATATTCATACAGTGCAGCCCCATTTTCCATGGAACATTTCCAATCTTCATTTTCATTGCTTTTTTTTTTTTAATGTTGGCAGGGAGAAATTAATTACATTAATTCCTTAATTCTTCAATGGAGGAATCTAACTTTGATTTTTAAGATATGGTAGTTTCCTAATTAATTTTATTTGAGAACTTCCCTGAAAAAGAACTTCAGGCAAGGTTATATGTAACTACATATTTTGCCTTTGTTTGGAATCCTCAGAGCACTACATATTATTTAAGCAATTTAATTAATGAAGTAAAAAAGGTCTCTCATGACATCACATTCCAGTCATGCTAAAGCCTCCTGCTTTAACCCCCACTCTGAGCCTGAAGTAACTAAGTGGTACTTAGCTTAGCTCAGTGGAATAATTTAGTACAAGAAAAACCTGGCCCATGATGTACTTAATTCTGTGCTTAATTCACGAAACTTCATGCCAGTGGTGTGCCTCTCCCAAGATAAATGTAGCAGTATTCTCTGCAATTGCAAAAGATGTTTAAAAAAAGTGAGGCAGAAAACCCTGGCTTTTTGCCAGTTCCAAACACTACAGAAATGTTATTCTCATCCACTCCAGGTTTACAAGTTTCGCTGTGAGCAAAACACATTTTGCTGCATCCTTCCCTAAGTAATTTTCCCTGGGTAGATTATGGTTCTCCCTTGAAGAATTTTGCTTTGCAAAAGAAAAAAAAAAAAAAAAACAACTGCTAGAACTTTTTTTTTTTTTTCCTTATTAAAAGTAGCTTTGTGGAGCACATTACAATGAAACACTCCCTCCTAACCACTTGATTATTCCAGCATCTATAGAAATCAGAGACAGGCAGTGGTAAAGTAACACTTCTAAATTCTTCCCTACAGCTTTCTTTTCTCCACACTTCCCCAGCCTGCTGGAGCATATGCTAGCCAAGTTGCTCAGAGACATCCACCTGAGGATGCCAGAAGATTCTTCTTTTTGGACTAGAGGCAAGTGAACAAATCATCACTCTTTTAGGTAAGATATGAAAACTCTCAAACCATCTTTCTCAAGTAAAAGATGTTTATTAGCATTGCAGAGCCCAAGCTGTTACATTATTCTTTAGCAACACTGAGACTGGTTCAATAGTCTGGAAAAAGAAGGAAAAAAAAGCTTTCTGTCTCCCAGATGCTAATTCACTGCACCTGAGGCACCTCCTGGAGCAGGCCAGTTATATGCCATCCCTTAAAGAAAATAAGGAGCAGATGCTTCTTCCAGTCCTGTGTGAATGACAGGAGAAAAGACTTTCCTTCATGCTACTGAGTCATGTCTATACCTCAGGTAGTGTAGTTATTGGCATGCTAGCTAGTTCATATAGTTCAAGTAGCACAGGCAACAAAAGGTCATGAAATAAAAGCCTTAAGAAATAAAGTAAATATTCAATAACTAGCCCAAACAGAGCTCCTGTAGCTGCTCTGGCCGAAGTGCCACTGAGCCTTAGGCTAGGTTTCTTAAAGCTGCTGAGGAATGTCTTAATTTATAGCCCACATCCTTAACATTCCTCAAAAGTTCTTTTTCCTTTCTTGCTCCACCCTGGCTGGATGCAGATCCAACAAGGCACTGTTGGCTTTGTTTTTTTTCTATGAAGTTGGCAAAATAATTTATGTCCAGTAGCTAAATTCTTCCTCTATAGCTCTTTCATTCCATGCCAATGAGGAGGTGTTTTTGTTGCCTGATCCGACACGCTGGAAGGTTTGCTTGCTTTACTATTTTTTTGTTTAGATTATACAAATTAAATGCAATTAGACCTCATGCTTGTAATCTAAAGTGCTTACCAGTATAACATATTTTGCTGTATATAAAAGGCTTTACAGAGAGAGCAGAGAGTTAAAGAGGTCTTCCTCAGTAATAGCTGTAATGGAGGCTGGACTTGGTGAATCAATGGCTTAACCTGTTGCAGTAAACAAGTAGCTTTTCTATGCACTCCTTGGTACACAGACATAAAACTCTAATTCAGGAGAGGTAAATAAAGCATAAGAATAGTTTTCCTCAGCAGAGCCAAAATGATAAATCTGCTGCATTCAAAAAAAAAACAACAACAAAAAAACCCCACAACCTAAAATCTACTACTTTTTTCCCAGGTGGCCACTGAAAAATAGCATGTTAATGCATCTCATTAGATAAGCATAAGGAAAGGGTGGCTAAAAGAAGAGTTGAGGGCCAGGGTTTCAAAGCTGGTATTAGCTCCTGCTTTCCACAGTGCTGGTATAAGAAGATGGGCCAGCTAGAAGAGAGCGGAAGGCTGAACTATATTTTCTGCTTGGTCACTTCTCACAGCCTTCAGAGGGTGTTATCTTAGTGGAGCTGTGAACTTTCTAAGGGTTCCTTTTCCTTAATTCTACCCCCAACACACCATGCCAAAGGCCAACACAGCTGAATGTGCCTGCATACTCACAAATACGATGACTCTATCTTAAATATGACCTGAGTCCACCAGAACATCAGGCACGCAGCTGTACGGTTACAAGAATGGGCAAGGTTGAGGTAGAGACCATAACCAATCTGTCCAGCCTGTAGAGTCAGAGTGAGATATTTAACACATGTTCATTGATGGCTTTCACATGCCCCACTGACTTCAGCCTAACTCTGCATTACCTGGGAGGCCACCCCTATGTGTGCAGTAGTATGAGAGCTACAGTTAAATTCATGGTTGAGCAGGGCACCTTTTTGCCTGTCATTATGGAGAACCAGGCATGCCTTGCATGCATATTGAAACCCAGAAGTAAAGCTTTTAAGATAAAGTGCAGTTGGAAATTGCAGAGATGAATATACTTTGGCAAGCTAGATACAGACCCTGTGTGAAGTTTCCCCTGATGAACAAAATGGTGCCTTCCAACCAGGTCAGAAATTAAAATACCCCATGTAGGTTGCATTAAAATATGTGAAAGTGTACAAAATGTATACACAGCCAAATGCAAAGACCAGCATCAAATGCAGCATTGAGGTTGCTCAATCAACCACTCAGATCAGGAAATTCCAAAAGTTAATGGGCCATGGTCTTCTCTTCTATAACTCAATTGAAAATGTTTTACATTCCCAGAACTCACTGACATAAAACATATGAAACATTAATAAATTAAAATGAATAGAAATGTTTGTATTATTTAATTCATGGCTGAGGCCAGTAGGAGTTTCTACCTGGACAGTTAATGATAAAACAGAGCTAAATCCAGTCTGGGGGTATAAAAAAACTGAAATCAAGGCAAAGCTGCCCAAAGACCAAGGAAGCTCAGGAGCTTGGTTAAACTGGAACACATCTGCTATGAGAGTTGGGGTTGTTCAGCCTGGAGAAGACTCCTGGTGGTACCTTAGAGCTGCCTTCCAGTAACTTGAAGGGATCCTACAGGAAGGTTGGAGAGGGGCATTTCATGAGGGTGTCTAGAAATGGGACAAGGGGGAATGGCTTGAAGCTGAGGGAGAGTAGCTGTAGACTGGATCTTAGAAGTTCTTCAGTACAAGGGTGGTGAGACTCTGGAATAGGCTCCCCAGGGAGGTTGTAGCTGCCTCCTCCCTGATCAAGGCCAGGTTGAGTAAGGCCTTGAGCAGCTGAATCTAGTTGAGAGGCATTCCTGCCTATGGCAGAAAGGTTGAAGTAGATGATCTCTGCGGTCCCTCCTAACCTGGGATTCTCCAGTTCTATGAAATTCCTCTCTCTCTCCCACAGATTTCTGTGCAACCTCTGGCAAACCACCTAAGTCTCCATGCAATACTCACTAATTCCCATATTAGTATATTTACTATAAAATAACATATAGCTAAGCTGGTTTATTTCCTTCTGCAAGGACAATGAAATATGCCAACCTTGAGGCTGCTCATATTGTTTAATCATTCGAACATTTATTTTTAAATCATATCAAAAGGTTTGCATATTTCTCACACTGCCATAACTTAAGTAGCCCCTATAATACCTCATGAAAATTCAAAACAGACTAACTAGTCATGGAAAATGTCAGCTTGAAAGAACTTTTAGGGAGGCAAGACTGACTTTAAACAGGATTAGAACTGAAGTTTGAATGCATGAAAGAAATATGGACAAATATCCTGTTCAATTCTCTATTGTCAGGATGTCACCTAGCACTTAGCTGTGACTGCTACATCATGCATCAAATAGGAAAAAAATATAGCCAAGTTTCCTGAAAGATATCAAATTTTTATATCATTCATTTCTATCAATTTCTGTTCTGTTGATTCTTCATTTCTATTGATTTATTTTTTTTGTTCCATCTTCCTCTACTATCGCAAAGTTTGAGGGCAAAATGCTTAATGGTTTTATTTTTAATTTACACTTATTTTAAATTAATAATTGAACCTAATAATTAAAAACCTAATTACTTAAAATAAGTCCTTTGTAAGATACAGTTTTAGGTATTTCAAAAATACCTTTTACTTTTCCCCTAACCTAGTTTCCTGGTGAAAAGAAGCTGATCAAATCTATTTAAACAAGTCATTGTCTGAGATGCTAAAAATACTCCCCTAAAATTGCAGATTCTTTGGTGTTTGCTTACCAGACACCAAAGCTGAAGTATTTTGGCAGTGACAAAAAGCTACAGGCACTTGTCTCCATTTAACTTGCATCTGAGATAAACCACGTCAGTTGTTCTATCATCCAAAGACCCTTCCCCAGCAGAGAAAGATTAAGAAAAGGAGAGAGAATCCGTGGACTGCAATGAAAACAGGTTTCATCACACAGCAAAACGGATACTAATGCAAAGATAAAATTATACTCAGCCCAGCAAAGTAGAGCAGCCACAACAAAAAGAAAAGCAGTCTTTGGGAAAAGTAAACAAAGTAGAAGGAGGCTCTAAAGAATGAGGTTCTCCTTTCTTCCCCCTCTATACAGAGTGTGATGCCCATGGGTCTGGGACACATCTGCAGCCAGCTTGAGTCAGCTGTCCTGGGTGACTCAGAACTGCTGGTGGCCTGCAGCCCATTGCTGACCTGAGATTGTGTCTCAGCAAAACCAGGACACCATCGACTTATACCACAAACAAATTTATCCTAGCATTTTTATTATTATTTTCATGTTTCTTGTTAAGTATTTCATATACCTCCAACGTATTTCTTTGGACCTCTTCTAAGGTATAAAAGGTACTTGTGGACTTCTCAGTGTAGACTGCCACTTTTCTCAAACACAGTGCACACTTGTTATGTTTGAAGATTACCTAATACCCTTCATATATCCTTACAGCTTCGCTAAATTGCATTGGCATATCATGGAAGGGATGTATTAATTACAGGGGGTGGTTTCACAGGTCTTTAAAAATATGCCATATGGCTGTCTCCTGACATATGGCAAAAACTTCTATATCATAACACTGTTGTTTACTGATAGCCACAACATGCATATGACATCCCTTTTTGTCAAGTAGATATGACAGATCGAGTTCTTAGATGCTCTGCTTTCCTTTTCAGAAGCCATTTCTATTCTGGTCTAAACATGGAATTTAAAATAAATGTTGTAAAATAAATAGGGTAAAAACCCACTGATATTTTCCAGCCCTGAAGTATGAAGTTTTAGAGATGTCAGCTATCATATTCTGTTTGTGCTCAGAGAGATTTTATCATCTTTAGAATTGTCAACATGTGGCTAAATAAATGTGAAGAGCATTTGCAAGACTGTCACATAGAAAAATAACTGGTTAAGCTCTGTTTTGCATTAAAATAACTGTGGAAAACTCTGTCCCCTGATATATCAATGAAATAAGACTGATTTCACAGGAAATTTCATGTATGCTCTGCAGCTGAGGAAAAACAAATCAGGAATGAAGTCTATGTTGCTTTGTAGATCCAAGTTACCCCTATAAAATGCCACAAATCCAAAGAATGCTCCTGAGACCTACATTTTATATAGAACTCTCTAATTTAGCAGGCAGATGTGAAAAACTACATGTAGTCAGAAAGGTCCCTAATGACAATACAAGGGGATGCAAAAGAGCACATATATTACAGATAAAGCCAATATTCCTGTGCTCTGAACTGAAAATTGTACTTAAAAGATGTTTCATTAATCAGATTAACTTCATATGGTTAAGTCCTCACTCATCTGTAAAAAAAAAAATATATAAAAGCACCATAAATACTGTAACCAAGTTCTAGAATCATCTGATATATAAAAACAACTTAATCTTGACCTTTTATTTATATTTGTTGCTAGAATCATGTGCATGTTGCTAGAATCAGGTTCATGAGAGATGTCTCCAGATTGCCCTACTCAGAGGTACCTCTGTTAACAGAAGTCTGCTGCTGCTGCTTCTACACAGACTGGCAGCAAGGATGGGACAAGTCCTCCTGCTTCCCAAGCCCACAACTGTTTGCTGGCTCTCCCTGTGTGACTTGCAGTGGTTTGAGAAAAGATTGCTTTCTAGCCACAAAGGAAAAGGCAAAGAAACCCACAATGCTGGGAACAAGTACCAGAAGTTAGAGATTTTTTTTTTTCTTTCCCAAGGAAGCGACCTCCTGAGTGGCTGACAGAGGTATGCAGCCATTGCACACAAACCTCAGCACAATGCAGAACTGGAGGGTCCCTGGAAATTCCTTAAAACACTGGGATATAATTGCTTGTGCCATGTGTAAATCTCAAATGAGAAAGCTCCAATTTATCTGGAGCTATGGAGAAGTGATACATGTCAGGCCATTCCTGACAGATTCAGACATATCAGTGCCAGAGAAAATGCTTCAACCTCCCTGATTTTCTCAGCTAAAACTACAGTCAAAGCAGAAATGAGAAAGCATAGTTACCAAGATGACAGTTGACTTAACTTATTTCCCCAAATTGTCTTCCTTTGAATTAAAAATGCGGGCGGGGGGGGGGGATCACATTTTTCTGCATTCTTAATTTAAAAAACATAACAGCATTAAAATATTATGACATTCTTTTAGGCTGGCTTTGCATTTGCTCATTTGTGTGGTTCTTTAATTATGTGATACATGACAGTCTCTTAGTCTTTGACTATAATACACCCTCTCTCAGAAACAAACATGTTAATTGGGTACACACTTCTAGCGTGTGCAACGTGTCTAGTCAGCTCCCCCAGCAGATGAATGCAGTTTCATATACCACATGTCTGAGTGAAAATATGAAAGCTGTACTGGAGGGTGTTTACAAAGGCCATCTCTGGCCTCAGGGGCAAACCTCCTTATGCAATGTCTCCTGGCTACTGCTTTGAAATACCCTCTGCTGGAGCCTCTCTTGCTACCAAGCATGGGGACAGCTTTGGATCAAAACAAGCCCAAGGCTAAATTAGCCATCGTGAACACCTCCCTTCTGAACGTGCAGGGAGTTTTCATTAAGAGATTAAAGTGCAGGTACATTGTCAATTTATCATATGCTCACAGACTGATGTCTTCATGCTGCCTCCAAACCCTCTGCAGGTTCATGCTCCTCTCACTAAGCTCCATGCAAGTACCTACAAAACCTGTGTAGATTCTACCTGTGTTCAACCCCCAGGAATGCATGGCCCTCTTGAAGTCTCTGGGATTAGCAAATACTATAAACCTAAAGTTAATCACAGAAAGTGTAAGGCACAATGTATATTGTACAGATGCAGTGAATGCTCTCAGAGATCACTCCCAGGTCCACAAGATGGATAGACTCAGACTAGCTTCTCCTGGTAGTGATAGAAACGTTCCAGCATTCACACTCTGTGCAGACATAAAGTACTCCGTAGTCAGTTCTACTCTCTGAAGCATGAACACGAAATAAAGAAGCTTTTGGTGGAAAATATATGCCTTCTCATCAGTATTTTTCAATGAAATGTTCTTACAAGGTAATCAGAGACATCATTTTGAGCATGAAGTCATGCTTCTCTTGGATGTCAGTTCATGAACTCAGCTATGGATTCCATTAAAAGCATCAGTTCAGAAATTGCTCCACATGGGGCAAACTTTGACCTTCTGTCTGGCTCCCAGTGAAATTAAGGAAGTTTTACAGCTATGTTCATCTCAAAATGTGGGGGGTGATAAAGTCTGAGGGAAAAGATCAATATTTAGGTTAGCAGATAACTCTCCAGAGGGCCCAACCCTTTTACAATTGCCATCCATCTCCATCAAAAAGCAGTTTCACACTGAATGCAGAGCAATAAATCTCACAAATGTACAAAAGCAAAAGGGATTGAACTTAGCCTAAAAGCCATCCAAAACAACACACACAATACATTCCTGAGAAACAGGAATATCTATACAGACATAATCCACACCACACTGTGCCAGAAGTCTAATAACCAAGGATAGGAAGAAAAGACACATGCAAGGGGTCAGACCACATTGATGAAGAGAAGTCCTAAAATGTAAAAGCCACAAACTCTTTTACATTCCCCTTCGTTTTTATCATGTCAGCCAACATTATCTGTGGCAAAATGGCTAAAAATGGTCTTAATTCATTCAACAGCTTTTGGATTGTCCCATGATAAAGAGTGACTTCAGTCCACATGTTATTCTAACATCTAGATAAACCACATTCTTCATCTCCTCTAGTACCTGAATAGAATCTGGAAAAGGGGAAAATATATTTTTTTAGTCCTACTTTCAGAAAATCCCTGTGAGTAGAAGTATGTTACGGTTCCTTCTAATTTTACTGAACGGATTAAGAAAGCAGAAAATTCCCCAGCAATGCTCTGAGATACCAGAAAAGACGTGGCAGCCTTACTCATAGGCCAGCCATGGAGTAAAGGACTACTTAACAAAAGTACAGGTTGTAGGTTCCACCTTTATACAGTTAATGGGAAAATTGAGTGATTTTATTTGTGAGATATAAAAGCAATAAATAGTAGAGGAAAATACTTCAAGGATCTTTTTGTTTGTGTGTATGTTCCACATTATTGTTTAACACCAGGAGCAGTTAATATTCTATTTTGGTTTCTTCTTTTATTTTTTAAGTGTGTGGAGTGCTAGGCTCATACAGGCTGTAACGTTTGGCTTAGGTGGATAAACTTCCCTGTTTCTACTGAGTTCGCTCTCACTCTCATACCCAGTTTTCAAGAGGATGCCAAGTCCTTGATGGAAACAGTCTCTTATTATATTCTAACCAATAGTCTGAAAATAGACTGGGCTCGTATGGGAATAATCAATCACAGTTTACATTTAGGCCATTCAGCACATTTAATACTCACTCACACACAACCTGGAGAAAGATATCCACTGTCAAAAGCATTGTTTTGACACAAATCAAGTGACTATAGATTTAAAGTAGTCTAGGTCATTTGGACACATCTTTTTTTCCATTACTTTTAATGGAAGAGATGGACCATATTCATAGGTGGCTTGCAAGTAGTACAGTTGAATGGAAAACCGTTGGACAGTGTTAGCTTACCTTTGCTAAGAATCAAGGTGTAGATCTCCCATAATAGAATCAATTTGTGAGTCAAAAGTACTGTTTTGATGAAGACCTATTGATTAAAAGCCCTGCACTACATCCTTCCTTTCAAACGTTTCATTCTTACTGGTTTCACCACGTGGGACCACCAAAATATTTAACTCACCTTTCAAACTGTGTTTCATAAATAAGGGTAACCAGATAAGCAATTTTTCAAGTTAGCTCACTTAAAAGACTTCTGAGAATATTGACATAATTAGAAAAAACTATTGTTGAAAACCAAACTTCCCTCAGAAATAGGCATTTTAATTTTTTCTGGTAAACTATTCAAACTACTAAGGTTAGGGGCAGGATAAGGGTAAGGTTTAGGGGTTGGGGGTTAGGCTTAGGTTAGGGAGAAAAAATCAAGTGCTAAACTTAACTTCAGATGTTGAGATTTCAGTGTCTTCCTAGAGAGTTAATAGCAGGATGTTGCTGTTTTCAAAGAATTTGCATGGCGATATAAAATTAGAGGAAAAAATAAGTTGTTGGAAACCTGCAAAGGCTATCTGGCCCAATCCCTGCACTAAATAAAGCCCGCTGAAAATGTTGTCTACAGGACTGAGCCATATTGCACAGCACACTGCTCCTGTTTAGGTAGAGACCATTCTTTAAAAATTAAATGACCCCTGGATATTGATGAACTATTAGACAATTCCCCTCTTCAGAAAGGATTTTTGTGAGCATGATAGGGCCAGCAGCAGTGAAGTTAAGGGACACAAGCGTAGCTGAAGTAGTCACCTCCATGCCTCACATGTCAGTCTTAATAAGTGCTCACTCCTATATATTTGCTGTTTCCTGGGTTGTGAAACTCTCTGGACATACTGTGCTGATGTGTTGCAGATTTCTAGAGTGTCTGATGTGTGGGACTGCTGGGTTTTTTTAATAACTTTTGCTGCTGTAATACTTCCAACAAGAGTGAATGAATAATCTTTCTGGAATATCAAACCTGATTATATAGGATAAAGGCTGATAGATAGATATATATTGCCAACTAAAATACAAATGTAAATATAAATCTGTGTGTAGACAAGTATTTTAACTGGCTTGTGCTGATTGCTTGCTATTTTTTATATTTTAATAAAACATCATAGCACAGTTGTGACTTTTCATCTCCTTAGTTAAATGAAAAATAGCACATGCTTTAACAGACTGTTTTATTTTTACTTACAAATCTATGCAAGTAAGAATTTGCAGACAACACAAGATACTCTCTCTGCTAATAACAAGTTGAAAAGCATTGTAAGCTGCAAAAGAAGGGGGGCAAAGAGTGAAAAGAAAGCCCAAAACAAAACAAAAAACTGCAGAATGCCTCAAAAAAAGGAGCTGTTTCAGTTTACAACTGTGATCCTTTCATTTTCCTTTTCCCTCCTGCATTTTACTCTATTTTCTGGTGGTGTACAGTGATTGCCTTCTACAGAGACAAGATGTATTTCCCTCTTTCAGAAGACCTTTGTTACCTTGTGCATTGTAAAGAAGACCCCTCTGGAGAAAAGGGCATTGAGAGGTGGTGAATCTGGCATGGAAAAGACAACACAGAGCAAAATTGCAATATTGGGATACTGCTGGAACATTCATTAATCTCAGCTCATTACAGCTGCTTGAGATATTTCATATGCACCCAGCCTTGCATTTCCTGGACTATTTGCTTTTAACACCTTGCTCCTTTCTGTGTGTACCTTCAGCACTCCTACTTTTTATCTCATCAGTCATGAACTCCTCACCTTTGCCTTCAAGAGCCTGCTCCAGCTAGCTCTCAAGGACTAGCAAAATGCTGCCCACATCTTAAATTCGCAAACATTTTCAAATTCCAAGTCCCTGGCAGCACTAGTGCCCTGAAATCACTGCCATACATGCAGCTCCACATTGCCTCACTGTGTCTTTGCACTTCCTCTGGTTGCAATGGACCTATCAGTTGTGTATGTCTTGTATTTGAAAGCTGTGAGTTGTGTGGTGAAAGATTTCCTCCCTTCTGAGTCTTTGCAGAACATGCAATACACGTGGCACAGAGACCACTGTACAACCCAGGGGTAACAGAAAAACTTCTCCTCACAAGAAACCAATAAATGTTTATTGCTTATCCTTTTCTGTAAAGACAATTAAAAGTACTTGATAAGACTCACTTTGAATATTTGCAAATGGAATTGCAAAAACTACTAGGGGGGGTGTTTATATGCTAACATTCCCCTGAATCAGAAATTACTGCTTGTTCTGAACACTTTGATGAATGCAGCCAATTGTTAATTTGTAGGGCTGTCTAGCTTTGAATGGATTTATGTACTGAAGTGCTTTAAAAGTGGAGCAATATTTGCAGAAATATTGTCCATAAAGTCTTTATTTGCATAACATTGTGTCCTCTTTGGGGGATGTGTAGTGTTCTCTGGTACTCAGTGATTTGTTGCTGCTCATTTAAACAACTCTTGGTGAATTCTGAAGGACTTTCTTTTGCCATATAACATTTCTTTTTTAGTCCTTAAACACATGCATGTTCACAAACAAAAAATGAATTGAACGACACAGATGTATTAACATTTGTTAGCAAGTCAAACTAAAACATTATCAAGGCTGCAGTGCTCTTTTTTGACCTGCTAACACTTAAACAAGCTGCAATAGCTCTGTATAATTCAGACTGGAATATGCTTTACTTAACCTTTGTCAACTAACACACGAAGGAACAGCTTTTCTTTTAGCAAGGACAAAGAATGGTATTTCAAAAGGGCTTATGTGAGTTGAGGGTAAGGCTCTGTACACAGTAAAATCCTACATTTGACTGCTGAACCCTTTCTTTCCCCTTTCTACCCAACTCCACAAGGAAACAACACCACCAACAAAACAGAAAAGAATGGATGAATTGAAAGTACATTGAGTCATTTTCCATGACAAAAAAATACAAAAAAAGAAAATATACCTTCCCTTTTTTTTATTTGCACAAGATGTTCTCTAGAAGACAAAAATGAAACATCTAAATGTGCTTGTCAGGGAAGACCAAGGAAATGAAGAACCAGGTTCATGAGTCTGTTGCAACTGGTTTATCTGCCAGTTTAATCACTGCAGTACACCCTGTAATGTCCAAACTACAGGGTTTGCCTTTATCTCTGGGATTTGAAGTCAGATTTTTCTGACAGTCCTCACCAGAGTACTCCAGCATACTTCTCAGAGTACTCTCAGACCCAGGTAAACATCCTTATAAGATTTGTTTGGCTTTTTAGGTGATAGGTATTTATGGTGATGTATTCATCATATTACTAAATATCCAGCACCTGAATTGTTTTAGAAGGAATGTGTTATAGAGTCATAGAATGGTTTGGGTTGGAAGGGACCTTAAAGATCATCCGGTTACAACCCCCATGCCATGGGCAGGGACACCTCCCACTAGACCAATTGCTCAAGGCCTCATCCAACCTGGCCTTGGACATCCCCAGGGAGAGGATATCCACAGCCTCCCTGGGCAACCTGTTCCACTGTCTTACCACCCTCACTCTAAAGAATTTATTCCTAGTCTCCAGTCTAGATCTCCCCTCTTCCAGCTCAAAGCCATTGCCCCTCATCCTATTACTACAAGCCCTTGTCAGAAGTCCTTCCCCAGCTCTGCTGGAGCCCCTTCAGGTACTGGAAGGCTTCTCTTCCCTGGGCTGAACAGCCCAACTCTCCCAGCCTGTCCCCACAGAGGAGGTTCTCCAGCACTCTGATCATCTTTGTGGACTCCTCTGGACCCTCTCTGAACCCATGGCAGTTCCATGTCCCTCTTGTGCTGAGGGCACCAGAAGAATTGGTGTTAATTGCCTCTCTGCCTTTTTCTCTATGACTGAAAATGCAGTAGCCACTATATGCTAGCTAGCTTTTTGCAATACAGCTGTGCTCTTAAGGTCACTACACACTGGAATACCCTGGATAGCAGCTCAACCTCCACAGCATGCTTGAAGGGGAGCAGGAGAGAAGTGGGAAGTTATATTTCAAATGCATGGATAAGCATCTCTGCTTTTAAGACATGCACCATGAGTCATTGCTTTAATTATTCAGCAAATCTAGCCCAGAATAAATAAGCTGAGCTTGAGCACTCCAAGGACACTATTAACAGTTCAAGGAAACTGTCTCAGTCCTGGGTTTCCTGTTCCTCCTTGCTCTGCAGAGAAGGAATCAAAGTGGTGGGGGTGCACCTTTTCTGTACAGCTTCACCTGTCATAGGTTTGACATCAACAGCTGCAACATCTCCAGCCTGAAACTAAGACTTTCCAGCAGGTACATGTCAATAACATCTTCCCATGAGAAGACATTCAATGCGTATCTTTGGGGTGGGGGTTCTCTAATATTGTATTCAACTACTGCACAATTTGATCACACTGTTTTACTGATATTGCTCAAAGGAAAAAAATAAAAATAAATAAGGAATATAACTGTCTCCTTGAATCTGTCATCAAGAGCACTGACTACTCTTTCAATAAACTTTTGTTGAAAACACAAGTTTTGCCCATCTCAGAGGCTCTCATCTCTGAGGTACACCAAACTAATTAGTAATTTAGCATGAGTAGATGGGAAAAAAGTTCACTTCAGGCAGTTTGGTAGACAGAGACAAAGAACAAAGTTCCTTCATCTGTATTAATACCTTAAAAAACAGAAATAATGACCTGAAGCTAAGACAGTACCTGGGATGATTGTATGGTGTCAGTGTATAATCTGAAAATACACATACACAGAAAATATTTAGTGAAACCAACCAGGAATCAAATGGTGTTCCTTTCAATAGAAGGAAATCAATATTAATAAATAAGTAATTTTAAAGTACATATAATAACAACACTGGTATTAAACACATCAGGATGCCAGAGAGAGGCTAAAGCATGGCAATATTTGCCTCCCACCAGTGAAATGGGTGATGCATCTTGGTATGTGTCATGGCCAAGACCATCTCCATGCCAAATGCAGACAGTCACTCTCTGTTTGCCCAAAGCCTTTACAGCTACTCTGTTTCACTTTTTGTTCTCTTACCTAGGGGGCTTCTGCTTATTTTCCCCATTAATTTTGATGATTCCACTATTAAAATATTTTGTTTTCAAAGGCTTAGCACAGATCCCTGCCATTTCCAAAGCAGGGTGGACGACTCCTTGTGTGGTTCTCAAGCAGAGGTGAACAGGATCAACTATTTCACATTTATTGAAGAGAAGGGAATAAAACTCTCACTTCATATATACCTACCTCCCAAATCAGAATATGGCTAGTAGTTCTGAATTGTGACAGTCTGTACCTTCTAAATCAAACTTGTATCAAAATAAGCAGCCCAGAACTGTACAACAGACGTTGCCACTTCCTAGCAGGCTACTAGCCCACCTAGCTTGAATTTCTTGCCTTCAACAGTCCAGTTGCATTGGGAGTAGTTGCATTCTACAGTAACATTTAAGATCCTTTCTTTAGTTTTACACAAAAAAAAAAATAATTAGACACCAAAAATCAGTATTCAGCATCATTGCCTATGATGTGTTAAGAGCTACATGCATTAAATCAAAGGAGTAAACATACACAAAGGTTTTTACAGCAAGAAGGGAAAGGCATCTCAAGAGTGATTAAATGTATCTTATCGTCTTTTATTTTTTATGTTGAGTCTTTCAAACAAGCAGTTTGCATATGAGATCTTCCAAGCCTTTTGCCAAATCCTAGAGAAAGAGGGAATTATTCAGTGATCTGATAAAAATTGTCAGGTTTTGGTACTCCAAAAATTCACTACTTTGAGTCACAATGTAAGATGTTTTTAAAAAGAATGAAGTTATAAAGTATTGATATTTTGGTGACACTTGTTTAGAAAAACTGTATTACAAGTTCACCTTTGCTTGGCTCAATCTTTTTTTCTTTTAAATACCAAAAACAAATACAAAAATCACTGCACAACTCCACAGTTCACTTACTGTTAATAAGGTATTTTTCACTACTTTGGTGTCATAACCCTGTTGCTGCCTCTTGTAGAAACCAAAACATCAATGGCAAATTGTATTTTAATGCAGGGAGACAATTTCATAGCTTTTTTCATACATAAACGAGATTAATTTCACCCCTATTGGAGGATACTGTGTACAGAAGTCCTTACCTGATAGGTGGCTGATAGGAAATTAAGAGTCAGAATGGAATTTTTACTCCCGAGAGAGTTTTTACCACACAGCCACAGCAAAAGACATTTTCATCCTAACTGCTTGAAATATAAATGGACAAATCAAAATACAAAATGCAGGAAAGGAAAGCTTTTTAGTGTTACAACTTTCCACACATGCTGGAGCTGGGCATTCCTTTGCATTGCAGAAACGTGCAAGACCTCTAATCCAGCTATAGTGGATAACAACTGCATCAAGCACACCATGAGTTTTTGCCAAAGTACCAACATTCCTAAATGTGTTTTGTAAAACCTTAGTGTTAATTGACTTGTCCAAAATAACAATGTCCTCTCAGTCCCAGAAAAATGGGAAAATGTCTTTGTTACCTCAGCATTCTTCCTCACCAAGAGCTACAAAGCAAGAGAAAAAATTCATAGTAACTGTGCTTAAAATCTCATCATTTGGACCACGCAAAGTGAACTGAACAATTGTAAACTGACATATGGAAAGCTGACCTGAATGGAAAACAGATATATTTTTCAGTCACTTATTCTCTGAGTTGGAAAATTTGAATTCCAAACTACAGATAAATGTAACCACTAGCAACTATTTTTTTTTTTTAATACCTTATAAAGATGAATAAATGAATTTTCTACTGGCTGGGGAATGCTACTACTAAAATGGGATAGTATAATTTAAAGGCACTCTGCAACAAGCAAAGTCACATCTTATTTCAGTTTATTAATTTTACTTGTAAATTTTCACCAACACACCATAACTAAACTGCTTACAGGATACTTTAATCATTTGCCAGTCACAGTCAAATAAGTGAGGTCTCTGGGTAGGCAGTTTGCCTTGGATTTGAATCCAAATGACAGAATTATTTGGATGTATCACAATTAAGCCTGTCCAGTTGTGATGGCCATTTAATGAGCTTCAGCAAGGCAGAAGGGAGTTAGCTCTACCTGTCTAAGCAGGAGTTTAATATGCCATAAAGCTAACAGGATAAATAATTTAAGTGCTGAAGTATTACAAAGCCAAGACTTTCCCACTGCCTCAGTAACATGGATTGTCACACATGGAGACAGCCATTAGAAATCCAACCAGTAACAAATTGAAAAAGAGCAGATCACAATATCTGACTGCTCAACAGTTACAAACGTGCTGTCTTCCTTCACAGGAATGTCTTGTGGTTTGAGATAGTTGTAACTCGCACCTGACACTTTTCTAGCTCTGCCTAGAAGTCTGCTCTCCTGTGTCGTGTTGCTAGAAGGCATGGTCCTGGGGAAGTCAGTGAATGAATGAGTGAAGACAATGAGCATCTCAGAGAGTTGTGTAAGAAATCATACACTGCCATATTTTAAACAGAAAACTCAAACGATTCCTATCAGACAATAAATTAACCCAGTGGGGAGTTCTGGCTTCTCCATGCAGAAAATGACTTTATTCTTAAGAACAGTTGGACATTGCAGAGGTGGTTGTGTTTCATATCATGAGCTGTAAATGCAGGCCCATCTGTAAAGGATTATCATGGGGACTCTCTGTCTTTAGCAAGGCAATTATGCAGTTGGTTACGTTCAGTAATGCCCTGAAACCTAGCTTTAGGACACAGTCAAGGTCCTCAACCAACAGAAGTTGGTCTTTTCAGTGCCGAGCAGGAATGAAGTTGGCAGCACTGTGCTAGAAGCTTCCTCTGTCAATTATGACATGGACCAGCTAAAAGGAAATGGAAATTATGCTCGAAATAGGGAAAAGCATGGAGGGGAGGGATAAAAGGACCGTCCACCTTTAAGAAGGAAATGTGAAAATTAGCCCTGAGTTATAGTCCTCCAGGAATTGAGGGAGAGTATGATTTTTACATCTGCTGAATTTTCCAAGTGCTCTCTTCTTTCCAGTGACAGAAAAAAAAAAAAAAAAAAAAGCAGCCCACCCCAAAATTCAAAGACAAAATATTTTTCCACCACCATAAAAGGTTCACAAGTTATGAGGTAATTGCATTAGCACGCTGAAAAAAAAAAAAGAGCGTGCGAGAAATCCTGATTGCCATTTCTCTCTTTAAAAGGAATTATTTTCCAATACCTGAGCATGCCCAGAGGAGCTAGTCTCTGAGCAGCTGTGAAACAGAACCTTTTTACTTCAGGGTTAGTGCAGGGAGCTCATTAGCACAGCCTCAACCCTCAGCTAAACAGCCTTGTTTGCATATTGAAGCAATAGAATGTGAAGGTGTTAAAAAGGAAGAATTGCAGCCGCTACTCCTGACTGACATGTCTATCTGGGCTCTTGTATTTACAAGAGAATAACGAAGCTGCCCCAAAGCCCCTACTGGGCCTGATTATTATGCAGAGGCTTCTTAGATTATGTATAATTGATATCCATTTTCCCTCCAGCTAACCAATGGCAGCTCTCAGGAGGAATGCTCGCTCTCCTGCATCTTACCAAGCAAGCAAACACTGGAAATTGCTATCTTTTACTAGGCTTAATAATTTTTAAAGACCAAAAATTGACATTTACATTTTTTGGAAGCACAGATGACTGCACTGTTGGTGGGGTTTTCCAGCTAATAACAATCAGAGAGTGGAGACATTGTATGTAAGAGTGATGTTGGTCTGAGAATAGGTTTGTGCATCATTTCTATATATTTATACACACACACTCAGTGAACTAATTGTGTATATGTCCCAGTTCTTCCACACATTAAAAATACAGTAACAAAAAGCAAGGGTAAGTTCTGAAAGCTTATTTTGTGCCATTTTTGTGAAAGATTTGCAAGGTGAGTGATGCAGGCAAGGACATTCCTTCAATTACATTTACTGGCCCCCTTTCTGTACTTGCATTAGTTATCTCCATCCTTACAATTTAGGCCAAATGTTCAATTCCTAAACCTGACACAGGCATGAAATTGAGTAGTGCAGTGCTCATATTTTATTGTTCAAACAGTTCTCTGCTTATCCAAGAGAAAATCCCATTGAAGTTTTTCCTCAAAATGGCATATTGCATTTGGCCTTTAAATTACAAAGCGGTTATGAGATAGGGTTTGTTTGGGGTTTCTTTTTATTTCATTGGTCAATTTTAATTTTAATTTTTTTCCTCTGGTTCAGAGCTTTTGAAATAATGTTTGTGGGGGAGGATAGGCCACAATAATTTTTAAATCTTTGTCAAGAAAGAGCTGATCTTGCAAATGAAATGCTAATAGCTCAAGATAAACAAGCAAGGTCTGCATAACCCTCTAAATATACTGCACTTCAATCCTGACCTTCAGCCTTTTTGCTGTTTTGGTCCTGGATATCTCTTTGGCACAAACTGTCAGTTGCATGGAGAACTTTTTTTATCCCTGCAAATAGTTGCCAGAACAAGGATGCGTCCAGTCCAATCATTTGCATGTCACCTTTCTCTCTAGAGGTGAAGACCTAGCTCACTAATCCTTTCTGCTACCTACCCTTGGCATAATTTTAATTTTAATCTGCTCTCTGAGGAGATGCACAAGAAAATGCAAGGAATATTAATATATGGGCTGAATTGGGTTGAATGTGAAAAGGTTCCTCAAATTGCTGAGGTATATACCCACTCAAAAGTATAGCCATTATGAGTGCACTACACCCACTCTCTGCACAGAGCAAGTCAAACCATCAGAGAGGAAGACCCTAAATTAATTGAACCACTTATAGCACCTGAATCACTACCAAAAATCTATATACTGCTGCCATCCACCGAAGAGCCTAAGCAAAACTAGATGATAATAATAAGCAAGGTGCATACAAGCTTTATTACAGAGCTGATTTTTGTTCCAGCAACTTTTCAGAAACCAGAGTGTAGTCACTAAAAGCTGAACAGTTTGCAGCTGCCCTTACCTTAGCATAACCACCTTTATGTCACAGAAACATAAATAGACAGAAAACGATGGTAACAAAAAAACGTCTTGCCTAAAGAAAAGGCAAGTCCCAACAGGCAGCCATTCATCTGATGATCTCCTGACCTGTATTTAACAAAACCTACACACCAGTACTGAAAAAGACTGAAGTCAGTCATTGCAGAGTTGCACCTTTGGCCAGTGGACCACAGGACTGCAGTATGCACTACCAGACAAGGATTTCAGGCCACATAATTACATTCCAAGCAGTATCAGTCCTGCACTGACCACATAGATCAGTTAAGAGATGCAATAGGTCATCTTTTTATAAGGGAAGTTTCTGCTTTTTATGTAAGCCTCTGCAAAATGGTCACTGCTGTTCTGCAGACAGCTAACTGGTCACAAAGGTCTGTCTCTCCACCTCCTTTCAGGTGTTAACTTTCATTAAAAGAAGCTTTAATTAAATATTAATCTATTACTTATTTATTACATAGTGCTTTTCCATGCCAAAAACTGCTGAGCTTGCCATACAGATACTATTTGATCTCCAGGAGGAAAGGAAGAAGGCTGTGTGTCAGTGAATGGGAGCGGAGCATGATCTATATTGAGACGCAGCCCACACTGTGAAAGACTTTGGGTCGTATCCAGTATTTACTATAAAGCTCAAGGCTGTCTCTATTTTAGGGCATATGTGTGCTCTCCACTTCTTCAGTATGTGATTCGGAAGTGCTCCTTCAAAGTACTTGTGGCATTTTGCTGCCACCTTTCCTTGTTATCAGGAGGACGGTTCCACCTTTGCTTTTACATTCACTCTTACAAACACTGAAGCACAAGCTCTCTTTGACTCCCACCAGAGACCAAATGGGGCTACGATACTTTCATTTTTCTTCACATAGAGCCACCTCAGTGCTTCAGGTTTGGAGTCTTCTTCTCCAGGTCTCTTACATGAAGAGGGAGCGTGCCTGGCCTGATTTGCCAAGTACTTGTATAAGCTATCAGTAGAGACAGGGGCTGGCTTTAGTAACACAAAACCTTTCCTGTGAGCACCTGACTCTACTCATCCTTTCTTTTGTTCTATAAGCCTAAAATGAAGACACAAAGCCATCCTTCTGGAAAGCATACCCTGTTTCTCAGCATGTTTTTCCTGAGGAGTGATATATTGAATACTAATGTTTTTCTTCTGTAATGTAAAATACCTTCCAAAGTCCATTTAGTATCATCACAGGGAGAAAAATTGTGCTAACTGGCAAAGGTCATAATCAGTAAATATGCAAGCTGATGTATAGAATACAGCTTTGGTCCAGTTTGATAGATGATCCATCAACAGTAATTAAGAAACAATTATCAAGGTTTGGCCTAGGAAAGCATTTAAATATTAACTTATATATGCAGACGTATTGAGTTTAAAAGGCTCACTGAGAATCTAATTATTTTTTTTTTCTTTTTCTTTTCCATTTGCTTTTATTTCAGACCAGATTTTACTCACCCTGTGTTGATAATTCCTTTTCTAGATCCAGGGGAAACCAAGGCATGCAGTCATACATTAAAATCTATATTTTTAAATCAGCTCTGCACCACATTTTTCTATTTATTCTCTGCTTATCACTTTCCTTGGTAGTAATAGGGATCTTTTGAACCACAGCTTCTGTGCCACACCAATGGCACATGGCACACAAATGAAGCCACAGCATGAAAAAGACTGCAGGACATGATTATAGCAAAGAATAATTGAAGGTCCAGAAACCTGTGGTCTAGAATAAATTTTAGCCTGCCACTCAGTGTGTTCTGCATTCATTGCTATTCAGTGGAAGTGCCATACACAAAGACAACAAAAAGTTTACTCCTGGCACTAGAAATTTTCACCCACAAGAAGGCAAAAACAGTCCAAACTGAAGACAGAATAACTGCTGGAATGAATATTTAATGACTGCTTCAAGAGGCTAGCACAGAGAGGGAGGAGAACAAAGTCTGCCCTTCAAAGACTGCTCTTGTGTAAGGTCAGTACAATTTGTTTTACAACTCTATTGAAATATAACATAAACTCCCTCTTTATTAGACAGATAGATCTTCGCTTTAATTTGGTGCTACAGCCAGCCTGACACTGTAAGGCACCAGAAATTTTCTGCATCCTAAAGAAATAGGCTATATTTTGACATAAGCACAGAAATACTGGTAGTCTCTACAGTAGCTAAAACTCTTATTGTTTCCTACTTCATCTTAGTGCCTCGTAAAGTGTTCTCAAGAAACTAAGTGCCTCAGAATTGACATAATTTTGTGTACAGGAATCAAAAGGCAATACAAGGAGAGAAAGCAGTGCTCTTTGTAAGGACAATAAAAGTACAGCAATGTAAGACCATCACATCTTCCAGGGCAAGACGCTGCAATTTCAAATCCTAAGAATCTGATTTTGTCCATAAAACATAAGTCCAAAAGTTTTCTAGGTGCTATAAACAGTCCCTTATTTATTTTCAAGTCTGTTAGTCTTTCTATCTTTCATGCCTATCACTGGATTTTTCTTAATTTCCTGCCAGACCAGCTCTACACATAGAATACCACAGAGACAAAAGAAAACTTCCACAGCCAAGAGTTGTTCGCTTGGGCTGCTTTGTTCCTCAGAAGCCCTTTTTCAGGCAGCACCTCATTGCTACAACAAATTAATCACCAAAGCCCTGGCCTGCTAATGAAGTGCTATGGATTTGCAAAAGCTCGAAAGGCATTACGTCTATTACCTGAAAGAAAAATGAAGTGAGTGCTCAGCACAGGAAAATTAGCACAGCAGCGCTGTCAGAGGCCACTCTTCCTCTGGAGCAGTTCCTAGGGAAGTGAGCAGGCCCAACATTCTGACAGTTCATTTTTGGCCTGGGCCAAATCATCATCTCTATGGTTGTACTTGAAATCTAAAAAGGCAGATATTACATCACAGCTTCATAGATCTTGAGGTGTTGCTTTTCCACAGGTTTGGTGAAACAAACACTTCTGAAAGACTGGCATTGGCATGATGTTTGTTAGCACTCAGAGAGGCTCAGATTGCAATATAAATTACTCACTAGTCTGTTTTCATCCTCGCTTTTTCTAAGCCCATTATAACTTTTATCATGTTCTGAAGGAGTAACTGTGATGTTTATGCTGTTATCCAACTGGGTAAGTTAATTGTGCTCTACTTTACCTCCAAACATTTTTGCATTTTGCCATTGATGACAGTTCTGTAAAACAAGACAGACAGCATCTCCAGGCAATGGGCTGGACAGATGTCTTTGGCTTTAAGCTATAACAAGGGGATGGGAAAAATGAATAAATATGGCATTTCCTAAGTCCCAGTGAAATGCCCTACAGAAACATTCAGCATATGTCTCCTCTGACCTGAACGCTCAATCTAAGCCTGTTTCAACGTTCAGTCTCTTAATGCTATGCTGAGAGACTTCCTCTGCTCAAGTTCCACAGCTGTTTGGAAAGGGAAAGCCAGCAACCTCTCAGCAACATACTGATGTTGGTCCAAGCTCCTACTCATGAAGATGGATCAAGCAGAAGAAAGCATCCACCACCAAATACACCAGCTCAGTTCTTGCAGAATGGATACTTTGAGACTGAGCCAGAACTTGGCTGCTTACAAGAGTAGGCATTGCCATAGGAGCTGTCATGACAATGCTGCTCTGAATTCACTGAAGTTACTCTAATTTTCTTGAAATTGCAGTTACTGCAGCTGAAAGCAGAATCAGTGCCAAGTAGATTGTATTGTCCACACACAGATCTTGGGGGCTCAGCAGAAAACAAATTAATCCTCTGACCTTTTTATTGTAAATTCAACTCCTAGCAATAAAATGGGGAGAAAATTAAGAGTGTGAGGTTTCCTATTAAAGCATCACCAGGCATGACAAGTGCTGAACAGGTATGTAGAAATTAGGACCTATTACCTCTAAAGCACATTGCAAAGGGCAATCTGTAGGTATTCAGGACAGCAGCAGACTTTCAATGATTGATCCCATCCTCCAACTATGAGAATGTTATCAAAATCACCTTTGCATATCACACCTTCACTCAAGCCTCACCACAATGACCTTCTCAGTATCTCTCATTTTATTAGTTAGGATGTATTCATGTGTGTTGAATCAGAAATCTATACACTTTTTATACTAGAAACACTGAGCTGGACTTTCTCTAAGCCTTTTGGAGGTTGCCATTGAGAGAAATAGCCATAATACTTAAACAGGTGGGACAGCTATTTAAAACAACACAATACATGTTTTCACAATAATTGTCAGAAAACCTTCTGTATTTTTAAAAGTATGGTTTCATAAAAGAAATTTGGGGGGAAATGAGAAAAATAATTTAAAAAAAAGCTCAGACTGTGTTCTAGAAATGAAGTCTGGGCACAGACAAAGATCTGCTAGTTGCAAAACACTCACCCCACGAGAACTAACAAGCAGCCTAAATAAAAGAATTAGCATAGGTAGTAAGGTCTTTCCTGAATGCAAGGTAACAACAAACCTTTATGTAGGGAACTAGTAATCCTTTTAACCATCACTCATCAGTTCATTGATATTTGTCATAGCAGAAAGCAACTGAAGCATTTCAAAGAGTGTTGTTTCAGAATTGCTGCCAGAAATCGGAGATGAAGGCTTTTCATTATCAGCATGGAAAACACAAATATAGCATAGGCCTCCTAGTGTAAACTAACAGTAGCAAGTGAGAGGCTGAAGATCAAATGACTTTTTTTGTGCCGTCCTATCCTTCTTTGATTTTGTAGTTCCTAAGTTTGAATCACTAGAAAACAAATGTTGGTCCCCTGCTTTAGCATCAGTGTTTGTCTGGCATCTAACAAAATAAGAGTTTGGTCTGTGGTTACACTTCTAGGCATTACAAGTGAACAAATGATAAATGTAATCATTCATTAAGGAGGAAATCTTTCTATTAATCTGTTCTGACAGGTCTTTCAATAAACCTCAGGCCACCATTAAAAACACAAATTCTATGAGGAAGACTCTATCAACAAAAAAAAAAAAAATTATAACCAGCTCCAAGAGGAAGCTTTGACCTACAAAATCGGAATCTGCAAGGCGGAAAATCAGAAAGTTCATTTCCATGTTAAAAAGTAGTTACAGGACCTGTGCTGATGAAGTTAGGATGGTTTACAGATACAAACATGACAAGTTGTGCAGGGGAAAATTACATTTTCACATGAAAACAATTTTTATAATTAAAAAAGAGAAACAGATGAGTTTTCCTGCACCAAAAAAAAAAAAAAAAAAAAAAAGACCACGTTCTCCAGAGTGGGATATTATTCTTTGTGGTTACAAATCCTATTGCATTTTCATCTTTTGTTCTTCTTAGTTACTTCCACAGAGCATAAATATTTATCCCATTGACTCTTCCAGCTCCCTGGAATTGAATGCCATCTTCCATGTAAAAAAAATTTTGTTTATAGAATATGCTTTGCTTGTAACAACACAAAAACCTTTTTATATCTCTATTACAGTAGGCATATTATGTCTTTTCTATGCTGCTTTTGCCTAATGAAACCCTTCCCAAAATTGTGCCATGTGTTCCACATCCTTAGCGAGAAGAATTCTTGCATTAAAAGCTTTGTTACCTAAATAAAGAAAACAAGGAGAGAATGAAAAAGTGGGCATGTTACAGATGGGGAACTGAGACACACAATGATTTCCTCAAAAGTATTTTCCAAAGACATACAATAAATCAGTGGCAGAAGGTCTGATCCCTTATTCCCTATTCAGCCTCAAACCCTCCTTTCTTTCATTATTTCCTCTTTGACATGATATTACTTACTCACACACATGAGTATGATAACTATCACAACTATGGTACTATACTATTATAGAGCACTAAGGATGAATAAAAATGAGGGTTATGGACTACATCAGTCATACTGTGCTTTCAAATGTCATAGATCTCCACCCATAACAGTACTGCATCACTGTTTCCATAGGAACAAGATAACAAGAGCCACTGGTGTGTGCTTCTGTCTCTGAAAGAGTCCAGCCCCAAGATGAGAATACCATATTGGACTTTGCAAATGCACTCTGAATTGTGCTTTTTATGCAAAAAAAAAAGAACTCTGAAAGATGTACCACCTTGAATAGTGCAGTTATTTCGTTGGATTGATAGCAACGATGTTAAACAGGTTGTCAGGTGTGACAATGGGCTGAAAATGTGGGGGGTTTACACAACAGGAGCTACTGAGCAACAGATTCACATGACAACTTTTAAAATGTATACATTAAATTGACATTAAATTCAGGAAGGACCTATGGAATGGTAATGATATATAAGGTTGGGGGGGGGAGGGGAGGGGAGGGGCAGAAACAGAAAATTTGAAGAATAGAGTTGTCCTCAAAATACACCTAATGGCTGAGGAAAAAATATGATAGAAGCTTACTCAGAGTACAGATATAAAGGTGGCAAGAGAGGTGTCTGCCTACCCCAGCAGCTGAGATCTGGGAGGTGACAGAAGAAAAGCCCAAACAAGAGGACATAAAGCTACAGTGGAGCCGAAAAATAGACCAGGTATGATGACCAAGGAGCTGACTTGTGTGAAGTGAACAAAAACCTGATGAGAATATGTACATGGAGACCACAGGATGGAAGAGAGGGAATGGTACTGCAAAGAAAAAGTTGCATGCCCATCCAGCCCCAGGAACCAGTTCCACCACTCCTAAAAATCTGGCCTGATGTAGGACAATCCCACACAAACTTCTTCCTGCTACTGAGCTACAAAGACCACCACACAAGCTCACTTCCTATCCTATTTTTAGAATGTGTTTCAGGATATTAGTTGTTTCCCAGAACAGTTTGAAATGCAAAATGCAAATGGGTTGTTAAACATGGGGAATTTTCCGACTGCCTCTGTCTGTGGCAAGAATGTGATTGAAATACTGTAATGTGATGTGTTCTTATCATGCAGTTACTTTTTTCATAAATTTTGGCTGTTTATATATTTTTGTCTACCTTTTGATGTCTACAGGTTAAAGTAATTCAAAAGTTTTGTGCAGTTGGAAAAGCCTCCCTCTGACTTCTAGAGACAGGCATGGCTGGGCTTGTATTATCCTACCCTATGTATCCCTTTTAGTGGTTCAGACTTCAAGGGGCTGACAGCATTTCTTCATTTGATCAATAGCCTGAACAGTTGCTCTGTGCTCTAGCACGTACAATGGAAGGGGCCCCAGCAGTGCTACCTCTCTCAAAATATAAATTAAGACTGAGACACTTCTTTCCATGCCAGCTCTTCATTTGTGTTGAACGTCACCACATTCAGACGGGAGCTCCACGCCACCACACTGAAGCAGCAGCAGTCCCTCACTGATGAGGTCAGCAACCACAGGAGAGCATGAAAAGGGGACTTTAATCAGTCAGTCCATAACCAGTCAAGGAGAGATTAAATTGCCTCCACCAAAACACTGGCCAACCCTCACCACAAGAAAAGTCTTCAGTTAAATGGTTTTTTCTCCTCTCAAAACTTTGCTTCGCATCATTTGTGAGAGGAACCTGGGGAAACCTTTGTCAAATCGTGAGATCAGGGGATAGACTTGGGTAAAAGTATGAAAGTGTAGCTCTGTGGTCTATGGCGCAATATTTTTCCCCATAAAATAACCTGTTCTCCTATTCCTGTTTCATTCATGCTGGAGGATACTCGAGTGGCTGTAATGAGACAGGCCTGAGAGAGAGAATCGGAGATGTAGACTGCGACCTGTGTTTCAGCAATAATACTTCTCAGGGGCTGGCTAAGCTTCTGAGTTTTAAACGCCACTCACTTATTGAAGGAAAATAACTGAAGTGAAGATGAGTATAAACACATATCTGAACAAAAGTGAGATTTTCACCAAGTCATCCAGTGATCTCACTCCTCTCTCTGTGAACTGGTCTTCTGACCTGCCCTGTGAGAGCTTTTCTTCTTCCTCCCTCACTGCCAGATCTGAGTGTCCTTTTCATCCAGAGGTCTCAGCCATTTCAGATCACCTGCTCTACAGCTGACTCTTGCTCTGGTACTGCTCAGCTTTCTAGGGAGTTCAGAAATGACCTTATGTTTTACAGAATTGATATGAGCTTTCAAACACAGCAAGAATTTCAGTATCCACTGTATATAGCACCTGCACATAACATGACATGTCAAAAAACTCTGCAGAATATACAGCGTATATATACAGAGTATTCAGCCTTCGATGCATACAAGAGCAATAACCAGCAAGGAATCTATCTCCTCATAGGGACACAAGAAATGTGAAAACCTGGTAAATGCTGACGGGGCAAAACTTTCATCAGAAAAGTGACATAAGCAGTCTTTATGGTCATGCTGACAAATTACAGGTGCTGGGATTTACTGTGGAACTTTTCTCCCTTTGCCTTGCGAAGGAACTTGCTAGAAGTCAGCAAGAGGACTCTAGCCTCTAACTTTAATTTGCCTTTACAATAATAAAATATAACAATATCTTTTAAAGGGAGACTGATCAGATTTCCTGGATGAGACAGGTAAAACAAAGCCTTTCAAAAGAATTTCAGTCCTCCATAGAGGGAATTTGAAGGGGATGCTTTTGTAGAGTGTTTTGTTTTACTTAAGGGTGTTTTTGGACAGTCTCCCGTGAGTTGCAGGAGGTCACTGAATTACACTGACTCAGTATCTATTCCCAGACAGTTACTTTTCTCCTCATCACCTCTAAATGCTGGGATTGGATCTGCTCCTTGTGGCACATCAGACCCCTGAACTAGTGCTCCAGCTCCTACCTTGCTTATTACCTGTGCTTCATCCCTTTCTGTTAGGAAAAGTATAACTTTTATTTTCTTCCCAAATGCTCCAGCTGCAGGCAGAATAACATAAAGCAGATTTCCTTTATACTATTACAGTACATAGGATGTGCACAACAAAATGAAACAAACTGTATCAGGGTCCCTGGCATGGAAGAAGACAATCTCTTCCTTCTACAGGACTCCCACTTGTGAGTTCACATTATCTATGACCTCTGGATGCAAAACTTGCACTGCTAGATATCCACAGTCCAGTAGTGACCAAACAGACACCAAAAGGTTTTCTTCATAATCAGCTAGAAGGAAACAGGCACCATAGGATGAAATTCATCCCTCAAATGTTAAATGCTTGGTTTAGGCTGAGATAAGTAAAATCTTACTTTTCAGGGCTTGAGGGTCATTTGGGAGCATTACATTCACTTGATTTCCTCAAAGCAAGCCAGACATCAGTGGATCAAAAATGCAAACTATATGGCAGATATTTACTTCAGGAAGATGTAAAAATAATTGGAGGTTTAATTCCTCCTTTTGACCATGGCAGGGTTATTAATGGCCTAAATGGTCTAGGGCACAGTCCTCTGGGAGAAATAACACCATGTGATGAAAAATACCATCTAGGGAACACATTAAGAGAATGAGAAAAATATTTTAAGACAGTTTAAAACCTGCCAGGTGTGGAACACAAAGTACTCAATCTGTATATACTTCATGTTCTCCTTCAGTAACAGGGCACTTTCTTCAAAGGTAAGAAATAAAGCTTTAAATCCACAGAATTAAGGAACTGAACTCTGGTTTTCCACATGCTGGTCAAAAGCTGCAACTAGTGAGCTACTGTACAAATGGAAAAGAGTGCTCATACTTTCCAGCTTTGTTAAATGGGGTGGGGGTGGGAGAAGCCAAAGTAAAAACAGTTGCTCCATTTTTACAGTCCCTGATCTATCAAGCACTTTGAGATGATAGGGACTCTACAAAATATCTTAAAATGAAATTCTGGAGTATTCAAAAGTTATTCACTGCTGAAATTCTCACCTTAAAAGCCTAATTTTTGTAAATGTGGGAATAAAAATGGACAATTCTACAGTATGCACTGACATTCTTTCAAGAACAGAAAAGCAAGACATTCTTTCCTATTTTTCCTGGCATACACAGGCTTCAGAACTGAGATTTCTACCACAGTGTAGCAGCAAGAAAAATCAAGGAGATTTATCCAACCTGACAAACTGCAGACTCTAGCAAGAGGAAAAGATGGGAAATATTTTTAGTTTGGGTTTGGTTTTTTTTGCCTTTCTTTTTCCTTTGCTTTGGTGGTAATTTTTTTCCTCTAGATATTGGAAATGAGCAGAGCAAAAGGAGAGGTGGACTGGAATTCAGAAGAAATGAGGCTTTGATCTTAAAGAAGGTAAAAACCAGAGCGCAGACTGCACACACATCACTAGGTCAGGGGAAGTGATGTCACACTCATAATGAGCAACAACAATACTTCTGGGAGGGGAAAAAAAAAATCTTCAAAAATTCCTCCTAGATATTAAATCAAGGGCTATGTTTGCATGTTAACTGCCTCCAAGCAATCTTTATATTAAACTACTTTAGGTGCAAGACTTCCCCAGCATGTACAGGGCCAGTGTTTAGGAAAGTAGGGGCTTTCCAAGCGCCTGAAAAGATTGTCTGACTGATTGCCTGTCTACAGGTTTTCTTTTAAAGCTATTTTGAGTATATGATCCCATCCCATCTATTTAGCTCAGGAACCTGTCAATTACACGCTGCTTAATTGAACTCTCGGATACTGTAGGATTGCAAGCCACAAAGCATACGAACAAAAACTGCGCAGAAAGGGCTTTCTGCTGTGATTTTTCACTCTTCAAGTGCAATTTGAAAAGGTCAAATTTCAGATTGCACAACCCCATTGAGACTTAGGGACTAAAGTGGGACAATCATCCAAAAAAAAAAAAAAGGGAAAAGGAAAAAAAAAGCTGTTTTTTTTTTTTTCTTCCCCTTTTGAAAAGCAAGAGGAGGTCTTTAATACCAGTTACTTGCTGGGGCTGGTAGGAAGATCTGGGGGTGGGGAGAGGACAATGAAAATTGAAAAAGGGAAACATATGAGTCAGTTTTTGTGCTGCTGAGCTAGTAAATGGATGAATGACTGACTGTGTGACATCTCCTTTAGAGACACTTTGCAACCCTGATTTCTCCTGTTTGATTTTCTCTCTTCAAAGAGAAAATACGGGATGCCAAACAGATTTAGGGGCTAAACAAGGGAAAACATCACTGGAATCTATTTTACAAAAGGCTAGAAATAAATTGTGTATTTCACAATGGCTGGACTGTGATTCTGAGCCAAAGCCCCCTGAGGTTAAGTGAAAACCTCCTCAATTTCCACAGACTTTGTGTCAGAACCTAAACCACACTGTTGTACAGAAATAACAGTGGCAGCATCCATCTTGATATACACTAAATTAAACTACCTATTTCATCACCACAGAAACATACTTACCTTTTCTCCATGTTTATTGATTGTTTAAAAGTGTGACTTCACATGGTGTAAATCCTTGGGACTCCACCAACTCCGGTGGAACAGTGACAGTTTGTTTCAACAGGGAGATCTGAACCAAAGAGAAGGAACTGCACAGAGTATCTGGCCATCCATGCTCTTAAATGGTGTGAAATATGACTGGGCAAGCTCATCATTTCAGCTGATGAGCAGTTACTCTAAGGAAGAAAAAGCATCTAACCACATATGCTCGTGTGGCTTGCAATTATGAATATCCCCAAATGGTGTCAGAACTATGCCTGGCACCATCTCTGATACTGAAGGGGTAAATGAGTGTTAATTCTATTGACCTTGTTTGCAGAAGCTCTTCCATCCTGGGAGCATGAGTGGCTGTCAGGCAGCACACTTCACATAGCTCTCTATAGAATGTTTTTCTTTTTAGTGATTTTTTTTTTTTTTAACCTGAGGCATTTCAGTTGAGTAACTTCAGCAATCAATTTTGGTCCAAAGCAGCATGGGATTCAGTCACAGAGAAACAAGTATTCACATGCAAGCTTGTTATTAAAGTGCCAGGGAGAAGAGCAAGTCCACAAAAGCTTAAGAAAGAGGAATCTGAGTTGAATCATCACAGAGTGAGGTAAATTACTGGCCCTGTAATTAGCCTTTTTTTGGAGGTCTCTCCAGTTGTTAATCTCTTTGCTGGATATAATTGCTTTCTTGAATCTAATTTAATCCAACATTTTTTTAAGAAATCATCATGCAGTTCTAGTGTCTACATAAATTTTTTGAAAGTAAGGAAACTACCTAATATAAATTAGACTCTACTGAAACAATTAGTCATGAGAATTTTGTTGGGAAGGGTTGAGCCTGGGGGGTGGGGACACAATATTTTATTTACACAGTGCATTAAGAGCAGTTGTATTTAAAATTTCACTAGTTTGGGAGTATTCACTGCATATGGAGAGTGAGTCAGTGCCAAATCAGAACTGGATACATGCCAGGAATGAGACCTGGGGGTTAGACATCTGTAAAGAGTTGGATGGGATGGAAGACAAACTTAAAACACTTCTGTTCATTACACATCTAGGCTATTTCCTAGGCATTCATCTAGATCTGAATTTCTGGACCAAAATCTCTGTATCTAAAGATGGACATTTGCATATTTTGCAGTGCACAGAAACTTTGTTGGGTCCCAGAAGGGCTAACTTAACCTGAACATACACTATTGAAATACCCAAGGGTAATCACTTCTTATCTGACCAAGTCTGGGATAGAAAAAAAAAATATATATATCATCCAGGTGTCTAGGACTTCCAACACTACCAGGAATTACCTCATTATCCTACAGCACTAGCCTCATCAGATAAAGAAAAGGCAGGGGGTGGGGAAGGACATGGAAACACAAGGAGAAGAGTAGATAAAAGGGAGCTAGGAAGAAGAAAAAAACATGTTCAGTTTAAATAGAGCTTGGAGAGGAAACAGGAGGTGAAAGACATAGTCGCCTGGGTTATGATTTATTCCCTCTTGTGATCTATGTTTGCAACGGATTGAAACGTGCTCTTGTCCTAATACTTGTTTACCAAGTGTGAAGGCAAGCATGAATAAGTTTAAGTTATAGGCAAAATATTATACCTATTTAGAACCAATCTCATCAAGCATTACTTTGTAAAGCCCAGTGAGCATGTCACCATTCTCCAAACGGTTACAACTGATTCTTCCCTGAGCCCCAGCTCAAGGAATGTGTTGGGTTTGTGTGCTACAATAAACATTTAAATGCATTACACTTTATGTAATCCCTTACATGAACACCATGCAAGCAATCATCACTGACTGAGCACAAGAAGAGAATCTGGGGTTAAATTAGGAAAGAGCAAGAGGGAAAGAAGACCAGAGTCAGATGCACAAACCAATGGAAATACATCCCTCTTCCTTTTTCTCCATTCACCTATAAAAGTAAGGAGAGAGAGCCAAGCTTGGAGGGGTAGCAGGAAAGAAGCAACATAATGAACAAAAATCAGTAGTAGCAAGTCTCCAAGGACTCATAAATAATTAGAATTGTTGACACATACTCTTTGCACACTGATTCCCATTTGTGGAACATTTTGCTCACTTTAAGAGACTTTCTAGACAGTTCATGTTTACATATCCATTTTAAATCCCATATTCACAAGTACAGGGCCATCTTTTCTACAAAATGTCTTTTGGACTGCTGAGGCTCCAGCAGTACATGTGAGTATTTACAATATCATCACAATTACCTCTGATAAAAGAGATGTTTGAAACTAGTCCAATGTACTCAAGCATCCAGCTACCTTTGGGAAAGCAAGAGTATACTCAGATATCATCTTTGAAATACAGCCCTGTGTCTCCTACATACAGCTGAAAACCTGCCACTTCAGCAATGAAGCATGACAGCTGCTCAGAAGCACACTACAACTCTCCATGACATTCTCTTCCCTTGGTTATACCCTCAGTCTGCACCTCAGTAGCTCTGTACTTATGGAGCTTTCCAAACATATTTTAACTTGTATGCAGAGGAGAAGTTTATGGCATAGGGCCATCAAGTGATCCATTGCTAAACACACTCCACCCCCACCACCCCCCAGCCATGATCACCAAATTTGGACTTTTATAGACTTCAATGAAATAATTAATTCACATGTGCACGTACAAATAATATCATCTGCACAAACAAAAGCTGGAGGATAACTGGCAAGACACAGTGTGGAAAAGATCCTAACTATTAGAATGGAACACAAACAAGCAGTGAAATCCTACCTTTGTATAAGAAGCAATCATGAGATGGAGACATTTAAACAGGTGAAGCAGAAGCTGCACACAGGCAAAGCAAGATAAAGACTTCAATCACCATATCCTGACAGCTGGCAGATCTTTAGCCATTTCCTGGGCTAATGATGTAACCATGAAGATCCCCACATCCTCCTCTTTTGATGAAGCTTTTATTTGCTGAGCACAGCATTATAGGGTATGGAATATCCCTATGATTGCTCTGGGGCAAATGTTCTGGTGATGGCCAGCTTCTTGTTCATCCTCTGCTTGCTGAGGGAGGCAGAGTAAGAGAAAGAGGAAGCCCTGAAACACTCTTCAGCAACAGACAAAACTGTCCCTCCCAAACCATCCCTCCCAAACCAAACAGCAGTAGCATGTGAGCTACTACTGAGAAAATCAGCTCCATCTCAGCCAGACCCAATGGGATGGGACAGCAGTTGATTAGGAGATGGAAGCAGCTGGTGTCTTGTATCTGGTGTTGCAGTCACCTGTTGTGATATGCTTCCAACAGACATCACAAGGCACAGAGACCTGGGGCTGTTTAATCTGGAGAAGACTGAGAGGGGATCTTATGAATGTTTACAAATATCTGAAGGGTGGGTGTCAAGAAGAAGGGGCCAGGCTCTTTGCAGCGGTGTGCTGAGATAGGACAAGGGGCAATGGATGCAAACTGGAACATAGGAAGTTCCACCACAACATGAGGAAAAACTTCTTTGCTGTGGGGGTGGTGGAGCACTGGAACAAGCTGCCCAGAGAGGTTGTGGAGTCTCTTCTCTGGAGATCTTTCAAGACCCATCTGGATGTGTTCCTGTGTGACATGCCCTTGGTGATCCTGCTTTGGCAGGGGAGCTGGATGTGATGATGTTCAGAGGTCACTCCAACCCCATTCTGTGATTCTATGCTCAGTTAAAGAAAATGAGTCCATTTTATGTTAAACACACATAACATTCCTTCCACTGTACTCAGAGCTGGTAATCCTTTAGCTGGATCCTTCTGACCAGTTCAGGTTATTATCACATGTCAAGGAAAACGTCAACCAGCTGGAGAAATTCCCGGAAACAGAAATAAGAGTGAACTTCCAAAACCAGTGATCTAGCATAAGACTGCAAGAACAAGTCTTGCTTAATCCAGGAGGAGGAAGACCAGGAGGAGAGTTGATGACAGGGGGAAAAAAAATAAATAAAGTGAAAATATTGTAATAAGGGGGAATTTGGTTAGAGGCAAGAGAAATATTTCAGTGTGAAAGGCCAACTAAGCAATGTGTAACAGACCTAACAGATTTTCTTTACTTGTTGGAAATGTTAAGAAGGAGTAAAACCAAATAAAGGTGAGGATTGGATTTCTGTATTGATCCTGCTTTGGAACACATTTTTGCCAAGCATTTATCTCTATTAAGGGCATTATAATGTGAGTTGAATCTGAAAACTGAAAGCAAAATGATAGTCATAAGGATTCAAAATCACTCTACCTCGGCAGCATGCTAGTGACTAAACCAGGGGAATGGAAACTGGAGACAGATATGCTTTACACTGATTTTTCACAGCAGACTTCTACTTTCTCTCCAAATATTCCATTGCCCAAAAAGATCAGAGTTTAATTATCAATTACACCCACAATTTGTGAATGCCTTTGTGAAACATTTATGCCATAAGTCCCAGGTTTTGTACTGAGAACAAGATTGTGCCTCTTTAGGAATGCCAGGAAGTGCTGTGTGTGGCTTGATAGACTGAAAAATAGTGACAAATTGCCTTCTCAAAACTACTAAAGATGCACATTAGAAACCATTAAGAAAAGACAATAATATCACACAGTACAGGTGACATTTTTAGCTCCAGAATGTTCTGACCTGAATTTATCTTTATCTATGAAGGTGGAGTAATCTCTGGGGACTTTACTGAGCACAAAGAGGCAAAGTGATGTGTCCACAGTAAGTATAACTGTTATTCAGAAATGTCCTTCCTCAACTCTTTACTATGCCTGTTAAGCAATATTTCTTCACTCTATTTGCAGGCTAAGAGATCATGAGAATTAATCACTGTGATTTATTGTGTTTATAGATAAAATGTAGCTCACAGATTGTGTTTGTTACACCTGAGGCAGGGAGAAATCATACATTGCATCAAATCAAATGATTGTGGCTGTTCTCCTGCAAGCACATTTCTCACTGCTCAGCTATAAATAGTGCTCACAACACATGTGAAAAGGATCACGCTCCATTCTGAGGTGGGAAATAGCTGAAGAAAGCTGTTCTGATAAACAAGGCCTTCCTGAAGGCTGCCTGAATAATTGGCAGTGAGCACAACTCTGGAGTGCTCTGCTGACAAAAACTGTCTCACTCCTCCCTGCTACTACAGCAACACTGCATGTCAGGGAAAGCTGAGAGCACTAATATGGAAACTGAGGAGTTCTGGTGCCAGCCTTAGAAGGCTGCACACTTTAGCAAACCATCTCCTGGGTATGGCTCAGGAGTTCACTACAGCTCCCATCTCAGCTGCTGATAGCACCATGTCCTTGCCAGTGTTCATCACAGGCTCAAGGGCAGACACAACAGATGTGTTTTGCCAACTTAGAGATCCTCAAGGATGACAATTTCCCAGCCCCTTTCAGTACTCCTTTGTCTCACTGGAGTCTTCTCTGCTTAAGCACATGTTTTGCTGTACTATCCACCAAGAATATGGAGAACAAACCATTCTCTTTTTGCACGTTTCTTGATTTACTTTTGAACATCCTAGCCAAGGTCTCTATGCCTGTTAACTATATTTTACATAGTTCAAGATTGTCAAGTATTTGTATATCATCCTGTTCCAGAAAGTAGATGGAGTGCAGCAGGTCTGCTGCATTTAATCATTTGATGGAAAGCATGTTTAAGGGATCATAGAATCAACCAGGTTGGAAGAGACCTCCAAGATCATCCAGTCCAACCTATCACCCTGCCCTAAGCAATCAACTAGACCATGGCACTAAGTGCCTCATCCAGTCTCCTCTTGAACATCTCCAGCAATGGTGACTCCACCACCTCCCTGGGCAGCCCATTCCAATGGGCAATCACTCTCTCTGTGAAGAACTTCCTCTGCTCTGTTCAGCCATGTCACAGTGTCACACAGCACCTTCAGTACCTGCAGAGCACAGGAGCCTAACAGTCTCTTTTCCCTCTTTACCAATCACGTGTGTAGTGCTGACTGCAGCTGTGCCCCATGTCCCATGAAGTACCCTTACCAGGGTGCCTGGGAATTCTTTCTTATGGCATGAAGCCTTGTTTACATGAGGATAAAACAGGCCAGCTGACTTTGCCCTTAGCAAACATACCATGAAACAGATAGAAATATTGTTTGTCAGATACATTTAGTCTGCAAGCAAACAAGACAGGGCATATTCCTAATACCCCCTTTGGTAGTCTGCACAAGTCACCCTTCGGAGGTGCCCACTCCTTTCCACCAACTCTATGAGCAACACAGGCTCCTAAATTTTTTGTGCACTGGATCAAATCTCAGTCTGATATCAAAAGTAGACAGTGAATCACATCAGCATAGGAGGGTACCTCAGTATATGCAATATTGGAGCAAGATCATGCACAACAAACCTCCCACAAACGTTCAGGCTGGCAAAACTCAATGCCTCAAATACTTCCAAAAGAAGCAGCCCAGGCCTGACTGAAGTGAATTTATTCTCCAACTGCAAGTGAAAGCACAGGAAATATTTACAGTACTCAGTCTAATACTTATGATGAGGCATCTAAAGCAAAAGGCTGAATTCTGAGTCACTGGTAGGTATATGCACCCTTTCCATGGTTAAAATGGTTTCACAGTATAGATAACCCGTTCCTAACTTCTTTGGACATAACCAGATCTTCATAGAGATAACCTGTTTAGTTACCACTGATGTTTAGAATATGTTGTTTGTTTTTCTCTCCTTTTCATTTGACAGTTACTGCTTAAGAAAGGACTTTGATATAGCCCATCACATGCCTGAGGGTGTTTTTAAAGAGCAGTTTGTGGGGAGAGGAAGAGAATGAATACATGAAAATAAAGCCTGGTCTAAATTAGTCAATTACACGTTCCCAGATGTTTCCTTCTTGAGATCTCACATAGAGCAACTCCATTAGGACTCCTGTAGTTTAAGGTTTTCTGTTATCACTAAATCTTTCCTCCTTTTTCATAAGCAGATCTCATATTTTTCAGAGTCATGTTGTTTTCACTTCACATCATCCATACAAACAAATAAAGTATTCCCTCCCCCACAAACACAGGCACACTCACACACATATTCCTCTCTTTGGTCTGCATTGGCTTGGCACCAAAAAAAGATATGTGATTAAGTTTTAACAAGTGTCAAAGCCAAGTGGCTCACAGACATTTAGCTGGAGATCAGAATGTGGTTTAGGTGCTTTCTGAAATTCAAATTAGCAAGTGTCATTCTGCCTGCCTTCTCCCACACTTCAGGGAATGTTTGATCTGCAGAGAGAGAACGAGACACAGAAAACGAGCAAGAGAGAAACCCCCAGGATCCAGGGGCTCAGACTTCCCACTCCCCAGCTCTGCCACTGTCTCTGAGAGGATGTGAATAATTGAGGTTACTCTTGCTTACATGCCATATTGCAGGGTACTATTGTAGTGTGCTGTACACCCCATGCCCTCATAAATATTTAGGTCAAGGATTGCAGCACACAACAAGAGTGCAATTAACAGTTCAAAATGCTACCACTGAAAGTTATTTTTGACACCATCAGCTGGAAGTGATCCTTTGTTAAGTTATAGTGCAAGTCTATTATTTGTGACAGGATATCAATGCAGGAACAATCCCTCAGAGCACTGATCAGAAATTTCACAATCTTTTTTTGTTCACTAAAGTACACATTTTATAAAGGTACTTGTGGTCTTGTGTTACTGCTACATCCCTCAGAAAAAGAAGATGTTGCAAGGGAAAAAAAGAAGATCTAATATCTCATTATCTACATGAGTTCTTTATTGTTAAAATGCTAAATTTGGGTACTTTCTTTATAGGAAAAAAAAAGTTGAAATAGATTGGAGTATAGAAAATGTATTGTATAGATCAAATTGAATATGCATTTTACACTACACAGTGATCAGACTTAATATATCAATGTTTACATACATCTACCCCTCATATCTCGCTAATACACTATTACACAAATGCCTGAAACCATGCCAACAACCACAAAACCCACAAACAGAAGAGTCACTTTTTTTGTTTGTTTTTTAAAACTGAATTAAGTCCAGTAAACCAAAAGGACCTGCATCCCTTCTCTGCCTGAGTATCTTATTCAGCTGCAGCTGACATGCTGCAAACAGGGGCGGGGAGAAATCAGATGTCAGGAAAATAGGAACTATCCAAGCAGTAAGTTTTTCCTCTGGCTTGTGCTCAGTCAGTCCTGTACCATCAGTTGTCTTCTACCTTCTTCTGTTTGTATGTCCAAAGCTGACCAGCCCACCTTCCAGCCTCACACTGAGCTGGCCAAGTTTCAACCAGGCTGTACACACTGACATTTTGTCCATTTACATGCGCTCTAAATACTGGCTCCCTTCTCCTGCCACAGGACAGAAAAAGGAATGACATCCACTTTTATACTAAGCCTTTCAGTTTTATACTGACCTTTCATGGATATTATTTTGGGTATTGACATAAGAAATGTAAAAAGTATAAGGAACAGGGTAAGAAAAACTTGTAAGACCAAAGCACTTTTATCGTTTCTGTTTGTGGTTCCCCCCTTTTCTTTCAATCCCTCACCAAACTGCACAAGCACCTCCTACATCCAGTCCTTGCAGAGAAGCCACTGGTGCAGGTGTGCAGCATGTACATCGCACATAGAAGAGGAACCCTTTCACAAGGACTCTTGCAAGGTGAAAGATGGACTAAAGTCATCCTATCAGAGCACATTCTTGATCTGTTTTCCTACTCACAGAACAATGCAAGGCAAGGACAAAGGGGAATTAACACATTTGAAACCATATATGCCTCTTATTTTTAATAAGAGCCCTCTTAGCAATTGTACCTCTTCTATAGATATAGGTGTCTCATTAACAAAGAATCAGCCTACCTCACCCTGGGGCTTGTTAATCGGCTTTGGATGTACTTAGGAGTACAGGATGTACTCTGTACCTTAGAATCTTTGCAACTTGTCTTCAAGTGCTGCTAATTCTAATGTGGCTATTATTTGCAGACAGCAGGTAAGATCTGAATGCTTTCTGAAAATGCAAGAGGATTTAAAAGGATGAAGGGCCCAGATCTGAAGACACTCTCTTTATTTCATTTTATTTTTATTCTCTGGCGCATTAAACCATCTATTCTTTCAGACTGATATCATCAGTTCGGAAAAGGTATCATAGCAGCCAGCTTGAATTGCAGTGCATAAAAGCAACAAAGAAATCGCTCTGTTCACTTGGCCCTAAAGATTTTCTCAAAATATACATATATACACACATACAAAAATGCCTTTATTTATAGCTCTGTTGAGCTATAGAAGTGAAGAAAGAGAAACGCATTGTATCACTCAGCAAATTGTCTTCCTTTATCACTTGGGCTCAATTTTCCCCACATAAACATATACAACCAAACTAAATCCTATCAAATCAGTAATATTAAAAATGCAGCTGCAGGATTTTATCCCAAACTGATTAAAAAAACCCATATCTAAAGTCTTGATAGTCAGCATTGGTACAGTTCATATGACTCAGCTAGAGACAAGCCTCTAGATCTCAACCAGACATCCTCATCCCTGTGCACACTCAGTGTAGATGACAGAATCCAGGGACCAAATCATCTCATCCTAAGCAGAGATCTAAACTAAACAATCTGAACACATTCCAAAGTAACTGCTTCTCTGATAATAAAAACATCCCAGAATAACAAGCTCAGGTATAGACATCTGCCCCACAGAAGTTTAAAATCATAAGAGATTAAACGTTCACCATGTCCAGTCTGTGATAACCCTTAAACAAACCAACCTCTCCTGGTTTGAGTTAGAACAGCACTAATTCTGTTCAGTGATTTTCCTTTTCAGCTCAGTTTCTAAGTGTCTGCACCTTCTGAAATTGGGAGTGTGATGGTCTCTGCTTCCAGAAGTGGCAGTGATGATGTTTCTAGCTAGCACCAAGCTCACTGCTAAATCATGTGTACCATGTTAGGGGTGCAGGGTAAAAGGGTGCAGCTGTAAGGAGGAGCGGACAGGATAGTTGACCCTAAACAGACCAAGAAAACATTCCATCCACTCATCCTGTCCAGTATAAAGCTGAGGCATGATGAGAGTCATTCTCTCTTCTGTGATAGCATGCATCTGAGGTGGACTCTCTTCTGCTTGCAATCCTGATCCATGATTTCCTGAATCCAGTTTCAGTATCTAGCTCCTGAATCCAATTCCTGTCTGCCACCAAGTTCAGCCTGAGACTTCTACCACAGCATCAGTGGTGATGTGACTAATTGCCATCAGGGGGGACTCAGTTTGATATAGGTTTACTACATATTTCTACTACATATATTTCACTTTATTGTTATTATTGCCATTAAATCTGGCTTGGTTCATAAGACTCTCCCTCGTTCCTCTTCTCCTTTGGGAAGGGAGAGGCATTTATAGAGAGTGTCTGTAACTCATTTAGTGACCATCCCAACTCTAACCAACCTGAATTATGACTACAGGAACTGTGTCACACAAATACCAATCAATATACAAAAATACTCCAAATACACAGTTACCTTCGAGGCACTGCAGGTAACTCCAGTTGAAATGTGCTCTCCAGGAATACCCAACCAGATCCATTGCAGTTTATCTATCAATAAAACACTCTTCTATGGCAGCAGAGCTTTGACTTGGTTTCAGAGAATATTCTGTCTGTGGTGTTAACTAATTTAGCTTGCAAGGCCCTGTTTAGAGAGACATTATGCATTCACTAACATGGTCTCCATTATGTGTGCAGTTCCTCACACTGAAAGATGAGTGTATATGTATGTCTAAAAATAAAGCTCCATACCCAGTTTCCCAGCAGACAATTGCTTACTCATTTAAAATGCATGTTTACTTAAAATTTTGCTCCCTGAGATGGCCTTATGAAATATACATTTCATTTTAGGAGGGATTCCCAAAGGAGTCAACTGCCAGGCAGCCTTTTTCTAGCTCCTTGAGTACAAACTATGTAAAGCAGGACACTAAATCTGCAAGAGCAGGAAACACTCAGGAATTAAGAGTTTCAGCTCAGCTTCTGCTGACAGTGCCTCAGGAGTACCTGGATCTGAACAATTCTGTTAGCACACTGGATAATTGATTCCCAACAATCTGTCACCTGACATTAATTTCTTACAAAACCATTATATCAGAACATGCTCCACATAAACCCAGTTCTAGGAAGGTCAGGGGCTAATAGGAAATGAATGTTTGAGTAAAATTTCCTGAGTTATGAATGTCTTCAGGATTTTTGCATCCCAAACACCTGCTAGAGTAATTTTAGCTGCTTTTGTGTCAGGCAATGGAGATAACAATTCTCCCAGCTGGAAATCTACCTTAAATTCTATTCCACATTTGGAAAACACGAAGAAAGAATAAAAAAAAAAAAAAAAAAAGTTAAGAAAATAAAGTGCATGGAGTCACCCTATTGCATGAAGTCTCTAACAAAGCACCTGAACACTTAATACTGTATATATATAACACATCAAATACGGTCACACAGACCATCTCCATTGTTAGTCAGTGAAACAATATCTATATACCAATGAAAGGGTTTGCTTATGAACAAATATTTACTGCAGAAGTCTGTCATGTTTTGAATGAGTAAAATGTTTTATTGTGTATTACAAATCCTTCAAAATCCATGTCACAACCAGTCAAAACCAAAAAAAAATTTCAAACACCCACCCTACATTTCAAGGTTTTGACTGAAATAAAGGACAGGAAAATAGTAGAAGTCCTGAGGATAGTTACTTCAGGAGCTACTCAGCATTAAATCAAAAGGGATTCAGACACCACTAGCTACAAGTAATACCAACCAGAAAAACTAACCTCTGAAATGATACTGAAAACAACTTTTAAAATGTACTGGTCTGAATCGAAGCCTTTCACAAAATAAATGTCTGGAAAGTGTTTGACTGAACAGACAGACAGACCTGATCCTCTCACTCAGCAAATATAAAGCAAGGTGAAACTATAGATGGTTTTGTAGAGGAAAATTGTGGTAAACATCAGAGGCTGTTTCTAGCCAAAAAAAAAAAAAAGAAAAAAAAGAGAAAAAATATATATGCATATATATATACACATATATATATATTTAACTTGAAGGGGAAAAAAATTATGAAAACAAGCAGTTAGAGAATATAAATGGTGAGAAACCCTCCTAAGAGCTTTTATCCAGTAGCTAATATCAGGGGTGAGTGGTACTTGTTATGGGGTAAGTGGAAATGTTATTAAATGCAAATATTGCTCTGTCCTTCAAGCCTGGTAGATAAGCGACATAGCCATCAATATCAAAATGGATTGAAACTTGAGAAGAACACCACATAGTATATTTGTAGACTTTTCTACAGGGCTTGTAATAAGGGAAATACTAAAAATAAACATAAAGAGGATAGATTAGAAATTGTATAGGAAAACAGGTAAGACAGAAAACAGTTTGAATCTTTCACTCAACTGTAAGCAAATCAATTGTTTATTATTTTTGGTAATTTCAAACTCTGGCTATTTGTAGTCTATATAAGTTATTTATAGAAAACCTAAAGCTTAGGATGAAATTTAACATGTAAAGAGGGAGTGAGCTGTTAGATTTGAAAGAGAATTCCAAATCCAACAGCCAGTATGGTCTATCACAAGAACATGACATGATAATCATTTTACAGATCTGAAACGTTGAATACTGATGCACACAACAGCATCCTTTTATTTTAAATTATTTTAAGAAACTTTCTGGCTCTTCTACAAAACAGGTAGCTGAAGCAATACTAGCCCCCAGCCTCACCACATGTCATACCCAATTTCCTGCTGAGATAAAGAGTAATATTAAATATGCAACTTTAGGCTAAGGAAACAATCCCTCAAGCCTCACCAGCAGGTGGATAGATATTGTACCAGCCTCCTCCAAGCTGACAGCTATCAGCAGTCACATCTTTCCCCAGGACAGGATACAGAAAAATCCATCTGTCTCCCAATCTGAGTATTTATCACCTCAGTAAAGAGATAAGGAGATTTTGTTAACAGAATTTTTACCCTCCCAACTAAAAAAGGATTCACAAGGCCAAACTGCAGTTATTTCACAGACACTCTTTCCTTACAATTGCAGTGCCAGTGTCTAGGTTACTTATTTTAAAGCATTTCTTTCTCTTTAGCTGCTACCAGTCATTTGGGGTTTTTTTCTCTGCTGAGGCCAGAGTCTGAGAGTATTGAAGTGATATGGTAATCAGAAAAAAAAAGAGACCCTAGCTTCCCTTCCTTGGCCTTTATTTCCAGTTCCACACCACCCCAGGCTGCACAAGTGCTAAGGCCATTTATTTTCCAAAAATATCAGCTTTTTGATCCAATTCACCAGCAGCAACTGCAGCTCAGAGGGTGCAGAGCTAACCAGGATGGCTGAAATGCTCCCCTCACCGCCACTGCTCACCCCAATGCCTCACCTCCCAGACAACACGATGCCACAGTTGCCCTGAAGAGTTAATGACCTCAAGTTTACAGGTTCATGTGCCACATGATTTGTAAAGACACATCTAATAAAAGCTGTTAGGGCAATTAATTTCTAACTTTATTAGATTTATGACTAAAATTTCATTGCCAGAGCAGACAAAGGGGAAAAGTGTTAAAAGAACTACACCACTACACTTATAGCTTTACTTCATAAACATATCTATATATACACACACACTGCCAACTATTTATCCACTGGTTGCTGAAGCTTCCATGGTACTCTTATGTTGTCTCTTAGATGAGACTGGTGAGAGCCTGGAATGGGTTGTCCAGGGAGGTGGTTGAGGCCACATCCCTGGAGGTGTTTAAGGCCAGGCTGGATGTGGCTCTGAGCAACCTGATCTAGTGTGAGGTGTCCCTGCCCATGGCAGGGGGGTTGGAACTAGATGATCCTTGTTATCCCTTCCAACCCTGACTGATTCCATGATTCTATTCTAAAAAGAAGAATCTGCACTGTTAGCACTTCTGCTTATCTTAACAGATGTATAAACACCTAAATTCAATTTGTCCATTAAATCACTGATAAAAGAGAAAAAAAAAAACCCAACCAAGCAAACAAAAAAGTAATATGCTATTAAGCTTTACCCCCATTAAGTTTTGCTAGCTTGTTGTACTCTTCATTACTATTGGATCTCAAAATATCAGCTTCACTTCAGCCCAGGAAAACAGTTCAAACCTTAAAGGGATACTTCCAAAGAAAGGGTTCCCCCCCACACACAGAGTACCTGAGATCTTCCCCAAGGGAAGAGGCTGCTTTTGGAGGTATTAGGGCTTCATGTTTGTAGCAATGGGGGGGGGAAAAAGCATATAGAAATAATGGGCTGGCTGAGTATATTATGAAAGGATTGCTTCTATTAGGGGATTCAGGGCAAATAAGAGTCAAGATAAAACAAAGTTGTGGTGGAAAGCTTGGACAATTTGTACTAGTTTCAGTATCTTTGTTTCCATCTTCTAAATTGCCAATTGTCAAATGTCAGGCTATTAGCTGCTCGCTTGATTACTGTGTAGCCCCTTTCTGGAGCATGGGTATGTCTGTGTGCAAAATCACAAAATGCACTTCTGCAGCTGCAAAAAAGCTCGGGAAAGCACAAAGATGATAATTACAGGTATTTTGATGCCTTTTACTGCGTAAATACACCTACAACAATACACAGGAATACTAAGCTATTTGCTTCTCTTTCTCCTTCAAGAATTTACAGCTGCATGTGCTTCAGTAGTTGCCAAGAGTTCTAGCACAGTCTTAATACTAATTTATGATGAAGCATACCAAATGAACCACAAGTTATTTAAGAAAATGAAATAAGGAAACTTTTGAGGTTTTAGCAGGAAAACAGACTGGAGTGAAAGTAGTCTGATGTAAATGAATAGACAGCTTCAATGAAAATAAAGGAGAAGAAAACTCCCTCCTGGGGTTCATTATGCCTCTTGAGCTGTTGGTAGTAAAGTTAATTTTTAAATGCTTTGAGGTGATTAAGAACTCAGGCATCACTCTAAATGTAAATAAGTCCTGCCTGTTTCATTTCCTTGCAGCTAACTGATTGCAGCAGTCACCAGCTACTTAGCTCGCTTGAGATCCGTAGTCTGGTTCATAATTAACCCTCTTCATATGAAGTGAAAATGCTAGCAAGTCCAGTTTTCAATCCTCATAGCAAGCCTGATTTTCAATGTATTTAACCAGGATGTGACACACTTGCTCACTAGAGAGGAAGAATGTTTAAAATTTGTAAAGAATGAGGGCACTATTTGAGGCACAAGTATAACAGCATGAAAATCAATATTTAAAGGAAAAGTTTGCTTCCACTCACAAAAGAATGCAGCTTTAAAAACACATCCAAAATATATGCAGTTTAAAAACTTCAGCCTAAACAGAAGAATTATTTCTAGTAAAATTTAAAGAACCATTACAGCTGGACTTCTTCCTCGCCATCAGGTGTAGCCACAAATAATTTCAACTGTCTCTGTATGAATATCACACAAATGAAAAATCTCAGATGATGATCCTTTCCTGTAATGCATATATAAAAGCAATTAAGATTGATCAGCTATAATCTTGTTCAGGGTAGTGACTGGGACTTAGGAAATCTGTATTCTCATTCCAAATCTCTCTCAGGATTGTTTCATGGGTAGGCAAATTAATAATGCTGTGCACCAGAATCTACTAAGCCATAAACAATTAAAATATCACTAATCCATTTTGGGGGGAGTTGGTTTTTTGTGCTTTGTTTTTGTTTTGTGGTGGGGTTTTTTTGTTGGGGGGGGATTTTGGGGAGGTGGGGGGCTGGGGTTTTGTTTGGGTTTTGTTGGTTTGGTTTGGTTTGGTTTTTTTGTTTGCATCTATCCTGCTTCAACCTTAAGTATTCTTGTGCTGGAAAATAAAAATGTATGTCAATAATAACTGAATTCAGGATTCCTGCTCCCAGATCATCACAAACTATTAGTAAATTTGATGAAATAAAATTGACTCTATCTAGTTTCATTCATTTTTTTCTGATTAGATATCCCATGAAAGCTTTATCTTACAAACACCTCAAACAGAAATGAGCAGCTGGATTGCTAATGCTTTCCTGCAAGAAGCAGCAGCACAATACAGTAATACCTGGCTAATGAGTAAGTCTTTCACTATATTTTAACTAATTGCTTTTACAAAAGTTAACAGAAGGGTTTCTCTTCTCCCTTGCTCTTTTCCAACTTTTGAATCAAATTACAGCAAGTATTACTCGTGTCTCACTTCCTATGCTTCACACTTGTAGCTGGAAAAAAGGAGGTGAGAGAGGTTGATCCAGTCATTTATTAATGTCAGGGAGCTTCAGGCTACATCTATTCAGTGGGGGAGAAACATTGTTTCTGCTCTCAGTAAATTGAGGCAGTAAAAAAAAAAAAAAAAAAAAAAAAAAGGAAAACGAAAAAGAAAATTCTCCAGTTGCTCACATTTGCTAAATAAAGGTTCTCTGGTCAACTGCCTGCTGACAGCCACTGAAAGACAGCAGCAAGAAACATTGTACATCTCTCGGGCACCCGCAGGGAAGGCAATGTTGCCCCATAAGAAGGTTCACAGAATTTCCAAGCAGCAAACAAAAAGGCACAGAGAAATCACTAGAAAGCACATATTGAAACAGGTGTCTGATTGCACAGTTATATACACATATTATTTATAACATGGAGCTGGCTGTAGCATCTTGAGCAGGCAAGGTCTTCTTTTCTTTTTTTTTTTTTTTTTATTTTTTCCCTATTCCCTATTATTATCCCTATTTTACCATATTCTAAATATGGTTGACTTCAGAATTTATTGTTTAAAACATTATGTCAAGCTTTGGAAGGTTTTGCATGTTTTTGTACACGCATATGTGCATTCGGTGACTGCAAAGATGCAAATTAATCTATAATTACAACTGGAAACTAGTCTTTGAAAATAGCTCTCAAAACAAGGGAGGACCTGTCAGGTAGAACATTACAATATTTACTTTTGCAAGCACAGCAGCCACCTACCTCTGTGTTTGAAACTCAGGCCCTCTGCATGGTACTTCAACCATCACTCAAGAATTCTACAGCAGTGCCCTTATTTAAATGACAGTCACATTATCAGCAGGTGGAAGTTCTCTCAAAGACCACACCCATACCAAGCCTGTAACCTTAGCAATTAGTAAATGAAGATTTAGAAAGGTCATTTCTGTTACATCCTTGCCAAGGATCTGATAAAAACCTCCCAGCAACTGTAGCACCCCAGGGAAAGGCACGGAGGCAAACAGCAGGTTGTTTCGTTCTTTTTGGTTTTAATCTTTCCTCACTGTGGCAGTTCTAGGCTGATGCTTCACTTTTGTGATCTTGGGTTTGAATTGCTTGGAAGTTCCCTACCCCTCACCTCTCCCTCCACCTACTATGACACCCATCTGCCGTCGCTGTTCTCCTCTCTGAGGCTGCTCACTCACAAGCTGAAGGGAAGCTAAAAGTCTTCTCATCTCACTGACTGGCCACAGCAAAAGCATCAGAAATCCTAGCAGGCCTTTCCACCCTACCCTGTCAGCCAAAAGCAGAAGCAGCCAGTAGGACACACAACAGGTGGATTGTTCCAAGAGTGGGATCCTCTCCATGCAGTGGATCCTGTGACCATGGTCCTGCACTATGTGCACTGCTTGTCCCTTACAGCTGAACGTCCAGCAGGACACAGCCACTTCCCGACTAGGAAAAGAGGACTTTTTTTTTTTCCTTTCACTAAAAGGAAACAGTCATCTCAAAATCAACATGTTTTAGGCCTTTAGATTTGTTAAACAGTCTCATTGACTTTCATAGAGGTGAAGAAGAGGTCTGACCAGTTTTGAACATGTGTAAATGGCAACCAGTATGAAGCACATAAAACCACAGGAAGGGCTGGCACCTTGGCGTAGCAGAACGAGAGGTTCTTTCACAATACTTGGCCATGGATTAGAGTTTTCTTCATTGTAACATTTCATTCATGCAGCCTTTCCCATGCCTTACCTCTCTGGAACAATAAAAAAAGGTTCTTCAGAGGAGTTTTGCAGAAATTAACATTGAAGTGTATCCAGTGTCACAGACACTAAATGCAATGTCCCCTTAGCAGGACAGAAGAAGTGATATCCAAGTCTGGCTTTCTCAAGGGAAACTCAGGAGCAGAATCAGCTTCACAAACCCTGAAGTGCAAAGCGTTAGTGGATGTCCAATGTTTCTCAGTCTCAGCCAGCCTGAAGCAGTCCTAGCCCACCTTGACTTCAGGGTGGGGTGAAAATCTTCACTGACTTAAGTTTTTCACATCTTATTCTCAAACATTTTTTTAAACCCTGATCCTAACAGAGGTTCTAGGAAACTTTTAATGTTCATACTTCACAAACTCAATTTAATTTCGCAGCCTCTCTCTCAAATCAAGCCAAAGACTTAAGAGGGATTGGAGGAGAAATACAATCTCCTTTCATTAAAAAGCAGAGCCTTATCACAGATCTCTGTGATTTGTATTGTCCTGGCAATAGGGGGGATCATGTAACTGGGAGTGTTTATTTTCTATGAGGCAATTAAGGTTGAGAGATATGATTGTAATTCTGTGTGCTTACTTGCAAAACTATGTACTCACTTACACCTGGGCTGGGCCTGGTCCCTCTGGCACCAGCTGCCCAAGTTATTTGTGTGCACATCTCAAGGGCTTTGCGAGGTCAAAGGGAGTCCATTCAATCGAGACTTGAAAAACCCTGTCAGCCTAAACAAAATTCTTATCAATTTGAGAGAAATATTGATTTTTATATCACATTTCTCTTTTCCCCAGCAAATCTACAATGATGCAGCACAGGAAATTCATGATTACATTTAAACTGCAACACGTGTAGGAATGCTCATATGCTTCCCCTCCCCCCCCCTCCCCCCACCCCCCCACCCCCAAAAAAAAAAGGATTTCAAAATGCTTTATTGCACAGATTTACCCCAGTTTGGGAAAAAAAAATAATAATAATTGATGCAGCAGGTGTTGGTTAATGTGGCTCTGGAAGGCAGGAGGTATAGGAGCTGATAGGATGCAAAGACTAAATAGAAATAAGATTAGCAGGATTTGTCTCTAGAGACAAAATGATTATTCAGCCAAAACAATTATTCAAAAAGTGCAGTTTCTGACAAGAGAAAAAAAAATAAAGGTAGAATAAGGGTCATAGGAGACAGTGTGATTGTTCAAAACTTGATAAATAAGCAGCAAGGAAAGGGGTAGAGCCTAAGGTACCAGTCACAGTCATTGGAATTACCTATTTACCAGATGCTTAGTACTACCAAGGTGAAAATCTATTGGGAATGGACAGGGCATAAGAAAGCAATAGGACAAACAGACCTGTGTTTGGTCCAGGAGCCTCCTGACAGGGATGGGGCAATAACTGCCACCCCCAGACTTAGAGAAGGAATGGAGCAGCACTGATCAGTCAGAATCCCTTTTTACTCAGATTAACAGACTAGAGGGAGGGGGCTGTAAAACGAAAGGGATTACATAAGAATTGCTGTTCATTTCCTAAAATTACAAGGAATGGAAATCCCTAGTACAATGTCCTATGTTTTCCAGCAGGATATCATCTACAAATACTGGTGTGTAAGAGACAGGGATCTGCTGGAGAGAGTCCAACAGAGAGCTACAAGGATGACAGATGGGACTGGCACATCTCTGCTATGAAGAAAGACTGAGAGACCTGGGGTTGTTTAGTCTGCAGGAGAGAATGCTGAGAGGGGATCTGATCAACCTCTGTAAACATCTGAGGGGTGGGTGCCAAGATGAAGGTGCCAGGCTCTTTTGGGTGGTGCCCAGTGATAGGCCAAGGAATAACAGGTACAAGATGGAACACAGGAGGTTCCACCTCAACACAAGGAGGCACTTCTTTAGGGTGAGGGTCACAGAGCCCTGGAACAGGCTGTCCAAAGAGGTTGTGGAGTCTCCTCCTCTGGAGAGTTTCAAAACCTGCTCTAGATGATAATGTTTTGGCAGGGGGGGTTGCATTCTGTGATGCCTAGAGGTCCCTTCCAACTCCTAACATTCTGTGATTCACGAAGTGGCCCAGTTACAGAAAGCCATGGCTAAATTAGCCTCTACATGTTTACATTGATTTTGGATTGATGTGAATCTAGCAACTCACTGTATCTACATGTGATCAACCTTTGTAAGTGGGAGACTAACCTATTTCAATTACCTTTTTCAAGACACACATTTTCCTCCAAATATTAACGATATGCAGAACCCAAAGAGTACTAAGGGCCATTTATAATGCTGTATTTCAAAAGAATGAAAGATTCAACTAATGTGAGCATAAGAAGAAACTTCATCTATTTACCATTATACAGTGAATGAGTGCAGGAGTATGAGAGAACTTTCATTATAGGTTTTTATGTACATAGCACTGCAGCTGTGTATTGTCCTTGACATTTCTGTAAATAATAAAATTTTTCTTATGATCACAGAAAAGAAAAAAAAATAAAAGCATCAATAAAACATTTTTTCCTCCTTCCTCAGTCCAATTCAATTCCAATAAAGATAGTAAGAGAGGATGGGTGAAGAAGATTATTCAAATAGGTTAGGATGCATACTTTTTTTTTTAATATGGTTGACTCTTACTATAGATTTGCCATAAAACTTGTCAGCTGCACATATGTACATTCCCTTCATAGGGAACTTTATTTGGAGGAAATTTGCTGACCTCACATTTTGCATGAGAATTTTCCTTCTTGCATAGGACTAGAGAGAAGTGACCAGAACATACAGGAGAAGATGGAGATAGCTGTGTTGTTTGGTGTCTGCACAGCACAGTGGAGTCATTATCACTTTGCAAAATGTCAGCAACCTGCCAGAGTTTTCTCTTCCCCCTCACAGTAAAATGCTAGCAGATTTGCACCGTCAGATTACATCTTCCCATTGCAGTAGATACTGAAAGTTTTACTCAGCTATTATCTTTCACACATTCATGATTAATAAATGGTAGGGCTGACTGCAAAAAAAAAAAAAAATCATGCCATAGGACTTGTTAAATGACAGCAGGGCAGACTGAACTGTCATTGTGACACTGCAGTATTAGGATATTTTAAAAACTGCTTATGATAATCGGTTGTGGCAGTGAAGGAGGAAAATTATGCAAAGGACTAATAGCTAAAATCACCTGCAGAGGGTTGATATTCACAGCTGATACTGCTCCCAAATGAAGCTTTGAGCTGAACATCATCCCTTACTGATATTCACAACATAGCTCTTGGTTCCCTCACCTTTCCTAGGCAGACTGCTTTTCAGTGCTCACCCTCTTCTAGCATCACTGGGATTTCATTTGTGTAAGATCTTGTGCTGTGACTCTGGATTAAAGAGGCACCCAGAAAACCACTGTGTCTTAAACAGAAATATAAGTAGGACTAGAAATATAATACTACTTCCTGACTGCTCTCTCTTCCTTTCTAAGATTCTATCTGAGAAAAAAAAGTTACCTATTGAGTATTGAATAAATGAATATAGGACAGGGAGAGCTGGCCTTCTGTGCACATAAGTTGACTAATTGAGCAAGAAATGTTTCAAAGATCTTGAGTGCAAGTCTTTGTTTATTGAGAATAAGCAATCAATCAGCTAGAGCACACAACAGGACCTTGTTCAAACAATGGATAATGCCAACTGCCCCAGTCACACAGCTCAGATTGGACAAGTAAGCCTGACATTACTAGCAAAAAAGGCAAAGTCAACAGCATAAAAGTCACAGAATGAGAGTTCAGGGAGGTCTCAAACACAGGAATGTTAACATACATTCAAATAGACAGAGGGCTTTCTTGAGATTTCTTTTAAACAGAATGTTTATTATTTAAAGCTATCAAAACTCCCCCTGGAAAGTAGATTAAATAAATCCCCCACAGTTGAAATCTCTATGACTTAAGGCTCACTTCTGTTAAATTAATTTTCATGAGATTAATAATATCAAGACTGTTTTTTTCTTCCTGCATGCATTTGTATATGTTTTTCAGGTTTCATTTACAGCAATCCCCTCTGTTTACAAGCTTCACTGAAAGCAGGCCAAATGTCAGCAACAGCACTGAAGGGACAAAGTCCACATCATTAAGAAAAAAAAAATAATGGAAAATCTAGTGTAAACCAAGAACTAATTATTCTGTGAAACACAGAATCTCCAACAATTTTTCAAATGTCTTTCCAGATTTCTGATTAAATTATAAGATCTCCCAAATTTTGCAGCCATTAAATCCTGTCAGCCTTCTGATTACCCAGTGGTGGATGAACTTGCACTACTTACACAGGAATGGGGAGGGATGTCTGGTGAGAGAAGAGAGACCAGATAGGCAGAGTGATTTCACATCCTTGGGTTAACTAACAGCAACGAGATGAGAATGCCATTTGCTTCATCAGCCTGCAAAGTATATTCAAAAACAGAACTTGGGGTCTGCTTTACTTGCTGCTGACTGCAAATCCTAGCACATGTAGTCTTCTCCCACATTTCTTGGGAAGGTAGAAATCTTCAGATTAGCAAAGCCAGTTGTGTGAGAGAGTTTACAAGATGGTAAGACCACATCAGCTGTGGTGTAATACCCAGGCTGCTACAGCCAACCATGTCTGCAGTGCATTCCAACAGCCCAATCGTCAAAACTTTCCTTTATGTAAGCTGATTTTCCTTAAGTCTTTACAGAACTTTTCTGTTCAAAATTTCTCTATTACATGTTAAAATTAATGCATTTTTATTTATATTTAAAAAAAAAAACAGTCAAGAACTTAATTATTGCCAATAGGAACTTTCTGAAGTGAATCTGGAACAGCTTTCATTTTTGACAAACTGAGCATTTCTGAAGCTGCACAAAGAGAGGGCATTACATCTCCATAAATAAGTATCAGCCTCATCTCATTTATTTCCACATGCACAGGGGAGACAAAGGCTGGAAATGGATGTCTGAAGTATATTTCATAGTGGACAGAACCAGGATGCACTTCCTTCTCCTATGTTGCCCTCCAAGCCTGCAATGTTTGTTGTGGCTATGAAATATTCATTTTGCTCTCCTCAGGAGCAACATCGCCATGCAGAGTGACTTCAGCACACAGGAAACACACAAAGTGCAGCAAGGACAACTGTCAAGTCCTGCCCTGGGGATGGAAATGCCCTTTGCAGTAGTATAAACTGGGGATGGACTGCCTGGCTCACAGGCAGGCCTGGGCAAAGAGTGCAGGATAAAGGCACACAGTGCTGCGCTCACAGAAAAGCAAAGCCAGAAAGACAAGTGGACTACTGCTCCTGCTCAGCACTTGTGTCCAGTTTGGGGCTTACCAATTGATGAGATATATTTGCAAACTGGAAAGAGTCCAAAGAAAGGCCATTTGTCTGGAGTCTGGAGCAGATAAAATCCAAGGAGAGGATGATGAAACGTGTTTGTTCAGAGCAGTGAAGAAAAGAGTATGGGGAAATTTAACTGGAGCCTTCTGCTACAGGAAGAGAAGTTCACACAAGAGTGATGACAATCTGTTCTCTGAGGTTCTCATAAAGAGGCAACAGTCACAAGTTGCAGCAAGATAAGCTCTAATTGGCCATAATAGGAAAAAAAAATCAGACTGAAAGTGATTAAGCACTGAAAGAGGTTGTCCAGGGACATGGTGGAATCTGTCTTGGCTGATTTTTGAAACATGACTGGACAAGTTCCTGAATAATCTGATTTAAATGTGCAGTTATTCTCACTTTGAGTTGGACTAGATGACCTCTGGAGGCTTCTCCAACTTGTCTCTGACCCAAAATCAACCTTAGGGGCACAGCCATCTCAAAAAGGAACTCAAAGAGAGACTCTGGTCCCTCTGTCATTAAAATGGAAGCGCAAGAGCTGGTTGCCCTCAGGACACCAAGTGCAGCAGCAGCATGCAGCAACAATTCTGGAGGACCAGGGTGCTGGTGCACTTCCACACATCCACTCTGTTGCAGTATCTGAAAGGCACTGAACGTTGTTGGAGCCCAGAAGAGTTTGCTATGTGCAGAGAAGAAGAGAGCCAGGACAGCAAAGCTGTTTACCCTGCCCTGCATTGCAAGCTTTGTTCAATAAACTCACTGAATCCCTCTGGGAAGCCACAAGAAGACGGTCTTCCCATTTACTCAGTGTGCAGATCAGTGAGGTCCAAGTCCTTTGGACAGCTTTGTAAGATAAATATTTATTAATTTGAGTTACTATAATAGCATAAATGTTTACTGTCTGTGAGAATTGCTTCCTTTTCGTCTCCTCCCTGCAATTTTCTACAGCTGGAAGTTGTTCTTTTCTTCACATTGCCTGACTGCCCTCTGAACTCCCCCTCACCTCCCTCCATCCTTCCTGTGCAACTGGCATTAGACTCTAATCTCAGTTCACTTTTCAACTCTGCTACTACTTCATCCACTCCCTCCTCCTCACAGCCAGCCTGGAAGAAGACACACTACTGTTTTTGTGGATTTCACATGTCCTCTGTCATTCCTATCATTCCTGCTACCACTTTCTGCATTGTTTTGCTTTGTCTCTGTGGATGTTGTTTCAGACCAGGTACTTGGATGCTCATGGGAATGGGTGTGGGGAATAAAATTTATAGCTTATGGTAATGGGAACTTCATAACAGCACTCTGAATATCCGGGGTTAGGTAAGTGCAAACTCTGCAGGAATTCACAGGACCAGGCAAGAATCCTGGAGTAAAATCAGGGAGACATTTTTATTTCCAAAGAAGCCATGCTTTGTTTGAGTCTGACCCTCTGGAGTCCCTCCTCTGGTGCATGGCAGCACCAAGGAGCAGTGGTGCACAGAGGAATGAAGACTTGCAGAGGAATGAAGACTCCCTTCTGCATTCTGTAGCACTGACACAAGGGCTTTCTCACCTTTCCCATATTGTATGCTCCTCTAAAAATCAATCAAGCATTGCTGTCTTTGAGGATTTTGTTATGGTTTTTAAGGAAAGAAAATATAGATGATTACTCACAACTCTAACTTTGTGGAGCTGCCTCTGTATTAGTCAAAAGTTCTAAGATGTTCTGTGAATGCCCAGATTATTGCAGCCTGCTAGATTAGAGCACCAGGCTCTAATCTGCCATTGTGTTGGGGAAGACATGAGTTGCAGGTAAAGCTTGCTGCACAATGGAGACATTCAGAAATGTCCTTATTTTTTTAATTTTCCCTGCATTCCACGAGGAGTGAAATTAGTCTGTGAAGTGCCAAAGCACAAGTACAGTCTGTCCCTTTCTTCTCCCTACCCACGCAGTTTCAGAAAACTTGCAGAAAATTATTTAGTTTTGCCAATTTTACTCTCTGGCCAAACTCAGGGTGAGATCAGCTACCTCTTCAGGTACCACTGTAGGGGCACATTCATGTATAAGTGTATGTGATGTACATACACACAGAGAGGGGATGGGTACTATGTACTGATCTTCTCAGGAAATCTGGCTAAATCAATGAAAGCACAGTGATGGAGCAGAGAGGCATATTTACTAGTCAAACAGTGGGGTTTGCCTGATCTATTTCTTTTCTCAAATTAAAATCTTGGTTTAGGACACTTCATTCTACTTGCTTTTGGGTAGCAGGACATTTTCAACACCCAGATCCTTGCTCACTCTACAGCATTTGTAGGTAGCTACCAACGCTCAGGCACTTCCAGTTTCAACTTCAGGTTGCCAGTGAAGATAACAATATATAAATGCAATAATTTTGACTGGTTTATATAGCCCTTGAATGTAATCAATTGTACTTTGCACCTATCAGTCTGTCAGTTGTTATAATTACAGCAACTTCTGAACAAAAGTAGGTTTTGTTCGGTCTTGTAGATTTTGAAATAAATACCACAGGATGTTAATAAACTTCAGGGGAAAAAAAAATCATGCTCCTAACTTGTACACATGTTCACAGTTGTATTTTCAGGTTATATATAATAGACAGCAACCTTTGTTTGGAAGCCAACACACACTTCCCCAGTGAACTGCAGGATACACATAAATAATCAGTGCTGGGAAAAGGTCACCACAAGGCTAGGACTGGGGTTAGCAACAGCACCATGTAAACCAATTGTTCAGAAAGCCTTAAGCAAAGCAAATCAAGCTAAGTGAGACATGACTGACTATGCTGAAAGCTGAAAAAGCTTAACCTTAGGGATGAGCCAACCTTGAACCTCATAGTTCAACAAACTTTATGAAGAATCGACAAGTAGTGAGAGAAGTTACACAGTTAAGCTACAGCTCAAGGGAATAAGAGTGCAAAAACAAGATGAGGAGCACTTATTAAGGTCCAAGGACCACCAGCTGAGCTCACAAGAACCAATAATTGAAAGCCTGGTCCCAAGGTCTCCTTATTGCTGCAGCAGAGAATGTATTAATGCTACCTATTGACCTGCGATTAGGGATTCCTGAAAATCTTTCCCTTCTAACCTTTGCAATATAAAATCCAGTTAACAGCAAACCCCCCCACAAATATATTGATAAACTGTGTCTGTTTCCCACCAGAAGGAAAATTAAAAAAAAAAAAAAAGAAGAAGACAGACTTCATCATGAGCTACTTGTCTGAAAGTTCTCATTTTGTATCTGAAAACTGAATTACTTTCATTTCAATGCACTTGGGCACTATCTTGTGGTCATGTCACGATCTCATTTGCTTTGTTGGGCCAGAGTCCTTATGCAGATTTACATACACTGTGCTTTACACCTAGAGACTCCCATGCTGGAAGAGAGCGTCTGTCTGAAAATGGGAATTGTCTCATGAAAGACATAGGTATTCCCATAAAGAATTAACCCCCCACAGCAGCCAACAAATTGCACAGAGTATGTAAGATGATTAGAGTTGCTGCTTTTCAAGGGGAAATGTAGCAGAGGAGAAAGCAAGAGATTCAGAAGTGTTGTACACTTTGCAATTGAATTGTTCCATGCTTTAAACACAGCTTCACAACACTAATTAGGAAGCTAAGCCCTGTGATTTCCTGATAGACTCCTAAATATCTTAGAAAATCCCTCAGGGAGAACTGCAAAATGCATGAGCTCCTCTGCTGGTCTGTAACTAAACAGAGTTTTGAATTTCACTCCAATCTGTCTACAAAGTCTGCTTTCTATCAGAAACTTCTTCTCTATGTTTCATATCAAGGAAATATATTTACTTGTTTGTTTGCTTTTCTTTCTCTCAAAAGTTCCCTGCAAACCAGATAAGGCATTTTGCTTTGAGTTCTGAAAGCATTTCAAATTAATACCGCATATTTCATCTCGTCTCAACATGCTTTTTGGTTTGGTATTTTTCTCTCCCTTTTGCTCTGAGAGTTCTAGTTGATGGGATGCAGCAGTTGTACAAACACGCTGATTCACTGATGCTCACTGTTAAAGGAACATTATGAAACAGGTATTGGAAGTTTCTAAAAGCTTTTCATTATAAATGGAAGCTCTTTCTGTTTACATAACAAATATTTGAGTGGAAAATGGAAGAGCATCTCATGAAACTATGTGTGAGAAAGCTACAACACAGAGGATCTATGCAAATCTTAGCTATTGGAACATCCATTTGTAGCTCCTTTGACAGAGGCTGATCTCATTTACCTGAACTGCTGTCATGGGTTGAGTTGAATCTGCTGCTGATATTCAATACCATGCTGCCATCATGCCAGCTTCAAAAGGAAAGTGCTGGCTGGAGCAAAGCATCCTGGAGCTTGTAGTTCAGCTAGCAACATAGAATCACAGAATCAACCAGGTTGGAAGAGACCTCCAAGATCATCAAGTCCAACAGATCATCCAACCCTACCTAATCAGTTAGACCATGGCACTAAGTGCTTCATCCAGTCTCTTAAACACCTCCAAGGACATCAACACCACCACCTCCCCAGGCAGTCCATCCCAATGGGCAATCTTTCTGTGAACTTCTTTCTAAGATCAATCCTAAACTTCCCCCTGCACAGCTTGAGACTGTGTCCTCTTGCCCTGTTGCTGGTTGCCTGGGAGGCTTCCTATGCCTATTTTGTGGTTTGGGTGTTTGGCTTTTCTGCTGGGTGGGCTGCTGTGTGCCTGGGTGGGGGGAACCATTTTCATGGCTGGTTTCTGCTGCTGCTTCTGTATTTTGCTGTGCTTGTCTGCAAACAGGCCATAGCCATAGTACATTGGATCATTGCCAGTGAAACTCCTTACCTCAACTATTCATCTCAACCCAGAAGAGTTTTTTTGTGCTTGTGTGAGTTACTTTCCCTCCTGTCTGTGTGGGGAGAGAGGGGGACTTGAGAGAACAGGCTGGCTTAACCCAGGACACTGCACTGGTGGGGTCTGAATTACTCCTGGTTTCCACCAACATAAACAAGACCATGCAAAAGTGCTAGGAGTGTGCTTACAATGAGAAGAAAAGAGCTCCACACTAGATAAACTCACCAGCCCAGGGGGGTTCCTCATTTGAATTATTTGCTACATGACAATTTCCAGTCCTCTGGCAAAACTGCCACTTGGTGCGTATGAATCTTTACAATCATGAAGAAGAACATTTTCCTCCACAAAGGATATATAAAGTCACTGTTTGGGGAGGGGCAATGTCTAGTAACAGTCAGAAAAAGATGGTCTAGTAAAAATTATTTCTCCTTCCTCAATAATTGAGCTAATTTCCTGTATGCCTGAAACAAATCTGCCTGTTTTATTGTCAAAATAGGCTTTTTTACTAGTTGCCTGCAAGCTGGTTATTCTTTGAGTCAAATCTGAAGCACAAGACAAATCTTTCCTTACCTTCCCAGCAATACTCTTGGTGAAGCTTCACTTGCAGCCCACACAGCAGCTGCAGGAGTTGTGTTGAAATCACAGCACTTGATGAGAAGAACTTGATTGCAATTTAAAGTGCACTTGCATCAGAATCTCCCCTAGTTGTCATCAGAGTGACTGTTCCAGAACGGTCTCTCCTCTAATACCCTTTCATCTATTCTTTCTTCCAAGATGAAGTTGCCTGTTTCCAACTTTTTGAGATCTGTATGCATTATTCCTGCTCCTTATGTAGCATTTGCACGATCTTTGAGATCCCTGCACAAGTGCATGCCACTGTGTGTATGTTTCTACTTATTCAACATACACACCTAAATACAGGAGTAAAAATGTATTCTTCACTCATAAAATAAATGCAGCTGCCTCTATCACATCAACTTAAAAAAACCTGACAGAATCCCTGACAGAATTCTCAGGCTTGGAAAGGACCTCAAGGATCATCTAGTTCCAACCCCCCTGCCATGGGCAGGGACACTTCTCACTAGATCAGGTTGCTCACAGCCACATCCAGCCTGGCCTTAAAAACATCCAGGGATGGGATTTCCACTACCTCCCTGGGCAACCTGTTCCAGGTTTGGCTTTTTTCAGAGTAAGGTCTAATGTAAGATTTCTCTATTGTGGGTACAATATCTTTTCAGCTCAGAAATGAAAATTCAAAAGATCCTTGAGAATTCAGGTATTTTACTTTTATATTATGAGGTTTCCAACACATTCCTCACATTAAAGTCTCTCAGGATAATACAAGGTATTTTCCTTTATTAAAAAGTAGTCATTAGGAATCTTACTTTAGTTTTTTTTGTTGCCACCACTGTAGATGATAACTAAATTCTTTGTCCTGTTTTTCTGTTTTAAGACCCTGAGCAGCAAACGCTAACTTCAAATTGTCCATCATTTGGAAACCTTTTCCTTTCACACACAACAGTAATCCTTGGGTTGGTTTTTTTGGGTTTGTTTTGGTTTGGCTTGGGGTTTTTTGTTTGTTTGTTGGTGTTTTGGTTTGGCTTGGTTTTGGTTTTTTTATTGGTTGTTTTGTGGTTTTTTTGCTTAACTGGTCCTTCCTTGGGTTTAATAATAAATTGTAACCCTCTACATCATGTCCTTATTTCCATCTCTTGTACAATGAGATGGAAAACACCTTAAGTCTGGTGCTTCTTCTCCCCAAGAAGGTGAAACAGCATTGATTAAACATCTCCTCCTTCTTGTTCAGTACTTTTCTGCTAATCACCTTCTGTCTCCTGCTGTGTACAATGGTACTCACTGCTTGTACCTGCGGTGGTCAATAGTGGAATACTTTCATCCTGGTTTTCACTTCCCTTGGTTCCCCAGCAGCCAGATTCCTCCTTCATAGATCTGGAGAAGTGTTGCCAGTCATAGTAAGCTCCCCAGGAACTCTTAACCTTCTCTGATGTTCCTCACTACCTTACTTACTTAATTTCCTTGCTCTTTACTTGTTAGACTCATACACCACTGCATTTGAACCAAGATGGCAGCCAGAAAGGGACAGATTTGTATCTTCTCTTTTCTAGTTTGCCACCATCCTCATACTTTCTACCTTCTGCTCTTTGTGGAGTCCTGGTTTGTTGAAGCCAACTTTTATCAGCACAAATATTTGGAGAAGGCCAGACATCTTCCTTATACATCTTGCTTTCTGCTCCTAACAGTCTTTCATTGCACCCAAGCTGTGACATAATGTGGCCCTGACTACACTTGCACAGCTGTAAATCTTTTTGTTTAAATGCAGTGTTTCCTGGCTTTACACAAATGTCAGGGTAGCAAGCCCCCTAATTTCACTTCAGCAATTCACTTGAGCTAAAATAGGGGTTTATTATTCCTTTGTAAAAATAAGATGTTTTCATTCTGACCTAGATAATCTTTTCCCCCTCCCTCCTTAAGATAACTATGAAAAAAGATAATGTAAATCTCCTATGGAGACAAAACTTGGACAAATCAATAATTTATGTTATGATTTTGAGGTACTTTTACCTTGAGGAAGCATCTGCCTGCCCTATCACAATTCTGTAGATCTTGTTTGAAAATATGTTCCATTAGTAATCAGGAGAAGGTGTTATTGTTATTCTTTTTGTTATTGTTATTCTTTTTGTTATTGTTATTGATGTTATTATTGTTATCATCATCCTTATTACTATCACACGGTTCCATGGATTTCCAGTGTCTGACACTTCAGAATGAAAATGGTGTCTGCATTAATTAAAAACAAAGATGAGGACTCTTAGTTTCCTCCTCCCTCACTTAAAATCCAAGTGAGACACTGACAGGCAATGCTCAGCATGTAGAGTTCTACTTCCAGCCAGGAACCCCTTTTACACATTTCTGTCATTTTAGCTGCTCCTGGCTAAAATCATTGTTTATAACAGTGAGTTGGAAAGAAAAATGAGCAGGCACTGAAAAGCAAAACAGGGGAAAGGTACCCATGGCAATTAAATAAGCCTTCCACAAATCTCAGGTAGAAAGTATGTCAGTCATACAGCTCCTAAACAAGACCCTGGCGGTGCAAGGTTCATGCAGAGGCCTTGGGGGAGAGGGGGAGGAAACTTAGGAGTTTGTGCCCAAGCATCTTTCTTTTGACCTCCAGAGCTTTGTCAAGTGCAGAATGCCATGTCAACAACTCACTTCCCCAGAGCTCTCTTTGCTCCCAGAAATCTTCGTTATGACTTGTAGCAGCATGTTCAAACTGCTTGCTTGCTTCCTTCCACAGGATCTCTTAGAGATTAGATAAGATTATTAATGGTCACCCTTCCTTACCCAGTGCACCATAAGTCAAAACCACTCACTTGAAGTCAGGCAGCATGCCTAGGTGTGTCCACATAAGGCACATATGAAAGAGCTCCTTGAATACCATAACCAGCAGCAGGGCTGAGACTAATCTCCTGGTAGAAGTTTCTCATTTGCATCTTGGGCACTGCAGGCAGCTCTGACATTTCTGAGCTCTACCTACTGACAGCAAAGGACCTTCAGGCCTTCTGGAAATTGTAGAACTTGTGTTGGACTACTATGTGCCAAGTAAAATTATTCTCTTACCACTTTATAGCAAACTAAGTCTAAGATGTGCCAATGGGCTAAGAAATCTGTGGAAAAAAATACTGGGGGGTAAAAAATTAGGGGAGGAATTCCTTGGGCTGGGATTTTCAGTGTTAGCACCAACCTTCAGCTCCAGTGAATTTAGCCTTTGTTTAAAATGAAGCACCATGCAGCATAATTTTTATAGATTTGTGAAATGAAATTATTTGCTTTGTGCAGACCTTTGTCTATCACTCCAAAGACCCTTTCTCCAGACTCACTGTTACCACTACAGGGAAAAGAAAAACAATTTCTGAGCTGCGTGATGCTGGATATAGTCATCAATTTTGGTTCACAATCTGAAGAAATAAGCCCATGCTTTATTGAAAGTGAAAAATAAACAAACAAACCAAAACCAAACCAAAACAAGGAAAAAAAAACAAATAAACAATGAAAACAACCCCACCAAAAAAATCTCCAAAAAAACAATACCGCAAACCCACCTGATTTAACTTTCCCAAACTTCCAAGTCTTGGTAAAGCTTCATGTTGTGGTTTTACATTCCTAACATAGAAGGACATCACATCAAGCAGGGCACAAATCTAAAACAAACTCCAGAAACAGATTTTTTTCTCAGAACAGAAAGCATGGTTTTATTTAAATACTCTCTTTTTCACACACAATTGAAAACAAGGTCAGTAATGAATTAACAGGATAACAATGAACTTCAGTCTCTGGTCAATTTAGGATTACTTAACTCTTATTTTAAGGTGGAAAATAATAACTATTGAGGTTTTTTGTAACATTAAAAATTGATCAAAACTTCCAATACACAGCAAGAGTTATACTGGGAAATGAAACCCTACAACCTCTTAAGATTCAGACTGGGAAATACACAGCTCAGAGTCCCTTCTAACTCCTGGTCTCCTTTACTTCCTTGCCTTTCTCATAGCAGATTTCCACCTTTTCCCTTACCTCCCCTCACCCCTACAAAGCAGCTCAGATATCCACCTGCTTACACAGCACTCATGGCAGCAACTCTGTGACTAAGCCCAACTGATGAATATGTAATATGATCTTAAAAAATGCAAGTGAATTATGCAGAGGCATCAACTCAATGAGCACTTTCATTTTGTCCTTTTCTTGCATGGAGGGGTCATTTCATCTAACAAAGAGCACCAGAGTAAATGGCTTGCACTCTGAAACCTGGGTAATTCATCTGCTAAGCAAAGAGAATTATATGAAATTAATCTAAGGAGTGGAATTCTTCCACCATAGGATGGGAAGAGATGTGCCATTTAAAATGTCAGGGCATCTAGGACATTTTGATATGCCATCAGAGAACTTAAAATCTAAGATAGAAGTGAGCTTCTATCCTAGCTGTCAGCAGCTATAAACTTTTTAAGAATCCTGACTGCCTTGAGAAGATTTTCATCACCATTATTCATTCTGATTTCTGCAGCTGAAGGGATGATGTGTCTATTTTGCAGAATGTAAAAACAAAAAAATGTGCCATCAGTTACCATGCCTTTGCTATTCCACCCACCTGCCCATTATCATAAAAGTCACTGTTGTGCAGACTTTTCAAGGCTGACAGAGATGGGCTTTTATTTGTTCTGTGGTGCATGATGAGTATTCATATAGGAAACTACAGGCATACTACAAATACTCATTGAGAAACTGCTGGGTGTGGATATTGTCTATGAAGCCACAGAATCCCAGAATGTCAGGGGATGGAAGGGACCTCAAAAGATCATCCAGTCCAACCCCCCAACCAGAGCAGCATCAACGAGAGCAGGTCACACAGGAACACATCCAGATGGCTTTGGAATGTCTCCAGAGAAGGAGACTCCACAACCTCTCTGGGAAGCCTGCTCAAAGGCTCTGGCACCCTCATCACAAAAAAGTTTTCCCTTCTGCTCCTGTGGCACCTCCTCTGCTCCAGCTTGCACCCATTGCCCCTTGTCTCACCATTGGACATCACTGAGCAGAGCCTGGCTCTGTCCTCCCAACACTGCCCTTCACGTCTTCATAAACATGCATGAGGCCACCACTCAGTCTCCTCTTCTCCAAGCTAAAGAGCCCCAGCTCCCTCAGCCTTTCCTCAGAAGGGCGATGTTCCACTGCCTTCAGCATCTCTAAAATTCCAAGCAAACAATCACCCTGAGCAGTAACTACCTCCATTTCCAGTCAGTCTGGCATGGTGGATACTTTCATACAAGCTGGGCAGGCATCTCAAAACTTTAGAATTTGCAAACATTACATTTCAGAAGCAATCTGACATAAATTACATTTGCATAAAATCTTCACATCATTTTGAACTGATACATTCCTAATAATTCCCAGCCATGATTGTTTGGAGACAATTAAAGGAAATTAGCTTTAAAAAACTAATCCATTGCCACATTTTTTTTTCTACCCCTTCAACTAATAATTCAACTCCAGAAGTTTTGCTGCTGTTTTTATAATATATGCTTTTTTTATTTTTTTTTCCACCTGGGTCATTTCTTACCCATGTGAAAGTTTTTCTCTCACTTTTAGCCTTCAACAGTTTGAAAACTTTAGAGAAATCATTAATATTAAGAAGAATGCAAAAGATGATAGTTTTCTCATCTTGTCTTTGTTTTTTTCTTTTCCTCTGGGCCACATAGGGATGTTCAAATCAGCAGAGACAGTGTTTCTCTTAAAAAAAAAAAAAAAAACCTGCTGATTTAATATTTAGTAGGTGATGGATTTCCACCTCAACAATCAGACTCAGGAATAAAAATAGGCTGAATCCCACTCAGTGCCATGCACAAATCCATAGATAGAAACCCAAAGTATGCTACAGCACAACATTTCCTGCTCAGTAAGCTCAAGACAAGCTGCTGTGATTCTCTATATATACACAGATACTCTGAGCTGATGCCTGTCAAACCAGCTCCTGGTTAAGTGGCAAGCATAATATAGCTTCCCTTCCCTAGAGGTAACTGTCCTCATTACTGAAGAGAATGAACCCCTAGGTGTATAATAGACTCCTCTTTAAAATATTCATCATATGACAGCTGATATTGCAGCCATATTTGTCTGGAACACTTCATTTTGGGGAATTTAGGACTCCATAGTCAATTAACCCAGCATTTTGCTTGCCCCCTACCCCTTCCCCCCCCCCCCCCCTTTTTTTTTTCTTAATCATAAATAATTAAACATCAGTCAGTATGTAACTTGTTACTCCCCTATCCAGGGCTGAGCAAGACATGAATACAAGGGTTTCTCTGCTGCAGCAATATCCATTAAAATATCTGGACTAGCAAGGCTGGAACTTTCCACTTTCACTCAGCCAGAAAGCATCAACTTCTCCAAGGTGAGTCACATCATCCAGCATGGTTCAGTTTCCTACACACTTCTCAGAATCAACACTGCAGACTGCAAAGAAACTTCCTCTGCCAGCAGCTCTTGGGAAAACCAGTGGTCAGGCAGGGGGAAATAAAACAGAGGGCAGAACACTTCACCAGAAGTCATAACAAAGAGATGTAGGGAGAGAAAGAGAGACAAATATAGTGGCGAGTTATACAGCCCAAACATTTCCATTCTCAAACACCAAACAATTCTTTCCTTTTAGGCTTTCTATTCTGACTTTTTTTCTTTAAAAACTACTGCCCTTATCCCTGCATCCTCCTCCCATGTTTCCCTACCTCTTCTTAATTACAGCCACAAACATCAATAGGTCCTTCTCCAACTGCCCTTCCACCATACCCACTCCCAACACAAGTGTCTGCTGCCCTTCCCAGTCCTGGGTTCATGCAGGTACACAAAAGAGCTCTGCTGATGCAGAGAGGGAGTCTCACCAACACACAAGGTTGTGCAGAACATTTATACAGCACTTGCTCACACTCTGCAAGCCCTCCTGACACCAACACAGCATTCCAGCACACCAACATTATTTTGAAGTGATTTCTCATGTGATTAGGACTGTGTCTCTGTTCCCACATTTTACTCAAACACTGATGGCAAGAAATAAAATCCATCCTTATTCTCATCAGAACTTGGTTGTCATCAGAACCCCTCTTTGGTTTTAGTCATTGCTTAGTCTTAATCTACTGATCTCATTATGATGGTCTAATTAAAATCATTTGCTGATGAATATTGTCAGTAACATTACAGTTGGCTAAATTAACACTGGCTTAGCCTGAGCTTTTTTATCAGCTTAACTATGCAGCACTGATTGATGAGCATTTAAAAGCAGGAATTCCTTTCTTCAGGTCAAAGGCATAAAAGGAAAAGCTGGAGATTTGAATGAGATACATCAACAAGTATTACCAAAGAAACTCTAATACAATCATGCAGAAGGCAACCCAAAAGCACCTCTCTACAACTTCCCTGCAAGCTAGGTCAGAACAACAAAGATGCATTTGGCTCAGCCTGTTAAAACAGTGGGAGCAGAACTTAATATCTTGCTCTAAAATTGCTGTTATGAGCAACATATCTTGTTGCCTGATTTTTTTTTTTTTTTGCATAAATTGAGCGTTTCTAGACCCCAAGTATTCCTACAGACAAAAATTAATTGCAATATTCACCACCGTATACATCTAAATGATAGGGATGCTGTAGTGTTTTACAGTGAAAACACATCCAATTTTAATGAAGTTCAAAAGAAGAAATGTTTATTTATGGATTAAAGTACACAGAGATCTGCTGCACACACTTTCTGAAACACTGACAGCTTTTTTTTTTTTTTTTTTTTGCTTTAAGAGAGAGTGCAAGGGAAGGGAAGACTTCACATCTTGTACGTGGTTGTGGTGAGTGGATCAATGCTCTCAGCAGACAGGCAGAGAGCTCCTGGGTCTTTTGACACCAGTTGTGAATAGATAATATACAACTGAAGTCTGAAGACAAAGTTGCCTCTAAGAGGTTCCCTCTGGTGAAAGGGTGGAGATGTACTGATAGTCCCTCACAGCTGCAGGGGGATGTCTCAACATGTCTTGATAAAGACTGAGTATTTCTCTGTTTGGGGCTCAGACTTGCTACTGTTCCAATTCAGTGGCATCATTTGAATGCTCCTAAAATCCAAATTAGAAGAATATTGTGGAGAAATTTATTTCCTATTTAGTAGTAGGTTCTTAAAAGGGCATAATCACATAACTAAAATTAGACCCTCTACTGAAGATCACAATAAAAAAAAAGCTTTCAGAGAAGATGTGAAGGCCTCAGAGTAACATGTAAATATAAAAGGACTCTGAAAAAGATTACACATAGAGTAAAATCCACTTCTTGGATGAAATTCCCAGACTGCTCTTTGCACTTAGCCATTTGCAACCACTGCCTATTGAAGGAGAGCAGCTCTGGTGATCTTCAGAATGACCCATTAAATAATGATGAGCAGAAATATTACTAGGGCGGATATTGATCTCCCTGAAATACAGATTCAGACTGCTTGGAGTCAGATATTGGGAAAGAAAATGATACTAGCACTAGAAAACTGGGGTGTCCATAGCCTTGGAGTACTGTCAAGGTCTGCACAGGCTCCAGCAAGTTAGCTAATGCAAGCAATCTTGACTGGTTTGTCTTTTTTAAATAAATAAATAAATCTTAGAGTCCTCTGTTCAGGCTAGCTGTCTGGATAATTCATTGCTGGGATGGGCATAATGGGGAAAAAGAAAATCCAACATGAAGGTAACCCTCACTGCTCTGAGAACCACTGCCAACACTGACCTGCTGTCAGACCATCCAAAGACAAGGAAAGATACAACCTAGTGTCATTAGTAGAGTCCAAATCCTCTGTGGATTCAACCAGAGCAAAACAGTAAGTCCAAAGCTAGACCCTAACTTACACTACCTGGACAGAGGAAGGAGAGAAAAAAAAAATCACCCTAATTTATTTTAAGGCAGCTAACAGCTGCTTCAATGCTCTGCCTCAGGCCACTCAGCCTCAGCTGCACCATCTGCCCTGGAAAGACTCCAGAGAGGAAGGAGCAGTCACAAGTACAGCAAGTTGAGGATCTAGTATAACCATGACTGTTCTGTGCTGAATTCACCTGAAACCTCACCTCTCCAGATCCTATTTCTTGTTCTCAGACATCTACTTTGTTAAATCCTTATTTCTGATGTGCCCTCCTCTATTTAGCTGTCTTAATGGCTTATTTCCCAGTAAATACTGGTTTCAAATGTCTTTACAGTGCATAACCTTCTCCCTGACTTCACAAGGGACAGCATCCTGGTACAGGCAGAGCGAGGTGCCCCTTAGGATGGAGGTATTAGGAATAAGACAAGATTAAAACCACTCCAAAATCTTGGTGACGTCAATTACCAGAGACAGAGGTGGAATGCTTTTTCCTATATTCAGAAGCAAAATTCCCAATGACTTCAACAGAGCAGGATATGTCCTGTGGCCTGAAACAAATCATCTGTACTTGAATGCAGACAGGAAGTGACCTCCAGCAAAGCAATTTTTTATCTTTTGGTGCTGAGGAGTAACAGTAATAAAAGTCTCTCCCTTCAATCTGTATCTAAGTGAAGTCACCCATAAAGAGATGTAATGTTCTGGATCACACTCATTTGTTCTCCTTCCTTTGACATCTTACCATGCTTCTCATTTTCTTTACACATTTCCTTTATATTCTTGATATTCAAAAGCAATTGTCATCATATGAGGCCATAATGCAAAGACATTTGTGCCTTCTGAGGGTAGACTGTGAGCTAAGGAATAAGGTCTCCTCTAGGGAAGAAAGAAGAAGATAGTATGAATCACCTGCAGACATCAGTGAGAAAACCTCCATTTTGGCTAACAGATCAGGGTGCAGATGAAGGACATTTAGGTTGTAGAGCTGAAGTCTACAAATTCAGTTGGAGAACATGACTATCGTGCTGGCAGTGCAACAAGACTCACACCCTCTTGCAACTCTGGTTCACAGGATAGAAAGAATAAGAAAGAGCAATTCATGAGCTGCACTGTCTCACACTGCACAGCAAAGGAGCAGCAGCTACCCCATAGTTACATGCCTGCACACCTCGAGTCCCTTCCCGACAAGCACAGAGGCAGCACTTCCCATGGGGCATCTCCACATCAGGCCAGAAGATGCTCTGGGCAGTGCAGGCAGTTCTAAAACCCCTCATGATCCTGCAGCTGTGCATGGGTCCATGCAAAGGACTCAGGGCTGGATCCCTTATACTGAGGTGTGAGTGACTGCAATACTGACATGTTTTGCTGCTGTCTTCCTGACATCAATGTCAAATCTCACATTGCCTTTGGCAGAAGCAGGGCAGGAACCTTGTATGGCATCAGATGAGTTGCTGAATATAAAATGCACATTACCTGGAAGCTGTCCTCAAACACTCATTTTAAAGGGAGACTTTGGAAAAAGCTGCCACTCTTTTCATCCTTACAGATGGATTTAAAAAGACACCTGCAAATAATTTAGAAAGCTGCCTGTGTTGTTTTGGTGTGGGGCTTTTTTTCACATGCATACAAATTATTTTCAGTTTAGGCTTCTCAATACCTGAATCCTGATTATTTCCACTGGTCTTACTGCTCTGCAGGAAAGCACTACTTCTCTGCTGCTAGCTCCTCACATCCCCAAGATAAGGGCAGGACCTGTTCTTAGTTGTTGAAGATGACTGTGTTGTCTCAGAGCATAGAGCAGAATTTAATGATCAGAAAAGTACATATTACACAGGCAACTGCAAGCAGTCTAGTACTTGGGATTTGAGGGAGGTTATTCCTACAGCACAGTTATGTGGAATGTTTTCTGAATTATTCACATTTGAGTCTATCCTCGAGGCCTGGATGTACAGCAGACGGATTACAAAATCTGCCTTGCAACTGTTTTATTATCATTATTAACTGCTGCCAAAGCCATTTGCTTTGATACCTCCAATATAATCCCATTTTCACTTCAGGGAATGCAAAGTGATACTCAGACCCTAGGAAAGGGTAGTGGTGCTCCAAAACTACAGCAGAGGAAGTCACATTTCCTAGGCCAGAGAAGAATGTAAGGAGAGGTGAAGAAGGAGGAATGAGTGAAATGCCTTCCTCACTCACTGCAGTGGGTCCCCATGCACACCTCTCCCCTGCACCCACATTCAGTTTTCAGGCTGAAGCCACCACTATCTCCTTTCTGCTGCTGAAAAGCCACATGCAGCTTCTTGTGACCTCTGTCAACAAACAAGAAACACACCACGAAGCTCAGGCAGGTATTTGTAGAAAAAAGAAGGAAAATTAAGCACAAAAACGTTCCCTAGGTCAGCAGAGTAGTCACAGGATACAGATAGAGCCATTGGCTCTGCTGGTTCTTACCCAGTGCAGTATTTATCAACCGAGGGCTCTTTGTCAAACCATTTGTTGCAGTAGTCCATAGCCAGGGAATGTCCATCAGTGTCCTACTACCACCACATCAGCACCAGCTGGCACTGTTTTAGCTGTATCATAAAACAGCAGAGGGAACCAGGCAGGTAATTTCTGTTCCTGAAAGGGAGAGGACTAGGACATATTTGGAGTACAGAAAAGAGTGGCTACCTGTAATGGCTCTGTCCCTAGCATAACCAGAGGAGCTTACGAGGCTATCACTTACCATAAACACATTCACAGGGAGAAGGTTACCTCTTTGGTATGTTTTGCCAGCTGTGTGACCTGTTTATATTCCTCTGTGCTTTCCACAAGTGCAAATCTGCAAAAGGCAAACTTCTGCCCATCTAAACAAGACAGTAAGAGCTGTTCTGTGACACCACAGGATGCTCTTCAGCAAAACCTGCAGTAGGACATCCAGAGGCAGAAAGAAGGACACCACTGCTCATAGCACACTTGCTTTCCTCTCCTGTGATCATACCAGAACACTGCAGATTTGTCCCTATGCTAAGATGTCTTTCCATGCATGGAAAAAAAAACAATGCCAAGGAACCTTTTAAGATAACAGTCTCACCTACCATTGCAGTCATGAACTTAATGAAGATAGCCCTCAAGTCACTGAAGAGCTCTGGGGACAATCCAAAACAGGATGTTGGAAAGCAAATCACTGCACTGACAATGAATTCGGTTCCTATGTCCAAATTTTAAAGTCTGTAACTGTATTGAATTTTGTGGCTGTTTCCCCCTTTAAGAGCCAAGAAAGATGAAGGGAATCTGGACAGAAATTTAATAACAGTTGCTTTACAGACTGCATCTGAAAGTCCTATTTCTGTCACACCTTTACCATTGAGATTCACAGACCCAAATCCTTCCAAGCAATTAGTGACCAAATAATGCAGTTGCAGTTAGTACAAACAGTGCAACAAAACCTATGCAAGTTTCAAAACAATACAACAATTAGTACATTTATTAATATGGACTCAGTGCTTTTAGCTTATCTAGTCATCTTAAATATACAACATCAGTCAACCACCTATACTTAAAAAGCAATGTTCCCCATGACACAAACCCAGATTATTCAGGCTATGACTGGCACTGAAATTTGTGATCCAAGTTTCCAGGTTCTTGCAGGTGGAAATCAGTGGGGTCAGACTGGCACAGCAAGAATTTGCACAGAATACTACCACACAATGTGAAACCTTTCCTTTTCTTAGATGACCTTTTACACCTGTCTATTCCTTTAGGATCTACCACTTTTCAAAAGCAACATAATTCTACCTGAGGGACAAACTATTCTTTCTCCCTAATGAGAATAATTTGCACCAATCACTTTGTTACCTTTTTAAGAGCTGTCCTTTCAAATGTGTGTTCCAAAGACACACATTAATTGTATGAAAAATATCTATTCTTTAGTAAACTCTGACACATTGCAAATGCACTGGATTCTTGACATTTTTATGGTTATGCTAATATTGTGACATTTGATGTGCTTGTTTTGGAAAAAAACCCAACAAACAACAAAACAAAACAAAAACCATAGTGCAATTAAGTTTTCTGAAAGAAAAACAGAAAGAAACAAATCAATCACTGAGAAGGAAGGCATGAAGAATGAAAACTGCTTCCACCAGCTTTGGAAACAAATGCCTGCTAGTTGATGGCAAACAACACGTTTGAACTAGATATTTCAGAAGACTTGTCTGTCAGTTTGACTCTACAAATAAAGAGCACTGATAGAGTGATTTTCAATTTTTAGCACAAGCACTGGCTTGACTTTCACCTGTTCCCTCTGTCTTTGAAGTATATTAACATTTGTCATAAAATGACTCCCTCCATCACTGGAAGTATTTTTAAACATCTGGTTCCTCTTAGACAACTCCAAACTATGGGTAACCCAGTTAGGTCACAGAACCCCGCTTTAATTTCATTCCCATTTAAAACATGTTGCCTGCTTCAGTTATACCCCAAAATGAAAGCAAAAGAGGAATAACACTTATAAGTACCAATATAAATAGTTTTATGATTCCTCTCCCCCATCTACAGACCAGAAGATTAGCAGGAAGAACCAGAGAACTGAATGAAGACCTACTGGAACAGCACAGTGCTCGACAGCAGCGAGGCTAAATGGCTTGGTGCTGTGGAGTCAACAGTAATGTTCTCAGTATGTGCCTTTGTTTTTCAGATACATGCACTCTGGGATTAATAATGTAGAGCCACTTGACCTACAGAAAGAGCTCCTTATGTAATTGGCATGGTAACAGATGCAACATTTCCTTTACCAGAAGTGATAATTAGTGGCCATTCCTTCTGCCACCCACCTAGTATGACACTAACAATTTCTGAGTTACTTTCCTACGCTGTAAAAGTAAACCCAAAGTTTCTCAGATCAATTCTCCTTCCCTTGGGATGTTTTAACTTGGGACAGCTCAATGCCCCATGTTGTTTTTTTTTTTTAACCTTAGGTTTAGTTCCTAACAAACACTTCCTGCTTTTGTTGGTTGCAAAGCCTTTGAGAAAGCCAACCCACTGGCCAGTGGTGAACAGAAGCAAAGGAAAATCTGGAGCAAGACAGTGTTTCTTCCTACTGAATTAAATTCTTTCATGCTTGCAATTTCTAAGCTAGACTATAGACATGCTGCTTACCTGCAGGTATGCACTTACACAGAAACCTTCCCAAATTCTTAAGCTTTTAAAGATGGAAATTAGCTTTTTAGTACAGACCAGTAGCTCAGTCACACGTTCTGGAAGGACTAAGATTGAACCAGACCAAACATAGTACAGCTTTTTTTTTATCTACCTGGGAGCAGCTAGTTCCATACTCTGAATATTTCATGAAGGGTTCACCTCACCTTGTTTTAACCACCCAGAGCACAGATGTCTATATCTCAGCTACCTAAATTAGGCCTTTTTTGAAGTTAAAGAAAAATAAGCATTTCAAGATGACTCATCTGACCTATTTTAGTTGATCTACATTACAATGAGGTTGATCACATCTTAAATTTATTAAGTCTCAGTCTCTGTGTCTTGGTAAATGGAATATAACTACTGGCTCATTTATATTGAACACCCACACAACTTTCTGCTGACAATGGAAACGAAAAAAACATTCAGTATACTAGAATCAGTGTGTCTACATTCTTCTCCTAGCATTCCACATATGCTCTGCACAGAAGGTATGAGTCCTGCACTTTGTTTTCCATCAGCATATAGAACCCTTGGGTTTCTCAGTCTAATCTGTAACACAGAGGAGATACTTTGGTTTATTATTTTCCTCAACCTTTGGGAATCCAAATCAGAAAAGGAAATGTGCTTAAGGCATTCAGCACTGTATATCTGGATGTTCCAGATTCTAACAGATACAGAAAAATGCCAAATTCTGACTCTTGGTTTGGATTAATCTTCCTAGCCAAACTCTACTAGTAGAACTAAAGTATGATCTAATGTAGTAGAATATCAGTCTTTAGATCTACCATGAACTGTTATGGGTTTTTTTTAAACCAAAACCTGACTGACTAGATTTTTTCAAAACCCAAACTCACAATAATTAAATGTAATTACAATCCTCCACAGCTTTAAATCAAGGTTTGCTCAGAATGAAAACAACTTATGATAAATTAAATTATTTTTCCTTGTAGGTGGCATGGTAAAAGTGGAACTAAGTAAGGGAAGCATTTAAAAATACCAACACAACAGGTTGACATTTATCTATATATATCTAGAGAGAGATTTTTTTTTTCTGAGTCCAATGGCATTACAAACACTAATTAATGAAGTAGCCATAATTATTACCATAAAATAAAAGCATTAAAATTAAAAATAAGTCCAGTACTTTCCAAACTGTCCAAGACTTTGGCTACCTCTACTTTTGCACTCACTTGTCAGGTGTGAAAAGCCAGTTCCTTCATTTCAAAGTGTGGAATTCACTACCATGTAAACTGAGGGCAGCTGAGGCTACCCAGCATCTCTGATTATTAGATCCAGAGTGCCACACTTTTTTCCCAATTTAAAAACTCCTTCTGACAATATTTGCCAAAGTAGTTCCCTGTTGTACTTCATGACACCTCACACTACTAATAATTCAATCCTTAGACCTAACTGCTCAGCTGCACCAAAGGCAGAGGGAGTTCTGACACTAGTTGCAACAAGGGGAAAAACGGAGACACAAATGGAGGGGATGTATATGAAGTTATTTGTTGCATTTCATGTAAGGGATCAGCCTTATCTTTGAGTCACTCTATAATATCATATCATTGCTCAATGGTATGGAAATGGTGATTAATGGTTCTGCAAATGTTTTGTTTGGGATTTGCATTTTCTCATCAAAGGATACTTCTCTGCCTTCAGACACTGTCAGCCTCTTTGAGATGAGACTGCTCAGCACAGAAATGCCTCAACTGTATCAGGAAGAGAAGAAAAAGTATTAAACCACAAGAAAACATACAAGCTAAACACAGAGACTCTGAAGTCAGCCACAAGGGCTTGGAAATGGAGGGAACTGTGGAAAAAAATATTTTGGATTGACTAAATACCATGCCCAAAAGTTAATGCTACTGGCAGTTCCTAAAAAAAGATATTCCAGAGACTAAGGAATGAAAACCAGCAGGAAATTTTAGCTTCCACTCCCAACTTCTGGCTTTAAAATGTTTTTACTTTATTTTACAATTCAAACTTTGGAGCTTCTGTATAGTTTAAACAGCTGTCAAATATATGTGCTGTAGACCCTCAGCCATGAGGGAATGGTAGATAATGGACAAGGGATAAGAGGGTGGAGCCACCATGAGAGACCTCCTGAGATAGTCCTGATGTTTAATAGGTCATTCCCACCATGCCAATATGGTCAAGGAGTTCCAAACTGATTTGAGTTGTGAAGATCATGTGGAGCAGAACTTGCTATAGGACTTCTTTTCTTAGACCATGTGGACAGGATTTGGTTGGTTAGATGTTTTCCAGTTTGGTAGGGGGTGGGGGTGGGCACAAGGACAGGAGAGCTCACCTGCTATGTTTTTGTCAAGATTTAACCTAAATCTAAGCATTTGTGAATTCAGTAAGGTACCCAAAACCACAGGACAGCTCTTTGAGTTACACTGCTTTTGCTGAGGGGGATTTCACAGAGATTCCCCCTATCACTACAGTGCTATGATAGAGAAATGCATCCATAATGCTTTTTTATCCTTACAAATGAGAACACAACAAACTGCTACTGCTCTTTCAGCATGTCTAAAACCTACAATAATCCATCCCATGCTTTGTATAAGCATTTACTCAAGTTACTATTAAATATGCCTTGTGTAGCCAGTATGATCACAACAACAGTTTGAAATTAATGGACCTTAACTGCCATTCATTCTGGATGGATACTGCTGTGAGTGTTACAAAGGCAAAGCAGCCCTTTTAGTGGAAGGAGCAGGTGTTCCTGCAGGATGGAATGGGGACTGAGCCACAGACCCTGGCTATGGGACACTCCCAGTTTAGGTATGCAGTATAACAACATTAACAGAAACCATCTGAAAAATGTTGGTTTGCTGTTGGAGAAGCCAAACCTTCAGTTTTGCAGCTTACAGCATACAAAAACTCTTGGAAAATCTAACAATGAAATGAGATTATTCGTAAAATCATGGAATGGGTTGGGTTGGAAGGGACCTCCAAAGGTCATCTAGTCCAACCCCTTGCAGTGATGATTCTTTTTCTGTGAAATGATTTCTCTGGACTGATGACTCCAGAGGGTGACATCCTGTACACAAAATATAACATAAGCAACATACATGCAGCTTTCAGTGATCTGTAAAGATAAAGTATAAGTGAACACAATGCTGAATTTTCTTATGCCAGATCTGAGAACACCTGAAAGGGTGTCATCTGGAACTGAAATATTAATTTACAGTTTAAGGATACCTGCCCTTTAGAGGTGCAGTGAGTCCACAAAGTTATTCCACTGCACAGATGTGAGGTAATAACATCTTGAGTCACTAAATGAAAAGCCAGACTATAAGATGGCAACCCAGAAGCAACACATTGCATATTCTTCTGCTTTAGGTTTCTATTTCTGCTCAGGTCTTGAGCAACAATTGTACTTCATCAATAAACAGCTGATGAAACAACTTTCTTACTGATACAGCAACTTATGGAAATGGACTTTTGTTTTTTCTCTAAATTACTCAATTTTAAGTAACAAAACAAAACAAAAAAAAAAAACCACTCCTATTTAATCCTTTGCCTGAAAATTCTGGATATTCTGGTGAATAATCTCATTAATCAGAACTGCAGTGAAGATGAATGGCATGTACCTGCCCAGAGATGATTCCTGACAAAATCCTACCCAGGTAAAAATCTAATGAACCTATAGCAACAAGAAGCTGATTTTTTTTCAAAGATCTTGATAAGTTGCTTGTAATTTTTTCTAATTTGTTGAAGGAAAGGGAGTCAATAGGAAAATTCCAATAAAACTGTAGGTAAGGCAGAGGTTTGTTTAGATTTGTATGGATTAGCATTCACACATTTCCTGTTACTGGACTTCCTATTAGTGATGTTTAACTCTAACCACATATCCTGGGTTAAGGAATAACTCCTAAAGTCAATTTCCTGATTAGGCTAAGAAAGGTCAAAGGTTAATTTTGCAGCCACATGGTTAAGCTACCAACAGCTACTGCATAGCCTTGTTTAACATATAAAGTTACTGCAAATATTAGCTAAAGGAGGTGGCATGCTCTGGTGATTACAGAAAAGTGTTGGGAAAAAAATTATCCCAGAGGCTTATTGACTCTAAATCAAATTTACTCTCTCCACATGCACACACAAAATACACATCAGTGAAGACATCTCTCGACTAGGGTGAGGCCATCCTGACAACTACAGACCTGTACATCCTTGTATACATGGCTGAGTGACCACTGCCAGAGCCTAACTTCCATCCAAGGAACTTCCCACTGCACATCCTACTACAGACTTTCTTCATACACTTGCTACAGGTCTTCAGGAAGAAATAAGGCTGGATGGCAATATTAGAGTCCACAAACGTAAAAGTGTCATATATCTTGAACAAGAAGCACAGGGATTTCTGCTTCCTTAGAAAAGGTGTTGATGGATGATGAATTTGCAACAGCGCTGCAGCAGACACTCCTGTTGTACCAAATCAGCAGGAATTAATGGCTCAGCATTTCTTCCATTTAAATACTAAAGTGAACAATCCTCTGCTCAAACACTGCAAATGGAACAAGAAGTATCTGAAAAAGTTTCTGGGGTTTCTGTCTGGAGGGATACTTGTTTTCAACAATAAAGATGTTTGTTTGTTTGTTTTTCAATGGCAACATGAGTAACTACATCATGTAGGTGTGTCTCAAAAACAATGAGGAAATGCAGAGTTAAAGCTGATAATCCGAATTTGTTCACACTGCACAGCATTCTCCTTCTCTGATAAATTCTCATTTACAGATTATTTTATTCCAGTTCTGTTTCAGTAACCCAGCCAGCACAGATCATGACAGCCAAACTAATGCAGTCCCATAGACCAATATTCTATTTTTTTTTATCTGTGAAACAGATTGTGGGACAATTTCTATTTAGTTACCTCATTATATCCATTGTAGACTTAAATAGAGAGTTCACAAGTAATTAAGTAACTTAGGTTGTAGGTTATAATTTTAAAAGAGAAACTTGGTTAAACTTTTACCCAAGACCTAATATTGCTAATAAAACCACAACTCTTTGGGGATGCATTCTCTGCTCCTATCTCTCTCATGTTATCATTTATACTTGCATCAGTGTGGCAGCATTTTATACTTGTTTTGCACAGTGAAGGCCTCTAGATAAGATGCAAGAAAGCAGAGACAATCAGTCATCAGTCTTTACTCAGGATTTCCTGACTGCATGTGAACAATAACAAAATCTACTTTTTTTTCTTTTTCTTTTTTTTAAAAATAAAAACTAACACAGTTGAATATTTAGAGAGAATATCTCTTTCTTACACTTAAATCTGGTTAAAATCTGGTCACAGGGAATTGGCTCAATTCACATATTTAGGCTGTTTGTAAGCGAGACATAATTTTTGTGAATTATTCGCAGGCATTTAGCATTCACTGCTTATAAACAAAGTAAATATAAGTGGATGCACATGAGCTGCTCTTTATTCACTTGTGGACTGAGCATTTGGAATCCACTTTTTCCAGCCATCTGACTGGTTTTACCAGTCAGACAGTACTGCTTCTGTTCTCCAACTTCTTCCACTTTGTAAACAGGCATAGTATTTGAAAAACATGTTCCACCATCCAAGAAAAACAATGAAGATTACTTAAGAAACAGCAGCTCTGGACAGAGGGGGGAAAAAAAAAAAGTCTAATGAAATATGTTCTGTATTAAGAAATAGTCATTCATTCTTTTGTGCTGAGGGACACTTGTCTGGCTAAAAGTATTAATTTCAGATTTTAAAGTACTCCATTTCTTTCCTAACATGCAGTGGAGCAGGGCAGAGGAAGGATACAAATCAGGTTTATCAGCTGGATTTCTCTTATATTCACACCAACTCATCATTTACAAGTGCAGCTTTTCTGATTCAGTTCAGCAAAATGGTTCTCTCTGGTCAGCAGCTTTGACATTTTATCAGCTGATTTTGCTCAAAACATGAAGTTTTAGACCTATTACATTGTAAACTGTTTTGCAGAACATATGAATGTTTCAGCAGACAGAGTTCCTCCGATTTAAATCTTCCTGTCCCAATATCTGACTGCACTGCAAGTACAAATTCCCTTTATCTTCCAACTGGAATACAGTGAGGTCTATGGCCAAGGAAACTCACTTTCTACAGTGCCTTTGCCCTCTTCTCTTTTTCTTATTATTCGGAATGTCTGTACTATGGCACCTTGGAAAATCACTGTGTTTCTCAGCCTTTTGTTTCCTTACTGCCTGTACTACCTGCACACACACATGCACATGCAGCACAGACAGAATGATCAGGTAAATGACTCCAATAAAAACGCAGTCTTTGGCAGCCAAACTCACTAATGCCCTGTGCCATGCATCTAGCATGTGGCACACAAAGAGGATAGCTGCCACTGTGTTCTAATCATTCTGATCCTGCAACCCAACAAGTGGACAGAAGTACTTTGATCACAAAGTTTCTAGTTTGTCTCACTGCATTTTTTGGTGAGGGAGAGCTGAGGGACTAACACAAGGTCATTCATGTAGAAGTGTTTCATACCTCTCAACTTTATTTCCTTGAAATTCCAGACAAATGGCCACTGGGACTCTCCATCACACGGGTTGTGAGGTAGGTAATCTATTTCTCTCCTGCAGAAAGCCATATTGCACACTTTTGACGCTGATGGAAACATCAGTGCCTTTGCTTCAAATAACAGTAAAGCAACTAAAGCATTTAATCACATCCTGGGAGACTTGGGTAATATGTTCTCCTGAGAAAAAAAAAAGGTGTTCATCTCCTGTTTTCAAAGAAAGTGCCCTAACCACTGAATTAAAGCTTGATCAAAGCACTCTTGTATTGCACTGCATCATAGACCAATACAGGAACATCTACAGAATGCACCTAGAACATGAGTCTGATTTTAGTTTCCCATTTGGAGATGAAGGGAGAAAACTGGCCTGTGGCTAGATATCACTAGTCAATACTTCCTAAAATACATGCTAACTATATTCCTCATTAATCACTCTCTACTTCTTTCAAGATAATACCACAGTAACTCCAAGGAAGTCACAACACACAGTAGTACAGCTGATAGCAAAACTTGGCTCAATGTCCTCAAACATAATTGGATATTTTATCTGTTTAGTGCATGCTGTCTCTTCTATTGAAACCAAAACAGTGAAACAAAAGTCATCCTGAAGAGACCAAAAGAAACTTAAATATGTGGGGTTTTTTCCAGGCATATGAATATTTTATGATCTATGGTTTCCACAGTGCTTATTTACTTTGTTCAACGTTTTGAGTTGTCAGAATAGGCATTAGATAGAGCAACAACAGAAGTAACAGAGTCAGTAACAGACTTCTTGTATCTTTTCCTTGGGACACAGACATAAGAATATATCAAATATCAACACATTGCCAATCACATACAAATTGTTCATTTGGCCCAAGCTTAAACCAAGACTGCAACAATCCCAGAAAGCATTTAATACATAATTTGAAAATTATTCTGGTTTTATTACAATGTAGAAAAGCCTCAATAAAAATAATCATAGAAGGAGAAGCCAAACCAGCTATGTTTAGAAAAAAGTGTTTTTTTTCAGTACAATCAATCAGATCAGCAAATTCCTGACTAATATCTACAATAAGATATTTTGAAGTTGCGTATTTGTAAAACCAGTTTCAGAAAAGGTTAAAGTTATCAGGGACTTCTTAAAATTCCATATTTTTATAATTTACTCCATTTACAATTCTTTCTTCATCATTAAACCCCTCTTTGTATTTAGCATTTTGGTACTTGTTTTAAATCTATCAAAATTTGCTTCTTTCTTTCAGGTAATGACAGAGTAGGAAATAGCAAAGTCTCTGTCTGTTCCAAACTCCGTGTTGTCTTCCAGTGAAATGCAAACAGAAATATTTAAATTACCTAATTCCCTCCAAGGCTCTACCTAAACTCTTCCTTAAGTCACACTCTCTGCTTTCAGTGAACCTCAACAACCAGGCAAACTGAAAGCTTTCTTTGTTATGGTGGTCTGTGGCACCTGAATGATGCCAAACAAAACTAAGTTAATTCAGAGCTTTTAGGGAAAGGATTTCTTTCTCTGACTCCCCCTGACTGATACCAAAGAAAGAAGAAAAAGGGGGGAAAAAAGTCCTTTTTTCCTTCTCAGTATTAAACAACAGCAGAAATAATAAAAATATCTTCTCCCTGATGTGGCAATTTACATACACTCAGTTTCTTTTTTTTTTTTTTTCTCATAATTATTATCCATCTACCTAAAGGTGTTACCTCTTATGGTCTAAAGTGGTTTTACATGGAATCCTTGTAATGCAGCATCTCATAACCATAATGTAGGCTAAAATGTGTTACCTCAATTGCTGTGGTTTCCAAATTTACAAAAATGTATTTCCTCAAGCAATCTAACTTCTCCTTTTACTACAAAGTAAACCCATTAGGAAGGCCATGAATTTGAGCAATTAATTACACACTTAATAATATTTTATCGTTTTCTAAAGACTTTAAAGTTCTTTCCAAAAATTATGATTCAGATCCAGCCACCATTCCTCACACAGACTAGGAAAATAAATAGAACTACACCAAAAGCAAATTATCTTTAAGTTCTAGGAAAATTTGGGTTCTGGTTCAACATTTTTTTTCTAACAATTTAGTGAAACAATTTTGACTGTATGCATTTTGCATAATAGGAAATAGAAATGCAGACATTAAGCAATTTCACTTAACCCAATTGTAGAAAGCCAAGGTTCTTCTACAAGAAGTTTTGACTTGGAGAGATGAAGATTTGCAAAAGTGCAAAAGGTGGTCAGCCACATAATCATTACGGAAAGCCTCAGAGCTGGATCCTACCTCAAATTTTCTTTCTGTAAATCATCCCCTTACAGTGTTACAGCACCATGAGAACATAAAGAATGAATAACTGTTGCTTTGATTTTTCACATTTATTATATAATTAATGTCACAATCACATCAAGATGAGACATAAAAGAGTGTAGTTATACTAACCAAAAATACTAAACATTTCAAGTGTACCACTGACCTGAGAAAGACTTCAGGACTTCGGCAAACCACATAGTTTACAAAGACATCCTTTGTGTCAAACAAAATCATTCAAATTTAGGTTTAAAGTTACAAACAAGACAAGGACAAACATTGGTTCTGATATACTTGAGTTAAAATTTTTAAAATACTAGGCTAATATTGGTGATTAAAAGGCATTGATTCAGAGAATATTAGCTGCCTAGTGAACACATAATAAAGCCAGGTCCAAATTCAAAAGCTCAATATGTGTTTCTCAATTCTGCATAGAAATCCTCAGTTTGGTTGTTGGAACTGTGTCAAATCAAATTTTTACTGGGTTTGAAAAAAACCTGCATATATTCATGGTTTCCACGGACCAGTCAAGAGCTTGAAATATTGGTCTTGACTATGCAGTCAAGACCAATTCTTTCCACAGGAAAGTAATTCTCAGAGGAAATTATTTGTCACGCTACTTCCAATCTGAAGATCTAAACACAGTCTTTCCTCTAGCCTTTGGCACAACCCATAATAATTGGACCATAGGAGAGAGCGACAAAGAAGTGGATCTACAAGATGCATGCCAAACATCACTACCAGCTCAGACATTTGCTTTCTCACCTTTTCCCCCCATCAGGAATAATCAGTAGCTGAAGTATTAAATGACAAGTCATACCCGTTTGCGGATGGAGGAGCAAGGCAGGATGACACATTCTGCTGATCATTTAGAGCTATTGGTTGTTATAGGCTATTAACTTGCAATACACAGCCCTGTTTGAATTTCAGATGAGCAGATGGCCAGATGGATTAGCCTGTAAAATTAATATTCCAACCGATACACAGCAGGACTTTGCACGGGTACTGACTGTTTCAAAATCCATGAAGTCAGTTTAGTGGGTTGTATTTTTCAGGCCTGGCTTCTTATTTCCTCCACAAAGGCTGAAACCCCCAACAGCAAAAGGCAATTCTGGAATGCTTTGGTATTTTGGTGACACAGCTTCCCCGACTGTTTCTTTCACAAGGCCAGCAGCACTCATTTCCAGTGCATAGCAGGTGGAAAGATCAAAAATTAATTTATGGAGCTTACATGTAAATATTTGTATATGCCTACTGGACAACGAGACGCACAGTGCATGGGAGCTGTAGACATTAGGTGCCTGCTTTGGACAACAGGTTTTAGCAACACTCTTGAAATTATTCCCCAACAGACTTTAAGACCAATTCATGGCCTCCTCTTACTCGGCTCCCAAACAACCGCACATGTACAGGTACCTGGCAGATGTCATCCAAGGCTCCCAGACTGACATGGACACAAACACAGACATGCTAAAACAGAAAGGAGCAACCCACTTGCTAATACTGATAGTGACAGGCTGTAGTTAGCACCTACAGCCTTGGAGACCATAGCAAGCTCCAGCTATTAAGAACTGCAAATTTATCCCATCACCTGCACCTTTCTGCAAAGCTTACCTCAATTGCAATCAGACTGCCTTGGCCTCTGACCCATTGCAGATGAGCATAATACAAGTCTTGAGGGAAACTGCTGTATTTTAACACTGCCAGCTTGATTACTATTGATTATCTACTTGCCTCCATGGTAATTTCCCTTTGACAGTAGCATTTCTGCCTGACTGCTCCTTCTGAGATTTGGGGATTCCTTTCTTTTTCTTTTCTTTTTTCTTTTCTTTTTTTTTTTCTTTCTCTTTTCTTTTTTTTTTTCCCCTTTTCTTTTCTTTTTTTTTTTTCCCAATTGGTTCCAAGAAATATATTTTGAATATTGTTTTGGGCAGGGCAAGGGAGATAGTAGAATGGAAGGACTCAGCTGTAACCACAGAGGTAGCTTATTAAAGGAGTCCTCATTGTTCCAGGTTAACCAAGAAGGTAGCTCCATTTTTGAAAATCAGGTAAGTTTTCCTTTCACCCTTTGATGGGTAAAAAAAAAAGTAAATCACTAAAAATAAATAAGACATTATAATACTGCCATACAGTTATGATCTTGCTAGATAATAACTTGCTAGATCTTGCAAGGACTGAAAGGATTCCTACAGTTAAATTACTGTGTTGTGGAAAACAAAGTTTAGAGTTGACTCTCAAATATGATGACACAGTGGAGTGGTTCAGTTACAATGACGGTGGGCCTCCAAGTGGCAGATGAGGCTTTTGTTTTATTTGTTTGACAGTAAATATCTGGCCTGTTGCTTAGCAGCCACACACAGAAACAAAGGCGTTTCCAGACAAAATAAACTACATTACAGCAGGTAAACCTTTCACAGCAATTACCAAATGGAAATGAGAGCTGAACTGATTATTGCAAAACAACCCAACACCTTTGTTTCCTGCAGATGTTTTAGGCACATATAAATGGCAATTCAGGATTTCTTGATAGCAGTGTGAGAAGGCTTCATAGCTTAAAAATAATGAGAGCACCGATTTTGAAAAATGATGTGCTGAGAGTCCTAAACATGGAGACCAAAGTTTTCAAACTTCTGTCAGCTGTTAAATTCATATTTAAATGCATTAAATAACTAGATTTTCTCTCAGAGACAACGAGCACTCTGCCAAACTGAAGAGAATTTTTGTGTTCTCTAAGAACCTTGCAGTCATCTGGAACTGAAATACAAACAACAGAGCACCACAGGCTGAAACGCTTTTGTGAGTGTTTTAATAATTTGATATTAACTCTGTCTAGCCTTACTTCTACCTCTGCTGCCACAAATGCATCCCCTCACCCCAAGTTCTCAGGCCAAAACTTGTGCATGACACTCACCCCTGCATGCTTCATTTCCATGCAGAAGTCTTCAGCTTTTGCAGGACTCACCTCCTATACGGAAAATAAGGAAATGCCAAAGCTACTCTTGCATATCGCAGCTGTACAGCTTTAAGGCAGGTATTTCACTCAGAAAGCAGCACTTAGCCTCACTGAGCAAACAGAAAGGGCCAAATTCTGCCCTTAGTTACCCTGGGGCATTCCACCACAAGAAGGAATCTGCATGTGAATAACCTACAGAAGAAATGCGTTTCCAGACACTTGAGCTTAAAGACTGGAGAAAAAAAATGCTGGTGTGAATTCTGTCGACTTATATTTTCATTGAGGGGTTTCTGGAGATGTGTTGTGGCATGGGGTTTTTTCACCCTCAGAGTTGATCCACAGGGCATTGTCATTATGTTGCTGTCTCACCTTTCAGTTGATAGACAGACTTCCTGCTGGAGAGACATTATTATTTAACCGGATCCACTCATCCTGCCACTGATTTGTTTTACTTTTGTTCCTGGCAAAGAACAGCAACTCTAGGTAATGTTTCTTTTCTTATTTGGCTAAGTCCTTCAGAACACTTTAGTAAATTAACCCCATGTAGTTCACTCAGTAAACACAGGATCTCCTGAAAGGATTTATAAAACTAAATTACTTCAGAGTTTCCAGGCAATCTTTGTTTTTCTTTTGTTTTGTCTGATATAAGCTTAAGAAAAGACTCAGGAAACAAATGTAGATGTTTAATTCCTCAGCAAATAGGACCTGTAAGCACAGCATGAGAGAATCGAATTAAAAGGAGGAGTTTTAATAAACATAAAATAGATGAAGACATGACAACTCTTATTTCTGAAGCAGTATTATCAATGTGTCTGCTATAGTCTGGTTTTAATTACATCAATCTTTCCCAGCTAAGGTTATCCTTTAGCAATTGTAACCCCTCTGGAAATTCACATCTTCAATTTACACACAACCAAATTCTCATTCATTAAGCTTAAGCTGCATATATATATATATATATATATATATATATATATATGTATACACACACACATATATTTGATATTATGATCCATCCTACACTGCAGACCACTGCCCACAATAAAGTAATAGCCTTCCTAAAATATTACAGAGTAAAATTTTATCATCTCAATAACATCAGGCTGATTATAAGAGTCTCTTTCATTCATCCATCCACAAATCTACTAAGAAAAGGTACTCAGAATGGCTGTGTTCAATGGGATATTCTCACTCCCACACTGACAGAGTTTAGAAACTTCTATCAGACAGTAAAAAAAAAAAAACAAACACACACACAAAAAAAAAAGCTTTAAAATATTAGGTTGTAGATGGCATTCATTAATAAAACCTTCCTTGAGGATCCAGTCTCAGCTTATGTAGTACACAACAAAAATATTTCAGATGAAGAGAGACTGAGAGACCTGGGGCTGTTTAGTCTTCAGAAGACTGAGAGGGGATCTGATCAATGTCTATAAATATCTGAGGGGGTGGGTGCCAAGTGGAGAGGGCCAATCTCTTCTCGTTGGTGCACAGTAATAAGCCAAGGAACAATGGATACAAACTTGAACATAGAAGGTTTCACCTCAATGTGAGGAGAAGCTTCTTTACAGTGAGGCAGATGGAACAGGGAGGTTGTGGAGTCTCATTCTCTGGAGACTTTCAAAACCCACCTGGATGCATTCCTGTGCAGACTATCCTGAGTGATCCTGCTTTTGGCAGGGGGGGTTGGACTCTATGGTCTCTGGAGGTCCCTTCCAACCTCTAGCATTTTCGTTTCTGTGATACTGTGTAAACAAACCTTGATGTGAAGTGCAGAGTGACCAGCTACTCACCACTAATTCAATTTCATTTTTTCTCTTCCTAACTACAATTAGGCTCGGTGGTGCCTGCATTCTGAACAAAAGATTTCTCTTACTACAGCAAGCCAAATGGATCTCAGAGATAGGAAGGAATCAGAGTACAATTATATCAGAGAGTGATACAATCAGCTCTGCAGGATGCCAGGACATTCAGCCCCTCATTCCCCCACTGGCATGCTATGTGCCAATACCACAGCAGTATCCTGGTGGTTCCCTGGCAGAAATGTGTACACTCTGGCTGGACTGCAATTCTTTTAGAACCCTTCATATGTTTTAATTGGCAAGCAAGCACGACCAAGTCTTGTGAATACTTACCAAAAACACATCCACAGATGCTGAATATTCCCACACAGCCATTTTGAAGGGTCTTTGATTTAATCCCTCGATCCACAGAGGAATCAGTTATTCTGCCAAGGAGAGGGAATAACAGTGTTTGTTCTCAAGGAATTAACAGCAAGTAAACGAACAACACAACTTGTGAATAAGCCATGGATTAAAGTATGTTAGTAACAACAGTATTTGTATAATTCAGGATTCATTATAATTTGTATAGTTCAACTGGACGACAAGAAGTGGACACAATAAAGTGCTAGATAACCTGAACTCAGTGGTCTGGATCCTTTGCACTGACTGTATCAAGGCTAGGGAGCTGCAGACTAAAAAAATGATTTTTTTGGCAAGGGAAATGTGGAAATCTGAAAAATGAACTGAACTGGAATTGTCTGTAGAGAGGATGCATAAGGGTCTGAGAGAAGTATACACATCACTTTCTTCTTTCCTCCCAGTTCCCCAGGTGTTCCAAGAGTCACCAACAAAACAGGACACTTTCCGAAGTTTTCATTAATGCAGATCAAAAAAAGGGAGAGATGCACAGATTGGCAACGTCAGAGACATGCTTTATATGGGAGGGGGGGAAAAAGAGATCCCTCGGATTGTTAGACAGGAATATTTTCAGGCTCCTCAGTCAGGCATTAAACACATAAAGGGGACAAGGGAGGATCACAAATGTACATCTAACCTACTTGCACTCTGAAAATATTATAAAGCAACTCTTAAAAGCCTAGTATGAGCATGAAGAACAGCTTGGCTGCAGAGTACAGAACTCTGCAGGCTAATTTGGGTGCTGACAACACTGACCTGCACAAAGTTCTAAACTGGATTAACCCTTGCACAGAAATTAGCTCAGTTGAAATCAGCTTAGATACCTCAACACTTACTTTCCTACAGTCCACCCACCCTGGAGAATACTCTAAAAGCTTAACACAGCAGAGGCTGCAGCAAGCACTCTGTCCAGAATAAATGGAGAGAGGATTTATCAAGCAGGGTTAATATGTTAGTGTCATAGCCACTTTAGCAAAAACCATCAACTTTGCACGGAGCGCCAAGTGAACTACAGGGAGATGGTAGCAAGTACTGCAGGCCTGTAAGACCATCCTGCTCTGACAGAGACAGGTTATGGGGCAGACAGCTAGGTCTGACTTTGGGGGGAAAAGTGCTTCAGAGAAGCTTTAGAGACCAATTGGGCAGTGTTGCCTCTGCACCAGCTGCTCCTATATTCTTTTAGATAATTTTTGCTGTGTACAGGAGGGGAAACCGAGTGTGATTTCGCTGAGCTCCAAACTGATCTCCCTAACTGAAGGAATTTCTCTGAGTTGCCCAGTTAAGAGCCCCATCAACAAAAGTTGCCTGTATAAGTCAATGCTGAGAGACAGCTTTAATGGCTGATTCAGTGTTGCTGCTCCAGAACTGCCACTTCTCATGGGCTGTAGAACAGGGCTCCTAATCTCAGCTGAAATTAATTCTGGCCCCACTTCCTAGGGTTCTTTCAGCAAATGAATTTTTCTTTTATCTCTTCATTCTCAAAAAAAAAAAAAAACACAAAAAAAAAACAACCCAAAAAAAAACCCCAAGAAACACATAGGACAGATACTCCTGCTTTACTTGGCTTTGCAGCCTTCTGATAACCTGTGAAAAACACCATTGTCACTGGTGCCATGGCTTCAGAGAGTCATAACCATTGCCACTGCCCAGTGCCTGAGGTCAACGTTCCTGGTAGACATCATTCCAATCCCCAGGAAAAATCTTCTACAGTGTAAGTCATAATAACAATTACATGGGGCCCCATTTTAAACATAGAAGGAAAAAGTAAAAGAGAGCCCAGAGTAATTCTTTACATCCACAACCCAGGAAATAGTCCACTCTGGAGTCCTGAGGACATCTGGAATACACAGCTCTCACAAACATACCCTGCTTTGTAAGTAATCAGCTTGTGAAGTTGTCACAGGAAGAACACAGAACTGTGAAACAAAAACAAATTATCAGATCTATATATTTATATAACTTCTTCTCAGGGTACACTTGACCACAGTCAAGGGATACAGCTTTGCAGAACACCATTCCAAGCTCCACAAACTCACAGAATCACAGAATCACAGAATCAATAAGGTTGGAAAAGACCTCAAGGATCATCGAAGTCCATCCTGTCACCCAAGACCTCATGACTACTAAACCATGTCACCAAGTGCCACGTCCAATCCGCTCTTGAACACCTCCAGGTATGGTGACTCCACCACCTCCCTGGGCAGCACATTCCAACATCTAACAACTCTCTCAGCCAAGTTCAGTCTTCTTTTAATAAACCAGGTTAAAAAAAAAATTAATTGAGACTGGTGACATGCCAACAAAATAAAGGTTATTTAGGTATGCTAAATGAGAATATTCATCTGTTTGGATGGAGATAGGGGAGAGACAAAACTGTATTCCCCCACTTCCTTGAGAGACTAAGTTCTTTCCCAGAAAGATGTCTGGCTAAGGGAAAAAAATAGTGATTACTTCTCCTTTCATATAGCTCGATGTGATATATAAAAAAACTAAAGGGAAGCATCAAGAAAGTAGTTTAGCTTGGCTTTGCAGACAAAATTGGTGTCTGTGTACTCTGGAAAGGCTGCAGTGACTGAAAAATTTATGAAATTATGATGTGAGAAAATAAAAAAAAAAAAAAGAAAGAAAGAAAGAAACAGAAAACAGAAATAGAGATTGTGTTGTCTAGTGTCCTTCAGCCAAGATTTTCAAGAATGACGAACGATTTTGGCTGCTACAGTGCCTGAATCGCCTTGGTGGGGATTCATTTCCAGAAAGCATTGAGTATCATTCCTCTGAAAATCAAGTCTCTTAAAACTGTATGTAGCTGGAAAACTAAAACAGGAGGCATGGAAAACTCTCTTTAAATTTAGAAGAAAAAAAAAAAAAAAGAACATTTAACACCTACTTAACTACAATGCCCAGAAACACACTTGGAAAAAGTAATGTCATTGTTAAGGGATTGGATTATCTGCTATATAGTTACAGTATTGCAATATATACCCCTGAGATATTCAAGTAGCTCATGAGGAACACTGGGGATGATTATGCATTATCTGAGACATGTAGAGTTTAAAAATAGGCAAAAATAATGCCTCCAGACATTTTTTCTTTGCTATACCAAGACAGATACTTGTAAAGTATTTTGTGCATTTACTAGACATTGAATTTAACCCTTAGTGATTTGTCTGAATTTGAATTATTTCAAAAGAGTGTTTTTGCAGAGTGTTTTCTCCAAGTGCAAACACTCTCTTGAAGTTCTAGATGCCTTGAAATTGCACGTAAAGCCTGTGGAAAGTGATAGATCTGATTTGTATTTAAGAATTTATATGAGACCAAATGGGACTACACAAATTACTCCAATGAAGCATTTGCTTGACAGTTTTTGTAGGATTAGGACCTTACCCATCAAGCATGACCTTCACTCATAATCAAACATTCAGATATCCTAATATGTGAACATTTACTACAACCCACTTGAAAATACACCCCAGCACACAGAGTTATTATCTGCTACAGGATAACATTTTTAGTTTCCAAGTTCATTTCGAATTTACAAATTCCCAGCAAATTACAAGATGCAGACAGCTGCACAGAAGATTAAATCCCCTACCTCCAGCAGTTTTACAGAAGTTTTGCATGATATATATTCATCACACAAAGCTAAGTGCCCACCAATCAAACTGCTCTGAATGCCCCCAAAGTGGTTATCTCTTTAGAAGATAAAGTGAGCTGCTTATATAACTTATTAAAAATTGCACCCTTGCATTCTTTTTTTTTTTTTTTTTGATAAAAAGTGTGAGGGCACTGCTTTATCACTTTAACTATGTGTTTCTTTGAACATATTTGTGCTTTAAAGTAAACACCAATGCTAGGGTTTTTTTTTACAACTACTAAAAATCAAAACACATCTTTCCAAACTAATCTGTACAATGGCTGGGAAGAGCCTTTGATTCGGTACCGTAATTATAAACAGGCACTTAAATCAGACATACTAAAAGAGCATCAGTCATTTAAAATCAAATTAACAGTTTGATTAATCAAACACCAGACTCTCAGGTCAGATAACACACCTGATGGCTTTGTTCACTTACCAAAGAGGGTTTCCACTTTAAGCATCACAGATTTCATCAGCAAAGCAGAATTTACTCAAGCAGAAAAATTTGGGTTCCTTTAAATGTGCTCTGCAGAATTACTTGGAAAATTCTCACTACAAGCCAAATTCTGCTTCACTTTTATGTGGTCACAAAGAAGGAATTGAGAGACTTTACTGATATATTTCCTGTCTCTTTGAGGCCCACTTTTCTCATAGAAAAGTGCAGTGGAACTCAAGAGAATGCACATTAACAGAATCAGGTCATGATTATGAGGTATACCAAGTAGTAGAAAAATAGTTTATTAACTTATTTCTGACTGCTAGTGATTATTTACTAAAATAAGCATGACAGGCTGGCACACAGCATATAAAACATTGCATGCATTTTCACACCTGAATTGTCCTCCCCTCCATTAGAGCATTTTCCCTTCCTAGCATGTGACACCGAGTCTGAAGATCAGTTTTCTCTAGGAAACCTTGGAGAGCTTTTGCTTTAGAGACAATATAAATACTGCCATGATGTTAAAAGGACAAAATGGAAAAGGCCATGCATGCTATGACACTGCTGCCCCAGAGCAACAAAATGTACAGACTGGAATACAGCAAGCTAAAACAGCCACACATCCGTAGAACCATTCTGGAAAACACCAGCCCTGTGCCACAAAGCAACATATTCCTCTGTGCTACTGGGATCAACAAAAACCAAGACAGTGTGACTGAAGAAGTGTTCTTCTGAAGTAACTCATCATTGACCCACTACAAGAACAACACATGACAGCATGTGTGGCAGGAGGTGTCTTTGATATGTGAAGACAAACTGTGTCAGTCAATACACAAAGAAGGCATACACTTCAGTTGACTAGAAAGAGAAAGCCCTCATTCTTCTGCAATATTCTACTTTTCTTGATATTGGATGGAGGCAATCAGGCAAAGACTCTGGATGCTCCAGGATCGAAGTTTTCAATTCCTTGGCCTTCATAAAGAGCCTGGAAACATCAATGAAACTAAAGCTAGAGTGAGTTTCCACTGTATGGGCTCACCCACTGTTATTAGACACCGAACGATTGCACCTAGGACATGCACTCTGAGTTGTGAAGCAGCACCAAGAAGCAGATGTGTGTTTCTGGGGATGGGCCTCTTCCCAAAAGCAGGACTGCAAACGCACATCCTTTGCAATGTCTGATCCAGAGACCCTTTCCAGCATGGCAAAGAAGGATTAAAATGGAAGTGAGCCAAGTGTGCTCTAAACTCATAGCAGACAATCAAAACGAATGGGAATAAGGACCGATTCCAAATTAAACAGCAGCAAAAGGAAAAACTTGAAGAAGCAATACCCACCACCTTGTACACCAAAGATCTTTCTGCCATGATTCAGTATGCAGCCTGCATAATATCAATGGATGTGTAACAAAAGAAAAAGCAAAAATAAGAAATCAAAAACGCCTCTTGCAAATGGTGTTTTGAAAAACTGATAAATTATTGGCTTCGTTCCACCACTGGTTTTGATATTCTTTCATTTATGATTATGATTCAAACTTTGAATGTCTCCATGCTTCCAGCCTAAAACATACATTGATAGTTGCAGCCTAAATGACAGTTCTTTAAGGGAGATTTCTGCCTATGGGGCAATTTGGGGTCTGAGAGTCTTATTCAACTTCATGTATTTTAATGTTCAGTGCTGCCCATTGATATGCTGTGACTACTGAATATGAGACACCTAAAGACATGCAGAAAATAATTGGCCAATGAGATATTCCACACACACAATACAAGATAAAGCTCTAAAACTATGTTAAAAAATGAAAAAATATTTTAAAGATAGATAGATAGATAGATAGATAGATAGATAGATAGATAGATAGATAGATAGATAGGGGAAAGTCAAGGAAAAACCTTAACCCACTGCTTAAGTGCATTAAGTGGGTGAAACAAAGATCATGGGCTATGGGAAAGCTAAAGGCTTATGGTAAAAGCTTTTCTCTTGCTTATGTTGGCATAAAGACAAAAGGTTTCAAAGAAAATGTATATGCTTCTTTGCCAATTCATTACAGTCTCTCTGCTAAAAAGAACTTCCAGCCTAGGTCAAAATCCAATGATATATGAACCACAATATCTTCTGAGGTTTGGATTGAGTATGACCTGAAAATTATGGCTGCTTATCTAATCTCTGAAGCTTCCTCTCTTCCCTTGCCTTCCACAATCTCAAGCTCTCTCCACAGCCTCATCACAATTATTACTTCTCATACCAGTCCTTTTTACTGTTTTTAAAGTATCAAGTGTAAATCCCACCAAAGCCTTTTTTCCCTTCTTCTAACCACAAATACAGCTGATGGCTCTTTCAGATATCAAATTTCAGGAAAAGAGAAGCAGTAATATATTGCAACAGCAAGATTCAGATCCTGTATCTGGTGGACTGAGTTCTCCTTCCATATCCAAATTGAATTTGATTGAATGAATTGAATGAACTAGAACTCACCACTCACTCCCACAATCCCACTGCAAAACCAAGATAAGCCCTAGAGATCTACTGTCTATACTGTATACAAGAATTCACCTACCTATCTGCACAACTCTATAGGCAATTTGGACTTTATATTTTTTATTCAAACTCATTACGTCTGATACTGATACAGTTTGCTGGTGGTGTTCCTTAAAGTGAAGAAATTACTTCTTTTTAAAGCAAATGTTTGAGGCCTTGAGCAGCTGAGTCTAGTTGAGAGGCATCCCTTCCCATGGCAGGGAGCTTGGAGTAGGTGATCTCTGAGGTCCCTTCCAACCTAAGCCATTCTGTGATTACTCTCTTAAAATCTGTTGAAGACTCAGATAAAACTAATTCAGACTGAATTACTTCAATCACTTGTTCTCAAGCATCAAGGTCAACAAAAAAAGAGCTTTTAAAATGCCAGGAAGGCAGTGAACTCCTCCCAAAGACCATCTCAGCTAAAATCTGCACTACAAATTTGTTTGCTCTAATCTGTCACACACATATATGCATGTCATCTGTCACACTAACATATAGATTCCTCACTATCCATGGAAATATGTAGGAGTCTGGACCATTTCCTTAATAAATCTTAGGGGTGTAATGAAGAGAAGCTTTTCACGGTATGGCACTGCCATCCTAATTCCATTAACAACTTTATTTCAACAGAAACTGTGGCCCTCCAGATACGTGCTCCTGAGACTGCAGGATTTTCTTATCCCCTTTGCATTAGTTTTAATTACAGGCACAGAATAATAGCACTCAAAGGGAAAAAAAAAAAAACAAAAAAAAAAAAACACCCAACCCAAACTGTTAAACTGTTATAGAAGGAGTTGTAATCAGCAAAAATCCAGGGGGGGGGGGGGGGGAAAGGAGGGAAATGGGATTATTTTAATAGCTTTTTCATATTGGTAGTTGCTGCATCTTTAGAACAAACATTTATGGAAATTAAATCAAGACTGTCTCAGACTTCCTGCTTCCTTTGCAATGGTCTTTTTTTTTTTTTTTTTTTGTCTACATACTGCAGAATAGATTTAGTTCCTTTAGCTCATGCTATCCAAAGGGCATCTGAAGGAGAACTGAACAGTTGCAGTACCAAACTGCACAGGATAAGCAGCTTTTCCCACCATGCTATACTGTTCTTTTTTTGCTGGTATTTCTCATGCACTAATTGAAGGACAGCTGGGTGATCATCATGAGAATTTACACTGTTGTAACATTGTTTTCAACATCTGAAAGGTCAATAACAATAAAAACATGTGCTCACAGTCAAAAGTTCCCTTATTTGCCATCAGCTGCCCAACCCATCTTGCTTCTCTCCAAACTCTCTAGACTCAAACCAGAGACTGAAAACAGCTTAGCTACTGGCTCAAGTACAATGGTGTTCACCTCTTTTCCCACCTTATGCTCACTGCAATGTGAACAGATGTGGTTAAAGTAGTCCTTGACCATGCCCTCTTGGGGTCAAATCTGAATTCACTCCCCCTCTCCCAGGACAGTTTGCCCTGGTCGCAGGTTTGAGGCAGACAACCTGACTGCGTCAAATTCAGGCCTCTTTTCTTGTATGCTCACCAGGAGACAATAATCCACGGCCAAGCCTACTTTCCTGACAGCAAAGATTCAGGAAAGAGGGTGTATGATTTAAACAAAAGAATGAATTATTTATTGCATTGCTAGCAAAACTCTTTAACTCACACTTTTACAGCCTTACGTAAGTATCTGTGATCTGGAAAGAAAGGGTGCATCTCAAGCAGACTGCAGAATCTTTCAGAAAAACTGGCTCCTACCACTTCAGCTTAAAACACTGGTCAGATGTGCAATGCAGCAACATCTAAAAACCTCAGATAAAATTAGAACTCCACGTGTTAGGTGCTTCAATCATAAATGCTAGGGGATATTGCTACAAAGAATGTACTCAAAGGGAAAAAAAAAAAACAAACAAAAAGACAAAAAATCCCACACAAATCAAAATGAACAAACAAAACAAAAACAAAAAAAAAAAACCCAAACAAACTAAAAACAAAACACACACACACAAAAAGAAAAAGAAAACTAGACAAAGAGAATGGAGGGGGGGAAAGTGTGTTTCCACATTATTACTGCAGATCTGAGGCACACTCACATCAGGCTGTGCTGAACCGGTGTAGAGTTAAGTATAACATCCATCAAGGCAGCTCAGGTAGGTGAACCACAAGGTTAACCATTTCTTTGCTACTCCAAATCCTTTCAGAGCACAGGAACATATATAATTGATTTCTTCTGAGCAGTTCTGTATATCCAATGGATTTTTATATTTTTGGACAGCACAAAATTCTTTAAAATTACTCAAAATCTGAGTAACAGTGTTTTAAAATTGACTCCAGTCACTGTTTCATTCATCCTTAGTTGTGATCTAAGCCTGGAAGGTTCTGGAGATCAAAACCACTCATGATCACATGAATTCTTACATAAGAGTGACCATGCCGGGTCAGAACAAAGGTTTATCTAGTTGGACATCCTGGCTGTGACAGCAGCCAGTAGCAGATGCCTAAGGAAAAGTACCAGAGCAAGGCAAGCACACAGTGATCCTTCCCCTGGTTATACTTCCAGCACCCTGCGGTTTCAGGGCTTCCTGAGCCAGAGGTTCTGACAGCAGTTTTATGTGCTGAATTACAGGATTCAAATCCACAGCCCTTTACTTTGTGTAACAACAGGAGAAAGAAAATGTTTTGCAGTTAATTAATTCATGTGATAAGCAAGATCTGGTTTTTTTTAGCCTCCACACAATTTCAGTGCTCCTGCTGCAGAATTACATTTGTTTAGGCACATTTCCATGTCACACATCTAGACACGAATTCCATCCATCTTCTCATTTCATTTGCTGTTTGAAGCTGCAAAGAATCCACAGTTTGTCCATAACAGATGCCAAAAGCCTAGAAACTCATTGCACACTGCTCACAGTGTGGGTTCAGATACATTATCAGCATAAAAAGAAAAAAGGCAAATTAGGCCACAGTAGGAGAACACATTTTTAATATTACAGTCTGCAGCTTGCATCTCTAATTTAGTGCTGCTGTTTCCCAAAGTTATGCTGAACTGAAGAGATGACAGTGAGCTAAATTTTTACAAGCTGCTAGGCAATGCAGATAGTCAGTGCACTTGATGAATTCCAGAGAAACCCTCAGGGTCAAAGTGACTGAGGTGTTTTTAGAGCATTCTTTGGGCATTCATATAGACAGAAATCAGGTATGAATATGTTCAGTGTATCAAACATGGGACAAAGGGAGACTTTAGTGCATTATTCCAAAAGAACAGAAAGGGAAAACACTCAGCACCTGTAAGCAAGATGCACACATCCTGTAAATGCTGAGTCCTGTTGGTTAAGTACACACATCACACACAGACATCACATAAATTATCATCTCAGGAAATCATTGCTTACCCAGAGGATTATCAGGGCTGTTATGGCTTCTCTCTGGAGCTGAGAGTTATCTTTTACATCATATCTACTGTTTATTCCAGCTACAGCAGGAATCTTGAAAGCAGATATCAAAGAACAGCAAAGGAATATAGTCAGCAAGGAAAAAGAAGTTGCAGAATTTGTAGATTCACAATGCATCTTCCCAAGATTCTGATCATCTGGGGCAACTATGTTTTGCTTAATTTAAAGTTTCCCTTATGGAAAATCTCCCAACTAAGGATTAAATAACTGATATTGAAGGATACCTCAGGGAGAATACAACCTTAAGATATGTTATTTTTATGACTTTATAGGGTTTTTTTTTTTCTGTTTAAGAAAAATAAAAAACGATAAGACAACTCATATATGTGGAGTGTTTTGACCTGGTCAGAAGGAAGCAGAAAGGCAAAAGCCTACCACCTGTTGATTTTAGGCTAATATAAATCTTTAATATTAAACAGGTTCAGTTTCAGCAGTTCCAGTACCCTGAGATTTTGCCTTACCCTTCAGATGAGATGGGCTTATCAGAATTTACTTCCTAAAATTACTGTTAAGGGATGATGAGTTCACACCTTGAATATTTACTCTGCTAGCATTCAGAGGATGCACAAACATTCCTCACAAAATCAGTCACTAGTAAATATCATGTCTGCTCTGGCTGCTGGCTACCAAGTGGCAGGCACAGCAGAAAATTATTCAGAATCGTAATTAATGTAATGATTATTCCACCAACATTTCATTTAAGATGCTTACAGCAGGTCATTTTATGTTGTCCTTAATAGGCAGTCTGCTACCATTAGATATTTCCTTCATACAAACCGAAGAATTCACAGTACAGGAGGATTTCAAAAGCACTACATAATAGTCAATTTTCATGTCAGCAAATTGTTATCAAAAATTGGCAAGAAATTAGCTGCTCTTCATGATGGATATTTAACATGTTTGGGTCTCTTCTGTATTTCTTGGCTTGCTCTGGGAAATGAACAGTTTGAGACCTCTTGGTCTCTATTATAATGCAAAGTATTGTGTTACTTCAGCAAACAAATTAAACACAACAATTCACTGGGAAGAAGGTGTCTGTGATTCTCAATATCCTGAAGTGGAATTAAGTTTGCACTGGAGCTCAGGTATCAAACATATTACAATCAGGTGTTTATTCAGCAACACTGCAGAGCTCCAGAGCCTTTAAAATAAATTTACATGGCCAGTTTCTAAATAGAGAATCAATAGTGCATGTGTCTGTAGTGTTTGAGATATGGGTGACTGGACTAAATCATCAGGTAAGCTTTTAATTGCCATTTGAGTCACGATTTTTCAGGAAAATATATAAAGAAGGTAGGAAATGTTTAATGGTATCATTTGTCTCCCTCAGGACGAAATCAGGATCAATGCTTGGAAATATTGGGGGGGAGAGGGAGAGGAGGGGGCAGTGAGAGAGAAAATGAATTGTTTCAGGCCTAAACTATGAGAGGAACTTCCTAAGAAGTGTACTTTAGAGATACCAGCCTGAAATACAGTCAAGTTGGTGAGCTCTGAGTGACAGAGGGAACAGTGGAACAGTGACATAGCCAGCAACCAGTGCCAAAGTGTTCTGTAAATCGACTAGTACAAGTAGCAAAGCTTCTACAGTCTCCACAGACTCCAGGCTGAAACAATCCCTGCACCTACTAGACTTTTTTCCCCATTTCTGTAGTCTTACAAATCAATATAACAGTAAAGAGCACACTCAACTCATAGGAATATAAAACTGGCCAAGCAAGATCAGAATGAAAGTCTACCTGGAAGCAGAAGGTGGACAGCACAAGATACTAAGGAAAGACTAGAGAAACAAAATAAGAATTTATTCTATGGTACCATTCCAGTTTTGGCAACTTGTAGTTTAGGGATAGCCTGACCCAAAAAACTATATCCATCCATTCCTTCATGTTTAGCAGCTCATCATAAAGTTTTCTTAAACTATTTATAAGTTTGTTGACTAGTTCAGGTTCCACTGTAGATTCTACAGGAGAAGACACTGCCCATCCCTTTAGGAAAGCTCATGTTGTGTCATACCTCTTGGTTTTAATCTTTAACTAGCTATTACTCTATAAAAAGACAAAATATTTTAACACTAGTCATCCCTTTAATAATATTAATAATTTGATACAGTAGTTAATAAGTGAACAATTCCATATTTGAGTTCTTCTAGAACTCCTGCAATGGCACTGTGAATCCTGGGACAAAATTCATCTCATCCTGCTGATCTGTCATTTCCATTTCTGAGCAGTACCTTGCTGCTGCACTGCTGGCCAGGCTGGTTTTCACAAAAGGTTCTTTCTCTTTTTTTTTTTTTCCTCCTTTACTTTGCACCTCTAATGTAAGGCCTTTAATCATTTTACGCTGTTGGTTGCTCTTTTAAATTCTTTTCCAAGAAGTTTCCTCATTTTTGTGAGTTTTCCCTTTTTTGAACTTTGGGGTTTTTTCTTTCACGCAAACTTTGAATTTGTCCTGAACTCTTCAGCCTGAGAAGCAGTAACATCTTGAACTACACTGTGTCCTATGTTGAGCATTTATTCAGACATCACCTCTCCCTTTTTTTTTCTTTTAATTTTTTGACTGATCACTGATAGACAAAAACTTTCTAGAAAATGCCAAAGATGATACTTCTTGGTGGCAAAATTGCAAGCCTCATCTAATCCTGATGCATTAAATAAATTCCTATGCCACTAAGTCAGATTCTCTAAGATTGCCACAAGCCATGAATCACAGGTTGCTGAATAATAAAATTCATAAATATCTTTCATATTATGGGGCAATGTTTTAATGCAGAAAAAAATCTCAACTTGTTTATAAACTTCTTGCTTGCAGTTGTGATTTTGCTACATATTACTGGTTTCCTCATTTTTAATATAAAACAGCCATTAAGCTATCCCATTATGCTTCTATTTTGAGTATGTATGTAAGGATAATCAAGTTAAATGAAGGATCATATGCAACTTCCAAGACTGTCCCCAATAGCTGATTATTATTAGAATCTCAAGGAAACTAAACAGAACAGAAGACTTGCTTACAACTTAAACCTTCACTGCCATAGCTTTGTTAAAAAGAGGCAAGAATTATGGTAAACCAATAAAAATCCTGACATAATTGAAGGAGTCCCACTCCCAGAAAAACAAAACGAAACAAAAACCTTCTTCACAAATTCAACAGTCAAAACAAGCTCGGGCAAAATGGTTCTCATTTGCAGCTGCAATTATGGAATCTGCAGTCCTAATTATGGAGATTTGTAAGCACAACACAACCAGCAAACCTTGCACAGACAAATACAGGCTTAGCCACATCCATAAAATAGCAGTTAGCACTACAGTGTTTCCTAAAGCAAGGAGAGCAAAGGCTAATACAGGTTCAGCACCAGGTCTCAAGCCTTGTGTGCACCAAAACAAGTGTGAGGTAATCTATATCATAATCACTACTACTGCAAATTGATTTTCAGACATTCTGGAAAGACTCATTTTAAAAATGAAAGGCAACTTCATTATCAGGAGTGTGTGGTGTTTTAATTGAATGAAGCATTAGATTTTACATTGTTTGGAAAACAGACCTGCATTTGTGTGTCTAAAGCCACAAAATAAACAAACAGCTACAGCAACCCATGTGTTATTTAATTTGAATTAAATCCCCACCTTTGCATGCCTAAGTGACAGGTAGGATTTGAATAAAAATACTGACTGTATGGTTCTGCTAGACTGGTTATCAGTAAAGATTACCAGGCTTAATATTTAAGGGCCAGATTCTCAGGAAAAATCAGTGTTCAACACTTAGATACCTAATACAGGGGACAGACTTCCAAAAGAACCGTGTCCCCATTTTGGCACTGAAATGTATTAATTAGCTTTCCCAGGACTTGGTCCTACAAGGCATCAGGCATTCTGGCTTTGCAGCAGTAAAGCACTTCAGCACACATTGAATTTAAATATGTAGATGTTTCCACTGAAGTCATGGGGCTATTTGAACACTTAAAAGCCCTCACGCAATCTATCCTGCTGCTGGCTTAAGGCCAGAGTTTTCAGCACCTCACAGAACTGACCCCATAAGTAGCAATGAGCCTTGGGCATGTTCAAAAGTCTGCCATAGGTACTGAGGCTTGATTAAATTAAGGAAGGTTTGTTTCCCACTTGTCTGAGAGTTTGCCAGTGCTTGAGGTCTTGCTGACTTCTATTTGGAGGAGGAAAGAATATAGACTGAGTCCTGTTTTACTCAACAAAAAGGACAAAAACAGTACCAAAGGTGAATGTAATTATTCTGACATCTAAGTCTGCCCTTCCATTAAGTCCTCTACATCTAAGCTCTGCAAACATCGCCATGTTCCCTGTCACCATCTCTGCTTCCCTTTATTCATTTAATTTTCTGTTCATTGATCACAAAATGGCTTAAGGTAGAAGGGACCTTTGAGATCATCTATGCCAAGCCCCCTGCCATGGGCAGGGACACCTCTCAACTGGACTCAAGTGCACAAGGCCCCATCCAAACTGGCCTTCAACACGCCCAGGCAGGAGGTATCAACAACCTCCCTGGGCAACCTATTCCAGACTCTCACCACCCTCCTACTGAAGAACTTATTCCTAAGATCCAGTCTAAACTTAGTCTCCCTCAGCTTCAAACCATTCCCCTTGTCCTATTGCTAGACATCCTTATAAAAAGTCTCTCTGGATCCCTTCAGGTATTGATAGGCAGCTCTAAGGTCCTTCTGGAATCTTTTCAAGGCTGAACAACAGCTCCCTCAGCCTATCCCTCATCCACAGACACCTGCAAGCATTCCTATTTCTTATCCTGCTTTATTTCATGATTGGCTTTTCCAGAGTCTCAGACATTGGCTTCTATCACCACATCAAGACAGAGGTCACCATTCTTTCCTTTAGCTTGAGTAAAAAGTGATTGTTGCTGGTGAAGAGCTGCCAGCCTGATGCCACCATTAATAAATACAAAATAAAGTGCTGCACAGAAATTGCCCTGAGGGTTGTCACAGTATCAGTGTAAACTATCAGTCATAACTTAATCTGTGACCACTCTACAGATGAGAGATGGCAGCTACTACTGCCAGTGTGAGCTGTCCACTTCTAAGCTACATGATCATGCTGCTTCTCTCAAGCCTCCATGGCTACAGCAGTTCTGCAGCAATAGGACCACTCCTGCATTGCTCACCCATGTGCATGAGTCCTATGAGCCATACCATCTGGCTTAAGGGCTTGCAGGAGCATTTGCAAAGGTTACTGTGGGACATGAGCTGCTGTTCTATGAAGACTGACAGCCACCCAACTGCAGCTCCTCTCTGATGTACAGTGAGCACTGGTCGCTTCCAGCATGACATCTGATGGCATCTTGCTGCTACCACATGCAAAATTTCATGCAGCCTTTTATCCCTAGTCTGTGCTTTTACACAACCACACATGCAGTTGTTAAAATCGCTACCAAAAGGATGTTAACTCCTAAGAATTTATCATTTTTACAGAAAGCTTTTTGGATAAAGAGAATTAAAACTGTTCTTCAAAATGATGCACATTCCTATTATGTGTGGTAAACATCACATTGAATAGGGGGGGGGAAGGGGAGGGGAAAAAAAGAGCATTCCATGCAGCCTGCAGCTGTCAAGCATCAAACATTTCATTTCAACATAACGCCAAAAATCACAGTGTTTTAAGGCTCATCAAAACATGAATGTATCTCCAAGACAGATGTCTTAACTCTTGAGGCTGTTGAATGGCTGGATTAGAGAAAACTTACCAAAAAATTAAATACAACTTATTTTTTTTAAAAAAGTGTACCCACCCACATATCTACAATTTTTAAGAAAGAAAAAGCAACCATAGGAAACCAACCTGCACTTCTGGCTATCTCTTTAATTTGTGATCCACATCTGTTGTATCTAGAAGCTGCTGAGGCCTTTTCAAAATGTCTTGCTATACTCTCTTGGTTCTGATTTCCCTTGCTTTCTAACTCCAAGCAATTGCTACTGCTTGTTAGTGGCATTTTTGCTCATTTGCCTTTGTGTAGGTTACACAGATTTTTTTTTATATGTGTTAAAATATACACTAATAGACCTGGCAAGAACATATCAGGCTGAGGATAAAAAATACCTAGACAACAACTAAAAGATTGTGTGTAATTTAAATTTGGGCTAAGTAAACATGTTACAAAGCATATTGCTTCACACAATCTCTTATATATCTGTGCTCTATACTAAATAGTGACAAAAATAATGTTCTCCAGAACTCACTGAGATTCAAATAGGTGAATTCTTCAATTCCAGTGGCTTTAACTTGGCCTTGGCATTGCGTGAAATGAGTAAAAAACCCTGCAGCAGAAGAGCTAAAGATATAGAAGATGTATTAGCTGCATAAAGATGTATAAAAGAAGATCATATTGGATTTATGAACTAAATTACATTAAAACATCATATTAACTTCCAGGTTCTAGGGGAAATAGCCACTGACATGAGCAGGAAAAGATATCTAGACTCTCAGAAAGCCTTTGACAAGTTTTCACTTGATGGATTAGTGCACATGGTATTAAATATAAGCTGCCCTAAGGAAAATTTTGAGACTGGATAAGGACAATTCTAAGACTACATAATTGGTATATAAATGGAAAGCAAATCAGAATTTAAAGTATCCATTCACCATACCATTGCAAGAATTGTTTTGCAGGAGATTTATATCAGACAGCTAGTCTTAATATTTTGATTAACAATGTACAGAGAAGAACACTAACTGGCTGTGAAAATAAAAACCCCTTGGTAGACACTGAGTCCTATGCAGCATGAAATTTCCTCCCTAAAGGCTCTGTCTCAAGACCAGAAGTTTTTATAAACATTTTGTTCCTCAGTAAATGACAAATAATCCTTTATGTGGGACATTATTCTGTTCTGGTGTAAAAAGGGCCTTGAGTAAGCAATTCCAGATCAAGCTATTCTTCTCACGGAATGATTGTCACAGAATGGCTCAGGTTGGAAGGGACCTCAAAGATCATCTACTCCAACCTCCCCACCATGGGCAGGGACACCTCCCAACTACACTCATCTGCCCAAGGCCACATCCAGCCTGGCCTTCAACATCCCCCAGGGAGAAGGTAGCCACAACATAGCAGTTACGAAGAGTTGCTGTTACCTGAAAACAGCCAATGACCATTATTAAAGGTTAATCATAATTAAACTCTGCACCTGTGTGTAATTTTTTCATTCTTCTTCACTTTGACTATCAGACGCTATACATAAAATGTATTCACTCTGGCAAAAATGAACCTCTTTTGCAAAAAAAAAAAAAAAGAGTAAGAGATTAACAATATTTTAGGGGATACACACATGTTCTTTTTTAGGGCTTACCCCATTATGTAACAGCTCTTACAATGTGTTCCTAGAACCATCTGGGTCAGGAAAAATTTCAGTCTGTAGGATTTCAAAGGCTATCTAAATCCAAGCCTCCTGAAGCATATTTTCACTAATCCTACACCACCCCTGACAGATAAGCATCTTGTTGAGTCTTGCATATTCCAGTGATACCAGTTACAAAACAGCACTTGGCAGCCTTTGCTATTGCATAATGGCTCCTAGGAGGGCTGAGTTGACTTTGTAGAGTTGAAACTTGGCAAATATCTTACCCTTTTCTTGGTTTTATTTTTCTTTTATTTGAGGAGTCACAAAACTAAAAATATAAATTTTTGATCCTTTTTTTTATAACTGAAGCTGAATTTTACCAACCAGCAAAAAGCTGGGCTGCCTTAGGCTGGTACTTAATATTTTGAACAGGTGGAAGATAATTGCTGTGAAGTCCCTCTACCTTTATTTTTGAAAGCAGGCCGTTTGCTCTTTCCTCCTCCAGTCTTCCCTTCATAGCTCCTCCATACCAAAAGCTGATTCAGTAGCTCAACCCTCAACCTGACAACGAATTCAAACTCAGAGAATCACAGAATATACACAGTTGGAAGAGCCCTCTAAGATCACCCAGTCCAACCATCGACCCAGCACTGAAGGGTCAAACACTAAGCCATGTCCCTAAGCACCAGGTCCACCCACCACTTGAACTCCTCCAGGGATGGTGACTCTACCGCTGCCCTGTGCAGACCATTCCAGTGTTTGAGAACCCTTTCAGTCCAGAAATATTTCCTAATACTCAGCCTGAACCTCCCTGGGTCCAGCTTGTAACCATTTCCTCTAGTCCTGCCACTTGACACCAAGCAGAAGAGGCTGGCCCCCTCCTCCCTTCAGGTAGTTGTAGACAAATTTGTCTATTCATATTTCCCACCACCCGAGTACAAAGCTTTCCGATTATTCTTAAAATAAGGGTTTTCTCCCTCCTGCTGAAGTTTAAGACTTAAGACTTTGCTTTCTTATTAAGCTGTAGGAAAAATTGATGAGAGCAACCCAGAGATATCCCTTTAATTGATCACAGACATAATCAGGTCTATTTCATTACATACCTTAACATTTCAGCACATAGTGACAGCATCTGTAATGTTTTATCAGCTCAGCACATAGGATTTCATTTCCTCCTATCAAAGTAATAAACACTCCTCAGTCTAGAAAGGGACAGTGCTGTTCACAGCAAATTTCATATGACATGCACTCATTCAGATTAAATGACAGGGTACAAGTGATGAGTGATTGGAATTCATGACACTCTCAGGGGGTAGAAGAAGCTACTGCTCCTTCAGAACCTGTCTTCCTATTGTGAAATAACTTCCAGTTTTACCCATAACTTTACTTGACTGCTGGAAACTTTTGAATACTCTTAAGAACATTTAAATTACAGTACTCACAGAAACTATTTTTATCCCTCTGGAATATTAAAAATGTCCAACGAAGGCTAGGTTGCTATTTGTAATTTGTAGCCTGTGAGTGAATAAATGTTTCAAAGTGTTTTCTTGGTGAACTTCCGTGAGCATCATTAAGAAGAAGTAATGGGTAAAGTTTTAAACAAAAAGAAGGCTGTTGCTCTGAGCCAATACTTTTGTATACAATAGTCATGGTACAAAGCTAAGTTTCATTCTGCTCTTTCACAGAAGTCAAATAAGTTCCTGCTGTCAATTAAATCAATAAAGCTTTTATATCCATGGCAAGAAACAGAACTCTGCCCTACATCACCATGCTTCAACACATCTATCTATAAATAAACATCTAGTGAGCTAAAGAATTCAATTAAGTTTTCATTTCTCTCAGACAACTGCAAATCACAAAGGAAGCTCCAATGACAGCAAAGACAGATGATGAAAACCTGATCAACTGCTATCACTTCAATTTAGATAAAAAGTCACTCACTTTTCAGCTCTGCTTGGTGCCCCGAAGAGATTAGATTAAAACTAAATCGAGGGGGTGGAAATCTAAATAACAGCCAAGGAAAACCTTTTCCAGCTCTTGTAAGTGCCTTCACTTAATCCTACCATGTAATGACATGAAGTCAGGCTACTAGCAGCTGCTAAGAGCAAATTCCAGAAGGCTTTTGCAAGCTATCAATACTATTGAGTCTTCAGAGAAAACCAGCATGGAAACTGCTGGTTTCCTAAAGTTGTCCTCCTCTATACTGGATTTTGAAAACTTTCTAGCAGAGGACTGGGACAAACATTACAAATTCTTGCATCTGCACGACCCACTGTTGTGTACAGCTGTGCGGTGATCCCAAGAAGTTCTGGTGTTATTCAGCTGTTACAAAGTTACTGCAGGAGTGGGCTAAGATTAGTCTATCACACTCTAGTTTACTTCAGTTTTATGAAATGTAGATAAAGCACTGAGATGCAGGATCAGCAATTGATACTGGATTGGATAGATGGAGATTGGATAACAGTTTTGCAGGTGGTTTCATAGAGCAAAGTATGTGAATTTAGCTCATTGTTACAAGCAGAACACAAGTGAAGGGAGAAGACATCTAGTTCACCAATACAATGCTGTCACCACGTACAGAAGCCTTTAAAGCAACTGAAGTAAAAAAAAAAATATTTTTTTTAAATCTGTGCTTTATTTAAAAGCTGAAGAGTTAAGACTTTGTTCATCCTACCAAATTCAGTGTATGGCAGCAGTTCAAATATATAAAAAAAAGGCATATTTCAGCAGGTAGAGTCAGTACCAAAGGAAACATTTTAACAGCAACAATATGAATTGTAGATTTTATCTTTCTTCAGTCAACATTTGTCACTAGCACAAATCATGCAGCCATTTAACCCATTGTCTCATCATGCCCCCAGCCCTGTGGCTGCAGAACACATCACAGCCACCTACCAGAGCCTAGGCCTTTCTTTGGAACCAAGAGTATTGTCACTGGACCACCATGCACCCCATGCTGAGATCACCACAGAACTGTACCTCTCTCATTACATGACTGAATACATCCTTCTTACACAGCTGGGCTTACCAATGCCATCTCAGGATTTAATGTGCCCCCCACAGACTAACAGAGCTGCACTAAGGAGTGCAACAAGCAGGAGCTGCAGGCATTCAGGACAGGTTATATATTGGCACCCAGTACAGCTGAGGGGCCATTGGATAGTAGAGTGAGCACAGAGTGGAACAAAGACTAGATCAACTGTTCTGCCAGGACTGCTATTGCCACCTCCACACAGGAATAATCCTTTGTCTTCAATTTTATTTTCTAGTCATCAACAATCAGCATAGGGCACAACAAAAAATTCTAATTCAAGTGCCATAAATTATTTTTCTTCTCTGAAAAATCTTGCATTGTATGACGTGGCCAAATTCCCTCATAATGCCTCATGCTGGCTCAAAGCTGAGGGCACTGAGGAAACTGGGACAGAAAAATTCAAATGCTTTTCTGCCTTTTCTGCTAAAATAAAAATTATTTTCCTTCAAGTCTTCTTTATTTAACCCAAGTACTGCCACCACCAGTGGCAGTAAGCTGGGTGTTTAGAGCATAGGTAGAGAGAGAGAGAAAAAGCATCATGCATATCAGTAGACAGATACCGCACAAATGCAAGTGCTGGCTCTTCACCTGCATATTTGGAGAGAAGAAAAAAAGAGATAAAAATTTACGCTAGACCAAGCAAGCAAAACAGTGATAGCCTAAAAATCCAGCAGGCAGAAAGAGGATACAAAGTTGAATGACAGAAACCTTCAGAGGTCCTGAAGATGGCTTGAGTATTGATGTAGCCCATTCAGAATCCATCTTCCCTATTTCATGCTGGCTGAGCCCACTTTCACTAACCATATTTCTCTCCAGTTCCATATAAACCATTAATTAATACTGACATTGCTAACAAATTTTCTCCTGTTTGGACAATAAACATCTTAGCTCAGGACTGAGAAACTTCATGCAAAAAGTAAAAGGCTCAACTGCACAGTATCAAGGCTTACATCCCTCTCCACACCATCTTATACACAGAAGTTATCTCATCATCATGACTGTTGGACATTGGGTGGTCACACAAGCAAAGATCAGAAGGAGCCCAACAACCTTTTGCAGGATATCCCTGGGAACATGAGAGATGCAAAAGCAGTGCTTTTAGTAGGGAATAACTTTATGCTCACACAGTTTCACTTAACTCAGCCAACACCTCAACTTCTGAAGCAGGGTACCACTGGATAGGATTCACAGCAGAAGTTAACTGGCTGACATGTGCCACACTAGGGTAAAGGGATATAAGCCACAGGCATGGACAAGCCTTAAATTTCACAATTGTACAGACGCTTGCTAAAGCTTTGTTTGGCTGTAGGGGTTTTGTTAGCGGTGGTGGTGGTGGTTTTCATATTCTTGTACATATCATCCGTCAAATATAAGGAGATGGAAATGGTACAATTAGTGGCATTTCCCCTCTATGCCAGGAAAAGAAACCACCTCTCTATAAAACAACATGGAGGAGTAGTCCTTTTGATGCAGTTTTGATTCAAAATATTGCTGGCATTTTGTTCTGACATAAACTTTTATGCTGCTATCATTTTTCTAACACCACTTCATAAAAGCACGGCACAGTGCCATGGCTACTAAAATGAGGAAATAATGAAAAACTAAAACCCAAAACACACATCAATATAAATACTCATCTGGCAATGAAATCACAAATGGTTATTTTGGAAAAAACACAGTAACCCTACCCTCATAGAAAAAGAAACAACCATCAATTACATTTTCATTGTTTCCATTCTAGAGGAAGACCAGAGAATTATTACTGTAGCAAGAAACAGAAGAGCCAATATTTCCCACAAACAAAATTTATGATTGCACCCAACGCTATACCTGCAGTATCCCATCCTCAAACTACATTTTCTCCCTTTCCTCTCCCCTCCTCTCAACAGACACAAGGGAGGGATGAAATCTATCTGCAGACTTCACTATAACCAACATCTTCAGCATTTATGAACACCCAGAAGCTAATGTAAACTTATTTCTGAGATGACAGTTGTGTCTAAGCAGAGGAAAAACAAGATAAAAGGCAGGAAAGGGATGAAACACCACATCTGAAGAAAGACTAGTTTAGGAGTAGCTTTTCAATCTTCTGAAACGAGCAAACAAAGACAAAATATAGGCTGGCTAAGCTCTGACTAAACTACATCTGCTCAGAGGATATGCGGTGGCAGACCTGTGAAGCGCTTAGCTGTCTGCTGCAGTGAAGCAAAGGGCACACACATTGCAGTGCGACTTAGCACTGCGAGGAACATCGACCACATAAAACTACTTCCACTTGGTTGTGTGATTTCATGTGGAATTCTAGGATTTGTTCAGCTTTGTTATGAATTTACTGCTACATTATTTGTCAGAGCCATTTCTTTTGCCTAGATGCCCAGAGCCAGCATTTGATTGGTGTGTTTGCTCATGCTTACCCACTAAGTTGATTTGAACAATTCATTTGTTAATACAGTGAAACACACCTTCAAGATTACAACCTGTTTAACAACTCCTGACAAACAAGTCCCTTGGTGGTCTTGAAGTTTCTCAGAAGCAGATGGATGAGGTACAATTTTATAGATTCTTTTTCCTATTTGTGCAAAGCTGCTAAGGTCTGGAATAGGCTTTAGTGCAAACAAGGGGCATTGTCAGACAATAAAGAGACAATTGCCCGTGTTAGCACAACAATTAATTTATTTGCAGACAACCACTCAGTCTATTTGTTACCAGAAACGTGCTAATTATTCCCACTAATTACATGCAAAACCTTCATTATCACCTATAAGAGGAAGAGGACCCCTCAGGTTTCAGTGACAAATTAATTACTGTGTTTTCCTTCTGAATGTACTTCTAGACAGTCCCTGTTATCTAAAAAATAAATTGGCTAGCAGGAAGCTTGTCTCTCAGAGACATTCTGCAAACTAAAAGCAAATACACAAATATCATAGCAAGCTTGCATTGCTATTTTTTCAGGCAGGTGTATCCTGAAGCTCTCAGAACTACTGTATTAATTCACAAGCTTTCAATCCTAATAAAATATACTGTGCACTGCTAAGTTCCACTATGTAACTGCTTTCAGAGCTCTTTACACATGTATAAAACACTGGATAAGATAGCAGGCATTAGATTTTAAAAATATAACAAGTAAAAGAAATGGTAAACCACACAGTCAGTACAACACAGATACCATTTCAGGGAATACATATGATTTAAAATTCATAAGTGAGGAAGAAGAGGCACACAGAATCGAAGTCTTGGTTTAGGAGGTCAGAAACACGGAGAGCAAAGGAGTTACAGCACAATGGATCTAGCAAAGGGATGAATAGAAAGGCTGCATTGAATTTGCAACACACTGAAAGTGTTATTAAATCTCTTAAATTTTGCTTAGAACTTGTTAGGCAAGTTTCAGCCATTCCTGTGTGACACCTTGTGAAATCCTACCTCTCCTACCATTAAAAGCTGCTCTGGAATACAATACTCTCCATCCTGCTTTTAGTTGCTCGAGGCATCTTCAATTTCTGTTTGGCACAGCAGAACATCAACACCTTAATAACTCAGGTGGTTAAGGTCACATGAACATCATCATGCAATTCCAGAACATGGACTTCAAACACAACTTTACCAGCACCAACAACACTACCAGTGTTTAAAGCAACAGCTAACCCATGACTGGGCAGAAATTGTGTAGTTTTGGCAATATGCAGGGATGGGATACAGCAACTCAGACAAGGCTACTGAAAGCCTACTGATTCATACTGAATCAGACAACAGTTATCAGCCACACTAAGTCGTATTTCAACAGCTGCTCCACCTTATGAAGATGAAGCAGGAGTGGAGGAGCGGATTCAGTATCTGGATGTCTACAAGACACAGCCCCACTTCTCCAGACCACCAGTACAGAATGGCAATGCCCAAGAACACTGAAGCTGGCCTTAGAGACTAGCTCATCTGCCAGTCACTAGACCTATGCCCTTCCTTCACTTTAAGCTGTCATAAAATGTAAGATACTCATCTTCACCTTTACTTGCATTTATAGCCCATTCCCCAGACCCTCATATCTATTCTGTACATCAAGAGACTGACTTAAGACCCAAATTCACCCATTACACCTCCCATGCTTACACGTTTCTGGTTTTAAGTAACTGTGCTGTTGCTTTCTGCAATGTGCTCCCTCAGAAGCAGAAAAGTCCCATAAATAACTATATGCCAGCTTCATTATTCTTCAAGTCAACCTTCACCCCCTCCTTCCACTTGAGGCCTTCAAATACCTCAGTAACAGTAATGCTAACGATATGCTCAGCTTCCAGGCATTGTGCTACTGAATACAGAGTTCCACTGCAATTTCCATCTGTGTATCTTTGATTGTCTCTTGTGTCAGAGGCAAACTTCTCCAAAGCAACAGCTCTCTCTTTGATGTATTCTTACATAGTCACAAACACTACTTGACTATAACTAATAATAATAGTAGTAAGAGGAAGGAGGAGGATGCAACAGTGCAAATTTTCCAAACCAGAAATGCAGAGGAAGATTCAATATTTGAAGGCCAACACTACTTTAGTCATTATTCCAAAAATAAATAAATAAAATTAAAGGTTAATAGCAGAGCAGCAGAGAAAATATGCCAACTGCCATGCACAGCTGCATGCACTTAGAATTTTCATTTTAGTCTGTAATCTTGGGGTTCTGGCATATATGCATTGTTTATGTTTGTGTTCTCTAGTTTAATAACCATCTCCACTCAAAGAAATCAAAATGAACACACATGAATGAAAAGGAGAAGTAGCGTACAGCAGTTCTTTAAGCCAGAATGTGTATGGGTTTATTTCCCCAAAACAGTAACTCATAAAATCATGCCTAAAGCTCAGACCCCACATGCAACATAGCAGCTGCTTTATTGATAGGATATTAGTCTGGTCCATGAGGATAATGAACTTCTTACATGACAATGTAGCCACGAGGATGATTAGGGGACTTGAGCATCTCCCTTATGAAGAGAGACTGAGATCCCTGGGGCTGTTTAGTCTTGAGAAGAGAAGACTGAGAGGGGATCTGATCAATGGCTATAAATATCTGAGGGGTGGGTGCCAGGAGGAGGGGGCCAGGCTCTTTCCGGTGGTTCACAGTGATAGGACAAGGAACAATGGATTCAAACTAGAACACAGAAGATTTCACCTCAACATGAGGTGAAACTTCTTTACAGTGAGGGTGACAGAGCACTGGAACAGGTTCCCCAGGGGGATTGTGAAGTCTCCTTCTCTGGAGACTTTCCAAACCCACCTGGATGCATTCCTGTATGGACTACCCTAAGTGATCCTGCTCTGGCAGGGGGTTGGACCTGATGATCTCTTGAGGTCCCTTCCAACTTCTGATATGCTGTGATACTGTGTGAAAATTTCTCACCTCCGAATCCCAGCTTATTAACAGATTTTCTGTTCCAAAGCAGAGGAAGACAACTTTGGCATAAGCAAAAAAATCCCATCCATGAAATTTAGAATAAACTTTTTAAACTATGACTGAAAACCTGAATAGAAAAACAGGTATCAGGCCTCTTATAAGCGGCCTCCAACTTACTGTACCACATCCAAAAAGTATTCACATCCAAAAAGTATATAACCAACTTATGATCAATCCACTGAAATTTAGTCTCAACAAGCAAGACTTTAGCAGTAACTTATTTATGACAGAAATACTTTTTTCCCCCCCATTTATTATAGCCACGTTGCTCACCAAATTCTTTTATCTGCCAATAACAAGAACAGTAACATTTGACTGACTTTGCAAAGATGGCTGGCCACAGGGAAGTAATTTTTCAACAAGAATACGAGGATTCTGAATTTGAGAGGAAAGTTATAGAGGGGTGGGGTTGATCTGGAAAAACATAGGTGGATAAAGAGAGCTGCATGACATAGAAATTTATGGAGAGCTGGAAACTGAAGATGGAAAAGCATGTGACTTCATCCTATCTTTGCTATGACACAGAGGAATAACAAGACATTGCTTTCACAGTGAAACATTTAAGCAATAAAATCATGAGTTTGCCTGGGAGTCAAACCCTTTCAACATGGGCCTTAGTATCTTCAAATTTGCCTAGACTGAATTATGAGGACATATTTTTGGCCTGGCCTATATCACACCCCCCCCAAAAAAAAAAAGTGAGTTCGAGAACATTCAAAGTAGCCAACAAGATGCTGAGGCAGAGGAGAACCTTCCCACAGAGACTAGAAAGCAGGGGTCAGCACTGGATTAGCTGACACATGGACTGCATCTTATGTTCCAGTGGCTTAATCACTACCTCTCAGCATGCAGCAAGTAGCAATCGAGAAAAAAAAAAAAAAAAAAACCCACAACACAAACCATTTGGTTATAGTTGGAGACAGAAACTATGTGACAAAGAGTGACTCAGTAATATTTCTTGCTTCTTTCCTATGTGTGCAGTTAGAGGTTACCTAATTTCAGTAGTGAGAACTGTTGCAATTAGAAGTTTAGTAGTAAAGGCAATTTTTCCACATGTGGGCATCCAAAGCCTTATGCACCTACCAATACAAAGGATGTGGGTCCTCTCTTCCTCCTGACACCAACACTAGCCTATCAAGTTCTCCAAGAAGCAAATACTACGTTTGGAAAGAACTGATATAACTCAGGATTAAAGGACTACTACGATTTATTTTATGAGCACAGGATCACAGGATGTCAGGGGCTGGAAGGGACTCAAAGAGATCATCGAGTCGAACCCCACTGCCAGAGCAGGACAATCCACATGCACTAAAATATGAAACAATTTTAAACTCTTTTTACATTTGGTGGGAAGGGGAAAGCAGTTGTTGGGTATGGGATTTTTTTTTTTTTTAGACCTATATATTTTCCTTCAGGTTTTCACATGCTCCTGCACAAACATTTCCTGGCTCAATGTTGTGTTTGCTCTCATCACAGTTCTTCCACAGAGGTATTTACTTCCTGCTGCAGAGAAGGGGGAGAGGGGCAGTATGAAGTGCAGCACCATTTATCCTTTTCAGAAAAGAACCAGCCACAACTTGCTGCGTAACAGGAGCCAAACAAATTATTTTACTGCTTGATTATCCACATCATTCAAAACCAGCGTAAGCAGCAATTGGCTTGCTTCTTGTCACACTGGGACCTGGGCTGCACAAGTTTGCTGTGCACAGAAATGCCAGGTTTCCAGAGTTGGAAGGCTCTTGGAACTGTTAGTTTTCATTTTTTTTGTCTTGGACTAAGCACCTTAACTCCTCCCTGTTCTCTAGCACTGCAGCTAAAATTGAGCCACCCTGCTCCTGTATAGCCAGCAACTTCCCTAGGGACCCCCACACCCTTCCCCTCACATTAATGAATGGATAACAAACAGAGCAAAGAGAGATAAATTAACAAGTAACTTATCCTGGTAGATGTGAAGGAAGATGTGATCCCAAAGAAGACTTTAAACAGGAAAAAGAATAGATGTATGAGCTTTCCAGTTTGGCATAAGAAAGAGCACTTGCATAAGATACTGCATATAAGGAAATCAGAAAACGGTGTTAAACAGAAGAGAAAGTAAGTCTCCAAGGCTTGCACCACTAATGGAACTGAGAGGAGGTATGAAAAATGTAAGTATTATCTCTGGCTCAGGAAGTCTTAAGGCCATGATTCAGCAGAAGGTAGGAGAGTACACCAAGAGAGGATCATTACATACTTGACATTTTCTTATATGCACCCCTAGGCTGCTGTCAGAAACAGGATACTTGGCTAGACAGATGTTTAGTCTGATCCTGTATGACTGTTCTTACTTTGTGATAGTAAAACATAAATGTGGATAGGAAGAAAGTTATGTGCAACTCAGGGGGATCACATGAAACTTGAAGTTGATGCAGGTATAGCAGCCGACAGTGAGAGGATTCAAACTGAAGGGTGTCAGCTCTGGGCAAATTCTGATCACCATGGACTCCACCCTTGGCAGAAGTTCATTCTATCCAAAACCCTTCTCACACATTTCAGGAGATGCCTTTAGGGCATGGGACACCTTTGTAGTCAAACCACTTCCCCTATCCTCCTGTGGTCCTTCAGTAAATATTTCATTCTTTCAAAAACACCCTAAACTTTCTTTCCTCTCAGTGAATTAGTGTCTATCATCATCCTATTGCCAATGTGGACATTTTCTGCACTGCATTTTCTAGGCCTTTGCAAGAAAATAAATCTTCCCAGTCCCACAAGTCCTTCTTATATGCAAATCAAAACATATTCAGTAAGTGCAGTGTCCGTGATCCCTCTAGTAGACATTTGGAAGCAAAAGTAGATATGCAGAGATATTTTGCAACATAACTACATCACAACATCAATCGTAATCTCCAAGTTGTACATAGATGCCCCAAATCATCACAGTTCCAACAGCTGGAAGGATGGGTCAGGAAGGTTTTTATTTCCTATTTTAGTATAGACTACAATGAAATTAAGAGAACAGTCACAAGAAATTTTTTTTAACAGTCATCAGAAAGACCACCTTTTCTTGTTCCTAGCCAATCTAATACATGTTGTTACAGTCAGGAAGGCTTGCTAAAGAAACTGTAAATAGAAAATGTTATACAACAGTTGTAAGTAGCCTATGCAGTGGCTTATTTGCTGTGACAAATTGCACAGAGCATGCCACACACCAATACTCCATATTCTCTTCTGGGTCACTGAATTGATTCTAGTTCAAATTCCAGACAAACCATTTCATATGCAAAGACACTAAAGACCTAGAACTACTTTTTTTTTGCTAGCTCAGACTAGCCTGCACTCTAGGAGCTAGAGTCATCTACAAGGCAAAATGCAATATGGATGCAGGCCCACTCAGACCTTTCTTGGGTGAGTATCTGGATGCTGTAATGTTATGTAAAAGGGAGCCACACCATCTTTCTCCCAGCAGTAGCAGCTGTCAGTGCATTTTATGAGACAATGAAGCTGTCCATGGATATTTTGTGCTCCAGGAATATTTATCAGATCAACTCTCCCAGGTAAATCTGATCCCAGAACATCTGCTTCCTGGATCCCAGCCAAACTTAAGGAGCAGGGCAATAAGCTCTGCCAAAACAGGGTTGATTGGGACCTCAGCTGCAACAGCATGCCAGGAACTATGGAATGGCGAAGTTGCTCACCAGGCTTAGGTGCTTTCAAGGCCAGACTGTAGTTAAGAAGATGCTCTTCCAATCACAGTTTTTTACTTAAATAGCTTACTTTTCCAAATTCCTTTTTTGGTAAAAAAAGGAGGGACTTCAGTGATCTATTTCTCTCAGCAGTATTATACAGTCTATAAATGTATTCCTTACTGGTTGTGTGCACCACAGCTTGATCCTATGATGAGTCTGCAGGATAGAAATGCTGTATAAATAAACCATGAAATTGTTTTAATTGAATGACTTTTCACTATGGAGGTATATACCTCACTTCATTTCAGCTATCTTTTAAAAAACAGTATTTTCTTAATTATCTAGGATATACTTCATAATGGAAGTATGATTTGGTGACAGTACCAGCTTAAGCAGCAACTTCAGATCTGCCACTTTAACACTCATGAACCAAGTTTAAAACAGATACAACAACTGGCTAGAGAGCAATGTTTTCTCCCTCTTCTGACAACAGAGGAAGCATAGACAACTAACTTAAACTAGAGAGAAACTTGGCATCTTGTACCAGAAGAAACAGAACATATACAGAAGGATTCATTTAAAGCTAATGCACTTCAAAATACAGGGATGTTATCTTTTTAGTTAGCAGCTATAAACTTTTCCTGCTCTGTTGAGATCTGTGCAACAGACCAGGTACAATTCACATCACGCTATGAAAAAGTTCTCAAAACAGCAATGCAGTTGTTTCATCTACCTTAGATGTCCCCTCAGAGAAACACTAGTTCTTAAGTAGAAATAGTGTGTCTATGTAAAGAAAGATATAGAGATAGATATTCTCTTAATTTAAAATAAGGTTAGAGACCTTTAATCAATCTTTACATGTTAAGGAGTGTTTATCTTTTCTATCACAACACCCATTCCAGTCATAACATTGTGCTCTTATGGAAGACCACCATTAATCTGCTAACTCCCCAGCTAATATTTCAGTGGCTTTAGAATTATTTAAGATCCCTTCAAGATCAACAGCCTCCCATGAATCAATCTGTGTTTCAACAGGACAGACTTTATTGGGGGGAAAAAAAAGGAAATTTCTCTTAAACTTGCAATGCTTAACAGAGATACTGAGCAGCAACTTTTTTGATGCTGACACCAAATGAGAAATCACTTTCTAATTAAATGGGAAAGTTGCATATATATATATATATGAGGTAAGAGCCAGCTTCTGAGTGTGCAAGTAGTACCATTTTATCATTTTGCAGGGTAAGTCTACCCTGCTTCCTCAAAAGAAGGCACAGTAAAGGAAAATGTGACCTTGGAAAGATTTGCTGTGCATGGCATACAAAAACTTTTAAATTCCCATGACTCCACAGCCCCTAAGTATTTCAAAAACAGGCACAGAAGAATGAAAAAAACAGATGGATGACAACGATGGCATCAGCAAAATACTTTATGCCTCATTCAAATATTTTATATTCAAGGCACAAGTTACAACTCATAAATTTCATTAAATCTACCTAATTTATACCAGAAACCATTGCCTCTTTGTGTTTCAAGGGAAGAGAAATACATGAGATATTGTGAACAAAACTGATATCTCCTGTGGGAATAAAATCCAAACAGAAAAAGAGAGACGGAGAAAGAGAGAGAGACTTAGGCTTAATCTTCCTTATTATTTGATAAGAAGCATTCTCTGAGTAAAGGTACAAGCCAGTTGTAGGTCTGATCACTCCAGTACACTGTTCCATACCTGAGAGTAGAAAATGTTTCAAATATTTAACAAATCAGGGCTAATTATACAGAATAATTGAATCCTTAATATAAAGCCTGAGAGACTTTATTCTTCTAACGTTACTTGCTGCTGATGTGAATACCATGAGAAGAGATAAAGCCCCAGACCTGTTAGTACAAAGAAGACAGTAAAAAATTACTTTCAGTTTTGAGAAAAGCACTATGCTCTGGATGTAAGGTAATTATTAAAGTTCAGTTCCCTTTTTCTCCCCCTCCCCCCAAATAAAGTTATTTTAATTACTGCTTTTTCATACCAAGTGTCTGTTTTACTGAGAGAAGAAATTACTTTCTGTTTGAAACAATGCCTGCTAGAAATAAGAGTTACTCAAGGGCAGTGTTTCATTGATAAAGCCTTTTTATATATATAATCATATGTCATAACATTTCACAGGATTCATGAAGTTCATATTTTTTCAAAGGCAGAAACAACTGGAAGTTCTGATCTGGAGCCAACATAAAACCCCTGTTAGAGTTGGAGTAATTTTCGCATTTTTAAACCCTAGATATAATAAAAGTAGGAAACATTATTTGTTACCATAAGAGCTACCGTTTTTTTAACTGTTATGACTATTTGCATACATTAACATGCACTGAAAGCAGAGCCATTCAGAACAAACAAGGTTCATTATGAAGACAAACATGCAGGGTATGGCTGAGTGACAATCTACACAATGGCTGACTTAAACTTTATCAGTCTCCTCCATTCACCCACCGTTTTTCTCACCTAGGAGGAATAGCTAAAGATTCCTTAAATCTCTTTGGCCACTTTTTATTTTTGATAAACCCTGGGGTTGCCTCTGTTAAGGTGAGAGAATGCACTAGGCAGTCTGTTCAGTCTGTTGAAACCTCTGATAGGGTCTCTGACTTCTAACAGGCAACCTTAAATGAATCTCTCTCAAGTAGTGGAATAGGTTGGAAAATGGTTTAGCAAAAAGACATACAGAGTTCCCTTAAACAGTTCAACTTTTAAGGCATGTCTGCATGCATTCCTACTGCCTGTGACAATAGTAACACTTCCTTTCAGCCTAATAGGTCCTGAGCCCCATCCTTTGTCTGCTGATTAACTGCTCTATTCATTGACCAGACCACTAATTGCATGCTCCTTATAGTTACCCTACATTACTGTAAGAATTAATGAGACACAATTACAGCTCCCAGAAATCTCAGGCCTAGCCAACTGCAAAGCACTCCAACTGAATAAGAACTCCCCAAGAATAAAGAGAAAAATTCAGCCCATTGTTCACAGGAAGCTGAATGTTTTTTTGTTAAAAAATTGTATTTATTTGAAGCTGTTTCATAATTAGGCCCTGGAGAAGAAAAAAAAAAAGAGAGAGAGTGAGAGAAAACAGAGAAAGAATTTGGGAACCAGCATTCACTGAGAAATCACAGTGGATGCACAGAGATGGGCAGACAGTTCAGATATGAGGAAAAAAACCATAAGGGATGGAGTGCATGAAAAATGAGTGCTGTGAATACCACAAACATCTATAACCAATCAGCTGCTTAAACAGAGCATGTCTCATTGTATGGGAATTACCACTAATGCAGGCTTGTATATGACTAATATAGATTCAGCCTTGAACAATGTAAAAGCAGCACACGGCATGCTTCTGCAGTCACGTCTCTAACTATGACATGCAGGCAGAGGATTTTAACTTCCCACTCCCAGAATTTCATATGCATCAGAAGTCAGTGTCATTAGCCATGAAAGTCAAAAGGATGGACAGAGAAAATGAGGGTTTTTTTGAAAACCAGCCATATTGAAAACTGCACTCACATTTAATCTGTGTAATCAACAGCCACAGCTATTCAAAGTCTTAGTGACTACAATCACTACCTATTAGCCTGTAAGTAGTTCAAAAGCTATTATTCTCACTTGAACAATTTTGCAATACACAAGAGACAGCGTTAAGTTAAGCAAATTAACATACAAGCCAAGTTCTTTGTTGCGAAGTTGTCGTCTTCCATCCGTTTGCCTTCAACCTATTTTCACCACATAAATTTGATTTAAATTTCACATATAGTTTGACAAAGCCAACAGTACTTAAAACAGAGTTTGAAATGCAGCACTAGACTTTATAGTCCCATTTCCCAGGGTACAATTTATAGCAGCCACTGAGACCCCAAACTAAGAATGTCACAGACTGGTACTGCTACATTCCAGAATCAACACCTTTGGAGAGAGACAACACTTTTTGTATGACTCTACAGGGATTCTCAATAATTGCACCTAACTGCTGTAACAGTTTAAATTCATGGAAAAGGGATGTTCTTCTGATACTGTGGCTCACTGATAGCGCAGCAGAACGCTTGCCTGCATGAAGCAGACAGTCACCACCATGCGGTGCTGAATCCCAAGCAGGAAACAAGGCACGAATATGGATCAGAGACCTTTGTGTTCAGCATATAATAAGTCAAATATCCCTGTCACAGAACAGCAATCATTAACTCGGGGATCTTTTGTTAAATGGCCCCTGTGGCTGGACTGGTAACAGCAGGGATTGAATTTGCAATTTCTGTATCTCAAAATATCTCCCTTTTATGATTATGATCGCATCCAATGCTGTAGTTATATCTTTACTTAACATCTTCAAGACTAGATTCACATCTAACAGGAAGATTGCTAGCCTGCAAATTCATGCATTTCCAAATCTCTAGGATTTGAAGTGAAAATACCGTTTTCTATTAACCTTGGCTGATTAATCAACTTCAGTGAAGGACCACAGAGCTTACATAAGCAGTTTGGCTCTGGCAGTACTCCTTGAAATACACTGTCCATATCTCTTGAAAAAGTCTTTGAGGAAAAAGGAAACCTTTGTCTCAAAACATCACCTATCTTGTTCAAGCTATTCCTCTTTCGAGTCCCACAAAAGACCAAGTCCAAATTCTTGCAGAGTGTGATGAGGAATTATTTCTGCTAGTGCTAATAATGTATTCCTGTATCTGGTCCAGCCGTCATTTCTGATGTTATAAAATAACTTGAACAAATACAAAATATGCATATGCTTGAGACTAGCTGTAGTTTTTAGTTAGGGTCTCTTTCTGCATAAGAGAAACATTAAGAGCCCACTAGGTCATCAATCCCAGCTAAGGTAGACCATCTAAATGAAAGATAATTGAGTCATATAGGAACTGCATCTTAAGAAACAAAGGAAGATTTCAAGTCATAATCTGATTTCATTTGCATAATTTCTACTCTCCTGTTCCACTATCAAATTCTTTAGAGCTACCTGTGATCTATGGTGCTGTGCACAGGATCAGCAAACAACAATTCTGATCCATCAAGTGCTGCCACATGCTTACTTTTTCTGGAACTGATTGACGCATGGAATCTTACAGTTTTGTACTTCTCATCCTTCAGTTTCTCTGTTGGACATCACACACTTCACTGATTCCTTCCTTTTCCTTGTTACCTCTGCATCCAGCCTCCTCTCTTCCTGCAAGTAGGTCAGTTAAACAACCCTAATGCCTATACTGTCTCTTGAGTGTGGTCCCAAAACTTTCTTCAGGCCTGGAATCACCAACAGGACAGGTGACATTCATGAAAATCCATGCAATGGCAGGCATTGCTCATGCAACCTGCAGCTGTACCACAACTCTGTAGATAGAAGATGAACAGGAGACAGAGGTCACATACTACTCTTAGAGCTGCTCAAGAGGTTGTTGTTCAGAGCAACATAAGCAAAGGCTGCATCATCTCTGTGTGGAGTGATGAACTTGCAGGAGTCCCTACAGGATGAGGCCCGGAGTTGACTTACACTAGAAAGGATAATATAGAAATTATACTAACAAGACTCCTCTTCTTTCCTAAGCAACTTATACCTGCCCCTTAAGAGAAGTGAAATGTGCAGGTAAAAGAACTTCTCACACAGCTTCTGCACTGAGGTTTTTGCTGGCATAGCTATGTCAGCAAAAAATTTATATCCCTCTCTGACAGGGCTCCTTGATAACACTTTTAAGTGCAAACCAGGTGTCAGCATTCCAGTTATAACAGAAAAAGAGTTCTACACTAGTCATGTGCTGGATATGTAGTCTTTCATGACCTGGAAAAGCCCTTGCTTCCAAGAAGGTCACATCCCAGGATCATGTTTTCCACCAGCATAATTGCTCCTGAGCACTGATTAATACAGCACAAATATAACACTGTATTAACATGTCTCGTCAGTCAAAACATGAGTTCAGCCAACAAGCCACTTACATTCCTCATTCCCATCTGAAAAATGTTTATTTACACCACATTGAAGACACCAAAAATCCAGTGCATTGGAAGCACCACCACTTCTATGTGAAAATGTGCTGTAATTTTTAGACTAAAAATAATGTAGTATCTATAAACCTCTGGACATTTCAGTTGGTTGTATTTGGCATTCAAAAATATTTAGGTGATTCTAAGAACAGATTCTATACATTTAGTCCAGAAAGCAATCTACTATCATAAATCAGCTTTACTCTTGCAAATGAAGGGAAAAAATTTTGCTGCCAGGCATCAACAACTTGGAGCACATGCTTTTTTCCATCCTCACCTCATTTACTGCCTGGCCAACACTTTTTCCAATTCAAGGTATTTAGGCTCCTACTTAGGATCTTAAACTCTTCACTCAGTTCTACAGGAACTCAGCCACCTCCAGATCTCTTTGGTTTCATCAGTGTAGATGTCTCTCTGGTGCCAGTCTTACTGTATGAGGCAGCCAGAAGAGTATTACAAAGAAGCTCCTAATGCACCAGTGGCTCAGAACAAAACTCCCACTCTGCCATAAATACATTTAATGTCCTACACAACAGACGCTTAATGAGCATTAGATGAGCAGTTAGATTGAAGAAATGTAGAGTATGGGAGAAAGGAAGTTACAGGCAATTGCTTATCCTGAGCCTACCCACAGGTTCAGAAAATGCCTCTGTAAAGTTGCCAGCCTTTCTTCCCCCTCTACTCTGCCCTGGTGAAACCACACCTGCAATACTGTGTCCAGTTTGAGGCTCTCCAGTTCAAGAGAGACAGGGAGCTGCTGGAGGGAGTCCAACAGAGAGCTACAAGGATGATTGAGGGACTTGAACATCTCTGCTATGAAGACTGAGAGACCTGGGGCTGTTTAGTCTGGAGAACAGGCTGAGAGGGGATCTTATCAACCTCTATAAAAATCTGAGGGGTGGGTGCCAAGATGAAGGTGCCAGGCTCTTTCAAGTGGTGCCCAGTGACAGGACAAGGAACAACAGGCACAAATTAGAACACAGGAGGTTCCACCTCAACCTGAGGAGACACTTCTGTATGGTGAGGGTGACAGCACTGGAACAGGCTGCCCAGAGAGGTTGTGGAGTCTCCTTCTCTGCAGATTTTCAAAACCCACCTGGATGCATTCCTGTGTGTCCTGCCCTAGGTGATCTTGCCTTGGCAGGGGGGGTTGGACTGGGTGATGTCTGGAGGTCCCATCCAACCCCTCACACTCTGTGATTATTGTGCACCATTTGTACTACTGTAGAGCCCACAAGCTCAAGTCATGTATCAGTCCCACACATAAGCAAAGAAAAAAAAAAAACAACACATGCCTCATGCCTACACATCTGAAGAAATGAATTCAATCGAAATATTAGCCAGAATACAGTTTTTTATTGGCTTGGAGTAGATCTAATTACTACCATCCATTGTAGAATTATCATAAAAGCATTCTTCATACTACAGCTGAATAGGCTTAGAAAAGAGGAATTTGCATCAAACCATAAGGAGGAATACAGATTGTTGCAGTATTACTGCAGGTGAAATGCCCTCTCTGTATGCAATGTTGGCGGGGTTGATTTATTTTTTCAGTTTTTGGGGTTTTTTTAATAGGTAGCTAGATAAAATATATTCAATCTAAATGACTTATTTAAAAAAATGAAGAAATGGGAACCACTCCAATAATTAAAATCTTAGAGAGCTTTCTGATATAAGCATGATAATGTTTGTATATATTCCCCAGCAATAAGCTACCTTTCCACTCAGAAACCTTGTGTAAAGATACTTCCTTCTTACCATGCACAAAAATAACTCATGAGAATGTAGCAAAGGGAATTTGCATCTTTCAGGCAACCTGTTACTAATATCTTCATAGGGTAAACTATATTTTAATGGAGGTGTTCTCAGCAACACATGGGTTAATACTTTCTTTTTCTTCACACTTGAATTTTATTTCATTTACATCACAATCTACCTTGCAAGTTTAAGAAATGCATCATTTTTTCATTATCTCTACTTTCTTACAGACCTCATTCATGATCTCTACTTTCTTACAGACCTCCTCAGTTACACAGATGACCAGGTTAGAGAAAACTCAAGTGGTTTGTCTGATAAGAGTTAGTGTCAAAACAAACTATATACATCGCATTTCTGTTAGCATACACACAACAAAAATAAACCAAACACCAAACAACCCAAACCCCAATGCTTGCTTTATGTTTTTACAGAATAAAGTCACATAATTAAACTTTCTACTTTTCCAAGTAGCTGACTATGTATTCCTGCACAGCAGGAGGTTCTCTCCACAGACATAATGACTTGGACAATAAACAAAGCAGAACTCTCTGACTGGAATTTACAGCTATATTTAACTATGCATATTGTTAGTAAAATTTGCATATCTGTCTTTCAACATTAAGGAAAAAAAAAAGTTGAAATTCAATGAATTTGGGCACTGCACTGCTTCATAAGGAAAAAAAAATATTTAAGTTGTAATTTCCATACTTATTGAGGATGTATGTCAAAGAAAATCTGTGCAAAAAATATCCTTTTGCTGCCTTGATGAGATTAGAAAGATGACAGTGTATTAATAGCAAAGGAGTTTGTCCTCAACAAAGATTGCTTAAACAGTATGTACAAAATAGTGCTGAAGGGCCACTAAATTCTTGACAATATTTGCAGCATCACTTATCTCTATCTTAACCACATAATACTAGAAGCAGTTAACATATTTTGAAGAAACGTCACCCACCTTTTCCCCTCTGTGTCAACTTTCCCCACAAAGCACTAACAGACCACTCAGCACTGGCTTTGTACAATTAAAGATGGCAGAATCTTTGACTGATGATTTTTCACTGATTCTGTCACAGCACTAACCATGAGTCATCAGCTCTTCCTTTATTTTTATGTCTCTTTTCACAGCATCCTGGAATATCTGTTTGTTTTAGGAATTGGATTTAAAGGAATTAGGGGTTTTAATTACTTTACAAATAACTTACTTCACCTGGGTCTGCCTATCCACAATAATTAGATATTGAGATGCAGTTGGGACAGCATAAAATGTTTTATATCAGCACAAATACTTACACTGAAGAAAGAAAGTCATACTATGAGGTACTTTTCCAGTATAAATGTTGGATGTATTGCAGGGATTATACTGCTGGTTTGGGTGGGTGTTTTTTGTTGATGTTTTTGCCATTATTATTACTACTTTCTTTTAAACTGAAGCAGTGACATTTTATCAGTAAAGCTCTCATTAAATTATGAAAATGCTCACATTACAGTGTGTAGTCAATGGCTTTCCATACTTGCACTTGCTCTGAGCTGGGTTTGAAAGGTGTTTCCAACTTCTGCTGAGGCCTTCAGAGTTCAGCTGGAGAATGCAGAAGGAATAAATAGCATTCTGGCAACAGTGAGGAACTTGGTCATCACCTACAGCTGAGCGGCCCAGTTTTTATCTTCTCAAATTTCAGACAAAACAAACACAACCATTAGCACTGAAACAATAAGATTTCTAACACCCTGGTGAGATGCACAGATCAGCTCACACCTCTCAAAGCACTTCTAGCATACCTTGTAGACTTGAGTAGGAGATCTCCAAATCCTGCTCCTGAAATTTTCCTCCAAACATAACTAAATTTTTTTTCTTTTTTAATAAACAAGTTGTGCTGTGAGAGAAGCACACCTCAACCACCACCTCCAGCATTCAAGCTGTTGCTGCAAACAGCTTCATATCATCATAATGCCTACGGTGATGAGACTCCATAAAATAACTGCTATTTTTCCCCACAGGGTACTACCTTCTGAGTGACTTAGAAGTCACCAATGTGCTATCTGCATTCTGGTCCAACACAGCAAACCAACAAACTACAAAAAAATACGACCTCCAGTGAGGTAATGATGAGATGCTGAGAGCTCACCAGCACATCTTCCTGACTCTCAAACATTAGTGGGAGACAAGGCCCACAATTCTCCAAATCCAAATTGCTGAATAAGAAACCAAGCCAGCAATTAAACACTTCAGAATCAGGCACTGAAATTAATGAGTTAAAGATTAATTCACTCACAGACTGTGTGTACATGGTCACCTCATGGGGCCATCACCAGGAAGACAAGAGATCTTAGAAGAACTGGCTTTACCTGAGGCTAATTAACAGATATGCTGACTGTAAATAAAAGCAGGAGGTGGTAAACAGAAAAGAATAGGAAGTTGATGGGGCTCCCAGCTGATGCTGTGTGTCAATAAACGTCAGCTGGAACTTAGATGCTGCTTTTGTAGTCTCTTAAGGAAATCATCATTACCACATTACTCTGAAAAACAGTCTAACCTAATCTCCATGCATCATGCTAGGGAAGACATTTTTTATCACCTCTGCATTTGCTAATTACAAACCCAAGCATACAGAAGTTATTTTGTTTTACATACACACTGAGAAGATTCTGATATTCACTGTCCATTCTCTGCTCCACAGCCCCAAAAGTGAATTCCCACCGCAAGTTGGATTTTGTTTGGTGTTTCCTAATCCCCTCTCCTATTTAAAGACCTGATTTGGTAAACCTTTTCTCAAGAAAGCAGACATTTTAAAATAACCAGCATCACTGACCTGAGGATAGACTATTTTGCATGAGAAAGTTTTGCAGGATGTAAACTCTTTTTCTTGACATATAAGTAGTTACTACCTACACCTTAAATGAGAAACATTTCATAGTCTCAGTCCAATTACTTGTGCACACATGTTTATTTCACACACAGTTACTTCCCACAGTTCTTTCAGTTTCAAGAGTGAAGAGATTTTGCTTGCTTCTCACTTCTTGATACTACCATGAAGATTCAGATTTAGGCATACAAATGATGTGAGAAAGGTTGCACAATTCTGGCTATTCTTGACAAACTATTATAGACAGAATTCCAACTGCTCACTACACAAAATTTTTTAGTTCCTTTTAAAAGAATTTACATATTCTCACATATTTTTAGGAAAACATGGACATAATATTTTTTGCTGTTTTTTCCAACTCATGAATTCTAATGTACTAACATTTCTTTCTTATAAAATGACTACTTGAAGTAAAGTTAACTGATTCTGTAGCACTGTGCTTCAAACAAATGTTTGGATTCCACATGTGAACAGCTAGAAAGTGATACCACCACAGAAGCTCACTCCTATACTTCAACATTATTTCTTTTCTCCATCCTCTTTCCCAAAAAACTCACAAACCAAACTATTTTGATTGAAACAGAAAGTGTTATTTAAAAATGCTAGTGTAGCACCTCATTATATCTCTGGCTCACCTGCCTTATGTGGCAGAACTTCTCTATCAACTAGATTTACCATTTAAAGAATAATAGATCACTTTGAGGGATTCCCTACTTCCAGTACCCCCTTGAAAGAGCAATAAACATGGCACAGTGTTGAAGATGCTAGGCAGACTTAGCCTTGCAGACTAGGACCAGTAGATCTCCAGATTATAACATGGGAAGAGGATTACAGTAACATTTTTCAAATCAAGAGGTTTTACTTTTTAGTCAAAGCCTTCCAGTCCTCTGAATTCTGTTAAAGCATGTAGTTTTTCCTGAAAAATAAAGACATAAGTGAAAAAAGTTTTGTATTTTTTAATCAAAAATTCAAGCAAGAAATTCCATAGGTCAAGTAAAGTCCTATTCATTTAACTCCACCTTACCCTGTCTGTAACGATACCCTTTCTTCCTGCTCCCATTTACTCTGTCCTCAAAAAGTTCCACAGTTTCATAGTTTTGTTCAATGTATTGGCCATGCATAATCCTGTGTCTTGTAGCTAACCAGCATCTGTGCTGACAGTCTCTGGGTAACACTCTGTGGCCTGCAATAGGAAGATCAGCCTAGAGAGTCCCTTCTGGGTTTAATCCATGAAATTACTGCCTTCTGTCAAGGCCTCATTCTAACAAGGTTATTGAATTCTTCTTTTCAACCATTTTTATAAAGCACTATTCATTGACCTATCCAATGCAGACAATGCCACACTAAAATTTATTGGAGAACACTAGGTGGGAATTAAAAAGCAGGTTTTTTAGTTGCAACTCTGCAGTTACAAATATCTGCATAAAAAAAAAAAAAACAAACCAACATCAAGAGCCAATTTACTAATCTTGAAATAAAATGGGCAACCTGACCTAGTGGAAGGTATCCCTGCCCATGGCAGGAGAGTTGGAACTAGATGATCCTTGAGGTCCCTTCCAACCCTGACAATTTTGTGATTCTGTAAAATGCCTGGTAGTTACCATTATCCAGTTTGGTGTGATCCATATAATCCCAAATGCAAAGTCTCACATGCAGACACATCTCAAACTTATGTTAGATAGACCAGTGACAAACCTATGTTCAAAGGAGAGGCATGAATATTTGTGGCAACAAAGACTAGTAAAACAGGCTTGCAAAAGGTTGTAGTATTTGTAACATTCTAGCTGGCTTTGTATTTCTGCACAATTTGATGAGCAGACATCTGCTGTTTGGAAGCCCCTGCAAAAAGTGCTCTCAGGTAACCTGTATTGCTACAGCAAAGCTCAGCTTTTCAGAAAGAGCAGCTGCTGTTTTTTCTGGAAAGGCAAACAAACCATTTTAAAGACTTGACTCTTGATTCCTTCATCTCAGTACTTCTACCAACTTCAGGGAAGTCTCAATATATGAGGAACACAAAAAAGGCTCTGATTCCCTATCTTTGAGCTATCCAGGCTGCTTTTCAGTCATACAAAGTAAAGCAGCCTCCCCACAGCTGTGCTGTTTCATATACCTGAAAGACAATTCCAAAAATTATCATGGTCTTACTAGGGAATTTGGATATGCAGTCATTACTAAATTGCCATAAAGTTCCATATTACCAATTTTGTCATTACTGAACAGCTTCAAGCACACAGGATCTTTGTGCTGCATCTCTTCATGCTGTAAGAAAACAAGAGCATGTGAATGACAGTAGAAATGAAGCCAAATGTACTGTTGAGAAACTTGGTATTCTCTTATTTCTAGGAGAGTTATAGTGTAATTCTAAACTGTAACATTCAGCATGTCTCCTGAGTTTCCTCGCTGAAATACAGCAATGGAAATTTTACAGCATCTGTGTTGCTTTTGGAAGCCATCACCTCACATCTGCTGTCTCCGTAGTGTAGAGCTTAAGTTCAGCGTAAAAAGGTACTTTGTAACAGGCCATAGGCAACCTCACAGAGCAGTAATTTACAGCTTCAGCCCGCTCTCCTGAGGAGACTCACTCGTTTACATTCTGGAGAGAATTTTAAATAAGGCAACCTTCAAGTAGCCACCAGCCTTAACAGTCACTCCTTAACATGGGGCATCACATCCAGGACTGGAAAGGGACTTTTTAAACCTGTCACTCACAAGATCTCAGAGAGATGACAAATTGTTCATTCCGTTTTCTTCACTGGGCAATCTTCAATCTCCTACCACTTTCCAGTAGGGTATTAACCAAGTTAGCACTAAAATAATTTGGGGGGGGCGGGGCGGGGGAAATCTGGTTTTGACCAGAAATAACAACAAACGTGTGGTAGTAGGGCTGATTTCACAGCCCGGGCTGTGAAACACGGAGGAGCACGGCCACATCCTCCAAGCACTTCCCCGTCCCGTCTGCGGGCAAAATCTTCCCTCAGGTGGGCGCTGGAGCCGAGAAAGGGGTTTTGCAAATTACCGCAGTGATTACAGAGTAAATGTGTTTATTGCCCCATTATTGCCCATTTCCTCTTAACAGGGTAATCCGTGTGCTCGTTTAAACAGCCAGACACGAGGGCAGGACTGGAGAGGATCCTGTTAGCACAGCCAACAAACTTGGGATTGTTTTTTTGTTTTGCCTCATGCGCTTAATTCCCTCCCAGCGCCTGCTCCGCCGCTACCGCACCGCCTCCCGAGGCGTGCTCGACCCCTCGCCCCGGCTCCGCTTCTCCCGGTTTGAAACCCAGCGAATCACAAAATTTCATGCCGCCGAAAGACAAACCCCGCCGCGCCGCCACCCCGAGCGGCGTGTTCCCGAGATTACAGTCATTACAGCCCCAGCGTGAGCTCCACACGAGCGCGAAGCGCAACAGCGCGTCAATTAACAAACAAACGCCCCGTCCTGGGAGGACGACAACCCCCCGGGACGGCCCCGCCGCGCACCAAACCCGCGCCCGCCGCACAACACCGCCCCCCTTAAGGTGGTCCGGCTATGGAAGGACCGCTGGAATTCCCAACTCCCCTTTCCCTGGAGCGGGTCGGGAACAGCAGCAATTTCCCTCAGGGCCGCTCCACAGACCCCGGGAGCAGCGAGCAGCCGAGCCCGCAGCCTGACGCGAGGAGCCAGGCGCAGTGTTTGGAACCTCGGCTTTCTCTGGTCCTCACGGGTGCCGCTGTTCGGCCCCTTTGCCGGGAGCGGCAGATCCCTGCGGGTAGCCGGCGGGAGCCACCGCGCTGCGCCTCAGCAGGGAGGCGCCCCGGCTCTTCCACCGCGCCGGGGCCACCGGGCGGGTCAGAGAGCCCTGGGCAGCTCTTCAGCCAGTCACCGCCTCCGGCGCCGGGCTGACGCGAAAGCCTAGAGCACCGCGACCCAGCCAGAACCGGGCTCACGTAGTCCCGACCGGGCCGCAGGACACTCGCCAGCTCTGTGTGCGCCTGCCACAGGCCGCCGAGCTGGACCTCGGTCCCTCCCCTGCCTGACGGACAGCAGCTCGAAGCTAGCGGCCAGCCATGTACCCCCCGCTGCAGAAGCTGCCCTTGCCGGGAAGCGTTCACCTGCCGGAGCGCGGGGCTGTGCTCGCAGTCCTAGGGGGGGAACTTCAGCCGCCGGCTGCTCCCCGCTGCGGGGATACCCGCCAGCCCCATGTATGTGTGTGCCCGCTCATCGAGCCGTTCTGCCTGACAAGAGCACTCTTACTCGCGACTGGCCGTGACTCGGGAACTCCAGATACGAACTTGACACTTTGTCCCTGCTACTCAGCCTTGGCCGTGACTTTCGGTGCAAGAACACGAGCAGTGCGTGTCGGCTGTGCGTTGGGTGCCCCTGGAGACGCAGGTAGCCCGAGACGGCGAGGCCAGGTGCCAGCCAACGACCGCACAGTGCCAGCTGGTCCGCAGCTTCGCCGGCGCTCCCGTCTCCTTCACCGACACGTGCCACAGCCAGCCCAAGCACGGCCTCAGGAGCGCGGGGTAGGACGCCTAGCACACGCCGAGCAATACCAGCGTTTGCAATGCTCAAACCAGAAAAGGCTGACAACTTCCGCAGACACCAATGATTTAATAAAATGCCGCGTCCACGGAGACTACGGGCAGTTGCTGAACTGCTGCTGCTCCTGGAGTAAACCTGACTTGACCGGGAGCTCTTAGCGACAGGAAGGAAGCACCATGCAGCAGCCCACGCACTCGGCAGAGAGCGTTTCAGAATGCAGAACCGCACCTTTCCATACGGACAGGAACCTGTACAACGCCGAAAAACGCTACCGCCGCGTCCCTGGCGGCTCAGAGGTTCGAGTGCACCCACCGTGCGACAGCCGCGGCGCCGGCTCCACCTTAAGGAGGGCTGGGACCAGCCCCCCCGCCGCCCGCCCGAGCCTCACTGATAGGGGGCCGAGGCTGCGGAGGCGGGGCCTGGCGACACTCGCTATAAATATTCATGAGCGCGCGGTAGCCGGAGTGGCGCTGCCAGGGCCTGAGAGTGAGAAGTTGTGTGGAGGCGCCGCCACGATCGCTCCACGGCTCAGGTGGCGCAATCACGGCCGGGGGCGCCCGGCAGGCAGCTTACTCTGCGGAGAAAAAGGCGGCAGAGAACGAGGACCGGCCGCTTGGCGATCACCCACAGAATCGGACAGGCGGCAGGAGGAGCCGCTCCGGCCGCCGTAGCACCGGCCCTGTCGCTGCCCGCCCGCTCGGGGCGGCGGGAGCGCGGGGCCGCGGGGCACACCGCCCGGTCCCCGGGACGCCTCAGCCATCTTGACCGCGCCGCGCGGGGGCCGACGGCGAAACTTCTTTGTCGCTGCTGCTCCGTGCCCGGCCGGCGCTGGAGCAGCGGAGGAAAGCGGCGACTCCCCCTGCGCAGCCAGCCCCGCAAGGAACCATGCGACGGCGGCTGAGGAGCCTTCCTTGAACGGACCCCCCCCACTTTGGCGCCGCGTTGGGGCTTGCCGGCGGCTCCCCCTCACCCGGTGCGAGAAGGGCTGCTTGCCAGCTCCCCGGGCGACGGAGCCCCGCGAGGGCTGCGAGCCCTCTCACCTGCAGCCGGTACGGAGGGGACCGCCCTCCGCCCCCCAGAGGGGTAGCCGGGGCGCGGGGGCTCCTGTGGCGCTGCGCTCCCCGCGGCTGCTGAGCGGGACGGGAGAAGAGCCGGGCCGTCGCCCGCCGCCGAGCATGGAGTGGAGTTACCTGTTGGAAATCGCCTCGCTGCTCGCCGCCCTGTCCCTGCTGCAGCGCGCTGGCTGCGCCGCCGCCTCGGCCGCCGCTGCGTCGTCCTCTTCGACCAAGGAGCTGTCGTGCCAGGAGATTACCGTGCCCCTGTGCAAAGGCATCGGCTACAACTACACCTATATGCCCAACCAGTTCAACCACGACACGCAGGATGAGGCCGGGCTGGAGGTGCACCAGTTCTGGCCGCTGGTGGAGATCCAGTGCTCCAGCGACCTGCGCTTCTTTCTCTGCAGCATGTACACCCCTATCTGCCTGGAGGACTACAAGAAGCCGCTGCCGCCCTGCCGCAGTGTCTGCGAGCGGGCCAAGGCCGGCTGCGCCCCGCTCATGCGCCAGTACGGCTTCGCTTGGCCCGACAGGATGCGCTGTGACCGCCTCCCCGAGCAGGGCAGCCCAGACACCCTCTGCATGGACTACAACCGGACGGACCTTACCACGGCCGCCCCGCCACCCGCCAAGCCCCCGCCCCGCGGCGCCAAGCCCGGCGGCCCTGCCAAAGCGCCCCCCGCCGCCGTTCCGCCGGCCGAAGCCCCGCGCAAACCGCGGCCGCCGCCGCCCTGCGAGCCGGGCTGCCAGTGCCGGGCGCCCATGGTGTCGGTGTCAAGCGAGCGGCACCCTCTCTACAACCGCGTCAAGACGGGGCAGATCGCCAACTGCGCCCTGCCGTGCCACAATCCCTACTTCAGCCCCGACGAGCGCGCCTTCACCGCCTTCTGGATCGGGCTCTGGTCCGTGCTCTGCTTCCTCTCCACCTTTGCCACCGTCTCCACCTTCCTTATCGACATGGAGCGCTTCAAGTATCCCGAGCGCCCCATCATCTTCCTGGCCGCTTGCTACCTCTTCGTCTCCCTGGGCTACCTGGTGCGCCTGGTGGCGGGACACGAGAAGGTGGCATGCAGCGGCGGGGCGGGGGCGGGCGGGGCGGGGGCCGGGGCTGCGGGGGCCGGCGGCGGCGCGGCTGCGGGGGCGGCGGCAGCGGGGGGGCGCGGCGCGGCGGGCGGGGCGGCCGAGCTGCAGCCGGAGCTGGCGGTGGCCGAGCACGTGCGGTACGAGAGCACAGGCCCGGCACTGTGCACCGTAGTCTTCCTGCTCGTCTACTTTTTCGGCATGGCCAGCTCCATCTGGTGGGTCATCCTCTCCCTCACCTGGTTCCTCGCTGCCGGCATGAAGTGGGGCAATGAAGCCATCGCCGGCTACGCCCAGTATTTCCACCTGGCCGCCTGGCTGCTCCCCAGCGTGAAGTCCATCGCGGTGCTGGCTCTCAGTTCAGTGGACGGTGACCCCGTGGCTGGCATCTGCTATGTGGGCAACCAGAGCCTGGAGAACTTGCGGGGCTTCGTGCTGGCACCGCTGCTCATCTACTTGGCCATTGGTTCCATGTTCTTGCTTGCGGGCTTCGTCTCGCTCTTTCGCATCCGCAGCGTCATCAAGCAGCAGGGTGGCCCCACCAAGACCCACAAGCTGGAGAAGTTAATGATACGCTTGGGGCTCTTTACTGTGCTCTACACCGTGCCAGCTGCCAGCGTGGTGGCCTGCCTTTTCTATGAGCAGCACAACCGGCCCCGCTGGGAGGCCACGCACAACTGCCCTTGCTTGCGCGACCAGCAGCCCGACCAGGCCCGCCGCCCTGACTATGCTGTCTTCATGCTCAAATACTTCATGTGCCTGGTGGTGGGCATCACCTCTGGTGTCTGGGTCTGGTCTGGCAAGACCCTCGAGTCTTGGAGGGCCCTCTGCACCCGCTGCTGCTGGGCCAGCAAAGGTGCTGCTGTGGCTGGGGGCACAGGGGCAGGAGCAAGTGGGCAGGCAGCAATCGCTGCAGCAGGAGGACTTGGGGCTGGAGGTGGTGGCTCCCTCTACAGTGATGTCAGCACTGGACTGACATGGAGATCAGGCACTGCCAGCTCTGTCTCCTACCCCAAGCAGATGCCCCTGTCTCAAGTATAAGGAGGGAGTGGAGTAAAGAGGCCAAAGGTTAGGGAATGAGGGACACTGGCCTGCCTAAAATGCCCCCTCACTGTTTGGTGCCATTAATGAACCTCTAATGGTCCTTATTAGCCACAGCTTGTATAGAACAATGCAGCTGGCAGAGGCCCCAGGCTCCAGCCCCCTCCTCCTTCCCCTCCATTCATATGCAGGGAGCATGTACTTCAAGGAGCCAGCTTATTATTTTGCTGGCAGAGGAGGGTAGAGGCTCACCCGTGTCTTGCAGAGGGCAAGGCAAACCGGCTTCTGATTGATTCTGGACTAACAGCAGCTCTTTGCTTATGGGAGGGGAGGGTCTTCTTCCCCCCCCATCCTGAGATGGGAGCTTGCTGGGACTGCAGGTTTTTGGGATATTGATGACCAGGCAAATGCCTTACAATACAGACTGAATCAAAACTTGTCTTAATTATACACCCCAGCTAAATACGGGTTTCCTACATTAAAGGATGTATTTATATAATTATTTGTTACCTTGTACAGATGTGTAAAATATGTATATATCCAAAGCTATACAGTCTGTAAATTTTTTTTGTAAAAAAGTTTAGAGGCTACCCCTGTAAGAGCAAATATGAGTATTCTATTTTGTCAATAAAAATGACTTTTGATAAATTACATTTTTCAAGCTTTCTTCCTACTCCTGCAGTGGTTATTCCAGCTGCTGTGGATTTAGGTAGTTCTGTAAGGCTCAATCTACATTTGTGCTCCAGTCATTACTGTGTAATAGATGACTGCCTCTGTTAAAGCAGTGAGATACATAGGCACAAGGGAACAGAGAAAATAAAAAGTCATTCAGCAAGTGGTACTGAAAAAGTGTTTACCTAAACTGGGAGGCACCTTGCCATATTCTCCTTTGCTTTTTGAAAAACGACAGTGTCTTCAGACTGAGACTTTATGAAAGGCTCATCTCACATGGCATGTTAAGTATCCTTTTAAAATGGCTGTTACTTTAGGAATGTGCACACACTTCTATCTGTTGTCTACACTTCTGTAAAAGCAGCTGCCTTTCTGGGGATGCATGCTGAAGTGTAAAAGGTTAATGTTCAAAATTCATAGATCACATACTACAGTGGGGCAGCGAGTTGAGATTTGTTAGTTCAATCTCGTTTTAACAGATTAAACTAACATCTTAACTTTTGTATCTCAAATATGGTCTTTTTTTCAAGAGAAAAGGTATTGTTCTTCTGTCAGGACTAAGCTAATTTATTTGAGCAGAAGGCTGTTGAATTAACAGAAGAATGCTTTAGCAATTGTTGAACTTTTTACCTGTCTGCCCAGTGGCTCAGAACATCATTCCTTTAAGAGGAGCTAAATGAATAGGGTTAATCTGTAGGGAACTTGGTTTCTTTTGAGTTTGGGAAAACTTTGATCTTTTCTCTTCACCAAATGTGATGTATAGTCTGAAGTTTCTTTCCCCGCTGCCCAGTTCCTCTTGTTGCAGACCAATTGGCCACCATGGAGCCTTAAAGTTCTTCAATTAAAGGGATGTGGGACTTTTTTTTTTTACTTTTTTTTTAAACTTTTTTAAAATTTTATTTTAAGAGGAAGACTTGTAACAGTTAGTGAACACCAGAGGGAAAAGGGAGAACAGCCTTTTAAACAGCTTTTCCCCTGCATTGTTAGCCAGACTGCAGGCAGCAAGGCATGGCTTGGAGCATTATAGAAAAGGGCTATGAATGCCCTACAGGTGGTCTGCTCACATAATCTCCCCAATTTAAAACATTTTCCTTTACAGGACAATTGCATTACAAAACTCCCTTCTCTTTTGCTCCTAATTGAACCAAGGAACAACTACAAGATTTTCTTTAAAACGCATGTGTCTTAAAAAAAAAACCCTAAATCTAGTAACTACACTCTGTTTTCTAGAATAGAGTCACTCAGAATACCAGAAGTAAAAGCTGCATTAGACATGATTCCATATATTTTTATGCCTTGTGCTTATATTCTGCCAAATTAGCAATCATTTAAAAGCAATTGGTTAGGTTGTATGCTAGTAGTGAAAAGATAGCCCCGGGTCCCTTATTAACCTGTCAATCATGATAGGAGATGGGCAGCTACTCTGCTAATGACACAGATAGCCGTCATGATTTGTGGGAAAAACCTCATTCCATTGAGCACTGACTTGATTATTGGTATCCCTTTGAAAGATCCCCTAACTTAATAGACTCCTCCACTTCTACAAAGTTACCAGGATCATGAAAAGGAGGAGTTTAAAATGCCAGTCTTTAACTCCTTGGAGGGGAAAATAATTTTAGCTTCTCAAATGCAAAAGATGTTCCACTTGTATGCATGCTGCCTATCTATGCAGCATTTGACCAGGATCAGAATGTCGATATACCTGTGAGTTGAAAAGGTCCTACTATTCTCCTGTATCACTGGAAGCATTTTTTAACAGTTGTTGAAACATTTAAACCAAGGTGGCAATTTGCCCTGCTGTTAGTGGGTCTAACGCAGAGGTCTTCCTCCTGCTGGAAGCCTCATGTATCAAAGCATAAGCACATCTTCAGGTAAAACTCTGTGTTCCTTCCCCTGCTAGCAGGTTCTAGCAAGTGAGATTGGAGAAACAGCCACAACTATTCTGTGAGGATTTGTTTAGGTAGGTCTCTGCAGACTGCTGGTGCAGGTTGCTAGTACTGAGATAAAAACATTTCTACTAACAGGTAGGAAGTGGCCCTGTGGATTAACATACCCTGGAATGAGCTAAGGGGTGCTGCAGGTAGACTCAGTCAGGAAGCCTCACATTGAGTTAGGTTAACAAGGTGTCTGCTTTGGATGTGAGTAATAACACAAAGGTTAAATAAATGAGAAAAAGTTCAAATTGCTAGAAACAAGAGCCTGGGGAAACAGTGCTAAAGAAGTTAATTTACAAGTGCAGATTACTTTGAATTAAAATTTGTGTCTTAAGAAGAAAAAAAACCATCAGAAAAACCAACAATAAGCCATTTAGGTATACCAGAAATAAAAATATACAACTACACAGAACTTCACATTAGTATGATACCCCTTATCAGACTTTAAAGATAAGTTTGCTATAAAGAGCCAAAAAATATCAGTGAGGTGGTAGGAATTGTGTGTTATCTCTCAAGGTCTGATGATGAACTGCCTTTGTCCTAAATTTGTCCAAGAGCTGCTAAAATAGTCCCAGCAGACCCATGGCCCAAACCCTTGCTGGCAGAGCAGGAGTGCCCTTGGCATCCCTGCTAGCAAGGCCTTGCCCCTGTGCAAGGGCAGCACCCACACACCTAGCAGCTCTAGAGAGCTAAGGGAGAGCTTCACAGAGCTTCATTAGCACTGATGTAGCTCCGTAGTACAGTTTGCATAGCAACATTTGGAGAGTTGGATAGATGGGCAACTAAGAGCCTCTTGCAGCTCACACAAAGGTCTAACTGCTCTGTTGAGGAGGGAGAAACAAGGTCTGGGGCTTTTTCTTCTCCCATAAGTAACATATCTTTAGGGATCATTTTCTTTCCAGGACCCCTCTCTGCTTTACATGTTCCTGCTTCAATAGGAAATCCTGTGGATTAGTCTTCTCCTGCTGTAATGACTGAATAATCCTGACAGCCTCCAAAGGAGCTGTCCCAGCTGCCAGTGGGCGTTTTAAAAAAGGCAGAGCAGCACAGGTGTGCTGTAAAGCCTCAGGAGGGGCACCACACCTCCTCTAAACCCTGCTGCTGGGGCCCTGGGAGATACCTGGAAGTGCTGTGCAAAATTTTCCCTGTGCAGGGGAAGCCTCCCTGTAACTTTGGTAATTAATCATGGAAGGGAAAGGACTTCAAGCAGGGAGGAATTGGGAAATTCTTGTATATTGAAATACTATGAACATGGTCAGACTTTCTGAGAAGGTTGTGAAGGCTGAAACTGGCACACAAGAAGGTTGTCGGTTTGGGGTTTTTTTTTTCCTTCTTTCTTATAGAATATTTTAAAATCAAAGTATAAGGGTGCTCACCTATTAAAGAGTTCTTCAGATGTCCTGAAAAGAATCCCAGGTGGAGCAAGAAAGCTGAAGGCAGGGGCACCTCTGTGTGCATGCCACCCACATTGTGCTTCACCCCAGGTTCAGAGCCCAGGCCCTTTCCAGATTCAGTTGGGCAAACATCTTGCTAGGCACCTGAAGGTACCTTGTAGGAAAAATCAACAACAGTTTTTCCGAAGAGGAATCCCATGTTGGGAGTCAAAGCCTAAAGAATGCCCACATTTAAAAAGGAATCAGAGAAAGGAACAACTAGAGTCCTTGGGAGAATCCTAGAGCTACTTTAAAATATAAAAACTTCAATACAAGACCACTGTTTGATCCCAGTGACTGTGCTCAACATGCTTCTTTCACAAGCATACACCTGGCCAGTAAGTTAACTGTAATCAATAAAAATAAGGAATTTCATATGGGGTTGACAAGCCACCTAATACAGGGGGGAAATGAATTGGTGATAATGAGCATTGAAAAATTACAAAAGATACTCCTAGAGTGAAAGCGCACCTACAATAGAGATTATGTTGGAGAAAAGCTCAGTGGAGGCCAGTCTAACCAGCTTGTAGAATCACAACCAGTTTCCAAAGTGCCTGTTACAACCTGCCTGTGGCATGCCCTGCTCCTGCACCCCATTTCCAGAGCCACACAGCCTGTGCTTTTCTAGGCACACACTTCTTCCACTCCCACTCTCCATGTCCAACCAAGCTTCTGTCCCAACAGGGAAGGAAGTGAGGAACAATTTCTCTCCATTGCCCATTCTGGCCATCTTCCCTCTCTTTTTGCCTTGCATGTGTCAACTAGATGGTATGGAAACAATAGCATACCTCTTCCTCAAATTAAAAAGGCTGGTTAGCAAAGGTCACCTTAAAAGCAACAGGATGTGCCTAATAAGAATAAAGAAAGTAATTTACAAATGATGGTCCAAGAAAGAAATATCAAGCAAGGCAGACTCCCCACATGTGGTCATGATGATTTCTAGGCAGCCTTTAAGAGAACTCAATTAGAAATGTTCATACAGCTTTATTTACTTAAGCTTTTATAAATGCCCATCATTACTGTAATCAGGAATATGAATTTCACTAGTTCAGCAGAAAGGATTGCACATCATGGAAATAACTAGTGTCTGGTATTAAAATATGGAGCTGTAATCTGAGGTGACTAAGGTAGTCAAATCACTTCAGAAACTAGCACCTAAGGTCAAATGCTGAACCAAGGGTTCTGAAGGCTGAGATAATACTTTTTCATTCCTACAAGTCTCTTATCTATGATCTCAAACCACTTCACATTCACTAGTGAATTAACAGTCAAATTACTTCCTGGGAGACAAAAATTGCGATAGTAATACCCAGGCTAACAAAACTTAACTGCAAGTCTAGGGGAAGAATACGGATTTCTTGACTCTTCTGTTTTCAGTATCACTCCATTTCACACCCTCAAACCTATGCCCTCCCCACCAGTTTCCCCTCAGCGCTGCCCCACACGGCCGTGGTCCCATACAGCCGTAGTGGATGCAGCTTCTCAGGAACAGCACCGAATCCCTCACCAATTTTCAGTAAAGCTGACACCCTCGCATACCAATCCTGCGATTGCCTTCACAACTTGTAAAATACCTTGGTCCTTACATGGGGCTTGGGTGAGAGATGCGATCCTCCTCACCAAGAAGACAAGGAAAGACCTGAAGGAGTCAGGTGAAAAGAGACAGAGCAGTGCAGGATCACCACGTTAGACTTGCCAAGCCAAACCTGGGCTACGTGTGCTGAAGGGATGATGTAAAATCGGCTTTTAGAAGACTAGATAAAAATTACTCATTCTTCGCGTTCTCTAAGGCAGACAGGTATGGAAAAGAGGGCTTACAGCATTTTTGAAGTTGCATCGGGCAAGAAATCCCGGCAAACGGAGGAACTGCCGGAGGAATCGGTGTGCTGCAGAAGGCCCGGCGGGCAGCGGCTGGAGCGGGACCCGGCAGGGGCCCTCCGCTCTGCTCGCCATCCAGCAGTGCCCCCAACTGGCAGAAGCTAGGTACTTCATGCCGGGGTCCTTGCCCTGCTCTCTGCCCTCGGTAGCGACTTGCTGAGCTCTGCGCTGCCGCTGCTGCGCGGCGGAGGCCGTGGCGGGGGCGATGCCCTTTCCCCGGCGGCTGCCGCCGCAAGCACTGACTTGGCACACACCTCCTGCGGCCACCCTCCGGGTAGAGCCGAATGGCACTTCAACCAGTGGGGAAAAATACAGAAGTAGGATGTCCTTTCTTAAAACATATATTTAGTCAGAAAGATGTGGGCGAGTTATTATTCATACTCAGTAGATTACCCAGGAGAAAGCTGGACTGTCTCTCTTGGATGCTACCTGATTTAACTGATTGCAGAAAAAAAAAATCATAGCTCTTCTTTTCCAATCGTTTTTGCTTTATATGTGACTTCTTAGATGCTTTCATGTATGTTTTAAATGCCTTACCTAGATGTTCTTTACTCCAAGCATTTGTCATTGCTAAATTACACCTAACATTTTTCACCAAGAATCATTAGCCTCAATTATTCTTTCTCTGATTTTTTCCCCCCCCACAAAATAAACCTAGAAGTAGATTGCCCCATTTTAACATCTTCTGAAATTAGAAGGAGTAATTTTCATGCTGTGAACTGATTTGATTCAAAATGCCTGTTAGATGGGATACCCTCATCATTTCTCTGTGCTTAAAATCAAAAGAATCCCTTTCAATGTAAAGCAGAAAAATGTAGCAATCTGCCTTATGAAACTTAGCAACTGACTTTGGCTTTCTGTCCAAATAGAGGGTGGGAATAAAATTAAATCTGACTTTTTAGAAGGGAATGTTTCTCATCCAGCTACAGAACCTGCAGCTTTGGGGCACTGCTGCCATCTGGAGCTACAGCCTCCCAGCACTTTGCAGAGGGCAGACCAGCCCCTCAGCAGGCAGCTGCTCTACTTTCTTTTCCAGAACCTGCTGGGCAGAAAACACATTTTCTGTTGAGATTTAAGCTGAAGATACTTTTTTTTTTTAAAACTCTAGGGAAGCGGCATTTGGCCTTTAACAATTTGGAAAACAGCAATTTTCCAAAGTATGGAGCAAGGCATTGGGAATAGCTAGATCAGGAAACCACGGAGACCCACAAGGAGCTTCATTGCTGCCATCCTCTAGCTCATTAGCGTACAAGAATTGTGTGTGTTGTTTTTAGCAGCTAAAGAGTTATTTATGGCTTCTATGTTCTCAAGCCAAAGTGAGTGAGAGGTGCAACCAGGGCAAACGCATCAGAGCAATGCAAATCACTGACAAGGCATCATGAATGCAAGCTGAGCAGAATTTAAATACAATCCATGAATGAGAGGAAAGATTTGCATGAGGGAAAGAATCATTAGAATCTGATTTAACAAGCAGTATAAAAAATGAGCCTTTGCAGCTTCAAATGAAGCAAAGCACATTCACATTATACATTCTTAATGGGAAAAAAAAAGAAAGAAAGGGGGGGAAAGGGAAAAAAACAACAAAACAACAAAATCACAAAACCCCTAATTTATTAGTAGAGCTTGGAATAGAAATGGTTTTCACAGAATACTTTTAGATCCTGATTCAGAAACTTGGGCTTGATTGCTTTCTTGAATAGAAGTCCATCATAAGCATGTAGGGTGGTAAGGACTATTTAAGTGCATGCCAAAGTCCTATTGATCTCACTGAGATTTTATGAGGTGCTTAAAGTAAGGGTAGATGTCTTCCTGAACAAGAGTGCTTTTCTGAGTTAAGGTTTAACTCATGAATTTACACAATGCTTTCAAACAGAATTCCTTCTGGGAAAACAGGATAGATAAGGACAATACAAAATGTAAATTTTAATTTTTTTTATGTCTCTAAAGAAGGTAACAGAAAACTATGCTGGGGAGAATTATTCGGGGTAGATTTTTCTTTAAGGTCCAAGAGCCAACAGTGAAAAAAAAAAATCTGTGAAAGTTGAGAGTGAATACTGTTCATAGAGCAGCTTTTATAGACCCTCCATCCCAACTAAATTATGTAAGATTCTGAGTATAAGGTATTCTATAGCTAATACCAGTCTCTTGGAAGAAATGAGGTATGCTGGTTTACATGAAGTTACATTATATTCTACCTTTAAGAAAAGTAAGAGAATTGCTTTTAAGAAACTCCTGCTATTTTTTTTCTCCAGTCATTTGTCACATGGACAGAATAACCTTATTTAACATCTCCTAAAATGCAGTGTGTCTACCTGTAAATATCTTAAGGTGACAAATTGTGATGTGCTATGTTTTCTGACAAGAGATTCTGTTTCTCTGTCAACAAGTGGACAATCTTGTGGTTTCTATTGAAGCATCAGTCTAGCTGTGTATTTACATCTCTTAGCATACTCTTGCGGAACTGCAGCACTTCTTTTTAAGCATTTCTCTCAAGTAAGTCATTAGCAACAAAACACATGAGAATGAAAAGATTTCATTTTGCAGCTGTGGGGCCATATTGACTGTACTTGTGAAAGTTAAGAAATCAATGTCAATTTCTCCTTCTGCATTTTAGAAGATTTCAGAGTGTTGCAGTAGTGACTTGCAAGAGGTCTTTTTGAAATCTATGACAGGTATGAGCAGTGTGGGTTTTGGTTTTCCTGCTCTTTTCCTAAATAATTCTACTGTGAAATGTTTGACATCCTATGATAGTCCAGGTCAATAGCAATATTATACTCCTGACTTTGCTTTCTCTGTCTCTTTTGCTGACCAAAGCCTGTATCACATTTGATGAAATAGAACATCCTCTACAGTAGTACTTCTCCAAGCTGTGATCATTGTTTGAATCATAGAATCAGTCAGGGTTGGAAGGGACCACAAGGATCATCCCCTTGTGGCAGGGACACCTCACACTACATCAGGCTGGCCAGAGCCTCATCCAGCCTGGCCTTAAACACCTCCAGGGATGGGGCCTCAACCGCCTCCCTGGACAACCCATTCCAGGCTCTCACCACTCTCATGGTGAAGAACTTCTTCCTCACATCCAGCCTAAATCTCCCCACTTCCAGCTTTATTCCATTCCCCCTAGTCCTATCACTACCTGATATCCTACAAAGTCCCTCCCCAGCTTTCTTGTAGCCTCCTTCAGATACCGGAAAGCCACAATAAGGTCTCCTCGGAGCCTTCTCTTCTCCAGACTGAACAGCCCCAACTCTTTCAGTCTCTCCTCACAGGAGATGTTTTAAATCATCATTTTTCCTTCCCCCACCCCAGCAAGTGTCATGCTTATTTTCACAGGCAAGCTACCCCATAACCCCCTGTGGCAGTCAATACAGTGTTAGTAACGGAGTCTGTGGGTCCTGACAGGTGAGTCGGTTCCCTCTGAAGTAAACTCATGGTCTTAATTCAGCTGCCCTGACACAGGCTCCAGGTAGTCCTGGAGGCTCTTATCCAGTTTCTATCTGCCTCTCTGAATGTTCATGGGTCTCATGTAATATCTCAGTTACCCTCTGCCATCTCTGAGGATACTTGTGGGCAATTGATGTCACTCAGATCTGGATTTAACCAGATATCTTTGGAGAGTAGTGGGATTTTGGACACCTACCTCACAGCTATGCCCCAAAATGTGGGTGACCTGATCTTGAGATGAACCTTGCTGAGAGAGTCTGGTGTTGTGTTTGGCATTAGCCACACCGTTGCAAGATTTTGGTACTCTTTTGGTGGTGGATTCCTTAATTGCTGCTTCCTGGAGATTTTCGACTTTTTGCTGAGCTCTATCATTGTACAAGTTAGTACAATTTGTAGTTTGGGTTCTTCAGCAGAGAGGTTGTTTCTTAATGACTGGCCTGCCTGCCTTAAAAGCACTCTGCACATGGTCTGCTAAGGCTTTTGGAAGAGTTATTCTTGATGAGGCCTTTTAGGGGTATAATCATAATTCATTCAGTACAACAATAATTTCTTGAAAAGGTATCACCTTTTGTCAGTCCCTTTGTCTGTAATGGTATCTATGTGCTTTCTTCTACCTCTTGGCAGTACATTAAATTTTCTGTTCCTTATTTTAAACATTTGTTTTGCTGCTACTTCATATCCTGGCAACATTTGAGGGAAGGTGTTTTAGCCTTTGGTTATCTTCCTTTCTTTATTTTTCCTCATTTATCCATACTTTAGGATGGCTTTAAAGTACATAACCACGTATCCTTAAACCATGCAAGTTCCATCAGCTCCTCTAGAGAGCAGCAAATATGTTCAAATGAAACAGTAATGCGATTCAACCTCACGTTCCCTGAGGCAGAGTATTAACTAAGCTGGCTAAGTACTAATAAAGAGCAAAGAACCACGAGGATTGGAGGATTGGAGAACTACTCGAGTCTGGCATTTTCAGACATTGTCTGAACCCTGGCACTTCGTGGGGATGCAGCACCCTACTCTCTTTAAAAGCCCTGCTTGAGCCTGACCCCAACTCACCAACATCATACAGCTGAGGAGAGAAGGCAGGCAATGGGAATGCACCCAGGTCCAGGAACTAGGCTGGGATGTCCACCAGATCTGTGGGCTGATACCATTTGAAGGATTTTTGCAGAGAGGAAACGTCAGAATGTTGTTCTAAGGGGCTGGTAATATTTCTGTTCAGAAGTCATGAAGTATGTTTCTCAGGCAGTTCACTTAGTGCGATGGTCTAGCTGATTGCTTAGGACTGGGTGACTGGTTGGACTGGATGATCTTGGAGGTCTCTTCCAACCTGGTTGATTTGGAGAAATTATTTCCTATTTATCTGCACATTTCAGAGTCTATTGCTATAGACTCTGAAAATTGAGCTGGATTGCTTCTACACTGACATAATTCTGTGTTTCACATCACTCCAGGCCATGAAGTGGGTAATTGTTATTACCTCTATCTGTCTATCTTACCAAAAACTCTGCATTTAGATAATTCCTTAATTTAGGGTCATCTTTTGAATTTCATAGGGGTTTGTGTTCCATGGGATCAGTTCTGAGTGACTGGTGGGAGACAAGAGTGAGGCTCTGTAACGCAAATTCTGTTGTTTTTTTTCCAGCCATTCAAAGATCAGGATCCTTTATAGACTATGCACCATGATTTATGTGAAAGTCTCTCCTGGACCTTTATAATCAGGTACCTATTAATGTATCACATTTGTTAAACTGCATTATAAACATTCCATGTTTATATTTCAGAGAAATGCTTTAGAAAGAGGCTTGCTGAAGCAGAAAAAAAAAAAAAAAGTTGGATTTGTTAGACAATGTATCTAAGAGTTGTCCATAAGCCTACTTTTGTATACCTCCACTAGGCCTTCAGGGATAGCACACAGAGCTTTAGGAAAAAGCAGATACCAGAAAGAAGGAGCTGACTGCATTGCACTCTGACTTCCAGAGAAATGAGCAGGAGTGGGTGTCTGAGTGGGTGTTTAATTTGTCAGGACAAGAAGGGCATTGCTTAACAAGCCTACTGGGACTCTAAAAACATCTTATTCTCGTTTCTTTAAAACAAATAAATAAGGTAAGCCTATCTTCAGCATGAGGAAAAGGCAAGAAATCACAGAGGAAAATGCAAAAATACATCCTGCTAGGTTAAAATCTGCTGTTTCCTTCCACTACTGTTATTTCTTTGTCAAAAGTAATGCATTCAGTGAAAGAAAATCCCCAAACGTGTTGTCTACAGTCTTACAGGCAAAATAAGTGTTACACACATAGCAAAACCAGAAGTGAAAAGGCTTGCTTCTGATTCCTGACCCCAAATCCTCCAGCTTTATCAAGGACACCATATATAAACTTCAGTTTCTTAAAAAAAAAGAAATGCTCAGAACCTGCTGTCATTTTCACTCAGTAACTTGTTCATCAGCGAAAGCTTTTGAAAGCTAATCCACTATTCAACCGAAAGCAATAGCTACAGAACCTGAATTAGAAACAGCTCTCTGTATCCTGGCATTTCCATGCTGTGAGTGGCAGAGGATCACAAAAGACTCCTGGAAGTTAGCACTGTATGTGTACTCCCATCATTGAATTATAGCTATAGAGACGGCCTGGGACATCCTGGCTGTCAGACCCAAATGGTCAGAAGGTAAAGTGGGAGAAGGCAAAAGCTGGTGAAGTAGACTGTGACTGTAACCAGCTACGTGGATGCTGGACAAATATAAAGATACAATTCATACTTTCTGATCAGATTTCTTTCTTCTTTAATTGATCTGATGTTTCAGAACTGGCATTGCTGTGCACCACAGGCCAAGAGTTCATGCTATGACTTTGAACAGAGCCCATCTAATTTGGAGAACATTTTAGCAACTCAATTACCATGTAAGAGCATTACATTGTCAATCTACTTCTCTGTCAGTTGAACATCAGTCTATTAAAAGCAGTACAAAAGACAGAAGTTAAAGAGCAGCCTTTTCAACTATTCTCCTTCCCTATTTTTGGAAATGCATGTCTTTTTTGTCCTCAAATACTACAAGCAGTAATCATTTATTTGTTCTCCATTGTAATAATGATATTAAAATAATGTGCAATTAAAACAGTCTTTAAAGATCCCGTCTAGAAAGATAATCACTGCAATAATATGTCACACCAGGGCAGATAATTTTAATAACTTGAAAGAATACACTGAGGATCTCTCTACATTGTTAACTTCAGATTTAATACTTACTTATTCTGCTCTGAACTGAGAGTTTCATGGAGAACAATTGCTGCTAATGGGAAATGATACATTCCCTAGACACTTGTCTACAGCATGTTTCACAAGACAAGAGAGAATCACAGCTTCCTGTTATACTGATGAGAGTAAATCAAAGTGACCCAACCTAGAGTGTGAGGAAAAGAGGACAAAGTGATTATAACCAGTTGAAACTTGAGGTTCAGCTTTTATTCTGTGTTATAAAAACATGTTTCAAACTAAACCAAAACAAAATACCTTGATTTTTTGTTTGTTTGTTTGTTTAGAAATTATTCTTTTTTTTTTTTCCTTTAAATCTAAATTTAGGACTAAAAAGTTGTTTGGGTTTTTTTTTTTTTCCTTTAAATCATGCTGATACTGCAGAAACTCCCAGTGATACTTTTGCTGCCTGGAAAATGTAAATTCCATGCCTCTGACAGCCTACTAGATATTTATTTAGCAAGAGAAGTGCTAAGATGCAGTCTGAAAACAATATTTTTTTAGACATTTTATAATTTTCCAATAAAAACTGCATTTCCTATGTGAAAATTATTTTATCACAGGTTTCCTGACAAGATCAAACTTATTGCCAGGCAGCTCCAGTCCTTTCTCTATAGTCCTGTGTTCAGTACTGCATGAGACTGCATGAACAATATCTTATGTATTGGTCCATAAACTCACCTCAGAGTGCAAGTGGTGCCTGTGCTGCTGCTCTGGTGGCCTTGTCTGAATGCAAGACAAACCTTCCTGAGGCAGTCTTAGGACTATTCTGTTTTCAGTGCATCTTCTGAAATGCTTTTCTGAAGTCGACGGGTTTAAAGACCACGGGCAAACATAACAAGTTTGTTGTTGTTGTTTTGTAGTTTCGTTGGGGTTTGGTTGGTTGTGGGGTTTTTATTTTTGTTTGTTTAGGTTTTTTGGTCTGAGAGAACTTACAAAACCAATTCACAAATTTAAAAGACTAAATATTTGCTTAAATAAAGCTTGAAAAAGCTTGTTGCTTTCTTACTCCACTTCTACCTCTTCTTTGCCTTACTGTTTCTAGGATATGTAGGCATCTTTACTGCACCTTAGCATTCAGTGATATTGAATATAAGGAGAAATTAGAGGTTCTAATCAGAAATTAGAACCTCTTGGTTCTTTCAAACAGATTTCCTTGCCTATTTTCTCCTCCCCGTTGTGGATGGCCCCTACCAAGGATCACTTCTACTTCACTTGAGCTTTGGAAGCTCAGAATATTTCAAACACATTTCCCTTGGTCTTCCCTTGCTAGTACATCCACCCAGTTTGTAAACCCATGTCTCTGTAATTGATAAATGTGACTCAAATATAGTTGTTAGAAGAGATTTTGGAGACATTTCCTTAGGAGCAGGTTGCTGCTGCCAGAAGCTTCTACTCACTCTCCAGTGAAAAGCCCATGTGAATCTTGCTCTTTTAATATGCAGATTTTATAAACACATTAAGTGTTTACTACATTGACTCTGAATTACAAGTCAAAGGTGCCACAAGTCCCAAAAGCAGCCAGATCTGCAGCTAAGTGATGCAAACCAAAGGCCACATCTCACAAGAAGAAACTGAAAATGAAGTAAGGAAGAAGTTCACTAATTTGACTTCCCATTTCAAATACAAACAGGATCTCTCTGACTTGAAATGAGACTCCTCAGTTATTACAAGCTGTCTAGCTTGAGATACAAAAAAGCAAACTGTCCAGCCACCATGCATTTATTATTCATTCTACCCTATTTATATCTCATGCTGAAGGATGTGTGCGATAAGACTGAATCCACCTTTGATCCTTGAATTCCTTCTCACAGCTGAGAAGAAGCAATGAATTATAAAAGGTTTCACTGGTGCAAGGTTTTGTCATGGTGTGTGTAATCAGCACAGACCTCGTTAAAGAGGATCTGGAGGATGAGAAGTTTAATTATTTTATGTTTTTCTGCCTATTGTAAGTTTAATAATTAATGCTGCTCCTACCTTGGAAACGACAAATCATACAACAAGCACACATGATAAAAGACACAAACACAGCTAATAGAGAGGAAATCCTTTCTTAGAAGACAGCAGTTAAAACCCCCTGTAGTATAGCTCAAGGTCCCAAAGTACTTTGCTGGCAGAAGCAAATTCTGCCTCCCAGCCCAAAGAGCTGTCCATCTATTACCAAACTGTTGTGAGCAAACTGTCTTAAAGACTTCTGCACCCACAGAAAAGGAAGAATGTGAAAGGTGTTATCCCTTGATGTCCTGCACAGAGGAGCCAGCTGTTAAGTCATTAAAGAAACTAGACCAAGACTAGAGCTGTGCCTAGGACTAAACAGTGTTGTAGCTACTCCAGCTCCTAGCAATGTCTACAAAAAACAGCTCTTGCTATCCTCTGAGTAATCTGTTTTATAAGACACTACCTCCAATACCTTTCTCTGAGTGCATGCTCCTCCACATTCATTCCCACTGCAACTATATGCAACCTTCAACCCCCACTGACTTGGAGGTAAAAGAAAACTCAGGTCACGCACCTCTGTGCTTCAGTGCTGGACCATGCTTATGTAAATGCAACAGAATTAGCACTCAAGAAAAGCACAAAGCCTGACAGCAATAAAATCTCCTGTGATTCACTCAGTTTAGACACATTTTCAATTTAGAAGTCTGTCAGACAAAGAGGGTGAGCACTTTGATATAGACATTGCCACTACATCCTTCTTTCAGGGCAGAAACCATTTTCCCTAAGCCCAAGTCTGAGCTAATCACACTGTGGGAGAAGTAGGTATACCTAGAATAGTGACTCATCTTACCTTCAGAGATGCCTAAAACAGGTCTGGTGACTCATGCTCCCTACTGAAATCAATAGCCCAGTGGGACTGTTTCAGATTGAGTCATGTTACACCTTGTAGACATGTCAGTAGTACATGTCAGTCCCCTGCTCTATCAAGCTGCTGGAGCATTCCCTGACACCCTTTTGGGGCTTACATCTTCTGAGCAATTCCTGAGCACAAGACCATTCCCAACAATTAATCTAGATGCAGCCACCCTGTTTTATTTCTTTAGCTATTTGAGTTGAACAATGCAGAGATGGTCTGACCGTGCCAGCTGACGTCAGGGTTAGGGAAAGGTATTGCCAAAGGTTGGGTTTGGGTTTGCGGGGTTGGTTTTTTTTGTTTGGTTGGTTTGGGTTTGGTTTGTTTGTTTTTGTTGGTTTGGTTTTTTTTTTACACATCAACACTTTACTACAAGATATGTATTTTTATTTTAGTCACTGTCTACTCTTCTTGCTTTGAGTGGGCTTTGAGAATTTAGTATGAGGAGATAAATTAACCTTCTAGCAGGAGACAATGTACAAGTGTGCTTAAAAGTCATGTCTTTCCTAAGCTCATTCTTTTGCAGTAAAACTAGGCTAGGCTAAGCAAATGTTCACACATAGTTCTGGAAAACCAGGTCAATCACATCAGCAACAGTTTACAGCTTTTATAAAGTCACTTACACTCAGAAAAACATAAAGAAGTTACATTTTCCAAATAATAGTTCCCTTAATGCAGTATACTTCAAACTCTCATCCAAGGCTTTTGCTTCCTCACCAGTCGAAGGAGCACAGCATATGAGAGTATCTCTGCAGCATAAGTACAGCCAGTGTCATCCAGATGAAACTACCTGAAACCACCTCAGTGAGGCAATGATTTGTCCTGCCAGGATCATAGGGTAGTGTTTACTCAGGGCTCTATACCCATTCTGACTTTTTTGACCTCAAGCAACTAGTACTGCTATAGTTTGATTGTGCATCAGGGTTTTTCAGTTCAGCTGAAGGATAATAGCCTAAGAGCTTGCTCTGAACTAGAGAGGAAGAAACTCCAAGGTGAGACTTGATCTGAGGTCTCAAAGTCAGGGCAGTATCTTTAATGGAGTCTTGCTGAAATCTGGGTCTCACTTGCCTGCATGTAGTCACCTGGTGGCCACCAGCACACAAGGGTTCCTCAGTGCTATCCTGCTTAACAACATGTTCCCCTGATATACAGAGCTTAGTGCTGTTGCTGTTAAGGTTAGTTCTGGCAGTTTGCTGAGACACCACTTCAGGATGAAGGACAGCCTCTTCTTCCTCTCCAGAGAGAAGTGAGCAGGAGCCATCACTGGTCTGGCTGCTGTTTGGTACTGGACAGTCTTGATTTTGAGGTGAAGAGCTACCATGCTGCACTGGAGGAATATTTAAAATGCACTCATCCTCTACCTGGAGGTTTGCCAGCAGCTTGTTCTTTTGGTTTCTTGCTGTCGTTCTCCGGAGAGCACAGACAAGATCAACCAGGCTAAGCAGAAAGGATAGACTGCTGACCCCCCAGATAAAAATCATCATGATGGATTTCTCAGTGGGCCGAGAAATGTAACAGTCAACTGTGCTGGTGCAAGGGGAATGATAGCAGGAAAAGCGCTCGGGAACAAGAAATCCAAAAAGGAAATATTGCACAGCTGCAAAGGCAGCTTCAAGCAGTGTCCTAAAAAAGAGGTGAAGGGTATATGCTCCAGAAAAATTCAGTACACTTAGGTTGTGTGCACCACAATCTAATCTATTGACCACAGCACTTCTACAGAGCTCTTTCAGGTCTTCTGGGCTTGACAAACCCTCATTCTCTTTGCATCCATGCACTGAACAGTGCATTCTTACAATGTGCATAGCTACCTTGTGCAAAACATAAATGCTGAATGCAGCATAAGGTAGCAGGATAGACACAGTCTGAATGAGCCAGAATCTAAAGTGAGATACAGGAGAGAACAAGTCATAGCAAACGTTGGAGCAGCCTGGTTGCAGGGTGTTGCAGACAAAGCGCTCCTGCTCATCTTGGTAGAGTGGATAGCCTGCTAGCACTACCACTGCCACTCGCAGCAGGAGCATTAACATTAGCCAGACCTTCCCTAGAAGAGAAGAACAGGTAAGAAAAAGAATCAGAGCCCTGAGAAGGAAAGGAAGGCAGACAATGTAGTGATGATCTCTCTACACACCAGACGTTGGAAGAAAGAGCCTCTTGTAATCAGTCTCCCCTCTTAAGCTTGGAAATAGGTTGATGATGTGTGAGCTACAATGGGACACCATCAGAGAAACTTGCTGCTCCTGGCCAAGCAATACAGGGAGGGACTGTTCACAAAAACATGTAGTGATAGGATGAGGGGCAATGGTTTTAAACTAGAGCAGGGTAGACCTAGGTTGCACATTAGGAGGAAGTTCTTTACAATGAGGGTAGCGAAATATTCCAGCGAGTGTTGAAGGCCCCATCCCTGGAGACATTCAAGGCCAAACTTCACAGAATAACAAAATTGTCAGGGCTGGAAGGGACCTCAGAGATCATCCAGTTGCAACCCCCACTGCCATAGGCAAGGACACCTCACACTAGACCAGGTTGCTAAGAGCCACATCCAGCCTGGGAGGAAACTTGCTGGGGTCCTGAGCAACCTAAAATCAAAGATGTTCCTGCTCACTGCAGAGTGGGTTGGAGAAGATGTCCTTTGAGGGTCTCTTCCAACCTGATGCATTCTGTGAGTCTATGATTCTGTGATATTACCTAACCACCAACAAACTGAGGCCTTTCCATTTTGTCTTTGATCACCCCAGCTTTAATGCTGGCTTTGCTGTGTTGTCAGCATCCTGCTTACTCTCCTTTCAGCACAGTGTGAGTCAACAGGCAACACCAGCTGTACAGAATCAGTCACCTTTAGCAAGCAATGTTTCATCCCTAGGTAGCCTTTCTTCCCTGAGAGGACCTCAAAGTGTTTGAAGCACATCAGTTAATTAAGCTCCAAACACCATATCCTATTTCCCTATCAATTTTTCATCAGACCATGTAGAGTCAGGAGCGCTGATTAAGAAAAATCAATGGATCCTTAGGAAGCAGTTTAGTGTGACATACATTGTAGTGGTAACCCCTCCATGCAATACCCTCCCTAGTGACTCAGTCCTGATTAAACATGCTAGAACAAGCCCCTTCACTGACCCCCTTGCAGCTTAGCTGGATACTCCCTGCAATGCACAACACAGACTACAGCAACCCTCCACAGCTGGAGGCAAACTGTCTTTGTAAGGCCCTTGAAAGTTTTTTTCTGGCTCAGACTTTGCTCAAAGTATGAAAAAAAGCAACAGTGTCTTATTTAAGTAAGAGCAGGGGGAAAAAGAAGCATTGAGATGACTGTTAGGTGAGGAAAAAAAAAAACCAGCCATCTGTATTTTGTTTTTTAAATGCACGTGAACTTCATTTGTAAAAACAAAGGATGAAAATCAATGGTAATTAACCACAATAGCAATAAACCACAAACTTCTTCCTGTAAAAGAGAGGTGGTTGTGAGGTTTTTTGTTGTTGTTATTGGTTTTTTACTTTCTTTAAACTTTTAAATTCATCCCTATTCTATTGTATACATTCCATTGTTCACTTTAGACAGCATAAATAAAGTGTTACTTTTGAGTGTTTTAACCACAGTGCCTAACAACAGCTGCTGGAGCTAACTGGAAGCCTAAACACCAACAAGAGCCAGATTTTAAAACCCTGCCAGAATTTTTTTACATAAATTTCAGAAAATATCTATCAGAGAGGGAGTAAAGATCTGTTTAACAAGAAATGGAGTACATTAACCACTCATATCATGCATCTGAATAACAGCTTCTCAGTGCAAGGGTCACAGAGCTATAGCTAGAAATTAGTCAGCTATCAGTAGGACATTTGGGTGACTTCAGGAATGTAAAAGAGCTTTTTTTAAAGCACTTACCTACAATAGTCACATTATAGTTGAGTGTGACAATCATAAGTCCCAGCGAGTCCCAGTGCTCCATCCTTGAGCAAGTTCACAACACTTCCAGCTTCTGGTCTCCTAACAACGTTGGCTTTTCCAGAGGAGATAAGCCCTAGACAGGGAATTAATAATCAAATAATGAATAAATAAAAATAAAGGAATTCTTCACAAGGGTCAAGGAGAAACCCAGCCAATCCAACATATGGATGAGAGATTATTTTGGTGATTTGAACAGGACAGTTTAGTTAGAATGTTGGAACAAATCTTCTTATGGCTTTAAGAGTTTGTCTTGCAAAGGCTCTAGCTTCTCATATCCAGTTGCTCCTACCTCTTGTGTGGATCCTCTGTCCAGGACACTGCAAGCAGACAAACGACGACAGGAGTCCCCTCTGCCATTGTAGACTATTCTTACCCTCCCGGGACATACCAGCCTCCTGGCATTGCTGAGATATTTCAGTGGTGAAAGACAGGGAGAGGAGAGAGAGGAAGAAAAGTACAGACCAGAAAATAACAGATACCCCTCTGTCTCCCCATGAGAACTGCAGATGGATAATAGAAGGAAGGACAAGCATCCCTATGTTTGAAAGGCACTTTCAGCTTAGCTCACTGGAAGCTATTCCAATGCAATTTCCCAAAGCAATTTCATTTCTAAAACACGGCCTCCCTGACAGGACATCATGGCCCTGTCAATCACAGCCACACCATATTTTCTCCTGTGTGCTGAGCCAGCCAGCAGGCTGAGCCTCCCTGCAGGCATGATGAAAAACAGGGGAAGCATAAAAAAAAAAAAATTAACCCCCCCCCCCAAGGGTAGAGGCCGGTTTCTAAGATGCCACAAGTCACTTACTTTTAATTTATATCAGTTCTTTCTGCCTGAACTGCTTGGTACTCTGGATGTCAATCAGAAGATCCTGGGGCTGGTTGCCCAGCATTCTGAAACCCCAGCAAGCCACTGCAGCACTGCTGGAGTGAGCTGTCTCCTCAGAGCAGGACACCCCACGGGCTGAACGCTCCTTGACTGCTAGGTGCAATTGCACAGTGTGTCCTTGACACTGTGTGACTGCACTGTACCCCAGGAAAAAAACACATGGGTGGAAATAAGAGTATCAACTTCTCTTTTCTCCCTCTTATTCCCCGATTCCATTAGGGAAAATAACCTACTACCATTTTCCACCCATTGTTAAACTGCTTAGGGGATGTTACTGTGGCATTTTGAGTCTGTGCTGCAATAGGGACAAACATAATGACACTTATTGTCAGGACAGAGAATAAAGAGAATAACAGTTGAAAAGGGAGTCTGTGTGTGACACAGCAAGAGAGAAAAGTGATGTCATGATAACCTGACATCTGAGGGCTGCCAGCAGTCCAGGCACAAGCTTTCCACTGCAACCCTTCTCATGTGCTTCAGCACAGCACTGTGTGCCTGGGGAAGCAAGGTGAGTTGGCACAGACACAGAGCTGTGTGCTGACACTGCCTGAGTCACACAGTCACTGTAACTAGGCTAAGCTTTATGACTGAACACATCTTACCTGGAAAAATGGTGAAACTAATCATTTCATAGAATCAGTTGCAACTGTGCAAAGACTTTCTCCCCAGCTTTCTACTCACAGGGCATGCAATACCTCGGCAGAACACACTAGGCATCCTCTCTGTAGTGAGCCCCATCCTAGGATAACCATAAAAACAGAGTCTGAAAGGATGGCACTCAAAAATTCTTTATCCAATAACTGCATAGAGAGATTTTTAACTGCAGTAGTAAATATGGAAGAGTTTCCCTGGTTTCAGAATTGATTTATGTAAATATTTGCCAAACAACCATTTCTTCTGTTACCAGGTTTTATTTATGGTGTGTGATGATGATTTTAGCTTCATTTCCCCACTCCTTCCCACTTCATTGTTTTGCAGAGATGTGTGTGTAGGAGGAGAAGCTTGGGAAGGAGGGGAAGCTGAAGGAAGGGAACAAAGAGATGCAAATGTACAAGATATAAATTATGCTGAGATATGAAGGTATTCCTGGTGTATCATCCTTTGTCAAAAATAGCACCAGGAATGCCAAGATGGTGGCAGGCTCAGCAGCTGCATCCACACAATAGACTATGAATTGTCCCTGTCAATATTGCCAGTTAAAATACTCTTGCTCTCTGTTGCTGTGAGACCTCTACCATTTGTGAAAGGATAACAGCTAGGGATTTAAGTCCCTAAACTGTTGCCTGCAGAACTATACCAGGCGACATCTAATCCCTCAGCATGCGTGTGCTAGAGGTAGGAGGACCCACTTGCTCAGAAAGCAAGCAACATCACCCTCCAGACTCACCAGGAAGCCTAACCTAGGGCTAGATTTATGTCAGAAAGCCTATTTTAGCTTTTCCAGGCAACTTTGGATTTTTAATTTTAGCTTTTCCAGACAGCTCATAACTCAGTCCAACACTTCTCTTTTGGCAGTGTGTCCACTTCCCAAGTTCAGAGTGGAAGAGACTCAGACTGTCTAGCAATCAAGAACACCTCAGAGCCAACTTTGACTTATTGCACCTTGATGCCTCCTTTGACCATAACCTGAGCAGTTTGGTAAAAGAAAGGCAGGAAGCATACACATAGCCAGTATTAGGGCATGGCCAGCAGGAGCCTTTGAAGCACCAACATGTCTGCAGAAGGACAAAACCATAAGCCATGGACCTGCTCTGCAAGTCTCGCATCAGTCCAGCTTTGGGCTACAGGCTACAGTGATCATTATAGAGAGTTTGGTCTTGGCAAAATCAGAGACTGTAATTTCTTCATTCTCTCACCCAGCGCTGTCTTTCATGCCAGAGTTCCCATCTGAAGATACTCAATACTGGATATGGAGGAACTCAGCATAACAATTCCCCTTGCTTATTATTTAGCTGTTCCCTGTGTGTCTGTAAAGGCTGTAAGTGAATAGGGAGAGCAATACTTACAGACAGAGAGAGACTCTGACTCCACAGTACCACCAGTTGGCCTGGTACCACGTTCCACATCGGGTGGGGATGAGATGCACAACCCCATCCCTTCATACACTGTCCAGCACTAGAACCTCACAGATAACTATTTCTAGGCTCTAAAGTGGTGCAATCTGTGAACTTCAATTGAATTCTAGTTAAATAAGAAAAGCAAGCAGAAAACAGCTGCTTTAAATACAGCTAAACTTTGAAATCCAGTGGTACATCATCACATCTGAATTTAGGAGGTGTCCTAAAAGCCACTGGAAAACTTTTAGAGATCGGCAATGAAACACAAGAAGATGTAATGAAATCTATTTTAAAATTCACAACTGCTGTCCACATTTCTAACCCCTTAGCAGAGATCCAGGGCTTGATCCTGCAAACATTCACAGATGTGACTCTCTCACTGTGAGTGACTCACTGACACTTTCTGAACTACTGGAAATGTCCTCACTGAGGATCTGTGCCACGTCTCTAGGCTAAGACCTGGGCTGCTTGGTACAAAGCCCAGCAGAGACCTTTCATCTGGACCTTGGCTCAGAATGACATCCAGAGGTGAGGTACAGTTAGCTTGAAACTGCTTTGGGATTTCTCAATCCAGGATCAAATCAGTCACTCGAAGGGTGCCACAGTTTACATCATATCCTAAAATCCCCCAGAAACTAGGGGCATTCCTCTGGTATAGCAAATCCCACACCTGTCTTACCCAGTCAACACCTACACTGACAAGTAAATGCAGTGAAGTGGGAGTTACTACAGGAGATTGCACCCTACACAGCACCTGGTAATAAAGAAGCTTCCCTCTACCAATTAAGTTAATGTTAAGGCAAAAAGGGTCAGCATAGCAGCCTCCCTGATACAGAAGAGGATCTGGCATTTCAGTTCAGGCTCTTTGGCAGACAATTAGGAAAAAAAAAACCACAGATGCATATCTAATATTTTGAAGTCTAATATTAACGTCTGTTTAGAATTTTTCTACTTAACAAAAAATGACGTATAGTGACAAATCTTGCAGTAACCCTGGCTCTTTAGGTGGTGACCTGTAAATTCAAGGGAAAACAAAACCAAAACCCATCATTCAGAAGCGACAATAAAACATTAAAAGGCAATTTGTCTTCATGGCCTTACCTTTAAAATTTGTTAAATACAGCAGAAGGGTGAGAGAATGAAAACAAGCCAGCCACGAAGGACAATAGTAAGGAGGTAATAGGAAAAGCTGCCCAGAACAAATGTTCTTTTTAAGGTATACATAGTGCAGATGCCTGCACATAAACATGTAAGACAATCTTCAAAGCAATCCCATGGTGCATACAAAAGCCTTCTATAGCACAGAGATAGTGTAGGAGCCAGCACAGCATGGAGTGTCCTTGCTCTACACAGTGCTGAACGCTTTGCATTCCCTGGGACCTCTCTCCATCTGCCACTCAGAGAGCACTGCAGGGGAATACACTCAGAAGTACACTCACCCCTAAGCAGCCATTATAGCTACAGGGACATAAAGAAAGCAAGAAAATTGTAACTCTAGAATTAGGGCTGTGGAGCCTACACACACTGATGCTGGGGTGGTGAATACTTTCCATCACGAATTATTCAATAGGGAGCTTAAACAACATGCTCCTACTCCCCACTGCTCACTCATGCCCAGAAGTGGCATTACGCAGAAGGTCTTTTAGGAAGCTTCCTAAGAATGTCTCCCTCTTCCCTGTTTTGCCTACCTTCTGCTCCCAGGAAGGTGATGCCTATGAATGTGGTCAAAGATACATAAATCTCTATGCATGTATGTGTGGAACAGTTCTGAACAACATCCAGAAATGTGGAGTTCAGCTCATTTTCACTGCTCATATTGACTGGACTTCAAGCTGGTATCTGCCACACAAGCTCTCATCTTGTACTTAAACCTGGTGCCCACAGTGCCTTGCATATATCTTTTTGTCTCCTTCTTCCTCTGCTAATTTAGTAAATCTAAGAAAAGACTGTGTTTTACTGCATGTTCAGAAGGATTTAGACTATTCTCTTACTTTGCCTCAAACAGATCCCCTTACAATAAATATTTGTAATACCAGGAAGGTCCTCTTTCTAAAGGGTACTTGCTTCTAAGAGGACAACAAATGGAAGAGCCAGTTTTCCTTCAGACTGGTCCAGCAATCTGAGAACTTGAAACATTTCAGGACTGATCTGAAGGGAAATGAAGCAATGGGAAGTATGTTCTCATTCAGAAGCCCAGGGCCAATTCCTTCCAAAATATTTAATTTTACTAAGTAGTAAAACTACAAAGTGAGTCCATGGGATTTTCAAAGGCACATTATTAACAGCTGCTTAACTCCCACTGCACAAACATGAAATCTGCCCTGCACAGTGCAAACACAGATCTGAAAGCCTGGAAACTTTTAGGATCCTGTGTTTTATGATGGTGTTTGCATCTTTCACTAGTGCCCAACACCTAACAGTAATGAGAGGCTGAATTCTTCACCCACATGAGTCCCAACGCAGCAATGGTCAGACAGGCAAAAAAAGCACTGTGGGCTAGGATCATGTGAAGTGTTTAAGCAAGAAAAATGCCTTAAGTAATTGGGACACAGATTTCATAATGCACAGAGGATAGCAAGAGTATCTTTGGCTGACTATGCTTTAAATGCTTACATGCTATCACTTCTCAGTATGGACACTGCTAGGTTTATGCAGAGCAAATAAATCCCTGTTTTCAACATGCACAACAAAAGGGGTTATTGTGCTGGTTCTGGATGCCAGGAAATAAATCTGTCACCTTAGATTTAACATACAGGCAGCCACTGCAAAATTGAAATAAGAGTTCTTTACACCTTCTTGTGTTTCGTGGCTGATCATTTTAAGAAACAAAACCTATGCTGTTGTCTGTTACTGAACACTGACACTGCTTTTTCTTTCACTAGGGAAAGATGAACTGTAACTACATGGGTATTCAAACCAAGCACTGGGCACCTGGGGGAAAAGGCTAAACTAACACAGAAATGAAAGAGGGGAGCTGAAAAGAGAAATGTAATTTTCTTTTCTCTCCAGCTTTCCTGTAGGATCCCTTCAGGTAGTGGAAGGCAGCTCTGAGGTCCCCCAAGAGTCTTCTCCAGGCTGAACAACCTCAGCTCCCTCAGCCTATCCTCATAGCAGAGGTGTTCCAGCCTTTGGATCACTTTTGTGGCCCTCCTCTGGACTCACCCCAACAGCTCTGTATCCTTATGATGGTGACACCAGAGTCTGCTGAAGAAATCAGTTCCAGTTTTCCTCTGTTCCCCATCCTCCCATTCCTCTGAAGCTTTCAGTTTACTCTGTAATTTGTAAAAAGTTCATTGTTCGTGTTACATTGTGAAGGGGAAAGTGCCAAACCCTGCAATCTTATACCATTGGATTTACCTATTCTTAGTAAGCCAAAGAATGCAGACAAATGCATTCCTTGGGGGAAGGAGGGTGGGCAAACAACAGGTTCAAGTGACATTTAAAATAATTGCTTTTTCTATTAGCAACAGCCACAGAAATTCCTTACCTAACGCAATTAATACCAAAAATAAATGTTCACATATCGGAATTGACGAGGAAAATTCAGTTCGTTTAAATTTGCATTAAAAATAAACAATGACCCTGAAACAGAAAAAATTAGAAGGTGATAATTATTTGCAATCTATGGCTTTCAGAGAAAATCCACAACTGATTTCTTGCCCTGGTCTCTTGTTTAACAGAAGTTGTTTTAAGTTAAAATGTCCCAGCTGGGCATCAGATATCTAAGCACAGAGCTCTAGCTAATGCATGGGTTAGCAATCTGCATGCATGTAAGGAGCAGAACAACTTTGTTCTGCCACATGCCAGCAAACAGAGCAGAACAGAAAAGGCCTTTCTGATGTACTGTAATGACAGGACACCACAGAAAACCAATGATTTCATGGTCTAGATTTCTCACAGGTCAGAAACACTGAAGATGTTTTCACTGAGGTTCAGATGTTGATTCATTACTGAAGAGAGAAGCAGAAGAATCAGGCCAGTCCTTTGTTCACTGAAGCCTCGTGTCAGGGTGACACAGCCACAATTTCTCTAGATGAAGTCAATACTGCTGCTTTATGCTTTGTAACTTTTATTTCTGTAGAGCTGAGGAAATCATCGATCCAAAGCCTTAAACCCAAGCAGACCTGGGAGATCACTTTACCTGACAATGTTCAAAAGTACCAAGGTTTACCCAACATTTTCCCTAGGTTACACAAATCATTTCTCTAGCTTTAGAGGACAGATTTAGAACAAGTGCCCTATAAAGCACCATTGAAGTACAAATTCAAGTACTGGACTCATTCCTACAGTAGAATGTAAGGAACATACTTGTTGGCAGTCATAAGTAAGTTAAATATTGAATATTGCAAACGCTGGTGGTCATTTGGATATTTAAAACATAATCATAGAACCACCTGGTTGGAAAAGAGCTGAAGATCAAGTCCAACCATAACCTAACATCTCCCTGTACATAACTGTTAAGCCAAATATTTTCACTTTTGGGCAAAGCAACTATGTACAGAAGTGGGAAGATAATTTTCCATCTCTGGTCACAACTCTGCTAGTGCTAATGCAGAATTATTGTAACTACAACAATGGATCTGGGGTTGGTTGAGGGAGTGTGGGGAGGTGGAAGGTGTGCAGGGTGTCTGCAATTCTCATTCTCCCAGCCTGTGGCTCCATGGACATGTACTGGGAGGTGTCACAAGCAGGAAACTCACTTTACCCCCTCTCTTTACACAGTTCATGCTGGTGAAGCCCTACAGCACTACCAAATCACATCCAGCACCTTTTGTTCTTAACAGGAGCTTTTCTACTTTGTTTTGTTTTGTTTTGGTAATGCCTACCTTCAAATATTCTTCATCTTATCCTAGTACTTGCTAAAGTGTGCTAAGCTTTAGGATGAACTTTTATTTTAAGACAACAAGATGCAATTATGTAAGTAAGGTGACCATCACAGCTTTCCAAGCACTGCTGGACTGTGTATCAACACCAAGCCAGTCCTGCAATTCTAATGCACAATATTCAAGATTATTTGGTGTATTTTATGTGTTGCTTCTGTTCCATTTTGCCCAGTACAGCTTGGTCTTCCTCCTCCCATGATTATGGTAGTACAATCTGCACATCCTGTCCCACTTGAAGGAGGCAATTATCCCTCAAGCTCCTTGCCTAAGAAATTTAACATCATCATGCTACTGAAAGGATCATCATTGCCTCTTGGTATTATCACAAAAGATACAAATAGAAGTAGCTGCCCTTGTTTTCTGGTTTAAAACTATGCACACATAATTATGCCTCAGAACCCTTCTAGCATATCAGTCCCCATTTTTTTGGCCTTTTCTGTCCACAGAAGAACGCTCAGTTTGTCTTAAATACATGAAAGAGAAGTCCGTGGTCACAAGATGATGTGTATTGTTTAAATAAAAAGGCAGGGAGTGTACCACAGCTCCCAGTTCCCAAGATATTGTTTCCATGGAGAGTAATTTGGACCAAAGTCTAAAATAAAGGGGCATAAAAACCCAGAGGCAGTGAAGCAAGAAGACCTACAGACAGGAGAAGAATTAGCTCCAGACTGAAGGGTGCTGCAGCATCTCCTAAGTGAAGGAAGTGTCTCACTACGATGCCTGGTTAGTAAAGCGCTCACGTCACGTGTGTTAAGTCTTCATCTGCCTTTTGAAGAGGTGCTTCACTGTTAGGGAATTCAAAGTGGACAGCAGTGCTAGTTCAAACATTTTTAGCTTCAAAGTTTTCCTGCAGTACTTACCACAGCACCCCAGTTTGTCATAGATGCAAGGAAAAAAGATCTGAAACCTCATTATGTAAGTACATGGAGTAAAGGATGGAAGCACATTGGGAAATGGAACTTCACAAACATCAGTTCTGATATTTTATTACTTGCTGTTCTCTACCTGTAGAGAACATTGATATCCTCACAGAAGATTCTGTCCAGTGTCTCCTTGAGTGAGCTTTACAAATTCTTCACAGAGAGTCTGGATAACTCATACAGGAAACCCAGGCAGAGCAAGTCAGGATGAAACAGAAATTTGCCTTGGTTGATCAGGACTCAATGATCTTTCCAGGTCCCTTCCAACCCCTAACATTCTCTGATTCTGTATATTGTCACTTGTCACCACACCAAGAAGTTTGCTTAGCATATCATCACCAAAGAGCATCTCCAGCTGTAACAGTTGAAAGTCTCCACCAATAATCCTGAAACACATTACACAAGGTGTAAAGGGTATGAACTCACCCAATTTTGTTATTTTTCACATCAAATTCCATCAGATCAACCCTTTTAAAAGGAACACAAGAAATACACTCTATTTATGCTGCTCTGTCACTTACCTTGCTTCAGTCTGCCATCCTGCTGCTTCTTTCTTTAATGAGAAGAGCCTCATGACCCAGCTCAGACAACATAAGCAAACTCACGCTTAGCTTTCCTTGCTAACACCTTCAGCCATTTTCAAACTGCAGTTCTGGCACTCACCAAGCACTTTCTGTGGGTTCACATAAGAGGATGCAGAAAAGCAGGTTCATATACACTAGGAAACAATCATTTCCAGCACCACCAGTATGTTTGCTATCACTTTTGGTTTCCTTATGCTCAACAATTTTTCCTCTAAGAATGGATTCCTTTTTTAAATGCTTTTCTCCTACCAGTAGTAGATAGATGTATGCTGTCACTACGTTCAGTAACAGTTTATGTAACTCAAACTCTCATCAGTTCTGTAGTTTCTCTAAGTACCTCAGCTGAAGAGAAAAAAACCGAAACCCAGAAACAGCAGCAAAACACTCAACCCACTTTGCCATAGACACAAACATTTCTGTATACATCTAGGTCATGTTTCTATTTGCTTTCTCAGATCCTGTTAGAGACACCAAGTGGATTACTCCACTGCAGATGTATGCAGATGTTTTCTACAGCTGTCAACTCAAGCAAAAAAAAAAAAAAAAAAAAAAAAAACAAAAAAAAACCCCAAAAACCCCCTGATTTCAGAAATGCATTTGAAAAAGAAGTGAGGAAAGTGCTAAAAATTAGGTTGAGTGAATTCCTTATGAAGACCACAGAAGCAGACAGCAATATGAGTCTGCAGTGGATGTGCAAAGCACTTCAGTTAGGAGCTCAAACATGTCACTGGAAAATGCAGAGTTTGTTACCCTCAAAGGATGACTGTAAAGAATTTGTTGCTTCAGCTGTTAATGGCTTTTTTTTTCCTCTCGTGGTTCTCTCCTTTCAATTCCTCTATCTCCTCCCATATATTGCTATTTTTATAAATAGCTAACACTACCAGATGTCACTTTGTTATCTGCCAACAAGGTACCATTACCTTTTCCTGTGAGCTTTTGGCTACTTCTAAGTTTTTAGGTTGTATCTAAGGTTTCTGGCATCAGGAAAGCCAGGAAGTGGAGAAAGAGGTGTCAAAAAAAAAAAACCCAAAGTGTGAGCTAATTCTTCATGAATGTAAACAATTCTTCATGTTTTTAGTTCATATGATAAAACTAAGTTAAACAAGCTAAGGGAAATTAACCCATATATGCTGATTTCTCTCTCCCCACTGCCCCTCCCCCCAAAAAAAAAGAACAAAAAAAGATAAATTAAAAAAAACCAATTCCTGAAAGGGATACCATTGCCCTGCAATGGGACAAGAATTTGTATGTTTTTAGCAACAGAAAGCATGTCTCATTCAAAAGACTGATAGAGTGCATCAGAGGTGGAAAAAGTGATTTGTTTTTTTCCTCTTTTTGCACTTTTATCAGGTGCCTCCAGCATGCACAGCTCCAAGGAACAGTGTCTGTCAGAATGATATATATCACTGACAAGAAAATGAAATATAAATGATACAGAAACAAGTCTGCAGATGGAAAGGAGCTGAGGAAACATCTCTGTCTGCAGAGGGATGCATGAATCAAACCCCTAACAAGGCATCCAGATAGTAATGCATAAATGACCAAATGAATGACCCACTGTCTCAAACATACAGAATCACAGAATGGTAGAGTTTGGAAAGGACATCTGAAGATCATCAAGTCCAATCCCCCTGCCAGAGCAGGATCACCAAAAGCAGATCACACAATAATGATTCCAGACAGGTCTTGAAAGTCTCCTGAGGAGGAGACTCCACAACCTCTCTGGGCAGCCTGTTTAAGGGCACTGTCACCCTTACAGTAAAGAAGTTTTTCTTCATGTTGAGGTGGAATTTCCTGTCTTCTAGTTTGCAGCCACTGTGCCCTGTCCTATCACAGGACACAACTGAAAAGAGCCTGGCCCCTTCTTCTTGACATCCATCCTTCAGATATTTATAAACATCAATGAGATCTCCTCTTGGTCTTCTCTTCTCCAGACTAAACAGCCTCAGGTCTCAGCCTTTCCTCATCAGACAGACATTCTGGTCCCTCAGTTGTCCTTGTATACAAATAATTCTTTAAGACAATGGTGCTTGAAGGGACAGGTTTATTACATCTCCTACGCCTTTTTGTTTCCGAGCCGGTCACCAAAGCAGTAATGAAAACCTTCATCAGGAAACATTTACAGCAGGTTCTGAAATGAAAACCACAATGTATCTGTGCTCTTATTTAAAGCACTGTTTGGTTCTCCTCCCTTCTTGCACCCAGGTGGTCCTCTAACCTTGCAATGGCGTTTTCCATACAGCAATGTTTAAAAAAACTACACTAAACACAACATAATCCTAAATAAGAATTAATTTTTAATTATATGGCATAGAGTACCTTGCAAACAAAAGACACTCATTAAGATTTACCGATAGGTACTGTATTTTTTTGGCAACCCTGGAACAAATCAGAAGTTAAGAAAAAAGCAAAGAATTATTCTGTAACCAGGAGGAAAGAAAACATTCATCTCTACGTAGAGGATTCATACGGCAAAACTCAAACTAAAGAAAAAAAATCCACACTTACAGCAGATTTTTTTTTTTAATTCTTAGTGCAAGAAACATAACCAAGTTAATCACAGAATCAGTACTAATTAAGAATATGGAAAATTCTCCTATACAGAGGTAGAGTCCAGTGCACAAGGCTAAAACGATATTCAATAGTCTAAACAAGACTGAGCCAGGTTTTACGGAATCCACTTTTTAAAATATCAGACTGTATGTACATACATACAATAAATAGACTATACAATCTTTAAAGTAGTTTAATAAACTTCACAAAAATTATAGCAGATGCATTGAGATCTTTACAGAATCCAAAGTTCGTATCTCTTATCACCCAGAAATGGATAAAATCAATATTCCTGATATCAAGTTAAATGGAAAATAGTTTAGCAAAGTGTTGACAAATCAAAATATTTTATGTATTTTAAAGCCTAAATTGATGCCTATAGAGGATGAATTTCAAATGCTCTGAAAATGGTCCTTTTGATACTATCTGTAAAGAGGTTCCAAATGCTGTGATTTGCATTTGTGCTGTTACTATAAACACTTGCCTTACATTCCATGTTCAAGGAAAAAATGGACTTGGATACTCACAGTTCTGGTGCGTTGGCACAACGAGAAGTGATGAGAATTAGATTATTTTAAAGACCCAAAGGACATCAGGAGAATTTATGGATAAAACCTTCATGTCTCAAACAACACAAACCAATAACAGAAAGTTAGAAGGAAACTGTTTGGTATTACAATTTCAGTCCTGCCTCTCTATCCGGAGGCATCTGGTTAGCATTGCACTGGAAGTCAAGTGTGCATCTCTGGGCCCCTAGGTTTACTACAAGCCCATAGGGCTTAATAAAACAAATATGGAATCTTTATGGTTCACCACAGTAGTGCATAAATCAGGGACCTCTGTTGCCATTCACTTCAGTGATAGTCACAAAGAAAGGATTTCAGGGAACTGAGAGTTTGCAGCTGTATCTTTTTAAAATGTGCAGAAAAAAATGGGGGTGGGGAACAAAACCACACTGGGGTATTAGAAAGCAGAGATGCTTCTACTGGTAAGTTATCTTCTATAAAAGATTCTTACAAATCCCAAGGGGGCAACAGCCACAGTAAGAGGGAACTAGTAACAACAGAAGAGCTGAATAATCAGAGCTGCAAATCATATTCACAGTTTGGTTACTTTTAATTTCCATAAGCACCTACGCTGAAAAACATCAGGGTCTGTATTTTAGCTTCCAAATAAATCTGCTTGTAACAAATACCTTGTTCAGATTTTCTACAGGCCTTCTCACTGGAACCATTTTTTTAAAATTCTTTTTTATTTTATACAGACTCACTTTTGATTTAAAGTAAACACATAAAAATGGAGGATATTGCTTGCAACAATGGACCTGGAGGTGAAGGAATGAACTAGTCAGGCCATACAAGAAAAAAACCAAACCAAACCAACCAAAAAAAAAAACTCTGTCAAAATGAATTCTGCTAAACTTCTAATGCTATGAAAATCTGCAAAAGGATCATAAAATCTGTTGCAAATTTCAGAGATTTGGCCCAAGTCTTATCATCATCATCTGAATACTTTAATAACTGTATCTTTCTAGTAAGGAAAAATAAATGATTCCAAGAACTCAGGAAGGCACACACACCCAAGTATACTATAAATAAAACACGAAGATCTTCTGATCCCTGTACACACTTTTGGTTCAGCACTATGGTCAAGTTCTCTCTTTTGCAATACAATAAAAGGCATACAAGAAATATAAGATATGCATAATAATGATGGAGAATAATGCTAATAAGACAGTTTACAGAGAAAAGTGCAGTGAAAAAAAAACAATGCTATTTATTCAGGGGCTTGTGCTACTAGTAAATATAGACTTTGTATTTGCTGCTGTGCAAGGGGAAGAGTTTATCCTGGGAAGCAGCAACAAAGAACATTAAAAAAAAAAAAAAAACAACACAACAAAAAATTTAAAAAAAAGATATTAAGAGAAACCTTTAAGATGGACTCTCCCAACTTCATTCCTCTAGTGCACAGTCATCTGACTACATGGTATGTTTTCATGCTGCCATTTCTCTTCATGAGTACAGCACATTAGAAAATGGCACAGTTTTTACATATTTTTCTGCTTCTACTTCGTTTTGTTTGTTTGTTTCTTCTTCCAAGCACCTGTTTTGCTGTTTCCTCATAAAAAGGGTAAAGCTGTTAGCGAAAGTGAGAAAAAACAACCTGTTGCCCGTCTTCTCTGCCAAACACTGGGTCCTCCATGTCTCCTTCCACTAGGTATTTTGCTCATGTGCTACACAATGGAGAGGCACTGTAAAGGCAGCTTGACAGATTTAAAAAAAAAAAAAAAAATCAAAAAAGTCTTTTTTTCTTTTTTTTTTTCTTTTCCTTTATCTTCTCGCCCCCAGCCCACCCCGAAAAAATATGGATGGATGAAACAGTACATCTGTAGGAATATTCCAGTCTCCTCTGTTAGGAGATAATAGCAGGGCACCATCTAACCACAGTCAGATTGTCAGCACTGACTGACCGTTTCTTTGCAGCTTTCCTGAAGTCCTTATACTTATCTTCACACAAGCGGGAGATGGCCTGGAAGAGAGAAAGAACAGAAATGTCTCAGTTGTGTTGACCACAGCCAGACAGGTAAAACACAACTAAATGAAGATTTCTACATAGAGGCAAAATTACAAAGTCACTTTGTGAAGCAAAAGATGGGGAAAGCTGCTCCCCAAGATTCTCAATTCATTCACCTTCAATGAAGGAAACATAACCGCTTGTGAAGGCTTCAGTGAGTATATTCCAAGCCTCTTCTTTCCAGGTTAACCATCACAAATCTCACCCAGGCAGCTGGCAATGCTTACCCACTGCTGTATGGTAACTCATCATAGAATGGCTTAGGTTGGAAGGAACCTCAGAGACCATCTACTCCAACCTCCCTGCCATGGGCACCTCTCAACTAGACTCAACTGATCAAAGCCTCATCCAACCTGGCCTTGAACACCCCCAGGGAGAGGGCAGCCACAACCTCCCCAGGCAGCTTATTCCAGAGTCTCAGCACTCTCATACGGAAGAATTTCTCCCTCAGCTTCAAACCATTCCCCCTTCTCCTGCCTCTAGACACCCCCATGAAAAGTTCCTTTGCAGCCTTCCTGCAGAATCCCTTCAGGTACTGGAAGGCAGCTCTCAGGTCCTTATATGTTGAAAACTTGATAAAACAATTGTGAGAACTGAGAGTACATTTTGGAAATTTAAATAAGGATAGCAGTTTGGGGGTTTCTTTTCTTTTTTCTTTTCTTTTCTTTTTTCTTTTCTTTTCTCTTTTCCTTTCTTTTCCTTTCTTTTCCTTTCTTTTCCTTTCCTTTCTTTTCCTTTCTTTTCCTTTCCTTTCTTTTCCTTTCTTTTCCTTTCTTTTCCTTTCCTTTCTTTTCCTTTCTTTTCCTTTCCTTTCTTTTCCTTTCTTTTCCTTTCTTTTCCTTTCCTTTCTTTTCCTTTCTTTTCCTTTCTTTTCCTTTCCTTTCTTTTCCTTTCTTTTCCTTTCTTTTCCTTTCCTTTCTTTTCCTTTCTTTTCCTTTCCTTTCCTTTCTTTTCCTTTCCTTTCTTTTCCTTTCTTTTCCTTTCTTTTCCTTTCTTTTCCTTTCCTTTCTTTTACTTTCTTTTCCTTTCTTTTCCTTTCCTTTCTTTTCCTTTCTTTTCCTTTCTTTTCCTTTCCTTTCTTTTCCTTTCTTTTCCTTTCCTTTCTTTTCCTTTCTTTTCCTTTCCTTTCTTTTCCTTTCTTTTCCTTTCTTTTCCTTTCCTTTCTTTTCCTTTCTTTTCCTTTCCTTTCTTTTCCTTTCTTTTCCTTTCCTTTCTTTTCATTTCATTTCCTTTCTTTTCCTTTCCTTTCTTTTCCTTTCTTTTCCTTTCCTTTCCTTTCCTTTCCTTTCCTTTCCTTTCCTTTCTTTTCTTTTCTTTTCTTTTCCTTTCCTTTCTTTTCCTTTCTTTTCCTTTCCTTTCCTTTCCTTTCTTTTCCTTTCCTTTCTTTTCTTTTCTTTTCCTTTCCTTTCCTTTCTTTTCCTTTCTTTTCCTTTCCTTTCTTTTCCTTTCTTTTCCTTTCTTTTCCTTTCCTTTCTTTTCCTTTCTTTTCCTTTCTTTTCCTTTCCTTTCTTTTCCTTTCTTTTCCTTTCTTTTCCTTTCCTTTCTTTTCCTTTCTTTTCCTTTCTTTTCCTTTCCTTTCTTTTCCTTTCTTTTCCTTTCTTTTCCTTTCCTTTCTTTTCCTTTCTTTTCCTTTCTTTTCCTGTCCTTTCTTTTCCTTTCTTTTCCTTTCTTTTCCTTTCCTTTCTTTTCCTTTCTTTTCCTTTCTTTTCCTTTCCTTTCCTTTCCTTTCTTTTCCTTTCTTTTCCTTTCCTTTCTTTTCCTTTCTTTTCCTTTCTTTTCCTTTCCTTTCTTTTCCTTTCTTTTCCTTTCTTTTCCTTTCCTTTCTTTTCCTTTCTTTTCCTTTCTTTTCCTTTCCTTTCTTTTCCTTTCTTTTCCTTTCTTTTCCTTTCCTTTCCTTTCCTTTCCTTTCTTTTCCTTTCTTTTCCTTTCCTTTCTTTTCCTTTCTTTTCCTTTCTTTTCCTTTCCTTTCTTTTCCTTTCTTTTCCTTTCTTTTCCTTTCCTTTCTTTTCCTTTCTTTTCCTTTCTTTTCCTTTCTTTTCTTTTCTTTTCTTTTCTTTTCTTTTCTTTTCTTTTCTTTTCTTTTCTTTTCTTTTCTTTTCCTAAAACGTCACAGACTCACAGAATCAGTAAGGTTGGAAAAGACCTGAAGGATCATCAAGTCCAATCTGTCACCCAAGACCTCATGACTAAACCAAAGTCTTGTAATGATATTTTTCTCTGCTGACAAATGGTCTGGCAGAGTACTCACCCTTCTCTGCTTACAGAGCTGATGCTCACTTGCCCTTCAGAAGGGAAAAATGATTCCTACATTACCAGGTTATCTCACACAGTGCCAGTTGGAGATGTAATTCATATTCAGAATAATTTAACTTGCATTAAAAATACATGGAAATGTTAAAAATCTTTCAGAGAGAGACAAACTATTAAAATGTCAACTACTACTATACTGCATTAGAGCTAATGTTATATATTTCTTCTACTATTTTTAGCCAAGTTTAAAACAAATGTGTGTTGTGAACCTCACATGCACAAATATACTGTGTCTGCTAGAGTTCATATGGCTGGGACAGGCTATGGTTGGCATCAGCAGGGATGACAGCTCTGGTGATCAGACATGCAGAACTGCAGAGAAAGCTCACTGCAAGGAGTACTCAAGGTCAAATGAAGAAATAAGATGAACTAAACCAGTATGTGTTTGTTTACTCAGGATTGCTTTTAAGTGCTGCCTTAAGATAGGATGTTTTAAAAACAGTACTGTCCAAACAAAACCAGTACAAATGTTTGATTATAAAATGAGGCAACACAAATAAACAGCCTGACTCCACTGATCATAATTTTCTTTCTTGATCTTCATTTCTGTAGCACAGAAATTTGTAGCAGTGAAGGTTGTTAGTCCTGCAAAGAGCAGAGGCAGATGTGACAGAAGCACACAACTCACACAGCTGAGAGCAAGTTCACCTAATGCTTTGGTCAAGCCAGCCACAAAACATGGGCTAAAAAAAAAAAAAAAAACAAACCAAAACCAGGCACCAAAGCTACCACCACCAAAAAGAAACCAGTTGCTAGTTTTTAGTTAGACACTGAATTTCCTTGTGTTAAGATCATTCTTGAACATAATTCTCTTTCTTGCTGCACATGAAGAGAATAATAGAATAAAATAAAGCAGAGGTTCCTGCTGCTTTGTAAGACATAACTTAATTCACTTAAAACCTGCTTAATAACATTTTATTTGTATTAACCAGGAGCTCAATGAACTAAGAATGTTTAAGTAATTCAACTGACTGGATTTAAAATCCAACAGATGAAATGCATTTAATCCTGAAATCATGTGCCAAGGCATGGCATGGCAAATAGGTGTACTGAGCTTCTTTCAGCTGCTAAACCAGGCTATTGCCTTGGGCATCAAACAGCCAGAGAAGGTAATCACTTCAAAACCACCTGGTTCACAGGAAAAATGGTGTTCTGGCACTTCGTTAAACAAAATGAAATTTCTCTTGGAAATGGCACTTCCTATTTGGCATCTCTAGTCTCTGGTGATTAATTGTATGGATAAGAAACACATTGACTGCTGTTTAAAGCAAGTTTGCATCTAAAGATGCCTCTTAATTTGCAAATAAGTTACAAAATTGACATTTGGAGCCTAGTTGGAACATGTGGGGAAACAAGATAAAGCAGAAAGCTGTAAATATTTATTATTGTTCTTTGGTTAAAATAAATCCAAATAGTTTATAAACACTTTTCCATCATCTGATATTTCTGTTGCTTTTATTGCTAGTAAAAGAAACCAGTTTTTGACAGTCATGAGAGGCTGTTTCCCATATGAAATGAAACCATTCCTAAACACAGGAGCACTGCTCAATCATGTGAAATTTTGTTGGATTTGATTGTAATATCTGTAATCAGCTAGAAAAATTCATACTTTTGTAATGCCTTTGACACAGTCCCTCACAATATCCTTCTCTCTAAGCTGGAGAGCTATGGATTTGATGGGTGGATTGCCCAGTGGATAACAAATTGGTTGGATGGCTGCATCCAAAGGGTAGTGGTCAACAACTTGATGTACAGATGGGGACAGGTGGTATCCCTCAAGGGTCTGTACTGGGAGCAGTGCTATTCAGTATCTTCAGCAATGATATCACAGCGAGACTGAGGCACCCTCAGCAGGTTTGCACATGATACCAAGCCAAGGGGTGTGGCTGGTAAGTCTGAAGGACAAGATGCCATCCAGAAGGACCCGGACAGGCTGGAGAGAATCTCATGAGGGTCCCTAAGGCAAAGGGTAAGGTTCTGGGGGATGATGAAATTGAGAGTAGCTCTGCAGAAAAGGCCTAGGGGGTGCTGCTGGATGAAAAAGCTGGACGTAAGCACGAGCTTGCAGCCCGGAAGGACTGTTTGCAAAGGCCTGGAGCAATAGGACAAGGGGCAATGGTTTGAAATGACAGCAGAGTAGATTTAGATTAGATGTTAGGAACAAGTTCTTTAGCACAAGGTTGGTGGAACACTGGAACAGGATGCCCACAGGGAGGTAGTTGAGGCCCCACCCCTGAAGCTACTCAAGGTCAGGCTGGAAAAGGCTCTGAGCAAGCTCTAGTGGAGGATGTCCCTGCTGACTGCAGGGAGGTTGGACTAGAAGACCTTTGGAGGTTCCTTCCAACCCAAACCATTCTATGATACATATATTTCCATCATGTTTATACATAGAGAACTTGGAGTCAGTTCTTCTGCTGATTCTAGATGAGACTTTGCCTGTGATGGGGGCAGGTATAGCAAAAAGGAGCAGGGAGAAAGGCAGTAGCAGTATAGATTTTGGCTGCATGCAGATGTTTGTGCAGGGCAGCAAGGCAGCAGGGCTGGCTACGGCTTCACTGCTGGGAATGCACAAAGGCACTCAACTCTGAGTTCTGCAATATCCTCAAAATCTAGACCAATCAGGGAGAATTCAGCAGAGAAACAGCAGAGTCTGGAAGGACTTTATGCAAGGAAAATGTGAAAAGAAGAAGAAAAAAAGATCTCTAATTCAAGGTATGATGATGGGGGTACTCCATGGAGAATGAAAAGAAGAGCATCACCTTACTCCTGACAAAAGAGCAGAGGAGTTTTGCTCTCCCTTTGCTTCTTGGCTAAGAGGGTTCTGAACACTGCAACCAATCGCTGTGACAGTGGGAAGCTGGAGGGATATAAAGACATTTCTCTACTTGCAGCTTACATAATTTTCTCCTCTTTTTTGTCTGCTTGATCTATGGGACTGCACCTCTGAAGGGTCAAGAAAACACAGCACATAGTTCAAAGGGTTTGAACTGTGTGCTCAAGCACTATCCTAACAATAAAAAGCTGAGACAACACAGAGTCAGTTACATTGAGAGGGCACTAACAAAAGCACTTAAAAAATCCAGCCTTGAAACGAGCACAGGGCTAAGATCACAAGCAGGAACAGGGTAGGCACATTTTGTGATGTTACCCCAGAGAGCAGAATCTGACTCATATTTGTCTCAGTACACAGGAGGATAACCAGATGCAAGAGTAGGAAATTACAAAATTGTGGATTAAGGTTGGAAACCCAACAACCCTCTTGGCAGAAAAAACCCTCCCATAGTAGATAATAGTTCTCAGGAGAAGCAAAGGAAGCCTTGACATTTGACAGAATTAAAAGGCAGGAGAAAACACACTACAGCATATGCAGGTTGGAACAAACAGCACTGGCACATGGACAGACTGGATGGTCTAATGAAAGGGTATTTGCCGTTTCCAACTTGTATGGTTTCATACAAAAAAGTAGGGTCATCCAAAAAATGGGGTCATCAAAATGGTGTGTGGCTACTAGGTGGGCTATATAACAAATCCAGGACACTTTTGGGCCAGAGGCTAGTGAAGGGTTAAACAAAACAAAACAAAAAAAAACCCAACCCAAAAAACCCAAAACAAACCCAAACCAATCTTACTTTCATTTAGTCATTTAAAAGACAAAGCTGCTCCTTAAATATTAGTTTTGGGAACATTAAATAATGGAACACATCCACTGCAGATGCTCCAGAAAGCAATGTTATTTGTAGCAACTACTGTAACCTCTTAAAACACCTCTAAGCTGATGGATCTTGTCCAGCATTTCCATTTGAAGGGGAACAGTATTTACTAGACTTGTCCTTAGTCTTTCCGGGGATGTTTTTCCACCACAGTTATGTCAATCTCATACTATTTGCAGTAACAGCAACACAGATCTAACACTCCTGCTTTAGATACATGAAATAGCTTGAAATGGCAAAAGTAGCAAAAATGTATTGTAATATAACCACTTCTCCACGTAAGAGCTTTCATGATCTCAAATGCCAGTAAATAAGTGGTTGCAAATCTTAGGACTGAGCAAGGTCTTTTCAGTTTACCAGACAAGGCAAATCTTTCCACTTGCTGTAAGTCTGCTGTCTTCCAACTCAGACTGCAGCTTTTCTCTTGCTGTCAGAAATGTCACAGCCTGTATGGCACTACATCTACTGAAGGATCCAGGTAACTGTTTTAAAAAGAAACCTCTGGGCTGAACAGCACACAAGAGACCTAAAAAAGTGCTGCAAATGCATTTTCACAACTCTTGGCAAGCTAATAACTGTGCTCAACAAAGTAAGCTGTAAATTACGCTGTCAACAAGTTTCAAGGACACACTAATGACAACCAAGTATTGCCAGGGAACAAGGCAGTTCCCATCACATTCCCTTCCTTCTGGCCACAGAACAGGGGCAAGGAGCTGGTAGACCAAGTCAGTTTCACCTCATTCTCTTCCCTCAAGTGGCTAGCAGGGCTGCTTTACAAACATCAGACAGCAGCACAAAGCATCCCCAGCATGGGAATATTTTTAATAATATGGATTTATTTTTAAAAAATTCCATTATTTCTTTTAACCTATCTAGTCCAGAAGAACCATCAGTGTTCTCTGGGTATTTAAAGTAACTTCCTATTGCCTTTTTTTCCTAAGATTTTAAGAGCTACCATTGTTACCCTCAGCTGTAACTGACAGTTTGGGGAAACACTGTGTGCAATATTACCTAATAGAATTGTTAGGGTTGGAAGGGACCTCAAGGATCATCCAGTTCCAACCCCCCTGCCATGGGCAGGGACACCTCACACTAGATCAGGTTGCTCAGAGCCACATCCAGCCTGGCCTTAAACACCTCCAGGGATGAGGCTTCCACCACCTCCCTGGGCAACCTCTTCCAGTGTCTTACCACCCTCATGGTGAAGAATTTTTTCCTAACATCCAATCTGAATCTACCCATTTCTAGTTTTGTTCCACTTCCCCATGCCCTATAATTACCTGACAGCCTAAAAAGTCCCTCCCCAGCTTTCTTGTAGACCCCTTCAGACACTGGAAGGCCACAATAAGGTCTCTTCAGAGCCTTTTCTTCTCCAGACTGAACAGCCCCAACTCTCTCAGTCTGTCCTCATAGGAGAGATGCTCCAGCCCTCTGATCATCCTCGTGGCCCTACTCTGGACATGCTCCAACATGTCCAAATCCTTCCTTTAACAGGGGCTCCAGAGCTGGACACAGGTGTGGTCTCACAAGAGCAGTGTAGAGGGGGAGAATCACCACCCTTGACCTGCTGGCTATGGCTCCTCTTGATACAGCCCAGGATGTGGTTGGCTTTCTGGGCTGCAACTGCACTCTGGTGGCTCATGTTGAGCTTTTCACCTACCAGCACCCCCAAGTCCTTTTCCTCAGGACTGCTCTCAAGCCAGTCACTGCCCAGAATGTATGTAATGGCACTTACTATCAAGACCCACTATCTACTAACTTAGTAAACTACCTCTTTTCATTTAAGTTTTACAGTTTCAATGAATTTTCATTCTTTAAAATTCCCTTCAATTGAAACAAAATCTGATACATTTGTATCACATTCCATACACAGGATTGTTACATTCTTACCAGAGCTATCTGAGAAACTTAGACCATTTAGAAAGAATGAGAAATACAAACTCAGTGAAATCTGCTTTGATTCCTTCCCCACCACTTTCTATTCCAATTACAGTCACAAATGAGTCAATTAACCTTCCCTTGCACTATCTTCCTCACACAAAAACATACACAGTACTGCCTGCTTGTTTTACAGGAGCACCTGGAGTTTCAGAACACAAAGCTCACTCTAACCCAGAGGCAAACAACCTCCATCCAGTGCAAAGCATATATATCATTAAAGACATGCAATATTAAAAGCAGTCATGAGTAACAGAAAGTGTGTACACTCATGCAAAAATGCCCTTGTTTGAAAAACTCTGTTTCAGAAAGCTCAGGTAAAACAGATTCCAGTCTTGTACAGTTGCTGATGCTTTTAAAATTCCTCCTGTGTCTGTGGGAATTCACAGTGCCCTGCATCCAGACCATCTGACACAGTGCTTCCTGCACATGGTATACTCAGGTCTCACAGGCATTCATCATTTATTCACCAAAGAGGTATGCTCATTCTGTTTTTCTGTTACTGAGAAAAACACCACAGGAGATAACAGACTCTACATGCAATGAAGTAGTAGAAGATAACAAGTGCATGGAATAGTTACTCTCAGCAATATTTGTTAATATTCTGTCTTTTAAGGTAGATAATCATTTTCAAGAAACCAACCAAACACACAAAACTAGGCTGTGAACAGTCATTGTAGAACTTGTGGGTACTTTCACAAGGCCAATTCAGACAACAGCAACTGAAAAAGAAATGGAAAGCAAGACAAGGTATGAAGCAAATCAGGCTAAAAAAGATGTCTCTATATCCATGAATACCCAAAGCATGACCAAAGCACTTATGAAAATTGGGGCACACAGTACTCTAATCTCATAACAACATTTCAGAAGATGTGGGAGAAGGCAGAAACGATGCCGAAGTTCCTAATCCCCCTCCATATCCAGCTGTCAGCAATCTAAAGAGGAAGTGTCTTACCTCAAGTTTATATGCCCTGTCCCTGCTGAGTGGCTCCAAAGGAAAACTCAGGTTATTTGCTTCTGCCAGGGAGCGCAAATCAAAATAATACTTGGCATAAACACTGGAGGGAACGTTAATATTGAACTGCAGCAGCTCAAGAAACTGACGTTCCAGCTCATTCCTGCAAAAAGAAGATCAAATGTATTTCAGACTCTGCTTTCTAAATACAACTTACTTTCAATTGCAAATGCTATAAAACAAGTTCATTTCTTATTCTTGCCAGATGCAATTATGCTAGCCTAAGGTCTGTCCTAGCCTACCAAGTTCTACTGCCATGCATAAGACAATGAAGAAGATGAAAGATGCTGAACTTTGCAGCTGCTACTGCAATACCAATCAAATCCAGACACAAACTCCTGCTAGTGGAAGGGCACCTTTATCAGTTTAGCTAATACAGTCTGGGAAAGAAAAGCTGGCAGGAAAAAAAACACCCTTGTAGTTTCTGCTGTACCTCCACTAGATGGATCTGCAGACACAGCTATGCAAACACAACAGGCAGTCATGCTCTAGGTTTGTCAGACAGCTCTCACAACTGCTGGAAATTAACATTTAAATTACTGAAGAATGTATATACCCTCTCCAGCCTTTCACAATCAATCACTTAAAACAACGCATTTTTTTCTAGGACACAGTACTGAGCATTTGTTTTGACTACCTAAAACAAATGTGCTCATCAAAATACCAGATAGGAAGAGAGGTCCTACTTGAGCTCCCACCCTGTGATAACTTTGGTATGGCAATACATTATTTGCTACACCAGTACATTGGAAAGTATGGTAAGAAATCAGCAAATCAACAAAACTAAGGACTGGAAATAACAGAATGCTAGGGGTTGGAAGGGACCTCAAAAGATCATTCAGTCCAAACCTCCTGCCAGAGCAGGATCACCTAAGGCAGGTCACACAGAAACACATCCAGGCAGGTTTTGAAAGTCTCCAGAGAAGGAGACTCCACAACCTCCCTGGGCAGCCCGTTCCAGTGCTCTGTCACCCTCACTATTCCAGTGGTAAAATACACTTCAATCAGAAAAACAAAAGCAATTTGTGTCCTCTATGTAAGCAACTGTCACAGACCTCATGCCATCTATCAGCATCCACCATGCTTAGATGCAAGGCAGATATACAAACTTCACACAACTTATGAGAGAGCTTCCTGTCTCCCTCATACAGGCAGCTCTTTGCATTCATTCAGCAGAGATAAGCACACTGCACTCACATGTCTTCAACTGTGATATCTTTCAGGATCTGGCAGTAATCCACGTTCCACACTGCCTGGTCGTCCCAAACTTTGGATGCCAGTAGAATTGCACCCAGGACAATTCGCTTCCAGTTTGCTGGGCAAATATCTATCTCTGCATAAGTTAAAAGTCTTTCAAGATATACCTGTGGAAACACATTAAAATCGAGACTTAATCTATTTTGCTATTAAGTAGAAATGAAAAAGAGAACTACTGTTCTATTCTCATAATGAAAAGAGAACTGCTGTTCTATTCTCATAAACCCATTCCAGCAATTTTAAAACATTAATTGCTCTCCAAAAAGATTCTTTTGTAAAAGCTGCAGGTTTAAATTCAGAAATAAGGCATCAGTGAGAATAATTAGTTACAGATGTAAAGTAATACCTAAGTAAAAAGGGAGTATAAACTTGCTACTACCTTCCCATCAGCACATAGTCGAGAAATCAGATGTAACAATTAAATAGGAGCTTGTTAAGCATTATTCTTACACCACCCTCACTGCCGTATTTGAGCATGTTGAAGGATGTGAAATATCACTCCTGAGTCCTTGGTGATAACTTGGGCTTAACTCCAGACATTTAGTTTGTGGAGTGGGACTCTGTATCATCTTCTGATAAAAGCAAAGATGATAAATACCTTGTCAGAAGGAAGGTGTTCAATGTGGCTTCTGGCTCCCTTCTTAAAGATGCCTTAAAGGTCAGCATTTTGTTTTGTTCCTTTGCTGTGAGATGCCTGACTCAGTCTGGTGTTTAAGTGTATGTGTACAAGTAAAAGAAGACAGAAAAAGAACAACAATTCTTCTCACAGAAAACATCTGCAAAAGTTTATTGAGGTCCTTAGCTAATGTGGGAGTTCACTGTAATCCAGGACCATGTCCCACAAGGTACACCTGTGCTGTCACATTAGTCTAGTTCTTCAACTTTCAATCCAGCCCATGTAGACACACACAGCCTTCACTCTAGCTCTCTCCAGCTCTGATCTGGAGAGAATCAGGTGACTCCACAGACAGTGAAAGCAAAGGCTGCTACATACTTGAGCTCTTGCCCTGCTGATGTACAGCATCCTCACAACAGCAGCATATACACAGCCACATGAACTGTCTCCTATTCAGGCATGGGGAAGTTCTTTACTCCTGACAAATGGAGCTCTTGAACAATTTCCATCTCAGACCATTGCAACGTACTAGGTCCAGGACACGGTAACAGCCAAAGCAGCAAGATTTTGACTTTGAGTAGAAAAGGAGAGGTAGACTCTGCCATGCACTTAGCAGCCTACATTCCTGATGCTCCTGGCTGCTGCAGAGATGTGCTGCACCAGTAGAGACTTCTGGAGAGGGGCCAGGTGGCTCTCAGCTCCTTTGAAGAAGGCGGCTGGTGGGTAGTTAGTGACTACGCTGCTCATCCCAAACAAATTTATGGCTGGTGGGAGAACACCACCTGCTTTTGCTGGCAAAAGCAAGCAAGTCTTCCCACATTTGGGCAGGCATGATCCATCTCATTAAAAAAACAACAACAACAAAAAACTGAGTATGTTTTTGACCCTGTGATAGTAAATGTGACCTATGGAAATGCCACTATCATGCAATTATACCCATACAGTGAATAGTGCCTTAAACACAGGGGGCATCTCCTTAAATATGGGGTTGATATCACACAGATTTGGGATTGTGTGTGTACTAAGTGGCTGAGTATATTCCCTGCCTTAGTTTTCAAAGAAAAGCACTTTCTGTGGTATCTTCAGGTCAAAATAAAGCTAAATTTCAAAAGCTCACTGTAGAACAGGACATTTTAAGTCTCATCCCAGATGCTGGAAGAAATTTACTTATATGTCAAAAGAGAAAAAAAATGCAGAAGAAATAATGTAGTGATAATCCTCTGATTTATTTTGGCAGAGGCTTCTTTACTGAACCAAAACTAATAAAAGATAAAATGAGCTTTTAGTATCTAGACTTAAAATAAATGCCGTGATTTGCCTCCATCCACTTTTAACAGCTGTGTCCGTACTCAGGAAGGGAACTAAAGCTTACAACAAATTAAAGCTGTTACACCAATGTTACTTTTCTTCAATTTAATTCATCCTTTGCAGTGCCTCTTCTGAAAGTAAGCTTTTGTGGCAAAACATCTTGAGCGCTTCTCTATTAAACATTCAGAAGCTGAATTCCACAAAGACAAGAGATCTATTTTGCCTTAATTCAACACCTAGTTTTCTCCAAACACTTTAGTGGCTTCCAAGAGCCATCTTCATCACTTGTGTCATTACCCACTTAGTCCCATGACTGCATGTTTATAGGTTTTTTACAGAATGATAACAAGACTATTTAAATAAAACATTAAAGTTACTGATGTGACATTAGCAGAAACTCTCAGCAGCTTCAGTCAAACATTTCATTCTGTGTTTTTCCCAGCTTGCAAAGAACAAGCACAACTCGGTCCTAATACCAATAACTCTACAATCTTCAACACACATTTGTAATATAATTCAGTTCCTAGCTGAAATGAAAATGCAGTTCTGATCTGGAAAGTATCAAAGGACACTGGTCCACCAACACATTTTCACTTCCAAACACCATTATCAGTCTACTGTGTTTGGGAATGAACTGCATGGCTTTATGTGACTGTTAGTCTAACATGCTTTGATGGACAACACTTGCACCTCATTGGAGACATTTCAGTCACTTGAGCACACGTCAGAAGATACACTACACGGAGTTAAGACTTCAGAAGAGCAATATTGGATTATTATTTTCCATCTCTGCCCACAGACTTGCACCAAGATTTACAATCACTGACATTTACACTTGAAATATCATCAAGTTACTATTTAATCCTAAGTGAAACCAATCAAGTGATTTGCCTTTGTTAAGAATTTAATTTATTAATTAAATAAAATTACCATTCTGTGGGTATAGATAAACCCAAATTGGCTTTGAGTTCAATGAACTCTGGAGAGGTTCATTTGCTTATATGCAGCACCATAGGAGTATCATTACATGGCTTCCAAATCCATTTCAGGTCGAGCAAAGGGACAGAACTGGTTTGTTTCACCACACATCTTGAGCTCATAAATCTGCCAGACCCAAAACAACTCCATGCTGGCCTAGTTTGGATGCCTCTGATCTTAAGTCCCAGGACCTGGACTTGCAGTGGTATGGTAGAGAAGCATTTAGCCATTCATTATCACCACTCATCCTGGGGGGCATTTTTTTATCCAGACACAGAACTGCAACACAGCACACACTAATAGGATCAGCAACCACATCCCAGGTCCAGCAATGCTGCTCCAGCAGGGCCACTGCTGAGCCAGAACTAATCCCTGAGGTGATTATTTGCAGTTGGGTGAATTCATCCTGGACTTACTCGCCAAGACCAGGTCCAGTGTGGGTAAGTCTGCACCAGGAGAGGGAATCACAGCAAAAAGGGCCAAGAAGGAGCTCTTCTGGGGGCATTTGGAAGCTGGGAAAGCAGCATGGCTCTGCTAAGGGCTGGCAGCTTGTGGCAGGCTGCTCAGGTGGTGCAGACAGAGCCAGCACACCCCGTGGCATCTAAACGAGGTGAAATGACCACAGCCAAGAAGCAGCCTCGGTGAGGGCAGTGATGGATCACTGCTCACTGAGCACAGAGGTGAGCTCCGCTGACTGTAACTGCTCCCTTCCCAGAAGATGACCCAGAGGACAGCAAAAAGGCTGGTGAGGGGTTTGGAGGGTGTCATATGAGGAGCAGCTGAGGGAGCTGGAGCTGTTTAGGATGGAGAAGAGAAGGCAGGGGGGAGATCTAATTGCTCACCACAACTACCTATAAGGATGTTGGAGTGAGGCTGGTGCTGGTCTCTTCTCCCAGGTAAGCAGTGATAGGATGACAGGAAATGGGTTTAAGTTGTGCCAGGGGAGGTTTAGATTGGACATTAGGAAAAACTTCTTTACTGACAGAGTGGCAAGGGGTTGGAAGAGGCTGCCCAGGGAGGTGGTGGAGTTGCCATCCCTGGAGGTGTTCAAGAAGTGTGCAGATGTAGTGCTTCAGGATATGGTTTAGTGGTTATGGTGGTTGGATTATGGTTGTACTTGATGACCTTAAAGGTCTTTTGCAACTTTAATGATTCTGTAATGCTGAGTGACTGATAGTAACCACAGCATCCAGTGTTGTCCCAGTTATCTAGGATGTCCTGCTCCCCACGATGCTGGACAGCACAGTTGGTTACACAACATCCCAATCAACAGAACATAAATATGTTAGAAGAAACTGAAAACTGCAGATAGCACTGAAGAGCTCAGTTTTAATTAGTGAGAAATAGTATCTCATTTTTTCCATCTCAGAGGACATTATAGCATACTTGGTATATTATATAATACTCTCCAGTAGAAAGGAAAGTTGAAAATAACAGAGGTTTCTTTTTTTTTTTTTTTTATTTCTCCCTTCAGGAAGACATATACCAAACATTGAAGTGTCAAGTAATTTCTTTTCATAATTCAAAGGAACATTCAACTTCTATTAAAATTTTATTAAGGGGGTCTTTTAGAAGATTTGTTTCTGTTGCTTCATTTTGAAGCTGTTCAGAGTTAACTTCTGATATCCCACAGATACCTTTTATCAGGAGTTCAGTCTAAGCACCTGAAACACCTCAATTCCTTTTATAGGCTTCCCTAAAGCAATAAAGCAGGTTTTTGATGGATCTTATGAAATTTCCATCCTTAGACAAATTCAGAACTCAACTGGGCAGGCCCTGATCAGCCTGACCCAGCTGGTCATGCTTTCAGCAGAGGTCAGATCAGGCATGACCTCCGAGGCCCCTTCCAATGTAAATAATCCTGTGATTCCATCTGTCTGCAGTACTGGAGCTTCCTGTGGTGTATCAGAGAGGTCAGAAGTTGTGCACTGCCTCCAAGGAGGTTGAGTGGGAGTCTCAGCATGCTAAAGAAATGGGCAATCACTGAGAAATGTCACTGACATTCTAGAACAATTCTGAATTTTGAGGCAGGAGCAAGAGCAAAGCATTATCTTTTCTCATCCTGTTTTTATTGCTTTCTGTCAAATTCTATCTCTACTTTACCAATAAAACTTTAGTGGCTTTAATTATTTCTCACTTGATTTACACTGACAGAAAGTAAATTATCTTTTCAGTATTTTAATTACTGTAACAGAGAATCTATAAAGGAACATGTTTTTGAAACACTTCATTCCTTCCCTCTCCCATTTAACCCCCCTCACTAGGTAGCCCACATCATAAGCTGCAGGAGCAGAGAGTAACTAAAGAGGACAGTTCCTATTCCAGCACATCACAAAGAAATAGACAAAGAAATACACAATCTTGTCTCTTTAATGAGAAAACTTCAGTGTGTCACAATGCCTCAAAACTAAACATCCTTGTACAAAAAAAAAAAAAAAATATAATTGGTAGTGGGTCCTAGTAGGCAAATTGCAGCTCTGATCCAATCACTAAATTGCCATATGCTCTGTTCTAAGCAATCAGCCAGTTCCCTACCACGACTCTCCAGAAATAACTGTGCTTTGCAATTGCCCAGCTGGGCATTTAAAAATGTTCCACACAAAGGTCTGGTGCCATCCATTTGGTGGGAAAGGACATCACATCGTTGTGGTCCTTGCAAAAATCATCCTGTTTTTATTTTTTGAGACCAAATGTTGAGCAAGAATAACAAATGCAGACAGAAAGCTCTGAAAATGTGAACAACTGCAAAATGCCATTGTAGATATTCATAGGAAGGACTAATGGAACTGAGAGAGAAGCCACACGTCACCAGGTTTGCCCTCTAGTTAACTCTAAGGCAAAGATCTACAGTACATATAAAGTACACTCGAACTTCCAAGCAACATCAACCTTCCAAGTCTAAAACTGGGATCAGTATTCATTCCTTGCCAAGAGAGAAGCCCTTAGAGATGCATTAGGAAACATACAGCCTTCTTCAACTGAATGTCCTCTTCTCTTGGGGATTTAAAATAAATTCCTTCCCTGAATGTTCTCTTTTTATGAAGTACATCATCTCAGCAGGCCTAAAGCAAGACTTGACTAAGAGACATGCAAGTATTAACCAATATCATTCACGTGTTGTGTGCTAGAGTGTAGTCAAAAGATGAGGCTAGCCCTAAAACTAGGGACCGGAATCTCAGTGTCCTGCTCCCACTAGTGCCTTCAGCACAGGTATGAAGCTCCTATTCCTCTTCATGTTCTCCAGAGCACATGGATGGCCAGCTGCCAAGGGTCTCAGGATCCACACAGGTGGAGACATCTCTCTGAGCCTGGAAGACCTTCCTCAGATGGGGTAAAATGGTGGGCTTCAGCCACCTCCCAGAGAATGCTTGAAACCCAGGACAAAGGCAGACACCATCAATACAGAACACACACAACTCTTCTCGTGGGTTTCTCACACATGGAGCAGCTCAGCTTCAACAGTGTGTGTGGCTCACCCAACCAGGTCCACAATCCCTTCCAGTCACTGGATGGAGAGTGCCAGCATCAAACCAGGCAATAAACAGTACTGGGCTTCATACTCTGAGGGCTTCAGAGAGCTACCATCCTTCAGAGCATGAAACTATACTAGGCCAGCTGAAAAGGCCCTCTGCTGCAGACCACATCTCTCTCTGGACTCTGATCACTTCCTTTTGTGTTTTTGTTTTCTTTTAAACCAGTAACAGTTGGGGTTTTTTTAATATTGCAACTGAAATATGGAAAAAAAGAAAGGTATTTTATCAGCATTTAAAAGTAAAAATATCCCAGTGAAAGCAAATCAGTGAAACGATTTCCTCTCTCCTCCAAACACACAAAAACTTCTCTTCAAATACTCTAATTTTCTCAACACAGTTCAACAATATTCACTTTCTCTGCCTAGTTGCTGAAAATGTGACTGACGAGAACAATAAGAATCCAAGAACATCTGGCTGGATTAATTAAATCCCTGTTTTTCATAAGGAGAATTTATTCTTACATTCTTCAAATTTCAAATTATCCTCTTGGTCACAGTATGAACTTTGCAATGTATTTCAAAAGAACTCTCCCCTGAACTTCACAGAAATAATTCAGCTCACCTACTGCATGCATTTGCATATCACTGCATCTGATCAGGCTGTGGCAGACAGACCCAGCAGATCTGCCTATCTGCATATTTACAAATACAAAGTGGAAGCTCTATGAAACTACTGCAGACACAGAAGTACACTGCGAGCCTTAGAGCTGGCCTGTTTGCAAAAAACCTCAAAAAGTCATGCCAAGGCAAAGCAGAAAACTTGGATCCTGCTCCTCTCTAGGTCTGGTAGGTAGGATTGTTTCTACAGAACAAAAGAACAAAGCATAAATATTTCACTCCTGCAACATGCAAACACTGTGTTGTTTTCCTGTTGGTACGGGTAACTCTCCTGTTCACATTTTTTTGCTATCCAGTTAGTAGATTAAGGCAAGTACAATTTGCCACCTCTGCCCTTGAAGAGATGGTGAAGATCACACAAGCGTTCCTCAGTTTTAGCAAGGATGGGAACAGTGTGGGTGAAGAGAGAAGCACTCATGTATTATACAACACGGACAAGTGGAGAGTCTTGCACCTGGGAAACAACTACCCCATGGGCCAGTGTAAGTCAGGGGCTGACCTGTTGGAGAGCAGCTCTGGGGAAAAGGACCTGGGAGTGCTGCTGGACAACAGCATGGCCATGAGCCAGCAAAGTGCCCTGGTGGCCAAAAAGGCCAATGGCATCCTGAGGTGGATTAGAAGGGGTGTGGGGAGTAGGTTGACAGAGGTTCTCCGCCCTCTCTACTCTGCCCTGGTGAGGCCCCATCTGGAATAATGTGTCCAGTTCCAGGTATCTCAGTTCAAGAGGGGTCTCAGGAAACTGCTTGAGAGAGTCCAGCACAGGGCCACAAAGACACTAAAGGCAGTGGAACATCTCCCTAAGCGAGGATAGGCTGAGGGAGCCGGGGCTCTTTGGCCTGGAAGAGAGGAGCCTGAAGGGTGACCTCATTCATGTTGATAAAGATGTGCAGGGCAGTGTGGGGAGGACAGAGCCAGGCTCTGCTCAGTGATGTCAATTGATAGGACAAGGAGCAATGGGTGCAAGCTGGAACAGAGGAGGTTCCACAGGAACAGAACGGAAAAGTTTTTCATTGTGAGGGTGTCAGACCTCTGGAGCAGGCTGCCCAGAGAGGTTGTGGAATCTCCTTCATTGCAGACTTTCAAAACCCACCTGGATGTGTTCTTGTGTGACCTGCTCTGGGTGATGATCTCTGGCAGTGAGGGTTGGACTGGATGATCTTTTGACATCCCTTCCAACCCCTAACATTCTAGGATTATTTTTCTCACAAAGTCAGGTCGCAGAGCATTTAGTTCAGCTGTTCACTGGGACAAAATAATTATTTGCAAGACTTTAAATCAGGAGTAGAATTCTTAAAGCCGGTTTTATTCTTATGGTATTATTTTATAAATAAATAATGTAAATTAGTATTTAATTGTTTCAACCTGAGATTTTAATTTTCCCCCCTATCAGTATGGGAAATCTCTTAGCAGCTCTGGAGGCTTGTGTGAAAATTACATTTTTTTGTTTAATTATAAATTGGTTTTGCTGTAATAGTGGAGGCTTTAATTGAAATATTTTAATTAAGTGCTTGAAGCAACACAATGCCAGCTTTTTGCTAGAGAATAGCTTATCTAAGAGTCTGAAGTTTCACATTTACTCAGCTCCTCTGCTGAACATCCAGACTGCTATCTAACCAATTGTAACTGCTGCTCCTAGCTGGCTAATGGCATGTAAAAAAGACAAACAGCAAAGTGCATTCAACCACACACCTTAGTCCATGTTAATGAACTGGGCAGTAAAAATGGGAGGCTAAGAATTACAGTGAGTGAAAGAAAGCTAACAGTTGCAGCATCTTGTTCAAAATGTACTGTGATCTCCACAGATACACTTCCTGCCTTCTGGCAACCCTCCCAGGAGGAACAAGTGGCAGACAGAGCTATCAGATTGCTCTTCAACGGACAGCCAGACCATGGCAAAACACAGCTCCAGCAAGGAATGCTTCTCTCTTCCTCTCTAGACAGGAGATCAAAACTGAAAGTGCTTGCAGGGCTCATAAGGAGCAACACCAACACTATCAAGATTTCAGGAGCATGGGGAGGGCAGGAAGGGTTGATTGCTTTTTAACAGATTAATTTCTACATTTGAACATTTCAGATACAACATGATCTGTCTCTGGGGCCTCTCTTGGTGACTGTAACAAATAAATGAAAGGGATCTGGAAGTACAGAGGAAACTGAGAACAGGAGCAGCTTTTTAAATCACTATTTATCCAAGAACTCCGAAGCTTTCTGGAAAAAGAGGTCAGACAGGTGCTATTATCCTGAATATATGGGCAAGAATTAACAGAACAGCAACACTGCAAACATCTGCATGCTGCTTTCTGAGTTAGGCTATAAAACAGCTCATCTGTTATTGTGTTGGGTAAAAAATCCAAGCCACCTAAGCTTTCAAGAACTAACAACTATGGTAAGTGTCTCTGCAATATAACAACTGAGTTAAAAAAACATTGATACCTCATTACAGATCACACCAACAGAGTTACTTGCAGGGAAACCACATGAGAACCAGAAGAGGCAAGCCAGTAGTTACAAATGAAAGATACTGAAATGTATGCCTGGGTTAACCAGATGTATAGGGAAGAACTTTCCATGCATTGCAATAACAGGAAGATATGGTTATTTAAAAAAGGCCTTTTCCTTTTGACTAAACAGTGCCCTCACTGATCATGTAACCTAAGATTGAACAACAGATAACCACCAGAAGGTTCCAATGTACTTGACAGTAGATTAATTAAATTACAGAGGAACATACTGATTCACACACCATGTCTTGCCTCTAGCAGAAAACACTTAGGAAGAGCAGGGAATAGGACAAGTACTTAGTGCAATTATGTAAAAGTCAGGCAAAATATCATTTCAGAAAACAAGTAATGGCTGGGTCACGTAACTAGGTAGAGTAATACTTCAAAACGTATGAGTGGAGCACTGCAGGGTGTTTCTTGCCCTATTTCTCGCATATTCCTGTTCTGTACTGGCTAGTACAATTCATTCTGACTGTCCAAAGGAGAAAAGCTTGCCAACTAATCTTAGAAGCCAAGGGAGAGAGATTAACAGAGGAAATGAGTAGGTTTGAGCTTCAAAACCCACCTTCTCCAATTTCCCCTTCTTCCATCTAAAATGCATAACAAAGCTGTTACGAAACCACGTGTTGTAGCATGGTAAAAAAAACATTTTGTTCTTACAAAATCTGAGTCAAGAACATGGACAAAACTGTGCCTGAAAGCTAAACACGCTTGTCAGAGTTTGTAGGATAATAAATTCAAGAAAATGAAGAAATTATCAGCTGGTGGAGATCACGCCCTCCTTTAATCCACATTGCTATGCTGATCCACACCAGCTGAAAATCTCAACCTTCTTTTGTGTCATGCTATTTTTAAGCAGCTAAACTTGAGAACAATTGTTCAACTCCACAGAGTGGTCCTGAAAGACAAGCACAGTGCAACTAATAAAGAACCATCACCAATATGTCCCAGTCACTCACCAAATCTTTCTTCTGCCTGTCAATTCTTCTTAGTGCTATCAAATTACCTACAGCTGCTTCTGTCTCTGCTGAGAGCTACAACGATGCATAGCAAACTCTCCAAAAGCCTTTCTGCTTTTAACATTCCCTCTTGTTCAGACCCCTTATGCCACATGAATTTTCTGTTAGTCACCTTGGTGGCCTGTAACATTACCACTCTGTGAAGGCAAGATGTAATCCTGGTTTCTGTGTCACATGTGACCTAATCTCTTCTTCCACCACTTAAACTCTCCCCAAGCAAATGAACTCTAATATCTCTTCCCAAGAGCCTTCCTTGGTCCCCCCATGGTGAGAAAAATTTCCCTGGCAGCACCTAGTTCTATTAAATCATACAGACCCAAGCTTTGGGAACAAAACTGGGGCTGTCAGATGGTTGATGTCATCTCTCAGACACTCACCAGGGTGACAATGGCACATTCAGCAGTCAGTTGAGCAGCACTGAACAACGTCCGGACAAAGCGGTAAATCTGTTTCTGCTCCGGGTCATGTTTGTCATAGTCTGGTGGCACTTCAGATTTCTAAGGAAGAAACACTTCCAAATAGGTGACTGAAACAAAACGAAGCAGACAGAAAGAAAGACAGTTCACGTGAAAGGGAAGAAGAGGCAGCTGGACTTACCGAAAGCGGATGAAGGTTTTCATCAAATATATCTAAGAGCATTCTTCCGTCTGTGTCCCTAAAAGCATCAAAACCAAAGCAGAGTCATTATCTGAAGGCGACAGCACGCAGCTCGCAGACACACGCGGATCATTACGACTCCTCATGCTGCAGGGTGCTTACAAACAGTGCAGAAATGTGGGGTTTGGACGTATTCTACCCTGAGGTTCAGCGTGGTATGAAATCCACGTTACAAAGAAAGCTAAAAGTCTCAGCTTTCAGTGCCCCAAATACACAGTTTTTGTGCTCTCTGCTGTGAAGATCCTTCACAGCCTAAGAAGTCCTCCTATAAACTTGCAGTAAAAATCAGCCCAGCTTACTCTCCTTTTCTTAATTTCATCATGCCAATCCTTTAAAACCTCTTAATTCCTCCTCCTTTATTATCAACATTATGAACATTACCACCTACACAGCATTTTGGGTGACAGGTTGGACTTGATGATCTTGGAGGTCTTTTCCAACCTGGTTAATTCTGTGATTATTTTTAGTTAGCCTCTAACTTCACATACTCCACTTTTCATTCCTTTGGAAATCCCTATCCTACTAATTATTTCTGAAAGCAAAAAGGAGTACATAACAACAACAACAAAATTTAAAAAAAAAATCAGAGAAAGCAATATTCCCATTCATTTGGTTTATTTGCTGTTTCTCCCTCAGATCCCTGTTGCTCATGATCAGTTTGATGTAACTTCACAAGCCTAACTCACATCCAGTATGCAACATAAGATTTTGCTGTGTGGAATCGTGGCAGGAACATGAACAATCACATTAGTATGTGGTAGAACAGTACCAGTTAGAACTGGACTCTCTCTGGACAGATGCATCCATGTGACCTACTTACTACAATTCCATCTTTATTTATAGCATCCCTGGTACTCTGGTCACAGAGTTCTTAAGAGAAAAACTACTGAATATGGTCTCTATCTTTACTCAACAGCACGTGTCTCTCAGGGCATGCAACATGAATTTCAGTTTGCATTCATGTCTACAAAATGTACTTATTAGGAGGTAACATTTAAACCTCAACATCTGAAGGTGACATTTTTTTTTTCCTGCTAGAAAGCCTGCTAGCACTTGAAACACAAACCCTATGAGGAGAGGCTGAGGGAGCTGGGGTTGTTTATCCCGGTGAAGAGGAGGCTCAGGGGAGACCTCATTGCTGTCTACAACTACCTGAAGGAAGGTTGTAGGCAGGTGGGGGTTGGTCTCTGTGCTGGTTTGGGGCCAGACAGATCGTCTCTTGCCCCGAAAGGGACAAAAGAATGAGACTCACACAAACGGATTGGAGAGTGATGGAAAGTTTAAATGGAAAAGCAATTGGTGAAGCTACAGAGAACTACAAACTACAAAGCATAGTGACAAAGAGTATCCCAAAGCGTACAGAACCCCTCACAGAATTCCCAAAGCTTCCCAGTCCTTCCCTTCTTCCCACCTGAGGGTAAACCCAAACCCCCCAGGGCTCTTTCTTCCCCCTCCCGCTGCTAGGCAAGTCTCAGGCTGGCCAGGTCTGAGACTGCCCCCCCCTCCATTCTCCTCCTGGCATTAGGCCTAGACAGGCCTAAGAGGCCTTGAGGATACTCCCCCGGCATTACCCGATAAGAGAGGACATCTCCCGTGGGAGCAGAGAGGGAAGAAAGAGGAAGAGAATGACTCTGCAGATGGCCTTATAGGGTGCAGGACTTATGGGTAGAAATACGTCGTTTCCTGTGTCCACCCCTCTGGGTGGGCACCCAGGACACCAGAGGTGTATCTCATGCAGCAGTGGCAGGGGGCACCCAGCCTAAACTGCCACAGTCTCTTCTCCCAGGCAACCAGCAGCAGAACAAGGGGACACAGTCTCAAGTTGTGCCAGGGGAGGTATAGGCTGGATATTAGGAGGAAGTTCTTCACAGAGAGAGTGATTGCCCATTGGAATGGGCTGCCCAGGGAGGTGGTGGAGTCGTCATCACTGGAGACATTCAAGAGAAGACTGGATGAGGCACTTAGTGCCATGGTCTAGTTGATTGCTTAGGGCTGGGTGATAGGTTGGACTGGATGATCTTGGAGGTCTCTTCCAACCTGGTTGATTCTATGGTTCTATGAAATAAGCTGAAAGCCTGCTAATACTTGAAATAAGTGCTTTTAATTCTTTTTTTTTGTTTGTTTGTTTTAGGGAAAAAGAGTACCTAAATTAAAACAAAACTCCAGACTCGGGTATTTAACTAGAAAATTGCTAATTAGGAAAATCCTTGCTAATTAGGAGGTATTTCAGGTCAGACTCTTTCACCCCCCTCCATAATAAAGCTAGCATCTTAACACAGGAATAGCCTCCCTGGAATCACTGGTGTGCTACAGTAAACTGTGGCCCTTCACAATGAGAAGGGAGAAAGAAAGAATTTCCTGTTTTGTTTCTTCGCTCTGTAGCTGCTGCATGCTATGAAGGCACAGTCGATCACCCTCAAAAATCCTATTCTACATTGAAAAAATAAGAGCTTGTAAGTTTTTGCCTTCATTAAAACAAACTTGTAATATTGTCTTAAAAAAATTGAACCATATACTAACTGATTTAAGCATTTTTCATGGTTATTTTGTTGGGGTTTATTTTATTTATTTAGCAAATTCACCAGTGCTAACGCACTGCTCTGAAAAGAAGCTAGGTGTAGTCTTTCATCACTTGTTGAATAGCTAAGCTCAACAAAAGCTGCAGGAAGCCAATCAATAGAACAATGGGACACTGGGAGAAGTAGGAATGGTAACTGGAATGTTACAATCAAACGAACTGTGGGGAACACATGAAGGAATATTCTATTTCATACAGAGTTCCTCAAAAAAATAACACTGGTGAGAGTTTGGAATACTAGGAATTAATCTAGGTTTAAACTTGCTGTACAGGAGATAAGAAAGTAAACACTGCCTGAAAGGAATTCTTCCCTAGCAAAGCAGATGCTGGACTCATTTGCTGTCAAAATCAGCCCTGAGTAAGAGTTACAGTGGTTTCTTACTCCCCACTCCCCCAACAATGACCCAAAATCTACCACATACGTCAACTTCCTTTTCACCTATAATGGCAGGAAGCAGAACCTGCTTTGCTATTGCTGTTTTAGTGGCAAGTACAACTGAATGCTGTTATCACCTTGTCCCTCCGTTCCTAAATCAGAGACCACTAAAGACAGAACAGTCACTTCACATTCTTCATTTCAGTCATTAACTGACACAGAGGAGCCTGCTCCAACATCAGCATCGAGTCCATCTGTCCCAAGCGCAGCAGAGGGCGTGTGGACGCTTACAGCTCCTACCCTGGGCAGCTCCAGGAGGGGGAAGCAGCAACCAACGCTTTCTGAATAAATCACTTCTCCATCCCACAGGAGAAAGGACAGCAGCAAGTTGCCCAAGAAGGTAACACTCAGAGTGCATTTGATTTAACACACTGACATGGGACTCATTATTTTCTAAAGGTTTATCCTCTCTGTCTACTAGATGTAGGTTAAACTTACATCAAGTTCACAAGTGGGCATATTTTACAGCAGGCAGAAATTGGCTCCATGGAAATCAGCACCAAGCAAGTCTGATGCGCTTTAGGTCTGGATTTCTCTTGCACAGCTGTGAGCTCTTACTGAAGTTTCTCACTCTTTGTAGTCCCTAATGAGACCTGCTTGGTGCCTTTTACTCAGCTGGCATGATACGTAAGTACTTAGGAATAAGTTACTTCCACAAAACTTTGAGTCTGATTATCCTCGAGATCTCTATTACTTAGTCCAGCACAGTAAAATCTGACTAGTTAGCCAAACTGACCTGGGGTGATGGAGGAAAGGGTAAAAAGGGAACCACAGATGGATGAACAAGTAAAGCAAGCATGATCACTAACAGCTCATTTCCTGGGAAATGAGATTAAAAGTTTGGGAAAAGATTTCACTCCAACTTCTGCTTTACATATTGTCATGTTTCAGCCCAAGGCACACTGACACCTTGAAAAGTCTTGTAAAAACTTTCAGCAAGGACCAAGCTGTAAACCTCTCTGCCCTTGTGCACTTCTAAATGCTTCTCTTTAGATGTCAGCCTTGTTTCAGAAAGTGTGAAGGGTTCCAGTGACCTGAAACATAGTCCCTAACTTTTTTTCTAGTCAGACTTCCTACAGTCCAGAAAGAAATGTTAGTGGCTTGCTAGATCAAGACCAAGTTCTCCGAAAAGACACAGGAAAAACCCATGGACACAAAAATCAGCTGAAACTATACAATCTCTCCTTAGAAATGTCAGGAAAGATTATTTTATGATACTGTGACATGAGGACAGGGGATTTAAGATACAAAAGCACAAATCAGCATTAAAAAAATCTGATTTATATATCAAGTTACCTATTTTGTATTCCATTTCACACAACTTGACTGAGCAGAGATCTAAACCATAATACACACCAGAAGAGAGAAACCAGGACCCACTCTGTTTCTGAGGCATCTTGAATTACATCTATTCACGTTTCTCTTCCTCTGTAATTAATAGTTTTTATTCTTAAAAAATCCATTAACTGACATACACACCTAACTTACAGAGGCATAGCTAAAAAATGAAAGCTGAAAGACAGATTTCTCTGGAACTGCAACACATGAAATAATGCAGAATTGCCCTGTGCACATAAAACTAAACACTGATTCATCAAATTTTTTTCAATGCTGAACTGTATTTCTAAGATTTTTATGCTATTCAATCCTCCAGTTTTTATTTTTCTAAACTAAAATTACATATATGTAAACACAAAAGAATATGTTTCTCATTTCTGGCACAGCAAATAAGAAAACTACTACTACCAAAAAAAATTTTGAAAGAAACAGAGCATGGATTTCTAGCATTTGGGCAGTTCATTTGTTTTGATTAATGATGTCCTCAGTACAAGATTTTGTTATTCACATACCTGTTTTTGATGTGGTAATATATTGCAAGAGCTACACTGTAAAGAAAAACACAGAGTTAATATCTTAGGACTGTCAAATTCTTTATGATTTGTTATGTTAACATGCAAATTTAAAACCAAGCACAAGGCATGACAAAAAGCATGCTCAGCAGCCTCTTCTCTTCACTGTTAGATACCAAGAAAACTGCTGGAGACAATTTCAAAATCCAAGTGCCTCATTTTCAGAAGAAATGAAAATACCCATATTCCATACACCAAGTTGCACACACCCTCCATATAATGCCCTGCTCCACTAAAGGCAATGAAAAAACTCTTCCTGACTTCTAAGGTGTAAGGCAAAGCACCACAGACATTGGACATTCTCTTTTATTGTTTGCTCAGGCTGCCAGACTAACATGCAATGTTTTAATCACTGTTGGCTTATGATTTTCTATTTAAATCCATTAACTTTTGGCTCTCTTTCTATGTAGTTACTCACATACCAGACTCAAATACCAGGCTCCTACAGATTTATGGCATCAAGTTACTTATTTTAACTCAGGAAAGACAACTCCCTGAATAACTTACTGCATTATGCATTTCCCATGTTCTCATAACCACATAACAAAGTACCTCTGTTTATATTCTGCACAAAGACAAAAAGTGTCCTTATGCTCACAGAAAGCTAAGATTTTAATTACATCTACAACTAACTGATCTCATTCACATTTGAGCCTGAAAAAAATTAAGAGGTGGCTTCTCATGGTTCTTCTCCAGTTTCCAACTCATGACTCCAGCTTTATCAAAGGACACATGCTTTACTCATGATAGAGTTTTATTGAAGGATAAGGCAGATCCAGCACCACCCCTCCCTACTTGTGCCAGCAGCATAAAACCCAGTTGAAGCTAAAGGGGAAGGAGGAGGGAATTATATTTGCTGACAATTTGTCAGTGATTCAGTATATGATGCTTATGTCTTACACAGATGCAAAATTCCCCTTTTAAAAGAGTCAATTGACAGCTCTGTAATTTTATTCCAGAATTTTTACATGAAAACTGACATACTGCACATTAGGAAAACAACAGGTTGGAGCTACCCCTTTAGTAAAATTTTAAATTATTTCAGGTTTGGGGTTTTTACGAGCTATGTAATGGAAAATATTTTTTTCTTAGTTGAAAGGGAATATAAGTTACTAACTTTGTATGAGCTTTATAGCTTTCCTCTGGCTGCATTAGAAGTTTGTAGGTCATAAATGCTTTTGTGGATGCTTAAAGGACTCTCCTCACTGAACACAAAAAGCACATTTATGAATGAGTGTAATTTGACTGAAAGCTCTCCACAAAATGAATTAGTCCTAAAATTTGATTTTAACTTATGCCCCTAGGAACACACTTTATGAAAGCTGATGTAAGAATCTATGTGCAGAGCTCTGCCTGGTGCCCATATGGTTGCTTTTGTTAAAAAACCCATCAAATTAAGTTTAGAAAATATTTACTATGTAGAAATACCTACCAGAATCTGAAGGTCTTTCAGAGCTGCATTAGATTAACTCAGACCCAGGCTGCCTTCTGCTTTTCACACACTGATTCAGCTAGCACCCAGAGTGCAGGGAAGAAGCTCATGGAGCTTTCCATCAGCCTACCCTGGCCACCCCACTGATGCTGCAGATCTTCAGTACATGAGCTAATATTTTAAACACACCAATGCATTACATGAACCAGAAGAACCACATGAGCTGGCCAAAATACATCCCTCACCAATATACCTGGTGCAATAGTCATTTATTTGCAGAGGCTGCCAGGATGGGGGCAAGAAACAAAGTTGCACTACAATAGCGATAATTCTACCATCTCCCCACATTTAATCTGTTAAATGTGCAGCCAGACAGGAGAGAAGGAGGAAAGACTCCTCCGAGCCTTCATGTGCCAAAGTCCTGTTTCTCACCCCACATAACCTCTCTTCAAACTCTCTGACCCCATGCAGCTTCCAACCCTCCCCATGCAGTCAGCCTGGCCCCAGCCCTGCAGAATTCCTCCTGCTGGGACCCAGCATCAGCCCTTCCAGCCTGACATGCACCTTCTTCTCCCTATAAGCTCTGCCCCTCTCCGTACATCCCAAATCGCTCCCACATGTCACCACCTTGCTCCTCCCCAGCTCATCTTTCTGTCCCCTCTCAGGAGACAGCTCCTGGCCATGATGACACACTGAAAAACCTTCTCATGTGCTGCAGCCAGCTGAACTCATCTCTTCTCTCCATAAGCAGTCTCAGTTCTGACACAGCAAGGGACCCAAAACCCACCCAAAATAATGCATTTATAAAAATCTGAATGGAAAGACTTTAGAGCAGAAGAATATAAGATTCCAAGAGGCAAGCGGAAAAAAAGAAAGTGTCAGTCTAACTGCAAATCCCTTCTCCACTTCCCTCTTCTTTTCTTAAATAGAAAAATTAAGAATATTTTAGTGACCACCAACATTAAAGATTTCTTTGGATGTATTAGTCTGAATGTATTTGTCTCTCCTGTAAGTGCCTCTGTAGTAAAGATTTTGTCTTAAATTCTTGCACTGGAGTACACCAAGGTGTACAAGCAACTCAGAAGACAGCAGCATAAAATGCTTGAACATTTGTTCCCTCATTTCCCTCCCCTTACTGTACAAAATGTAAAGAACACTCTATGAATATCAATTTAATTTCTCTCCAAATGTAAAAAGGCACCAGTGAAACCTGAAATGATCATCTGAGATGTCACCCAAGGCCATGTGTGCAGCATATACAAAGCCCCTCACTGCTGTGTAATAAACTGCCAGTGCCCTTGTACTCAATAAAAAAATGAAACTGAAGGCAAGTCATTTCCATTTCACAAAGTCAGAAAGCAATTTTACCAAATGAGCATTTCCTCATGAAGAGGAAAGAGCTCTTCAATTTCTGATCATTCTGAAAGTCTGAATAAACAAGTACCCAAGAAAGTTTTGAGGGCCAGTCCAAAACAAGTACCCAGTTGAACACTGAAGGATTTCAGCTGCTGGAATTTGAGAGACTTAGTTGTAGTATTGGGAGGTGGATTTTTCATGGACCTAAAATAAGAGCAATACCCTTTGCTCATTCTATTCACTGCCTTGGATTACACACATTTACTACTTCAAAACCTTAAAGCTTGTTTAGCAACGTTTCAGATACACATATGCATAAATACATATCAATATAATGTAGATTCTATGAAAAAAATAATAATTCTACAACCCACCATTTGATGGTATACTTGAGGTTTGGTTGGCTGACTGTGCTGTCATCCAGGAAAATAGTGGAGCAGGAACTGTACTTCCTTCTCAACTGCCCAGGAGGATGCTATGAAAAACATGCAAAAGAACAATGGCAATTATGTAGTAGTGAGGCATTTTTCTAGGAAGATGTAAGAATTTAGAATAAACCAAATTTCTCTGTCTCTCACAAGGACGCACACAGTAATAGGATTGTGTTTTGAAGCAATTCACAAAGTTCAGAAATAATTAACAGTGCAAAAGTCACAACTACCCCTGCCTGTGCCTTGACTCATGCTTTCAAACCCCAATCTTCCCTCCATCCCTCCATTCTCCAAAACCATGCAACACTTCTTGTGCAGAATTACTCAAATACAGACAAAGCAAGAATGAACATGACCTCTGTCTCTGGCCTCAATCCAAGAGGGAAAGAAAAAGTCATGTTAACAATAAAGATTGATTTAGAAACAGACACCAAACCATGCGTAGAGAAAAGAGAATTAAAAAAAACTCAGACAAGGTCTAACAGAATGAAGTAGGGCAAAGCGGTCTTTACAGTAAAACTACTAGAAACTGAGAAAGACAAGAAGCATCGTTAGGAAGAAAATTGATCAAAGGATGTAAAGGAAAGGAGATATTCAAGTGAAAAGAAACATATATCTTAATTGAAACAGCTTTCAATCCTATTTCCACGCTAGTGTAGGAAAACATTGAAAAGCTCAGCCACAGAGTGACATTTGATAATCAGAATGGCTCAGGTTGGAAGGGACCTCAGAGCTCATCTACTCCAACCTCCCCACTGTGGGCAGGGACACCTCTCAGCTAGACTCAGCTGCTAAAGGCTTCACCCAACCTGTCCTCAAACACCCTCAAGGAGGAGTCTGAGAGGACAATGTTGAGAGGGCTTCTCCTTAAGCTGTCCAAGAGCAGCCAGCACTCCAGCAATCTGAAGAGAATGGTTTCATCATATCAGCTAGTAACTCTCTCAGCCATCAGTGCTCTTTGGTTTTATTCTTGCGTATTGTACCTGCACTAGAGAATGGCTCAACCAAGAACCTCTGTCAGCAAAGTTATGACCACTCATATTACATGTTTAACTGGCAACAGAATAGGTTTAAAATTCAGTTGGCACAGCAATATGGAAATTTTAATTTGCCTTACAATGCATGTTATTTCCAGCATCTTGGTGGGGAGACCAATGCCAATACCATCAGTGGAGCCCACAGGCATACACCAGCTCTGAGCTACTGAGCATCTATGCTATGGTCCCCTGAGTCCTACCTCAGTAAATACTCCCCTGCCTAATTTCCAAAACAGATATTATTACAAGTGCCAGCACTCCATCATCTCACTAATGTTTCATTTTCCACAGGCAGCAGACTTCTTAGCAGCATTCATTAGACAGAGAGCAGATAGACTCCTGGTAAACCTACATGCATCTGAGTCATCTTTCTGTTTTTCCCAGCTACAAGTGAAGCAGCAGTCAGTCTTCTGGTAATTGAAATAAATAATATTCTGATCCTGTTACAGTTATAGAAACATTATGTTCAAGTTATTTCAAAGCTCACCAATGAATTCTATTTAGGTACCTCAACCAATAAGAGCATGGCTGAGCTGCTTTTCTTGGAAGTGAAAAAGTTTGCCCAGAAAAGGAAAATCATCCCCTCTCAAATATTCTCCAGAAGTTTGGAAAGGTTCTTTGCAATGCTTTGAAGTTCACAAACCATCTACCTTCCAAGCTATAATACCTAAAGCAAGGCAACAAACAAGAAATTTAGAAGCACTGGAGGCATTAATGCTATCAAATGTGTTATATAGCACTGCTGTATACAGAGAGAATTACTGGGGATTGGTGATTTATAGCTTTTATTCTACCACAGTTTGGTTCAAATTATTGGATTAGTCTGTTGAGTACCTTCCACAGGCATGCTAAAGGCAGAGTAACTTGAAACCAGCTGAAAATGAGACTGTTTAGTGGTTGGAAAAAAAAAGAGAGAGGTGTAGGCATTTCAGCACCATTAAAATAAAAATGAAAGAAAAGAGTACATGGAAAGTTTTAATCCTACATTCTAAGTGTCAACATGTTCTAAAGGTTTAGATAAAATTCAAGATAACCAGACTGGATTCATTCAAGGCAAGCATGAGTGAAAAATAAAACTCTGTAGCAGCACCACTATCAGATTTAAATTTTCTTATGTAAACAGCACTCTAACATTTGATACATGTCAATAATTGCAGCCACACAGCTTATTTCTGCAACTACCACATCACAGAACACTCCACAGTTTTCAGCCCACATCACACTTTGTTAGGTTTAGAACTTCTCACACTCTAGTAAAATATGTAGTTTCTCATGCTTTCCTTTCTGTTCATAATAGCTTGGCAGGAAGGAGTACCTCTCCCAGTCTGGAGAACGGTGCCAAGTGTAAACCTAATATCTGGGTATGTATCCACATTTGTGCCATGTGAATAACTAACTTATCAGTAGATCAACATTCTCAGCTTCAACTCTGACATACAGCTGCAGTCATGCACGATGCCAGGTAACAGATTTTCTGCCTTTCCAAATGACTGACAAACACCCTCAGTTTCATATTCTGCCTTGACTATGCTGGAAGGCACCTAAAGTCTCAAATACGCTTCTCTGAACCTCCATAAAATGCTGCACAGAAATCTTCTCCATCCTTGCAAAGGACAAAAGAGGTTACTGAGCATCCATCCTTCTGTGTCCATTTCAATGGGGTAAGTCCACGCTCAGAATTGTAGAGGAGCTTAGCGCCTTCACGTTTCAAATCTGTCATGGCTGACCACAAAAATATTCCATTAAGACAAGAGGCTCTAAGCTGGAAAAATCAGAATCGCTGAGAAAGAATACAAAGCCTTTGAAGAAATTAGCCAAACCCTCTAACATTAATGGGATCCTTCTCTGGTTCTGTCCTACCATTACAGCTGACATAAGGGAAAGAAAGGACTGGTACGACTCCTTTTGCAAATCCCAATACACAAACATGACAGCAAGCACAGGACACACAGAGCCTTGACAGTCTCTGGTATTATACATACTAACAAATTAAAAGCTTGACTTCAGGTGGGATTCACTTTAGCTGACAGGAGTAATCTTTTTGTGCTCAAGATGAGCTTCACTACATGCCATGCTTCTCAACTTCACCAAGACATCTGACTTCATCTTGTTCCTGAAGGACAAAACAGGGAGTCCATTGCTGGTAAAAACTACTTGGAAAACTGTACTCTGGTTATCCAGGGATCACTTTCAAATTGGAAGGTTGAAGTAAAGGGCATTCCACAGAGGTCTGGTCTACTCAGTGTGGATTAACTCACAGAGGGGTCTCTTATAATACGAAAAATGTTGTATAGGATGTATAGAGTTACCATGCAGACAACATACTCCCACTCTGCTCAGCTGGAATTTTACATCTAGTTTTGACCACTATACCTCCTATATGGACACTATGGATTGATTTCAGAGTCAGGAGGAGAGAGCATCAAGATTTATCAGAGGTTTGAAAAGCCTGATTTAGAAGGAAAAACTGAAAGACTGGAGAGGCTTTCTTCAGCTACAAAGCAGCACAGTGGCCTTAATCATGTTGAAGGGAGTTCTGATTAAGATAACATTGTTCTCTGTGACCACGGTGAATGGGATAAGAAAGAGTAGGCTTACACTGAACTAGGGGAAATTAAGATTAGACATGAAAATTAAAATTAGACAAGAGGATGGCAAAAGAAATCCCCAACCCTTTTTGTAACAGCAGGGATAGCCTGAGTAATTTGAGCAGTGATAGAATGTTCATCACCAAAAGCTGTAAAGAGGCAAAACAGACACATGCCAAGAATAGCCTAGATAGAGGATTCTGCTCTTCAGCAAGAAACCAGACTGAACAACCTCTTGAGATGAGTTCTGGACCAATTCTCCATCATTTCGTGACTTCTTTTGGTGGAGAGGATTTGTAGCTCTTCACTCCAGTAGTGCTCATTTCAGCCAAAGACATTCATTAAGGAATGCCAGTATTATATGTTACATTGAATATGTAAGAGCTGCTTTGAATTTCTCTCTTTACAAGAAAAAGTTGTGTAACAGAAGAAATCGCTTTCTAATTTGCTAAACTTTTATGCATATCACATAAGAAGCTCCAAGAGAGCAAGATTCCATGTACTTCCATTAATGCCAGGTGTTTCCAGCTCTTAAAACACAGCAATTTTCCCTCATGCACAGCTAGTACTAAGGTAGTATCACTGCTTCATTCTCCTCTCAGCTTCATCCTGAAACTTTCCAAACCACAATTTTTTTTTAAGATATTTGAACAAGATTTACTGGAAGTTTACATAAAATACATCTTATCAGAAATAGAATGGCTTCGTTTGCCATCAAAATCATACAAGCTCTGCAGAATTGCTTTTATCTACCTGCTGTGATAGGAATCAACAACAAATTCCTAAGTAATTCACAATGAGAATACACAAAAGGATGAATTTCTCTCAGCTTTCATTTTCACATCACTCGGAAATTAAACCTCAGTTTGTCTGGAATAGGGAAGCATTACTCTTTCTTTTATTAAAACAGTAATTTCAGAATGTTTTCTGGTAGAAGCATCTGACAGACAGGTGCAGACTGCCCAAAACCCACACTCAGAACTGACCAGCCAGCTCTGTCCTGGAAGCTCTTGAGCAACACTAGTGTGGCACTCTGCCCTGCTGCTCAGCAGGGTTTCTTCATTTGGGTTCCCTAATGAAGCTACACAGCTTTGGTACCAGAGCTGGCCTTCAGCCACTCAGCTTCCAGTTTAGCAGGGGAACTTGAGCGTTTTCCAGTGTTCTTTTACACTTCCATCAGAAGATAATTTGTAGCTTCTGCCCTAAATAATGATAGTACTGCCTCTTCTTCCATCCAAGCAGGTGTAAGTTATTGCATGATTTTGAAAGGTACTATTAAGTAGCATTTCCCCCCATGGAAAAATTGAGGCCTGCTTGCATCCATCTGTGGAGCCATGCCCATTAGCTTCCAGGCACCACAGGCTGGCCAAAACGCTAATAGGCAAAACTGGCATGTAAAAGTAGACATGAAGCCAAATTACAGCAACAAGCCAAAATACCAGGTCTGATTCTGACTTGGAAGAAGGAGATTCCTGTTTTGAGGATCTTCTGTTGCTTCAGGATGTGGTTTAGCTCTGACAACCTTTCTCACAGAAGAAACATGATTTTACAGGTCAACAAATTGCCTCCAAGATCAAGCAAGCCATGCAACACAATTCCCTCCATGGCTCTGCAAAGCTCTTGTGTTTCTTTTCATCTTGCATAATTTGATACCAGAGCACAACTATCTACATTTAGTGGCTAAATACGGATGTATTCACCTCAACAAAAGCTACAGGATACTGCACCATTATGTTTGCTTTGCCAATATCTAAAATTAAAAGAAAAAAAAAAAAGATCCAGTCCAACCACTCTTAAGCAATACCCATTGTAACTCATCAGTCTGTGACATGATTCAATCTTGTCCTCAGTTGATTAGTTTCACTGACATTTGATAACCTCCCAAACTGATGCCTTAGACTAGATCTGTACTTGCAAGACTTTTCTCTCAAAGCTTGCCCTTACTCATGTCAACTATAGGAAAGTATGGCAGCATACCACCGAGCCCTTGGAGGCCTCAGCAATCACTGGCCATTTCTGCAGCACACAGGGGCCCCTCCTTACCCACTGATAAAGCACCCAGCCTTACAAACCTGAAAGATTAAATATTTATTTGAACACTAAGAACAGCTCAAAGGCTTGTATTTACATAGCACATAATTGCTAGTGTTGTGCAATTTGACCAGAGGGACTTTACTAGGCTCCCAGCACACCATGTATTGTACAAGCAGCCTTGTAAAAGAACTCTCCTTCATGCTCTCATTCTAGCTTAAAAGTGATCTTCTGTACTTCCCTCCACAAAAGTTCATCACTTTATACAACTTAGTGACTTGCAGTGGATAGGAGAGAGAAAAAGTCTTCACCCTAGAGGACATGAAGTGAAACTGAAAGATATTAGGAAATAAATACCCAAGACACATTTCAAACACTAAGTTTTTTTAAAGAAAACGTGTTCATTCTAACCTACTGGAAGCTTGAAAAAACACCTTAAACAGCATCTGTTAGGAATCAGAGCAGCATAGAGAATCTGCTGGAGAGGTCGGGTGGCCTGTAAAGCCCCCTCTAGACCAGTTTTTTGTGATGTTGCAATGGAGAGGAGCAAAGACCACATTAAGCAATCTCTAGGAGCTTCAGGAGCACTTGAGAAGCCTCTGATCTATCTTCCAGTTTATCTTGTTCTCTTTGAGTAAAGAACATTAATTAAAATATCTTAAAGAATTTGACAGCAGTTACAAACCTTTACAAGAGCCAGCCTCAGGCAGTCCACTTAAAAATATTTCACATTTTATGTTGTGCTTTGCATTTTTCACAGATTAAGCCACTTTTCAGACTATGTTCCCATTTCATTGTGTATCTTATTTACTCTTGAAAGTGTTTAATTACCAGTTACATACCCAGTAGTTTTACATCAGGGAAGCAGAACAGCTTCTTTATCCAATTTGACAAGAAAATTTGGGGGCTAGACATGAGCAAATATCATGCATCATTTAAAGCATGCTGAAAGGATCACAAAAACAGTTTGTGCCACACCAGGTACAGCAAAGAAGCCTTCCATTCTCTTCTAGTCTCCACAGGACTGCTGCTGGGAAGATGTTTGCCCCAGTGTGAATCACTGCAGGGTCACTTATGGGGTTCTGACATGAATCATGCCAAAGAACTTTTAGCTAGGATGCTGAAAACGCATTGATCTATACAGAAATGTTAGGTTTTCTACTTAGAATGATAAAAACAGTATTAGTCTGCTGGGATTTGAATATCTAATTGCTGGGTAGCAGACAGTGGAACTCATATCCAGACCCCTAAACAAGATGATGCTGTTGCTACAAGGCTCATGAAGCACCTCCAGAACAAAAAGAAAACCACTATTTCCCTTTATGTTCTTTCCCTTTTCTTTCCCTTTATCTAACTTAAGAACTAAGCCAATGATCAAAAATATATCCCTTATTTTTATTGGATATCATTGTTCATAAACAGAGATTTAACTCCAAGGGCATACCTTGTCAAAAAGAAAGCACTTGGGCAAGGTAAGCATTTTCATCCTGTCTGAAAGTTAAAATTTCTAGAAAAGCTTGATAAACAAAACAACTTTTCCCTCCCTGTCCTGTTCCTTTCCCCCCCTCTCCCAGAAGTAGCCCCTGCAAACAATAGCTAAAAATTCACTCTTTCTCCATTTGCACCCCCAAAACCCCCATAAAACATCTTCCTGTTTGCTTTCCCTGCACAGGCAGAGATACCAATGCAATCTCTCCTCTCTGAAAAAGGAAATGCCTCAATCTCCATCTGCATCTTGATCTCCCTCAGCAGCTTGACTAAGAAGATTAAATGACAAGACAAGTGCACACTGAAGAGGCATTAAAGCCATAACAAAAAACCAACAACTGCCAGTTCAACGGGAAAGGGAAGTAGAGTCTGCTGCAACTGCTCAGAAATTAAAATAGGCTGGAAGAAACCAAACATACCAGATACACTGTAAGTAAATAAGTTCCAGCACCCACAAGGATGCAAAGGATCCAGCACCATTCCCAACCTGTTGTCTCTCTCTATGGGCTCCAGGGCAATATTGACAGATGACAGCCTCTCCACAACACCCTGGCACCCTCACTTTAATTCCACTGCCCTTCTCTTCCCCACTCCAGGAAAAGAACAGCTGCTGGCTTCTTCCAGCACATCTGCTGACAAGGTGAATATGGTATGTGGCAACTACCAGTTCTTGACAAAGTGCAGCAAATCAAAGCAGAAACCCACTAATGGTATTGGGGGATAAAGGGAAAGCATTCAGCCAATGAAAATATTCTGCAAACAAATGTAAGCAAGAAAGGAAAATACCAAAGAGGTGACCATACATTAAAAGTTCATATTTTTTAAGACTCAACATGAATTATTCTTTTCCATAGGTAACATGGTATTGTTATAAATTACTATTCTCATCTATTACTATAGAGAATAGGCAAGCAGTTAAAAAAGCAAAAGCACAGCTTTGCTTGATAATTCTCTTGCTAGCCAGCCACACTGAGCACCTGGGAAATGTTTAACTCTGCCTGCAAAATAACTAGTATGATACTGCAGAAAGGGATAAAAATATTTTGTTAATCATCTTGTTTATTTATCACAAAAGGAGAATAAGTATAGAAAACTTACAAAAGAAAGAACAAAAAAACAAAGACATTATGGAAAACCCACAGAAGAGTGCTGCATTATGGTGAGGAGTTCTTGTAAAAGGAAAGCAGTGCTCCAAAATTTATGTCCTCTGGCTTGTTTCCTCCAGAGAAGATGTGGGGAACCAGCAGTTCACATCAACAACAAAACAGATGAGTAGCAATATCTTCTGCTAGAAATGCACTTAGTGCACTGAAAAATGGTGGAAAAGAACCAGCTGATCAATAGAGTACAGAATAAATTCACTTATCATGTAAATGCTACCCATCATTTGTCACATACAATCGTTAAGTCTAACTCTTCCCTCATATTTCTTCAAATAAGGCAGTCTAGGAAAATTACAACAGTTCCCTGCAGTCTACAAACCTAAACACGATTGCCAGTTGAAGTCCACAGCAACCACTTCAAAAATGATCACCAGTTTGTATCAGCTTTAGCAGACTGAGTATTTAGGAGTTGCTGGATGAATACTTAAAGATGTGCTGAACAACTCAAGTATCACAAGCCACATTTGAGAATACAACTTATCTTCTGAGTGCTGGCTAATAACTGACTTGTCAGGACACAGAGAAAGCCATGGTAAGGACTTTGGCTTCATAAACTTTTAGGTTTGTAATTCAGAAAAAGTACTTTTTAAGGACAATAAAGTCAGACTTAAGGTAGCAGTAAACCAGACTTCTGAAAGAATTTTACATTGCTGCAACCTTAGCCATTGCTTTGAATGATACTTGAGAAAAAAAAGAGAAGAAGAATAAAAAATTAGAGAGAGAAATGAGGAAGTGGTCTAATGCTTAGAGTATCAGCTCTATAAACCGCTACATTAAGCTCCTAACGAAACTCCTCAGTGGTATGATCACCCTTCTTTCTGCAACAAGTCCAGCACTGCCCCAAAACCTTTTACAGCAAGATTTATGAGAGCTGCTTCCAGCAGCAGCATTTGTGAAAGTCATCTTTGTCCAATCTGCCAGAGGAATCCTCTGGCAGTCTGACTAATGCACACGTGAGCATTTCATCCATGTCACAGAAACACACTTAATACCTTGCTTTGCAGTGTCTAAATATTCTTTTGTTTTTGCACTGAACCCTCCATTTTGATGGTAAAAGGCATGCTGGAAGTTCCTGAGCACACATTGAGTTTACAGGAACTCAGTGCATCAGCTTTACAAGTAATTTCACAAAAACACAACTGCACTGCAAATCACCCTCACATGCACTCTGAACAAATGAAAGGTCTTACAGGGGAATACAGGGTGAGAAGCACTGAAAATATCTGCTCACCAGGTGGGGCCTACCTTATGGCTTTTGTAAGCCTCACAGTATCTCATGACTTCTCAAAATCTTAACTCTTGGGAAACTGAAAAGCTCAGCTTGCTTTCGAAGCCAGGCAGTACTTTCAGAAACACTCAGCACAAACCAGTTCTGCCAACAAATGAAGCAGTCCTGCCTTCTCATCCCACTTTGGCAGCTCATTCCTGCCTTTCCTCACCTCCTTTCTGCAGGTGCAAGCCCTGAAGTGAATCATGTTTAGGAGCAGATCCATTTTAGCTTTTAGCTATACTGAATCTTCCTTCATTCATGCTCCAATCCAGTTTAACTGGAGCTGTACAAACATTTGCCCCAGCAAAAAGATGCAGAGGCTGTAAACCACATTTGTTTCTTCAAGCATCTGGTACCAGCTTAATGAATCACAAAATGACAGTCTGTATTTCCAGATAAAACTTGGAGAATTTCTTCCCATCTTACCTTAAAGGTAAATATCATCTGGGAGACAATTAGTTCTTTCCCTCCTGAATTTTACTTAGGCACGACTCCAGATATTTCAGCACAATGCTTAACAGCACTGGTTCCAGGTACTTCAGTAGTACAAACAATACCAAGTGGGGCAAAGAGGCTGGCAGACTACAAAGGATTTGTTCTTAGCTTCACCAAGAATTAGATCCAAACAGAACTGAACTGAAAACTGCCCAGAACACACAAGCATCTCAATACTCAGCTCTTCATACTCAGCATGTACCACACGTCAATCCACATTTGCATTGCATCAACATTGGTCAGGCACTTCAGAACTTCTGTGTAAATATCAAATGCTGCTGCTCTCTGCCAAAGCAAACTTACACACAAATGTAATTTAAAGTTTTGAGAGGTTTGGCAATCATTTCAAAAATCGTACAGACGTGTGCAGCTCTTTGTCCCAGGTACCAGTTACCTACATAGACTGGTTGTGAGCGTGACACTGTCTTCAAACCAACAGATCCATTCCACTAACTCAATAGCCCAGGTCTATACTTCTGGATCCTGATGCAGAACAGCCACTTGAAGCATCAGCACCCTCTCACCAATAACAGAAATCACGTGTAATAACTTATTTACTGTATAATACAGACAACAAGGAGAAAGCTACATAGCGAGGCATTTTCACTTACGTGGTTTATATAGAGACTCTTGCGTTTTTCTCTCACTGCAAAAACACAAAATATGATAGAAATATTACATGACTATTTTTCCTGATTAAGCTTCTTATACACCATTTATAATAAAATGAACAGGAGGCTACGTGCAACATTAGAATTGCTTTTGCACTAACCAAGTATATTTATATATAACAAACACAGAAGGAACATATATGTGTATGCATAAAAGCATTTGGGCTCACTGGTGTGATGATGGATTAAAGACTCATTCCTTTGGATACTTCACCAGGCATTCATCCTCTTGGGAAAGCTAATATGCAGTAAGCTACAGTCCAAGTTAGCAGTGGATTTGCTGTCTTTCACCACTTCTCTGTGGGGGTACTCCTGAGCCACCAGTGCCTTCGTGCAAGGTACCTTGCTGCAAAGTGGCCTACACTACCTGGCAGGTATGAAAGCACCTAAATAGCTACACTGCAGAGTTAGCAAATTCTCATCATTACTGTGCACTAACTCCCACAGAGCAGCCTTGAAACCATATGCATTACACAACAGCCTTCTATAACGATCAGGTGCAAGCCTGAAACTGTTACTCACGTGGGATATAACAATGAAAATATGTTACTTCGGTGAGCACCAACCAGTCACCACAAGCAAGGGTTGCAAGTCAAAGCCACAACTGGCCAAAATATTCAGAAAATGAACAGCAACAACGTGAGAGAGATGTAGAGACTCTTGTCAGGCAAACGCTTAATACAGCTGATTAAATGTACTCCATTTTTTAAAAGCACTTTCCCAATTAACTCGCCCCATAGAGAGCCTGTGGAGCTCTGTTCCAGTGAAAATACCACAGCATTTAGGATACAAGTCTGCAGGCAACTAACACATAAATCAAACTGCAGGATTAAAATAAGAACAGTTTCATGCTGTAGGTGATTAAATGCACTTTGGTGCACCATGATTTGAAAGCTATGCAACCCAATGCACTCAGCAAAATAAGCATGTTGATAATGGTGGGAAAGCCTCTCCATTCCCTGTTGGATGAGAAGCCATAACTTAGTGATTTTCTTTTTTTCTAACAAGCAAGCAATCTCACATAACCAAGGCTGTATGTGCGAATACTGTGAAGCAATTGTGTTCAATGCAGACATAAAATGAAAATATGAAAAACTTTAAAAATTCCTTACATAATTTTCCTCCCAGGGAGCAGAAAGGAGAATCACACATGACAGATGTTAGCCATGTCACTTAGTACATGCTCAGATCCACAATTATGGACATTGTACAAGAAACAGAATTAAATAGGAACAGCAGGCAAATTCTGGTTATCTAGTAAATAGTTAAACTGCTTGAAATCCTGCTAAAAGACTGCACTATACTTAAGTACCACACACTGCACTTATCACCAGCAAGGGATGTAAGTAACCAAATAGGAAACAACAAAATGTTGGTAGATACTCACTTCTATGAACAGCCAAAGGATTTGTCTAGTATTGCATATTACAATGGACAGGCAGCAAACAATTCTGATAAGCTGCATGTAAACCTAACAGAGTACACAACTGAAAATTAAAAACCTATTAACTGTGTTCAAAACTTCACAGGTTAAGTGTTTAATAGCGTCTTAATCACAGTTTTACCACATACAAAGTTCTTATAGACAAAATCTCATGAAGACAGCCTGAAAATACACTTCAAATTCCATTTTAATAATCTCCTTTTCCCACCTTACTTTTTCTTTTCTGTAGTTTCCCTTGTATCCATTATTCAGTTCCCCACGAAAGCACAGTCATCTATTTACCAAAGCAAGAAGATCACTCATAGCTCATTCCCGGTTGCTATTTCCAGTCTCCAGAATATATTAATGTATTTACACACACACCTCCCTTCTTCCTGCTCAAGCACTGCTCATGCTGTGTGTTCTTCTAAGCACCACACTGACCTCCTTTCTCCTATTTTCTCATATAACAGAAATGCAGTTAGCTTGGATTCTGCAGTGAAGGACTACAAGCAGTCAGTTATGCTTTTGAGCTTCTGGCCTGTCCTGCCAAAGTGCCAAGGCTCAACTCTTTCCAGAAGGTATGCCAATGGGGAATCAGGCAGAGCAGAAATCCACTTGGTCACAACTGCTCTTTTATGTGATCACAGCCCTATCTTTAAACAAGACAATTATTGCACAGAGCAAAAGACCTCTTCTGTCAAGCTAAAATCACTTGGCTTCAGCCAGTTTAAAGATACTTTGCACTGCTCACACAGCACAGACCAGACTACAGAGCTATCATTAACTGTCATGTTGTAGCATAAGCTCCTAACTGCAATTCCAGGCTTTTGGCTTTCAAGCATGAGAATTTGATGAAATGAAGCTGAGCAGATTTAGGGCCAGTTTAAACAATTAAACTTCTACTTTCTTCCTAACGTTTTAAAACATGAAAGTTGGAATGGAACTCTTCCAAGTGGAAAATGAGATGCTGCCAAATTGTCTACATTTTCCTCATTTCAAGGTTAATGACCTGTTCCTACTTTTGCAGGCACCTTTAGCTGCTATTGTTGAACTTTTGCAATAGTAGGAAAACGTGTTCTCCTGAAATAAAAGGGAGTGAGGAAATACATACATACACATACACCTGTGTGTTTATGTATGCATGCATTTTCACTGAGCTACAAAATAAACTTTCTTTGTGCAACTTCTACAGAATCATCTTAATGTTACCCACATAGGATCAAAGACAAATCCTTAAGGATTACATCAACAACATGTCTTGTACTGTGGGAGCTTGGAAATAATTTCTGGTTTATCCAAGTCAGGAGGCTGGTCCTAGTTAACATTAAAGAGTATGTGCGGGTTACTTCTCTTCTATCCACTATATAAATACAGCTTCTAAATCCTCTTTAACTGAAGCCCAATGTTGCACTGATACTACAAAATTCAGCAATGTGTATAGCCTTATGTCAGTTAGAAGGGGTGGACAGCTGTAACCTGCTTAGAGGAAAGACCATCAGCACCACAAAGGCAACTGTTGCCCTCTTACAAAAAAAGGAAGTTACATTATTAGAGTGCTAAGGTTTGGAAACCCTGGCTTAACTACAACCACACACTAAACAATGTATGGCTTTTCAGTCATCTATATCATCCTGCTTTAGAGGCCAAACTTAGTGAACAAGGGAGAATTTGCACTTACAGCAGTTAACAACATGAAAGATGACATTCTTTACTAGCTACCTGGGCAGGGACAGCTACCTGGGCAGGGACAGCTACTCATGTAAGACTCAACACCTAGAAACTTCCCACAAAGAGTTAGAAACATTTAGAAAAGCCACTTTACCTATGAATTGAATTAATATTTATTGTGTCTTCAACTTTTCTGAAGATTCACAGAACTCTCAAATAATTAAGGATGCATTCAGACTACCAACTAAGAGGGACAGGACAGATTCAGATGCTTAGCATAGCATCCAAGCTTCAGGTAACAATTCAGATCACGTAATATCCAGAGATGTCACATTCTGTCTCAACATATTTGGGGTGGTCACAAGCAGCTCTAGCACAGCTCCTCTGCCAGGACAGTATGACAGGATTACCAGTGAGACTGAAAGAGTACAGGGCTAATAGAAAGCCCAATGTGGAACTGCCCAAAGGTAACATCACCAAGTCACTCTAGCCCATAGTGATGGACTTGGCCATTTCCCATTATAGAAGCCTGAAACACATTCAAGTCACAGGCAGATCCTGGGTGAAACCTTGAGTCCTGATGCCACTCAACTCTCCAATACATGTCTTTTAAGTGTCTGCAGGTCTGTCTACAAAAAATATTTTCACTTGCAAGCAACATGAAGATTTGCCAGCCCAACACTATACGAGTAATGGGGAAAAGTAGTTACATGTCCATATTAGATCTTTTCAACACTGCCAGCTCAGCTCTTCCCTTCTACATTGTCTTAAGAAGTCTTGGATGTCCCCTAGACTCCACAGCAGGCTGCCTGCAGACCATAAAAAAACCCTGGTATTTTTCCCTTAACAAGCATTTTATTGCATTTTGGTGTTAGGCAACATCCTTGAATAGTGTGGTAACTTCTACAGCTCACTTGGTTCCACAATGGGCCCTAAGTACAGGTAAAACACTCACTACTGTGAGTTTTCCCACCAGGACTGAATGGTTTTTTTGGCAATACATCAGTAGACAAATGTATGCAGGTTTGGTTTTTTTTTAAACATACAAGCAAAATAGTCTTTGGACTTTTTCCACCATGATCAAGGATGGCTGAACTGATCTTACACTGTTCTTCGTAACATTTCTATATTGTTCCACTAAATTCATTTTCTCATTCCAAAATAAGTTCTTCATATTACTTAAACTAGAATAAAGATTCATAGATCGACTCTAGAATGGGTGCAAACTGTCATTTAAAAAAAAATGCTAACAGTTAATTCCATAATGCAATAAATTAACCACTGTTACTACAAGTCAGAATAATCATCAGGCCTAGTAAACACTTCAGCTGTTGGATTTGGGATTTGTTTTGTCTGTTCTTTCCACAAGCTGTAACAAGAAACACATAGCATCCATATGGGATTATACAGTCTCAAACCACTGTAAGAACACTACAAAATAGACATCAATCTTCATAATACAGTGTACTACGAAAATACTATCATATTCATTTTACAGACTACTAAATCAGATTAGAATGGTAAATCACATCCAAAAGCACCTAATAAGGTATTGACAGAACAAGTGCTGAATTCAGAAGGACGATCTGAAAGGCAAAAGATGTACTTACATAATTATGTAACTCTTCAATCAGGGCCTAAATGTAAATCCTCTTTGTTCAAACATTAGCAGAAGATACACAGTAAGTGAAAACTGCATTTTTATTTTTTTTTTAAGCAATGTGTTTGACAGTGCAGCTTACTATGTAAATCAAATCAGCATTTATAGGCAGCAGAAGGACGGACAAAGAATTGATATTGAAGAGTCAGTATTACAATGTAGGAACTGCTTTGAAAGTCTTGGGAGAAAATAATGTGGTTTGCATTGATTATTCATCTACTTCTAAACCAACATGTCACAGATGTCCACCAGGGAATGAAAAAGCCAGAATAAATGGCTTTTATTCTACTAACTCTATCAAGAGGCTTGCTAAACAGATCGAACTCCAGAGGGATCATTTTGTCTATGAATTAGAAAAAAAGTAAAATTCAAATACATGATTACACAAAATCCATAATGAGTGAGGAAGAGAGAATGTTTCTGTGGGATGGAGTTGTTTTGTTATTGAAATCCAGTACTGAGCTCATTTACAGCATCAGCTATGTCAGAGAGAAGTCTGGACCATCCTCTTAGCTAATGAAAACTGACATTTTCTCAAGAAAATACTCCCCACACATTTCCCAGAAGTGGAGCCTAACATTCAGAGTTTAAAAAACACCCAACAGTTACACAAAAAAAAATTTGGATTTAGGGAAAGTATTTTTAAAATATAATTACATTTAACTCAAATGTGCCCTTCCACTACTGGCCTGACGAAATAATGAACTAAAGACATGACTTCTTTTAACACTAACATGATGCCTATAAAAACCTCTCTTTTTTTTTTTTTTGTAAGAGGAATTATCAATTAAACCCTAATAAAGGATTTAGAGATAACTGTAATAGCAAATACTGTAATAAATTCAGTAACCTACCATCTGTTTGTGATTTACTGAGAAATATCGTACTGGCCCGTGGATGATCTGATGGGTTGAATTCCATGTTCAAATCTGGCAAGACAGAAAGAATAGCACAAAAACATTTAGGATTATCCAATGGCACATACAGATTTTCTCATTCTTTTTAGTAAGACCAAGTTTACATACTTAAGGAGTTATTGGAAAACAAAATCCTTCTTCACACGAGTGGCTCTTTTTGGCATGCAAATCATTTGCATCAACACAGCTTTGGGATTAGGCTTCGGTTCTAAGGGCTGCTTTGGATTAAAACAGATAAAGCATCTTAAAAAGTTTGTACACACAGTCAGGAATTAAATCCATTTACCGTCAGTTTCATCCCACCATGCCCCAAAGCCACTGCTAAGCACAGGAACACAGCTTGTTATATGTAGTTAGAGAAGAATTAAGTATTATAAAACAACTATGCAACCCTCTGTAGATAGATGAGTTTCCAGGATTAGATGTGATTAAAAAAAGTACTTATTGCAGCTGAATGTAAACAAGTCAAGTCTAGGCCAGAGCATTTTACATGGTCAAGATTACAAAAACTTGGAACTTTCCTGCTGCTTCGCAGATGAACATGATCCCTGCTGTCACAGCTTCTTAAAAATCAACCCCCAAACCAGCCCTAAAAGCACTCGCACTAGGTTAAAGATTCAAGCCTATCAGAGCTCATACAAAATTCTACAAACGTTATTTTCCCTATCAAGGTTAAAATCCATCGAATTTACTTGTTCCCAAATTCCACTTCACTACCAATTTGTCAAAACTCTTTCATGCCTGCATCCACTCGAAAGCCTGCTACTAAAAATAGCACATCATTTTTTATCATTTTCCTGCTCTGCCAGTGTGGCTACTTTAACCTTGGTTCTCTTATGCTCTCTTGATCTCTAGATACGCATTCTCTTGCATCTGATGCAGACTACATATGAGCACTGATATGTTTATCTTCTGTGATTATCCCAAGCTTTCTACATTTCTCTCACTCCCCTTTCATCTCTGTGAAAGCTCCGCAGAACTGGACACAAGCCTCATGCCTTAGAAAACCAAAACAAGATCTTTTTACCCAGTGGTCAAGTTCTCCTGTCTACAGCTTCCCCTGTTCCTTCACCATCCTACACTATGTGCTCTTCTCCCTTTCCCTTTTATTTTCTAATTTACTTGGTCTTCCACTTCCCTGCTTTTTCCTCCTAACCACCTCCTTACAAACGTACTTTCTCTTGGCATTTTTCCCCTTTATGCTTTCTAGTTTTCCATTTCAACTCCCTGCATCCTGCAGCCCACGAGATGAGCAACCGGATACACTGCTGCTACAGAGACATCACTTCTGGAATAAAATGATCTTCCTTCTTACAAGGAAGAACCCAGAAACACCATTCCTTAGGTGGAAAGGGGCTTAGAATTATTACCAAAGCCACAGAGGAAAAGAAATCTAGGAATTTCATGGGAAAGTAATTTTGATTCTCCCAGAAACCAAAGTTTTCAGCCAAGTTTGGAGAAGATTCTAGGAATTAGGTTGGACATATGGAAGAAGTTCTTTACAAGGAGAGTGGTAAAATACTGGAACATGTTGCCCAGGGATGTGGTTGAGGCACAAGATCAGACTTGATCTAGTTGGTGGTGTTCCTGATGACTGCAGGGGGGGCTGGACAAGATGACCTTTGAGGGTCACTTTCAACCTAATGTGACCTGTGACTCTGAATGCCATCTTACTACTAGGAGTTCTGACTTGAAGGACTGTTACTTTCAGTGGTCTATTTAGACATAGAGAAGAAAACAAAACAAAAACACAGAAAGCCATCTAATGAGCTAGACAATGCTGGAAAAGGCTGGTTTCCCTTTCAGGATAGTTTTTCCATTAGGCTGAATTCAAGATGCAATTCATGAAGTAAAGAGCATTCAGCATTTTAAAATGGCAAAATGCATTGTCTTTCATCATCATCTTCATCTTCTATTAAACAGCACAATACATCACCAGAAACAAAAAATTGTCTTTTTTTGTTTTAAAACCACTACAAATAATTTTTTAATCCATCATTTAAAGTACAGCGATATAAGTTCAAACAACAAAACAGGACCAGCAACATGAAACTGACCTCAGCTTATAAAACACTCCCCCTAAACAGACAAGCATTCCTTTCCTTCAGGCTTAGAAAATCATCTGCTCAGGAAGCAGTAACAACCCAGTACAGCTTTACAGCCTGCTTGCAGGGCTAAAAAGAAGCTGCTGTATCTTGCAGTCAACTTGCAACTCTTTAAGGCTGCTGTGTTATAAAAGGCTGTCATCCAGAAGCAGTACACCAACAGAGGACTTGAAGTCTTTCTGAAAAAAGAATGACCTACTAAAAATCACTGACCCTCGGATAAACTGTTACTGTTCTGACAGGAGCTGAAAGAAGGCCAACAAAATCCAGTCTCAGCAGCTGAGGAGGTCAGGCCAGGGATTTCTGAAACATCTTGGTAGGTGCAGCTACTCACTGCCAGGCAGTGGCTGTAGCTCCTTCCCACCACTGAACCCCACAAAGCACCATGCATCTTCTCTACACATTTCTTCTCTCCCATCCTGGATATCCTGTACATCAAACACACCCATCTGTCTTTCTCAAACTGCCTGCACAAAAATCAGGAGGAGAACTTGACTGTGGGGAGCAGAAAGCCTGCCAGCACAGGTTACCCTGTACAAGGGTGGTTACCCTGTACAAAGTGCTGCTAAGAGAGGCTGGCTCCCCACCTCCGTCTGAGGAACAGCACAGGTCTCATGGGCTTGAAGGCAGAGAAAGCCCCATTTAGTGTCTCTCTGCAACTTGATCACTCCCAGCTCCTCCAGAAAAAAAGTGTTAAATCAGAGCATCTCACAGACCACCTGCAGACCACATCAGTCCATGCCACCACTGCTGGCACACAGGAACATCAGAATGTATGAAGTTTCACAATATGTAAGGAAAATTTCAGTCTCTGGTTGACCTAAGATGTCTTAATTTGTTGTCCCAATTGCAAACAAATGCCTTTTGGACAACAAATTCTTACCAATTTGTCAATAGAAACTGTTTTACAGAATGAAGAGATGGAATGATACACAAATATCTCACCACCAAAGATGAGGGGCAAGTCCACAGTTACAAATGCATGCAAATATACTTAAGATTGCATTCTTTTCCTTGCTTAGTAGCATGCCAAAATTAACAATTATTTTAAGGAGCATTCTGATTTATCACATTGAAATAAATTCACACTCTCTCCAAGGGGGGAAGATAAAAAAAAAAAAAAAAAAAGAGAGAGTGGATTTTGCATGTACCTTAATTTGGTATGTAACTGTGCTGAAGTTTAAGACAACTATGAGAAGACCACAATGATCTTCACCTTACACACTGCAAGAGATGTCATGTCTAAAGCTGCAGTAGCTGCCTTCAAATATCGTGATAAAAAGAAGAAAAGTGTAAAATACTTCAAGTTTCAGACATAGGCTAAAACCCAGGCAAGATTGTAAATCTCAAAACGAGACTTCAAAAAGCATTACTGAGACTAAAAATACTGAATACAGCCAGTCAGCACTTCTGAAAAGGGTAAGAAGAAATTGCAGATGAGTGTAGAAGAGAGCTGCAAGAATGACTGAAGGACTTCTAATGAGAGTCTGAGTTCAAACTGTTTAGCTGATGAAAAAGGGAGACCAGGAGACGTCTGTACTTCACATATACCTTCACAGGGGGAGAAAAAACAAGTATTAAAAGCTCCCTCTAATCTGGCAGGCAGCATAACAAAAACAGTGGAAAATGAAAGCAGAAAGATTGTAATTATGAACTTGAATGAAAAAAGGGAGGATAATTAAGCACTAAAGGTCTGCACTGAAGGAATATGTACTCAAGTTATTTTCATGCTTTCCCTTTTCTAGAAGATTCCTTCAGACAAACATCTTTAGGCTTTAGTCCAGCACAAGTATTTAGGCTCAATTTAAGAACAACTACATGCAAGTTACTGCCTTATGACTCATATGCAGGTCAGATCAAACGATCCCCATGGGCTTCTAGCCTAAGCTCTATAAAATCTTTAGAAATAGGAATATTTAAATTATTAAACACAGACCCTCAGCAAATCCCAGTAGCACATTTGTATACTTTCTAAAACTGCACCAAACTCTGCTGTAGTACTTCAGAACAAGCTACATTTGCAGACTTGTGGTTAGAATACATCATGCAAGATAAAACCAGGAAAGGACAAGACGAAATTTTAACAAGAATAATTTCTTTAACTCATGAATCTATTGAGAATAGAGAAAGGCACCACAAGAGGATGAAGGATGGGTGCTGCAGCAACTGAATTCTGAGCAACATGTATCAAAGCATCTGACATGACACAAACAGGAAAACCCAACACAGTCACTGCTTTTGTAACAGTGTACGTGGGATGCAGCACAGGCAGCAGGTCTGAAAATGTGTTTATTCTATCAGAAAAATATGTTGTTTCCTTCCTTTTGAACAATGAAACTTCTGTAAATTTGCACTGCTAAAGCTCTGATGCAGATTCAAGAATGGACTACAATCTAAACTGAGTGAAACAGTTGGTCTGACATAATCTGGTGAAATTACTGTCCTTCCTTCCCTTCACCCTGGGACCACAAGCTCTCACTGCCACTGCACGACCACTGCTACCATTAAGGAAAGAGAGAGTGTCACATATTAGTTTAATGACCTATTGTATGCTTCAAAATTAAATCAATCCACATTTATTTGGCCCAGAAGATTTTTGGATTGTATTAGTTATTCAAAGAGACTTCATGCCTATCCAGGGCATGCCACAGAGAAACCTGCAGCTGACCAGGCGCTACATAAATTCCTTAACTTCTTTGCCATCTTTTCTCCCACCCACAACCTGACATTACAGAGCAACTGCCTGGTATGGCCTGGTGGGTGGAAAACAACAAAAACATCACAAAGGTGCTTATCAAGAAATGAGAAGAATGCAAGCAACGAGCCATGTTTAAGCCCTACAGGGTTCTAAGCAGTGTGCTGAAAGGGAAGAGAAAACAATTGCCACAAGAGCAGAAGGAAAGGGAAGCACAATTGACCTGAAGGAAGGGAAAAGCTTTCAGACAGACACGAAGGGCAAAGCTTTCAGTGTGCCCTGATGTGTGTGGGGAACAGCATGGCTGTGTCTCACTTCCCAGCAGGACATAAGATGTTATTTCTCCAGCTGGTAGAAAGACCCAAATTGTTGCTCCAGCACCCAAGTTACCAGCTGATAGAAAAGAGCTGGTGGCATCTGTGGGAAAGAAACAGAAAAAATACTTTCCAGGAGCAGACCAGGAGATGAGTTTCCCCCAGTGCTGAACCTAAGAAAAACTGCTGAAATAAACTTCAAAAGTCTCACTTTTACTCTGGTGGGCTGCTCTCCTCTACTACCAGCAATGACATCTGAATGTAATGACAATATTCCCTTAAACATGACGTTACTATCATTCCCCGAGGAGCTGGTAAGAGTTAAATGGATACCTCAGCTAAGAGAAGCTTCCTCATCTTTCCATAGTCAAATGAAGCAAGAAACCAAAGATAAGACTGATGAGCAAAGAAAGAAGACTGAAGGAAGCACTCTCTCACTATTATTATCCATTTTCTTAGACTTTAAATCACCATAATTTATGCAAAGAAGCCACAACACAACCTTACATTTGGAAAACCATATGACTAAACCTAGTAGTAAAGTTTCCGTTCAAGACTTGTGTAGATTAGCGTCTCCAAAACAAAATAAGACTGCATTTTACAGGCTGGTTTCACTTGGTAATAACAATAGCTGCATCTGCTTTTACAATAAAGCTTCCAAGATATGTGTCCAGGCCTCTGATTATCTTCAAGGCCCCCTCTGGACCTGCTCCAATAGTTTGATATCCTGCTTGCATTGGGGTACTCTGAATTTTGTTGAAGCAAACTTGAACGTTTTCAATACTTCACAGTTCTCTATCTGTACATACACTGAAAGAGGAAAACTGCATCTTGATTCTTAAAACTGTATCAGTGTAGTTAATGAGAGAGAAAGTAAACAGATTTAAGAATATGTCACTAGACAAACAAATATTGCCCAGTGGGAACTCTAAAGTGAAGCTGAACCACAAGTCTGTACAATTCAAACTGTAATTTTAGAAAAAAATTCCTTGGATATTAGATGAAACCTCTTCACTGGAAGGATTCTCAAAAACTGCAACAGGCTCCTCAGGGTGGTGGTTGAATCCTCATCCCTGAAGGTGTTTAAAGGACTGAGAGATGTGGTGTTGTGGGACGTGGTTTAAGCACCGACTTGGTAGAGCTGGGTAACAGTTGAACTCAATGACCTTGAAGGGCTTTGCCTACCAAACCAATTCCATGGTTCTATGATTCTGTCCCAGATCTGATACTAGAAGTTTCAGCTCCTGCCACTCAAACACGACACAATCACAGCATGAAGCTTTATCAGCATCAGACCATAAGATTTATCTGTACCTTTTCATGGTACTTCATGGCTGGTGTAAGCAGCAGCTGACCTACCCCAAAGGAGAGTGTCTCTCAGCTGTGTTACTGCCTGCAGTATTCTTGGAAGAATGAATGTTACTGATGATGTTCCAGTATGCTTCAACAGAGATTATGAAAAGAAGGTTGGAAATTGGAAGGCTTTCAAGAGGCAGTTGGCTGGAGGGGTGAACTCCTTCAGGTTTGGCTAGGTCTCTGGAAAAACTTGGATGTGATCTTTGCTACCCTGGAGCTATGGTATTCTCTGTGTACCATTCCAAGCAAACAACAGGCATGACATTTCTCAGCAAGTTCTAATTACATGGTGACTCTGTTCCAGGCTCTGCTCTGCTCTTGGACTTCGAGGGAGACACAGAGATAGTTCATCAATATAAGGAGCCCTCTGTGGCAAATAATGCTTGTTTCTGTAGTTTAGTTCTGACCAGTCAGCCAAGTTGCAACACAGAGCAGTTCTCATGGACACAGCTGTATTTATTTTCTCTTCTAGAAGGAAAATGACATATATAACTTTGCAGAGAACAAGACTGAGCAAGGTTCATATCCAGGGGTTTTATTTTTGTATCATTTTTCAGGCTTAGCATTGCTTTCACAGTAATCTCTCCTCGGTAACCAGAGGAGAGCATCTCCTCTCAAGAGGAGATCTCAACATCTCAAGAGCAAGTGAAATCATCTCACATTATGTGATGTGTAAGTCTCTTCCGTAATATCTCCTTACATTTAGAACAGAAAATATATCAATTAATAAATCTTTTCCATCTCAAATTCATCTCATGAATGTCTTTCATATATTCTAATACTGCATTTATTAGTTTTTGCTTTAACTGTAACTAAAACAAAGCTTAGTAGTCCTATTGATAAATAAGACAGCAGAAAACCAAAACAAATATGAGTCTCCCTTCCCTGCTCAGAAAAGTAGAGGAAAATATAATTTCTCCACATTCAATGAAGACTTCAGTATGGATTTAGAGACCACCAGTTCTGTGTTATTGTTAATTCAGGAGCATCCCCACCCTTAAACAGAATTATCCACTGCAAAAAGTGCTTAACACAAAATATATGGCTGTGCATGCATCTATTTACATCATACTGAAGTACTGCTTCCCTGGCTCTCGAGTATAACATAAAGCATGATTCTGCACTACAGTACTGTAAAACACTTGAAGTATAAATAAAACACAACAAGGGAATGTAGAACACTGTCCACTCTAAAAGCCACTTTCTTATGTCAAAGTATCTTGACATGAAGGATATCACTTTTCCTTCACATATGTGAATGGAAATCTAAGACCAGCAAAGAGAAGCAACTTCTCAAATCTGGTATCTTTAAGATTTTTCATTTTCCTGTTCAAATCAGTAAGTGATGACAAGCACGTGTGTGAGCCTGCCTCCCTTCCTTCCTGCCAGCATGCTCAGGACATGCTACAGCACAAGGGGACACTGTTGAATATTCAGTTGAAAGTTGTCCGCCCATAAACCATCCTGCCAATGTTTTAAAGAGAATTACATTCTTTTTTTATGAAGCCTTCAACAGAATCTAGACCAAGACTCTCACCTGAAACCAAAACTTGTTCATGTGCAGGACATGCAGGGATATGAAGCAGGCATGGATACAGACAAACTGACTCCAGAGGGACAACATTCCCCATCACGTTACTGGTTTTCACAGATACAAATTATTTCTAAAACACCATTTTCATTATACTGAAAGTATAACCAGACTTTCAGAACAAAAAGAAAAAAAACTATATTGGGATAGAAAGTGGAGCCCTGCAAGTCCAACACACCAAGAGCTCACAATGCTTCTGAATCCTTGGCACTGAGTAGGAAATGGTTTTAAGCCCAGCAGATTGAGGGAACCAGAACAGGGTTCAGCAGACACAGCAGCCTCCCTCAGAGGTCTCAGGTATGCAACCAACCACCTGCCTCAGCCCATCCAGATGAACACAGGGAAACAAAGCTGAAGCCAAGCAAAGATGTTCTAAAGATTCTCACCTAAAAGGCAAGGAAATGCACAGAGCATTTCAATTCTGCCCTTGGAATGCAAAGGTGGGGCAAGGCCTGTCACCATTTTTCCAGAAGCATAGTCTGCTCTGAATATTCTAAGAAATACCTATAACATGATGAGGGCATTATTCCCACAAGCCTTTTTTTATCCCCAGTCATCATTTGTGATCTTGGTTGCCTTCAATGCAAGATGGAGGGAAGAACTCTAGTGCACATTTTAAAAAGAGCATCATGCTTTGCACTTCAGCACTTTGCTGTGCACCTCCCATCATTGTTCGTTTTCTCGTGGCCAACCTTTCCATTTTGTCACTAAACACCACTTTTTGGCACTGGAGAACACAGTACTCAAGTTTCCAGGTTCCACCTTCTCTCTTAATAACCCTTCTCCATTCAATGCCACAGAGCCAGCTGATGCACTCCAGATGTGATCACATCAGAAGCTGGTGTCTCTCCATTCCAAGTGCATTGCTGTGTAAGGTGGGAGAATGTCACCATCTGGACAGTGTCACCACCTGTTTCCAGTGGATTTTATTAACACTGTAAATACTGCCTGCTTTTGTTAATGTCAATCATGCCCTAATTAGGATGCTTGTAGCAACAAAAGGAACAAAGCCACTGTCCTATTACCCTTAAACTGATATTCCTGCATTCCTCTAATGCCCCAGTGATACTGAGCACCACCAATGTTTTTTCCCTAACACATTTTTATTTAACACATACACCACTTGAAAATTAATTTACTTTGCCTCCAAAGCTAGAGAAAACACAAACAGCTGTGAAAGACTTAAAAAAAAAAAAAGTTTTTTTAATACTTTTCTTTCCATAAATATATCAGAAGAAACAATACACCGTGATTTATTTACCACTCATTATGATAATCATTCCGCATGATGCATAGAAACTCTTTTACAGATACAAACAGTACCATTGCAGACCTAAACAAGTGATACCAGCTGTTGTCACACCGAAGTATTTTCCTTGTCATTTCCAAACATGCTCTCCACCAAAAGAGGCATCAAACCATCACATAAAGCTGGCCATGATCCCAGCCACCCTTGCCACAAATTTCACCCAGAGGTTAGCAGCTGGCAGAGAATTATTTATCACTGAGTCATAGCAGCGGTCAGCAGAAGTGCTGGGTTAACCTACTGCAAAGTGAAGCAATTGTACTTGAGGACACAGATCAATACAAAGTCAGCAGCATAATCATCATTTCACTGCTGAGCTGACCTTATGAACTTGAATCTCAGACTGAAGATCTGCAGCTTTGCACCCAGAGGCACGTGTTTCACTGCCCCTCAAAACATGCATACTGCTATCACACACAAACAGAACGACCTCAAGGATGCGTTGTGTTATGTTCTGCAAATCAGGGCACAGGAGCTTGAGCTGTAGCTGAACTCTTCATCTGGAAAAAAGTAACTTTGTGCTAATGACTCAAGTTCCAAGAAGCACTCTCTCTATCCCGGCAGAGCAGGAGGAGCTTCCCTTCCTCGTTCCTTTACAGAAACAACTTGAAAAAATACCAGTGAAAACAGCATCCTTTGAGGATCTTTTCTTTATCCTTTTGATTCTCTACAGAGTTGTGTGACCTAAAGCTCAAGTATTTATCAAACAGCTAATAGGTAATATATGAATGCAAACAGGGAATAAAACCCCACCACTCTATCCTGGTTTGTCAGAAAATTTAGTGCAAGTGTATTGTAAAACACTTCTAAGGGTACATCTACAACTTCAAGGGCAGCAGCTCTTTTTTAATATGCAAAAATATAATTTGCAGTCTCTTCTGAGGAACATCACAGAATACTTGGTAAACTACAATAATGGGCTTTCAACTTTTCCCCTGCAGATTTGTATTCACATGGCAACCAAATTGCCATGCTACCAAGATACAGCATTAAAATCAGCACTGCATGCAGATTGCCATCTAAAACTGAAAAGCAAGGGGCATTAAATGAAAAACCTCTCTCATCACTGAAACTCTACAATTGTGCATGCATGCAAAAGACCCATCAAGCAATACAGCTAAAGCATGTGTGTGTACACACACACACTTCAACGACCACTTCCATTACTCTCACCTGACATCCTCCATACAAAAATCCTTCATTTCACCAACAAACCTGTCCGGATTCCTACAACCTCTCTTTCAATCCACCATCTCACGTATTATTTGGACCAGTTCATTATTGGTGGATGAGGCAGGAGTTCTGTTGAAAAACAGAATATGGTCATCTATGGCCATCAATCTAAAAAAATTGGAAAAGGCAGAGTGGACACATTAAGACTTCCCTTATCTTTCCTGATACATTTCCTGACAAAGGTATCAGGGAATTAATAAAAAATACATATATATATAAAAAAAGCACTATACTAGGCCAGTCATAGTTTGCTATGGTCTGCCTCTAATCATTCACACTGACACTATATGCTGCTTATTTATTAAGCAATAGCTTACTTCCCTATTATTGGAATTGTTCCATGTACCAAGGCTACTGGAAAGATTCATGCAAATGTCAGACCATATGTAATGTAACATTTCTGGACAAACACTTCACATTATTGCCTGGCAGGGAAATGCTAATTTAACTCACCACATTCATGTCCTTTGAGCTTTTTTGGCCTTATATAGCTCAATGCTTTCAAATGTTCACTGCCAAATTCAAGCCTGTGCTCAACCTGTCACGCAGATGCACACTGAAAGCAGCAATGGTGAACTGCTAGCACAGAACAGTTAAAATCACCTCATGTCAGTCCACAAAACTGCTTTCAGAGGTGCTATGACAAAGGAGAATCAGAAAAACAACATATCGAACCAGAAAAGATAACACCTAATGCAGCACACTGAGCAGAATGATTTCATCAAGTCTCCTCCAAGACAATCTACTGAGGGAATCTACTGACAGGGAAGAACAACCACATCATTAGCAATTTGTACTCCTGTCAGGAATGCATTTAGTCACACCGTAGATTAAGTGTTTAAGAATTGCTAAGCAGACATGAAATTTTCCCATCTGAAGGCTTACGTCTAATCTGCCAATATAAAAAATTAAATACAGTGAGTCACTTCACTCAGGACAGCAGTTCCTCACCTCAAATCTCACCAGAGGCTTTTTCATTAAAACACAACAGACAGTTGACATCACAGGCGAGGTTTTGCTGGCAAGTGCTGTATGTAAAGAAACAGATATCCAATCTGACTATGCCCTTTAGAAGTGAAAAAATGCCCAACAATTCCATGCATTCAAGAATTACCACATAAAATTAACATGTGGTATTTACCCAAAGGTCCTACTCTTCTAAAGAACCTATTTTGAACAAGTGTTCTGATCTTTAAAGTACCTGGATACAAAGAGGGAGAGGTGAGCAGGTTGTTGATATGGGACACTGTGTCTCTTGGAATTTTTCAGGTTCCTTAAAGGAATAACAAACATTGACATAAGGAATATCTGGTAGATAGAATCCACCAGTGTTTACAAAATGCTTTAAACAAGGTGACCTGCTTCTGAACCTAAGCATTCTGTGTTCAGATAATCTCTGCTCAGAAAAGCCAGGTACAAATTGCTTAAAAGACAGGAAATGAAGCACAGGATGAAATGGTCACTTTTCAGCAACCATTCTCTGTTGTTTTTCAACGTATTCAAAACCATGAAGCAGATTTAGTGAGATGGCAAAGTCTGAAGACGACAGGACACAAGACATATACAAGCATCAGCTACAAAGAATGCCTTAGTTACTGCTCAACCAAATGACAGATGTAGTTAAACACAAAACAGTGGGGCACATGGGAAAAAAAAATCTAAATTCATGTTCAAATCGATGAGCTTCAAATATTCCTACTCAGGAAATAAGTCATAGGAATTGGGAACAAATGCAACTGTCAGATTCAAAGCACACAAGAGGAGGCTCTTCAGCCAACATTAACACTGTGGAACTACTTCCCACATGACACTGAAGTTCCTGCAGTTTCAAAAGGTTCAAAAGGGATTAGCCAGGTCCCTGGAAGACAAACTTACTATGAATTGTGAAGTACATAGTAACTGCTCAGAAAGTTCCCGGGGTGCAGTTTTAGGGCTACTAGGTACTTGCATTGGCTCCTGCAGGACTCACAGAGGGCCAGGCAGCTCTCTGAACACTGCTCACATAACATCCTGTTACACTGCAATCTGATAAACTAGCAAAACAAACAGCTTAAATTAAACCACATATAGGCCCTTTGTCTTTGAGATCTACTAAACCATCTGAATTGACTAAACTCAAAACAGAGAATTTACTAGACCAGCATGTACTTTTTAAACAAGGACAAAAGCTGTCACTGCCTAGCAGTTTAACATTAACTTTTCTCCACTGCTGTAGTTTTGTCAACTTTCCAGCATCAAATTTATTGCAGCACATGGACTTTCATCCTCAGAGAGCCCCAACCAGACATATATTTGCCTTTCTGGTAGCTGTTGTTCTGGAAAGCAGTGGGAAAAGGAGGTGCTGCATGTCTTGTGCTTCGACCACGGGAACCAAAATACAGATGAATCAGAAGTGAAACAAGTTCAAACCAAATTTTCAGGAAGAGCCTAATCATTCATCTGCCACAGATCATGCTACTGCTCCAGTTAACTCTCAGGTCAGTGGATTGCCATGTTGCAGTTTGTCTGGTTGGAATCACGCTCATGTGCCATCAAACACTATATACATGGCAATCCACTGCAAATTGCCTAAGGATCTGGACCAGTCCAGGAAGAACTGGTAATTAACCTTCTTTTCACTCTTGGTATGAGATACAATGTTTCCTCATGATTTGAAGACCCAGCTGACCTCTGACCACCTGCAAAAAGACAGCAGAGTTGTCTTTTTCTGCCTGCCCCTCATCTGCATCCTAATAGCACAGAAAAATGACTTTACTGACCAGTTTCACCTACTGCCTGGGTTCAGTCTGGATCCAGTCTGTACTTCATCCTCACGACCCCCCAGAAAAATTCCCTGCTACTTTTTCTGTCATAATGCAAAAATTGGCAGTTCACACCCTCCTTTTATATAAGGAGAATTAATTTCACACTGTTTCTGCTGTTTGTACTTTGTCCTAGCGACATGAAACACACACAGGATTTGATTATATAATCTCCAGATATGTGGGAGGGATTTGGAGGCTTGCCTGAAAATCTGCCACTTATGCATGCATTCAAAAGCTTGACATCCATGTAGCTGAGAACACAATTGAGCTCCTTCTCTGTATCATCACAATTGTTACCAGTACAACAAAAGCCACACAGGCAAGTGAGTAAACAAAGAAATTAAAACCACACAGGACATCCACTCAGTAACTTGAGTTTGGTCCTGCCGTAAATGAGAAGAGCTCCAAAGAAGTTAAGGGATTTACATCAATTTATGCTAGCCAGTAACTTCAGTGGTTTCAGCCCAAATACCAGCAGATCCATCACCATAAAACACAGCCACCAAACTGACATTGACGTCATGGCTGTTGGCAGCTTTTACTGAGAATCTGTGGCCTGGCTGAACCTTAGCCTTTCTCAGTAAACACTCAGACACTTCAACACACCAGTTGTTCCAGTGACAGCAGTGCTAGACAGGTCTTCCTGACCCCTTTACCTATCACTCTTCAGTGTGCCTTGGTCTTGAAGCAAGTAGAAGTCTCCCAGGTATCAATGAACTCAGGCTGCTTTCATTTAACAGCAACAGGCTAAGGTTTTCAAAAACACCACAGAAAAAAAAGTTTTTAAATTTATTTTTGCAATGTTAAGGAAAGTTCCAATTATTCCATTTGAAGACTCACAGAACTGAAGTATAGAAAAGAGACAAGGTTCAACTCAACATATTTTTGCAGCACAAATGCTAGCAAGGTGAATCTAGCTGAAAAGTATCAGCCTTTGAAAGATCATTAGCATCATCTTTTCCACTTTTACAACCTTTAAAACTCGATGCTATCTCCAATCTGTCTGACTTCAAAAGCAAAAAAAGATTTTACCTCAATATGATTATACCTGCAGAGTGAAAATCACTTTGAGTGGTTTTAATTTTGACTTTTACCTTACATTTCTACTTTAACACAGAGGAAACTCCCACAACTGGACACCAGTTCACTCCCATATAAATCAAGTGGAAAACAGCTAATCTATTTCTGAAGTCTTTTTAAGATCCTACATCACTTCTCACCAAGATCAAGAGATCATAGAATAGGTTGGGTTGGAAGGGACCTCAAGACCATCCAACCTCCAACCTCCCCACCACGGGCAGGGATATCTCTCAACTAGACTCAGCTGCTCAAGGCCTCATCCAACCTGCCCAGTGGATGATCTGGAAAGCTGGTATGGATGGAGACCTGGGACACTATCAAGTTTAAGCTCCTGGAAGTTAGCAAAGATCAGAGTCTGCAACAGTTGAGACGTAAAGCTCTATTTTGCGAAAGGGTAATAATAAGCTCAAAACCAGGAAATCTGTCAGACCTGCCAAGAAAGAAACAATACCATGGCCTCCTGAGAGACAGAAAGCATAGCAGATGTCCCAGCACTGCTGAAATTCTGAGGCTGGGAGGAGTGTTCCTGTATTGGTGGCAGCACCCCAGATCTGACCCCTCAGATCAGCTCTGGAAAAGACAGGACACTACACATCAAAATTCCTGCATTTCTGCCATTGGGTGAATCCCACAATACCTGAGTAATTCCCCACTTTCTATTTTGCAGACACTTTGCAAAGAGCAAGCATGCAAAGAGCTATTCCAACAGTATAAGTAATGATGCAGGCGGTCTGCTGCCAGGTGTGTTAAACTTGTGAGACCAGAAGACAGCAGATTTTCAGGGAATGGTTTTCTAACACAGTACCTTTTTATTCTGATAAACCACACGCTATTTTTAAAAAATTCTGTTCTGAGTTTGTCACATTACTGTCAGAAGAATCATAGTTTTACTAAAAGAGGGCATCCTTTCCAAGCCACCACTTTTTTCACTTCTGACTCCAAAGTAATCTTAACAAACACTCTAACAAAGAGAAGAGAAGCTGGTTACTCACAACAGCTAGAAGGTTCTGCTGAAAGCTTTGGTTTTTTTTTTTTTCCCAAGCAAAATTTTTTTTTTTTTTTAACTGTCATAAGAAAACCTTTCTCTATGCTCTCCCTCCCACTTCTGATCACTCGGAAAATTTCATATCCATTCCATAACAAATGAGTATGATTCCAAATGTCATGCAGTAACACATACAATCAAGTGGAAAAACACTCCTTTCAATCCACCACAGAAAGCAGTAAGCAATAGGGACAAAAATGAATTAATAGAACAGAAGCTCACGAAATATTTCTATTTACCTCCCTTTCTTTTACAAAGATCAATTTTTCTTATAGGATTTCTCCAAGGTAAAAAAGCCCCAACAAAACAAAACACAAAAAAAACCCACACTACCAACAGCCTTTTTAAAGCCAGCTTCATATTTCCTGGAGTGAATAAAAAAGTTAAGTTTTTGCCAGCTATGTATAACCTCTGTAGCATTATAAATGCCAGCATTTACAAAGAGATGATTGATTGCATATTAATTTTCCTTAAGATGCATGCTTTTCTGTCAAGCAAAACTCTCAACAGAAGTTTTACAAAATGACAGATGAACAGATCAGCAAATGAAGTGCAGAAGCATGAAGACAATTCATGTAAATGACACTTGACAGTAATCCAGGTTGCACTGGTCTCCACTGTACTCACAGATTCTAACCCCCACTGCCCATTTTCTCACTTCATTTCCGATTTTTCTCATTTCAGCCCTGGCAGCTCTAAGCCTCCATTATCTTCTATTCATAAAGAGAAGAAATCAACAGCAAAGGATTGGTCACTGACCACAGAACTGATTCTACCACCATCAGTTATCACAGGCCTTCATTATTCATAGCCAGATGAAGGTTCATACAGGTTATTGCTGAAGGCCCTTGATTAAGTATCATTTAGAAGAGGAATCTGTTGGGCCTTCTATATTTGATTTTTACTCAGGCCAAAAGCAGAGCCTTTGGAACACCTTCTTTCTACTTCATCCCACCACCTCCTGCAAATATTTACATTTTCAATGCCACTGATGCATTCTGGTGTCTACACAGCTGCTATCCTCCATAGCAGTGTCTGCTCTGCTCTCCTGAGAAGATTATTAGTCTCTTTATTAAGACACTTGAACACTCACATTATATTAGGAAGTAGAAATACTGTCACACTGTTAGAAAAATTAACTCTTCTGCTCTTGGTGGTGTAGAACTGAGCATTACGACATGTTTTGGATACGTTACCCTTCGAATGGGGCTCCGTTTTGACTTGGTCTTCAGTAAACCAAACAAAAGATTCAAAAATTATGAGCTTATCCAAATCATCAAAAGTTACCCCTTCTGCATCTGACACAATTTCCTCATCTCCAAGAACAACTAAATTTGTCTAATTAGGAGCAGCTGGTGATCATCCATCACTTGCTACCCTGTTGCTTCATCCAAACAGTTACTTTACCATTCTCCCCCCTCACGCATGTCCCATTCCATCCAAGCATGGGCTCTAGTAATCCTTTCACAATAGTTTCCAACACTGCCAGGCTTTGAATGTGTTTTTTTTTTTTATTATTATATCTTACCAGCTAATAAAACATTTGGAGAATGTTTCTCTAAACACTGTCTAGACCACAATGGGTGAGAAAATGAGCCAGAAGATTCCACACTCTGCATTGAAAAGTGGAATATGTGCACTTTACAAGTCCCCATGCCTCAACTTCAGACATAACTGTACAGGGGAAAAACAAACCAGTAAACACTTACAGGTTGGTAGAAAAAAAATATTTTCAAGATGGTCAGAAGGTGCTATACAGCAGATATATGACTGTATTTGGAAGAAATTCCCTGCACATTACACTAGCAGATACACCTTGGAGGTTTCTCTAAGAATTTCTACTCAGCTGCTGTGTTGAAGCACTCATGGCTCTGCAAAAGGGCTGTTTGCAAGACAAGAGGCTCTAGGACTGGCACTCACAAAGACCTCCTGCAGAAAAAGGTTCGTGATCCTGCTACACATTCAAGTTGAGATGCAAAGGAGACTAGAAAGAAGAATAAGAGAAAATGGAAAAGTCTAAATGAAACTGTGCTGCCCATTGCTAGGCTAGAAATGCAGCTGCTGGTACAGCTCTAAAGCCAGGGACTGGTGTTGGTGAGAATTTCATACTTCCATTTCCAAATGTCTGTGAAGAGTGTTACCCTAAAATCTCCTCTGACTGCTGCAAAACTGCTCCAAAAATCAAGTTTCTATTAATAAAAATATGAAAATATAAAGCTTGCCACTTAGAATGTCATTTCTCTACTGCAAGTTTGAAATTTATCATGCATTGCACCCTGGTAATTTGAATTTGCACCAAATGAACCAATACTCTGTGACCATCCTGTCATACCACAACTCTGGCTAGAGAATAAGCTTTTGTTATTAATCTACAATGATCAATGGCCTGAATGACTATGTCAGTGGACTGGCAAATACTTCTGGTTATTTTTACAAAATCTTACGTAGTGGCTTTATCATTTCATGGAAGAGATGTCACCAAATCCTTAGTGAAAGCAAACAGGAATGTCTGCCTCTCACTTGCTAATTTTGATACCTGTTTTCATTTCTTTCCAAACTGTTTTAGACATTTTAGGTTTTGGTGAAAGATGTTCCTTACTTTTTGGGGTTCAGGCTTTTTTCTTCTTTCTTTCTTTCTTTTTTGTGATGGAACTATCATCAGATCTTGCAGTTAGCTCAGGAAGATATTTTCTGTGACAGATGACAATCTTCCTGTTCAATGTTCTTTTTTTGATCTAGCTTGAATTACCACAAGTCCAGTAACTCTGAGTGTATTGTTAAAAAGAAAATAAACAACCAAGAAAGCATGGAGAGGGATTTCTCCATTCCATTTGTCACAAGGAACAGGCAAAGAGAGCTCAAGGAGAAAATTATGACACGTGCCTGCAACAGACAGAAATAGCAGAAGGGACAAAATCAACAAGGAGCAGAAACTAACTGGAACGTGTGAAAGAAAAGGAAAAAAAAGAGGTTCAGTTGTACCTCTCATAAAGCATTTCTCCAGTAACTGATTTTTAGCATCATTCTGATAGCTGGCAATAGGCTACAGTGCAAATGAAAAAACATTACCCATTCTCCTGATGCAATTAAAAGCTTTTCTCTTGGCACACTCTCTACTAGGTTGAACAGCAACATAAAGACAAAAAGATTCCCTAAGGGATAGAGCATTGGACTAGTCCTGAGTCATCCTCTCAGTTCTACCATTTAAAGAGTGCCATCCATCTTTTCAGAGCAATGAAAAATAAAACCTTTTCTTTTTTTCCATGAAGACCGAGAAAATCTTGCATCTCGCAACTCTGCTTCTAAGACAATATAACCTTAGATTCTAGAATGCAAATTCAAAGAAACCAGTATCTGACCAACTCTCACTTCCCTCCTCCCATTTTAGACAGTGGAAGACAGCAGATGGGGACCCCAGAAAAACTACTAGAGGACCAAGACAGGAGAATTTACAGTTAAATTAGCAATTAGGATAGTCACTCAGGAAAGGGGTAAACCTGGATGTCCATCAACATTTCCTCCCTTCCTTCTCTATTTACTTTCTTCCTTGACCTTTTTTATACTATATGGTGACAGAAAGATGGTAGCAAAGCTGAAGTAACCTAATTATTTTCAATATTAAAAGAAGTACAAACGTTAAAGATGCTAATAAAGAAATAAGGTATGACTAAAATGAGAAGAAAAATACTACAAATTACCATTCTATCAGACAAAGTAGTTTTGACGTAACACCAAAACCCACAACATAATTTCACTTTCCTGCAGTGGGGTGACTTGAACAAAAAGAGAGCAACAACAACAAAAAAAGCCCTTCTGCCATGGGGGAAAGAAATTTACACTAAATAACAAATCTCAGCCCAGTCATTCCAAGTTTATACAAATTTGATTGATTAACTGGAAGATGAAAAGACTAAAAGTACATCAGGGAAAACAATTACAAACCAGATTTCAGAAAAATAGCACATCAGGCATTCAGAAAGATACTGTCTTACTTACCACAGTCATCCAATCTCAGGTTTGAAGGTATATAAATAGAAACTTTTCACTGAGAGCTTTATTATATTTGGTTTTGAAATAGCAGGAAGTCTGACACTTCTGACAATGAAGGACTTCACATGAATGTGCTGTTCATGAATAATTAATAAAAAGTCAGTCAGCTGATTTTGCTGCTTTAAAAGTAGCTTGGTTCTTTTGTTTCATTTAGTTGCTACCCTTCTACTTGAAACTCTAAGGCAGGCAGCAACACTTCTTCCCCCATGCCAAACCAGGAAAATACTCCTTAAATACATAGGCTGCAACAACTTCCTAGAAGAAAGAAACTTGGGTGTATTGATTGAGGAGAAGCTCACCATGAGCCGGCAGTGTGCTCATGCTGCCCAGAAAGCAAATCATGTCCTGGGCTGCAGCAAGAGGAGTGTGGCCAGCAGGGCAAGGGAGAGGACTCTGCCCCTTAACTATGCTCTGCTGAGACCCCACCTCCAATACTGCATCCAGTTCTGGTGTCCCCAGCATAAGAACGACAGAGCTGTTGGAGCGAGTCCAGAGGAGGCCACAAAGATGATCCAAGGGCTGGAGCACCTCTGCTATGAAGACAGGCTGAGGGAGCTGGGGTTGTTCAGTCTGGAGAAGACTCTGGGGGGGACCTTAGAGCTGCCTTCCAGTAAATGAAGGAATCCTACAGGAAGGCTGCAGAGGGACTTCTCATAAGAGTGTTTATGAATAGGATAAGGGGGAATGGTTTTAAGATGAAGAGAGCAGGATTAGACTGGATCTGAGAAAGAAGTTCTTCAGTAGGAGGGTGGTGAGACTCTGGAATAGGTTGCCCAGGGAAGTTGTGGATGCCTCCTCCCTGGGGGTGTTGAAGCCCAGACTGCATGATGCCTTGAGCAGTTGAGTCTACTTGAGAGGTGTCCCTGCCCACAGTGGGGAGGTTGGAATAGATGACCTCTGAGGTCCCTTCCAATCTAAGCCATTCTATGACCACACAGATACACAGTATGTCACTATCACTCTGTAATTTTTATCTCTCTAAGAGAATTAAAATTTTAACAGCCTAACTTAAAACATATTTTGGGTAACAACTCACAATTTTTAATTTATTAAAATTTTTTTGGTCCTTATTGCTAAAATAGGCAATGTAAATTGGTAATTAATATTAAGAATATTTTTAATACCTTAAGATGCTTTGCATAAAGTATAGCAAACTGTATTTTTTCCTGTATTTCACAATGAAGTAAATAAACACTACAGGTAAAGTGTGTCAGTCTCAACAAAACTATATACACATGTCAAAAAAAGTGTAATACAATATAAAGTTCTGTTCTAACACGTGAGATATGGCTGACAAAGGGAAATCATTAATTTTTACATTTTCTTCACATTTTTACTGAGAGAGAACCTGGATCCTTCTTGCCTTCAGAAGCAGAAGTGCCTATAGTGTTATCTGAGATACCTCCGTATGTCTGTGCTCATTCTGAGGACAATGCTGACTGTCAACAACAACAACAACAAAAAAAGAAGCTTGTTTGTCATTTTATACATCCCATAAGAGTCATTTCACAATCACATTCAATATCTGTTACTGTAACAACATTTCAAACACAATTTATTCTCCTAATGATGACATGATCACTACATGGACATATTTTCTTATTCCAACTAAATAAATGCAGCACAGCTGCAGCACAGATGGAATACTCTGAAGGCTAATAACATTTACAGTTATGAATGCTATGCTGGAAACGTTAAGTGTCACACTACAGGACATAAATTTAGGGCAGTGTTCCCTTCACAGAGGCAATCCTTATCTGCAAGCTCCTCAGTTTAAGCACATCCAACTCTTCCTAATGTCTCACTAAAAGGCTGCCAGAGCAATCAAATTTGCAAACCGGAACCAACAGCAGCAGCTTTGCCAAGAGCATGAACCACTACCTAACGTTCAGTACCCAGAAAAATCAGTTCCTGGGCACTTAAATGAGCGCTAAATTAGCAAGCCTTTCCAAAATTACTCTGTCTATCCACTCTGCAATGCCAGAATAATCCTGATAAGACTAGGGAAAACATTCCCATCCACAAGCTCTACTGTGTACCTTTCCCTTGGAACAAGATTTGACAAGAAGACCTGGGCCCACAAAGCGAACAGTCGATGAGAAAGATGGTGAAAAGCTGTCTTGTGACCACTGTTACATGACCAATGCTACTGAGTGAGGTAGCAAAGAGGCTGTGGCTCTGGAATTTGCAAGCTGAACTAAGTTTCAAAGGCAGTTTTAACTGTAGACATTTCATATTTTTCCAGTGTTCTTTTCCTCTTTTTTTTCCCCACTTCCATCCCAAGCCATTCTATGATTCTATTTCAGTTTTCCAGCTGAGCAACTTTTTTTTATTGAAGTATCCATCGGAGATAAAAATCTCTTGGCTCAGAATGAAATTAATTAATTCCACACTGCATTATAGAAAACCTGGAGCATATACTGCTAATAAATAAGTAATTTTCCTAACGGTTATCATGAACTTGAGATCCCTGCAATCCTGAAAGAAGTTTTCAAACTTGATTTCCTTCTAGATAATCTATTTACTGTGTCCAGAAGGCAAGAATTAGAGAGAAATATATATATTTATCTTGTACATTGTCAGATGCAATAAGATGTTCAAGAGAACGAGTGGTTCCTGCTCTAGAACTTGGGGCTAGAACATCACAACAAAAACTATTTGGCTATCAGCTACCAAGGCATGCAACATATGATATAAGTCCTTTGAAACATCTGTGAACTACTTGTTTGTAAATGATAAAACACACTATGCTAGTAAATAACTATACAGATCCTTATTCTGAGTAAACACCAACCACAGCAAGTCTTAGCATCAACTCAGCTAGGCAAACGTTTGCACAGTATCACTTGGCCTGATAAAAAAGTACAAACCCCAGGAAGCTGTCAGAACAGTTTTTAATGCTTTAGTTTCATTAATGTGTGCTCTCTTAGAGTACTATGTGTTTACTAAGTAAACAAAGTAGCTAAGCTGTTGGTCTCATTAATCTCCAGTTCTTCATTAAATACCAAGCAGCATTTGTTTCCCTATGAGCTATTTCTCACTGAAAAGTGTGCTTACCTACACAGAATGTTTTAGGCAGACACCTGACTGTTCAACCTCACCTCCAGGAGCCTTCTGGCTATGTTAGCATCCCACCCACTCGGAGCACAGCAGAGCTTGCTACACTGCTGATATTTTATCATGTAAACACACCTGTAAACCTACCAAGATCACTATCCTGTTTTGCATCTTTGTGCTGAATGCCAGATTGAACAGCAACACACAGGGTTCTAAATGTGTTTTCCAGTACTACTGTAAGTATTTCTAATCAAATTATAAATCTCTTGCCTGTCATGGAGTTAAACAGCTAAAAGTGATTTGCCCTACATTTACAGTTAAACATTAGTAATAACAGATAGATTTCATTAAAAACAAACAAATATAAAAACAAAACAAACAAAAAACTCACCCAACCAAACAAAAAACCCAACTTGACAGCCTAGGAGTGACCAAATACACAAATAAGTTATCTGATCAGTTTCAACTGCATTTCTGCAGATTTCAGCATGGAACCACACTTCAAATCACAAAAGAACTACTGTGATATTGGTAACAAACAGCTTTCTTTTAAAACTTAGAGCCAAAGTACGCAGGTATTTTAAAAAATGCTTTGTGTGACCATCTAACAAAGACACTGACAACAGAGGAAAACTGGAACAATGAATGCAGGCAATACTCAGGGCATAAAAATAAGCATCTGAACTGCAAATGTCTCACGACACATTATTTCATTATTGCTTGTTCCAGCAAGTGCTACACTTCACACTAGTAGAGCTGTCCCTTGAGACCAAAATTCTCCACTGTTTTTTAACTAGCAGGTATTTAATAGAGAATATTAAGACAAAAAGCCCAAATCAGTGGAAATCCACACATCTGTATGAGGGTCACTGCTCAGACAGCAACTGTCTTCATCCCTCTGGGCAATAAAGCAGGTACATAACACACAAAGGGGCTCTGCATTTGGGCAACACAAACAGGGCGAGGCATGAACTCTGCTCAAGCAGTTTACCAAAAAATAAAACAATGATAATAGAGTGTTTTATATATGCAAGAATTTCCCCATGCAGCCCACTTTACTGTTTGCTAGACCTGCTTTTAATTGTGTGTGTGTGTTTAGATTAGTTCTCACAATTCCTGCACATACAGAATCATGAAGAACATGTAAAAACATTAATGTTTTTACTCTGCAAATCAGGTCAACTACTACCAGTTATCATCTATTAGGAAAAAAAAAGAGAAAAAAAAAAAGGGGAAGAAAAAGAAGGGAAAAAATAATAAAAGATAGGAAGTACCTAGTATTTGGGTAAAAACTAAGCATGAAAGCGTAAGTATTGAGAGTCTGACTACCCAGATTAGGAAATTCCAGCTCTCTCTTTTCTGAACTGACACATATAGAAGTGTCATACTTGCTTTTTCTTTTTCTTTTGTGGTCCACACACAGGGCTCACAGACAATAGATGATGTCAGCTTCTTGGCTTGTAGATAAATATTGAAGCATAACACTATTTTTAGCTAACTTCCTAAGGAAATCAGGCCAACTGTGTTAACACTCAGCCCTTTCTCCTAATATTTTTTAAGCCACAACCAGCTTCAACAGATTTTTATGAAGGGCTAAATATCTCAAATGTACAACCTGCCTGTGCATTTTGGGAAAGCTGGTATAGGGAAGGGAGTGTATTTAAGACCTAATTAAAAGGAACAAAGGGGCTGGCAAGCACCCTGCCATTTCCAACACAGGGACAGCACTCACACCCACCAAGCAGATATAAAAAAAATAGGAGGAAGATGGGTCACAGCAGCATAGGGTACAAGTAACAAGCATCTATTCACATAGCAAGCTATACTCTGCCTTGGCAGAAAGATTACCTCAATTGTTTAATGGGACTTATCCATCCTTGATTAAAACAATCCTAACGATCTTTAAAATATGTCCCTTGGCACTAATAATTTTATGAAGAAAGCTGAATTATGTTCAGATCGAATTTAAAGAACTGAGATAAATTGCATTAGGCTACTTAATACAAATGTTCATTCTGAACAGCAATCACATGTTTATTTTCATAGCCTGGAGGAACAAGGACATACAGCTGATCCATCTTAAAATCTCCAGATGCAATGAGAAGCAAAACCAAGGAAAATGTAACTAACATCATCTGGTGTCAGTGGCCTCATTGCTGGTAACTACCATACATTGCTTCTCGATCATCAGCTAGAAAGTCACACCACCATGAGCCTAGGGTGTCAGGTAGTGATAAGACTAGGGGGAATGAAAAAAAATAGAAATGAGTAGATTCAGATTGGATGTTAGGAAGAAGTTTTTCACCATAAGGGTGGAGAGACACTGGAACAGGTTGCCCAGGGAGGTGGTAGAAGCCTCGTCCCTGGAGGTTTTTTAAGGCCAGGCTGGATGTGGTTCTGGGCAACCTGATCTAGTGTGAGGTGCCCCTGCCCATGGCAGGAGGGTTGGAACTAGACGATCCTTGAGGTCCTTTCCATCCCTAACAATTCTATGATTCTATGATTCCCATTAACCTGTTTCTGTGGCTAATCTTCCTTCACTTTCCAGATGTTCTCTTTTGTTCCACAACAGCACTATTTGCACATCTTCTCTTTTCCCCAGTGCAGGACTCCAGCACTGTAGTCACACAGTTCAATATTTTCCCCTCCAGACATATTTTTTTCAAAGTTACAATGTTTATTTATCTTCTCCCTCTTTTGTATTTATTTCTCTTGCCCTAGGGCTTTGTTTTTATGTTTATTACATTTTCTCTTTCCTCTTCCTTAGCAGAAGAGAAACTGGAGACAACTTTTCTCTACTCCACTAACTTCAACACTGAGCACTCATTAGTTATTTCTTCACTAGGTTCACTTGTTATGTTTTCTTTACCCACTTTCATCCATCAATAAACACAGCACAAACACAAAGCAGCTACATCAATGGCTTTGCACTCCCCAGCAGCCAAGCTACGTGGTTCTCCACTATTGCAACAGCAGAATCAGAGCAGCAAAAAAACCTCAGAGGGCTCATTCAAGAGCTTCAGTGCTGAGAACAGCAGGAAGAATCACAGTATGCAAGGGGTCAAGTGGCAATGATTCCTTAGGTGCTGATTTGATCCTCAGTCCACAGGCAATGCCTTTACTGCAGGGGCCAGAGGGCTTCAAGGGGCCAAAAAGGCCAAGGATGAGAGAGAGGAGATGACCCAGAACACCAGGACTGATTCTGAAAAAGACAGGAGCATTTCTAACTTCAGAAAGCCACAGAGATGCTGAAGCTGGCTGGCACAAGGAAGCCTCATCAATTCTTTCACAGGCAAAGGCCACAATACATTTATGTTTTCAGTATATATGATCTTGTGTCCTCCCTGATTTCTTTACCAAACTCCTAGTCTTCCCACACTGCCTGCTCATGGTAGGGAGGTTGGATCTACTCAAAGATCCCTTCCAACCTAAGCCATTCTATGATTCTATATAAGTCTCTATAAAAATACAGTATGTATTAAATAATAAGCCTTATCTATCTCTATAAAAATACAGTATGTATTAAATAATAAGCCTTATCTATCTATCTCTATAAAAATACAGTATGTATTAAATATATAAGCCTTATCTATCTATATATATATAAAGAAGTCTACTTTACTATGAATTGTATAAATGTATGTATGTATATATGTATATATCCTGCACAAACAAGACAGACATAAAAAATTACTATAGCCTGGTAACATAAATTTTATTATCAGTTTCCTGTCTTGGTAAGAACTTTACAGACATGGTCCAGGAAACATTTCAACTGCTTTTCCCCTCTCTAGACATCTGAGCCTACTGATAGGAGTCTCTGTACACCATCAGATACACTGCCCACCTACACCAAGACTTTCATCTTGAAGATACTAGCACTAAAAATTTCAGAGAAAAGTTGAAATAGAGGTAGACAAAAGAGAAAAGAAATAAACGAGTGGGCAGATGTAGGTTTTCACCTCCACAGGCATCACTGAAATTACAAATGATGTCAAACAGCAAAGCACCAGATCTTTTTTCCTATTCAACACTGCTGGTTTTCAACTCACTGCTGCATTGCCATTTTACTAAAACCCTCCCCATTTTCTTAGCACCAAGCTGAAGCAATTTTATTAAAAACCTCCCAGCACCAAGCTGAAGCAATAGTATTTGTCAGTGTTCTATATTCAAGATGCAAGTCTAAGCACCAGGCTAAATTCAGAGTGTTTATAAACCACTGAATGAACAGAACTAAATGGTTTTCCTGAGTGAGGTACTTTTGCAGAATATCTGTCCAACATTTCTAAAGCATCTATCACTGTAGGATCTTCTGACAAAAAAAGACAAAAAAAAAAAAAAACAAACCAAAAAACCACAAAAGCTTTGTTCTATTTAAGTCTCCAAAGATTTTTCTCTCTCAGTGCTGGAACACACTGAACAGAAGCTAGGGGGAAAAAATTGCCACATAAATGCAGGTGCAGAAAATTTCTGCAAGTCCCACATTATGTTACTGATTTCTTTGCTTTGTGCAAAAATGACCAGCACAAACGACCAGCACAAACAAGATGTGAACTCATCAGGGGCACATTTGAAAAGCATGTACTCAACAACTAATTGCTTTGGGAAAGAAAACAGCACAGAGTGTTATACCTACAAGGACTCTAGACTAATTGTAGGACAAGTAACACTCAGCCTTGAATTACAACAGGCCTAGGTGTATTAGAAAACCCCAGGAAGCTTCTTCTGTTCTGCACCACAAAATATATGCAGAATAACAACATGCTTGGGCACAGCCAAATCCTTCAATCAGAACAACAAATTAAGAAACACAAGTCCTGGGGATGAGTCTTTTGCCATCTATTCTGCAAGCTAACAAGTGAATCACCTATCCTTAGCATCACAAGCATCACCTATGAACTCCTAAGTACTCTGTAACGTGTTTGCTAGTGAAAAAAAAATATCTTTACAGAAGCTTGTTAAACATCGCTACAAAGACAGAAGGACAAACACCTCAGCAAGGTTTCAAGACAGTTCTAGATAGATTGAATATTTATATCACAAAGTGGTTATTCTGAACTGTCACGTCTGTTACCAGGTCACTGACAGAGGTGGCAAGTGAGTGACAGTGCTGTCCCACAAGAATCCATCATGAACTCGTGGGAAAAACTCAGAGCAAACTCAAACTGACCCTGAGACTGTGACAAAGAGCTGACAGCTCCAGAATTCCTCTGGTTTTTTTTTTTTATTTTGGTTTGGTGGGGTTTTTTTTTTTGGTTGGTTGGGTGGTTTGGGGGTTTTTTTGTTTGCTTTTTTGTTTGCTTTTTGGGTTTTGTTTTGGTTGGTTTGCTTGTTTTTCTGGAAGGCTATTTCTGTACTTTACAATGCACATCCAGAAACCCAAGATCAGTCTCTATTGTACATTCTTCCTCCTGGCCTACTAAAGACTCTGACCTCAAAAGGCACACAGACAGCATGATGCCTTCTCAAAGCAGTCTTCACTACTACACCTCACCTGGATAGCCTCTCTGGTGGAAAACTGCAAAAAGAAAACACTGTCTGGAAACATCAGGCCCACAGAAGTTCAAGGCACTGTAAACCTGGCCCCAGACTCAAGTTTATCCAGAACACATACCACTTAGAAAAGAAAGGAAATTAGAAATGTCACTGCAGAACAGCTTGTTGGCAGCGAAATTAAATTCATTAATAGGTGATCACTGTCGAACAAGAGAAAAGTCCCAGTCCTTCTCATGCTTAGCAATGCTGTTTTAACTGCTCCCTTCAACAGCACTGGGTGGAGGAGACCCTTCCATAAGCCACTCATTTTACTCTCTGTTTCTGGAGTTATAAACGTCTTTAAATAATTTTTCTGGATTAAAACTGCATTTTCATTTAAATAGGAGGGAGTATACATGCAGACTTGGCCTGCAAAAAATACTCCCTACAACAGCAAGGAAAGCTCAGCAGAAGACTAATGCAACACAGGCAGCTACAGACACAGTTGTGCCACTGGGATGGTCCCTCAGGCAGTGATGGGCACTGGCACCTCCTATTGCCAACCACAGGAGGACATTCTGGGGCACACAGAGTGAAATCAAAGCAGACTTTTGTTTAGAAAAGCAAAAACATGCCCATTCAGCAAGGTCTATAAACCAGAAATCAGTACTCAGCTCCATCTGCCAACTGGATTACAAATACAGCCCCAAACAGACCAGGAAGGATGAGCAAGGACTTCCCATCAACTCTGACCACTGCAGATGGGCATGCAGCTGGGAACAAAAACCAGGGGAAAGTAGTAAGGAAAACCCTGCAGTGGGCACAAGGATGTCAAATAATGGGTAAAAGCTGTAGCCTACCTTAATGAAAATACAGTGCTGTAAGCTAGTAGCCACTACTGTAACAAGCCACTTTGAACAGTGCCCAATGACACTTTAACATATTGATCAAAACACTGCTTACTTCTGCAAGGATTTCCACCCAACACACCATACTACTTTGCAGCATGAAATACATTTTTCAGCATTTTCCTTTCCAGAGCAGCAATTCAACATGCTAAGATTAAATAATGTTACCTCTCTGCTAGGGGGTGACAAAGCACTTCAGTGACAGCTGTCTCCCATAAACAGAGCTAAAAACTTCATCTCATAAAGCACTTCAAGAAGATAGTTACAATAAACATAGTTCTGGACTAGAAAAACAGAAGCCTTCAAAGTAGGCATTTTGTAGAACATATTAAAAAAAAGTTTCTATTAATATTTTTGCTTTGTACTGTTCCAATTTAATTCTATCCATCTTCTGTTACTACTTTGCATGCCACCAATTGCTTTCATCTTTCGTTTCCTTACAAAAGCCAGGCTGCCTGCTCTCAGTGTTTACCAAGTAATGAAAAACATGTTCAGAGGGGACAAATTTGCTGCTTCAGAGAGCTCATCTATAGAGACTCAATCTTTGAGCATATTTAAGTTCAATAAAGTTCCTAACTTTTGGGGGATTCTGGGATAAAGAAAGGAAGATTAGTTACCTATAGAATCCTCACAGAAGGGAAAAACAGTCAGCTGTGGAATACAGAACAAAAATTTGTTTTACAAAACCAAATATAATGCTTACATACTTATCTGCACTTTATTTTGAAGCATGGGAAGCCACAAAGCTATATCAATTTTAAAGGTGATTTAAAGATCTCACTGAAGGCATAGGAAATTTAAAGAAGAATGCAGAATATTCTGAAGAGACATCCTGGTCTTGGTTACTCCAGGTTGTTTTTTCTCCACAATTCAGTATTTTGATAGAAAAGCAACTTCTTAAGGATGAGGAGTTATTCAAGATTTTATGTAATCCAACTACAACAGATAAAATCCTCATTTCAGGAGTACTTAGGTGACAATATTCTTAGAGGACTCAGGGCAACGCTCATAGATTGAGACTTGATTAGCAGACGTCAAGGTGCGACACAAGGCTGCTATAAAAGGCTGCTCTTGTACAGAGCAGACAGGGCACCATGGATGCAGCAATGCTGTTGTGCACCATTACATCAGAAAGATTTCCCTCAACTATAATCTCCATCTCTGTCTTTGATCACAAACTATAAATAGCACCAACCTCAAAGCATAAGGAAACAACATGCCAAGTGGAATTTCTGCTAAGAGAAACTGATTCAACCACAAGCCCCTAATTCTGGTATTGGCAAATAGTTTCTTGAGATAAGATAGAAAAGCAGACACGTTAACACTGTACTGACTAGAAGCTCAAATAATCCAGGCCTGAAGAAGGAAGAAGTATGCAGCTTGCTAGGGAAATAAATACAGATTTTAGTCCCAAGACACAAGCAAGTAGTGAACTGTTTACCTGGTCAGATTTTGGAGTGTGTAAGTCCACTTAATCCATTTTCACAGCCAAGCTTCCACCTATGGAAGCTTCTGCATTAGATCTCAGATTAAGATGGAGGTCAATAAGGACTATGATGTAATTTGTTGCTAGACATAGAAGCATATTTAGCATTGGGCTAAAAATGCCAGCCACAGAACCTTCGAAGCCCAAGGTACATCCACTCAGATCTTCATACTGCTTTTCATTAGTGTTCATGCAATGGTCAGTATTTTATAGCTGGGAAAAGGCTTGCCATAGCCGGCAGTGACCGAGGTGGAGATCTCTGCTGACAGAAGAGTGCAATTCCATAACAATCTGAATCATCGGACTGTATTGCAACCATTGCCCCTTGTCTTAGTGCTACATGCTTTTGTAAGGAGCCCCTCTCCAGCTCTCTGGTAGGCTCCCTTCAGCAACTGGAAGCCCACAATAAGGTCTCCTCAGAGCCTTCTCTTCTCCAGTCTGAACACCCCAACTCTCTCTGCCTGTCCTTGTAGAAGAGGTGCTCCAGCCTTCTGATCATTTTTGTGGCCCTCCTCTGGACCCTCTCCAATCATTGAAATAAACCAGACAAGACCTCCTAGCAAGATCTAAAACAATGCCATATGGTAAGTAACAGGGGATTACTTTTTTCTTTTTTTTAATTGCCAAGAACACTTAGAACCATTTGTTCAGATCTTCACAGAATTTATGATACCTTTTATCCTTCTCAGGAATCACCACATCTAATCTATCTTTACCAGAAGGGCAACCACAGTTAGAACATTATATATTAGGGTCTAATATTTTCAGAAGAGACAAATATTTTCAAAAATAAGACACTTCCTTAGTCTCAGGCACACTCAGGAAAGCAGGACAGAAATTCCCAGTGCAAGAGGGGCAGGAGTCCTCACCCTTCTCATCTCAGTGCAACAAGCAGTGACACTAAGAAATTTTAAGAGCACTCCTAGTTCAAGCAATATTTGCAATGAAAGCAACAGAACCCACAATTACTAACCACCACTTGCAGTGAAAGTACATCCTACAAACAGCATCATATAAGAGAAAACATATAAATAGAGAACATTGAACTATCACTTATGCATCATGATCTTCCAAAAGAAAATCAATATAAAAGCACATTCCAAATGCAGAAGTTTGCTTTTCCTTTCAAGAAAAGCATTGGTTTTGCTGATTTTTTTTTTTTTAATGCAGAAGATATAGCTGATCTAGTAGATCCAGCCTGTTCATTGCAATAATCTACAGTTTAGCCCTATAAAAATGATATTTACAGAAAACATAGCTGGGACAGACGTCAGAGATGTTTTCCTCCTACACCTCAGTCACGTTATTAAAATGAAACCTCAGTGCACAATTCAAACCCAGTGTAATAAGCACAGCCAGTTTTTCCTTGAAGAAAACTAATTAATCCCAAAGCTCTCTCAAAGCTTAATATAAACTTATGCAGGGTTAAGAAAAGCAAGAAGCTTTGACCTTGTCTGTGCTGCATATTCTTCATGTACCGAAGTTTGATTAAAAAGAAAAAAGCAAGCATCTCAAACAAATAACAAGGAAAAAAAAATCCCTTACACTCAAGAACATTATAAAATAATGCCACATTAGATTTGCATCTCTTCCATTTTATTATTCCTTTTGTACAAGTTGTGCAACCTCAACATTGCTGATCAGAAGTGAGGTTAAAAACACAACCTCCCTCCAGAAGAAGGCAGAAACGCTATTAGAAACTCTAAAACTCCCCTGCTGGGCAATTTGCCCAAATGTCTGGACTTCTTCCCAACTGTGTGAATGTGAAACACCAAAGGAAGAGCCAGCTGCCTCTGTGTTGCCCTCCCAGGACTAGGGAGCACTGACACACACAAGCCAGCAGAGGAAAGGCGGTGCGCAGCATCCCTACAGTGTCTCAGTACCCTGCCTGCTGCTGCTGAAAACAGAGCAAACAGCAAAGATCGTGGATAGCTTCAGGCACTCTTGAGAGGTATGACTGACCCTGTCTTATCTTTGGCAGATTGCCTTACCAAGTCATTTGAGAAATGTTGGTGTTTACTGCTAGAACTGAGCCAACAGCTGCCAAGGCACAGACAGACGCAGCTCTCTGCTCCCCAGCTGTGCCCCCAGGTACTGCTGCCCCCAAAGTCCTGCCCAGAATCCCACTGCAGAATGCTCACCAGATGTGGAGCAGGACATGGGTGCCAATAATGCCCACTGCCATGCAGTTCCTGGCAGACAGGAGTTCTTCACATGACAAGCAGGGTTTGGGCACCAAAAGGTGAAGCTCTGGCCCCACAAGTCCTTCCAGCCAGGGCTAGGGGGCAGCCAGGACAGCACCACACAGGCTGCTCCATCCAGTACCACGTGCACAACTTCCCGTTTGCCTCCACCATCCCTCCAAAATCATCTACAAGCATTCTTCTAAAACCCAACATTTTCAGTTCCCTTTATGAAGTAAAAATCAATAAATGGTGCTGGTTTCTTGCTGTCAAGGCCTTGTTGGTTTATGGCATAGGTGGTAGAGATAACGCACCAACATGGAGTGCAGGCTGCCAGGAGCTATATTACAGACAAGCCTTACTATAGCTAAATTATGTCCCAGAGGCTACATGACAGACAACTTTCCCTCTATTATCATCAGAGCAGCACACAGACAGGAGAGAAAAAGAACAGAACATAGCCAGCTCCTTCTGGAAGAGTGAGGAAAACCAGCAGTTGAATAAATGGTCTGGATAGAGATCACTAGTTGCATTTCAAACTGATTACTGATTTCTTAATGGAATAGAAGACTAAGGAATAAAAATCTAATTTATCAGTCAGAGCTGGTATGTGAGAAAGTACAGTGACCAAGAACCACTGATAGCATTGTTTAGATGAGGACTAAATCCTTAAGAAACAAAATAAAGTGGAAATTGCAGAGGCACATAAATTCATAGCAGATGTAATGGATTATTAAAGCCATGGCAAAACCTAACAGCCGGAAGCAGTGACAAATGCATTTTGATAAAATCTACACCTAACAATAAGAACAATTAGGCTTTAACAACCTATTAGTGACATGGAGAATTCTTCTAAGTGTTCAAATCAAAGTTGAATGTCTCTAAATATATTTAAGGGTAAATACTTTCTTTATAAAGTTTTGGGTTGCTACAACCAATTAAGAAGAGCGTACATGAGGGATGCATGCATGGATTTGCATGACACCAAACCAAAAAAAAAAATCATTTTATTTGAGCAGGATTCTTGCTCTGGATTCACATGAACCCAGTGTTTCCACAAAATCATTCTCCATCAAAGAAAGTGAACTTATAAGTACTCTTCTATATTATAACTGTAACTGCACACTGGAGAAGTATGCCTGGGGATAACATAGGCATTTCCCACCTCTACAGTGACAGAGCAATTTCCTACACTGCCTCAAAACATCTCAGAGTGCCACATGGTATGGGAATGCCTGAAGAAAAAGCACCCCAAAATACCTAAGACCTCTGCATAGCAAGAGTGAATCATCACAAGATTTGCAGCAAGTCATCTCTATGTCAAACCCCTGACAGGAAAGACTATGCAGGGGTGGGTCCTACATCCAGGCTTCACTGGCAGCTCAGGTGGCACGGGCAGAGCCAGCACCCCCTGCAGCATCTAAACGAGGCAGAAACAACCATACCTGAGAAGAAGCCTCAGGGAGGTCAGAGATGGCTCACTGCTCATTGAGCACAGAGGTGAGCTCAGTTGATTGTACCTGCTCCCTTCCCAGAAGACCCAGCATGGTGAGCACACAGGTAAAAGCCATTGCCAGGAGGAATATGAGGAACCAAACAGAGCTCCCCCACAGGGAGTGTTTTCTACAGTCCCTTCAGTGTCAGGGAAGACTGCACTGAACACTGAAAGGAGCAGGACAACACAGCTGATGAACTTGTGGCTCAGGAGCTGGTGCCACAAGCAGAACTTTGGTTTCTCTAATCATGGGAACATTTCTGTGGCACTGAGCCTGCTAGGGACAGACAGAGTTCAGCTGTCTTAAAAGGGGAGCAGGATTCTTATGTGTGAGCTAGTGAGGCTCATTGATAGGGCTTGAAACTAGGTTAAAGGGGGAAGAGAATAAAACGAAAATCACCAGAGATGAGCCTAGCAGTGGTGTGACCACGTCAGAGGTGAAATCGATAGCCCAGGACATTAGGAAGAACTTCCTTACTGAGAGAGTGGTGAGGAATTGGAACAGGCTGCCCAGCAAAGTGGTGGAGTTGCCATCCCTGCATGTGCAAGAAGCTGCAGAAGTGGTGCTTCAGGATATGGTTTAGTGGTCACGGTAGTTGAGTTACAGTTGGACTCCATGATCTTAAAAGGTCTTTTCCAACTTTGATGATTCTACGCTTCTATACATACACAAACATAAAAAAAAGCCAACCCCTCAATTAAACCCAAATGTATTCCATAAATCTTACAGTATTGTGTTCAAAGGAAACAATTTTACTAAAAGAACTAGATTCACTTTTTATTTGGTCTAAACTGGCAGGGTTTATTGTCTTACAGTCCTCAGAAAACTGACACAGGAACTCCCAAAACGTCAATATGACTTCAAGAGCTGCCTCAACCTTGGAAAATAAAGACAGATTTTCTTACATGTGATTCCACCGAGTTCAATTAAGCTTATTTACATCACATTAGTATTTAACCCTACATGAACTTTAGTGCTGAGAGAAGAGTATTTAAGCAAGCAGTTCAGGGACCCTGAAATTCCTACTAGAGTCTGAAGCACCAGCATTTCCCTAACCATTCACCACATCTTCTGATGTGCTTCACAGGCTTTTAATTCTCTCACAAACATTGCTTGTTGATGTGGAGATTGCTTTGCTTGAAAGATATCTACTGCTGTTTTCAATGCCAGCTTACAGCATCAAGATACTGTCTTTAAAAACCAAAAATATTCTATAATGGGAAAATAAAAGCATGTATATTAAAGCAAAGAGAATGTGTATTAACATTAAAACAAATTCTGTTCCCAAAAGTCAGGCACAGTTTTTGCAACATCACTGAATATCTGAATGGCTTTCAGCTTTCTTTGTAAATGTCACCCATCCTTCATTTTTAATTCCATCTTTCTGGTAAACAGAATGCTGAGGACATTTCTTTACTGTTGTCTGAGCTTGAAAATACAGTAAGTCAGCCACTGTTAATACAAGCACAGGCAGCAATACATAGAGAGTGTTGTTCATCACAATAACCTTCATTTGCAAGTAATTTCTGATTCTCCATTGTTTCCTAGGTCAATGTACCACCATGGAGATGATAATGATCCCTTTTAATCAAAGGAATGAAGCTAATGGAAATAATTAATGGTAACTACCAATGTATTAGATACTTATTTGAGACACATAGGCACATGCCTGGCCTAACTGCTACACATTGTTGTGAGAAAACTGTGACTTTTTCCTCCCATCTGTTTTAAGATCCATTAAGAAAAAGCACTAACCACAAGTTTATTCACGGAAGCAAAAAATCCTACCATGACCCAGTCCTACATAATAACTTCAGCCTGCTAGGATAATAAAGCTTACTTGCTGCAAACAATAAACCCTGCCATGAAGAGAAGACAAAAGGGAAGGATTCAATGAAAATATAGTGAGTGAAAAAAGAAAGTAGACTTAGACAGCAGGACAGACAGAGGTAACACCACTCAGCAATGACACAAAACTGCTTTCTTGAACCGAGTCTTGGGTTTCTCTCCAAATGATAAATAAATATTGTCAGGCTCTTGGAACATGCTGCAGAGATCTTTCCAAAGATAAAACAGGCTCCTAGGTCAAATTATTTTCCAGATTACATCTAGGTGTTACTAACTCATTAGGAGATATCAACAATAAAGCTTTACCATCAGATGCTTTCTTTATTATTTTCTAACAGATAGGGAAAAAATGAAAGAATAAAGTACCTGAGTTACTTGAGGAAAGAAAATTGTAGCAACCAGTGGGAAGTTAAGAGGACTGTTTATGAATCAGATGTAATAGCCTTCTCTCAACAAATGCTTTGCTGAACAGACAACTGAATATTAAGCATCTTGCAAGTGCAAGCTCCATGTTGAGAATCATTTCAACAAGCAACATTCTCACAGAGGCCCTTGTTTATCAAACTTATTCTAGGACTCAACTGCAGGAAAGCAACAAGTTCAGGTGTTTTCATGTCATGGCAGAGGTAAGTGTTTTACAGCTAGCAATGGACTTGAGTACACAAGTTTACACGTGGTGCTGAACTGGAGCTTCACAATACTCAATTATATACTGTTGGAGCCTGCCAAAGCAGTTATATCAGGAGCTACCTTCCCTCCCCACCTCCCTTATTTGATAGGTTACGTTTAAACACTTTATTTCTGGTATACCTGCAGCAAAACTGTTTTGCCTTGATGAACAACAGGATCAAAATCCCCATGTAAGAACTACCAATGGCTGAAGCAAGTCAGCACATTCTCTTGAGATCTAGGTGCCTCCGCTCATTTTTGTCACACAGTAAGACAAGCCAAGTCAGACAGCTACAGCAAGATTTGGTAGTGTGCTGACTTCATATGTGACATTCCCTACAGGTTTGACTGGCATAGTGATAGAAGGAGCTGCTTGTGGAGATGATGGCATGGCCAGCAAGTAAAGCGCAAGAAGCACTTTCTGCAAAATAGAGTTTAGAAGCAGACAACAGGACCACAGAGCCTTTCTGACCTGCAGATCCACAAACTAAAACCTTCACATGAACAAGAGGCACAGACCATCAAAACTAAGGGAAGCAAGAGTATCAGATATGGGCCATAAACAGGGATAAAAACTCCCTCTTGGGCAGCCCAGCAGGACAGGGTTTGGCTGCAAATGCAGCTGGACCCCAGCAACAAAACAGTGACATCCCAGCAGTCCTTATTCCCCTCCTAACCTCCAAGGTGCCACCTAGTTCACTAGGTAACCCTGGCCAGAACAAGCCCATCAACCACCACAGAGCTCAGAAGTCAAACATTTACTCCCTCAGAAGAAGGGAACACCTTTTTCAGCAGCAGATCCTGCCTTTCAATTAGGCAATGCCAAACCTATCAGATTTGAGTCCCCAGATAGAAACCAAGGAGATTCCTCATTTACATGAAGAAAGAAACGCAGTGATGTAGTTAGAGATTTACATACAGCTGGACACATTGAAGAACAGGCAGAGTATCAATTACAGAGATGGTAATTACCAAGAAATTTCTCCCATGAATTGCAAATCTTTATCCTCTGAACTAACTAGATCTCAGCTTCTATTTAGAAGAAAGCAGTGTATATGAATTTCACCACTCTTTATAAAGAAAAACTCTCATCAGTCTCATCTTGTGCACCATGGTTTATTTGCAATCCCAAACTGTAATCCAGGACATAAACTGATCATAAAGCAATAATTCCCAAAAGCCATGATGAAATTCATAGAGCTAAAAAAAAAACCCAAAACACATCCAATGCTACTCAGAAGTCCAAAGACACAGTGGGGAAATATAGAAATGTTACCAACGTGTGGATTACCATCAGACTATTTGCTTGGTTGTAAACCACACAGGAGAAGTATGAAGCCAGGAATGTGCAGCAAAGGCTGAAATGCAACCATGATGTAATCTGAAACAGGGTTTTGAAGGGAGCACTGAATGTTATGATGCCATCCTGGTGTCATCATACAGCTCCTGCTCCAGAATACACCATGTACTATGTACTTCTCAGGGGTCAGGTAAGAGGAGGTGGGATCAGAGACAGGAACTTCTCTATGGTGTGGGCAGACAAAGGTTGGGCCGGGATGCACAAGCAGGAGGCAAGCAAGGCAGACTAGAGCCGAGCTGTACATAAAAAAAGGGATGGGGGAAGGGAAGAAAGATCAGATTATCTTGCTACAGCTACAGGGACGAAGGAGGGCAATGACCAAAAAGGACTGCATTCATCATTCAGCTCAAAGCTACTTTTAACATTATACTAGCAACACAACAATTAAAAAAAAATAACATTGTACTTAAAAATTTGACACTTTCTGGAATAATTGTTAAATATGAAGTCTTAGGTCAAAGATTTCATTCAAGAGCACACAAAACCAAATAAATAAATAAACTGGGGGGGGAGGGTGCATGTCTGCTACCTTACCCTAGTCTTTATTCCAACAAAGCCAGGAGGTCTAGCATTCACTTCTGGAGCCTCCCAAAACTCACAGATATCCCAAGGACAAATGCCATACTGGGTTTACATCATGCAATTATCCAGCAACCCCAGTAACACAGGAGGCCCTCAGCTAACCTCAGCCACCAGGAACAGAAGGAAACAAAGACATCAGTGGCATGCCCAGGTCCTTGCTGCACATGCCAGTTCCATCATACAGCAGCTTTTTCCACAGCAAGCAGCTCTCCTCTCTTTGGCATACAATCCTTGGCAGAGGTCATGATCTCAGGAACCAGAAAACTTCACCTGAAAAACCACTGTATATAAACCACTATTAATACACCTTATTTTTCCTAGAGTAACAAAGGCATTGACAGCCATGTGAAGCCATTTTGAGATAATCCATGCAAAATGGAACACCTCCCCAGGCTGAGGGAGCTGGGGATTTTCAGCCTGAAGAAGACTCTGAGGGGACCTCAGAGCTGCCTTCCACTACCTGAAAGGATCCTACTGGAAGGCTGCAGAGGGATTTTTCATAAGGGTGTCTATCAGTAGGATGAGGGGGAATGGTTTTAAGCTGAGGAAGGTAGGTTTATACTGGATTCTTAGGAAGAAGTTCTTCAGTTAGAGGGTGATGAGACTCCGGGATGGGTTGCCCAGGGAGGTTGTGGCTGCCTCTTCCCTGGGGCTGTTCAAGGCCAGGTTGGATGAAGCCTTGAGCAGGTGAGTCTAGTTGAGAGGTTTCCCTGCCCATGGTGGGGAGGTTGGAGTAGATGATCTTTGAAGTTCCTTTCCAACCCATGCAATTCTATGAATCTATAAAATCAGAAACAAATGAACTACTGATGTGCTCCAATAAATTCTTTTCTCCTTTTCCACCCACACTGCTGTTAAACTGCAAATTTATATCCAAAATTTAAGGCATGTGGTAAGGAGAAAAAGAAATGGGGGGGGGAGGGGAACAACAAGCAAAAAAACCAAACCAAACCAAACAAACCCCAAACAAACAAACAAACAAAAACCACGAAAAAAAACCACAACAAAATAAGAAAATAGCACACAGAAATGCAAGAAAACGCAAGAGCAGTTGTTCAATTTAAGTTCAAGTTCTCATGTAGTAACGTAAAGCTTCAGTGTTTGGATTGTATAAACTGTGATTCAGATCCTTGTGATAAAAATAACTCTTTACTATAATATTTCTTAAAAAATTGTGACTTAAGGTCAACAGCTTACTTTTCACAAAACACTCACTTCCAGTTAAATCTAACTTGGCAACATCCCTGTCACTTAAATATCCATTTTGCCAAGGGGAAACAAGGTCCTAGATGTAGAATTTACATCACTGCTTATATATGGAATTTTAATCATTTATTTTTGTGGGGGGTTGCATTAGCTTTCCAAGGCAGTATCAGCTTGCTTTCCCCCCACAAAACAACCAGTTACAGCCATCTGACTGCATATCATTTTTATCACAGACTGGATCTCTAGGACCATATGAGCCACAGGACTTCTTCTCCTACCTAAACCCTTGAAAAAGTACACAGACCCCTCTGTAAAATCGAAGTTTGAATTCCTTCTGTCTGACACAAAGGATAACTGTATGTTGTCAATGCAGTACACTAGACACTTAACATCCCAAATGAATTATCCTAAAAGGAAGGAGGACGTTTAAGCTGCAGAAATTATGATTTTTAAAACTTAAAACACAATTGCATTTCCAAACTCTTACACATCCTTGCTACATCCACTGACTGACTAAAATGCATCTGGATCTCTGCCAAGTAGGAAGAGTCACAACAAAAAACTTTGAGAATGATGTGCCACTGAGACATAGTTTATAGTAGACGTACCTGCAAAAGATTTTGTCATTAACTCATGAAGATGGATATTTATCTCGATGTTTAGTTTAACATCAAACTACTAAACAGGACCACACAGCAAGAAATACCAAAATATCTTTGTTTAAGAATCTTTTTAGGAATTGTTGATTCCAAATGCAAATAAATTTATCATTGATTACTATTTAATAGTCAAAACCCTAGAATTTCAAACCATACATATGAAAAACTACACCAAGAGGTTAATTACATTCCCTAATTTAATAGGGATAGTGAATAGGGCAGGGAATTTCAAATTAAAAGATCATCCTTGACAGACTTTTCTGAGCTTAAGATCCTGCCTGTAGCTGTAGTTGAAACTGTGTTAGCAACTAGAAATAAAATGCTTTCTAGTAAGAGTTGAAACTATTTTGCTGGTTCTTTTTTTTCCCCCCAAGTACAAACACAGCAGAATAAGACACTGAAGAGCTTGTCAAAATGTTCCACAATAACTTCACTTAGCATTATGAGTTTTATGTCTGTTGGTTTCAGTTCTTGTTTCACAAACTCAATTAATAAAACCAAAACAAGTTCTTTGAAGTCCTCTTAAAACAAAAAGAAAGCAAATCAGACAGCTATCAGAAGAGATAATAAAGCTCCTGATTCAGAACAGCTGTGATACTATCGCCAGAACACATAGGAGACTGCAATCCTATAATAAGCAAACCAACAACTGTCTAGCAATAAAATTGTCTGTTAAAATTTTCTACATGTTCCCCAACATGTAGAAAAGTTGTTCCCCAACAACTTTTTCTAACCTGTATTTTACATGGGTATTTTAACAGCATTATTTAAGGAGGAAGAGAACGGACACACACAAAGTAGTATAGACTACAGCTTACTGAATGCAAACTGTATATACGATGGGGTAACACAGACAACTTCTTTCCAGCAAGAAAAACATACCCTGAAAGTCTAAAAAGCCTTCTGTAAGGACCTAAAATTAGGTAAAACAGCTATGATCACACAGTGGAGAGATTTTCATTCCTTTTAAAGATACTATTCTTATTACAAACCAAATCTCGGCAAAAACTGCTTCAAAATACAGTAGTACTTCCATTTTAAAGAAACATAGAATTTTAAGTCTTGCAATTCTGCTTCAAGTACCAATTTACCCAGTCAAGACTGCTGATCTTGTGTAACTGGCTTTCAAAGAAAACCTCTATCAGAGAGCAGAGCACTAATTAAATTTGCTAGAAGTTCAAATATGATTAATCTTAGCATGTGTGCATCTGAAAGCTTCTACAGCTAAATATGAAGCCTTCATAAAGGCTTTCAACCTAGTGATTTGATGCGAACTGTGAAAGTGGGGTTTTAACAAGGCCTCATATAACATGATGGTGCCTCTGAGAAGCAGAGCACAGTGCAGAATAAACAAACGAAGCTGACAGCAGAAGAAAAAAAGACAGCTGTGAGGCATGCATCACCAGCAGCATGCAGGACAGGACTAAGTTCAGTGGTGTGGGCCATAGCAGGCTCTAGACTGGATAGATTTTTTTTTTTTTTAATGCACAGGATTGCAGTGGTACCAAGGTACCAGTAACATCACCTGTGAGAAATGCTTAGGTAATGCAAACAGTACTGAAAAGCATACAGATCACCTCCATGCAGGAATTCTTGCTAAGGGAACAAGAAGCTTTTCTGTAAACGAAGTACATTTTTCTTTTTCAAGAGCTACACCTTTCTATGACCCAGGAATGTCTGTGTGCAACATGTTAAATCTTTCACTCGTTTCTGAAGTGCCTGTGTCTTGACTTTTGTGAATGTAGGTCAGTTCCCTCCCAACGTGCCCCAGCTTTTGAAAACATCAAGATTCCTGTTCAGCAAAATTTCATTAGGTATATGGGGCAGACATTCCAAAGCTTCCTTGTATTTTGCTAAAATCTGATAACTCTTACAAAACCCAGTAGACAGGGATACACAAATCTCATACAAATACACTCATCTCTTTTTAGAGACTCTCATATGCAACTTTCAAGAAGGTGGAGAAAAAAAAGACTTGTGAATGAACAAATAAGTGGCTTTTTAAAAAGCAGTCCAAGTCCATTAGAAGCCTGTGCATTATACAGCAAAAGAATAACATGATTGGTCCACCACGAAAAGGGCTGAAGAGATTTATCAGTGATGCACAGTGGCTCAGGATGATGTTATCTGAGCTAGCAATGAAAAATTAGCTAGTGCCATGAGCAGGAGTTTACAAAGAGTGAAATAACAATAAATAAGTAAGTCTTATTTTGAGGAGGCAGGGAAGAGAGTTTAAGGAGGAGAGGTTAATCATTAAGAACTGTCTTTCCTTCAAATAGAGATTAGATGGAGAGTTCCTTTTGGCCAGTTTCATTATAAGGTATCAGCTTTGCTCCGTGCTATTGTACTTCTGACATGACACCCCCTTTGCCCCATACTTAGAAATCACGCTTCAAACAGAAAAATCATATCTGAGCACATCAGCACATGCTGCTTCTTCATAAGTCAAACCAACAGTGGGTCTGATTGTGTGCCCTGCTGATGTAAAGAGTAAGTGGAATGCAGATTACAGTCAGTCCAGCTAGCCAGAATTTAAACAATGCACACAACCAGATACTTACATGCTTCACACAGCAAAGGTTTATATGCAAACAAGATATAGAATCCAATACATTAAGGCTTTTACCACTTCTGCTTATTGTTGTCACTTAACACTTCTGTAAAAACAAAAATTCATGGCAAACAGAAAGAGCCAGGAATCTGCAAGCCTTGAAATGTCTCATACAATTGTCTCAGAGTGTATTTGTAAACGTGAAGCACTAAAGTCAAAGCTCCCCTCAGCAATAAATCATCAAAAATATACAGTAACCTCTGTATGTTACAATTATCCTCTTGCTCTTTCTCAAAAAATTTCCAAACAGCAAAAACCCCCAAACCAACCAAACAAAAACCAAACAGAAGTAAAAACCTATTCATTATCATGAGCCTCTACGAAAGAAAAAAAAGAAAAAAAGACAAGAAAAGAAAAAACATTCTGTTGACTGCACAATATTCAGAGAGGCAATTTTGCAAGTGTGTGGATTTTTCTAGAAGTCTTTTATCATCCTATAAAGTTTTGTGGTGGAAAAGGAAGAAAGATAAATTCACCATTATTTTCCAGAATAAGTAATTTGATACATTCCTCACCGCATCTCTTTCAAAATCCCAATCTCCTTCAGATATCACTTCATAAACAGTTGTGAAATATTACAGAAACTGTGATTTTCTGGCAAGGTACCAGTGAAGCAGAGGTAAAATCTTGCCATAAACCACATTCCTACTGAAGCAGAATTCCTCCAATGTTCTTTGAACAACCGCTACTAGATTGGGGATGGTACTTGAATTACAGGAGACAATTCAAAGGCATGATCCTGAACGTAGCTCTGACAACCATTTTCTTATGAAGTATGTGAGGCTGGCAAACATCAAACAGTTCCACTAGTACTAAAACTTCCAGTTAAATCACTCCTAAAGGTTTGACATCTGTCCCTCCTCCTTCTCCTCTTTCTCACTCTCATACCACCAGAAAGAGGGCCTGCAACAATGAAAACCACTCCTCTCCTACAAGCCTAACCACCCCACAGCTATCTAAAGGTTCTAAAAGTTCTTGTTTTATTAACACAGCTTTACAGACACACACACAAAAAATTAATTTCCATGAACATGAGCATGAAACCAACTTCCACATGAAACATAATAACGCAGACAATGCATGTCATGATTTGTTACAGTGTCCAGAAGTACCACTCAAAGTAAACATCTGCTAAGGACACAAATTTGCACTTCCAGAGTCAGACTGCCACATGTATTGAGCATGACGGAAGGACTCTCACTTGGAGAACAGTGAGAAATAGAATTTGAAAGTGTCGAAAATGTTTCCTTCTAGTATATTGCTCTTGTCATCACATTGAAACAAAACAAAAACAAACAACCCCAAACAAGCAGACAAAAAAACCCCAGACAACCAAACTACATTTGGCAACACCACCGATTTAAGAAACTCTTGGGAATGCTTTAGAACTTGCAGGAACACCAAGGAATCAAAATCCAACATTTTTTCTTCATGACACAGATAACCAGACTATTGTTCTCTCACTGTAAAGAACATAATTGTAAACTGAGAAAACCTTAGAGACCTTAGAGGTCTTTGTTGTGAAGTCTTTTCCCCACCCCAGTGGGAAAACGTCTTTAAACATCTGTATGCCATACAACTTCAAGCAATCTAACAAAACTATAGTAGCTAGTCTAACAGGGAATAACATTTCAGAAATACAGGATCATCTTATTACATTCAGTAATCACTTTGCCACTGCTGACCAAAAGACCTTCAGTGAATATGACTTCAGAGTAACAGACCTACAACAAGGGACATTGGTTTACCCAAAGTGTCTCCAATTGTTTTGTGTGCACAGACAATTCTTGTCCATTTAGCCTCACTGGTAAAAATTATTTCTCAGAGTCTATCCATTAAAAGGGATGAGACTAGAGTAAGGCACAAAAAGGAAACCCAAAATGGTTTGCTCTTTTTCAGAATTAAAGACAGCTTGGCCCATTTGAAAGTGCAATGCTGCACTGACAGCAGTCTCAGATCAAAGCCAACAAAATCTAAAAACAAATATAAAAGGTATTTTCTGTGTTCCAACAACAGGTTACCACTCTAGGCTTGACACCTGCCACAGCTTAAAGGAAAAGAGAGACAGAACACACATGTGCTTTGATCCAACAAATGAAACAACTAACCAATAAAGGTATTTTTTTGCAAATAACTAAGATGCAGGAACTTATCTACATACATGTACATTTGAACAAATGTACATGCATGTAACTACTTCCACTTATGCCCTTCTTCCCATCCGGGGGAAAAAAAAAAAAAAGGCAGGTCAAGAACAAGGCACAAAGCCCACACAACTCTGACCAAAATCTTGACTGCAGACTGTGCTGGTATAGATGGAGAAACCCGTACCATCAGAGAGAGCTGCATGCTGCTACACTGGACAACACTGCTGTTGGAAGAATTCATCATTCATAGATCAACAATTGGTTCTTTCATTTCCCCAGCTTCCTCAGACAGGACCATTATGTATTTTTTTCCACCTACTGATCCTGCTACACTTCAAATTTTCAGCTGTGTGCAGGAAAGACATCTGAAGAATATTCATACATCCAGAATGTATCTCATTAAAAGAGATAATCTTAAGCAGAGAGGGAACCTCTCTGCTTCTATGGGCTTTGTAACTTTGCCAGGGTCGAGAACTGACATAAAAGAAAACTCTGTAATAAAATTACAATCAAATCAGCTAGGGGAAAAAAATGTAGAAGGCAAACTGAAGTGCAACAAAGGCCCTCTTGCTGGCTTTCTACTAAAGGTAGTTCATGTAAACTAATCCAAAAGACAGCTGACCTTTTACCAAGTAAAGTTTTAGGACTAAATACTTCAGCTAATCAAAAACTAAATTACATGTATACATTAAACCACATCTTTAAAATTAAGCTGTATTCTGCTTAGATGAAGCAGGAGCACATTCAGTCATGACTAAGGCAACAGAAATATGGCTTTTTGAATATCACTGCATAGAAGGAAGCCAGGGATAGGAGATATCCATCATTTCAGAGCGCAGTGCCTCATCATGGCAGTAACGGGGCCAGAAAAAGTCACTGCAAGAGAAGGTTGTCATGCAAAACATCTCTCCCAGTTCTACTGCCGGCTGGGTTTGCCCTTTAAATCTTCACCCCTGCAGAGGCCTGGCAGGTGACACTCGGCAGGTGACGTTCCCTCGGTACAGCCTGGGCTGCACTGCCCAACCCTGCCAGGAACGTGTCCCTGGGCCGTAACCGAACCCAAACGTATGTGCCGAGACTCGGTGGTGTGGCGAGTGTCAGCGATGCCATCTCACGGCACCCTGCAGACAGAAGGGGCTCAGCACCGCAGACCGGGACCAAAACACTGCACCTCGCCAGAGGATGCGGCGGGGGAGAGGCTACTCAGCCCTCGCTGGAGGGGTCCCACACACCTCTCCCCTGAAAAAGGCGCAGCTCTGGAGGCTAAATCCCGTGCAGACCTACCGCGACACCCCTGTAAGCCCCACTGAATCGGACGTAGGACTAAAACCGAGCCGTCGCGGCACGGAGGGTCACGGTGTCCGGGCAGCGGGCTCAGCGACCGAGCAAGGCAACGGGATCGACCGGCCCGGCCCCACCCGCGAGGGACACCGCGCGGGGCACAGCCATGGCCCGGTCGCAAGGAGGGGAGAAGAGAAATGCAAGGGATGCGGGACTCCCCAGGCCGCCTGCCCGCCCTCACCGTCGATGTTCTCCCGGTCGCTGATGTGCTGCAGGTTGCAGCCCGTGTCCTCCCGGCTCAGCTCGGCCTCGGGGCGGTAGGACTCCAGGCGGGAGTGGGCATTCCTGCGCAGCTTGGGGCTGGAGGAGACGCAGCAGGAGGTGGTGTTCCCCATCTTCTCTGCCCGGGCCCGGCCCGGCTCGGGAGGAGGCGAGGGGCAGCCGGTCAGCAGCGAGAAGCCATGGGCACTAGTGGAGACGAGGAGCAGCAGCAAGAGAAGCGGCAGCGGCTGCAGCGCCCTGCGGCTGCACTCGCCGGCGGCTCTCCCTGGCGGTTCATCCGCGGAGGCAGCCCCGCAGAGCGGGCCGCCGGCGTGGGCTGCGGCAGCTAAACCCTCCTCCGCGGGCTGGCAGCGTAGGGCCCGCCGAGGCACAGCCCCATTGCCGGCGGCAGTGCCGCCGCGCTCCTCCCCCGCCCCCGCGCAGCCGCCGGGCCCGCTCCGCGCACGCACCCACGCGGCAGCGCCGCAGCCTCCGCGGCAGCGGCAGCCGCAGCAGCAGCCGCCCCGGGCGGCCCCCGCTAACCGGTTCCGGTTCAAGCGGACGGTAACGCCTCCCGCCGGGCGGGCTGCGAGAGCGGCAGCAGTGCCCGTACCCGATGCCGTGGGACCACTCGGAGCGGGGTGGTCGGCCCGGCAAGCCGCGCCGATGGCTGCCTGGGCCCGCCCTCAGCGAAGGCGCCGCGGTCTTCCTGCGCTCTGGCCTTGGGCTTCCCACGGCCGTGCCGCCAGACGGGGGGAACCTGGTCCCACTGCTGGGAGCTTCCGCGCTCACCCTACACACAGGGGCGCATGGTTGTGCTTGGGGCAGAGCAGGGCGCGCTGCTCGCCACAGAGAGCGAGGCGGGAGCAGCAGCTGCTGGGCGCTGCCCTCTCGAAGGAGAGCCGCAGGGCTGGGAGTCTCGCCGCCCTCCTCCGCCGCGCTGCTGGCCCCGTGGGAAACCCCCGATTTCATTTCCGCACCACGGCATCCCCGGCAAGCCCGGCGTGGCGGCCGCGATGCTCGCAGCTTCGCCCCGATCTAGGCCCAAAGAGGGACCAGACCCCAGCCAGGCACTGCCAGCCCAAATGCTGAGGAGTCCGCCTACAAACACCAAATGCCCACTCATGTTTCTTAGCTTTTGTTGTTGTTTTAAACCTATAAGTTCTTGTTGTTGAGAACTCCTTTAGTCGGACAGTGTCACAGCTGACTGGCTGGAGAGGAAGCAGGGTGTTTAAGGTGCCCTTACACAGAGCTTTCCTACTCAAAATCAACTTTTTTGGTGTCAGTGTAATGCTAGAGATGGGGATTGTCCATGTTTCACACTACAGTTTTGGGGGGTTTATGTTTAAAACCTCTACTGAAGGTCTGAGTCATAGCAGTTGAATGGTTACACCAGTAATTTAATAACAAAACCACATTCATGTGTTTATAACAACTGCTTTGACTTCCAGCCCTCTGTCCAGGGAACCATTACTTGTTAACTCTTGTCAGGCATCTCATGATATCTGATGTTTTCATAAGATCTGGCCAAATCAGATTATTACATGAAAGACTTCCAACTTTTCATCCTACATTTTTTTGCAGATCACACATTGCAAGGAAAAAAAATAATTTTTAGTTTTCAGCTATCTTTGAATGTTTATTCAGTACAAATGTACCCTAGTGCGGCAGAGGGACAAAAATGAAAGAGAAAGAATGCCTTTTTAAAAACCTATTTTGAAGATGTTTTCAGTAAGTAATTTTGTGACACCTCCCAGGGCACGCATGGGCAGTGGTTTGTGAATTACATTGTCCCTTTGCAGTAGAGTAACTTGAGTAAGAATAGTTAAGCATCTTTTCTGTACTAGTGTCTTCAGCAGCTTGCATGTAAACAAAGGAAATTAAATATTTGCTGGTGTAGAAGCATTACCTTGCAGGATGTCATGCTAACTAGTGCTTTCCACCAGCAGGTAGGTCATTGATTGCTGAGAGTACCTGGGGATCCACCCACCCAGCACATCTCTATGCTGAGCCAGCTTGCAGCCCACACCTCTGCTCAGACCCAGCCTGAGCCTGAACTGTGCTCTTGTGGGCAGGTAAATCTCAGGGGGCATAAGCCCCAATCAGAAAACACCAAACATAATTTTCTAAGAATTAAATCCTCTTAGTATGTCAACAGTAGAACAATGAAATGTTGCAGAAAGGCCTAGCTTACTACATCTCATGGCAGGGCATCGACACAACCAGGGAGATCTCTGTGGAAGAATTATCTGTTTGACTGCCTGTCATGACTCCCTGACCTGCTCCAAGTTCTACCATCCTGCAGAAATCAGAGCCACCCATTTAAGGCCCTTTTGACCTGTAGTCTCCCAGCATGACTGCTCCTGGGGTACCAGTGCCATTGTCTTTTAAGTGCATGCTTGAATAATATTCACTGGGAAGTCATTGTGTTGCCTTGCCTTGTACCAATCCCTCTATTTTTTTTTAGGTACGCAGCAAACATTTCATAACCTTTAACTACTTGGAAACTTTTTAACAGCTCTAAATTTATTGTAGTCAAAATATTGCAATTATCCTCAGTCAAACCTTCGCAATTTATACTTATTCAACAATTTTCATAAGCTTTGAAACAAAATGGACAATGACATCATGATGGAGATGGGTTAATTGCAAACTCTGCTTCTCTAAGTAGATAAGCAGAATTTAAATGACATGCTTGCTTCATTACAAAGGAATGGTTTCAACTTTGGTCTATATTTAAAATTAATACTCTAAAAGTGAACATTTTAACATGTTTTTTCAAGTATTTTAAACTCATGATCATCAGTTGTGACCATGTAATCGCTAGGTAGTTATCTATTTTCTGACTTGCAGTCTTCTCTTCTGATTTTTTTATTTACCTTTATTCCTCCTCCTCCTCCTTTCTCTCAAAGAGCTCGCTGAAGTACATTATAATGACAAAGGTGCTACAATACATATTTAAAGATGAAGTCAAAGAAAAGGAATGCTGCTCTAGAGTAATGGTCTCCTGCTGACATCTAAGAGCTGAGAAAACTGTATAGGCGAAGTGTGAGTCAGGAAAGCATATCTGGTTTTCAATCATGATTGCTTTATTTCAGCTGTATCAGGTGTATGAGGAAAAAATGTTATTGTATTATTTGATAAATACTGGTACAGTAAAGCAAGAAGTTCACTATATCTTACTGACATACACAGATGTCATGGATGTCACAAAAAGATCTTTCATGTCTGTCTTTGATTTAGAGACCATTTTATTCTTGAGGTTTAAAATTATCATAGAATGGCTCAGGTTGGAAGGGTCCTCGGAAATCATCTACTCCAACTTCCTTGCCATAGGCAAGGATACCTCTCAACTAGATTCAGCTACTCAAGGCCTCATCCAACCTGGGCTTCAACATCCCCAGTGGGGAGACATCCACAACCTCCCTGGAGAGCCTGTTCCAGTATCTCACCACCCTCTTACTGAAGAATTTCTTTCTGAGATCCAGTCTAACCCTACTTTCCTTCAGCTTCAAACCATTGTCCTTTGTTCTTTTGCTAGACACCCTTATGAAAAGCCCCTCTCCAGCCTGGAGAGAGACCTGTTGGATCTCTTCAGGTATTGGAAGGCAGCTCTAAGGTCCCCCCAGAGTTTTCTCTACTCTAGGCTGAACCACCCCAGCTCTGTCAGCTTATCTTCATAGCAGAGGTGTTCCAGCCCTTAGATCATCTTTGTGGCCCTTTTCTTTTAATGACTTCACTCTCCAGAGCAACTTCATGCATCACCTAAGGAACACCATAAAGTGCCTTCAACTAAGGCTACAGCTTTCAAGATTGGTGAGCACTGAGGTACGTCTGTTTACAAAGGACTTATTCCTGCACAAGGATAATTTAAATCTGTAGCACCTCCACTGCACAGAAGACAATGAATTTTAATAGGTTAAATATTAATGCTGTGACCCATTAAACGTTGTGCTTGAAATCTTCCTGGAACATTGTCCAAAAATGTGTTTCTACCCAGCAGATGTAGGTCATTGTTTTGCTTAGGTAAGATTTTTATCTATTTTAAGTAGATAAATGTCATAAATACTGTTTAACCCAAGACTACTTTCTGCTTGCAAACCAAATTATATGGGAGGCCCAGTTTAAAAACACAGAACCAAACAAACAAGAGAACCCCCTTTAAGATGAATGGTAATAAGCAGATCTTCTCAACCTCCTCCCCTGCCAAACGCAGTCGAAGGTGTTCGTGTCACACGATACCTTCCCCACACCGCCACCTAGCGTTTCACAGGAGCCCTGCTACCAATTGGGGCACTGTGAAGTACCGTGTTGTCAAGTCTGCTACGGGGATCATCGTTCGCCGGCATTTCAGCAACAGCTTAAAATGAACATTCCTCTGCAAAAGGCTCTCTGGCTGCTCAGCTAATCCCACCCTAAATCAGCTACAGCTGTAGTGATGAACACAGAATTACATGAATATTAGGGGTTGGAAGGGACCTTGAAAGATCGAGTCCAACTCCCATGCCACAGCAGGAGCACCTAGGGCAGGTCACACAGGAACACATCCAGGTGGGTTTTGAATGTGTCCAGAGAAAGAGACTCCACGACCTCTCTGAGCAGCCTGCTCCAGGGCGCTGGCACCCTCACAGTGAAAAAGTTTTCCATTATGCTCATGTGGAACCTCCTCTGCTCCAGCTTGCACTCATTGCCCCTTGTCCTATCATTGAGCAGAGCCTGGCTCCATCCTCCCCCCACTGCCCTTCACATCTTTGTCAACAGGAAAGAGGCCACTCCTCAGTCTCCTCCAAGCTAAAGAGCCCCATCTCCCTCAGCCTTTCCTCAGAAGGCAGATGTTCCACTGCCTTCAGCATCTTTGTGGCTCTGCACTGGGCTCTTTCAAGCAGTTCCCTGAGGTCCTTCTTGAACTGTGGGGCCCAGAACTGGACATAATATTCCAGATGTGGCATCACTAAGGCAGAGTAGTGCAGGAGGAGAACCTATCTGGCCCTACTAACCACACCCCTTCTAATCCACCCCAGGATGCCATTGGCCGCCTTGGCCACAAGGACACATTGATGGCTCTTCAGCATCCTGTTTATCCACCAGGACCACCAGGTCCTTTTCTCCAGAACTGCTCTCCAAACACACCTGAGGAATGTTCATTATTATCCCTCTGATAATTTTGTTATTCCTTATGTTTACTGTTCCAAGTCTAAATTCAGTAGCAGTAAAAGCCTTTCTTCCTCACAGCAAGTTCAGAATGCATCGTAATTGATTCTGACCCCACCCAGCCATCAAAGCCTCTCTCTGTGCTTCTCAAGAGAACGCAGTTTGTAGATCGTGTCCTTGATTCCCAATCCCATGGATCTGAATGGACTGCTCCTTGTGTCAGACCTTTGATTAAAACTGTTGATTCTTCTAGGATTAAGGCAGTCTTCAGTTTCTTGTAGGGAGAAACCCAGTGCCTGCCAGCTCTGAAGTACATGGCAACTAGAAGATGCTATCTGTTTTTATTTACTGTATAGGAGGAAATGGGTGATTCAAGAATGAAGGTGCAGGAGAGCAGGTGTTAGAATACTTCCTTCAATGTACCTAGGCCAGATGAGTGTATATTGTATTATTATAATTTTTATTATCTTATTCACCAGCTTGAAATCACTGCAGAAATAAGCAGTTTTCCGTTAGCTTGAGATTGTTTGTTAGTTTAGGTGAATCACTTCAAGAACAACTATGCTACAATCTGTAACTTTATATAGAACTATTCTTTATTATTATTTCTTCAGGAGTAGAACAAGATCTGCACCAGCAAACAGCCAGAAACCCCCACAGCATGCAAGGAAGATCAGCCATACAGTACAGATCTGCAATAAGAATTAGGAAGGGAGGATGGATGGTCTTGCTTTGTGGAGGAAGGCACAGGCAATCGGATTGGACCAGCTGGGTGGAACTTGATTGGATTAGCTTTGGCACATTTTCACAGCAGTGAATGGAATAACTATTGGAAAGCTACTGGGGAAAAACAACATTGCCCCTAATGTTATCATTGTAGGCAGATAGAGCACAGTCCCATACAGTCTCCCTCTGTGTTTTTCTCTCTCTATTGTCCCCTAGTTAGTTTTTTTGTGCCAGTGTGTGTCTTCCCATATCAGGATTGGCTGCCTTTTTTTTTTTTTCCCCCAGTCTGAGCTCTTGGCATGTAAAGAGCAATAATTACCCAATAGTATGGCTTGATGATTACCAGCAAGGGTGGGAGTGCCCTCTCTTGAACAATAAAAGTCCTTGTAGAGAAAAGCCCAACTAAACAAAACAAAATTATGTGTAAAAAGAGGCAGTGCTGCCACAAAGCACTTTGCCAGCTCAAGAGTCTATATGGAGTATGAATAAGAGCCTGCTGTGTTTTAGTCCCATCTGCTTGTGAAAGATCTCATCCTATAAAGAGATAAGTGTTCTGTTCTGATCTCATGCAAGTCTAGGCAAGATACCTTCTTTAGTTTCAATGAAGCTAGTCCTAATTTACACTAAGAATGAGATCTGAACTAGGCCCAGCAATCTGGGACATGTTCAGACAGAACTGTTTTCTCTCAAATTCATCTTAAGGAAAAAAACCCAAACATTCTTACCCACCTCTCAATACCCATCAGTTCTGAACATCACTCATAGCAGCTCACGATGAGAAACATTTATGTGTAGTATGAGCTTAAAAAGCCCTGTGGCATGAGCTAGTATAGGTTAATATGTTAGGGATTCAAGTATTCAGAAACAGAGGTCACCAAAAAAACATGTCTCTACATATATTTGCTCAGACTCAGCTGTCTAAAGCAAGAGGAGCATCATTTATTGCTTTAGTTTAGTAATAAAGCTAAATATAAATAATTCTTCCTAGACCAGACTTTTTAACTAGTAGAAAGTTGGTTTTGTTTTTTTAAGAATAGGTATGACAAAATGTTGAAGGATTCAGAGACAGGGAATCCAGCTAAATATGGTGAACTGTACAGACTCATCCTGTCACAGGGAGAGTCCCAGCAATTCCAAGACCCAGCCTGACTAGCCCTTCATCCTCATTCTACCAATCACTGAACTAGGTGGCATCTCTATTACACCCATTGGTCTCACCAGGTCAAGAGAAGCCAATGGAAGCCGTCACAGGGAAGTTTAAGGTTGTTACATGCATTCTGGGCTGCCAAGTCAGGAACCTTCACTGGCATTAGCAGCTTTTTTCGGGGGCTTCTTGCATGTTTTGCTTGTTTGACTTGTCCCATTCCTGACAGGATTGAATAGGTCATAAAGGACACATAATTGTAGAAGCAAGATCCATAACTCAAGGTTTTCTGTAAGGTACTGGCGAGACTGAAAGCTTAAATACAGGATAACAAATAGGTTTCTGTCTGCACAGAGAACTAATCACATGTCCTAAAGCTGTCAGCATCAGGGGTGAGTGGTACTGCAAATGAAGACAAAAATAACTTCAAACATTTTTCAGATCTGCACTGATTATTAATGCATGTTGTTCATCTGAATAACATAACTTTTGAAGCTGACATCTGGAATCCAAATAAACTAAATATCTAGGTTAGACTAGAGATGTGGGTTGGAGAACTTCATTGCAATATACAATTTGTACATTGTACAATGTTCAGCTTTAAACCTTCTTCCCTAACAATAAAAAAAATCTTGTTAAGAGCTTTGGGGTTTTGTTATGAGACTGTTTCATAGGTAACAGTGAATTCTCATTTACATACCGACAATTACTGACAAAAATTCAACACATTTTCACAAAATGCCTTCACAACACTTCAGAATCTTCTTCTGGGATTGTGCCTTTTCATTTCCAAATGGACATGACTCATTCCCAAGAGTTACCTTAGTTTAAGGCTTCTTTGTATTCTTATGCAATTGTTCAACCTCGTAAATATCCACAAAATATTTCTAGAATATCTTCAAAAGATTAGCAACTACTCAGAAATCAGTAAGTTTTTACTAAACCATGTGTTACGCTAAATAGAGTAAAATATGCTGATAAATAAAAATAATTATTTAGTACTTAATGCTTTCTGTTTTAAAGTATTTATATTCACATTCACCAAGGTAGAAAAATTAATGAAGAACATGCTGTTTGACCAAGCATCGTGCAACAAGCTCAGCTCTATACGTTTCACTATCTAAAATGGGATATGACTGAATCTCAGTTCCTAAGATTAGGAGCTCCTGACATGACTACACTTCTGCACCTCCTAACAGCTACATTTTTTTTCAGTACTCATAGGGCTGCTTATACTCAGCCTAACCAGAACTCAGAACACAGGTGTGATACAGTCAGAGACTTTAATTACCTTCAAGCTTGCAAAAACTTACCTCATGCTTTCAGATCAGCCTTGACATATGAAGCCAGTGAAGCTATTATTACCCTTTAAAATGATATCACCCTTGCCTGGGATGTTTATGGAACATTTCCTGTGGCACAAAATCAAGATCACTCTCTTCCAGATGCGTGGGACCAGCATTCCTCTCCCTAAGTCTTACCTTTCCTGAGAAGAGTTTAATACCATGGTAGTTGCGGTCTGCCATCTGTGCACCATTGCTCCAACAATAAAATCTCCACGTCCTTATCATAGCTCTTCCCCTCAGAACCTTTTTCTCAAGATAAAAGTAGATCTGTCTTCAGAAAGGTCAGAAATTTATAACCTTGGTGTTGGGTTGTATTGGTTTAAGCTGAGTGGCCCCACTGGGAGGAACAGGGGAATGGGGGGATAGGGCTATACCCCACCCCCACAGTGGCACAGAGTAACAGAGCAAGCTAGATCGTATGTTCTACACCATGCCCACAGCATGATAGGAAAGGGGTTGCCCGGGGTTTATGGGACTTGCAATATATTCTACAGTTCATAAAGCTCTCTGTTCCAAGTGTTTTGTATCTCCTCCCCAGTCTCGGGACTGGGGTTCACCCCTTTTTGTTCTGGTTTGTGTGCAGCGGCAGTTTTGGTGGTTTCATCTGCTGTGTACTCTGGTACCTTTTATCCTGTTTTTTTGTTTTCCCTTTGTGTAATCTGATATCCCGGCAACAGAGTAGTAAATTGTCCTTATCTCAACTGACATTTCAGTTTTCCTGCCTCCTTTCCTCCTTGCCCACCCAGATATGGGGGGGGGGGGGGGGGAGGGGAAAGGAGAAACCCCCCTCTGTTGTAATTGGACTGCCAGGACTCAGCTGCCATCTGAGTTCAAATCAGGACCTAGGTGTATCTTTAACTCAGGACTTACTTTTCCATAGCCACTCTCTCTAGCTCTTCTCTGTACTGTTTGTACGTTCAGTGGAATGAAAGTGACTTCATCAAGGGTAAGTAATTCCATCCTCAGAAAGTTATGGACTGCACTGTGGAAATGTTGCCTGCTGTCCCACTGAAATAGAGAATTAAAGAGGAATATCGACATTTTAAATGACCATTGTTATAGAAGACAAATATTTATTTCAATCAATTAACAAACTTGTCCAGGAGAAGTAGGTCTTGAACTCTGTGTCTCCCCTTATAAACATTTTTGAATTTTAATGTAAGCAGTCACGTATTGCATAGAGAGCTTGTGCACACTGAGAGACAGATCCAGTTACCAGACTGAGGAGCAGATATCTAGAGTTTAGACAAGCAGTAATTCACTGCCTGACCTCATGTCTGGCCCCTAAGGTAATAACATTTCTCACAGTAGGGTCACAAATGCCATTGTAGTTCTCTCAGGTACCATCAGCATGGGATGCTTTTGAAGGTTTCTAGAACTCTGGGGTGATAAGGCACAAGTAAATCTGCAGTTCACCTTCTGGATGGGAAGGAGTCTTCTTCAGGCAGTTCTGCTTCTGTCATCATTGGAGACATTCAGCTTCATGAGAGCTGAAGGAGAACCAAGCACAGCACTCCATACTCATTTTGTACCATTCCTGCTGCATACTTGGCTCAGGCAGCAGCCACTACTGCTTTTTCCAATCACATTTGTTCCAGGTAAACTCCTTCATTTTGTTTTGGGTACCTACTGAGTTTGGAGTTTTATGTTGTTGGGGAAGGGCTGGTTGGTTGCTTTGTTTTTTTTCCTCCTTAGATAAGTAGCTTAAAAGAAAATCCAAAAATTTTAGTATAGCATTGGCTGATTCACATGGAAAAGCTGCGGCCAGGTCCATCTGGGCTCTCTGCTACAATTATCAATTGACAGGAGCAAACAAAACCTGCTGATTTGGGCTAAATGTCACATAAAAAGTATCACCTGGTCACACATCAGCTATGTCTCCTGCATTTTTGAATACCCTTAGCAATATTAACACAAGATGAAAGATCCAAAGCAGATTAATTCAGCAGGAATACAATCTTTCATCAAATTTCAAATGTATTTAGTCATTGTGCTTACAATGAGATTCTATTCAACTGATAGATTTATTTCCTTATCAAGCATGCATTTCAAAACCTAGCTGCTGGTTTTACATCACTTCTTTATATTATTGCAAAGTTAATGTTTTATTTTAATAGTATTAAGTGTGTTTCACTTCACTGGGCATCTGTCCAATATCCCAGATAACTCATCTCTAAAAAGTGACCTACATACGTAACCACTGTGCCTGTTCATAACGGACATTAACTGCCTCATATTTTCTGTTTGATCTATACACAATTTCTCTTGTGCAGTTACAGAAACCCTTATACTGTAATCCATTTTTTTTCTGTACATGAAGATCTTTCTAGTAGTAATTCAAGCATAAAAATTGTCCTATATCTTAACCAAAAATTAAGTTAATGTTAACACTGTTAATGATGTTTTCCTCTATCCCAAATGTCATCTTTATACAGTGCCTAATAAATACATGTAAGGTTTACTCCAGTAGGCACTGGAATCAGATTTTTTTTTTATGTTATCTGCTACAAACTGATTCTTTCAGACTCTTCAGACTGGACGTAAATTTGAAATTTTGTATTTTCAAAATCATTGCAGGGCACAGGAGCAGGGGAAGAAATGCTTTGGACAGTTTTGAATCCATTACAAAACATCAGAGCACAGCTTTGACAATTTTATTGGATGGGGGGTGGGATGTGGAAGATTTTGCTACTTTCCAGTTTGAGCATCCATCTTTATTTTACCTTGGTACACTTGAAAAAGCTCTTTGACATCTCTGTAGCCTTTCTCTGTGTATGAAAAAGAATAGTAAGTTCCCATACCTAAGGTGGAAGGTGGCAACTTTCCAGAGAAAAATCCAGTTTTGAGCAGTGTTACCTAGAGGCAGCTTGGTCAAACTGCTACAAGAGTCATCAGTCCCAGAGAAGACTTGGAAAAACAAACTAAAAGGAGTTGATAAAAAGTGATACTTACAGAAATAACTTCATGTTCCCTTACATCTGGTTTTGGGCAAATGTCCAGCAGTGAGAAGAGGTTCTGTTGACAGTTGTTTATTAAGATGTGGTCCAAGTGTGCCACTATGAGATGGCTGTGAGTTGAGGTCTGCAAATACAGCTGTGCTCATTTGCACGTGCTGTTTCTCCTCTCCTTCAGATACTGCTGCCTCATTTGCACGAGTTGTTTCTCCTCTCCCTTAGTGTTTTCAAGTCGAACAGTGAGACCTCTGCTGTTAGTAAAAGAGTGCAGCTGCGTTCTCAGGGAAAAGCCATTTCTGATTTCCAGGGTGCTAATGGCAGATGCAGGAGACCAAGCAGAAGACTTAAGCATTTCCAAGGCTAAAATGTTGGCTAAAGAAATGCAGTGTTTATTACTTCCATTCTAGAAAGGCGGGGGGCAAGGGAGCACATGCTAGAAACAGAAGGGCTTTGTCTAATGTTCAATGTTGTTTGAGCATAACATTTCTAACCTCAGGAATGCTCCTGTCTGGGGAACCAGATCTAGCATTGGCCAAACCAGTTCCAGCGAAAACAGCTAGAACAGCAAATCAGCACTGTAAGCTTTGCAGTCACACATTGTGGTGAAAACGGACACCAACTCTCTCCAGGCTGTCTCAGTCACAACAGAAACTTTAAGAACTGCCTTAAACTGTTCTTTAAGTTAACATTACATTTATGACTGCAAATTGTATGCTGTTAGTAACTGATCTGTTAAATTATAAATATTTAAATTAATCCCTTACTCCGTAACAACAGTTCTGAAACCATGTATCTTCATTTTTTGTAGGACAAGCTCATTAACTTACCACATGGAAATCCACAGTTCTAGACCTTGAGATCACCTCTCATCTATTTGGCTAATTCTCTTGAATGATGGGAAAATGTCTGGTTAGGTGCTCAGTTCAGGCTTCACAAGAGCTATGGAAAAGCTCCCGTGCAGTTCTGCATACAGACAGGCGCTCGCAGACTCTATGTATTCATGGTTGTGATGGGGAAGTGAGCAATTAATTAGAAAAATGAAACCTACCTAGCCTGAAGAATAAATTGTCTATGTCATTGTGCTATTTCCTAGTTTCTGTATTCCTACTCCTGACACGCTCTCCCTTCCTCTCCTTTTCTGTTTCCATATGTCTGGATTAAATTGCTTTATTTCCTTTTCCCTTCAAACTATTGTGTTCTAAAAGAAATTTAAGGTTTTTATTATAGAACTGTGCTCCAATATCAGTATTTGTAATATCCTTTTTAAGGGTTCAGATAACATTCTATCATTATTTGAAATTATATAAATCAACATGAAATGATCCTCATTTTGTCTTTTATTAACTGGGAGTATTGAGCAGAAAGACTTTAAATTGAGAATTTGTCAATGCTTTATTTTTTTCCCCATTAGTAATAAATAGCTTATAATTTAGTAGCCTTCTAACTACATATTAGCACGGGAAAAATGAGTTTCTGTTCTCATCAACCACACATGTTCTTGGTTGTTGAGACCGAACACCCCCCCCTACACCTCCCATCTCCTTCCCCTCTGCTATACCAGAAATTCTCTATTTCTGTAATATCCTTTGACTGTTTAATCAGTTTGGACATCAAGTGTAGGAATTTGTACTCCACAAGGTGGCACTGTAAAACAGCTGGAAAAAAATCCCGTCTTCGGAACTTAACCTAAAAGGTCAGTAACGACTAGCATTTCAAATTTAACAGAGTCAGCTACCAGACTTTCTACTCAAAGCTAATACGGTGCAATAGTAAAGGCAGTGGCTGTTTTTTCTTGTAAATAGTGTATTTCAAACCCAGCCTATTTTTAACTTCTTTGCCTAGCTGAAGTGTGCAAAATTATCAGTAAGTCTTTAAATCTGGGACAATATCCAGATTTATCAGGGCACATTCCATTGCCCTTTAGTCAAATAATGTTGGCTTAGTGAAGAGGCAAAGGACAACTTCAGACCCAAGAACCTAGGTCTGCAAAGTATTTAAGCTTTTTAATAAAATATACTTTCTCTATAAATACATTGTCCTTTTAAACAAATACAATGTATTCCATAGAAATCTGAACATTTCCCCTAAAAATACAAATAGCTGTCAGCAATAAAACTAACAAAACTTCATTAGTTCACCTGCAATCTGTGAATTACTTCCCTCGAATCCAATGGAAAAGAATTCCAGTTTTCTTATCTCTAACAAAGCTTACATTGCAGCTTTTCCTTTAGTAAGTCCATGCCATCTTTGGTAACTGTCTATTTTCAGGAACTTTTGAGAAACACATCTATCAAAACTTATCATCAGGTTCAAAACATATTGGAAGAAATCAGGCACAGACAGAAGTGCCTGCCATTCCACAAGAAATGAGATTTGTATTTCAAGAAAATGAAAGTCATCTAGGAGGAAGGATACAGAATGTATGGGCCTGAGTCTGTTAGGACGAGAGAGAGAGCTGTAGATTACAAGATTCAACAATAGAAACTGGAAGCAATTTGGAAATGTTAATGCTTTTCAGCCTGTGCTCAACATGGCACAGACCAAGAGAATACTTACACCAAAAAACCCAGAAAGAACAGAAAAGTCCAACATGTAACATGCCTGCTTGTGTTATCATGACAGCTTTGAAACACTTTGATCACTATTGCAATTTTTTTTCCTGTTTGCCCATATTTCATGTTAGGCCTTATTCTAGCAGGCACGCTTCAAAAAGCTAATTAGGTCAGGCCTCAAATGAGAGAAACTGAAAAATGCCTACTTTGAAGAGCTCAAGATCTTGTTTGCCCTTTGGTGTCAAGAAGGCTGCAGTTTCAGACCCATATACCTGGATCTTTGAGGTATAGAGGCAGGTGTGTAAGGATTTAACTGTTGTCATGTTTATGTGGCAGCTGACAAAGTTCTGAAAGCTTTTAGTTCACACAACCCAGATCTTTGAGAATCTAGTTCTTCAAAGCAGATTTCATCAAGCAAAGCACCTCAGTATGCATTAAACTTAAAATATGTTTGCAGTTCTCTCACTTCTGTAAGAATTAACGGAAGACAGTATTGTAATAAATACCTTGCTGAAACTAAAAACAAAACAATCTTTAGGAGAACTACTTTAGAGAAAGCAGACTGGTCTTGTTAAACAACCATGCTGCTGCTTTTACCTGGTATGAGCACAGCCACATTTGAGAAATAATGAAAAAAATATATTTATGCAAATGAGACCATTAAAAGCCTCACTCAAGGCCATTTGGAAATTGTTTCTGCTTTCAAAAATACAATGACTTGGCTAGGTAAGCAGATTTCTGAATTATGACATATGTATCAATTCCATTCACAAGATGTGTTAATCACACCCAATTCCACTGATATGGCTATTAAAAGAAAGGAAAAAGCCTCAGCAGTTACCGTAACAAAGACACTTCCTTCACTGTTTTTTCCATTTAAGTCATACAGAATACAAACAATGAAGTTATTTTTTTCCCAGTCTCTACACAGGATTCAGTTCTCACATTACCCTTTTTCTTTGAGGCTCTGCACAGATGCATAACTATGTCTAACAAGCAAATTGTAAGAAGGAAGCTCTTAGGTGTAGTGAAGAAAAAAAAAAAAAGAAAAACTGAGAAAATGGGCCAGAAAAGATTTCTAAGAGACATAAGAATAAATTGATTTTTGCTACCTGCTATTACGAGTCTGCATAAGGTGTATCAAATTGCTCTACAAATTAAGTAAGTAATTTTTTTCATTTTTTTAAATTAAGACAATACTAGAACAAAGACAACTTCTGCTGGAATAATGAAATCATAGTTATCTCTTATCCAATAGAGTCTCAAAGTGCCTTATTAAAAAAATCCAAGAAAACCAACCAAACAAAAAAACCCCACAAACAACAACCAAAACCCAAACAACCAACCAAATTAAACCCACAAACCAGTATTTTGTACAGCAGCTGACAACCAAAATGCTGCTACTTCTATCAGCTGCTTAACAGCTCAGCATTCAATACATTCTTGTCATGTACACACCCACGCACAAAACACCAAGCAGATAAAACAAAAAGAAACCTGTGGGCAAAATGAAAATGGAAGAAGATCACATTGGATTTAGCTATTACACTGATGTCTGCAGGAGACCAGTACAGATCAGCAACTACTTTGTTAGGAATGGAAAGAAACCCTGAAGAACTAAGTAGGAGACAACAGAGCTTGCACTCCTTGGCACTGTATCGGTACAGGCAGAAAAAACTTACAATTATTCCTTCTAGCAGAAAAATCCATGGAAACTAACAACCAACCATCCCCTCACCCCCCAAAAGAACCCAACAACCCAAACCAACCACACCAGCAAACAACACACAAAACCCTGCAATAAACAGAAACAAACAAACAAAACAAAAACCCCAAACAAAGAAACTAAACCCACACCTACTCACACAATGTATTTATTTTAATCCCTTTTTTCACCAGGTCACAAACAGCTGAGGCTGTTTTATGGAGTCAAAAGATAGCTCTGCCTGGATAGCCTAGAGATTTCTCTTCATAATGCTGTTCCTCACTCCATTTAGATGGGGAAGAAAACAGCTATGACTCAAAGCTGTACCACTAGAAGAAGCCGACTATTGCATTCCTCATTGCCCACAACTCTAGGAGGTTGAAGCCATTTTTCAAGAAACCATTTCCCCTAAGCCACATGATATTCTATTTGAAAAACACACATAAACCAATCCCTCCATGTAGCCCTCTGCACATCTTCCTGTAAAGGCAGATCCTCTACCTATCTGTCTCAAAGAACTTTGCAAACAGCTGCAGTATTTCAGCAAAGGAGAAGAGCTTCATGACATAGGGATATGGTTTTCTTAGAGAAAGAAAATCACAGTTACTTGAGACTTTTATTCTGGTACTGGAAAAAGCAAAGGTGCTGGCTCAAATCAAAGCTTGGGCAGTGCTCAAATTATCTTGTAATAAATAAACTGAGATTAATTTAATGTTTCTGTACTGAGAATAATACTGCATTTCAAAAGGCCTTTCTCCTGTGCCACACCAAGCAGTCTGCCTCACAAATCTGAATTGAAATCAGGTACCTGTGGAAATTATGTTGGTATCCAAAGCTCAGAGCTGTTTTCATCAGAGAAGCAAGTACTTCTCAGCCTTATCAAATGAGAGTGACACAGCCATCGAATAAGATAATAAATACTGAACATCTCTTCAATTGCTATTTGCATATTCTTAGTATCTCTTTTCCTGAGAGTAGAAACAGTATCAACATTGTGGTACTAAAAAGGCATTACAACCAAAAATACATGTGCCACGAGATGCAAAGTGGTTCTTGATCCAGTGGTTAAGAATTTCTTTGGAAAAAGTATTGAACCCAAAGCCTGGGTCTACTGAGAACTGAAGTGGTAAAATGGGGAGAGAGGGCAAGTCTTGGTACTCACATGAGCCACAACATCCACCAGTCCTGCATTTCCTCAGGTATGAGATTGACACCCACATCACAGAGTGATCACAAAACTCAGCAGTCAGTTTGTGTGCTTGCATAGTACAATTCTAGATGATAACAGTTTTGAGAAAAGGGATGGGTCTATCATTTACACAAAGAATGAGACAACACGAAGAAAGTCACAAGGGACAGCTTTTCCAGGCATTGCCACTGAAGGCAATACTTTGAGCTCAGTGTCTGATCCACTTGGTAATTCTGTGCAAACAGATCGGTCAGCCTTCAGATAAACCAAAAGTGGTTATAAAGTGAAGAGAAAGACAAAATGAAGAAAGTAGTTTCCTCTCTGCTATCAAAATGCATCCTCAGGAAAGGTATCAGTAACTGATTTTGATAACCCCCTAGTATTTACCCTTAGATGTTCAAGACAATCATTATCATCTGACCTTTCCTTGGCATAAACAGATCAAATGGTGTTTCACAGAATGACCAAACACATGCCAAAAGCATTTGTGTTTTAGCTTCCATTATTAACAAAGCACAAACAAATAATCATTTAAATTTTAGGAAAAAAAAACATTAGTCAAAAGTTTTCAAAGTATTAGCAAAGAAATGATTGCAGACTATATAGGCATGAAACAGACAAGGACTCCTCCTATCAAATTTCCAACTAGAGTTAGTACCAGATACTACTGGGAAGAGAAGTTTTTACTGGAAAGACATCCATCATGTGTCCCTGTTTATTTCCATTTAAATTTCCAAATCTCTGGGGAGTCAGGAGCAATGCCTACCTGTAACAGAAAACAGATTCTGGTGACAAAGCCAGAACAAACAAATTGATTGACACTTTTGTTGCAACCTAGAGGCTGCAACATGGCCCTGCAGACTGTACTCATGTTGTCCAGCTCTAACAGATCCTTTGATTTCTGCTGACTTCAGCACTTCAGATTTATTTTCACAGTGAACCAGGTATATCAAAGTTTACTTTAATTCCAGGCCTGCAGCAGAGCCTGTGGGCTTAAAAGCTCATTTCCATTATAAATCAAGTGATGCGACTGCACGTAGTGAGAGATAATATCTCTTCTTACACGTGGGCTCACTTAGGTAACTGATTTTCAATAGATTTGAGGAAGTTATCCTGTGTATTCCAAGTAATTTGGGACAGCTAACAGAAAACAAGATTAAAAAAAAAAAAGAAAAATCTACATACACACCCCCTGCCCTAAGAGTAAAGATTGGGTTAAATGTGAATTCACTTCAAAGAAGTCTCAGAGACTTAAGTAACGGCATGATTCTGTCCCTCCCCTGCTACACACATAGACACACATGCACTCCTCCCAGTAAAGCCAATTAAGTAGGAACTAAGCCTTTCTTCCTACCACATCAGTAAGGCAATGGTGCTACTAGTTCCAACAAAGCTCCCAAATACCCTGCTCATAGACTGTACTGGCCAACAAACAATTAGATCATTCCTGAATTAAAGAAAATACCCAGAAGCAGTTTTGCATAAGCACTATTTTCTTTCAAAGCACAATGGAAAGTTGGCACATGTTGCATTTACCAGCACTGTAATCTGCTTTAAGCATGGGTTTATTTTAAAAATCTTCAGCTCTTGCCTATGGGCTATTCTGGAACCCTGTGAATCAGCAGGCAGTTACTGTTTATTGGAAAGCTTCCTTCTTTAAGTCACTTTTACTTCCTCCCAGTGCTTTGCAGAGTGTGAAAAGAACGACACCACTGACCTTCACTGACAACTGTCTACAACTGTCCTGAATCTAGAATATGAAGTATTCAGGATGGAGAATTTAATTTTGATATATAGACCTCTAGAACTCAAATATTCTACAGACAACAGAAAAATTAAATAAATGGCAGCCATGTAACAAACAGCTTCTTTCAGATATTTACATTATACTTAGCATCATGCCAGGAGTTTAGTTTCCTTTGTCCTCTTCCAGATATTCAGGGGTTTTAAAGCATCTTGACAGTTCAGAGGAAATCAGACACTACACAGGTTAAACAACATGGTACTATTAAAAACTATCTTTAACCATGGCACTCAGTGACAGCAATACAATACTTTTTTTTTTCCCACAAAGCAACTAATAGAAAAATATGCCATAAAATCATCTGTAGACTAGTTTGCCAGTACATACATGTAATCATAACATTCTTTTATAAACTCTTTCCTGAGATACCTTGGTTGGTTGATTTTTCTTGTATTACTAATGCATTATCATCACGATTCATCTAAAACAACTGCAAAATATTTCATATGTGCAGGACACTCAGCAACATGTAAAAAGTAGTATGTAAATATATGGCAAAGAAACAGCTCTTAGAAATTATGCAGGTTTTTACTTCATTACTTTTTTTTTTTTAAACATTTGGTTCCTTGGAGATGGAAGGGAAGAGCATGAAAAACCTAGAATTAAAGCTATGAATTGACAAAAAGCAGGAAAGCACTTCAGGAATGTTAGGAGCTGAAAAATAATATAAATGACACAGAGAAAGCCATAATTTGTGTTGGCCATGTATTGCCTTATAAAGCAACTGGACATATTTTAGTCAGTTCACAGTATAATAAATATTTTACTAATCTGTTTTGGAAGAGCAAATGTCTTTTAGGGTTTCAAGCTCCTCTATAAGTTTCTTGTTCTGAACTTCTAGCACTGCAACACGACTCTCCAGACATTTTATGTATTCTTTCTTCCGACGTCGACATTCTTTAGCAGCTTCCCTGCAAAAAGCAGAAGTAAAAAGTGCAAACAAAAAAGCCATTTGCATGCTATTAGAAAGCTCAGCAGAGTATGGAGACTATGACAGAATTCCAATTTTTGGAATATCTCCCAAATCAGTCTGAAAACACTAAGCAAAACTGGGTTCCACAAGGGCCTCAAGTGTCTCTTTCTCAAGTTCATATGGCAATCTGTAGAATTGCTTCCTCTCATGCCTTGATTAAAGTTCATAATAAACGAGGTCCAAATGAAAGACAGTTATTCTGCTTTATGACAATAAAGATCTTTGAGGGCCTTGAGTTCCTCAATGAGAGTCTTGTTTTGGTTTTCAAGCACAGCCACACGATTTTCAAGACATTTGACATATTCTTTCTTCTTTCTGCGACATTCTCTGGCAGCTTCCCTGGAACCAATACAAGGCAAATGACTACAGGAACAGCCACATGTGGCAAACACTGGATACATGACATAACCTGCAACCCCTGCAGTTCCACAATAACAACAACCACCACCACCAACTGTTGGATTGCACAAACAGAACAGCCATAAGCAAGAACATGGTCAAAATACAATTCAAACCAACTAGAACTTGAAACAAATTCAGCATCAACAAAGATGGAATTACTATGTAGAGAATCGAGAAAGAGTGAGTAAATGCTAATGTACTGACTTGAATTGTGTTAAACATGAAAGCTTAAAGCTAAATTTCTTCTTTCAGTCACATGCCACTTTGTGTGTTTATTAGGAGTATTATCTTTTGCAACCAAAATCTTAAAATCAGCCCCAAAGAATTTACTTTTAGAAAACACAAACATAACACTACTCTCTGCAGATAAAAGGCCAGATGCCAATCTTACAACCTGCTGCAATTTTTTTAACCTAAGATTTAAATGCAAACAAATACTATTTAATAGCATTTTAGAACTGTCCAGCCAGGTGCATTACAGCCACATGTGTTTGAGTTTTGCTGCTGGCAAATGGCAGTCTGGAGCCATTCTCATAGCTCTGTTCAGAATTCTGCTGCATACAATTCTGAAGCTAAGTAATTTGGGGAATGTTTTCAGAAGGATGTAACTGAACAATCATACAATTCCAGAAGAAATTTTAGAAGTACTTGGAATCCACTCCTTTAACATTTTGAAATATGATAAGCTGTCAGATGATAAGAGTGCAACCTTCCAGCAAGTTATATAAGAGTTAGAGTTGTGGTTAGTTTTAAAACTGGAGAGTGCAGAAACAAAAGAAAGCAAAGCAATGCAGTGACCCTCGTAAGTAATTTAAAACAAAGGACAGGCATGAGAGCAAAGCAATACCTTTAGTTCAATCACAAGGCAAGGAGTTATTCAGTGCGTTAGAGATTTGCATAGAAGACTATTTCTTCCAGTCATCTGCCACTGAGAGCAGTGGCTACACATTTGTTTTTAAAAAAAGGAGTCTCCTCAGAACAGGAAGAAGCATGCACATAGAGACACTGGCAGTTACAGCACACAGTCAAGTCCAGGCCAAGTAATTAAAAAATATGCAGCCACCTCACACAATACGCCTCACAAAATGACAGGGGCACTGCACAATAACTTATCTCAGTAGCCAAGCCTTTAGTGAAGTCTATAATTATCATTCCAAAGTAGAATAAGTCCTCTTCACAGCATCATTAAAGGACAGCTGCTAATGAGATCCTCAGATCTTTTCCTAACCAATTCTTTGTTTCAAAATGAACAAATCCACACTGGCATTTTTAACTGTCAGTTGTAGGGGGGGAAAAGAAATTCAACAACAAGGATACCTCCAGATCATCACCAAAATTATCAGAAGGGGACAAAACACTAACATTGATTCTGAATTACTATGATATTTTAGAACTAAAAACCCACAGTGATAAGGTGAACTCTTAACTATCCACAGTTAACAGCCAATACTCAGTACTATAAGGATAAACAATTTATATTTGGCATTTATATTATAAATTATTAATTATTAATTTATATTTGGCATTTATATTATTTATATTATTTTAATTTATATTTATAAACAATTCATATTTGCCTTTGGCATCCCAGGCAGTGTAAGAGAACTGCACTATAATGTTGGGCAGTTGGGGTTTGGTTGTTTTTTTTTTGTTTTGTTTTGTTGTTTGTTGTTTTTTTTTTTTCCAACACTATTAATTGTTACGTAGTCTTACCTATTTTTCATAAGTCTCAGCTCTCTCTTGCGTGTTGCCTCTTCTGCCAGTTGCTGAGGGCTATGCAAAGTCCCTGGTGAGGCTGCCATCACCACTCCCTGAGGTAAGTTAGTAGTTGGAGTTCGAATCTGGTAACCCGGCATGTCTCCAGTGGCAGCTGCATAAAATAATCAGATTTTAAACTTTATGGCAAAAGAGAGAGAACTATGCAAAAGTCTCTTGGAAATGAAGGGATTTTTGTTGGTCAGTTATCCAAGATTCCTGCCACATAAAATATTTCACAGGCCTGCAGTGTCACAACTGTGTTTGTTATCTTACTGGTGTTTATTTCAACACTGTAAAATAATTTATCTAGGTTGCTTTAGCATGTTGTCCCACTAGCCAGCTAGCCTGTGAAAGCTTCCACATGGCTCTTTTCAGACAACATAGGGAAAGCTGGTTTAGAAACACTGTCAAAACATTCACTTATTTCCTGTTTGTGCAGCCACTGCTGCTGTTGCAGCCACTGAAGTTCACACGCTACTCCTGTCCTCTAAGAGAGACTTCAGGAATCACCTTGTTTCAAAACTCAACCTTCTCCTCCTCGTCTGATCACACAGTACCAGCCTTACTGCCTCTCTTCCCTTCACAGCAGCTGGTAGGAAACCTTTGGAAAACCAGTGAGAGCTACTGCTGCCAAAAGGAAAAGGAACAGACAAGCATTCATGCTGAACAGAAGTACATTCCTTGAGCAAGAAAACCTAGGATGCTACAGCATTAGCAGGTGAGAGGAGGTTGCACAGGAAGGAGTGTAGCTACACAGTAAATTGGAGTGTAAAAGTTCAGATTCAGCCCCTGAGCCTACTACCTGAGCTCTCCTGAGCTCCCCCAAAGCTGAACACAGATCTGAAATCTGGCATATGACTTGGAACCAATACCCTTCTGACAGTCTCACCTCATTTCTACTTCTGAAGTACTTTGTCCCTATGTGATGCAGCCCAGCTTTAAAACAGTTAAAACCCTAAGCACTTGCTTCTGACATAAGAAAAATAAAACAAAGAAAAAAACAAGGTCAAACACGAAATAGATCCCTCTTCAAATTACAAGCAAGTATTTCCCTGTTCATAGAAACAGAGAATGTTAGGGGTTGGAAGGCACCTCTGGAGATCAAGTCCAGCCCCACTGCCAGAGGAGGAGGGTCAGGTTTTGAAAGTTTCTAGAGAAGGAGACTCCACAGCCTCTCAGGGCAGCCTTTTCCAGTGTTCCAACACCCTTACAGCAAAGATGTTTCTCCTTACATTGAGGTGGAACTTCCTGTGTTCCAGTTTGCTACTTGTCCTATCACAGAGCACTACTGAATAGAGACTGGCCCCTTCTTCTTGACACTCACCTTTCAGATACTTGTAAGATCCCCTTCTCAGTCTTCTCTTCTCCAGAATAAACAGCCCCATAATTTTCCATATTTTTTGATATTATCACAAAACAAAACTTCAAATTTTGCCATTAAAACAACTGAATATAAAAGATGAAAAATCGGGGTCTGCTATGTTTTACTTGATTTATAATTTAATTCTTTAAAGCAATATTCAAATAATGTAAGAATTTAACTTTGGTGTTTAAACCTTAGTCAGCAACTAAGTGTCACACAACCTCTCTCACTCCCCCCATGGGTGGGATGAAGAATGGAATCATAGGAGGAAAGGTGAGAAAGCTCATGGGCTGAGATCAGAACAGATTAACAATTTAAATAAAAAGGTGTTTTGGGGTTTTTTTTGCAAATTAAAAGGAAAGCATACAAAAGAGAGAGAAATAAAGCCCAAGAAAACCAAGTGATGCAAACAAAAAACAATTGCTCACCACCAATCAACCAATGCCCAGTCTGTTCCAGAGCAGCAGCCCACCCCAAGTCAGCTTTCCCCCTAGTTTATATGCTGAGCATGACGTCATATGGCATGAAATATCTCTTTGGCCAGTTGGGATCAGCTGTTCTGGCTGTGTCCCCTCCCAGTTTCTAGTGCACCCCCAGTCTCCTTCCTGGCAGGACAGCATGAGAAGCTGTAAAATCCTTGACAGCGTAAGCACTGCTCAGTACAACAGCACCAGTGGGTTATCAACATCATTTTCATTCTAAATCCACAGCACTGGGAAGAAAATTAACTCTATCCCAGCCAAAACCAGGGCAAACTGGAAAAACAAAATACAAAGAAGAACACTTTGGGGAGCCTGACAAAGCAGTGAAGAGACATCAGTCAACTAGATGGAGGAAGAAAACAAAACCTACACTCAATACAAAATTTTCTGTTATTCTAATTAAGTTAATGCAAGTGCTTCACTAATTAAATAAAAAAAAATAGGATCAAGCAATGTTTAGACTACAATTCCACAGCCATGTCTTGAAATCATTATCAGCTTAAACACTTTGCTCCTCCCCCCTTCTCTCAGTCCCCCGGGTAAAAGTGGAATTACAAGATGAACTGAACCAGTGAACTGACCTGGGCTGGATAATCCCCTGGGGATGAGGGAGGGAGAAAGAAATCAACCCAGGACAGCCCTGTGAAGGCTAACAGGCAGCCATAGTGAACATAGGGCTTGGTCCTCTTTACATCCACGAGAGAATTACTTAACCCTTTCTTTTAAGTTCTGCACACCTCTTAGCAGTCCCAGTTACATAAGTGGGAAAATATTTCAACTGAGTATTTGCAAAAAAAGGAATTTTAGAAACTCTTGAGACATACCTTTGTGCTGGCCATGTCACATACAATTTATGGACTCCATGGTAAGAACTACCTTTTTCTCTCTCTCATCATAGGTAAAAGGAGATGTTATTTCAGTTTGCATTAGCTACACTGAATTAGAAATCCAAGTGAGTCATTCTGTAGATCAAGTCCCATGGAAAGCCCCATAACCCAGGTCGCCTCAGCCTGGCAAAACCAACTACTTTGTTGTCTTTGTTTGATTTACACTCAGATGTTTGCTAATGGGATTTACTGCCGCTTTTGTTAAGAGGACTCAGTGTGACAGTGTACCTGCAACTTGGCTTAACAAAAGCCAGTCCCTATCTCATCTGGGATCAGCAAACATCACTGTAAGTAACAACAGGCTGCATTAACAGTTTGACCAGGTTCCAGTAGTGCCTCTCCCTGCCTAACAGCTGGCTTACTTATAAACTTACCAGTGACAAATGGCCATTTTGGTGCTAGAGACTTTGTAAACCCATACACTGCAGTTAAACAAACCAAGCAAACAAAACCCCCACAAAACAAGCCAAAACCCAGTAAAACAAACCCCAAACCCCTCAAACCCCTGAATCCCTAGCACTAACCCTAGTATCTTTTACTTGTGCTTTACAATACAGCAAATCAATTACTTCAAAGTCTGCAATTTTTTGGTTGTTATAATATCTCACAAAGTTACAATAAAATACTGTTTCTCCTGAAAAAGACATTGAGAATGATGAGATAGGCTTTAAGCAGGGGGAATAAAATACCCTTGAGAAAAACCATAGTTCAAATCTAGCAATCTATCTACATACTGGAGTGAAGGGAGGTACCTTCCGTTTCAGCATCTGAGACAGAAGTCCCACAAACCTCTGTGGCTGTTTCCAATGAAACTCCATAGAGGCTTAAAGTCAATCCTAACATATCAGAGACAGGACTGAGACAAAGCAACAAACCTTGAGATGCTGCATTTCCCTAACACCTTGCTCCAGATAATATTTTATTTTTATTTTTCTCCTTAATAAATAATAAAAAAAAAATCTCTGAAAATATGAAGCTTTGAATTGAGACTTACAACAAGGAAATTTTTCCACAGGAAGACAAACAAAACCAACCAACCAAAAAACAAACAAGTAAAAAAAATCCCCAAAGCACCACATTCTGACAAGTACAACCCTGTAAATTAAGCTCTGAGAAAGTAAAACAAAACAAAATGAACCAACCAAAAAAATCAACTATCTTGGTTAGCACCCTTAGAAAAAACTTGCTGAACGCTAGAGAGCATCTCTGCGCTTGAGTTCTTCCAGTGACTACCCAGAAAAAAAAAAACAACCTGCTGCATCCAATGTATTAGTACATCTGTTCTCCCCTCCTGTGAGTCATAATGATGGCACTAGATTATCAAAGGGATTTTATCTTCACCACTCAACTGGCTAAACAAGGCTTGAATCATTATCCCTTTGAGCATTAAATTAAAAAAAAAAAATCAAATCAAAACGTTGACTTGGAGAAGATGCTTATCTCTGGATTAATGAAACAATGTGTACCAGCAATGAGCAGCGGCACGTAGGAACCGGCTGTGAACTGGTTAACAGCACAGATTTGCCGGAGGCAATTGACGAAGCAGAAAGGAACTGACTAAATCGCAGCATGACTTGGAGCTGACGTCAATGTGTATCTTGTTTGGAGTTTAACTTTTCCAGTTCCCTACTGCAACACGATTCCAGGAAATCTAGTGACGTCAGCCTTTTGAACTCAATTAGCTGAGGAACAGACCATTTTAACAGTGGAGGAGAAAACAAGCAGGCATTACAATACTTGAAATGATTGCTCTCTTCCGTTTGTTTGCATTCAGTTTTTTCTTAAATAACGAAAGCAGAGGGCTTATTTACACTACTGAAGCAATGCACACCTTTCCCTTACAGCCATGCTTCAGCTTATTTTAGCTATCAAATCTGAAGTGTTTAGTGCTAAACAAAAAAAGCAGAATAATTTTTACAAACTAAGCCCCAATTCTAAACATAGTAACATATATGACTATCTCCACAATAAAGAAGATTTTAAAAGAAGAGTGGTGGGGGGTTTTACAGCAAAATGCTACATCAAATATTTAAGATTAGTTATGTGAATTGATCTGTACAAGAACTCATGCACTAACAGTGATTTCCAACAACCCTTTCCCCTTCGGTCCCCCACCCCCTGAAATTAAACTGTTAAAATTGCCCTGAACTCCTACACTGCCTACACATAACTAGAAGCCAGCTGTACCAGCCTGGAAAAATGAAAGAGTTACAGCAACAGGTTCAAAAGAAAATGTCACAAAGTACTGCTTAGAAATCCAAAAATATAACGTAAAAGCATAACACAAATTTTACCTGTTTCATCTCCTGTTACAGCCATGATCAGCTCCTGCACACACGACTCTCCTGTTCCTCTACCACAGCTCAGCATGAACTGTTCCAAACTAGCAAGCATGTGCAGGATTACAAGCAAGAGCACTGACATCACAGTGACCTCACTTGCTTACCACTGTCATTAATATGCTCTGTCACTGGAACAGCTCACTGAAACTGCAGCCCAAAGAACTTCTTTTTCCAGTAAACCTTTTTTTTTTTACCTTCCTTTTCCATATTTCTATAAAGCCTAGCTTTGTTCTTTTTCCTTGAATTATTCATAAAGCTACAGAAAGCACTGGCCACAAAGCTGGCTATAAAGCAAGACCTGAAGATTCATAGCACTGATCAACATAAATTAAAACATGAATCTGAATGATAAAGTCCTGATTGGATAGAAAACAGGGAAATTTGAAAAAGAGGTGCAACTGTTTTTATTGGAGCAGTTCCAAGCAAAGGCAGAGCACTGTCAGATTGACATGCAAGACAGGAAAATTTAATAAGCTGTAACAAAAAGTAAATTAAAGGCTAAAAGCTCCTTGCTTTAGGGGAGGGAACCCACAATCCCCTCATTTAATTTCAGTTAAAAGCTTCAGAAAAGATTGAAGAAAGCTCTAAAGTAAGCCAACCTAAAGCTAGTGATTTCAAATGCTGTGACAGAACACTAACCCTAGGTGAGGGCTACCCCCCTCTTGTCAGAAGTCCAAGAGATCTAGATGACTTAGTTTAAAAAAATATATTTCAGCTCTGTAACAGAGTTATTTCTTCCTTTAGTCAATTTAAATAAGTTTCAGACCAACAGTCCAAGCACTGCTCTGTATATAGGGCATGGCAAACTTTTTTGGCCTTTGCTGTAATAAACACATCCAAACTGGTAATTTGTCAGCTGTGAAACTATGCCAAGGACAGCAGTAATGGAAGCATCAGTGAAAAAAAGGAGTGTCCTGTGATTACAGGACGACTTCAGGATCACAGCAACAGCTCAGAACTGAAGCAGACAGGACATTCAAGCCACAGATGTCAAATATCTCTGACCATGTTATGAAAACACATGTAGAAATCAACAGAATTATTTTTGATAGAAATTCTTTATAGTCGTTGTCACTAATAATTAAACACTTGCTTTTCACTTCATGTAGCAGTATCAGGAAACTGCCAGGACATTAGAACCCTCTCTTATTTTGCCTATGAATGTAAATTTGTAGCAAATGAAAGATCACTCAGTTGTATCAACACATTTAATGCTTTCATATTCACCCTTTTTCCCTATCATAAAATAGCAAGCATAGGGTTTATGTGATGCCATCCATTACTACATAAGCTTCATGAACAAATACTTTGGAAAAAAACATAAATATGTGTTCTATCTGAAAGATTCTGAAACAGAACTTTTCTGCCCTAGAACTGCTGATTAGTTTTTTTTTCTTTTACTTCTATGATTATTTCAGATTAAATTTAACTATAAAAATATATATAAATGGGAAAATTGCAAACAAAACAAACAAAATGCTAACCAAACAAAAAAACCCAAGACGAAACAACACCAAAAAAAAATAGTAGACTAATAAAATATACCTTGAACAACAACTTGGCTTCCAGGAAGAAAAAACTGTTGTGTTCCATCAGGTGATTGTCCTGCATATTGCACAATGGTAGCACCTGGTTGAGGAGCCCCTGAATTTGTCATTCCTAATGTCTGTAGTCCATGGACACCATCAGAGGGTGGATTAGAAATCTGGATTGTACCACCTTGAGTTATGGTAACTAAACGTAAACATAAAAAAGAAGAAGTTAAGCAACAGAAGGAACTATAGCTTATGTGGAAAAGCACATCTCCCTTTTTAGAATAAACATTGACTGGTAGACTCCTGGTTCTCTCCTTGCTTATAGACCAACTGTACAATAAATCTTACAGAACATTAATACTGATTTTTAGAAATACAAAGCCATGTACATGCCATGTGTAGAACAGAGAACAGATGAAAAGCAGTGCTCCACATGCTTTATCTTTACGAATCCAGATATATAAACTCTCAGAAAATAGTTTTAATGCAAGAAAAAAGAAATAGTAGGTTCCTAGCCATGCAGAATCACTGCTGTTTTAAACAGTAATGCAAAGGTACTTAAAAAACAAGCCAAAAAACCCTACACAAACTGACTCCCACAAAACAAAAGCCATGACATAAAGTCTCCTTGGAGAATTCTTTTTGCTAGGCTGAAACACAGCTCTCTCGACTTGTCCTCATAGGGAAGGTGCTCCAGAACCCTGATTTTCTTTCACAGCCCTCTGCTTAATCCACTCAAGCAGGTCCATGCTGTTCTTGTTTTAGGGGCCTCAGAGTTGGACACAGTACTCCAGGGGCTCACCAGAGCAGAGGAGAGGAGGTGAATCCCCACCTTCAACCTACTGGCCATGCTTCTTTTGACCGAGGCCCAGGATATGGCTGGCTTTCTGCATTGTAAGCACACATTGCCAGCTCATTCAGTTTTTCATCCACTGATACCCTCTAGCCCTGATACCTGTGTAGGAGAACCCATGAATCCATTTTGGCCAAGAATAGAAGAGTAGTCAGATACAACAGCGATAAGCAGATGTAAAGAGCTACTGACAGGAGATGTGAAGATAAAATAGATGGCATGTAGCGACCTACATCATATCCAGACTGAAATTAACACAGGACATGCTGCACTCCCACACAATGTTCCTGGGTTTAGCTAACAGCACTTCCTAAGGATCAAAGGCAGCCATCAGAATGGCTGCTCAGAAATGCAGATCTGTGCCTGAAGTCAACAGTCAAGCTCTCTGGTAAATTCCAAATTCAGAGCCCCTCTACTACAAGGAGATGACCATTTTTGCTACTATTGGTTAGCAACTTTTCCTAACCTAATTAGAGAAAACACAGGGACTTCACTGAAGCAAAAGATAGGCAATATTTAAACTTAGAAAGTTGAACTTGAAAAAAATTAATAATAAAATCAAATTAATGAAAAAAATTGGATAAAAAAAACAAACCCAAAACATTTCCAGGAAGACAAAGCTTTCAAAATCTTTAAGCCAGAATCAGGAAAGTCCATGAAACAATGCCTCATTACACTGAGAATTTATTTAACAAGGTAAATTACCTTAAATATACAGCAGATGTTTTAGGCTGTAACTTATTCAGGACAAAAGGAGCATAAAACTGAAATCTTGTATGGCTGGCTCATGCAAAAGCCAAGGTTGAATTAAGATAAATTAATTAAATTTTGGTGGACTTTTAATTCAAGCATGTTGTTGCTGATGCTCTCTGCTGTTTGATTTTTCAGAAGTAAACATCTGATTGAACAAGAAAGCTAAACCCATGAATTTCCTTATTCTTTTATAGTGACTTCCCTGTCACTATGATTTATAGCTATGTTCAAATGAAAACACACTCATCTCCCGCAAGATGCTGCTACTAAAATTACAGCTCTGCTTTCCTAGAAGAACCTACAATTAAGATACCTGAACTCCTCATTTCCTAGAAATCCTGAAAGTTTGAGGACTCCCTAGAACACAGTATAGACACTACAGCACTTCTTTATAAGCCTCAAAACTGCAGTTTCAGGTTGGTTTTGTTTTTAACAAAACCAAACCCCCTACCAAAAAAAAAAAAAAAAAAAAAAAAAAAAAAAAATAAAATACCTGACAGTTTCTGGACCAGATAACTAATTCTGAAGATTTGTGATCACGCTAAAAGAGCATTTCAGATGCTGGACATCATGAAACAAACATTTCCTTATGTCTATACTTTACATGAAGAGGAAAAAAGTGGCTTATAAGTACAAGCAAAATTACTTGCTATGCCAAAGAGGCAGATCATATTCTAGGGAAATTCTGCTCCCTACGAATTGCTAATTACTTGCATAAATTAAAAATCAGTGAAGAATTCTAAGCGTGACTAGAATACAATTAGAGAGCCATTCTAGCCTCTTCTATGTGCCACTACAATGTTTTAACAAACTTCCTCTGTTCTTGTCTCAGGAAAAAACCCCACATTTCTTTTGCAATTTTCCTGTCATTGTATCAAAGGAGAAATATCTGCATTTCAACATGCCTATCATACCAAAAGACATGAAAAATATAACTGTAGGAGAAAAGCTTTATCCAATCCATAACTGAAAAAGCAGTTACTAGAAAGATATCCCTTAGATGATATATGAATAAGCACAAAGAAGCTATGGGGAGCATATTTTAACAAATTCAGGAATAAACCCCCCCAAATTTATGGAATGGAGCTGTGAATTTAATTTTTAACTTGCATTTAGATGAAGCATAAAACATTAGAGACCATAATTTAGATTAATTTTGCAGTTAATGTGTTCACGCTTGACAACTGGGGAACAGAAATAGTTCTTTTAAGAAATAAAAAAAAAAAAAAACCCCAAAGCTAAGAAATAATTTTATACTCCAAGCTTATACTTCGGAACAGACTAACTGTCATTTCATGCAATGAATAACACCAATACGCTGCAAATGGCAGTAATTAGGAACTGCAATGATTTGTAACACTGAACATTCACCTAAGCCTCAGCATTTTTCATTTCACCTGAGCCTTACCTCCAAATTTTTCATGCATAGCATGCTGTTCTTGAAAGATTAAATGTGACACCCAATATACAAGAAAGACTAAAATTCCTATAATGGCCATTGTTAGGAAAAATTAAATCTAAAATTTCAAATCATTTAAAAATACAGAAGCTCTTAGTTCTTCACCCAAATCCAACATCTCTACCTCATTATGGAACTCTCAGGAACAATGTTGCTCCTACATAGGCTTTGTAACATGAGAAAGTATCTTTGCAAACATACTGTATTGCCCTGTGCTAGAATGATACAGGCTGGTTGGGACGGTCATTGCAGAAATTCCAGAAGGTGCTCCTTCATCCTCTGACTTTTCTTCTTCTTCAATCCTTGGTACCGCAGGAGCATCTGATGAGAGTTCATTCAGAATTTTTCTACAAAACAATGTAGGTAATTTTATATATCCGAAATTCCATACCCAGGAGAAAACTACATCACTGGCTTTCATCGGACAGCTTTGCTGTAATGTAAAAGCTGCTTTTAAAATCCAGCAAAACCAAAAAGTCCTTACCGGTATGAAGGCCTTCTTGAAAGTATTTCCCTGCGTTTTTGAGAATCAGTGACCCCTTCGGATTCAGCAGATTCATCTGCAACTGATGCTACCTGTAATAGCAAAGTTTCTGCAATTCATAACTTCATTAAAACAAAAACAAAAACAAAACAGCAACAGAGTAAAAGATTTTCTCAAATTTCTTCCATGTTTGCATATAGGAAGTTTGTGCACTTATTTATCACTCATCATGTGACCTTGGATTTCTTTTTTCCAAAGCAAGTCACAAATTCTGAGGTTAAGAACACAGAGTCACTTAGATGGCATCTTCCATTTCAAAAAGAAAACAATCAAAATAATCCAGGTTATTTTTTATGAGAATGAGCACTGAAGAGAAAAGACTTCTTTAAATAAAAATATTACACAATTTAATCAGCTTTTAAAGTGAAAGGAAGCATTTAAAATACATAGTACTGCACTAATGCACCTTCAATACAAAAGGCACTAACACACCTTAAATAACAGAATACGAAAGCCTCTTCACCCCCACACCAGAGCTATTTATAAAATAAGTTTATTTAAATGTATACATTTATTACATTTCTCAACACATTCATAAATACAAATAGATGGCTTAACAATACTGGGCAAGTTTTAGGAACCCCTTGACAAGACCACAATGTCTTACTTGCTTAGGCCTTTATCAGGAGTATTTTCACACCTTCTTTTTCTTTCAAAATTAACCAAGATGACATTAAGACCTGGAGATGAATCACCCTCTTTACCAGCAACTGTCTTCTTACACAGAACTGAAAGTGATTACTGAACAAGGAAAATGCTATTTTCTTGACTCATATTTAACTATTCACAATTACTGGTGTGTAAGATTTCCAATCTGAGACAGAGCAGCCTGCAGCTTCAAACTAAAAACTGTGTTAAGCTAACACTGAACAAACAGGAGTTAAGTGATTAGAAGTGTTTGACTAGTGTTTGATTTTGATGCAGTGGAGGCTTCCCTGCAGCTTGAGAAAGACAAGGGAGAAGTTTCAATGCTTGGTGCTAAAACCAAAATCTGTGTCCCTAATAGAAAATGACTGCTGGAAGGGTCTGGAAATTTATGGGCCTGGGTCACCTCAACTCAGACCTATAAAATTACACCTTCAAAGAACTACAGGTTAGTGCAAAATGAAATTGTCTCTTCATTTATTTTATTACATTCCAGTTCTGCATAAAAATATTTAATGAAGCCTCATTTGGCTGAGTAATACATAGGAAGTGTCATTAAACCTTTACGCCTACCTAACTGGAAAAAAAAAAGACCACATAGAAACAAGGAGATTACATGTCTACAGAGGCATGGTTCCAAACCATACTTCAGAGGTGACTGGCAGAGATACAAGAGCTTCAAGAAGTCTGTATCCATCCTTCTGCAGGATGGACCAATGCTGGCTAGCATAGAGACCTTCTGAAAGGCATCGCTAGCCAAAACCCTGTGGTGATCTGCTTGTGGATCAACCTTCAAGTCTCTGGCATAAATTTTTCTAAAATAAGACATTATTACCCAGCTGAGAGCCTGGGCACCCCACCTCAAAACAGAACTCTCATTCTGCAGGAAAAAAAAAAAAAACCAACAAAACAATTAAAACAAAACAAAACTTTTTGCACCAAACAAACTGCAGGGAAAAAAGACCTTAGTGTCTTTAAACCTTCCCATTCTACTACGGGTTACCAATAGCTACTCCTAATTTGTACAAATGGCCAAAGAAGTCAGGAACAGTCATATTTTATGGAGAAGATAAGGAAATTACAAGATGATTTACACATTTTTGTGTGGAAGAGGAAGTTTTCCACAAGAAATTTTTAAAATTTCTGATTTGCATCAAGACAAAGAGAAAAAAAATGTTTCAGCTTGTTCTAATAACAAGCAACTGCAGTCACAGTGCCAACCAACGGGGGAAAAAAAAGAAGAAATGTCACTTTTCCTGGACATCACTCAGACTTCAACTCTATCACAGTGATACATCTGATCGAATGTAACTTCCAGCTCAGGTTAGCCTCACAGTACCTAATACATTACAAGGAGAGTAAGCAGAAAATCAAAATAATCTGAACTTCAAACAAACCAGTAAGTAACATGATATAGATAAGCATTTTTCCCCTGAAAAAGCAACAGTATTATAGAAAACATTTTGAATACCTTCCAATTTAAAAGCAGGTGTTTAAGGGAGAGGTCATGCAAGCTTGAATATCAAAACATCAACCTTCTGCATACTTTTTTTATTTTAATAAATGGTATCATTTCCCAAGTTCTCCACTATCTTATAGAGATAGGCTATCAAGTTAAAGCCAAGTGATCTGGGGGAAATGCCATGTGGCAGGATTAACGAATTAAGAGGCTCATGGAAGAGCTGAACAACCTCTGTAATGGAGTCTTTTTACAGCATCTTCAAGCCTTCCTTGTAGAGTCACCTTATCTGCCACTAGCATGCTCAAATGAAATTGAAACAAACCCCTGGAACTAACTAGTTGGTATTAATCAGGACTTAGCTTTCCTGTCTCTGCTCCTCCGGCAAAGGAAAGACAGCCAGAGTTCAGTCAGTACAACAAAAAATCAACTTCCACTCCCCTAAGACAACACAGCAGCAGCTGGCAAGAGATTCCAAAGAAATTCCTCCTTCTGAGCTTTGGAGTAAGTCCTCTATTTTTGCATATATGACCTGATTATATTGACTTTAGGAAAAGCAATGACTGCAAATGACTGCATTATGCTTATCTGATAAAGCTAATTCTGTTAAATTGCAGATAGAAAGAATTCCACTAGAAAACTACCTATTCTGAATACTCTGAGTTCAAGTTTGACCAAACCCAAGTCTGTTGACATCTTGTGCACAGGTTTCAATAGTGATCCAGTGTTTCAAAACCAGGTATGAGGTTCCATACCTACTGCTCACAAATAAAATATTCAGTATCTTTTTCTCTAAGATAATTCATACTTACATATGCGTTTTTATTTATTATATCTGAAAGGTACTAAGAAGTCTCCAACATTAAAGGTGGCTTCTCAAGAAGACTGACAATGCACATTTTTTCCTTAACATGTTGCAATAACTGCAGGTAAAGCAGTTCACATAACAGGTATATAGCCTCTCTTACCAGAGGTATCAATTCTATTTGCAAAATCCAATTCAACTGAAATTTTTGAATCAGATTTTAAGAAACTAGAGCAAAGGTATTCCTAGATACAAGAAATGCACCAATGGGAGACCAGATAATTGTCAAAACACTCGCAAGTTCTTCTCTCTCTTCTTTTTCACTATTTGAAAGCTCTGAAAACGCTTAAGCATTTTGCATGGGTCCCTGGTTTCTAACATCAGCAACGTTAAACACAAAGATTTGCAAAATAAATGTTTATTTTTAGGTGTCCCTTATTTTTGGTCTTTTTATATCCACTCCCACCAAAAGCATTAGCAGATGCTCTAATAGGGCATGCTAAAAGCAAGAAGGAATCATTTGACTGTAACATGTTTGCTTCCATTACATCCAGATGCTCTCCAAAAATAGTCTGAGGTAACATGCAAATTTATGAGTTCATCATCTTACTAGAAACATTATGTGAGTAGAATTCAACAAAGCAGAAAAACTGCAACACACACTGAAGTAAGGCCACATTATTACACAACTCTCTCATTGCGTAAGTTCAGGGTTCCAAGACACAATACCTTAACAGATAAACAGGAAGCATTAAGGAATCGCTACACAATGCTTGTAGAGCTGCTACTGGTTGGCAATTTGCCACCTTCTCCCCCTCCCCATTTCCTGTACCATATGAGTAAATCTTGCAGCACTGGTAGGAATGAAGAGAAATTGAAGATGGGGTTGGGGGGAAAGAGGCACCAAATATTAATGAAAAAATAACAATAAAAGAGCTAACCTGAACAGCTTGCATATGTGATGACTGAATGACTGAGTGCTGTGTGGCTTGAATGACACCCTGGGTATGAACAGTTTGACCAGAAGGCAACTGCACTAGAGTTACAGCTGGAGATCTTCTTCCAGCACTTGATGCAGCTACAGAAACCTGCAAAAATTACAATCATCACGTTTAAGTAACATGCCTTAAGCAAATGCTTTTAGAATCGCTATTAAAAGAAACTTATTTTGATTCCATATCTAAAATAGTTTAGATGCGTGCAACTATCACACAGAGAAATAAGCTCGTTTTACTAGTAAAAGTTTGGTGAATATCATTCCAAATGGCATGGAAAGCTTTAAAATGCCCCATAGCAAACTGTGAATGCATTTGGTTTGCTGGTTTTTTTCTTTTTCAGAGATTTAGTGTTTTATTTTTAATTAAAAATGACCCAAAGATACCACATACTGAGTCTGCTGTCGCTAGCATGAAGGTTAAGATCCTCAAGCAATATAACAGAAAAAAATAACCTCGGTATTCACTGAAGTGATTTGTTGCTGCTGCAACAACAAACAGGGCAGAGTGTTCTTAGGAAAAAAAAAACATATCCAGAACTGCTTTGGTTTTCCTTTGTTTGCTAAGCAAGATGTTTAGTCTGAACTTATGCTTTTCAGATTGATGTCTCAAAACACAAGAACTCTTCAGATAGAAAAAAAAAAGTGTTTAAAAAAACCCTAAAACATGGATTCTTAAATGCAGAATGATACAATGCTTTGGGCTAGTCCAGCCCCTCTGAGATGAGTAGGGACATCTTCAACTAAAGCAAGCTTCAGTGTTTCCAGGATGGAGCTTCCACCACCTCTCTGGAAAACCTGTGCCCGTATTTTACTACCCTGACTATAAAAAATGTCTTCCTTCATATAGAGTCTAAAATAATGAATTCATAAGGCCTCTTTTTACATATGTATCGCTATATAAAGAAAAACAGAGCTGGCTGTTGGCTGTATCAATGCTTTGAACAAAATACAGCTGAAGAAAGTGTTCTGTTTAGGAATAATCTTATCCCTTTTTCTGATGACATTTTCTCTAAACTCAGACAAACACAAATCATAAAACAAGATAGTGTTTTTCAAAATAAACTTCATTGAAACCCTTTATTTCTACATTGTGCATGCATGAGAATAAACCCAGACCTGTATCTAAAATTATTTCATTCTTAGTTTGGTTCTCACCCCCAAAAGTTAACTAGTATGAGCGTTAAAGGTAAAAAGAGATGACAGTGAAAAGAAAAACATAAGTATTGAATATTAAAAGAAAACTTAAAGAAAGCTTTGTGGGTTTCTGTATTTACACAGAAGGGTTTTTTTAATTTCAAATATTAAAGAGGCTTTCATTTCTTATCCATAAGCTACTGCTTGTCTAGGAAACATTCCTTTCTTGAGGCAAGAGAAAAACTTCAACTACTATTAAGATACAATGCTATCAAAAAGACCACATGTTGGCTCAAATTACCTTGAAGAACAATGTTTCTAGGAAACAGAGACAGGACCTTGTCAACACTCACTGTAGCTGTTCAATTATTATAGGAAACTGAACTGCTTTTCAGGAAATAGAACAATTGAGGGCATTTCTAGCCCCTAAATGGAAACAACCTTTCCTTAAATGGCATTGCATGGCAATATGTAAATAGAACATACAAACCTTTTCTCCAATATATAAAAAACCCATTATTATTGTCAAAAATTTATCAGATATTTGAGATGGAGATCTAGGAAGTTCTGGCGATCTGAAGAGTATGATCTATTTTATGTCAAAGCTGACATCACCCTAAACCCAAGGAAAGGGCACGGAGCACTCGAAGCACTTACAAAGCATGCTAATTTTCAAAACATTACAGAGACAATTTCATCAAACCTATCTATTTACTGGTGTTTCTGTAAGAGCTGCAATCTGACACAATAATCTGTGTATCAGAAAGAACTTTGAGTACAACACACACAAAACAGTACAAGGTGAACAGTTCAAGTTTGGTTTTAGTATGCAATGGTTCAGGCACATACAATCAAGAAGTAATCCAGTACTCAAGATTAAGAAACACTACATTCATTTAAAATCTCATTATTTGGTATAACCATACAAGAAAAAAAGTCAATCACACTCAGCTAATACTCTTTTAGACTAAGGTTTACAACACCACAAGAGAAACTGTTTTTTTCCCCATTAATTCAGATACCAGATTAGAGGAGGGTGTAGGGGTGTACGATTGAGGGAAGAGGAGATGGTAGTATTTTAAAACGGGATCAAAAAAAAAGTGATTTTTTTGTTCACTTACATAGAATCATAGAACTGTTCTACTATGAACAGCTCAATTTGACTTGATGGCTGTTTGCTGAGTTTCCACAGATATCAGAAGGTGACACAGTGTGTGGTCTACAAACTTTAAAATCTCAATGATTCTTTTGCATTTGGTTTGTTTCCTATAACTATGACTGAAAAAAAAAATCTTTCCAACTTCATATTCTGCATCTCTCTAATTAATATTACAAATTATTAAAACAATTTCTATTCACGTTTCCCTGTGTATTGTTTCCAAATTGAATGTTCCCATATAAGTCAAAATCCTAGAACTTTTTGATGCTATCATGCATAAACACTGACTGAAACAGACATGGCAAAAACAAAAAATACTTTCTGACATCATGATGATAAGTGCTACCTTTAATATCATTACTTCAATGGCTATCTGGCATGATGACTGAAAACAATCCACATAAGCAACTCAGGAAAAAGGAGCGTGAAGGGAAGCTTAACACATTAAGAATCTGGTCCTAAGTGTTACTTCCTGGCAATAGCAGAGACTTCAGATGTTCCAATGTCCTTTTTGGACCTATCCTCTTGGGTATGTAACAGTCAAGTCCAATAGCTTCAACAAATATCTAACACATTTTGTCACAGAAGTGTGGTTCCATACTTTATATATTTGGAAATGTAAGTGCTCCTTCTTCCAAGAGAGAAGAGTAGCCAGCAAACACGATCATGAATTGTCTTCATACTGAGGCATACACTTTGTCAGAGAAAGAACTTATCAGTTATCCAACTTCAAAACGCATTACCCATCTGAACAAGTGTACTGTGGACGTACACACTCTCGTCACCCAAGGTCAGATAACTTTTAAACCCTAGAGTACTACATTACCTTCATATCCAAGCCCTCATACCTCTGACGCTGATATAAAAGTGTGCAGTGCACAGCTCCATCTGATTTCTGACCTTGCTGGAGAATCTAAATACTACAATGACTACAGAAGTGAAAAGTACCTCTGGGAAAGGAATGAATTCCTCATCTAAGTTTTCCATTCCATACTAAGAAAAGCAGACAAGATGTCCCACACAAGGATCCTGCCTCGTGCAGAGGTTAACCTCAACATCCATCCCAAACCCTCACCATGACAAAGCATCTCACCTTCTGAGCCTGCCAGGTAGGAACATAAGGTAAGAAAATCCTACTCATTTTAAGCCCAAGGAATGTCACAACAAGGCCTTTCAGCAATGAGCTTACTGTCAGGGTCCCTTTTACCAAAAGAAATGCTGTGGCAGTTCTGCCTCAAGGTATGAAGGACATGGGCACAGGCTCCCACCTGCCCCTGCAGAAGAGAAGGAGGCAGCGTGGCCTGCACTGAGGGAACAGCCAGCCAGGCTGTGGCACTGCCAGGTGGCTGAGGCAGTCGGGAGGGCCAAGGCACTGCCAGGGGGCTGAGGTGACAGTCCTGTCCACCGGAGGCCTCTTAGTTTTGCTTTTTATTTACAGCGTAGCACAATTGCATCCACCTCACTTTTCTAGACAGCCCAGGAGAAGAACATTGATTCCAGCCATAAAGGCTGAGCATCTCTAACACGTACAAGCCAGTGCTCTAGGCCACCTGATCAAAAAGAGGGACTCCCAGATGTAAACCCTGAGCCTTCAAAGTGGAGTGCATGAGTTTCATTTTGACTGAGATTCATCAGTACTTTAAAATTACTGGCTTTAACTAAAAGACCTGAGGCCTGCCCAGTACAGCTGAACCTTCATATAATGTACTCACCATTAAATGCAGATAAACATATAAAGTGTTTTCCCTAGGGACCCAGAAGCCCTGCTGCAGTATTAGTGACAGTTTTGTCTCTATACCAACATTAAAAAAAAAAAAAAAACAAATCAAGTGACAGAACTCACAGTTACTTTCTTCAGAGAATATTGTACAAGCCAATAGAAAACCACGTAAATCATTCTATCTATAAGTTAAAAATCAAAATTTTACCTGAACTATCAAAGAAAGAAGAAATGAGAGGCTGAAATCAACAGAGCAAAACAAATACAATTTTTGGTTTCATGCTCCATTCTTAAAGAAAAAAAAAAATGCCAGATAAACTGTATTCCCAATGCTGCAGGTATCAAAACCGCAACAAATGCCATATGTAACAAAACCAACAAATAAGCGTTCATAAATATTTTGCAGTCTACTTTGTCTCTAACAAAAACCAGCTACACTGTCTTCAAAATATATCCATAATGCAAATCAAATATCTAATGTTCCAAATACATGACCTCACATCTTACCAAGTAACTTCAGATGATGAAGAACTTCTGTAAGATGCTTTTTCAAGTTAGTTTCTTTATTTCACAAAGGGGTTTTGTAGATCCTTCTAAAGGGTCTATACAGCTTCCTGAAGCTATAAATCTTAGTACTGGCAAGCATACTAGTGGCAAGCACTGAATATTTCAGGGCATATTTTTAATGTTTGAAAATTATTACTATGTCACCTTTTATTCATTACCTACCAAAGAAGAATCCAGGTATGACTACCATACAGAACATTTAAAGTATATTTTCAGAACTCCAGACACTGTCAGTGGATACATAGAGATGAAACAAAACAAGCATACATTAAAAATGTACTTGCAGGAAGAGAGAACACAATCTGTACAAAAACTGTAACTAGGAAAGAACCATGATTGGTTTTATTCATTTTCCATTTTTGTTAAGCAAGTCTTCAAGACACGTGTGCTTTAGCTATGTGTGCTTGATCTTGAGCCACCTCAACTCCTTAAAAGACTGTACTCCCATTTCAGGAACAAACAATCACCTTCAGAAAATTAAAAGTGCCTACTGATCAGACTGAAAAGCCTAGTCTCCGAAAAGTGTTACCTTTTAACAGACCTAATGTTACACTAGCTCTTTGTCAAAGACCACAGGCATAGTTTTCCAGTATACCTTTGCCATCTTTTTCTTATTTAATAACAAGACTTCTAGAATACCAGTACTCCAAACCAACTGAAATTAATACTAATTTCTGAATATCACTTTACTGATTCGTCTCCTCTTTCCACATTCCAGCTTACCTCAGATCCTGGGGAAATATGACTTCGGCCTGGCTGGTTCTTAAGGTGACCAGCATCTTGCTCTGGCACAGTATCTACTGCATTGTCATCCTGTTGTGACTCAACCATTTCCATGGTCATCTGTCTAAAAGTAAGGACATACACATGTAAATAATCCAGCACAGCAAGGGAAGTGTATTAGGCACCTAGGAAGAAAGAAGTAATCCCAGGTAATTTTATATTTGCAGTAGACAACTAACAGAACAAATAGATTTATTTCAAAACTCAGATTAACCAAAGTCCTTTTTTTCCCTTTCCTCCATATTAAACATTGATTCACACAGCCAGAAGCGATAACACAAGTACTTTGGAAAGCTGCAGGAGAGGCAGTTCTGGAAATGGTTCTCAAGGGATAAGACAAGCTCAGAGCCCCAGGGTCTCAGCAAGACTGGGAGTGCAGTACTCCAGAGCTGCCCACCAGCACTGCCAGGAGCAGGTCACTTATGCCTCAATTCTCACACTGGACAAGGCTCAAACTGACCAGCAGCCATGTGTTGCCACAACGCTCATGAACCTTCTGAGATACCAATTCGCAGCTGGGATTTATGCTTGAATTGTCTGTAAACCACTCAAGCTTTACAGCTCAAGGCCCGCAACAACTCTTCACACATTGCAGGTTTCAATGTAGAGTAAGTTTCATAGAAGAGTAAGCAACTCTCTGATTCTAAATTTAAACAAGGAGTTTAAATTTCCTAGAGAACATTTCCAGATATATCTGCCATATAAAAAAGCAATTACCTGATGGTTTCTTTTCCATATTTCTGGCCACACTTAGTCATAACAGAAAGTATGCGTCTTAAAACAAGAGCTTGATTCTTTTTGATTCCCCTTCTCTCTTACCAAACCCTGCACTGAAGGTGTAACATCACAGGTGATGTCACAAACGTTGACATAGCAACACACGAGTTTACACACAACACAGACACCACAGGGTCAAGCAGAGGAAGGATGTCCTACAAGCATGCTCCCACCTACACCATACTTACACAAGGAAATACAAAAGGAAGGTGCAATATAGTTGTGAGATTTAAAAGGCAGAAAATCTGGCTTCCTCAAGTTCAGTTGATGTAAATAGAGGATGGCAAACCTGTCTGAACTCAAAGTTCAACTAGCTCAACTGGCTGACAGCTAGTGTAGTTTCTTCTCAGGCCTTACAATAAGAGATGAAAGAGGGAAAGAAGTCTGCTATGCACCTGACACTGAAGCTCCTGAATTTAGTCCTATGTATTAAAAAAAAAATCTACATTAAATCCAATTAAACATAAAATTCCTTTTCCAGGCACTACTTCACATAATATTCCATAATCTTCATGGAGAATAAATAATATTATTTTTTAAAACCACCCTTTTTGCCTGGAATAAAGGCATGAAAATATGAAAAGGCATCCAGTCAAACAATGCAGAAAAACATATTTCTAAGTTGTACTCTTCCAATACTATTCTACTGACCAGGTGTAACAGTACTACACTTGTGGTAGTCAAATTATATGTGATTTAAGACTTTATGGGTGAACATTAGTATTTCTGCTAATAGAAGTTACATGCTCTAGACGAATATTGATACTACATTCCCATCTTCAGAAGAGATTGCAATGAATATTTTGTCAGTACCTATGCATTATTTAATCTTCCTTGGTGTGTGAGGTGTTCTGAAGCTTATAAAGACATTCTTACATGGACCAGATGGAGCTTTCATTTTTGAGACTCTGTGGACAGTCCTAGTCTACTAAGGAGGAACACACTTCTTCATTCTTATATGTGGTTCAGATAACCTACTGCTGGGGAAAAAAACCGCTACTTTTATTCTCACTGAGTGCATTAGATAGAAATTTTACCTGGAAAGAGATATTCTTCATGCTGTAAAAAACAAGGTTTAGTTACTAAACTTTATCCTTATTCCTCAATGATTGCAGAACACTACAAAACATTTCTATTTACTACTTTGAGCATCAGTTTTTTTTCTACTGAAGCCTTTTCTTCTGCTGTGCTCCAGTAACTGAGCTAGCAAATAGCTATGAAAAAAGCATCAACATAGCAGAACATCTAAAATAACTATTGCTCCTATTGGACAAAATACAGTAAAGGGATGTATTTTTCTATTACCTCTGGTACATTAGGAAAAAAAAAATCAGCAAGTATTACATATGCCAGGTAAATCATAATTAAGACTTAGGACATACATTAAAATCTCAGGAATTTAAGTACATTTTCCATCTACAGTTGTGTATATTTTGACTCCTAGTACAAATGTTTGCCTTGTACTGCTTTTAATTAGCCCAAAATTTAAAATTAATAAGCAGGTTATACCTCTCACTTCCCATATAAAGGAGGCAAAAAACATCTTTTCATAATGTAGGCAAAGACACCCACTTCTTTCTACAAAACAGCAAAGAAATTTTCAGGATCTAGGTTATCACATTTCATTATATATTAGCATGTTTACTATAGTCTCTGAGACTAGTTTACAATAGTAGCAGATAAACACTGATCAAGAAGATGCATGAAGCGTACTTCAAAAGCTGCTTCACTTGCTAGCAGCAACATCTCTGACAGGACAATACAGGCAGCATCAGGTAAAAGAATATCCTGCCCAGGTGATCTAGAAAATGGAAAGCAATTTATAGCTAAATGTGTGAAGCTTTCATATTTGCATCCAGAGGTAAAAGATGAAGGATATGTTCCCTATCGAGATGTGGTTTTGTACAAGATCATAAAAAATTCTTTCACTTCCCACCTCGTACTGCTGTTTTACTGTTTCATCGAGTGTGAATATATTGAGTGTCTGTAAAATTGGTATTTTGCGTAACACGAAATGTGTGACTTAAATACCCAGAGACATTTTAAAGACAACTGCTTTATTTCAACGACAATTTATACATTTGAGACTGTTTACAAAGGTGGCTTATTACAAAGGAAGTTTTAGGAGGCTAAGAAATAGGTTTCAGCCCTTGCTCAAAATCTCCTTGAAGGCTTTTATTCACAGAAAAAGCAAGGATGCGAATTACCAACACCTACTTTACATGTGTTGCTGATCCCAAGATGAGTGTGGAAACTCTCAGAACATACTAGTTTCAGAAGAGCATTGTATTTTCAGGTATGAAGCATATAATCAGCTTTACTATACTGCTTTGTGAAGCACACCAGCTGACAAGGTAGTCACAGCCTTCAGCCAGGTAAAATGAGTACCAGGGCAACAGACCAGACTCTGAAAGCATAGTCTTTCTGTTAAGTTTTCACTATCACCAGAAAACTATGCTTCTTGTGTCTCCTAAACTCTGTGTCGTTCTTTTCTTCTTAGAGCATCTTAACAAAACCCTCAAGAGATTTTTAAAACCAAACCAGCCATTACTATAAGCACAAGCATGCTACTCATCACTCTGCATCTGCTACCTCAATAATCCGGATAAAACAGTGCTGAGTCTGCTGTGAAAGGACGCATGACCCCGTCAGAGAGTCTAACCAGTCCCTGAACAGGTAAGAGGATCGTTTAAGCGTCAGTGCCTGTGGAATCGTTTAACTGCCACAAGACGTTCTGCTCCATTCTGCATCAAGATGTTGACACGGCAGCGGCGGGTGCAAGCCAAATCCTCAAACTTATGCATGACCTAAGACTCACAAAGCCCACGGTGATACTCTCCTGCCTGTGTTCATGTCCTACCTCAGAATACCCTACGGGCAGGGATGTGAACAAGCCTACTGGGCTTCAGAGAAAACGCCACGAGGCACCACAGCCTATCTCCCATATCGTCCAGCGCTCCCTCCTCCACCAAACCATCCCGCCGGCAGCCGGGGTAGCACCCAGGAGACCCAAGAACTTGCCGTCCGGGGCCCCCTGACTGCAGCGGAAGAGCACGCTACCCCGACCCCTCCCTCGCCAGACCGTCGGCAGGCGAGTCGCACAGGTCTCCCTCCCAACTCTCGTCCCGTTGGAAGGGTCCGAGCAGTACCCTCCCGGGTACGCTCTCCACGCCCCCTTCTCAGGCTACAGAGACGCCTCGGAAGCCGCACGACAGAATCGTGCCGGACAAGCGAGGCAGAGAGGCCCTCCGCAGCCCGCCCTGAACCAGGGCGCGCTGCCGGCCGCCAGCGGGGACGCGCCTCCGTCCCGTTCTGCGCGCTCCCGGCGGCAGACGGTGAGCCGAGCGACACAGCGCGGTACAGCGCCCCCCTTCCCTGCTCTCCCCTCCGCGCTGCCCGGGCTAGCCGCTGCCCTCTGCGCTCCCCCGCTCCAGGCCCGCAGGGGGTCGGGCTGCGCGCACACGTGTCCCCGCCCCCTCCCGCACTCACCCGCCGCCCTGTACGTGATGCCCCCGTCACAGGGGGTGGGGGGGATTGGGCCGGGCGGAGCCGCACGTCGGCTTCACGTCAGCGCTGATGCAGCCGCGCCGCCGCGGGGGCGCTGAGGAAATGGCGTCTCCGGCGACTCCCAGCCCCAGCGGCCGCGGGAGGAGGAGGAGCCGGGGCTCAGATGGTGCTGCCGATTGGCTACGGGACGCCCAACGGCGGGCGCGCTGACCAACCACGCCAGCGGGGCTGCCGGCAGCGTCTCTCATTGGCTGGGGAGCAAAACGGCCCTGTTGGTGTGGGGGAGGGGCGCGCTTAACCGCTGGCGGGGGGCGGGTGTGCCCTGAGGGAGCGTTCTGCTGGTGGTGTGAAGCCGAGCAACGGCTTGGGCCATCGGGTTGTCTGCATCTCGGTTCAGGGTGTGCCCGGACACCCTCCCCGGTGGTGGTTGCACTCAAGGTGCGCGATAGTAGGGGCGTGGTGACGGCCTCTTGCTGTGCTGGCGAGGCTCCGCCGATAAGGGTGGTTGGCTGGGCGATGCTGGCCCTCAGTGGAACGGCCTCTCTGTACAAGCTAGGTGGGGCAAGTTGCCACATTGCCTGAGCCGTCCCCAGGAAAGGGGATCACAAACCGCTGGTGTCCTCTTGGCGGTGCCGGAGTAGTACAGTGAAACTAGCTGAAAGCAGTGACGGCAGCAGGACAGCCAGCCCGCCGAACTGCTGCCACTGCTTGTGTTCCGATTCTTCCGTTTAAAAAAAAATCGCATCCCTTACAGCAGTTATTTCTAATATCGCTTCATTTGTTCTTTTGACGCATTACATCGTATTTTGTATCTGGCTAAATCAGAAATTGCCATGCCGGGGATCTACGTGCGCGACTGTTTCCGTGCTCGCTGCCACACGCTGCGTTCAAACGTCCTGAGTCACGTTTGCTTTGCATATGAGAGCATTTCTTGTTCCGGAAAGTACAAACCCCACAGCGCCTCGCTTAAGATGCCATAAATGCTTGAGCCGTAAACTCTGTTTGTAGTGCCTTTGTACCAGCAGCTATCTTACTGCTGCTCAGTATTTCACGAAGTAGTGTCAGGAGGCATTATGCTTCAGAATATTTTAAATTACATGCTTACACCATTCCACTTGTATTCTGAAGTTACATTATGTTCTTACCCATTTTTATGGGATTTTTATTTTGGTGGTTGGTTTTGTCGTTTTCTGTGAGAAACTGTTAAATAGTGAGCTAAGTAAGAATGAAAATCCTGTTAATTTCACATGACTCGTTGAGATAGAAGAATTGGAGGATGTGTGTGTCAGGATTGGTAATATACCCGTAGGGGTCAAATATTGAGTCTTATTCATGGAATGAAGAGAACTCAGGTCCTGGTTTCCTGTGTTTAAAAAAGCCAAAGAACTCTTATCTCTGACTTACTGAAAGATGAATATTTATTTGCAACGTGGTTTGCATTTGTTAATTTGCCTTACAGAAGTTATTTAACAACTACCAAAATCATAATCTAGTGCAAACAATACAAAATATTTAATGTCACTATTACTTATGCAAAATTTCACTTTTCATCCTACATGTCCTTTGTTGAAAATCTGAACACCCCCCCCCCTTCCTGTTTTGAGTTCTGCTTCCCTCCTTTTTTTGTTGTATATATTTTATGTGTCTTTTCAGAGTTTTACACAGGAGTTTCTCTTTCCACAAGCAATAGCCTTCTGGTTTGACAGCTAACCTAGTAAGTACAATATTGTTAAGCCCGTTCATCAAAAAATGTGCTTTACTAGAAAACCCCTGGCGAATTAGAAAACATCACACAGAATGATAAGAAAATCAAAGGAACAGGCAAGTGTACCACAACTGAGAATACCTGCTGTGAAGCCTACAGCAATTAAAAAAACCAAAAAAATCTGTCTTTGCTTAGTATACTCAGTGTCATGGGTTGAGTTGAATCTGCTGCTGATATTCACCACCATGCTGCCATCATGCCAGCGTCAACATGAAAGTGCTAGCTGGAGCAAAGCATCCTGGGGCTTGTAGTTCAGCTGGTAACATGAGAGGCTTCCTATGCCGATTTTGTGGTTTGGGTGTTTGGCTTTTCTGCTGGGTGGGCTGCTGTGTACTTGGGTGGGGGGAACCGTTTTCATGTCTGGCTTCTGCTGCTGCTTCTGCATTTTGCCTTGCTTTTCTGCAAACAGGGCATAGCTATAGTACATTGGATTGTTGCCAGTAAAACTTTTTACCTCAACTATTCATCTCAACTCATAGCGGTTTTTTTTTTTGGTGTTACTTCCCCTCCTGTCTGTGGAGGGGGAGAGGGGCTTGTAAGAGTGGGCTGTGTTAATCCAGGATACTCAGAAAGTGAAAAGTAGCAGTTGTCTGCTAGTAACACCTCAAAAATACTTTCAAAGGTAGAATTCTGATTAAAATCAAGAAGAAATTTCTCACTATAGTGAGTTATTTATAAACAAGATGAAAATTTCCATGGGACTCTCACAGTGTGGATTAAGAAAGGCTATTAGAAAAAGTTATTTTTCTCTTATTTCTCAAGTAAGCCATGGGCAGCTTTGAAATGTTTAACTAAATATTTATTACCATTTATACCTCTTCTCTCTGATACTTTACTGAAGTGCTGATAATTTAATGGCAGAGTTGGGGTACTCTATTTGTTAGCTGATACCAAAATGACTTGTTACAGAAGTGCATCACTTTAACTGAAATGCTTCTAATGAAATTGGTATCCTTCCCTCATATAAACCAATTTAATTTCAATGCCAAGACTAAAAGCAATCCATAAGAAGACCACACAGATCACGATTCTTTATGGTTGTCATAATTTACATAAGATGGTTTTGAACATTAGTTTGAAATCAGGCACTTTGCTACCCTCAGAATGACTACTTAGGTCATCTTTTCTCTCTAACCTGAAATGCCCAACCTGATGCTATCTCTGCAGATTCAAAGAAGTATCAAGGATTCCAAAATAGATACTTTATAATTGCTTTGTAAAGAGATGTTAAAAGTGTAACTGAAAGAGCCTCCACCTGCCTTGCCTCTGGCATCTCATTCCCAACCAGTCAGTTACATTAATAACACAGTTTGGGCAACCCAGAACCCTGTATGGGGAAGTAATTTGAGTTAGATACAATGATATCAAGAAAGAAAGTTTCCTTCAACCTGGACCAGTTCCTAAGTCTGCCCCAGGGCACCATCAGACAGAGGGAAGCATGACCCAAAGCAGGGTGGGTGATAAACGAGCAGGGAACTGGAACAACTTCAGTTGATACACCAAAAGACATGCCGCTGTTTTCACAACTTATTTTGTCAGTGTGGTGAAAGTCAGAGGTAACAGTGTGATTAGTATACAAGCAAATTATTGATCTTTTTATTTCACCACTACCCATCACTGGAACCTCTGAAAATAGATACTGCCTAAATTAGTACTGTGCTAAGGTACCACCTTGACTTTTGTGGGTTGCTAAAAGCCAGAAGTGCAGGAAGGAATAGCCAGGTGAGATGTCTGGCCTAACAGCTGTGAGGCTTTGCAGCTCCCCAGCCTGGTCTACACTGCCTTGCGTCCTGTAAATAACAGGATTTCTTTGTTTTGAGGGCTTGGAGGTGATTATTGTTGCAGAGTGTATCAAGTACTAATCTAGTTCCATTTATAAAATAAAATTACTTTCATTTCCTGGTTTTGTAATGATTTGATTTTGGACAGTGACTTGCAGTAATGCTCCAGTATTTTACACCCCAAGGCACAGACATACAGTCTGAAAGACAACATTTCAATGTGGTTGGTTTGTGGGGATTGGATTTAAACTTTTTTAGAATTTCTAATCAGAACTTTAACTATATAAATACTAAACAGAAATCACAAGTGATACACTGCTACCTGGTATGTCCTGTAGTCTGAAAGGAGTGATAACTTACTGATGCACCAAAGCATGCCAAAGTAAAGCAGAGTACAGTAGCAGCTAAACTGTTGTCATGTTATTAACCACTGCTTGAACAACCACACAAACATTTCTTTCTTGTCAAGAGCTGTTAGCTATTAATCTACCATCAACAAACAAAAGCATTTTTTTTTTCCTGAAGAGGAAATCTCTTTTATTAAATCCTAGCTCAACTAATCTATCTCCTTGATGATGCTATTTCACCAGCTGGCTATTTCACCAGCTTTCCTCATTACAGATATTTACCACTTCTGTACACTACAGGAGGTTTCAATCTCCATTAAGTATGAGTAATGTGTTTTACTGAACTGAGAGACAAATATAAATATTTGTAAAATCATTTCTCAAAAAAAAAAACCCCAAAACCAAACCAAAATCACAAAAGCAACCAAAACCCAATAACAACCTGAGGAAACTCAGTGGAATACTGTCTAGTTTAATTCGGAAAATTATTTTTTAGAAATGGGCAGTAGACATTGCCCGTTTATCATATTTTAGTAAAGATGGATTTTACATTCTCTTTCCCCCTCACCCCTTTACCTCTTTTTTCTTTCTCCCCCTTTTTTTTTTTAAAAACGAACAAACAAACGAACTGGAAATAACAGGTCAGGTCTATTGTTTGAGATTCATCATCACTATGGGTTTTGCAGTCACGGAGTTCAAATATTTTTCTTCCATCTATGTTCATTTCTACATACCTCCCACAGAGATGTCAAAGAGCAGCTTTACATTTTTAATATAGTGGCAGAATCAGTCAAGATTTATGTGATTATTGCCTCTAAAACTTTGTGCCTGGCAAACAAAAAGAAGGAGACTTCTTCCTCTCACATGAACTATTGTGCAATACTTTTTCATTGGTACAAGGATCTCCTCGTGAGGATCTTTTCAAGATGATTTTACTCTGGTGCACATGATCTAAGCACCTTTTATAAAAAGTGGTCATACTGCTAAAAAAAGGGAGGCTGAATCACTTTCTGAAGGCAATTACACAATTTCTGAATTAAAGGGGAAGGAGAGGGGTTTAGAATAATACTGGGCTGGTTGTAGTGTTTTGTTTGGTTCACTGATGATATTGTAAATGTATTTCTTAATCATGAGTGAGTAGAGGTGAAATAAATTTCTCTGGGACTTGCCGACTTTCCTTCCATTGCTCACAACACCCTCAGGTGTCTTTTTCATTTTCCTACCGGAGCAGAGAGATGATCTATAATGTTTTAACATGTCTGTGTGCTCAGCTCTGCTACCACACTCTTGTAACACATCAAATCTTTGAGATTTTACACATATAAGATAAAGCATGAAAACTACAAATAACAGCTTATTCACTGTAGCAAACTTTGGGAGTAGTTTCATATTCAGACTAAAACCCTGAAAGCAAAGTCCTGTTAATTAATTCAAACTCACCCAGGTGATGACCCAGCCAAGACTCCTCCATTTTCAGGAAGTCAGAGAAAAAGTCACATAAAAGCTTCATTAGTACCTCTTCTATTCTTTTTTCCACTTTTTGTTGTATTAACAATGAGATCATTAGGAACACTGAAACTTCTTATGTGCCAGATCACTTGTAAATTATTCTATTTAATTCCACTCAGCCTGTATCAAGCAAGTACCTGAGCTGTCTTCCTGTGATACTCAACAGGAAGGATTTACAACCTTGTTAATAGAACATGAGTACTCCAAAACCTTTTACTGTTTCGATACCTCACATATAAAACTATGTTATATCTGAAAAGTCCTCTAAGAAGAATAATTTAGAGTTACCTCATTAAAGAAGTTTTATAACTCATTGGTCTTTAAATACAAGTTCTAAATTTACTATTTACTTGTCAATAACATTACAAAACAATTTTATTTATTATTTCTCTCTGAAAACACAGCACAGTTATCTAGAGTTGCTCATACATACAAATAATTTAACTGCTTAGCTACAATTATGTGAAAATAACTTGGTGCCTCTTTTTAATAATTAAGGGAAAAAATTGCATGTGTGATTTCTTTTTCCCAAGCCGTCTCAGGTCCTGGGGAAGGACAGAACAAATCTGGGAGTTGAACTATGCATCTGATTGCTAATTAATAAAAGTTGTCTGGGAGAGCTCAATTTCTGTTTATTTTCTTATTTCGTGAGCAAAAAGATGTAGATTTTGCTAGTCCCACTGTAGGATGTCCAAGTTGAAACTCTTAAGGTGCTATTTTTTCAGCTGTGCAGCAGTTCTGCCATCTATTGGACATGATTGCAATGAGCTGACACTTCTCAACAAGAAATAAAGGACTTTATGGAGATGAAGTAATCACCCATTTAAAATTCTTCAGAAACTTAAAATCAGAAAGCTACAAGACTCAGGGGAGAGAATTGGAAGAGTAAAGTGAGAAAACTCATGGGCTGAGATAAAGACAGTGCAACAGAAAAAACAAAAATGCACATCCAAGCAAAGCAAAACAAGGAATTCACTCACCACTTCCCATCAGCCTTCTTCAGGAAAGCAGTGACCTGGAAAGAAAAAAGGTCATCCTTCCAAATGTCCCCTCCTCATTTCTTCTTCTCCCAGCTTTATATGCTGAGCATGACATCATACAGTATGGAATATCCCCTTGGTCAGTGGGGTCAGCTGTTCCGACTGTGTCCCCTCCCAGCTCTGTGTGCACCCCCAGCCTACTCACAGGTGGGTTGGGGTGAGAAGCTAAAAAAGCTTTGGCTCTGTGCAAGCGCTGCTCGCTCAGCGGTGACTAAACCATCTCTGTGTTATCAATGCTGTTTTCCAGCAGAACTCCAAACCATGCTGAAACGTACTGCGGCAAGCTCTTACTCAGTGTAGACTACAAAGTTAGCATGCCCTTAGAACTTGGTTTTACATTTTCTAATAAGGTGTGTTATTCAAGACATACTTAAGCTTGCTTCTACAGAACTGAACTGGACTTGACTTTTAATATACAAGCAGCCTAAGTGAGATTTCCCCAAAACCAAGAGAAAAAAGGGTATTTAAGAATTTGAAGTCAGTGGTGTTATAAACCTGTGTGTAGAAACAGATCTCTGGCTATCATCCAGGCCTGAAGAAGTTTGTTGTGGAAGTTACAAGAACTGCAAAAAGAATTTTTAATCACTTTTTGAAACACAACCTCACTGCACCACCTGAAGATTTCCACTGCTGTTATTTTCAGTTGGAAATGAAAAAAAAAAAGGAGTGCTTGAATAGCAACTGCAGGAGGATACAGGTATGAAAACTCTCTTGCATAGTAAGAGCAGCTCTGGGGCATTTCCACAATCAAACGAATGGGCTGCAACAAAACATAGACGTCCCTCTGGCAGGAAACATACTGAAAGTGGTTTATTTGTGGACGGGAGGCCCTGCTGAGAGCCAAGGGCAGGCTGAGCCCTACTTTCTCCGCACCTCTCCATGGCGGGTGGGGACATCTCCATTTTCTGGGGAGGATTCCTCAAATAAGCCCCTAGAAACCGAGACACTCGAGCCCAGGGCAAGGACTCTGCAGAAGGCTTGGCCTCCCCTCCGCCTGCGGAGCCGCACAGGGAGTCAACACAGTGGTACATATCTACGCGACCCGTCGCGACTCCATTTGCTGTCCCAACCTCGTCGGACGGGCGGGAGGGCATCACGCGTGCTCGGAAGAGTGACCGTCACCAATGGAAGAGCAACGCGTGCGCGGGGGCACAATAGGGCATGCGCTGTGCAGCCTCAGACCGACTCACAGTGAAGAATTAAGGCCATCCGTGCTTGCCGTAGAGTGGGCTGTACCAAGCCTCTCTCAGCAGGCAGGGGTGTGGGATCGGAAAGTGACGGTGGCCCAGAACTCGTCGGCTCCCACCCATCCGTGTCACCGTCGGGGACAGCCCGTGGCTGGTGACACTCGACGCGCATCGCGACGGTTGAAGAAGCGGCGCCACAACAGTGTGGCAGGCGTGGGGCTGCTCCGCAACCTATCCCCGGCAGTGGCGGCGTCGGTGGAGGGGCGGGGCGCGAGGGGTGAGCGGCTTGGGTAATGGCAGCTCTGTGAGGACGGAGCGGGGCAGGGACCGCGGCCGCAGGGCAAGGAGCGAGCGAGGGAGGTCGGCGGGTGGGCGTCGCTGACTCGGGCCCCTTGCCGCCAGGTAACCTCCCTTGCTCGAGCTGGCCCGGCCGGGAGCGCCGCTGGGGTGAGGGGAGGGAGCCCCGCTCGGGAGGGGGAGGCGGCAGTCCCCGTCCCCGCTCGCAGTGGGCGGCCGGGCCGGGTGCATATAGGGGCGCTGGGGCCCTGGCTCTTCGCCCCAGCACGACAGTCTTCTGGCGCTCTGCTTGCCGTCCTCGCGGGGTCTTCCCCAGTGGGGTCTCCCACTTCCCTGGGCCCGCCCCGATCGCCCGTCCCTTGGCGGTGTTTGTGTGGCAGCTCCCTCCTCCCCGCGGGGCGCCGCCGGCAGGGCGCGGGCCAGGTCCTGCCCTTGCCCGACGGGGCAGGTGGTGCGGCTCCTCCGGTGGGGGGGTGGTCACCTCTCTTCCTTGTGTCTTTATCGAGTTTCGCTTTGGTTTTGATGGGGAAGGAAGGCGGGGAGCGAACGGCCGCTGCCCACGGACGGCCGGGGCCGTCGGGCTCAGGGTCTTCCCGTTGGGGCCGACGTAGGCGGCGGCTGTCGGGGGTCCGAGGCCTGGTGGCAGGCAAACGCTGGTCTCATGTCTGAAGCGGGTTCTCCTGTCCTTGGCTGTTAACTCACCCTTATCTTGAAATTTTATTTTTCGAGATGATTAAATAGGTTGGAAATTTGGGAAACGTTTTGACATTGACCGAATCCCTACATTTATTTGTGTGAACAAATATGTTTAGTGTGACAGCAGTATGTTTTAAAGGATGAGGTGATCCTTTCATGATCCTCTTGGATAAATGTTTCAGCAATGTCAGCTTACATTAGAGCTTGTCAAACACGTATGGTTTCCCACTCTTTGAATTGTATAAATTCTCAGGTATGCACTATCCTCTGCTATAATTTTTAGCATTAGCTAAAATTTAGCATTTTTGCATCAGTAATCAGACACTGAACATTCTAAGCTTGTGAGCTTGAACGCTGCAGATGGTAAAGCACAGCAAACCCTCAAAACTTAAGTGTCTTACCAAGTTAAGCTGTGTTAACATGCCTATAAAATAGGTTTAAATTTACATGAACGTTGTAAGAGAATGCTATGTAACAGTCAGCTCTTTCTTAAACTATCTTCAGGACACCTTTATGACTATGTGGATATATAGTGCTTTGCATAGTATGAGGTTCTGGTGGCACTAAACACATTGTTACTGATTCTGTGTGCTGTATTATGTATTATTTCATCCTTTTCTCTGTTTTGTGTATCTGTGAAGGTGGGTTCTTTTACCTTGGATTTACTAAGTGTTTCAGAAAGAATAACAACTTATAGCATTCAAATAATAATTTCCCTACCACAAGAATGTCTTAGGAGTCTTAAAATTTTTGTAGACTGGGATTATTTTTTTCCTGGGGTCAGCTGAAAGTAGTCTTGTGTTTTCCAGAGGAAGACTAATATTAGAGCTTTTAGAAAATTATTGCGGGCTCCTGTTTTTCGCTTCTACTGAAGTTCATGTTTCTTGGAAACATAAATCGGTTTGCGTTTTCAACTTAATTTCTTTGATGGATATCTATTTTGTCATTGCTCACGGATTTCTGTGTAGCTAGCTGCTGCTGACATGAAGATAATTTTTTTCTATTTCTAAAAGTGGTAATAACTGTGTTGCAAATACAGCAAATATTTCTACTGAACTGAAAATGTTTACACACCACTTACTGGGCTTTGTTTCTTAAAAAAGTTTCCTGTTCATAAAACTTGGATAATACCGCTTCCTCAATGTTACTTAGTTGATGAAATCAAAGTAAATGTGGGTTGGGTAATTCATTGATTACATTTTAGAAGGAAACTGTTGTGTTCCAGGTGGAGGAAAACAACTGTCTGCGGTTCCTAAATTCACAGCAGTTCAGAAGGTTGGTTAGTTAGGGTGGTATTTTGCATGTATACAGTTTGAAAGTTGCGTCAGATTTTTATTTTTGCTTTCTACAAACTGAGAAGTTTTATGTCCTGTAGTTTGAGAGAGCTAATCTGCCTGATGAAAATTAAGAGCTGGTAGCAGTTTTAAGGTAGTAAGCTTGTTGCTAACCATTTTTCAGGCATGACTTGTGATTGTTTCCCTTATAGAGCTGTCTCTTGTGCTGAAAGTGTTTGCCACTAGTTTTCTTTTTCCCCTTCTGACCTTGAAAATGTGGGAGGATGAATTAAGAGTCACTTGTCCATATATTTGAAACAGAAACAGGACTATTGTCTTCACCTTTTGTTTCAGTCTTACAATGTTGAGTTTCTGAGCAGGAACCAGACTAGCTTTGTGCATGAAATGTCACACACCAGGGCCTTTCTAGATGCACAGGACACAGACAAATAGAAACAAAGCAGAGGCGTTTACAGTTGTGTCTTTTGGGACCTCTTTTTAAAAGTACCTCACTTTTTTCCTAGTTTTATTTCACTAATTTAATATTTGTCTTTGAATATTTTTTTAAATACTAAATTACTAATACAGCTTCTTTACTTTCAAACCATGTCTTATTTGAAAGAATTATTTGTCCTCCTGTAAAGCGCAATAAGGTGCACAAGCTCTGCATAATACTCAGTGTTTAGATGTACTTTTTCTTTTTGCCCTCCTGATCAAAGCCCTTCGGTTTTGTGGCTTTTTAAATGTAACACCACAAATGTCTCATGAAAGTTTGAGGTGAACGTAGACTATAAACTGACAATAACAACTTCACATGCTTTGGTAATATGTTCATTGTGGTTCTGCCCAAAATTGTCTCAGATACAGATGAAAACCTTTGCATAAAAGTCAACAAACAAAAATTTACAGGAAAGTTGTTTTCTTCCTGTGTTAAATGGGCAGCTTGGAAAGATGATAAGCTTGACGAGGCATGATGCTAGATTAGTTGGTGTTCTGTTATAGGCTGTTAGTGCAATACTAGTGTTCATTTCCATGGTGTTAAAACTAAGGGTTTGATTTTTGGAGAGCGGGGAAGTGAAGGTGTTCTTCATGTTGCTGTATCATAGTGGTGCAACATTGTACAAAGTTTAAGGTGAAAAATCCAAAATAAGTGTGGGAGTTTTTGTTTTGTTTTTTAATGATTACGCAATCTTGTCTGACATGTTTAATTCTTCTACAGATTAACACTAAAGCCCCACAATGTCCTTGAAACCACGAGTAGTTGACTTTGATGAAACATGGAACAAACTTCTAACAACAATTAAAGCTGTTGTTATGTTGGATTATGTTGAAAGAGCAACGTGGAATGATCGCTTCTCGTATCCTTTAAGGGAAAACCTGACTTGATGTGTTTGATGTGTGTGGCAGGCAGTAGGCCTGGCCTGCATTATGGAACAGTTTTAATGGTCTTGATGTGAAGTCTGTTTAAAGTCACATCTGTTATTAAGCCTGTGGGTCAGTGGATATGTTGACAGGGGTGGAAAATTCTGCATATTTGGGAATTATTCTATATGACAATCACTGTGGTAATTCAAAGTAAACCCCTCTGAGTTTTACTCACTCAAATATATAGCTTCTGCTGTAGCTGTTCCCAGTAGTATGTGCTGAATTTCCTCTGTTCTGATAATGAGTTTTTCTCGTATGCTGAAGTGTCTGTAGCAGAAGAAACCCCTCAGAGAATGGACATCTTTACGTTTGGAGGTGTAGTGTGTAGTGAGGTTGTTCTATTTAAAGATGTCTCCCTTTTCTTTGACCTTCTAAGTGTGCTGATGACTGCCATACTAGACATTTCTATAGCAAGAGTTTATAAAAAATGCTTTTTTTTTTCCTTTCCTTCCGGTGTTACTGCCTCTCTCTTCAGCTATGTTTGAAAATCATAGAATCATAGAATCAACCGGGTTGGAAGAGACCTCCAAGATCATCCAGTCCAACCAATCACCCAGCCCGAAAAGAATTACACTTTCTAGGTGTGATCATACAGTCTTGCTTTTGAAGTCTCAGCTGTACATATGTTGTAGTGAAAGGTTTGCATTTTACATGTAAAATGGACTTCGAGTTTGGTTGGTTTGTTTTTGGGGTTTTTGTTTGGGTTATTTGTTTTGTGTTCTTATAATAAGATTCAAGTTTTGGAGAAGTTCTTTTAAAAGAAGTGTAGCTATTTTAACTAGTGATACTGTGCTCTGTGTCTATGCATTCATTAGCCAGTGCAGTGTGAATAATGAGAGAGTTTTAGGAGGCTGTTCTGCAGCAATTTGCCTTGGTTTGGTTTGATTACACCGGGGAGAATGGTTTATGCTAATCTGAGTTATTAATTCTGGGTGGAAAAAAAAAAAAAGCCCTGAGAAGGCTCTTTTACATGGATTTTTACAACACAAGCTTATTCTGTGAGCGGGAGCTAGACTGAAGTCTCCTCTATTTCTGGACATGTTGCCATTTTTCAGAATTACTTTCCCACGTGCTTTGAGTGTTTGCATGTGTACAGAAGGAAAATTGAGTGGCTCATAGTCCTTGTGGAGCCTTGTTCTCTGATGCAAGAATCTTTAAGGACCCCTTTAATTTTAAAATTATATAATCAATTTCTGAGAGCACGACTATTTACCTTGTCTTGGAGTCAAGTTCAAATGACTCCAAATTTTGCAGATTTTTTGAATTAATTAGTTGTGCTGACAAATGGTGCTGTGATCATTCTAAGCAGTTTGAGAACTGCATGTTTCAGTCTTCAACAAGTGGTTAACTTGTATAGATTTAAGCTCTAAACATTTAAAATAGATTTTAATCTAAAATAATATTTGAATGCCATGTTAGATTGATTTCTCTTGTCACTATTTCCCTTAGAATTTCTTATGTGGATATCTTGTACACAAGTCTGCTGTTGATCCTCTTTTGTGATTTAGTGCAGTTGATTGAACATCAGAAAGGAAACACTGAGTAGCAGATTCAGGAAGCAGTCTTAGAAGAATCATTTGACATGCAATTCTTAAGACCTTCCTTACTATAATCTTTTAATTCTGTCCCTTGGAAAGTGGCACTATTGGTGCCTAATTTGGCCCAGGCAAGAGCCTTTTGGCCTATTTTCAATGGCTGAGTGGCCTGAGGAGCTTGTGTGACTTATAGCTACCAACTGAAATGTTGTTTAGCACTACCTTTAAACTGATTTTTAACATAAACAGTTCACTGAGTGTTCAACAGCTTGGTGAAACTGGTAGTACTGTACAGCTGGTGTGAAAGCTTTTTCCAGATTTTAAGTATATAAAGGAAAAAAAGTATTAATGTATTTTAGGAAGATATGTCATTTAAATAATTCATCTTCTTGTTATTTGCTAGCTTTTTACTGTCTGTTAAATTCAATTTAATGGGAGTGATTTTCTTCTAACTGTCTATAGGTATTTTAAAGGCAATGTGATACTAACTATTTTTCTTGCCGCTTAATAAGTGTAATAAGGTGACAGATGATTGGAACTGTGTTAATGAAATTCATACAGGCTATTTAATTGATTATAGAACCAATTGATCTTCACAGCCTCTCTGTAGTTGATCAGTGGTGTGGAACCAAAGATAAAGTACAGCAGAGAATCACAATTTCAGTCAATAGCAGTGTATTCTAAGAAGCATTTGCTTTCTCTTATGCTGCTTCAGACAGATGATATCAAAAGATGTATGCAAACTAATAGTATTTTAGGAGTGAGAGGCTTGTATGGTGCACATTTCATTTATAGAATGAATTTTTACCTCACTACTTTCTCAGAATTTACTTGCTTTAAATATAGTGTTTTCTTTTTAACTCTGATGGTACTTGCATTGGCTTGTGTCTCAAACTTAAAACGCTAGAATGAATGGCAATGAGCTGGGAACCACAACTGTTCACAAATTAAAATCTTCTTGAAAAGATCACTTGAAAGACCATATGTCACTGTATTTAAACTGTGAGTCATCTTGAGCCATCTTTGACCTTCAGGTTTCCTTTGAGTCTGTGCAGAAAGAAATGTTCCTGGAGTTGTTTCATTGTCTGGTAAATGGCTGACAGTTATGTCTCTGAGATATTAATGTCTCTAAGGACAACATTTGTAAGTTTTCATGGCTTTGGATACAGTATTTTCTTGTTGAAGGTAACTTTATTGCTTCAGTTTCCCATTGCTGGGTAGTATCCATCAGGTAGCAACTAGTGGAGCACTTAAATTGCTCAGGATTTTTGATATTCTTGTTCTCAGCACAGAGTGAAGGCCCCTAAACAGCAGTTTGGCTTCAGCTTCCTTTGACCTTTCTCACACTGCAAAACTGCATGCTCAACTGGAAGGACAGATGGCTTTCACCATTAAAGATAAATAATTTAACGCTGAAAGCTTCTTTCTTATCTAAGAGGCAGAAGCACAGAAAAGATGTGCCGTAAGTTTATGAAGTAAAATATGAGTGATGATTAATCATTCATCTACCCTCCAAGGGTTGTTTGTTTTTTGTTGTTTTTTTTTCCCTGGGTGGGGGTTTGGTTGATTGTTTTGGGGTTTTTGATTTGGGTATTTTGTTTTGTTAGAAAATTCACAATATTTTGAACGTTACACTTAAATTTGCATTCTCTTGCCATTTCAAGGAGAAGTCTGATGGGGGTGATGTATATGGATGAAATACCTGTAGTTGAGATTAGGCACTGATTAGGCTGTCTAGGATTCTGGTTGCCCCATAGAGGTTTTTTCCCTTCTGTTGTCCCTGCATTGGTATCTTCTCTGTTTTGAGTAGTAATTCTATATAAAAAATGAAACATACTTTTGGGAAAAACTGTTAGGAAAGCTTGAAGATATTCTCTAGACTTAAGTAGGTGACTTGTCAACTGACCTTACATCTTCTACCTCCTTTTACATAGCATGTGCTTTTTTAAGGTAGACTAGAGGAAAAAGCAAATCTCATGTCTTTCCCTGAATTAAAGAGCTTACCTTAAAACGTAATCTATGCTGAATTGTTATTTCTAGCATGGCTGGTTTTACAGAGTGTCTAGACTTAGTGGGTAAGCATGATGCTTTAAAAGTTTTGCAGAACCAGTTTATTTCCCACAGTTGTTCACCTGAAATTTGACTTTATCTTTGTTTGAGTTGTCTGAAAGCAAAGTTGTTAGTCAAACTCTTTTCCTGACAAAGTATCAAATGGCTTTTTTCAAACTTTACATAGACTTCCAAGCCAGAAGTGTAGCTTTGCAAGGTACTTCAGGGACAAAACCACCTGAAGGGATTTTTTTACTTCTTGTTGCTGCCCATTTAAGAGAGCAAGTATAACTGCTTCATGTGACTGTGATCTAAACAGAGTTACTGAAATTATAATAATGGTTAAAAATAAAACATGGTTTTTGCATCCTCACCACCATTATGATGACTTAATTTCCAGTGTCCCTCAAAATTGTTTTACCTGTAGAGTTTGGGGGGAATATGCTGGGGCAACAAATTGTTTTGGACTTAGGGGAGGAAGACTTGAAGTGGGCTTCATTTCATGCTTGCTATACTCCATAGTTGGCTAATCACCAGTTCTTAACCTAATTAGTGCTTCTTTCCATTATCTGAAAAGAGCCTTGGTTTCACATTGGCTGTAGATACAAAGGAATAATTTCTGGTGAAAGCTGCTTTCGCACTTTGAGATAATCATATATTATTCATAGGTGGCAAATAAGTGGTAGGAGCTATGTCAGTGTGGGGTCAATGTCATCACCTTCTTCTGAAACTTATTATTGATGCTGAAAACTGAGATTCTTCGCAAATCAGGACTTTGATTTCAGAAAATGATCCATTTTATCTTTTGTGCTTGACTGTAAAGGAAAACATAAAATGCATGTGTGGGAGAAAAAAAGTTCTGTAAATTTTGAATTGTTTTACTAAGTTTTCATACTTCAAGCAGACACAAACCTTGACTCTGAGACCAGAGACATTTATGCTTTGTGTGTGGCCTATCCTGAACCTCTTGGAGAGAGACTTTATACTGAGACTAAAATTTTTTTGGAAAATCATGTACGCCATTTGCACAAGGTAACCTGTACAGTTATCCACCTACTGTAGGTGGGGTTGGCCCTTTTTTGACCTTAGGGAAGGGTTCTGTTTGGTTTCTATGTGTGCAGATATGCAGATTTTATGGGACTGAGTCCCAGATGACAGTTCTGGAGGCAGAACGTGTATGTATTTCTGGGCCGCATCGGAAGAAGCATGGCCAGCACATCAGGAGAGGTGATTATGCCTCTTTGCTCTGGTGAGACCATGCCTGGAGTACTGTGTCCAGCTCTGGAACCTTCAACATAGGAATTTGTGGTTGTTCTTCTGAAATGTTAGTCCTGTTCTAACTTTATCTGTGTGTTTGCTATTTGCATACTAATTTTAGCTGGGGTGGGGGGGTTGTCTTCCTTCACAGAGAGTACTGGAAGCTGAAGAGCAAGTACTAGTTATGTATCACAGGTACTGGCAAGAGTACAGCCAAGGGGCAGACTATATGGACTGTTTATACAGGTAAGCTTGAGGATGAGTTGTTAAACCTTTGGAATCATTACAGTGATCTGACACTTAAGTCTAGGGATGTTGCTTACAGAGATCAATACCTGAATATGCCCCATGTCAGTTTTGGATAAGAGTACGGTTAGAGTAGCAGAACATGAGGAAAAAAGAAGGAATAATATTCCAACAGGTTTTTCTGTGTGCTGCTCCTTACCACTGAAGTGATTGTTGAAGATGATTTATGCTATTCTTTTGATCTTGCAGTGCCAAATGTGTAGGTGCTAATAAACCCTGCAGCCCATGGCAGGTGGATTGGAACTAGATGATCTTTAAGGTCCCTTTCAACTCAAGCCGTTCTGTGATGAGGGAATATGGGGAATTAAAGGGGCTTTTTATGTGGTTTTGCTCAGAAACCATTTATTTTTCTTTATCAAAATCTGTGTACAGTAGTAAATACTAAAAAAAGGAAGTGTTTATAACGTTTCTTCATATCTGTTACTTTCTACAAATTCTTATCTTAAAATTTATAATACAGCTGTTTGCTAGTTATCATGACCTGAGTAAGGGATCATAAATGATAAAAATTTGCCCTATGAAAATTGACACCATGTTTTAGTCTGAGAAATGAAAGATAATAAACAGTATAAGTAGATGAAAATATGTTTTCCTTAAAGACATCTGATACTCAGGAAGGTTTTTTCTAACATTAAAAAGTAAATAAACTGCTATCATTCTAATACTAGTCAAGTGCTCAGAATTTAGGAGCCAATTTGCATATAGATGTGTGAGTAATATGGCTGTGTGCTGAAAGGCTGGATTCTTGTACTAGCATAGTGCACACCAAGAAGATGCTGTCAGTAAAATACGAGGTTATTGTTGATACCTCAGTTACTAATCCTACTGTTGTAATATGGTCTTTTAAATTGAAATAATTTCTGTTTTAAGAATTTCCTGCAGGTAGCAGTGGTGTTGGTTAAACGAAGTTACCTTTTGTGATGTAGAAGACATTCCACAACTGTAAATTAAAAAATGAAACCGAACAAAACCCACCCTAAACTTCTTCTGGTTTTGATTAGAATGTATTTATTTCTATAGGTACCTCAACACACAGTTTATTAAGAAGAACAAATTGACTGAAGCTGATCTTCAGTATGGTTATGGAGGGGTGGATATGAATGAACCATTGATGGAAATAGGAGAGGTAGGTACCTCTGAAAATGGGATTGGATTTAAACTGTATTCAGAGTGCTACAAGTTCAGCTTTGACTTTTCTGTGTCACAGACTGAACAGTGAAATTCAGTAGGTGATGTAAGTGCTGATGTAAGACTGTTAAATGAGATTATACTTTGATATAGAAAATATAATGACCTATGGGGGGGAAAAAGCGAATATGAAAACTATTGCAGAACTTCAGTTTACACTGTGAAAATGGATACCACTTTGCAAAAAACCTTTGGTTTATTAGGTGACACTACTATCTAGAAACTATTTTGAAGAAGCAGTACTTTTAGTTTTGGAAACTCTTGAAGCAGTTACTTTTAGGCTTCTATTTCTTGGTCTCACAATGTGTAAGAGCTTTATTTCAGAGTAGTCCTCTGTGCATCTCGTTTTCTAATGCAAGCTGGTTTGTATTCCTGTTGTAGCAACTTGGGTAGAGATTTTGGAAGAAAAATATGACTTTCTGGGCACAGAATTATCATGTAGGGAGGGCTTATCTTAAAGAAAAAAATCCCAAACTAATTTGGGGCAAGTACAATGTGTTGGCAGTTACTAATATAAGTTGAAGGTGCTGAGAGTAATTTTAAAATACCTATAAAAGAAAGAAAATTGTCAGCAGTAGTAGATACCACCCTGTGCAGCTAAGTGTAACATGCTTTATTTCTGTCACTGCATGGCTGCTGTTACCATGAAATAAGACAGTGAAATGAAAAGATAATTTTATGATAAAAAAAATGTGTGCTAATGAAACTTGGGGAGCTTTTCAGTGATCATGAACAAGTACCTGCTTGCTTAGCTTTTCTGAGGGATGTGTAACAGCAGGTACATACAATAGACTGGAGGTGGCTGTGTGATGTATATGGGCATAGCTTCAAACAGTTTATCATTGTAAGTATTCCAGACACTGAGTGATTAGTGTACTTGGAAAAATATAGGATGAGATCAGTCTGCCAGTAGCTTTTTTCTGTCCGTGTGTTAGGAATGCATGGTGAAGGATACTGCTTTGCCTATAACCAATACCTATAACCAATTTCAGACTTCTCAGTTTTCAATCACTGTGGAGCCCTGAGCTAGAAAACAGTTTAAGATGTGCCTTGTGGGTTTTCTTCCCCTCATCAGAGGGCAACAGATTCTGTAAAATGGAGGAAATGACAATGTTCTATATTGTCAGTCTAGGTGGAGACCTAAGATCAGTCCCTTTCTTAAGGAGAAAAAAAAGTCTCTTGAAGTAATACACTGAAGTTGCTGGGTTGACCTGTCTGTAGTTTCCTTGACAAGAAAATTCCAACAGGCAAATTGAGCTTGTTTGATATGTTTTGCATATATGTGCACTTGTAACCAGCTTGCTTAGGGTCCCTACATGCATTTGAGAGTCCTTGACAGAGTGGAACCAATGAATAAATCAGTCCTCTTATATGCGTAGGAAGCATGTGTTCAGACACTGCCTGACTAAAAGTTCTGTCTGACATTGCTAGTGTACAGATCTGTGTGATCCTCATCCAAATGCAGTCAGATGTTCTAGAAGAAAAATGCTAAAAGAATATGTCAATATATTGACAAATGGGGGGCGGGGAGGGGGAAGAGGGGAGGCAAACAGTTTAAAAAGGAGAAAGAAGAGGGTATCTAACAACTTAGTTTTTAAAATCTTGAATGGGGAATTGTCATCTTTGGTAAGATTTTGGCGGAGTGTGTTGTTTTTTGGGGGTTTTGTTTGGTTTTGGGTTTTTGTTTGTTTGTTTTTGTATTTTTTTTATTGATGTGAACATGTTGTGTCCTGACAGTTAGCTCTTGATATGTGGAGGAAATTAATGATTGAGCCACTTCAGGCCATCCTTATTCGGATGCTACTCCGAGAAATAAAAAAGTAAGTGCTTGGTTATTTTTTGTTGTTGCACAATATGGGGGTATTGCACTTTCCAACTCTGAGAAGTGTGGGGACTTTGACCCTCATCTTACCAGTTGATGATGTCCTATCAGCTTTTCTCATGGGAGCTATATACTTGTGGTTTGCATGAGTGGAAAAAGACTCTGAAATGATAACAGTTAATTCACTGTAACCCAGGGGTAGTGATCTAGTCCCTTAGGGAATCAACTCAACCACTAATACAACTCAAATCATCTTGGCTGATATTTTTCCAGATTGCAATGATGAGTCAGTTCATCAAAGAATTAGATGGGTGCCAAAGCAATGCAAGAGAGATAGATGCCTGTCACTGAGCAGGATTAGCCCCCTTGAACAGCAGAGAATTGTTAAGTCACTTAAGCCTATCTTGTCTGACTGTACTTCCCTGCATATGGAGTTCAGTATAACACACTTTCTTCCCCTTCCCTCTAGCCCAAGCACTCCTCCTCCAAGACAAGCTGAGTATCAGCTTAGGCATTTTTGTTTTAACACAACAGCAAGCCATCAAGATCTTGAATTGTGAGAAAATTAATTGTGAAATTTTTAAACAGAAATAATTTGGAAATTATTCAGGTGCTATCTCAAATGACGATGTGGTTAGTGCAGGAGAAGCTTCTCTACTAAAGATAACTAACATCTAACTAACTGAACCTATTCCTGTCTAGGCTGATACATTAATTTACCCTTTGTTTGAAAGAACCTGTTGGAAGTCAGTAACTTTAGAAGCGTTTGAAACAGGCTGTTCTAGTTCACAGTGCATTCTGTGGTTAATTGAGCTTGATAGGCCAATGGTCTGACACAGCAGAGTACTTCTGAATAATGGAGTCTTTTAATGAGTATAGTATTTATTGTTGTACCTTAATCTTTAAAACTGTTTTATGAGGCTGTAGCTTTACGCTGTAGGATATGTCTTCAACTTCTACTGTTAGCTTTAATCTTAAGGTAGGAACAAGATAAGATAAAGCAGCACAAGATCCTTAAACTTGTTGTAGTTTCCTCCATTTCATTTGAAAAAAGAAACATCATCATCAGAATGAGTGGAACTTGTGTTTCCTGTACTTTATCTTTTGTTCAGATTGACCACCAAACATCACTCTCTTCTACCCTCCCAAGATGTCTTGTGACATCCCTGCTTCAAACTGTATAGCCTCAGCCTTGGTGGGGTCATTAAATTATGTCATTGTAGTCTGGCAGGTACTCTCAGTACTACAAATTCTGTCAAATCTAATTGAAAGTACCCTCTTGTATTATGAATTCTGAGGAGCAGAGTGCCACTGGTGCAAATTATACCCGCTGTGGCAGCATCTTGTGACATACACTATTTATCTTGCAAATAGTGTAGCTTTCCAGATAACTTCATGATGAAGTTCATAACACAGTTCTAGTAATAAATGCTGTGACAGCTTTGCTGTACATGTACCCACTGAGGAAACCTATGTGAAGCTACTAAAAAAAAAAAATCTGCAAGTGTTGGGGGAAAAAAATGGGCAATGTGAGCATAGAGGTTAATAAATAAAAAATGCTTACGTGATCCTGGCAGTTGCTCCAAACTTGTCACTTGATTGGCAGCCTCATCCTCACTACCTCCATGTTCAGAAGTGGATGTATGTTCTCTCTCTTTCTTGTGTACAAGCAGCTACCCCAAAAAAAAAGAGACTCTCCCTGCAGAAGCAGTTGCCCATTAGGTCAGTACATTTGTAACAGATGACCAAGCTGCACAAACCACATGGTGACTGCTTGTAGTTTGTTAGGGAGCTGGTTGTTTCCACCCTTCATGAGGTGAAGTTTTCAGATTTTAGGACACAGTAGTATTTAAAAGCAGTACATGTAATTTACAGTGTTATAAACATGCAAATATGGTCTGGTGTATGTAATGTAACCACTGCTGCTGGGGCTCCAAAGCTCATGGGCATCCTCTGGAGCTTTTATCAATTCCAAACCAAAATGAATGAAATTAGCAAAAATATTTCTCCCTGATTCCACTCTAGCCTCTTAGATAGGTGTATGGTAATGTTTGCTTTTGACTTACTTTTGATGCCTTAACTTTTTTTCTTGCCTAACCTTTTTCACATCCCTCATGCAAATGCCTCTCCTATACCATTTTAAGTTTCTAACACAAGACTCATTTTTGTCTTTTCAGTGCAGTCTGGGCAGTAGAAAACTTCTTTTCCTATTTACATGTATAGGGGTGTGTGTATATGTTTCTGACAAAGGAAAAAATCTTTGAAATTACAACTGCTTGTGCATTATTGTAAACATGTATTTTTGTCCTGTTTAACACCTCAAGAGTTAAGGAAATATTTTTGACTTCTTTGTAAAGCATACGTGAACGATGTCCTTTTTTACAACAATTTGTGTTTTAAGGAAGTCCCTGCTGCTATGGACGTGGGTCTCTTATTTCCAGTCTTTGCAAAGGAGTGAACATTAATGCTTTTAGTATGCAAACCACTTTTTTTTAATTACGTTTCTTTTTAACTGAATGGGACTAAAGATAATATTTTCTTCACTTAAACTGACTCCTTTGAATCTAAAAAGTTAACTGGAAAACGTAAGGTTTTCCTTTTCCAATGAAAGATTTTAATAATTGTGATGGTGTGCCAAATATGTTATTTCTTCCACTTAATATCTACATGTTGCATGGTAGAGAAGAACATAAGAAAATAGCATCTCTCTTGGTGTGATGTTGGCAAAAATGATTTTTTTTTTTTTTTTTTTTTTATGACTGGGACAGGAGTGTGAATCCTGCTTTGGCAAGGGCATTGGACTTGATGCTCTCTGGAGGTCCCTTTCGACCCTTAACATTCGGTATTTCTGTCAAGGTAGACTGATAGAGGCTACAGATACAAGATGGAGCTTGTTGTAACTTCTAAAGTACTTGCTTAATGTGATTTGGAATACTTCTGTTCTTAACAAACACTTGGAAATGTCATGACCTGCAAATGCTTTTGGATAGTTGATGCATTGTCTTAGCAATTTAAATATATAGAAGAGAGAGAAAAGTATGTTAAGTTTGGTTTTTTTGTTTTCAGATTAATCTTCTTCAGTTTTGCCAGTCTAAGCAGAGGAATTTACTGGAAAATGTTTTCATTCAACTATCAGATGAGTAACATTAGATACCTACCTTTTCATGAATGTTTGTTTTCCTGTTTCAGTGATCGCTGTGGAGAAGACCCAAACCAGAAAGTAATCCATGGGGTTATTGACTCCTTTGTTCATGTTGAACAGTATAAGAAAAAATTCCCCCTAAAGGTAGAGACACATTTCTGTTAATAATTTTCAGAGCTAATCTAGTATGTGTATTATTCGTCTATTTGTCCTTCTTAAAAAAAAAAAATCTCCCTTTTAGTTTTATCAGGAAATTTTTGAGTGTCCTTTTCTGAATGAAACAGGGGAGTACTATAAACAAGAAGCTTCAAATTTATTGCAAGAGTCAAATTGCTCACAATACATGGAGAAGGTAAGAGATTCTTCTGTACGCATGAAATAACTGAAATCTAATATTATCAATTTACTGATTAATATAATATATACTTTCCTGTACAGTTCCCATAGTTGTTCTTGTTGCATGTTTTCCTGCAGTTTAAACCATGCCTTTTGGTGGCATGGTTTATCTAAACCTTGCCTATGGCCTATGACTGTCTGCTTCAAAATATGTCCTAGTAAATGATAGATCAATCACATGCCAAGTAGGGGGAGGGGGAAAGAAGACAAACCAAAATGCCTGTCTGACTGATCAGTATGACTTCCTCACTTCCTTATTTTCCTTCTGTTTGTAGTGGTATAAGATGAGATTTTTAGCCATGTTATGGTTAGAGGGGACTCTATGGTTGAGTTATCACAGAGCACTGTTAAGTGACACACTTTTGCGAAGGGTTTTCTTTTTGTTTTGCTTTCTGGTGTATGAAGTCAGATTGTGGTTAAATTACTTCTAATTGTTATACTTTGCTTGAGAAAGCAAAGATGCCTACAAGAGTAGGATTCAGTCCTTGGTGCAATACTGTCCACACTAACAGGGTAGAAGAATTCAGAAGGCTGTGAGACTGACTAAACCATAAGGAGCATAAAGTAATGGTTGCAGACGAGGTGAAATTCAGGAACAGGCTAAAACTTCAATTAAACTGAAAGAAAAGCAGTCTGCAGCTGTACTACTCTGCCTAGGCTCCCCTCATTCACTGGACAGGTGCTTTTATGTCAGTATTCATTGACTGAGTTGATGATAATGGTGATTTCCTTCCTTCAAGTTGCAAAGAGAGCTTTTATTAATAGCTGACACCTGTCCTGTACCTTTTGAGCAGATGTTTACCTACAGGCAGAAGAGTTAGGAACAGTAAAGTGATTCTTTTATAACTAGGTGTTGTAAAACTTTCTTTGAAGGAATAAGAGGTGTAGGAGGAAAAATTCGACTAGGCTGGTCACAAAATTGAAGAAGAAATTTTGAAAACCACTGAGTGCTGTTAGACATCTGGCAGTGACTAAGCATAGCCACTCCTCAGAGTAGAAGAGTATATTGATTCAGCAGCCTGAGTCAAAAGAGTAAATTTAATTTTTCAGCATCATGGACAAGTTCTTTTTTTTTTTTTTTAATTGCTTACTCATATTTCTCATTCCACATACATATGCTGCTGTATATTCATGACAGTATTTCATCAGCTCTCAGTTAAAAAACTTGTGTGTAGGTTTTAGGTAGACTAAAAGACGAAGCAATGCGGTGTCGGAAGTATTTGAATCCCAGCTCATACGACAAAGTGACTCATGAATGCCAACAGAGAATGGTAGCTGATCACTTGCGGTTTCTGCATGCAGAATGTCAAAATATTATCAGACAAGAGAAAAGAAGTGGTGAGTCTCAATAGTCACAAAAAGCATGAAGTGATGTTTCTTTTATTGATTTAGCTTTGCAAATTACTCTCTTTATTCAGTGACTCTTTATGTGCTTAAGCATTTCCATCTAATATAGGTTACTTATGTGGAAAGCCAAATTAAACCCTAAAAGACATATTTTTCTTTTACCAAGTAATTGCTTTTCATTCTTCCAAACATATAGTCAAAACCTTCTTTTTACTGTTAATAACTCTTCTTTCAGCTAATACTTTCTCTTTCATTGTCTTAGCTTAAAAACACAGTGAAGTCCTGTGTCATGTAGAATTGATCATATTTTATGCTTGTGTTTTCATTTGTAAACCAATGGCTCTGTCTCTACAGATTTCTTCATCATCATTTGACAGGTCAGGATTATAAGATGTTTTGGCTTCTGGGCTCCTTTTTATTGTCCAGAATCTCCCATATCCTTTTTACAGAAGCAGATGCTCTTGTAGTTAAATTCCCTGCCTAAATAAAAAGATGTGGCTTCCTGACCACTACATGTCTCTCTACCCATGCAAGAATGCTTATTCTTACATGGAAGATGGGATCTATTATGTGAAACAAATTACTTTTCACAGTCAAACTGAAATTGTACCTAATAATAGTGTTCATTTTGCACCTTTTATCAGAGCTTGGTTTTCTTTTTGTGGGGGGAAACCCCAAACTCAGACAAACAAAACCAACCAATAAACAACCCCCCCCCAAAAAACCCGCCAATCCTCACAATCCTAAAAAAACTCCAACTACTTAAAAACATTTTTAAAAAGCAGTTGCTTATTTACAGCTTGTCTAACCTGAGAATTTCAAGCCATTACTGGAGGAAAAGAATAGTCAAGAAAATATCTAAAACAATTTTAATCAGCTGCTGCTAAGGGAGATTCAAGAAGGCCAAGGATTCAAATGAACTGACAAAGTATTTTTCCATTCTAGCCCATCTCTTCTCTTGGAGTCCTTCCTAAATAAGGAAGAGGTAGTCCTAATGGCAGTACTTAATAAATATTGTATTAGCCCTATTCCTCTTATTTTTTTTGTCAGTGACTGTCATAAATATGCTAGCGAAAAAAAGGTCTTTTAATTTTATTGGGATTAAGGGCAAGCACAGCAGTGTGCTGGGCTGAGAAAAGGGACAAAAACACAGTGTATGTTACTTTTTTTTTCCAAAACTATTGGTCTTGGTTAGTTCTTGAAAAGTTCTGTGTGAAATTCTGATCTTCTCTTAAGTGTTGAATTTTAGTATTTCTAAGCATATTGTATAAAAATGTATCTCTGTTACAGACATGGCAAATATGTATACTCTACTTCGTGCTGTGTCAAATGGTTTACCTCATATGATTCAGGAACTACAAACCCATATCCATGATGAGGGCCTTAGAGCAACCAGCAATCTTTCTCAGGAAAATGTGAGTTTCCTCAGGCAGCTGAAATGACCTATTGATTAACATTCCTGATGAACTGTTGACCCTTTTTCTTTTTATTCTTTTCTGGTTGTTTTTTTGTTTGGTGGGTTTTTATTATTTTGTTTATAGGAGATTGGTCTAGAATATTATGGATAAATTGTAACTTCTAATCAGCAGACTTAGCTGTGAAGCACATCCCTGTCCTGAGTGTTGATTGTTGTGATCTAACCAGAAACAAATAGAGCTAGCTATTTCTCATTGTTTGTTTAATGCTGTCTGGGCAAGTAGGGCCTTTTGTTCTCTGTATGTATTTTACTCCTGAATTTCTCTAAGTCGGTGGCATTTGCTGTTTTGGTATATTAGAAACCAATGATTCAGTTTAGTTTAATTATATGTTATTTGTGAAGACTTGACATCCTGTCCTGATTTCAGTGTGGTGTTTTTCACTGATAGCTTTGTAATCTCATTAATTTCATGTAATTTCAGCAAGTATTGCAGCTTAATTAAAGTGTTAAACTCTTTGTAGCGGGTTCAGTTCATATGTATTTAAATTACTCAATTCCACTTTTGTTCCTCTAGCACTGATGCTCAGAAGCAAACAAAGAAGCTTCTATTTGCATTGTATTTGTACGTGTGTACATTCTCCTGTCTAGATCTCTGCTCGCTTCAGGACGGTGACTTCAGCTGTGCAGTCTGTAATAATACACAGATACAAACAGATTGCACAGGAGTGTTTGCTCCTCTCTAACTTCTCTGTGCAAGTCTTTAGTAGCATAGTTGGCTTTCAAATTATCTGTAAGTTTATTGAGCTTATTCTTTCAAACTAGAGTGCCTATGCAGAGAAATGAATGCAGAACTGAGAGAGCAATGAGAATTCACAACCTTATGTAGATCAATCCAAAATTTGAAATATTTGCTTTGCTGTGTGAATTAAGTACTTTGTCATCAAAACATGAAAATGCCCTTGGGGAGCCATGTGATGCAGCTAGTGCATTGCACACTGTTGCATTGCTGCCTGCCAGCTTGTCTGTGTAGGGACTTCTCTAATTGCTCTGAGCCATGTAATGCTGAAATGAGTGCTGCACTGACCGGAAACTGCTGTGCAGCCAGAGGTCAGTGTGTAGGAGAAGCAGCAGTTTGTTTCAGTAGGTTTTTGGCTTGATTGTTCTTTTTGTATGTTAGCTTTAATGATTTTTGAAAGGGCTAATAAAGGATTCTCTCTATGATATAATGTACAATATTAGACAGCATGGAAGCAGTATAGACTAAAATCTGTGTTCGATGGCAACGCTGTAAATGTAGACGTAGACTTTTTGTTTCCAAAACATGCTCAAGCACAGTGTTGTAGGAGTACAACACTGCAGAATCAATCCTTTCAAAGACTTAATCACTATTAACTTTTATCAAGAAGAATGAGTAGGAAAACTTGTACAGCTAATGTAGATGTATTTGTGTGTAGATAATATTGCTTTTCTCATCAACTTGCTTTCTGTTTTATCCACCTTTTTTTAGATGCCAACACAGTTTGTGGAGTCAGTTTTGGAAGTACATAGTAAATTTGTTCAACTCATCAACACTGTTTTAAATGGTGACCAACACTTTATGAGTGCCCTTGACAAGGTAACTTACTTAAGTAAAAATAGTATTGGAAAACAAAATGTGGGACTGTGTTTCAGGCTCAGCCAAATTCTAGAAGGCATCAACAGATGTTCAAAGACAGAGTTCTTATGCAGTATTTCTAGGTCAGAAATGCAGTGGAAAAAGGAGATAGTTCAGTGTTAGGGGAAAAGATATGTACTAAGGAAACCACTTTAACATTTACATGGTTTCTGAAAGACCTGGTATTCTTTTAGTCTTAAATCAAATTGCTCATCTGTGTTTGTAATATTGAAAAAGAATTATTTAATATTATAAAACAAATATTTAATTCAGTCTCCCAATGCTTTTCTGCCTGGGTTGCAGTTGATGTCATGGCCAGAAGGTGGAGTAATATGAGATGTTTAGAAACCTAATGTAATGGCAGTTTTTCGTGGTGGATATCCAAATTGCTATTGTTGCCTCTCTTAGTGCAAAAGAGTGATCTAAGTTTCAAAGACTTTAATATTTCTTGTAAAGTCAGGCATTCCTTTCTCACAGGGCTTCTAGGGACCTGGTAGCAAATACTGGAATGCCAAGGCATTGTCAGTTCTTTATAACAGTAACAATGATAATGTTTTCCTTCCATAGAAGGAGCTATCATTTCTAGAAGCTATGGTCATGCAATTTTTTTTTGGTTCAGTATTAGTTTAAAATGTTAATTTAAACATAACATGTAGTTTAGAAACTAATCTTGATCATTGCAATACCTTTGTTTATGATTTCAAGTTTTAACCTGCCATTATCCCCTTCCTTTTTCATCATATTTAGGTTTCCTGCAGCTACCATATTTTTTGTACATCACTGCTTCAAATTTCCACTTGGAACAATATTTTTTTTTCTCCTCTTTAGTCTATCAGATAATATGACAACCAAGAGGATTTTTCCTACTGTTGTGAGCGCATCGATGTGTGTTCTTCAGGTCAAGATGCACACTGTTGATGCAAGCTACTGTTGACATGCTGCTGCTTGAATCTGCTTTATCTGCAATTGTTGCAGTTTCTTTCCATTCCTTTGGACCACGCATGTTGTTATAAACCAAAATCTTTATACTTTGACATTTAAGTTTCTAATCAGAACTTAAGTTGTTCTCCTGCTTTCTACAATTAACTTCACTTCTACTCTTCCGACTTTTACTTAAACCTCAACTTTAGAATGTTGAACTTTTTTAAAGCCTTTTGAAGCACATCTTGAGCATTGTGAAGCATTTGAAGTGCAGAGACTCTCACAGAACAGTAATTCAGACCGTTTTATTCATAGTTTTCTTTTTTGACCCCTTTTTATGTTCTTCAGTTTTATAGGGTCTTGGATGGTCTTTTGCCCTGAATATTTAGATTCTTCAGATTCCATTAAAGGAAAAGTTTTAAGTCATTTACACTTTTAATTTTTGTCCTATGTTCCTTTGTAGGCTTTGACATCAGTAGTTAACTATAGGGAGCCCAAGTCGATCTGCAAAGCACCTGAGTTGGTAAGTGATACCTATTACTGTATGAAGTAATCATGCTCTTTATAGCTGTCAGAAGAATTGCATAGGATCCAGCACACAAATACTCATTTCTCACACTGAGTGAGCCTCAGGTGTGTATTTCAGTAGCAATAAATGACTTCACCTGCACCCACATTTTAGGAGTGTGCAAAATTGGTGCAGTTTCCATTTTTTCCCTGGCATTTGTATTTCCTGTGGCTGTAGTGTGTATTGTTTACCTATGAATGCAACCCTTGTAATGGAACACAAGACTGTAGGCTGTGATGTATTTCATGCTTTAACTTCTCTGTAGAAATTTTGGAATACCTTGGCTTACATTTGTTCTCAACCTTGACAAGTAGGTGTGGATTTATTTTATTTTTTTCTTTTCTTTTAAATTTGAGCTGGCCAAGTACTGTGACAACTTGTTGAAGAAATCAGCGAAAGGAATGACAGAGAATGAAGTAGAAGACAAACTTACAAGTTTCATTACTGTTTTCAAATACATTGATGACAAAGACGTATTCCAGAAGGTAACTTTTGCTGTTCAGTGAATGATAAAATGTTAAAATTTTAAGTGGTTATTCATTTTAAAAATCCTCATATCTGATTTTTTTTTAATGCAGTTCTATGCCAGAATGTTGGCAAAAAGATTAATTCATGGGTTGTCTATGTCTATGGATTCTGAAGAAGCCATGATTAATAAACTAAAGGTAATACAATATTCTTTTAATGCAGAGTAAACAAAAGTAGGATTATGTAATGTTGAGTGTGAGCAGCAGAGGGTGCCAGAGATAATTCAGCAGTCAGTAAATTGTTTGTAATGTTTAATTTTCTGATTTATTGATAGTCTAATAAAGTTATGTGGCCAAGCATCACCTAGGCATTTGAGATTTTAATGTCGTTTTGGGTAGTTCTATTCAACATGCTCAAATAATAATTTCTAAGAGTACCAAGGACTTTCATAAACTAGCTCTGTCTTGTCATTTTATAAAATAGGGTCACTCATAGAAATCAATGTCTAGAAACTGAAACTAAGATAAATCTGATCATTATTTTTTATAATGCTTGTTTTCTGTGGTAGCTACTGTTGTCTGTAAATATTATAACACTGCTTCTGCTGCCTAGATGTTCGCATGGTAGTGAACGTGCCTAGTTCCTATAGTTAGTACTCTTTTCACTGTGAAACCTGTTACAATATTCCCTTGCAGCAAGCCTGTGGTTATGAATTTACCAGCAAGCTCCATCGAATGTACACAGACATGAGTGTTAGTGCTGATCTCAACAATAAATTCAACAACTTTATCAAAAACCAGGACACGATTATAGATCTGGGAATTAGTTTTCAGATATATGTTCTACAGGTACTAATATATGTTTATTACTATTGAGTTATTTATACTTAATTTTTATGTTTTGGTAACTATATTCTGACTATGAATACTTCTCATGGAAACTGACACCTTGTCATTGTGGCATTATTATTATTATATGATTATTATTTATTATTAAATTATTTTCATAGTGGTTCTTTTTAAAGTGAACCCACTAACACTACACAGTGGTGATGTAAAATGCTTTGTGTTCTTGTCTTGAATTAATATCTCAGTGGGGAATGCGTAATGAACAGTAAATTATCTGGTCTAAATTGAATGTCTTCTGATATAATATACACTGTATATCTGCTTAATAATTTTATTTGTTCTTAATTTATATGTTGTATGAAAATGTTAATGCTTTTTCTTTTTTTCCCACACCTTTAGGCTGGTGCATGGCCTCTAACTCAGGCTCCTTCTTCTACATTTGCAATTCCTCAGGAACTGGAAAAAAGTGTACAGATGGTAGGTTAGTAGGAGGCTTCTTGTAAAGATGCAGAAAATGTCAAATAAGTACAAATAAAAAAGGTCATCACTCCAACAGAGAAAAACCTGAGCTGCTTTGTTCTGTACATAAGTTGTAGCTGTCTTGTTTCCAGTCACACAAACACTGAATTTATGTGTTTCCATAATTTTATTTTTCACGTCTCTCTTCTATTCTTGGTTGATGAGGAAAATACAAATACGATCAAATGAACTGGGTTGATTGGATAAAAGGAGATTGTGTTTCTAATATTACATCTGAACAGATTTGAGGGCAGATGAAAATGCAGATCATCACCCACCTTTATTTCATAGAACAAAAGATAGGACATTTCAAAATCAAGCTTAGAATCACAAAATTACAGAATCCTTTAAGTTGGAAGGAATATTTCAAGGGCAATCTAGTCTCCATCCCTTACAAGTGAGTGAGGACATCTGTAACTACGTCAGCTTGCTCAGAGCCCCATCCAAACTGATATTGAATATTTCCAGGCATTTCTACCACCTCTCAGGGCAACCTGTTCCAGTATGAAGCTTAATGCAAACTTCCTTAAAGTTAATTTTAAGAATTCTCAAAGCAGTAAAGGTTTTACTCTGGCCACATGCTATCTTTTTACGTGATTATTTCTGCTTTGTAGAGGTGGAATATTTGATTATTTTTTATTATATTCTTGTGCTTTAAATGCTACCTGTACAATCTTTGTGTTAGAATACAGACTCTGTGCTTCTTTGTGCAAATGGGGTTTGGACAGCATGGTTTTGTCAACATAAATTCAAGGATCTGTAATCACTTCTTGATTTTGAGATGTTTGTAAGTTGTATAGTTGTGTCTAGATTGAAACCCAGATTGGAAGGTGGCAGAAACATGTACCTACTTTTATGCTTGCTCTTTTGCAATTTCCCCTAAAAATAATTTTCAGGAATGTAAGCCGAGATATGTCATGAAATAGCTGACTGTGAGAAATAAGCCTTAACCAGGAAGGTGGTTTTTTTTCGTTTGGTTTGGTTTGGTTTTTTTGAAGGAGATGAAGAAAGATAAATCAGTAGAATGGATTTTCAGACTTGATTTTAAATAGGATATCACAGCCATGGAATAGAGAACGTGAAAAAAATAAAATACACTTGTTTTTCTATACAATTTGAAGGAACAGAGTAACAAACCCTAACAAGATTCATTGCTGAAACCTAGAAATTCTTCCAAGTTCAGTAGAGTTGATACTTCTTTGTAATGCTACAGTGGTTTATGCTTTGAGAGTAGGAATGTATCAACAATATTTTATGATTTATTCATCAAGTGATTTGTTAATGTTCAGATAGTTCAGTAAATGATTGATGGTCAGTCATCACCCAACTTCTAAAGGAAAATGCTGTCATGAATTGATCTGCAGTGTTTGCATAGTATTTGGTGAATATACAATCAGTAAATCTTCTCTTTAGTGGGGGTGTGATAATAAACTATTGTCAGTAGTTATTTGTGACTAATTGAAGTTCATTTTGTGTTGCAGTTTGAATTATTTTACAGTCAGCATTTTAGTGGAAGGAAGCTTACTTGGTTACATTATCTTTGTACAGGTAAAAATAAATGCTCTGCTGAACTCATACTCTCTAAACTGACAATTGCTTGTTAAAAGCCCTTCTGAAATGACAACAGACTTTGGAGTTGGAGCATTGTTGTATATAAAAAGTCAATTGACTTGTTTTGCTTTAGGAGTTAATTTAATGTTTGTTACTTATTATTTCCAAAAATTCTGTTTGTGAACTTGCACGTTATCTGTGATGTATGAACTCCAAAGTAAAACCATAGCTGGACATTCTTTGCTCCAAAATGGCACTGCAAAACTGCTGAGTTAATAACAATTGCCCTGGAATTACTAATTGAAGTTTGTATTACAAGGCATGGAAGCTATTTGCGAATTCCCTTCTCTATAAATATAAATTATATTACAAAATGTATGGCATTATTCAAATTCAGCACTGTAGGTTTCCTTTTTTTATTGAAAGGTCACAATTGTTCTGGTATTCATAGTTTGATAATCAGAGAGGGGAGGGGAGGGCATGTGGCAGACCCCATTCTGTATGTGTAAATTCACATTAGTTTTCATTTTCCCATTCTGAGCCTTAAATGCATAGTTAGGTGTGGACTGAATGTCTGGATGTGTACCAGGAGCTCTGGTAGTTCGGTTTCAGATGAGTTTTCAGTGCATGCCATCAGTTCATAACATACCACTTGTATCATTACAGGTGAAGTCAAAATGAATTACCTGTGCAAACCTTATGTAGCCATGGTCACAACATACCAAATGGCAGTGTTGCTTGCCTTCAACAACAGTGAAACTGTCAGTTACAAGGAGCTTCAGGATAGTACACAAATGAATGAGAAGGAACTGACAAAAACCATCAAGTCCTTACTTGATGTCAAAATGCTCAACCATGACTCAGACAAGGTATGCAGTAAGGATATTAAACTTCCATGTTTGCAGTTTTGTAACTCTAATGTTTATTGAGGGTGGTTTTTTTTAATGCAAAAGGATCCATTGTTTGTGCTTTTTGTTTCTGAATTTTATTATTGACCCTTGTGAACAACCCTAAGTCTGTGTTTATAAGGAAAGAGATAGGAGGCTGTAGACTTCCTGTGCTGTACTGAACAGCTAACACTGCCAGGATAGCTTATTTCTGTTGTATTTCATACATATGGCTTTAGACTCACTGCTCTTGAAGGGAATTCTTTTCAAGTACAAGCTGCTAGCTTTGCTTACAGGAGGAAAGCCGAAGCTGCTCTGATAGCTGCTTTTTTTTATTAACCAGGAAAATGTTAGGAAATTGAAAGTGAGATAACAAGGAAGATCTGATGCTTGCAGTGCTTCCAATATCGGGAAGTGAGCTGAGGTTGGAACAGGGGTTGTGAAGATGTCTGTTAAATCATGGGTGAAATCAAACATTGGGAGCTATAACAGAAAATGATTATTCATAGTCTTAGGAAGTTGCCCATTATTTAAAGGCTTTACATTTATTTATGTCTGTTATATTTAAGCTTATGTTATGTGAAATGTTACAGCTTTCCAACCCTTTCACCTTTTAATGTTGATCAGTTCATTTTCTGGTTCTTTAATTTCCAGATTATTGTATTCAAACATCTCTGCTAATTCTGTTGTCTTTGCACTCCATCCAGTGTGAAAGCAGATCTGTAGGCAGTCTATCAGCTTACTTACTGAATAAGACATTGAACTTCAGTGCCTTAAACAGTGAAATTAAATACCCTGACTTCTCCTTACCTGTATCAGCCACACAGAAAAATGTCATGTATTAAATGTGGTGGTTTGCTTTTGTTTGTTCTTTTTTTTTAAAGACAAAAAGAAGGAAAAAAAAAACTTCTTGCAAAATCTTTACTGGTTTATTAGAATCAGTTATTGAGTTCATGGACAGCACACAATTTATACTTAGCCATGGAAACAGAATAATGATAGATTTTAATGTTAGCTTCTATTTTTAAAAGCTGTTGATCTTTGCCCTTTCATGTTACATGTTATTATAGTATGCCTAAGTTAAAGTATAAAGAAGTTAAAATAAAGAATATTTGTTGCAGAATAAAGTTAGAATAAATATTGTTTTGAGTATGTATTTAGATAAATACTGACTGTTTCTACTTAAGTATTTGTACTTGAGACTACCATGGTTTGGCAACATCTAAGAAGCCAACTAACTATTCTGCTGGAAACTGGTAATAATTTTACATTCTCTTACCTGCAAACGGCAAAGATCAATCAGGTCATCCTGTTAGTTGAATGTAAAAGAGTTTGGATCACAGGGAATAATTACTATTTATGGAAGTGGGCTTTTACTTGTGGAAAAGAATTGAGATTGACAGGAAAAAAATTAGAAACATACAGATAGATGTGGAACTGTAGAAGTTGTGGTTTGTGAACTGTTTCTGCTTGAACATAAATTACTTTCAATGTTTTCCCTTAAGTTATGGAAGATGACAGGGTTGAAAGGGACCTCTGGAGATCATTGGGTCCAACCCTCCTGCCAGAGCAGGACCATAATAGTTGTCAAAGCAGCAGCTCTCTCCTGAAGTTCTGCTATAAATGCAAATTCTACTTTTATTTGCAGGGAGCAAGTGAGTTTAAATGGAGAGTGCTTGCAACTATAAGCTGTCCAAGTACTGAAACAGAAATTGCTTTAATCACCCTGAATCATTAAGAGAAGTCATGTATGACAAAGTTCTTCATAGTGTTTTCTAAGGAGACTTCCTTTCTAGGTTAGATGAACTGTAGCTTAAAAAAAAAAATCACATTTCCAACTAATTGTTTGTAGGTGTGCAAGCCCCTAGCTATGATTTTTCCAGGTATATTGTTGCTGTTTTCTGGTTCTATTTCTGATTGTTGTAAAAAGACTCTTTTTTGCAGGAAGACATAGAGGCAGAGTCCACATTTTCATTAAATATGAGCTTCAGCAGTAAACGAACAAAATTTAAAATTACTACATCCATGCAGAAAGACACACCACAGGCAAGTATTCTTTGATGTTTCTGTCCTCAATAAGCTCAGGAAGTGTATTTTTCTAGAACTTAATTTATTGTAGTAGTTTGGTGTAAGCAGATGTAAGAGACCCTGCATAAGACGTACATCATCACAAAGGCATTGTTTAACGCTGAAGCACAGCAGATTTTGCTTGTACTTAAAATTTAGGCAGGAGAAGATGGGATAGAGTCATAGAATCATCAGAGAATCCTAGAATGGTTGAGATTGGGAGGGACCTCAGAGATATCTGCTCCAGCCATGGACAGGGATGCCCCATGGGGGAGACAGCCACAGCCACTCTGGGCAATGTATTTCAGTCTCACTTCCGAAGGATCCAGTCTAAACCTACTCTTCGTCAGCTTCAAACCATTCCCCCTTGTCCTGTCCCTGGACACCCTTAGGAAAAGTCCCTCTCCAGCCTTCCCATAGGATCCCTTCAGGTATTGGAAGGCAGCTCTAAGGTCCTTCTGCAGTCTTCTCTTGGCTGAACAACCCCAGCTCCCTCGTCCTAACCTCATAACAGAGGTGTTCCAGCCCTTGGATCATCTTTGTGGCCTCCTCCGAACTCTCTCCAACAGCTCTGTAGAAAGTAGAAGAAAAAGATAAACAAACTTACTCTTGTCCTAAGTGGGATAGCTTGGCTTGTCTTAGGAGAATTTTTGTTGATGTTCATAAAAGCAACTTATTCCAGGAACAGCAGAACCAATCAACTCTATTTTCCTGTGGTTTTGTGTCCCTTGGCAGCTAAAATTAAGTCCCTCTTTTATCTCCTAAGACATAGGATTGTTTACAAGAGATGTGTAGATGTGTTGTGTTATCCATTCTAGGAAATCCTGCCTGCCTTTCTCCCTAGCAAAAACACTGATTTGGATGTCTCTCTTGTATCCTCCTGCTGATTTCCAGGAATCCTGATACTCTTGATTTATGGAAGTACATGGAAACGAACTTCAAGATTTTTTTGTTAATTGACTACTTTATTTAAAGTAAAAAGTCTGGATTCAGGATCCTTTTATGAAGTATTTGTTGGTCCTAACTATATTTTAAACATTATTGTTGCTCCTGTATTGCAGGAGATGGAACAGACCAGAAGTGCTGTAGATGAAGACAGAAAAATGTATCTTCAAGCTGCTATAGTCCGTATCATGAAAGCACGTAAAGTGTTACGGCATAATGCTCTTATTCAGGAGGTAAGAGAAAATCCTCTTCATAAACATTATGCTCAAACCTTTGGTGATTTGTTTTCCAGTTACTTAAATCATCCATGCAATTATGATGAAATCCCATAAGAATTTACAATTAACACTAGAATATGATAGGCAAGCCCCATTATGTCTTTGAAAATATATTTCTTTTCACCCTCTAAAATTCCTAGAGAAACTTTTCAAAGTGTATTCTGTTAGGGATCACTTTATAGGAGTGGAATAGATGAGAAGTTATGTTTGTGGGGGGAAAAAAAAAGAAGCTTTTCAGTTGCCTCTTTGTTTGTCTGAGGGAGTGCTATCTAACGTGGCTCTCCTGCATTTTGCCCCATAGAATACATGAGGAGATTTTTCATACTTTGCAAGAAAGGTGGATATTTTGGTTGTTACTCAGAAGTTAAGTAGACAGTGAAGTTGGTGCACTGTTATTTGTCACCACATCTACCTGTATTGGATTTTTATCTTAGCTTCTAACTAAATTTATGACTCTCTTGGAAATAATAATGCTTTCTTATTTAGTTCTAAGTTTTGAGCGCTATTTATATCCTAGATGGATTAGAATATTTAGAACTGAAGGCCAGGCTTCTAAATAATTGGTGTCTATGCTTAGTGTAGCATGAGGACCTCATGTAGCCTTAAATGAGCAATTGTGAAACCTCGAGCAGTGAAGCGAAGCTCTACAAAAATCCACTAGAGTTAATTTTTCCTTCTTTTTTGCATTTTGAATAACCTGTCCCAGTCTCCATGCTGCCTCACAAACTGTTTCTGGGACATGAGCTTTATTCTTTCAGATGTTAGGTATCTTCTCTACTGTCTGTGGTACATGTGTACTCTCAGGCACTTGAGAAATGATTACCAGGTTTTAGAGCAAATTGTGGGAAGACAATTTTTGTACAATTAGTGCTTAAACACAAAGATGAAAATCTTGTGTTAAGTGGAAATTTTGCCTAGTTACGTCTGCATTGAACTCAGTAGCTTGTTACATGAAAAGGTCAAACTGCCAAGTGGTTGGACATGCTCAGGTTTCTCACTAGACTGACCTTTATTAAAAAATTAATAACCATTACTTGTATTAAATGTTTGTAGTATGCTTCTTGGCTGTTCAGCTTCTTTGTTTTCCCCTGTTAACCTTGTAGTAAGATTTGATTTGCTATCCAAGAGCCTTTTTATTTCTTAAAACATTCATTTCTGATACTGTTATGAATTACAGTGGCATTGTTCCTGATAATCAAGTATTTCAATCCATCCCTCTCATTTGTATAGTTTTGATCCAACAGAACTAAAAACGTTTTACCAATACAACATTCTGTCCTTTGTTCTCTGTGTCCTAAGTAAATGCATGAAGTATGATGATGATTATCAGTTTGAGTGTAGGACTGAAGTTAGGTCAAATCTGAGCAGATTAGCTTGTTAGCACCAAGTTTCTTCTCATGTGTGCTGCTGTGGAATGTACCAGGCCCTTGGCTGCTAGCCCAACAAAACTCTCTCCTGAGAGCTTTTTGTTTGCTTTGCTGGGTGAGTTCTACCTGGTGAGTTCTGCTGCTTCACGGAGGGCTGCAGCAAGCTCTAGAGCTGGGACAAAGCCAGCCTTGAAAAGCTGTAGAGTAAAAAGGAAAAGCAGGTGAAATAAACACACTTGCTTCAGAGAACAACTGAGAAACTATGGGCAAGGTACACTGAGACACTTGAATAGTAAGATCTTTTGTTTGAGAAGTTTTCCTCCTCTTCTATACAAGAGAATGGGCAAGGCTGAAAGCTGTTAAGAGACATCCAAAGTTTTGCCTTGCAGTGGCAATTTCTGCTGCAATGCATATATAGACTTATTTTTTTTATAGTGAATGATTCTTTTACTGTGTTACAAAGTTCCAACACAGCCAGATGGAGCTCAACAAATTATAGGTTCATCTTCAGTGACTGAGGAAAGAGAGGTTCAACCTGATTATCTCATTGTATAGCAAAGGAGGTCAGTCACCTGCTGAGCAGTTTGAGTACCTTTCAGGACCAGATATACATCACTACATGGGCTGGAACTCAGATCAAACACAACAAATCCAGCTCACATCCCATATCCTGGCAGCTGCAACAGCAATGAAGTCATGTAACTTTACTAAGCGTTTACTGCTTGAGCTATGTCATTTGTGATGGGAAGTGGCAGCTAGAGCTGTCCTGAAAAGGAAGTGGTATTTTTTGTAGCAAATTTGATTGCTCAGTGCAGTAGAATCTCCAAGGATAGCTTGCATTTGTAATACATTTAAGCTGTGCTATTCAAGAATGAATAAGGTCTTGTTATAATATCACAGCCAGATTTTTTGGCAGTTTGCTCTGTGCCTGCTTCCATGTCTTCTAAACACAACTTCTTAGTACTGCAAAGAAACACAGGATTCGCAAACCTTTATTAAATGGAAATGCTTTCTCTTATCTTTTTATCATACCAAAAGTGATGATGGGTGAGAAGAAAATTGGGTTCAGTTTTAGCAGTTAATCTGAAAAATACCATCAAGTGAAATTTAACTATTCAAAATGCTATAAACTTATGAAAGTTATTCAAAATGCTATAAACTTATGAAAGTGAAGATTAACACATTCTTCAGGCATTTAATTTCCAAATAAGGCTACTGTAACTCGAAATTTGTGAGTCCATAAATGAAATATTCCAGAACAATGGAAGTACATAAGCAGAAGGACCCCAATCTAGGAAGAAAAGTCAGTTAGCTATGTCAGCAAGGAAAGGCACTTTGCTTGGCCTGTGATAACAGTGAAGAAATGTGTTAATTTTAGATTAATTTTTAACTTGAATATTTATCTTCATTTGTACCATGACAAACCAAACAAGCAGGACTGAAAAAGATGTAGGCAAACAGAACCAATGAACTGAGCAGTTAAAGTGTCCTAAGGCTAGTGTATAGAGATGCTTTTGTTGATAGTTACGGACTCATAGAATGGTTTGGGTTGGAAGGGACCTCCAAAGGCCATCCAGTCCAACCCCCTGCAGTCAGCAGGGACATTTTCCACTACATCAGGTTGCTTAGAGCCTTGTCAAATCTGACCTACAGTATCTTTAGGGATGGGGCCTCAACTGCCTCTCTGGGCAACCTATTCCAGTGTTCCATGACCCTCATGGTGCTAGAACTTGTTCCTAACATCCAACCTAAATTTGCTCTTCTCTAATTTCAAAGCATTGTCCCTTGTCCTGTCACTGCAGGCCTTTGGAACAGTCCCTCTGCAGCCTTCTTGTAGCCCCTTTTAGGTACTGGAAGGCTGCTATTAGGTCTCCCTGGAGACTTCTTTTCTGCAGGTTGAACAACCCCAGCTCCCTCAGCCTGTCCTCACAGCTGAGATGTTCCAGCCCCCTGACCTGATGAACTATTCCAGGTTTATTTAATCGTGCCTTTAAAAGAAAAATACAACCAATTTGCCTTAAAGCCCTCAGTGAATATTTCTATAGCATTTCTAACTGTTGTAAGTAAAACTAACACAAACCCTCTCTTTCTTTTACAGGTAATTAGCCAATCAAGAGCTAGGTTTAACCCAAGTATCAGCATGATTAAGAAGTGTATTGAAGTTCTGATAGACAAACAGTACATAGAGCGAAGCCAGGCCTCTGCAGACGAATACAGTTATGTAGCATGATGTTGCTGTCCTGCAGGTATGATTGTAAGGAGATCATTGCTGTCACTGTTTGGTGTGTTCCTGTGGGAAGAGGCAGGCCTGTGCCTCCATAATTGGACACTTGGCAGCCCCTGTTTTTCTGCTGTTTACAACATCACCAGTGCCATGTCATGAGCGTCAATGAAAATGCCTATAGATATTTCAAGCTCATGTCATTATGACATTTCTTAAAACTTTACTAAAAGAATGAGTGAAGTATTGCTGAAATGTGGATAATTGGTTGGGTACCATGCTTTTTTTTTTTTTCCCCCTCTCCCCTTTCACGTTTGCAGTTGATGTTTTTTAATGTATCTTAAGACAAAGTTAAACAAAAAAAAAAACTAAAAAAAAAAAAAAACAACAAACCACAAAAGAAACAAAAAAACCCCACACACAGAAACAACCCCCCTAAATATTGTAATATGACAGATAACATAATAATTGTATCTACATTAAAATGTAAAAAAAAAAAAAAAGGAAGAACATGATACTGCTGCTTGTCAAATAAAAAAATAAAGTTATATAATGTGTCTCGAATGATTGTAGAAATGGATAGAGCATTAATGTCTGTAAATACTATTCAGACCTGGAAGAGTAATAATGTTATGTGTTTGGATTTTTGGAGAACCTCAGAAGTAGATCTGACATCAGTAATTTATATAGAACTGAATCCCAGGTATGTTATGTTTGATGTGATTATAACAAAAAACAATCAACATATTTATGGTTAAGTGCACATCTTGTTTTCTTGAGATTAGGTTAATTTATGTTCTTAGTGCCTGAAGGCCTACTCTGTGTCTGTTAAATCTCACACTGCAGGAATATATTAACAAGAAACAAACAGATGTTTGAGGGGATTTCTGTGGTGCAGGTCATAAAGAGTTAGGAATGGTTATCAAAGGTAGAGTTCAGTAGCTTGTGAAACCACTCTGTTAGTGGGGAAAAAATAGATCAGACTGGTAGTTCATAGATTCTTAGAATGGTTTAGGTTGGAAGGGACCTTAAGTTCATCTAGTTCCAACCCCCCCAGCGATGGGCAGGGACACCTCCCACTAGACCGGCCTGCTCAAGACCTCATCCAACCTGGCCTTGAAGGGGGCATCCACAACCTCCCTGGGCAACCTGCCTCAGTGTTTCATCACACTCACTGTAAAAATTTCTTCCTAATCTCCAGTCTAAACCTGCCCTCCTCAAGCTTCAGTCCGTTCCCTTCTCTTCCTATCAGTACAAGCCCTTGTAAGAAGTCCCTTCCCAGTAGAAACACTGGATGGATAGGTGCCTGTGTTCGTTTCCATGTAAGCCCACACTGTGTGTTGTGTTTTTTTTGGTTTTTTTTTTCTTGCTCTCCCTTCTGATTCATATGCTTGTGTTGATTGTGTTTTGTTTCCCTCTACCTCAATTAGATTTTTAGCTGTTTGGGCAGGACAAGAAATCCATGGGCTGTTTCATGTCCTGCATTCATTAGGGGCACTCATGGTGAGTGTTCAGTCTCACGTAAGCAAAGCATAATTTTAAAAGGTACCAACTCTGCCACAGGGAGTAATTGGAGTTTAAGAGCATTAAGAGTGTGAACACACTGAATGTCTATTGCAGAGAAGAGCTTCCTTATGGCCACACCTGTAATGATCATTGACAGGATAATTAAGCTAACTTTAAATGTTCTATTTTTGACAAATTTTATTTATGTGCATAGAAAAATATATATGTGGATATATCTATTACTTGCAATATTTTTATAGATTTTGTGACATTTCATCACTCACTAGAAGCCTTCAGATCAAGAATTAATTTTAAAGGAAAAATAACCCCACACTTTGGGGGGAGAGCCTTTTTCTTTTTTATCTTGTTCTTCACTGTATGAAAGGTTTCCCTCCAACTCCCAGATGGCTGCTGTCAGGTTGCACCACTCATATGTTACCTGGAGAGTGTAGTAAACTTTGTATGGTTAACTAGGAAATGCATCTAGAACTGGTAATGTTTTCCTTCTGTGGATTTTGCTGAAGGCAAATAAAGGGCAGTACACAATGAAGGGCACTAAACAACTCTTCCATGTTTATGATATTTTATCCCACTAAGACCTAGTTTTTTTACAAATGGATTTATGTCTTAGAGAAGTGGGGGTTTTAACTGATCATAATATGGTGCAGTAGGACATTGTCTCAAGTAGTAGTTCAGAGCTGTATATGCCTGCTGGGAGACAGCAAAGGTGCTTACAGTGTCACTAGGTGTAGGAAACAGAAGACACTTTAGCATAAATTTTGACTGGAGTGACTTTAAAGCTCTTTCAGTGTGAAACCTTTCTGTGCTTTATAAAAGGTGAATTCATTACTTCTTACAACAACAACAAAATAAAATAGAGCAAATATTCTCTGAGAAACAGGAAAAAATACAAAAAAATACTGCCTGAACTTTGAATCATCGGATCCTTTCTCCAGAAAACAAACAGTGACACCAAAGCTTCTGGAAATACACGTTTTATCTTGTAACTTGTGTATGAGTCAACACATTTTGAGCTTGTTTCTTCATAAAAAGGTTAATAAAAGCTTTATTTAAATATAGATTGCAGTAGCAAAATTTTAAGCCTGAGTTTGGAAAAGCCTGAACGCGTTTATTTTCAGAGTCACTTCACAAACAAAACAAAAACTTTACTGTTCTAGCCCAAACGTGTCAGGTTCTAGCATTACCTTATCTCTGAATTTTTGCATACCCAAAGCATCAAAAGTAGTATTTTTGTTTTTCAGATTAGCGTGCTGCTGAGACATGTCTAGTGAGTTAAAAACATTCACGTATTTCAGTGCACTTGGCCTCCTTAGACAATGTCTTTCATAGTTCTACACAAACTCGGTCTTGTCAGGAGTGCTACAACCTGGCACTCAATACCATCTGGCCAAGTGTCGCTTCAAAAGAGAAAGGGAAAATGGATATTAAAAGGAGGAGAAAATGTCATTTGATTTTTTTCACTAGAAGAAAGTGGTATCAGTGTACAGTTTTTATTTGTTATAAGCTTATTGCCATGTATGACCTGCTGGTTTACTTGGAATCGATCATCTGAGTCTGGAAACAGAATGATTTCATACGTTTCTAATCTCAAAATGTGTTTTACCTCTAGTATAGCGTGTTATTGCTAATTCTTAAAAATGGGTGGTGTTGTCATTTGCCTTCAGACTGATTATTCTGTTCTAGGAAAGAAAAATGTATTCATATGTCCAGGGATGCTGGAGCTATGAAAGGTGCTTGCATCACCATAACAGCAGGAACAGGTTTCAAAGCAGAGAGTATCTACTTTTTAAGAGAGCTTTCAGTGAGCACTTTCTCAGATAAGGAACAGATTACAAAAATTCATCAAAGGATCTGCCTCCTATGCTTCAAGAGTTGATCTGGTGAGTCTGTGTGAATAGGATTTAGCACATCACATGTTCTCTTCAGGATTTTGTTTTAGAGAGGGTATAAGTACTCATACCAGTGGGCCTTCAAGAAACAGGAGGCATGGTGTTTTTGATGAGTCTGTCTTCATTCTTTCCTTGGCCAGGAGAGTTCCCCACTTTTAACCATGAGGCAAGGAAGGCCTGGTCTATTGTCTCTTTTGGCTGTGTACAAATCTAAATTGACTTGAAGATTAGTCAGTAAAAAGAGGTGAACTCTTACCTGCCTCACCAAGGCTTTCTGTGTTTTTTGTTTTGATTTTTATTGCAATATTCAAGGGACTGAAAAACAGTAATTGGGACAAGGAATTTAACTTATTCATGAAGTTGTCCTGTGGGAGCTGAGGCTGTGGGTACGAGTTCCAGGGGGTGGGTTGGTACACGAGATGAGCCATCTGCTTCTCAGTGCAGAAGGAAAGGAGCAGTGGCCAGAATTCTGTATGCAAACTTCATCCCCTGCATGTGTTGATGTCCATAATAGACTTAAGTGCTAGCCAGTAATCTAGTCACTGGTAATGAATGAGTATGTGAACATTTACAGTTAGGTGCCATCTCGCCATCTGGGGCCTCAGAAAGACTTGGAAACGAAGCTTTCAGAAGTATGGGTTTGGATTTGCACATATGTTCTGCCTGACTGCCATCTGAAGCCATGGAAATGAGTCATGTGAATCACCTGTAGCCTCATCTCAGACTTTCCAGCTGAAGTTCTCCCTTCCCCCAAATGGGTGTCTGCTGCCACATGTTTTACTGTACTGGTAATGCTGTATCTATGCCTTACTGCAGCTGTAAACTGAAGGGAATGGATGTACACCCACAAAGCATGTGCTGCTTAAAGTCTGAGTCATGGCTGGGAAGCAGAGATGTGCCCACTGCAGCTGGTGAAGACTGGGGTAGATCACAGAATGGTAGAGATTTGAAGGAACCTCTGGAGGTGATCAAGTCCAACCCTCTGTGCCAAGGCAGGTTAAGATGCGAGATTGCTATTGAGAACAGTAGCCTCATTTTGGGAGAAAGAAACCTTCCATCTGTGTGGAAGCAGACTTTAACCTCTCTACATTGAAATGAATTCATAACTATCATTTGTTTGAAGTCATCAAGAACTGACACTAGCTGCTCCTCTGCCCTCTTTCCTTGACGGAGTAGCCTTGCCTGTTTTGGATGTCCTCCCTTGTTCAGAGCACTGGGCATGTAATTTTTTTAATGTGTATTTTAAAAGGCATGCACAATTTGACAGGATGGAAGAGAAGTGGAGCTTGTGTCACTAAGTGAAACTGCTATTAACTTAGTGGGAAGGGGCAAGTGGGGACGTGCTCAGGTCCTGAGTGACAGCCCCACAGTTGGGGCAGAAGAGTCTGGGGTTTTGCATGTGGACTGGCAGCCCCTCTTTATTCTTTCCCACACCCAAGCACAACCTTTGAAATGCAGACTTGACAGGCAGAGCTGGAATATCTGCTCCTTCCCTTCCTGGTGCAGCTCCTGTGCCTGTAAGGGGCTGCGTGTCCGGACAAGCCTTGCTTTCCAGCTCAATGGCAGGCGAAGGCAGGGCAGGAAGTGTGGGGAGCAGGTGGGCAGAAGGTGCCCTGGCAGTGGGGATTTGTGGGTGGCAAAGGAGGGTGTGATCTGCTTCAGCTTCTTTCTGGTGTAGGGACAAAGATCATAAACTGTATCTATAAAAATGCCAAGAAGCCTGGGTTAAAGTTCTTAATGGGGTATTATCTGAGGTGACTCAGGGAACCTTAAGTTACATGGGTCATATGCAGTGATAAAGATGAAAACCTGATGGGGAAAATAGCTGTTGAGGGAACAGATTTGTCTTTTTTTTTTTTTTTTTCTTTTCTCCTTTCTTCAGCTTGTAAGTCCTTTTGCAAAATACAGACTTCGGAAAAGTAAATCTTCAAGAACTTTATTTTGGAGAGGGTTTTATGGAATATTCACATTTCTTGCTGATGCAGATTCTGTGTTTTGCATCTTCCAGAATTTCATTTCATGTTGGTCATCATGCTCTTCCATATCTGTAAGAGTGGTTGGCCAGCTGAGCTGAAGATGAGGGAAAGTTGTTTCTATTCTCAGGGGTGGTTCTTGCCAGGTCCACCTTCTCATTGGAGCTCTTCTCCCTTGCCATACCCTTTCAGGTTTGATGCCCAGCTGGTACATTTTCTCTATGGCGATCATACATAGTGCCTTGAAACTTTTTTTTAATCCATTTATGCCTATAAAGATAAATCAAAAGTTTCTACCCACATGTCTGCTTCTGTAGCAAGCAGTTTGGCAGTTAGAACGTGATTGTCATACTCTGAGATCTCAGGGATACATAAACCAGGTTTTCTTCAGGAGTTTGCCATTGATCATGGTTGGGTTTAACACCAATTGCAAAACTATAAATCAAATTAAGTCCTGGCTGTGCAGACTGGGGTTTTGATACCACTCCTACACAGCACTGCAAGCCTTCAATTAGTGTTTCATGTGCTGGAGAGTAATATTTTGAAATAACTTTTTGTCGCCCTCAGAAATTCTATAGGGGTTATTCATTTTTCTGTGTGTAAAATGCTTGTGAAAACCCTCACTGAGCTACATATTAGAGTATGGAAAATATAAATGCAGTCTCCTTTCTGAGCCATCAGCTGCAGTGAGGAGGGAAGCAGCTGTGCCAGGGCATCTTCACATTCATCCTCTGCTGGAGGCTACACAGACTACCCGAGATTTTACGATAGTTCAGTAACAACTGCTCTGGAATTGTTGTTTGTAGGAGAAGTTGCAGGACAGAAGGGAGAAATTCTTCATGGTTTGGTTTCACACTGTGGGATTGTCCATTTTTCACTCAACCAAATCTTTGGCTAATGGGGAAAATTTGGGGAAGGTGTCAGCTGTCAAACCTGCCCAGGGCAATTACTTACTGCCAGCAGGCTGTTCTCATCTTTCCAGAAGCTGCTGGTACGAAGTGACCCCTCTCTTAGCTCTTCAGCTGTGCTGCTCTCCTGATTGTGGAAGTGTGGGTGCTCTCCATAAAGTGGGTCCCTACAGCAGAACCTCATTGGAGCCCTGCCAGCCCTGATGACTGTGGGGTCAGCAGTGTGACAACGCATTCCATAGTGGGAAAGTCACATACTGGGAAGACAAACAGGAAGCAAGGAGGATGTATTACTTCTCTGCTAGTGTGAAGGTGTTCTGGATGCAGGAGCCTGTTCTTGGAGCAGTGGCCCCACTGCAGCCTTCTGCCAGTAGAGGAGGCTGTAGCAACTGGACTGGGCAGAGGCAGCCTTCTTTACTGCTGGCTCTTCACTCCCTGAACCCACCACGCTCAATACCATGGCTTCAGTAGCAGGCCTGGAAAGGGCTTGCACCCAAATTAACCATTAGTGAGGTGTCCCTAGGAGGCTGCTTTGAATTACCTCAGGCTGAGTGTAGGGAGCTGAGCCTGGATCTTTCCCTTGCCAGGTGTGTTCTAATCACCAGGCTATTAAGTAAGAGGGGTATGTGAGAAGGCTGCTGGCTTCCTTTGGCTCTACCTTTAAAGGAAGTATCTGCAATCAGGCACTTTAAGGGGTGCTTAATCTGGTTGTGTGCTCTGAAAACACGCTTCAGACTTGAGCCCTTTAGGGGACCTAAGTCACTTCTGGAGCCTGCTCAGGCTGCAGTGCTGAACTGTTCCTATAGGCCTGAGGCAGTTCTGGGCATGCACAGATGAGACAGCACCTTTCTGGAATGGCTGAAAATAAAAAAAAGTGAGGTTCCTTTGTGTATGAACTTCTAGGATCACAGCTCTCATCCCTGTTGGGTTTAACTTGATAATATAGCACAATATTTTAATTTTTAATAAACCTTGGCCTAATAAAGTCAATCTCTGTGAGAAGGAGAGATTTAATTTTTTTTTTTCTTTATAAGTTGCAGTGAAGGTCTTGAGCAAATTTTCATGGGCATCCCTGCTGTTGGATTAGTGCCCTCATTCAATCAGTGTGCAAAATACAAACCCTAGGCAGCGCTAAACTGCAAAGCAAAGGAGATTTTCAAAATGCCAAAGAGAGTGAAAGCACCAGGGGAAAAATATTTACAATCCTCTTATATGATTATTGAAACAAAAACACACACATGAAACCAGCAGTCTTAGGCTGGGGTGGCACAGGGAACTTGCAAGAGAACAGCTTGTTCTAGTTGGATGCATTGTTTGATGTCAGTTGGGGACTGAAAGCAAGCAAATATTTCAGGATAATGTGCATGAGGTGACTATGAGTGCATTGGCCACTTTCTTCTTCAGCACTGCTGATCCTGGCAGCTCCCTGCTACCTTCCTCTAGCCACATGTTCTCTTTTTTTCTCCCTCCGACTTTGTAAGAAACTTGTGGGAGATATTTGTGACCCAAGTGCAGGACTTGGCACTTGGCTTTGTTCAACATCATGCAGCTGGCTTCAGCTCGCTGATCCAGCATGTCCAGATCCCTCTGTAGAGCCTTCCTCACTTCCAGCAGATTGACATTCACCCAGCTTGGTGTTGTCTGCAGACTTACTGAGGGTGCACTTGATCCCCTCTTTGAGGTCACCAATTGTGACCACTGTGCAACAGCATCCCAACATTTTGGGATGCTTAAAACTAGAATATAGCAAACAATAACAAGGAGGAGAAACTTCTTGAAGGTGAGGGTGATGGTTCCCTGGAGCAGGTGCCCAGAGAGGTTGTGGAGTCTCCTGCTCTGGAGACTTTCAAAAACCCACCTGGATGCGTTCCTGTGTGACCTGTCTTGGGTGATCCTGCTTTGGCAGGGGGTTGGACTTGATCTCTGGAGGTCCCTTCCAACTCCTAACACTCTGTGATTCCATAATAAGAAATACAACTCAGGGAGGTATTTGGCAAGTACAGAGTTCAATGAACTAGAGGACCTCTACCATTTCTAATTTCTTTTGACTGAGATGCTGAGGTAGAACATCAACAGAACTCTGAGGAGCTTTGTTCTCACAGATGATAAATACACTCTGATAAAAAAGAAATTAGATTGTCTTTAATAACATTGAACTTGTTTGTGTCTTTCTAAATGAGCTGCAGAATAGTTGCAGTTGTTTTGTAGCACTTAATTATTTGCTAAATCTCTCTTGAAAGTAAAGGCCTTCAAGTTTAATGATTCAGGTTTTGTTTTACTGAGTAGGCGTTTTATAGTCATAAGCAGTTTTGCATTTAGTAACAAACTTTGAAATTTAATGTGTAGGAATAGTTAAAATTTGTATTTGTTGAATTAATATATCCTTTTATATGGGTAAAATGTCCATTATTTCAAAAGCATATATACTCTCTTTTTTGATGTGATGACATGTATAACTTCAGAAGTCAGCAGAAGTGTAAATGTCTGCACCTGAGCCACTCATCTTCTGTTCTTGTGTAGACAACAATGGAAAGTAGATCCTTTGTGGTTTCCTCTGAGCTGTTCTGGCTCCTTTCAGGGAAAAATGCTCACGAGATGCTATTGATTCTGTTGACTGGATCTCTACCAACTGTGAGAGGAATTGGGACTCATTAGCTAATGTGTGGATACACACATAATTAGTGGATACATCTACATTTGTGTAGATGACTGCTGTGCGAAGAGCTTGGCCATGATGGAAACCATAGAAACAAGGGTGGGCCCAAAACTTGGGAAGAAAAGACCTACCAATGTCTCTGTGTTGAATATGGAAATCTTTAGGGTTTGAACAAGACCTAGGAGTAGCTGTGGAAAGTCAATTACTCAGGATGCTCTAAGAACAGAGAGCTTATTGTGATTGACTTTGGTGATGGAGGTTGGACATCCAGGAAGAGCTGCGAGAGGCTGCTGGACTAACAGACGTAACCTGTTCCTCACAGGGCTAAAATCAGTAATCCCTCATGAAGCTCAGGCTGCTGATGCCTCAATTACTGCAAGATAAAGCTCTGTTCTTTGAGCTAATGGAATAATGCAATTAGGGCAAGGCAGTACTGATAAAGTCTTATCCATTAAGGGCTGGTTGTTAACGAAAAGGTGACACCTGCTGCGCTAGACACAGTGTAGGCACACTTGGGAAACCTGCTTGACCAAGCTTTGCTTGGCAGAGAGCCATCATATTGTGCCTGCCCGTGGCTCTGCAGTGGGAGGGACAGTTTTGCAGGCAGAAATTAGGGAAGAGGTGGAAGCAGAGGTGAACATGATAAAGGTCATAGCTGTGAGTGGTGTGGAAATGATGAGCAGGGATTACGTTCTCTGCCTTTTTATAAAGACAGTACAGGATGCCAAAAATGAAGCAAGCAGAAGCCAGCCTGAAAACAATGAATACTAAAATGAAGTGGATTTTCATAGAATGGGTAATTGAGTAGTTGGGATCTGCCTAAAGAATGTTTTGACTGCTAAAAGTTTGTGTGACTCAGGAGGAGACTGGACAAGTTCATTGAAATTTGTTAAGGGCTACTAACATCAGAGACCACACCTAGGCTCAGGAGCCCCTGAAAATGACTGGAGACAGGGAGAATACTGGCAGAAGTGCAGTGTTCTTGCACTGTTCTTACACTCTGATCCGGACTAATGCTTAAGGAGGCAGACACTGGGTTAGATGCACCTAGTGCTGACACTTGCAACCACTTTGAAGTATTCTTTCACCTCCAGAAAACTATTTCATCTTCCTTCAGTTGGTAGCTTTTTTTTTTCCCAGAGAAATCTTGCATGATCCTCATGGCACAGAACTATGTTTTCTTTTCCTGTCATGTTACAATAGTGATTTGGCTTGTTGGCTTTAATCATATTTATTTTTAAAATCAGAGAGTCATCTCAGGGGAACAAAACACATTAAAAAAAAAAAAACAATGCCCAAAACCAACCCTACCTCATTCATGTCAAAGCACTTCTGGGAGACCTGGTTTTGTGCTTCAGAAGATGCAAAAGTAAATTTAACTTGCTGAGGTCAGACTTTCATCCTGCTTTACAGAATAAGTTACAAAGAGTTTCTGTTTATTTTTAAATTATTCAAAACTATCTCGGAAGACTTCTAGTGTTTAATAGTTATGAGTTGTCCTGAAAGCTGATGAGCAGCCAGTCCAAGAGTGTACTGGTGTTGTTTATTGTCCCTTGAATTAATGGCACAAAACATGCGAGACCTTCATTGTGCAAAGTGCAAAGAAGGACAATGGGTATCACAAATTCAAGAATTATTTTATTTTTAGGTGTTAAGACAATAGAAACATACTTGAAAGTGTACATTTAATGTTCCTCAGTTTTCTGAGCATTTTTTTATACCCTCAGGTGAAATGAGAGACGTTAGTCATGAAGAAGCACAGAGAGCTGAACAACTGAAAGTCAACAAAGGTTCTTTGCTTTTACGATAAGTAGCTCTAGATAGAGAGGCTGATGCAAATCTGCCATGGGCACAGGATCTGATTAGGAAAGTCGTTACCTAGAGGCACCTCTTGCCTTTCTATTCCTCATCCAAAGGGAAGTTCAGTAGTATGGTGCCTTTTACCTGCTGTGGTGAAAGGAACTTTACCTCTCTGCCCCTTTTATTGATGCTGAGGCAGGTGAGAACAAACCTGATTCTCATCTATGTATCTGTCAAAAGTAGTGTGTGCATCAACAACCTCTAGCTTTCCATACTACCAACTAGGACTTCTGCTGCTCTCTCCCATGAGGAAAGCAGCATGGTGGAGTGTAGTGCAGAGACAGCCATAGGTTCAGGGAAAGTGAGGGCTGATAGCATGGCTACAGCACATTGCCCAGGCTGAAGGACGAATCTGTTACATCAGTATTATTAGTCTGTTTCCACAATGGGAAGAGCTGAGCTGGAAGATCTGGTTTAAATATTTCTGAATGTGCTGTATAATTGTCATTCTGCAGCAGCAATTGTTTAGTCCCAGGCAACTGTCTCAAACCCAAGCTGTTTCTGAACGTCCAGTTTTAAACCGGTGTTAGGGAATTTTCTGGGTCCTCACAGAAAGCACAGCCATCCCTGGGATGTGTATTTTGGACATACAAACGCTCTGCAGTCTGCAAAATTCACTGACAAGTGAGATGCTCTGGTCAGGAATCTAAAAACAGTGTTTTCAGTGGTTTTGGCCTTCATATTCTTTTGCTTCATGTGCTCACTGTGAAATGGGATTATGGTATTTGCTAAACTCAGAGTTATTGAGAAGAAAAACACTCAGATGCTGTAGTAAAATGTTCATAAAATTTTCAGGAATAAATAGCTAATATTGCACCTGGTGCAAAGGCCTGGGAGTGTGCAGTGAGCATCTAGTGAGTCAGTAAGTGTGCGGTGCAGCAGGGATCTGTGAGGGGATCCTCATGTGGTGCAATCTGTGCTCTACCCACATTTCTCTTTTTTTGGTCATGATCTATATGTGTTTTCTTTACTCTGTCACCTTTATGGAATGAAGACTGTATGGGCATTTGAAAATGGCAGCTTGAAGAAAGCACCACAGAATCACAGAAACATTCAGGTTGGAAAAGACCCTCAGGACCACCAAGTCCAACCACCATCTTACTTATGAGCATGCAAAGGCAGAGGGCTTTGCTCAGTGAAGCCTTGAGGGATTTAAAATAGTTCTTGAAGGTCAGTGCTTGTGCTGTTGCAATGGTAATGCACTGCTTTTAGCAGCAAGGAGAGCTGTCTGTGTGCTTAGGCAGCATTTACAGTCTGATCCACATCAGTACCATTTGGATCATGTGAATAATGTACAATCCAAACCAGAAAGAAACCACAAGAAGCCAACGCAAACACAGACTTTTTATGGGTTAAAAGTTAGCCTTGAAATGTACAATGAACTCGTATCCATGGAGGCAGCAGCTAATAATACATCAGTGCTAACCAATACTTTGAGAAATTACAGTGCTAAACTGTTACACACTTACCTGCTGGCACTCTTCTCTGCTTACCCCCACAGGTAATGGTATGTGGCTCAGTCTGGAAGTCAGGGAAGGAGAAGCAGAGACATCTGCAAACCCTAACTGCTGTCCTGGAAAGCAAGTGTTTATTTCTCCCTCTCCTGTTGGAGAACAGTTTCTGCTTGGTCAGAAGCAGATGCCAAAATTAGCAATGAATGCGTAGGATGAGCTGATTAATTTTCAGAGTAAAATGCCTTCAGTGTGATGGGAAAAGCCAAGATGAAAACCCAAGCTAGCCCCTGCTGTGTTGTGCTGGCACGTATCATAAAAGTACCAACCTGTGCTGACAGAACCCTACTGTGGAGAACCAAGAGCTGCTTCCAGTAGTGCTGCTTCTCTGGTGTCTCCCTTTGGGGAAATAAAGTCCCGAGGTGATGAAGGGTGAGAAGTTTATGCAGGTTGTAGTTCCAAATCTGCATGTGCAGAAGAGCCATTTGTGTTAGTTGCTCTTGCACAGTACTTAGAATGTGGGTGCTAAGGCAATTATCTATAGAGTCTTGAGATTAGGTTTTAAGAAGATCTGGCTTTTCTTTTTTGTCTGTCAAAAGTAGACACGAGGAATAGTTTTGAAGTCAGCTAAATGCATTACTGAAAGGATTGGGGTTTAGTTAAGCCACATCTGGAAAGTTTCTATTCATCTTCATAACTTTTGAACCATCTCTCCTGATTTTGAGGTAGCAATCAGTGAGACTTGGTGTAGCTGCCATGACCATAGACCTCACTTAATACTATTTTCCCGCTTGAGTACGTAGGGAAGAGTGTGGACTCGGTATCCAGAGATTTAACAGATGCCAGGATCACTTTGTGAGACTTGCCTGAATCCTGCAGACGTCTTGCTTTCTCAGACTTTGTTATTCTTCATGCAGTTGTATCAATCAAATTGACATAACAAAAAGGGATTCAAGTCCAAGAAGTGTAATTGCTCAGTCCACTGAACTGTTGTTTTAAATTTCTCTTCCCCACCTACCTGTTACTTTTGTGCCTAAAATGTCAGCAGGATTATCACTGAGATTTTTTTCAGTGGTGCCCAGTGACAGGACAAGAGGTAATGGGCACAAACTTGAACACAGAAAGTTCCATCTAGACATGATGAACTGTACTTTGAGTATGGAAGAGCACTGGAACAGGCCGTTCAGAGAGGTTCTGTGGTTTCCATCTCTGGAGTCATTCAAAACCTGCCTAGATGTGTTCCTGTGCAGTCTGTTCTAGGTGAACCTGCTCTGGCAGGGTAATTGGACTAGCTGATCTCCAGAGGAGTCTTCCAACCCCTATTATTCTGTGATTCTGTGATACTGAGTATTTCTCTAGGCTGAATTGATGCAATCTGGACAGTGGATTTTTCTGGTCCTTAGCTTGCAGTCAATTGCCTTTCTATCTGAAATGGATCCTGCTTCCCAATTTATGAAGCACACATTCCTCACCAACACAAGCCTGGCCCAGAGCAGTATCTGGGACTGACACTTCAGAAAGAGCTTGGATTAGCAGAGTTTGATATTTCATTCTTTGAGAAAGGTGGTGAGTGTTGTCAGGAAAACTGAGCTGCATTCAAAGGCAAACCAAGCTGTTCTCTTGTGTTTAAAAAACAAAACGACACAAAACCAACCCCCAGAAGCACTACGGTAAACAAACAAGAAGTACTTAGGGCAGATGAAGCATGGCAGGGCAACCCTCACGTGGGAAATCAGACCTCTTTGATACAGGCTGCCAAACAAACCATACAACTTGTCTGCAGTTAGAGAGGAAAGGTTCAGTGATTGCTCAGAAATATTTAGCATTTGAAAGCTCTCTGTTATTGTCATACTGCTCATGCATCACTGTGAAGCCTCAGGAGTCATGAAATGATCTTAAATCAAAAAGAAACGGAAAGCAGAGGGTGCTGTGATTCACCCGTGCCCACTGCAGGCTTGCAGCATGAGGTAATCTGGGATCCCTCAGCTGGGACCCTGAAGCTTGCAGTTCAGCTAATCTGAAGAGCTTGATACACTGCAGAGAATTACAGGAAATATTCCAGTTTAAAGATTTGTGATCAGTTTGAAGTTAAGCACAGCTGTCAGAATGATGGTGTGCTAGTTTCTGTATGCAGGGTGTAGGTTAAAGGAGACTGTCATTTTTGGAACCTAGACTGCCACAGAGGACAGTCCACAGCTTGGACCTACACTTGGTAGCTGGTGGCTTCTGTTTAAATCCAAGGGCTGTGCAGTGTTGCATACTTAGAGTGATCTGGCAGTAACAGACACCATGCCAGAACAGTCATGTTGCAGGCTGTGGGTGGTTTATGAGCTTCAGGTTCCTCACAACCTGCTCTGAATGCTGAGCTGTGTAACAGTCGCTAATGGTGCTATACACCAGTGTGGTTAGGTTTCAGGATCAGTAGAAAAGCCATGTGCAGGTGCATGCCTGCTTTGCTGCAGATTATCTATGGATGCAGGAATAGCTTTGATCAATATATACAAAGTTCCTATTTAAAAAACCCAGCGTGCACAGCTGTGTTTTACACAGGGACATATTGAAATCTTGTCCGTTGTGGTTTTGCAACCCAGTCCTCCTCTGGTTTCCAGTTGAGGTGCTGAAGTTAGCCAATGTAAAAGTGGTCAGAAAGACCTGTTTCAACCTGCCTCATGATCATCTTTCTTTTCCCTGTACTTCCCATGGCTTTCACTAATCACCTGTTTATCAGTCACCTCAAGTTCTCCCTCTGGCTTCTTTTCTTAATCTCTTACTACTGCTGAAATTTGAGTCAAAATGGTGGTGCTGCTGTTGTTGATTTCTCTGCTGTCAACTTTGTGATGGGAATCTAAAAGCTAAGAGGGAACTTTAAGTCTTCTGAGTCTTCTGTCCCTCTTGAAGGCATACAGCAATCGTGCATTAAATAATGTTGTGAATATTTACAAGTGTCCTACTCTTCATTGTGTACACACTATCAAAATCCTTATCTGACAATCTTGTCTGTGACCGTCCCTTGCTCAAGGTGGAGTCATACATGACTTGCTAAGAAAGCCTTGCATCTATTTGGGGAAGTTTTTCTCCTGCTTTCTCTCACCTATTTCCTTCTCACTTGCCCTGTTCTGCCTGCCAAATCCTGAGATCAGGCTGACAGAAAGCTCTCCACTTCTCTTTGCTGGAGTAGTTTTCTGCCTTTTTACTGAGTTGAGTATTCTGACAGTGGGGACCAACAGGCACTGGAGCCCATGCAAAGCAAGAGGCAGCAGCAAGGAACAGGAATATGGGAAACTAGTTGAATGTTTTCAGCACTGAGGATTATAAACCCAGCTAGAACTCTGCCATTGAACTTTACGTTCAAGTCTCCAGCAACTTAATGGAGCCTTTGCACAGTCCTCATGATGTGGTTTCTACAGAGTATTTCCTCTCCTGCCGCCATGGGCACATTCCTTCCTGATCTGTGTTGCTCATTTCAGCATACAATGTTTAAGCTTCTTGTCTTCGCCTTGAACACCCTTCAGAGTTCTGCTCCTCTTTGTTATCTTCTGTCTTAACCCATAACCTTCACTTTACCAATGATACTTTCATTTTCCACCCACTTGCCTTTTTGAAATTCAGCTCCAGAGCTGTGTGTGTACATTTACATGTGTAGATGTGTAGAGATGTGTGTGTGTGTACATGTACACACACATCTGCACACGCTGGTTTCGTGTTTGCCTCTCTCTGTAACAATCCCTCCCTCAGTTCATCAGCAAGACGAGAACACTCTCCCCAAAGTAGGCATCTTTGTACTGAAACAATGAGTACCAGCAATGCAGGACAAATGGAAGAAGCTACCATTTGTGATTTATATGAGAAAGAGAGTAATACTTATTTGGTTTAAATACTCACTCTTCTCAAATGCTTTTTTTTTCTCTGAAAGAGCTGGCTTTGTTCAACAGGGACTCCGTGTCACGTGTATTTGTAGGGACTTGATTCTGATGATCACACCCTAAAAGAAATATTTCATGACAGCAAATGTAAGTGAAGCGAGCCAAATAAAATAACATCTCTCTTCAGTGCTTGGAAGCAGCAAGTCACCAAAAGAAAATGTTTTTTTTTAAGTTCTGCCTTTCTGAAATGCTATTCTTCATTTTCTGGGTGTTCATGTCTAAACTAGGCAGCAGCAGCAGCCTGTGCTGGTAGCAGCATAAGCATTCCCATCAGACACATTTTCAAAATAGAACTGGTAGAGGAATTCCAGCTGTCACCCTGCTCATGATCTAGTCTTCGCTGGTGGTGCTCTAGAGATCAGCTTTACATTTCAAGAAAGGTGGTGGTTGTCAAAGAAACCCCTAACTGATGTCTTTTTTCCCATTGCTTGGTATATAAAATATTTTTTTTTTAGCATGTATCACAGGTTGAAGCATGGGTAGTTGTCAGGGAGTGTAAGATGACCACAAAGAACGTGAAAAGGAGCTCCACGGGTATAGGAGGGAAGATATGCAGCATTCAGATAAATGCAGATTGAACCTGGCCTTTCTGACATGGCATAGCAGCAGAAATATGGGCAGAAGTCAAAGTATGAAATCTTCCATTAGTTGAGCTCATCTCCAAGGCCGTCAGTACTTCTGGGAAGGGACTGGGTCTTCTTAATACCAGGCTGGCTAAGTTTCCTGGCTATCTCCTGTATACCTCAATACAATGGCAGCACACACCATGTAACAGTTGGGTCCTTTGCATGACTTTCACTAGGTGATTGAGTGTGGGGAAGGTCAAGTATATCAAAATGTATGTCACCTTATTTCCCTGACCAAGGTAGAGTTAAATTATCAGTGGGCAGCTGCTTACCTGGGGGTTCCTGTTCCCTTCTGCCTGACATCCTCCCCTGAAGGAGCTGCTGTTTATTTTCTGGTGCCTGTACAATCTGCCACTTTTTAATATCAGTTGTGCTGTAGCCTTGATAGAGTGGGAAAAGATGGAAGGTTTGTAAAGGCAGGTAAGGTGTCTTTAGGCCAGCTGATGTAAAATGTAGTCAGCTCTCCAGTGTGCAAGCATTTCAGCAAGTCTGATGCAAATAGCAGTGGAAACTACATTTGTCCCAGCATCAAAACAAACCTAGGACAGTTTCACCCTTCCAGACCTACTTGTTCCTCGCTTTTTCCTCTGAGTTTACTATTGCCTCAGAATGGGGTGTACTGTAAAACAAGTGAGGTTCTACAGGTCATTTGGAAATATCCAAACAAAGAAAAGGTAGTCTGTAATTATATTAATTAATTAGGCCATTTGTGGGAGAAGTGATGTGACCAGAGAGCTGTCAGTGGCAGCAAAGGTGACAGATTGAGACAGGGAGAATGCATTTGCAGAATAAGAACAAGCAGGACATGAGATGTTGAGAGATTTGTAATGAGCATTAACCCAATGGCTCTATTCAATCTGTTCCATTTAATAATGAATACTATAATCACATTTAAACCTAAATATTTTGTAAATCTCTCTCAAGGTGTGAAAGGGAATTGTTGTTTTACGATGTTCAATGACAGCTGTACCTTTTATTTGTAATTCTTGTGAGTTCATTCTAGTACATAGTGATTGGCAGGTTTCACCCATATACATACAAGGATCTCTGGTACACTGGATGACTGCATTGCATATCGGTTGTCTAGATGTATACTTTGATGGTAGAGGAATTAAGAACATTTCCTGTAGACCTTCTGGGAGCAGGTTGGCAGCTTTAGCATTTCTGATTCTGGCAAGGTCTGGCTATATTCAGCGCTCCACTTCTGATAGTTTGAAAGGCTGAGGATTTGCTTGAAAGCTATGTGGTTGACTTCTGGAGAAAGATTTATCAAGGATGACATTCTTCTCCAATAGGCTGTAATTCCTTTCCATGTGGCTGCAGGTTTGAGGCAGTATGAGAAAAACAAAGGTGTTTTGTTAATTGGAACTTTCTTATTGTATGTGATGTTTGCTAGAAAACAAGCCTAATTATTTCTTCCATTTCTTATGCTCTTATACAAAGGTATCCTCTATGCCTATGAGTTTTAGTGATATTCAAGCCAAAGCACCAGTGTAAGAGTATATTAAAAGTAGAAAATGAAGTTTATCATCATTAGTTTATTTCAAAATTCATTGCTTCCTCCATTTGTACCTACTCAGAGTCAGTAGCTATCTAAAACATGTCTAAAATTGAGACTTTCACAGCTGTGCAAACTGTGCAGCAACTAACTGTTTAAGGTGGCCAGAAAGGAAAGCTGCTTCAAGAATGGAGGCTTTTTTCAGAGCTAAAAAAAGTCATATTTAACATTCTTTTGACCCTGTGTCATAGCAGGAGCAGCTGTCACCACATCTGACTAGGAGCCTGAAGGATTAGAAGGAACAAACTTTGTTCACTACAGAAAGGATAGTTGTTACAGTGGCTTTAAGCCATTGTGTCTAATGATGGGAGCTCTACCTAATTCCTCCTTATCCTTCCTTGAGCTTTATGTCATCCCCAGCTCTCCCCGTGTCTACAAAATTTTCTGCCTTCATGGTTTTCTCAGTTTTATGGAGATACTTTTGTTTTTCTAGATGCTATCTTCCAGCACTTATTTACTAAGGTTTAACCCTGTTCACATCCAGAGCTCTGTTAAAGATCAGAGCCTAGCCCTGGCTGACCTGTCCTGCCCTGCACTCCACATCTCTCGGAGTGAGGATCCTTTCCACAGAGCAGAACCCACTCATCTCAACCTGAGCAAGACTAGGACAAAGAGAAACAATTTGCAATAATAATGATAGTGCATGGAAAGTCACTGCATTAAATACATAGCATGTAGCCTTTCAGAAGAGCTTTTAAATGTTCTTAACTAAATTGTATAAATACAGGATACATCTTGCTAGTGAAAGTATGTCTTGCATCACAAAAGGAAGCCACAGCAGCTCAAGTAACTGCTTAAACATTAAAGCAAACTACCCCCTTAGATTCAATCCTTAGGCCTTTTTAAAGCATGCAGCAAGAGTAGGAATGAAACTCTCTAGTTTTCAGCTTCCAGCAAATATCAGGTTAGAAGGAGGGAATATTAAGTAGATACAAGATAAGGAATTACAGGCTCGAGAGGAAGAAAGTCTGATTCTGCATTGTTGGGTGTGATGTCGTCTTAGAATCATAGAATGGTCTGGGTTGGAAGGGACCTCCAAAGGTCATCTAGTCCAAGCCCCCTCCATCAGCAGAGACATCCTCCACTAGAGCAGGTTGCTTAGAGCCTTGTCGAGCCTGACCTTGAATAGTTACAGGGATGGGGCCTCAAGCACCTCCCTGGGCAACCTGTTCCAGTGTTCCACCACTCTCATGCTAAAGAGCTAACGTCCAATCTAAACGTGCTCTTCTCTAGTTTGAAACCATTGCCCCTCCTCCTATCACTACTTCTTCTTGATTTGGTTCTTGTAAACTTGCCATGATAATCTGTATTTTCTTCCATAGATTTCACTGATAATGCTGATGAGTGTTACGCTGCTAGGGATGAGTTTCACTGGCTGCATAGGAAGAGTGTTTCCCTGACACTTTCTTGTGAGGCTTCAGCAACAGCGGTTTTATTTAAATTTAAACTTGCAGCTTGGACAGTGCTGCTGTTTCTGCTGCTGAAGTCAGATAGTGAAACTGGCTCTATGCAATATTCAAAAGAGAATCTATTTTAATTATTAAGCAAGATAAAATGCAAAGCTTAAAGAATTCAGGCAGGTACTGTAAATATCTCAAGATTCAGAATTGCCTTTTAGTCCTGTGGTTGCAACATATTAACATTAATAACATTGACAATTAGTAGTCTCAGTAGCATAAGAATGCAGAGGGGAGATCTTATTGCTCTCTACAGCTACCTAAAAGGAGGTGGAGTCAGGCTGGTGTTGGTCTCTTCTCCCAGGTAAGCAGCAATAGGATGAGAAGAAATGGGTTTAAATTGTGCCAGGGAAGGTTTAGATTGGACATTAGGAAAACTTTTACTGAGAGAATGATGAGGCATTGGAGCAGTCTGCCCAGGGAGTTGGTGGAGTTGCCATCCCTGGAGGTGTTCAGGAATTGTATAGATGAGTTGCATCAGGATATAGTTCAGTGGTCATAGAAGTTGGGTTGCAGTTGGACTCAATGATCTTGAAGGTCTTTTCCAAACTTAATGATTCTATGAATCTAAATTAAGAGTGCTTAAGAATATTTGTGGATGAAGTTTTCCAGTAGTTGACTAACAATTTGGACACTGCATAGTTTTTTTAAATCCTCTATTTAATACAGTGGACATCTATTGAAAATCAGTGCTTTCATTTTGTACCACATTATTGACAGTCTCCCAGTAGTTGATTACTAAAGTTGTAGACATGCATTGCTCAGCCAGTCAAATCTTACAGAGGTCTGAGATGGACTCCTTGTCAATGCAAAGGGCTATTTTAGGCTGAGTGAAGTCTTCCAGGACAGAAGCACTAAATAATTGATCTGCTTGTCCATCTCACTGAACTGTCATGCTCCACTTCACTTCTCTGTGGTTGACTGAATTCACTGTAAGGTGATGGCTGGAGCCAGCCAGCAGAGGCTGGGGTGTCCAGAGCAGGCAGTGGCAGCACCTGTCTCATCATGGATGCACGCTCTAACCCTCCTTTCTCCACTAGGCCTTTTTCACACAGAATATAGGATTGCAGCCACAGAATCAGAATCACAGAATTACGAAATGTTAAGGGTTGGAAGGGACCTCTGGAGAGCATCAAGTCCAAACCCCTTGCCAAAACAGGATCAAGACACAGGGCAAGGCACACAGGAATGCATTCAGGCAAGATTTGAAAGTCTCCAGAGGAGACTTAAAAAAAAAGAGACTGCCACTATAGGTGGGAAAGCTTTTTGATAGATCAACAAATGTCTTCTTCGTTTTAATGGCAAGCTAGAACAACTCTTTATTTAATGACCAAGACATAAGTATCATGTAACATACCAACCAAGTTTGTTGTAGCATCTCACCTAGATCACAATATCTACAAGTTCTTTGTTGTTCCTTTCTAAACTTTGAGGGAGGTCTCCAGGCAGCAGGTGGCCAGTCCAAGCAGCAGGCAGCAGTCAAACTTGGGCTGCCAAGGCCTTACAAACAGTTTTCCTGCTCTTGCTGTGTTCACCAGCATCGTTCCATGGGGTCTCTTTCTGGAATGCCAGAAGATGATGGTGTCTGTTCACTACTGGAGAGTGTGTTTGCAGCATGGTTGAAGGGAGCAGCTGGTACTTGCCTGGGTCCCAGTAAAATTTGTTGGCAGAGAAGTGGCCGTGAAAAGCAGGTTTCATGCAGATGTGGTTCATGAGGTCCATATGTGTCTGCATCACTTCCTTTAGGAAAATATTTATATCCACCTCCACGCATAGAAAATTGTCTTTGTGTCAAATTGCTATGGGGTTGGCAGGTTTTTTTAACCAGCTGGTGCATTGTTCTCCAGGACTGATGAAAAGGCTTATGCTGAGATGTGCAGGCACCAGTACCCAGTGCTGTTGCCTGTAATGGTGACGTGGGGCTGCCTAAGCAGCAGCACTGAGCACCAGAACTACCTCCACCCTTCTCTTCAGATGTGTCTTTCAAAGAAGGTGTGTCTTCATGTTTAGATAACTATCTCAGGCTAGAACCTAACAGAGATGCTAGTGTAGCTTGTAACCATTTCCTCTGGTCCTGTTGCCTGCCACCAAGGAGAAGAGGCTGCCCCCCCTGCCTCATGCCAACCTCCCTTCAGGGAGTTGTAGACAGCGATGCATTCTCTCCTCAGCCAGTGATTTCATGCTTCTTCATGAACAAACATCGGGAAAAAAATATGTTAGAGAAGGAAATATAGATACTTTGGACTGGAGTTGAAATGAGTTCAAGTCAATGGAAAGAAATAAAAGCTTAAACCATAAGACTAAATCATTGCTCAATTGAGCTAAGAATCAAGTCTTAGAAGTTAGAAATGTTCGTGTCTCTTGTTTTTCACATGATAAATGTAAATATGTCATCTAGCAGTGCTGTGTAAGGGGGTGGGGTGGGTGAGGAGTGGATTTCATCAGCAGACAGGGATGGACAGGAGGCAAGGTCAGGCAGCTGCAGTAGCTGGGCATGGAAGAGTAGTGCAGCACTGCAAGAACTATGTAAGTTTTCTGGAAGGTAGATTTTACCCAGGGGTTGCTCTTCTGCCAGAAGAGCGTATGGGGTTAATACTTCTGTGCTGCTGCTTTATGGGGAAAAAACTCAGCAAACCCAGCAATCATGAGGCACTAAGTTTATTATATATGTGAAGCTGAGAATCTGAAATTAGATGCAGTTTGGGTTTAAAACTTCTGTATTTATGTTGGGCAAGGGTCATCAGAGGCTTTAAAATGTGATTGTAAAATCATAGCAGTTTAGACTGAGTCAACTCACAAGACAAGCTACTTGTTTTTATGCTTTCACTTCTCTTGTGAGGGAGACCATTTCAATTTTTTTTTTTTTATGGAATAGGAAGGCAGTTCCTCAAAAATCATATCAAATGGAAGCAAAATTTGTAATTTGTTACAAAATAGATGGTATTGAAAAGGTAAAGTTTGCAGTAAATCTCCAAGCTTTAACGAGTTCATTGATGTCCATAGAGCAATGGGAAGAAATATCATGATAAAAATACAAACAAAAATGTTACAACAAATTTGTCAAGTAGTCTTAGCAGAAGATAGGGTCCTTAAAATTTATGTCTGTTTGGGTCACTAGATTTTAAGTCCTTCAGCTCCTTTCTAGAGTCTACTGCTATGAAACGGCACAGGAAAGCAGATGCCCAGAGGCTGTGATTGGCTCCAGCCCCTTCAGGACTATGTCTGGGCTTCCTCAGCACTGCAGAGGAGCCAGAGACATCCCTCAACCCCACTCTGCAGAGGGGATACTGCAGGACCGTCTTGGGGTCCAGGGGCACACCTCTCCAGGGGTGGTAGCATGAAGGGTAAAGTGTGGCTCTGGGTGGGCAGGCAGCAGCATGCAGCTGCACTGTCCACTGTGAAGGCTGTTGGATAAAATCACTGGAGGCAACAGCAGCATCTAGAGCCAGAGGTATTTGGGTTCTATAAAGAGAGAATGGCTGGGGGAGGGAAGAAGAGTTCAGCAGCCAGGTGCCAGCTGGAGCTGTGGAGGTGGAGGGAGTGCAGGTTGCACCCCTGACCCCAGGGAGCTGAGCCTGCTCTGGGGCAGCACTTGTCACAGCATCTGGTGGCAGTGAGCCTGTCACTGCTTTGATCACGCCTTGCTGCTAGGTGTTAGCTGACACTGTTGCTCCTACAAAGAAAACCAAGGGGCTTGGCAAGTTTGAAATGCAGTCCGACTTTGCTGTGGCTGTGACCCGCAGTGAGCCAGTGCACTCCTCAAGCTGTGCCATCGCAGGCAAGCACATGGTTGTACACTGGGCCAGCTCCTGCATTGGTTTTTCTCACTCAGCCTGACAGCATTTTCTTGAAGGAGAGAGAGCCTTATCTCCACAGGCTAAACTTTAGACCTCTGAGGGGCTAAACAAACTCTGGTAAAGGACTGAATAAAGAGGCAGCCAAAGATTTCACCTCCTGGGCCCTGGAACAGAAGGTCACTGTGCTGATGCTCAGTAGGAGATGTCAATGTGCTGTGTTAGCTGTGAGGTTTCCATGTATAAATGATGCAGTAACTGGGGCTGTGCCCCTAGGATCTATTTTTGACAGTATTCCTAGGATGTTGTGAACACTAATCCAGACACTTAATCAGATTGCTTTGATGGATGAGAGAAAACGAGTTGAACAATGCAGAATTTGGTGATGAGAATGACAGTGGATGGGCTAATTCAGAACAGCCTGAAGGCTTTACACTTTACAAGAACTCTAGCACTAGGAGATCTAGAAACATGGAAATATGTAATATCACACCAGTTAGATAAATATTTAATGTGGTGCTGGAAGCTGGGAAGAAATACCGTGTGGAGATTCACACTAAAAATTCTCTCTCTTCTGTAATCTTTTCCTAAAACATCTGCTACTAGTTCTGGAGTTCCAGTGGTGAGCTAGATGGATATTGATTCCTGACACAGTATGGTTGGGTTTATGTTCTTAAACATACATATTGCCTTAGTCTTGCTTGTTATAGCAGTGTATTTCCAAGCTGCTTATGAGTTAAAAAATGAGGAATGAGCAAAATGTGTGGATTGGAGGGCAACAAGGGTCCAACGTGTTTTATAAACATTACCAGAAAGGATGCGTGCAATGCAACAATCAATAAAACTGAGCAGTCAAAGGTGGGTTTTGATCATGAAATACTACTTTGTTGCTTATGGCATCTGGATCTAGTTGGTATGATGCATTATCTTGTAGCTTGGGCCATGCTCTGCTTGTAGGTTCCTGGGATTAATCTGGTACATAAGGATACTGATCACAGAACAGATCTGGAGATGGTGCTGCTGGAAACAGAGCTGCACCCAAAGTTAGTTTGGAATTAGCCAGTCTAGAACTAACAACATTTGCACATTTTCAGTGAAGAAACACTACCAGATCATAGCTATTGATGAAATTCACCTGGTGAGAAAGGTGCTCAGTTTAGATGTGAGTTCTAAATACAGAGCCATGAATAACACTCAGCGCAGACACTTGTCTGTAATATTCATTTGTGGTATTTCCATAAATGTATATTACTTTATTAAAGTAAAAACATGAGCTCATGGCTTGCTACTAAGTGTGATGACCACTTTTTCAAAATTTCCTATGTACTCTTTATTTTCCCAGGCAAAAACAGGTAAAGAGAGCAGAATATACCTGCAGTGATGTCCCTCAACACAAGTGTTAAACCGTTTCCTCTAATGGAACCATAGAATGGTTTGGGTTGGAAGGGACCTCCAAAGGTCATCTAGTCCAAACCCACTGCTGTCAGCAGGGACATCCTCCACTAGATCAGGTTGCTCAGAGCCTTGTCAAGCCTGACCTCGAATATTTCCAGGGATGAGGCCTCAACCATGGGAACCTGGACCACCTATTCCAGTGTTCCACCACCCTCATGGTGCAGAACGTGTTCCTAATATCCAGTCTAAATCTGCTCTTCTGTCATTTCAAACCATACTTTATAGCTGATTTGTTTTTCCACAAAGCTGATTTATTTGGTTCTGGAAAGCTAATCTCTGATAAGGATGCCCTGTAGGAATCTGGCTCTTGAGTACTGTTGATCCTTTGCTACCTGCTGGCCCTGATTGAGCTGAGGAAAAGGAGCAGAGCTGCTTGGAAGCACTCAGAGGAGAGGCGCTCCCAGGATGCTGCTCCCAAGCACCTTTTGGGTTTGTTGCACTGCCAGACACTCCCAGAGCACAAAGAGAAAAGAAGACTCAGAAAAGAACCCGGAGATGAGGGTGACACAAAAGTGATATTCACGCCACCTTCCCAGTTTCTGACTTGCACTCTGGTTTTGCTCCACCCAGCAAACTGGCCCAGTGCTCTGCTTTGGAGAGAGCGTTGCTGCAAGTTGAGGCAGGTTAGTTTAGGCAACACTCACTTGAAGAAGTCATTGCCTTCAGACGCCCATGCACACACCTACTTCTTTGTCTGTAGATAATTATATGTACATTAGTTTATTCTGAATCCTAATTAGGACATATGTATGATAGATTTGAATGAAATCGTGCAAGGCTATTATATTTGGAAATAATTTTTTTTTTGTAAGCTTAGAAATAGACCTGAGAGAGGCTGATATCACAACTTATTTCTACAGTTCTCTTTTTCATTCACCTGCTGTGTCTTCTTGTAACACTTGCTGGGGTAAGAGCTTATTTCTCTGGAGTTTGGAAGGCTCCCAGGGTGGGTGCTAATCCTGGTTGGAGCCTATAGGCACTAACGTCTGCAGGGCAGAAGGCAGCCCTGGTATGGACTAGGAGGAAAGCAGTCCACTTTATGGACCCTCTCTGCCTTGTGTGCTAGCCATGCCCATGAGACCCAGGGCTTCCCTATCACTCCTTCTCATTTTTCGTATCTCAACAGACCCCCCAAATCAGAGGTACTCCACGTACTGCAAATCAGTTGCAACACTTTGGTGGCTAGGATCATTTTGTGGAAAAGGTTATCCTGTTCTTATAGATAATGGGAGAATATTCCCTATCTTCCCTTTAATTCACTCTCAGAAACAGGCATTGTTTTCAGCCTAATACCTTAAATGAAAAGGCAGTGATCCTGGAGCTTACAGCTCTTCAAATATAGCTCTGGCTCTGCCAGTGACTCATGCCATGGCCCTAAATACCCCCCAGACTTCAGCTTCCTCCTCTGTCAAAGGGGAGATGAATACTCACTTGTGTTTAGCTGCAGCGATGATGCAAGACTTAATTAGCTGTGTTTGTTGAGAGCTCTGAAAATGTGGAAATGTCACTGCTCTTGATCATCTTGAAAAGCTGATGGCTTGGCAATATCTTGCTGTCAGACTCCCACTTCAGAAGTCAATGGGACCCATGAAATCCCCCTGGGTTTGTTTTTCTGCCTTGGTTGGCCTCAGCACACAGCTGAGGCCTGAGTGAGTCTTCAGATGTCTAAGCAGGTGGACAGAAACTCAGTGGTTTCAGAAGGGAGGGTCACATCCCACCTGCTCCTGGGCATGCTGGTTCCAGGTTTCCTCCGGGGCCACTTTACAGAAGGTGCCATGAGCGGCGGCCTCCTTAGCCTCAGGTTACATCTGCCTGCTCTACAACTACATTTTCTCATCTTCTGTTTTGTTAACACCACAGCTCATTGGTGGAGGCTATTAAGAAATTATGGCTCCTCTGGCAGCAGCTGTACCAGCAAAGAGCTGCCTAAACTTACAAAAACAAATCACAGAAGTATGCCATCCAAGAAGAAAATCATCCATCATAGTGTCCAGGATCTTTTGAAATACCAGGAGGTTCAATTAATTTCTCTTTCTTTCTGTCTGTCTGTCTTTCTGTCTGTCTTTCTGTCTTTCTTTTTGTCTTTCTGTCTTTCTAGGCTGTTCACCCAAAATCTGTGGTTGTGGCTCATTCTGAGCTCCTTTCTTGGGCGTGAGCAACCCTTGGAGAAAACCCTTGCTCAGGGCTGGAGGCTTAGGAAGGCTGTAGGAGGAAAAGTTACTTCCACAAGCTTGTCTTCCCATGCTGCAGTCAAGCTTTATACACCTAAGCTCTAAAATAGTTCTTGCTGAACTACTTACACCCAAACGTGGCTAGTTCTTCCCACAGATGTACTGGAAGGAATCACAGATTCACAGAATGTTAGGGGTTGGAAGGCACCTCCACAGATCATCTGGTCCAACCCCCCTGCCCAAGCAGGATCACCTAGAGCAGGTCACAAAGGAACATATCCAGATGGGTCTTGAAAATTTTCGGAGAAGGGGACTCCACAACCTCACTGAGCAGCCTGTTCCAGTGCTCTGTCACCCTCACTCTAAAGAAGTTTCTGCACCAGCCAGCCAGAGAGACTGCCCATACCTTGTTTTGAGTACTGAGAAACATTTCTCTCTCTCCACTGGAAGTGTTTAGAATAATCATTATTTTGCTTTCTTACGCCCAATTGTGATTTATTTACATTCTTTCACCTTTCTGCTCGAACTTTGTGAAGAAAAGTTAAAGGCACGGCCTCAAAACTACCACAATGTCGAGGTGGAATCTCTTGAGAGAAGGAGCCAGACATCTGAGTTTTGGGTGCAGCTGTCGGCCTTGGCGTTTCTACATACCTCCATTATACAAGAGCCTCTCTCCTGTTTTGATTAGCTCACATTTCACACAGCCTGTGCATTTCACATGTGTCCCATGCAGTATGTATATGCAGGCTGTACGCTGCCCACAGCTTCAGCGCTGTTCATTAGTGCAAGAAGAGTTAAAGTCAGGCTGAGTGGCAAAGGCTGTGCCAGTGGTGGAGCCTTTCAGTAGCTTTAAGCTCTGATATGCTACCACTAAGAAGCAGTAACTAACAAAACCTGCTTATTATCAGTTGGCTTCAAAATTTTATGGATCAAAAGACTCATTGATACCTTTTTAGGGGTTTACATACTGGAAGGGTTGAAACCACTAAATATGTTACTCTTAAGAAAGGTAAATGAACTGCAGGTATCTCACTATCAAAGACAGATGGCCCACTAAGAGAAACACCAAGCAAGATGAAACAGTTACAACCTAAAATTAATCTTCCTGTAGTTAAGCTCATGTAGTTTTGTGGTCATTGAATTACAGAATAAAAAGAAAGGAGAAAAATGCCTGAGGAAAAAGTATCATTTTGGTGATAAGCAATTTGGCAATAATAATAACAAAAACCAAAACAAACAAAAAAAAAAGAAGCTTACTATGCCCACCTAAATGTAGTTTGAAATAATGAAATGTCTGTTACATACATTTTGACAAAGTTAGAAGTACAAGCACATAATTAGTTGTCTTGGTGGATTTATTTAAGTGACAATAATGAGACCTGCTATTCTGTAGCTTTCCTTTTAAGCTGCATCAGCATGTCTGTACTTGAAAACTGTTAACAGTTTAGTTGAAAAATTTTGCTATAGCTGGCCACCTTTTTGTAAGGTGCAGTCTGATATCCAGTTGGAACATCTAGATAAATATTAACCACACTCAGGCAGTAAATCAGTATTGGCTTTGGTTTGGTTTTCACCCTGTGACTAGCCTGCCACAGGTAAGTCGCTTGACCCTTCTTACCCATCTCTAAAATGCACCTTCTCTCAACAGGTCACAAAACAAAGCCTTTCTGTGGTGACCTGACAGTTCCTCCAAGGTGCAGTGCTACATGGGACACATCCACATCCATCTCCCAGCTGCTGTGAAAGAGCAGAACATTTTTTCTATCACAGAACAAATCTTCCTTACTCAATTTTATTTTTACAAGACTGCAATGCTATTGCTACTACCTCTCTTCATTAGCCAGCTGTCATTTATCTCTCCTTTGCTGCAAATGAGCTTTACATTTCCACTTTCCTCTATCACCTCAACCCTCCCTAGCTGCCCCAACCCCCCCTCCTGAGCTCTCTGGCAGGCAGTGGTTGTGGTGGGCGGTCACATTATTTCAAGCTGCTCAAACTGGAAAACTTTGCCAGAGTGAATCACTTTGCTCTCTTATTACTGCAGTTAGGAGCAAGCCAAAACTTGCCATTCACAAGGTAACTTTCATTTTGTTCCTCACATTGTTTCTTTGCCCTTGGCTCCCAGAGCTGAGTTTATTTTTCTCTTCTACCAGCTCCCTTCGGATCCCAAAACAGGCTGAGCGAAGTAGTTACTCATCTTTTAAATTAACCTGAAAGCTGCTCAAATTCAGGTTGCTGCTCAGGATCTTTACTATTTGCCCAGTTATCTATATTTTAAGCTTGCTGGACTATTCTGTTTGGCATGAACAGTCAAGTTCAGTGCTGTGGGTTATTCCATGGTCTGATGAGAAACTGGTGATGAAATCAGGTGTGTCTATGGCACAGTCCTGTTTGTTTATAACCAAAGCCTTGTTTTCCATTAATACAGGGTAGATCTTAAGCAGCAGCAGTTTCTCAGATCTAAATCCTGTTTCAGGCTTACTCAAGCCTATTTGTGAGGCTTTTTATTTTTCTGTTCTCCTATGGCTTGTTCTCTCGGCTTCGCAAACTTCCTGTCCCTCTAAGACACATCAGACATCACAAAATGCTACTTTTCCAGAAGCCTCTGTTTTGGGTGGTGACACATATAATGGAGACTGCTGGTCACTGAGTGACCTCTTCATGTTCAGGCCACTTGGTTACAGATACTAATACAGTTAGAAGGGAAACCATTGCAGTGCTGAGGAGGTGTGGGAGGAGGCAGGTAGGGAAGAAGGGAAGCCTAAAATCTGTATCGACATTATTTTTGGTGGAAAAGTCTTGGCCAGGGAGACAGGCATCAAGAGGAAGAAGAAAACTGGTTCTATCAGCCTGAGGGATCACTGTTGTTCTCTGCATTGCAGGAGAAAAAGGAGATACTTGAGATAATAGACTAGAATTTTGGGCAGGGAGGCGTTCTGTGGTGTTTTCTCAAGGAGAGCCATGCTTTACCAGGTCTCTCTTTCATCATCAGGTGAGAAAAAAACAGATAAAAGCTTCTATAAGATGACTATTGAGAAAGTCTGTGCTGGTGGAAGTTGGAAGTGTGGACAAGATTAGGCAGCTCCAGGAGCAAAGCACTGGAGTCTAGAGGAACGCCTGCCCCCAGGGAGGGCAGGACTGCCTGGATGTGTTACTTACTCCTGGGCAGGCAGTGCAATCCTCAGAGCAGATATTCAAATATGAGTATGAGCCTGAGCCTTGTGACTTGGTGGCAGTGAGCCAAATTTTTCTGCGGTATGAAGGCACATCAGGCTCACAATGGATCCATTCCATTCCACTGTCAACACTAAAGTTCAGCTGGAAATGGTGTATTAGTGTGCAAGCTCTCTTACAAGGCAAGGCTGTTGGACTGAAGGCTTTACCCTGGGCATACCTTTAGTGAAACTGACCACCAGCGTTGTCTGCTGTCACTAGTGAAACTCTGAAATGTCTTACATTTCACATAAGAAAAGCTTTGAGTGACAATCCCAAATAGAATCAGAGGCTGAGTGGTGGTGTTTGACCAGTGGAAGCTACAGAGCACAATAACAAAATATTCTCTGCCCTTAGACAAAGTCCACACAGTTCAACAAAATAAAATCATACTTCATGGGACATATTTGGTTTAGGATTTCACTACAGTTATTAAAATGCCATGAGACAAGCTAAGAAATAGAGTTTTCAATAGAGCACTGTCTCTGGTTAGTAAGATAAGACAATATGCATTTATTCTAAGCATTTCCAGAGTCATAAATACTAAAAAAATGTGTATTTGTCTCTGAAGAAATACAGCACAGGGCTGTTCAGAGCTGAGTGTGTTTGTGCAGTGCTTTCAAATAACAAATTAATGGCTTCCCTGGTTTGATGCACAAGAAAGCTTGTTAATTTGCTTAGTTGTGGTATCAAAGATACATTGAATAATTTTGCATACATGGAAGTGCTGACTCCACAGCAAATTGGCAGACACCAGCAAAATGATGCTGTTAATCCTTCTGCTTATACAGTACCTGTTCTGTGAAAACTTTGCCTAGTCATTAGTGCTGCAAAACAAGTGTGCTAATGGTGTTTTACACTGAGTTATCATAGGTGTAGAGCACTACACAAGCAAAATCTAGAGCAACATCTTCCATGTCTGATAAATCTGGCACCTTTCACCATCACTGAAATTACCTCCAGCCTCTTACACACTAAGACAGTGCTTTACAATTAGTTCCACTAGCACTGGTGAGAAAAGCCTCCTGATGTTCATCCTTCAGTATTTACAGAGGCAAGGGTCAAATGCTGCCATCCCACCTGTGCAGCCTCAGGGAAAGCTCTAGCCCATGCATTTGGATATCTTGTTTTGTGCCCCTTCTGCACATGATTAGAGGCACCATGATTAGAGGAGAGCTTTACTTCTTTAGTGGCTGAAGAAACCTGAGACCAAGGGGGACTGTGGCTTGCTGTGGGGAGGGTTATTTCTCAGCTCTGGTGATTAGTTGCAAGAAATATTCTGAGAGGAGAAAACTGCCAAAGGCTGTGTTAAAGAAGATGAATGGAAAGAGAAATCATAATAGGGATGGGAAGATAGAGAGGCAACGTTAGCAAAAAGAAACTCCTTCAAGGGCTTTATGTACACTCTTTTCACATCCTTCAGCTGAGCATGTGTTTGCATTAGGGATGAAAAGAGTTTTTTTAGTAAGCAGCTGTGAATTATTGAAGATATCATGGATCAGTATATGCAGAGGAAACACAAAAATAGAAAAGGAAAGGAATATCAATATTACATAAGCAATTCAGAAAAAGTGATAAAAAAAGTCAAAGGGAATAGAGGAAATTAAGATCTGATGACACAGAGAAACACACAACGAGTTAGAAAAAGTCATCATATCTTAAAAGCTTGAGACACTAAAAGAGGCAAGGAAGTATGTTCATTGCAGGAGAATTAAGAATGCAGGAGGATGCTGTGAAGGTGAAGCTGTCTTGTAAAGATGGGCAGAATACATAACACATTTTTATGATGAACTGCAAGGAATCCAAAGTTGCAGTCACTGCAAAGGAAGAACAAATTCAGATAGTTGCTCCATGCAAAACAGAGTGCCTTGAAGTACAGCAGAAGGGTGAGATCTACACACAGGAACTGTTTCTTGCCTGAGAAAAACCTTAACGAGGTGAATCAGTAGAAAGCTTTGGACTAAGACAGAGAGGATGAGATCAAACTGAGATTTCTCAGAAAAAAACTCCCTCCTTGCACACAGCCTTCTGGTGAGAGTCTTTATTTACTAGGCTGCCAAAATGATTCTGGCTGAGCAGTGGGCCTTGTGGCAGGCATATAATTCAAAGCAAACAGTAGGAGGCTAAGTACTGACATAAATCATACAGAATCATAGAATCATTTAGGTTGGGAAAGACCTTTAAAATCGTCTGGTCCAACTGTAAACCTAGCACTGCCAAGTCCCACTAAACCACTAAACTAAGAGCCATGTCTATACCTCTTTTAAATACCTCCAGGGATGGCAACTCAACCACTTCCCTGGGCAGCCTCTTTCAAGGCTCGACAACCCTTTTGGTGAATAAATTTTTCCTAATATCCAGTCTAAACCTCCCTTGGAGTGACTTGAGGCTCATACATGATGTATGAGCATTCACATTGCCTATCTTACCCTTACAATTTTGCTCATGCATCTATACAGGTACTCAAATTAACTTATCTGTTGGGAATTTTAAATGTCACATGACAGTATTCAGGCCCTTTTGATTGTTTTAAAATATAAAATTATGTGGTAAATCTGTGTCATAAACATGTTGCAAATTTTTCAACACCTCTTAGCTTCTCAAAGCATGGTTAAGGATTTCAGTGTGTCAAAACATTCAGATATAGCTTCTTCCTTGAATGAGTGCACTGTAAAAACATTTAAGTCCCTTCCAGAACATCACTGATAGAAAAAAAAAGATATGAAACTGTCTGAAATTCTTTGCTTACAGTTACTCACTCAGCAAAAAAATAGAGCAAACCTCAGAGAATAGGCAAAGGCAAGGGTCAAGAATACACTAATGAAATATGCTAAAAATTCGTCCTGTATCTAAACCAGGCTGAGATCTACAGATGGTAGGTGGTGGGAATTTAGCGTTTCAGAAAGTGTGGGTAGATAGATTTAGATAGATGACTCTCAAGCATTTTTAGCACCTGTTTTGCTTGTTTTCAGCTGTGTGGAAAGCTCCAGCCAGAACACAGTCTGTGCTCACTGGCTGCACTGCTGAAATGAGCAGGGCTGCACATCAGAGCTAAGAGTCTCAAAGGCAAAACCAGGCAGCACTCACAGACAGGAGGGTGGACTCAGGAAACAAGTAGCCCAAAGCTGTAACTGTTGGTTACTGTCAGTCCTGCAGTGGACAGGGATAGCTTAGCAAGGTGAAAAGCAGTTCGTGAAGTGCTTACAGTTTATTGGCCAGTGTTTTGAGTGACATTGGCCATTTCAGATTATTTCTGGACAGTGCGATCTGAACTGCAGTGATTCAGAGTGTGTCATCTGGCCATTTGAAACATGAGATCAGCAATCTCCAGAAGCAAAGTGGAGAAAAACCCCAGTCAGGGTAAACTGTTTCTCTCCAGCTTTAAAGCACCAATGTCCATCACAGATGCACTTTGCAACAGTAAGAACTAGAAAACACGGGCTCTGTTCAAAATTCTGCTCAGCAGTTTTAGACTGTAAAATCTATTTCGTGTGGAAAAAGTATAAAGGAAGCAGCATTCAGTGCACTCTGTCTTCCAGCTGTGTGCTGGAGCAGGTATTGGACTCTATAAGAAAAAAAGCCTGAAAACCTCAGCAGCATATTGATAAATCTTGCAAGAAAATGCATTTGCAAAATCGTGTGCCAAATCAATCGTCTCTGTCTACTGTTACCAGTTTAACAGGGTAGAAAGAAATTGATTTCCCTTACAGAAAACAGCTGTTTGACCCTAGTTGATTTTAGTTATTGACCTCTTGCAATAGTGTATCTGCAATTAAAAGTCTTTGCTGGCTTCCCTGGATTTCAGGTGAGGTTGTGTGTTTCTAACGTCTGTAGCACCAGTAAGGCAGACAATGTTTCCTTCCCTGAAAGTGGGTATAGTTTCTTTGGTTATAATGCACATGCATACCAATATTGTATATTTTATTTCCATCATTTTTCTATATGAAGTGATATTTTGTATTAGTGGTTCACTGCATTTGATCTCATCAACTTAAGACACGAGTTCTGAATATCTTAGCCAGAAGTGGAGTTGTGGGTGGTTTTCATTTGTTTCCAAGACAGAAAATAAACTGTAGAAAAGATTACTAAGGCATGTAGAATGCACATTTATCTCCATATGAGGGAACGGCTATTAAACCTGGGGTACACTGAAATCCTAGAACAGATGCCATGATGGATGTGACTGCAGTGTCAGCTAGATTACTGTGGAGCCACAGTGTGAACTTCTGGCAAATTAGAAGGCTCCTTAGCTGGTAATTCCCCAGCAGCAGGAAGATTGGTAGAGCTAATCTTGTCTGTCTGATCTATCTGTTTTGGTTTGGGTGCCTGAGTTAATCTGCTCTATATTCTGTTCTCATATCTAAACACAGCCCCTGCAGAAGGCAGCAGGACCTCTGCTCAGGTATGGTCTCAAGACCATTCTGTAATTTTAAGGTGTGAGAAATCCTGCTTTTTAAATATGCTGCCGTTTCTTTGAGTCCTGGAATGTCAGTTGCTAAAGGGCCTGTTGTAGAGGATGTCTTTTTGCCCAGTGAAACAAGATGAGACCTGAATGAAGCCTTTTTTTGGCATTGAGTAGTGGCTCTCAAGTTGCTCCACAGAGACACTCCTGTGGTGTGCTGTAGTCCATGACTTAGTGCAGTCACAACAGATTAAAAGCAGAAGATGATCTTGTAAAGTGATTTTGTTGTTGCCACTGATTTCAGCTTTTCTTGCCTCTTGCATCTTGATGGACTTGATGTTCTACCTGTGCCAAAGCTAGTTAGTCAGCTTTGGATTGGAGAAGACAACCTAGTTTTGATAACAGATTTTAAACGTTAGCTTTCTTCTGTGCAGGAGTAAAGCATCCATATGCTGTAAAACAGCACACTGAATATTGGAAAACTTACTCATTTACTGTCATCATCTTTTCAGTCCTAAATAAAACAGATTACTGGTGGTATGTGACAATCTGTCATGGATTTTAGCTCATGGGGATTCTTCCATTTCATCTGAGTCTTCTTTTTACTGATACCAGCAGCTGCAAATACTTTTAAGGAAGACAGGAGGAGGGAAGGCAATAAAAGGATGTGAGATGAAAGAAGTGGGATTTGGAATGGAAAAGAGAATAAAGCAGAGAAAGAGAAGGAGAAGAAAAGAGATTTTGAGGTTCCTGAAAGCAGAATGGGAGAAAGCAAAGAATTAAACAGATCATGGGTCACCGCATCCTGATTCCTTTTTCCTTATTTATTTTTTTCTAAGAAAGACATGAGCAATCTTAAGAACATCTCAGCTTTTTGCTTTCCCCCTATTTCTCTTTAAAGGGAGCTAACAAAGGCTCAGAAGTATTCGAGTCTAGTCAGAGCATATATCTGGAAAGTTTTGGAAGTTGTCAGAGAGTAGTTTTGCAGTAGCAGTGAAGGTGACCACGTGTATCTTGGTCATACGCCCTACAAGGAATCAAGTAATTAATTCCCTGTGAGTTCTTCCTGATTTGACTTTTCTCTGCTGGCCTGTGAACTAGAGAAGGAGTTCTGCAGGTGCTACAGGACTTTGTTCAGGAGCAAATATTTATGCAGGAGTGATAGATAGTGTGTGTTATCAGTACGAGTAGCAGCAGGAGTATGTTTAACTCCATGTGTAACAGATATGAACATGTTCCAAGTGCACGTCTTTATTTATATCCCTCTAAATTCCTGTGCAAATTGGAAAACCTCTGCTGCAATATCCTTACCCCATGCAGTCCTCTGTTACCCTCAACACAGGGAGAAACTGAGCAAAGGATGTATCTCCTTTCAAGCTTTATCAGTATTTTCTGCAATCAAGATAAGTTGCTATCCAAAGCCATAACACTCTCCCATTCCCTTTCAGCCCAACAAGGTTGAGAAGGGGGTGAGAAATTAAACACAGATCCCTTAGAGGAACACCAGCTGAGAAACATATTATTAGTATGCTTATAAACCACATGAATAATTTGTATGGTGGAATATATGTGCTGTCGTGTTTTGATAAGCCTTTAGACTCACATACCCCATGGGTGTTCCTCTTCATGTCACAGGAAGGTATTTTTTCAGGAATGCTCATCAATAGATAAAACCTGGTTGTGGCAAATGATTTGGCACAGCTTCTCTTCAGCAAATGGGTTCCTCTGACGGTATTTGAATTAATTCCAGCTCTGGCAAGTAGTTGATGAACAGAGCCCAGTGTTATAGCTCTGTGTTGATACTGTTTATGCATTATTTGAGTAGGATAGATAAAGCCCTAGGGCCTGATCCAAAGCCCACAGAAGTCAGTGAATAAACTCCACAAGCCTTTTTAGTTGCTGGAATCCTGTGTTTTGTGCCTCAGAGTTTGGAAATCTCTGTCAGAATCTTCATTGATAACTGAAAGGCTGGATGAAAATCAAAGAGCAAACTTCAGGACAGCAAGAAAGAAGGAAAGGAGAGTGGAAACAGAATCATAGAATAGTTTGGGTTGGAAGGGACCTCCAAAGGTCATCTAGTCCAACCCCCCTGCAGTGAGCAGGGACATCCTCCACTAGATCAGGCTGCACAGAGCCTTGTTGAGCCTGATCTTGAATATCTCCAGGGATGAGGCCTCAACTACCTCTCTGGGAAACCATTGCCCCTTGTCCTATCACTGCAGTCCTTTGCAAACAGTGACTCTGCAGCCTTCTTGTAGCCCTCTTCAGGTAGTGGCAGGCTGCTCTTAGGTCTCCTCAGAGCTTTCTCTTCTCCAGACTGAACAACCTCAGCTCCCTCAGCCTGTCCTTGTAGCAGAGGTGCTCCAGCTCCCTGATCATCTTCATGGCCTTTCCCAGTCTTTGAGTAGCTTTTGTAGATGAAGACTGAAAAGAGAAGTAACCTCTGATATTTTTATGAAAGCATCAAGTTTATGAAAACCCTAAGATAAAATTAAAATGAATGTCATAGAGACTTGAAATAATTTATTCTGCAAATAGCCTTCAGTTCAGTCTTCTGTAAATTAACTACATTCACCTTGGTTTCTTCTGGTGGTCATAAATCCCTCAAGTTCTAGTATTTTTAACACTTTATTGTTACAGGTTTTAATGATAATTACTGGTAACTGAAAAGCTGGTAAAAACATATTACTAATGACATTTGCGCTCAATGTTATAGGGATAAGTAACAACAACTCTTCTACTTCAATTATCTAATATATTCCAAGCTGAAAAATATTCTGATTGTTTTTTTCATTTGATAGTTGTTTTTGGGAAGCTCTGGTGACTGAATGTCTGGAGCTGCTCTTTGAAATTGGCCAGGGATAAAATTCCAAATCTGTAAAAGTGCTTTTTCTTTGCCCTCTGAAATTCTGTTGGGATTTTCTGATCTCAGCTGCTGACATTCACTATTCCCCTTCTTCCTTTTCCTTTCCTCTGGAAAGCTTGCTAAAACTACAAGTGATGGTGGACTTTGGGAATAACTGAGCTAACACTCCCAAAGCAAACACGTTGGTCACAGTGGCATGGCTGAAGTCTGCAGAACAGCTTCAGTAAGGAAAATACTAAAAATCCTTGAAAAAAGTTCTTTTAAAAAGTAGCATAAAACCAGTATGGAGACAGACAAAAAAGCAGTAGATTCACCTGTACTGGTTGTTTAACCCTAACCACCTTTTTTGCTACCTGAAGTTCCTTGAGGTATAGATTGTGGCCCCTGGAAAGGTCACCAGCCTTGTGGCTTTTCCTCAAAATAATGGATTCTTCTTTGCTACAATTTCTTCATTGTGTTATACCACCAAGAATAATTCTTGTCTTCCCAAACTTTGTGCTTCCACATCTCCTGAGTCTGACATTAATAGTTGTGCAATTTGGTAATTACTTTTTAATGATTTGAGGACTTTCCATTCCCCAAATCCCAGCCTCTTTTGAAACGTGGTATAAAATAATTCTTTATTCAGCTTTGGGTTTTTTTAATTTTTTTTTCCCAGCCCAGAGCTAGCCACAATTACTTGATGAGCTTTAACAATTGTCTCATTCATACAACAAGCTATTAGGAACCATTGTCTTTCTCCTTTGTGTAAGTACCATACGTATGTACGAAAAGAAAAGATCACAAAATAAAATGGTAGAGAAGTCAACCCACTCCTATGGTCACAAAGTTATCCACAGAAAGATCTCAGAGTTACAGGCATGCATATTTAACTTGGTAAGGTTAGAAACCCAGAGTCAAATGTACAGCATTTTTAGATTTTTTTAAAAATGACTTTTAAATGTCAGATTTTTGAAGGTATAAAACCCAAGGCTTCAACTTATAACTGAGCAGGAGGAGGGTTATAGCAGGCAGGTATGTTAAATTGTCAAAACCTAGCAGTGTTTGGTAGATTCCCTAAGTCATTTTTTTCAAATGGCACTTTGAACTCTTATCAGGTGCCAGAATTTGTTTTTTTTTTTTGTCTGTTTCATTTAAGTTAGCTACCCTAATTTTTTTCACTTTGACTTCTATATTATTCTGATGATTTTTTTTTGAACTTTAGTTCTCTGAGGAAAGCTATTACTCTTCAGATTGACAGAGGTCTTTCCATAGTTCTGAATTAACTCCATGTGGCTTAAAGAGACTCCTGTATTTAGAATTGTGTGAACTTCAAACATACTGTACACTGAATCTGTGTTTTCTTGCCAGACCAAGGAATATCTGCATGCCATGAACAAACTACTAAATCTGAGCACACTAAAAATTATTCCAGAAAAGTTTTTTGATATAAAGGCAGGATAAACTGTGAAATAGGCCTGGAAATCAGCAGCATTCTACTGCCTGAATATTTTTAACATTCAGATAAAAATGACTTCTAGCAATCTTCACCGAGTTGCAAGATTCTCACTCCTTGCATGTTTGCAGTGTCTATACAGGGGATTTCAATCTGGTGGTGCTTTTGAACAGAACTTCAATATTAATCACTGGTAATTCGAAGGTCTGATTCTCTCCATTCCATGCTCCATCTCCTGCTTCTTCTGACAGACAGATAATTGCCTCTTCATAGAGGCATTCCAGCAATGTATGGGTTAATAGATGGTCAGGTTCTATGGTCTGGTCTGGTATATTAGCCCAGAGAAGCTCAACATCCAGAAACAGATGTATGCCACCCATAGTGCAATGTGGTGTCCTCTCCTTAAGTACATGGAAAGTAGTTGTAATTTTTGTAAACTAGGAACTCTTGCCAATTTTTCTCCTGATTAGTATAATCCTTTTCTCATAATCTCTCATAATAATGTTTTATACTTCATTTATCTTGCATAACAAGACCTTGGACAATCTTGCAGGCTTATTACCTTTGTTTGTTAAAGCTCATTCTTCCTTCTAAGACACCAACAAACACTATGCTTGGTAAATGGTGTTCAAAATGTTTTCAGAATGATGTGTAATTCGTGTATCTAGTGGGAAAGAGACTCAGATCACAGAGGTCCTTGTTCCTGTCAGTATTATCACTATTCCTATGTGAGTCTTTAAGCTTTGGCCTTTAATCAGATCCCAGGAAAAACTCGTTTTCTTTGTACTTCACTACTGAATTTTCTAATTTTTACACATTTAATAGAAAAACTATCAATATTTATTTTTAAACAGTTTTTTTATTTTTTTTTCCAGGAGACTGTTAGAACAGCTGGGAAATCTGCCAAGAAACTTACTAAAGACAGTAAGAGCAGGAATTAAATCCCAGAAAAACATGAAAAACCTGTAGTGGTGTCTGAACACTGAAATAATTACTGTCAACCAGTAACTGTATCTAATAAGTCTTATAGCAGTGTGGTGAAGTTCCTGATATGCAACATTATGTTTCAGTAGATAAATGCAAATGACAGCTGACATACAATGTTGAACATTACAGAGTCTATGCCTCTGTAAAATTGCTTGTTAAAGACAGTCTGGAAGAGTGTCCATTGACTTCACATTTTTACAGCTGTTTCTGTGAGTTTCTCATGTGATGTCTATTAAACCAATGATTTATACCTGTTTCATCCTTTCAAGTATGTTCCCAGTTACTCTTGCGATCACCTAGAAGGTACAGAAACAACAGGTTAATGTGGATTTTTGATGTTTTCCAATAATAAAGTTGATGAGCTATGGTCATAAAAATGCAGAGTGTGCTCAGTTGTCTCAGTCATGAGCTGTAAACTGTTTTATTTAATGTCTGCCTTTTTTAATTCCTTCATGCTGCCTTTATTCCACGCAAGGGAACACTGCAAATGTGTTAGAATGTGGCAGATGTGCTTCTTTCCTGCTGATGATAGTTTTTCATATAGAATTGAGATCCTCTTCCCCATTATTAGTTCAGATAACTCAGATGGGTAATGGTAATAAAATTAACATCTAAGCTTAGAATTATCTGTAGGTCAACAGATGGACTGCTTGGTGTTGTCAATATCCAAAAGCTTTCTAAAACTGCACTTAGCAGAAAAAGTTCAATTGATTTCAATTACTAGATAGACATGGGACCAAACTAATCTTCTCCATTTTCTTCGCTGAAAACTGCTAAGTAGAACGTAAAGGGCTAAGGGTGCAATTTCCACCTTACCCTTAACTGGGCAATAATGTCACCTTTGATTTTTTTTTTAAAGAACATCATTAACTCTGCTCCATAACTGTCCCTTACCTACTAAACCACAGATAGCTTTGCCATTTGTACCAGGTTTGAAGTTCTTGAAGTTACTAATACTATTGCTATGGGAACAAGAGTGGGCTGCCAGCTGAGACAGCTGCCAGCCGGGGAGCAGCGAAGATGTGCTGAAGTGCCCTTTGTAGTAGTAGAGGGATGTTGACGTTAAGTGCTACAAAGTTTACTTGAACTTCATGCCTCTAATACTAGGTATAAGTTCAGGGAAATAAAAACAACACAGCAAACCAGCTCATTTCTTTCTGCCTTCCTGTCCTATAAACTCTACTTGCACTCTGCAGTTAATTTAAATTATTCCATTATTTCTGCCCAAAATAAATATGTTGTCAAGCCACACTGAATGGCCAGTGAGCAATGCAACTCCATCGTCCTCAGTGAAATCCCATAAAAAAATGCGAGTGCTGTCCGTAAACCCTTTGATTTCTAGCGGCTTTGAGCAGACGTCGGCGGTGCCATTGATGCTGATGTTACTGATGATGAATGTTTCGCTCTGTGTTGGTTCTGTTGCGCTAACAAACTCCCGAAAGGCTCCCGAGGACCACCCGATTTCGTCTGCGTGGGGTGGCCCTTCCCAAGCTACGGGAGGGTAGCAGAAAGCTGCTGTTCCCCACAGCGCACGTTCCCTCCGGATCAGCGTCTTGCTCTCCCTGCACTTGTGTGTTTGAGGAAGAGAGGCCGCAGGCAGTACCCAGCTAGACCCAAATGCACCAGCGGGGTGAGGGCCGAGGATTTTAAGCGGCTCCTTATGCCGCTTCGGTCCCGCGTCCCGGCAGGGCAGAGGGAGGTGGCTGCCGCCGCACACCCTGGGGCTCGATCCTGGCACGCCCCCGCCCAGCTGGTACTGAGGGCCGGGCCAGCCATTCTGCCGCTGGCTGCCTGGCCCCGGTACCTAGGTCCGTTCCCCACCGGGGACTGTCAGCTTCCCCCCCACACTCCGGCCGCGCTGCCCGGCGCCCCGCGGAGCCGGCCGACTGCCCCCGCCCCGCCGCACCGCCCCACGCCTCCGGAGCGGGGAGGCAGCGCCGCCACCGCCCCGCCCGCCGCTGCTGCACGCCGGGGCAGGCGTCGAGCAGGTGGCCGCAGGCAGCGCCGCGGCATGTGAGCGGCCCGCGGCTCGGCCGCGCTCCCTCGGGACGACAGAACCCACCCCGCTGTCTTGCGCTGCCCTCCCCTCGCGGGGCCGGCCGCGGAGGCAGGGCAACCGCAGCAGCAGTCCGGTGGCGGCCGGGGGCTGAGCGCCGCGCCCCGTCGCGGGGCGGCCGTGGCGGAGGGCGGAGAGGAGGAGGAAGAGGAGGAGGAGGAGGAGGAAGGCTGTGCGGGGCCGGAGGGACGCAGGAGCCCCCGGCCGCGCAGGATGAAAGTCACCGTGTGCTTCGGGAGGACGCGGGTGGTCGTGCCCTGCGGGGACGGGAACATGAAAGTTTTCAGCCTGATCCAGCAAGCAGTGACCCGGTACAAGAAGGCGATCGCCAAGGTAAGGGGCGCAGGGAGCGGCGCCCGCGATCAATATGGCGCTTCCCGGAGCGGGTTGGAAAGCGAGGGGGAAAGTCCGGGCTGCCCTGCCGGGGCGGCGGGAGCGGGGCCAGGAGCGGCCGGCAGCGGCGGAACCCTCCGGGGAGTGTGTGCTCGGTGCTGCTGAGGGGAAGCCGAGTTAGGCGGGGAGGGGGGAGCGGTGGGCCAGGGATGGGGGCGGCCCCTCCGCGGCGGCTAGCACGGCCCCAGCGCGGCTCCCCGCGGGCGCCTGGCGGGCCTCGGCCCTTTGTTCGCCAGTGCCTGGCGGCGAAGTGGCGGCCCCCGGGGGTGTTGGCGATGGGGCCGCCCGAGCTCGGCCGCGCAAGCAGCGCAGGACCGGCCGTGCCGGGTCTGCCCCAGGGCGGCCGGTGGGGCCGAGGCGCCGCGGGCCGGGCGGGAGTCGCCGCGGAGGGTTGGAAATCCAGCTCCAGGCTTCCCGGCCCTCCAGGCCTGGCAAGGAGGGCGGAGGGAGGGGAGCCCGCCTCAGGGGCGTCCGGTGGCTCCCCGTGGGCCGCCCCCCCTGCGCCGGACCAGGGTCCCGGGGGACAAGAGCAGCGCGGCCGCCCGCGTAGGTGCCGCGCTACCCCAGTCCCGAGGGGCTGTGGCGGGCAAGGCTGCGCCTGTGCCTGTGCGTGAGGCACCCGCGGTGCCCCGGGGTGCGGGGAGCGCCGGCCCGACCCGTGGTGGGGCCGGTCCCGGTGCCGCCCGCGCCGGCCTCTCTCAGCCCCATGTTGAAGTTCGTGTCAGTGGGTGTGCAGGCAGTTGCACACTTGGCTGTCCCTCAACGAAAACTTGTTGGGCTTTTTTTTTTCTTCTTCTTTTTCTTTTCCCACCTCTATACTTTGTTGCCGCAAACTTGTTTTTAATCAATCGGTTTGTTGGGACGATGTGATCATTGTTGGCTGACAATTTGAGCAGTGCCCTTCGCCGTTGCTCTACCATCCAGGCAGTTGTGTGCTTTTCCTCTTCAGCTCTTCTGATACTCTCACACTTTGTAACCTGGAAGTTGTGCTTTGGGAAACGCTGATGCTCAGGCTCTCTGAAACCTGCAGTGGAAGCAATACTATGAACAGTCTATGGATTGGTTTGAGGTGATTCCTGAGAAAATAGAGATCATTTTTCTCGAAGAATTCCAGCTGCTGAGAGAAGTGTAGCTGAGGTTTCCATCACCTCCCCGCTTGGTTCCTGAAGAACGTGGCTTTCAAGAGGACAAGCACATTCTCTCCATTTTTTTGTTACTCCTTCTGTAACACAGTTGTACTTCTGGCTGGAAGAAGGCTAAAATGATTCACTAGGATATGGCCGTGGCTGCATACCAGCTGTTGTTTATATAGGGCAGTCTGCACACAGGAGACAGTGGCCAAAAGTTAAGGTAAACTAGCAAACGATGAAGTGCATCCCTTGGGGGAGCGCCGACTGCCTCATTGGACCATTCAGATGAGAAGTCTTCGCAGACTGTTGATCAGTGTTACAACATTAATAAAATAAATTATTTTGCCGTGTTCTGTTCTAAAATTGTGGCTTGTGTAACTCATGTGGCACTGGGCTGTGTGCTGGTTTCCAACTGTTAAATTGCATTAAGGCATGGTAATTACATTCTGCAGTGTAATGTTAACCCTGGAAGTGATTGCAGTAGTGAGCATAGCGGAAACACATGCCAGTCACCAGGAAAAGGTGACATGATTACAAATGATGTGGGGGTTGTTCAGGAAAGAAGTGGCCCACCTGTGGAACGATGGAAAAAATGAAAATGTCACTCTTCCTTAAATACACTGATGTAGTTACTAAAAAGTTTGCAAAGGTGCAGCCAGGTTTTGACTGGCCCCTAATGCCCAAAGCTCTCCATAACATGATGGTTTTTGCTTGTTAATGTGGTGGTTATGCTATGTGCCACTGGTGTGGACTTGAGGTAGCTGTAATTGCTGAGATTATTTCTCTTATATGGAAATACTGAGGTTGAAAACACAGTAGCAGAGTCCATGGGCTTTCTCTGAGTGTTTTATACAGTCCCAGACTTTACTTGTGACATCCCAGACCTTTCTCATAACTTACATTCACTGATGATTTTCTGCGGTGATGTTTAGGTAGTAAGGAGGTGGATCTTCAGCATCTCTTAAGTGTATAGTGCTGTGTGCTGTGCTCACTGCAGAGTAACATAGTAATTTTATGGTTTCAATGGTAGGATTTCACAGATGACTGTCTTTTTATAGTAGTTAAGTGGTTTCTTTCTATGATAGTGTAGCAGCACATGAACAAATCACTTCAGAAAGTGATGAGAGGGAACAAAGTAATTCTGAAACTGAGAGGATGAAAGTATGTGTGCACATGTGAAGGTGTGATCTGACAGCTGTTATCAAACAAAGACTGAAATCTACTTCACCACCACTGTACTGTTACGGAGAAAAAAAGTGGAAGATTATTCAAAGTATTTGAACTGAGTTTATGGTTTTCCTACAGGAAAAACAGCATTTTCTCATCCTGCAAAAATGTGTCTGCTGTATGCAGCAGTTCTTCAGGAAAGCTACTTGAAGCCTCTAAGAACTGAGTTGTCAGCCCTTCCCAGATTGCCTCCCGCTTTGTCATGGTTTCCAGGCTATGATTAGCAGTAAGAGATCTGCTCATGAGCACTTCTGACATACCTGTGCAGTCCTGGCGAGGCAGCCTGGCATCGTGCTTGTGGAGTGCCAGGAGTGAGTAACTTCAAATTTGACCTTGATTTTCTGGCTTGCTATTATTTATGTTGAAGAGACATGTTGAGAATGGCAGAAATACTTCTGGAAATAAGTCCATGTAATAGTAAGTTTCTCCTCTCTGTAAAACGTGAAGGCTTACAAAGCATGTAGATAATACACCCAGGTACTGCAATCCATGTTTTTGATTAGCATTCATAAACATGAAGAAATTGCTTCAGGGTTAACACTGCAGCCTGTAGTAACTCTTCAGCTACAAGCTATGATATTAATGTCAGGCTGTTCCTTTGCTTTACTTCCAAAAGAAGCTTTCTGTCTGAAATGACAATGTTTGAAAAGTCTGCCTTGTCCAGGGCAACAACTGATCATGTTTATAGAAACCTTGTTTGCATGGTGGCAACCTAATGATGCTCTCTGTTTGTGTGGCTGGACTGATGCAGCCTCTGGCACAATTTCTGAGTGAGCGTTAAACGAGTGCAGTTTGGGCAGGGGGTAGCTGGCTTGAGAAATAGTAGCTGAGTTTTCTGAACCCTGCTGGTCAGGGCTGTGTGGTTTTTGTGTTGATGCAGTTCTGCTGTGGCTTCCTAGCAAGCAATTTAATGATTAAAACATGCTGGGGAGAAGGTAAGAGGGACTTTGTGGGGGTGAAGTCAGCCACACCTGGCTGTCTATTTAATGCTAATAACAAGAGGTGATGGGCTACTCCAAAAGAGAGCAGACAGGTGAGATGAGGAATGTTTATCAAATGGTTGTCTGTAACCTAATGTTAAAATGTAGAAAATGATCATAAAAACATTTCATCCAAACTAGATATTTATACATCTTGTGGCTTTGGTTTGATCTAATTGTAGCTGGAGACTGTTCTGACTTTTTTTTTAGTGACTTTCAACTCTCTTCATAATCTTTGTATGCTTTGGGTTTTTGGGGGTATTTTAAGTGTTTTGACTTCTTATTGTTGTTCGTGCACAGGTAATGGATGGATATATTATTATTTTAAAAATTAGTGTTTGGATGTTGTCTTTGTGTGATGTAAATAAGAATGTGAAATAGAAAATAATAGGTTTGAGTTGTTCAGTGTTGCATTCAGTCCCTACAGTGTCTCTGGGACAGCTCTATTGGATGTCCTGTTTGCTATAGCCTTGTAATGATATTCTTAGACCTTGTATATAGGAGGACTCTTGAGACACCTTTCCCTTCCATCTTACCAAATTCTGTGAGAGATGAAGGTTTTTTTTGGGGTTTGTGATGTGTGGGACAATGCTTAAAAACTGAGGTACATTAATGTCTGTAAAAAGAAACTGTATCGGCTCTCTGATAGTGCTTGAAGGCTGATAAGGAATGAGAACTCAAGGAAAGTCAGCTGTGTAAGCAAAGGGAACAGGTGTCAAATGAGCATATGCTCAGTTTGTACATAGGATCTTAGGCCACCCAGAGCTTAAAGCTTCTTGTCTTTGGTGGGTCTGATATTTTTTGCCAGGAAAGTGTGAGAGGGGAAGCTCATGGTCTCAGTGAATGTGTGAAGCTTTTTTTCTGCTTTAATTTTTTTTTTCCTTCTTCCCCCACCTGACCGGGGCTTCTCAGATTATTTGCTTAAAAGTCATCTCTCAAGCTACAGGTTGTCTCTCCACCCCAGAAAGGAACCCCCTGCAAATCCCTTCCTGTCCATGATGTTCACTTGGCTGTTGGTTACTTCTAGCTCATACCACCATGATGAAGTCTCTGGGACACCACATGTAGTATTGCAGTGATTTGCCTGAGGTTACCCAGGAGAGCTCAGATTCTCTGGGGCTGCTGACATTTTTCTCATGGTGGCTCTTGACCTCTTGGCTGATTTGGGCTTCCAACAGCAGTGGTTAAACCCACTTGACAGGTACCATCACTCTGCTGTGGCTTGGTGAAAGCTATGAAAAGCAGTAGAGAGCTGCAGATTTTGGAAAGAGGAGTACTGAGATGGATCAGGATCCCTTCATCTTTAGAAGGCTGTTGTGTGATCTTGCAGAATGGGAGCTGGTGCTGGAAATACAGCAGTTATGGAAAACTTCTTTTTAACATCTTCTCTCCAGCTCCCTTTGTGTTTTCAGCCAAGTCAGTTTTCCTGTCATTGTCCTCACCTGTCAGCACATGTGATTCTTATGCACTGCATGAGCAGTTGCAGGGTGAAGTTGGGGATGAGCCTTTGGATCAAGTGTGGCAATGGCTGTGGATGTGCCTTGCGTGGGGACTTTGCTGTACAGTAGTACCATGCTCAAGTGACCTGTAGCTTGGGAGATGGGGACCTGCACGAGTCCTGCTGTAACCTGGGGAGGACTTTGCTGCAGCCTCTCTCTGCCAAGCCTTGCTTGTGTTCAAGCATCCGTGATACAAGAGCGAAGGCTTGCCTTCAGCAGGCCTGAGAGCCATGCTGGGGCTGTATCCCTGTTGTTTAAGCAAACAGGGTAAATCCTTTTGGGATTATTCAAGGCTAATAAAGAGCAAGACTGAATTCTGTAGTGCTTATGAAGAAGGACATAAGAAGTGGACAGCATGTAAGCTCTTCAGCTCTGAAGGTGTTTTCCGTAGAGGGTATGTGTGGTAATACCATGGTTGGCTGATGTGAGCAGTACCTTTCTGGATGGGATACATTATTGCTTTCACTTGGGCATTAGGTGGTTTCCCAGCGTTTCAGGGTTACTTAACAGTGATCAAAGTGAAGAGTGTGTTTGTGGAAGAGTGGCTTGACAGTGATTTCCCTTGGAGCAAAGGCACTGTTCAGCTGCTGTGGGCAATTGCTGTAGCTCTGAGGGGATGACTGTGCAGGAGCCTGTGAAAGTGCTCAGGAGGTTCAGAGAACAGTTCCTGGAGGCAATTTGGGTTTAGGGAGTTGCCAGCCTTTCTTCTCCTGGGCGATAGCCTTCTAGCAGTGGAAAACCATCTGATTCTCATAGCCTTTTACACTTTAACTTTGGTTATAATGGTCACAGATGTTTTAGTTCTCTTATAAAAACACCACTGGAAGTAACACTTTCTCGTTTGTACCAGACTATGACATCTTTTGGTCGTGGCACATTTAATCTGGTAAAATAAGATGGAGTAAATGGAGGAGAAACAGTGGTGATATTAGTTGTCCAGGCTATGGTTCATGTAGCTTTAAAACAATTTCCTGGTTCTTCAAAGGAAAACAAACCTTTTCATCCAAATATAAATTGAATGGATAAAACATGCAACAATGCTGAACCAATGCTTATGTATATTGAAAATACAGTGGAATTCTTCTGACATCAATCCAGACTATAGCACAGCTGTTCTCACTCAGAAATATTTGGTGAGCAGTAAGAAAATAAAAAGTGGAACAAAAAGTATTAAAAAATTCTACAAGATACTTTATGCCATCTGTGCTTTCTTTTTCTCCCCCCTCATTTTTAACATACATTATATATTTTCTTTGTTTCTTTGAGGTCATTTTACTGTAATGCTCAGCAAGTCTGGTACTGGAAGATATGTAAAAAACCCACAAAAAACCAAACTGCCCTTGAACTAAGTTACATAACCTGGTGGTGCTGCTTTAAAAAAATGAGGGGAAAAAAAAGAATACAGCAGCACAGACATACATAATACTTGTCAAAATTACTAATGTTATGAGTAAACCAGAAATTATTCAAATTCTAAACTGGGGGAAAAATAAATTTAAATTAACATTGAATATTAGGGCCTTCATGTTTTTGAGGTAATAACATTAATTTTATTTGAAATACTTTAGTAATGCCAGATGTTGTTGGTTTTTTTTCTTACTGGTAGCCTTAGTTATTTTCTCAAATTGATTCCAGATATTTATTAAAGCAGATATAATTTTAATAACTTTTTTGTTGCAGTATATGGTGTTCTTTTTTAATTGGGTAGGAGGCACATGATAGTAAATTATTTCCTACTTTAGTATTTGATACACATTTTTTGGGAGATTAAATACATCATAAAAGAGATTTATCTGCTAAAACCCTTGGAGTAGATCTACACACTATGTCTCAGGGACAGAGTCTCCAGTGGAGGGGAAGAGTAATGAAGACCTCTTTCTGTGTGAGGGAATGGCACTCTTGCTGCCCAAGAACAGAGATGAGCATCCTGTGGAGCTGGGTCCTGGGATGCTGCTGTGTTCCTGCCAGGCATCATGCTCTGGTACTGGAGCAGTCAACTGATGTTGCTTCCTGGATCCATGTCTCCAACTTGTCAGGGCTTGTATGGTAACAGAGACAGGGCTGGCAAAAGGGAAAGGAGCGTGGGGAGAAGGGTGCCCTTCTGTAGGGGAGGAACAAAAGGATGGGATGTCCTTGGAGAGTGGTGAAAGCAAATGCTTCTGGGGTAATGTTAGATGTGCCTTTTCTGTGCCTGGTGCCTGTTCTTTTACATGAGAGGCTAACAAGAGTTTGCATGGAAGCAAGGCAGTAGTAGAGTAACTGACAAATACAAAACGCTGAAGATGGGAAGAAACTGATTAACTCGGTGCCCTGGAAGTAGGTGATCAATTTAGGAAGAGGATGAAAAGTGGACCTTGGTGGTACAACAGATGTCACCCAAAAGGCTTTTCTTTTGAAATGAAACCTGTGGAATTTATTATAGGAAGCTCCCCTTTTTGGGCAGTATGCTTGGTGAAAGTAGTGAATCTCTGATTTGGTAGGGAAAATAGACCCTGGTTTGGAAAAGCAAAGTCATGTTTTTGGACATACTTTCCACATTCTCTCATGCTCAGCCTGCTGCAGATGCTGCAAGGTTTTGAATCTCGCAGGAGGACCAAGCTGGCACATCTTTAGCAATTTTCTTTTTAAGTGGCCACATTTACAGGACTTTTGTTCAGGTTGTGCATGTCTTTACAGACTCAGAATGGCAATTTAAAATATTTTTGGTGTTCTTCTTGTATTACTAATAGGAGAAAAACAATGTTAGGTGAGTATGAAATGTTTTAGATGGAGATAGGGCTTTTAAGAGTGCCTGTATGTTTGTGTGTGCACCAACTTAGGTGTTTTCATTTGTTTGAAGAAATGTAGCCACACTTACTAAATGAAAAAGTACTTTCACCTTACCCCATCTTCTTTGCATGTGCTTTCAAAGTTGTTGAGCTACTCTGTCTTCCCCCTAGGCAAAGCTACATATTGGTTTTTTTTCTCCTCTATTAAATGTTGGAAGCAAAATCCTACTTCTGAGAAACTTGCAGAAATGCACCTCTTTGTGCCTATAATGAGAAGAACAACTTTGTTCCAAATTCTTGGAGTCCTTCAGAACAGGAAGGAGCAGGAGCAAAATTTAATGGAATATGGGAAAACTGCTTCTAGGGATGCTGGAGTCCAAGCTGAGACCAAGTAGCTTGAAATTTTTCTTGTTATAATAACCTAAAAGTTTAAAAAAATAAATAATTTTGGAAGCTTCAGAACCTTTAGATTCTTTAATAAACCGCTAAGTGGAATAACAAAGCTTGATTTAATTTGGTTGCTCCAAGAACCTGTTGCACCAAATGTTATTTGCATTTTTCAAAGTGTGCATTTGTTTGTGCTGTCAGTTTTTTTTCCCCTCTGCCTTCCCGTGAAGGCTGCTTGCCTGCAGCTGCAAGCGCTGGGAAGCTGGCCAGCTACCAAGTACCAAAAGAAGAAGAATTTAAGCAGCCAGGCTGCAGTGGCCAGCCTGTGGTGGCCGGCTGTTTCTGGTGAATGAGTTTCTGACCTCGGTGTGGCACGCAGCCTGTGAAGATGAAGAGGGAAAGGGTTTTATTCCCCTTGGATTTTTCTCCTGCCTTTTGGCAGTCTCAAGCTGCTGGAAGACTGGAGTGTTAGGCTTTGCTCAAAGTTAAAGAATTGCTGTTGTAGTAATTTAGTTGGAGAGTGGTCATCTCCATACATATCACCTGTTCTGCTAGATATTTCTGCCTTTTACTAGAGAGAGGTGAGCACTGAGTAAGAGGAGTAATGCTGCTTGCTTGCTGAGGGAGAGGAGAGGAGCCTGGGCCAGCCATGGACCTGGTGCTCCTGGGCTGAGCTTCCTGCTTCCTCAGTGCTCCTGTGAGCTGTGTGAGCTGCTCAGGCAGCACTTGGGGTTTGGATCAGGGTAAGGATGTGTCCTGAGCTGATTCTTTAATGCTGATGAAGATGCTGCATCTGTTGCTGCACTGTTAGGTGTGAGATGGGGGAAATGTCCCAGCACAGGAGATGCCTCTTCCATCCTAGTTCAGTCAGAGTCCTGTCTTTTGGGTTCATGATACAAGTTCAGAGAGTTGTTTCCAGATCCTGTATTGAACATTTTTTTTCCTCTGGTTATTGTTAGAATACTGATTTGAGGAGACATGTTTTATCACTGCCTCTTCTAGTTTTTCATCAAGTGAAAAATAGCACAATTAAATCTAGTTTGTAATAGTCTTGAAAATTTTGAAGTCTGAATTAAGAAATGGCAAGAAAAAATGGAGTGGGTGATATAAGTAGAGCTTTTAAGTTGGAAATTGTTGGGTAGTGTAGGCTCTGTGTTGTAAGACAGCCAGTGAATGTGGTTTTAAATGTCTGTAACTATACATGCAAAATATTTGTGTGTTTAAATGCTGCCATTTATTTATAGAAAAAACCTTCTATATTTTCTATACATAGCTAATCTGATTTAAAAGAAAATGCCATGTTCTATTTGTAAATAGGAATATTTAACTTGTGGTTATATTAGGCAACAGAGCATTTTTACCCCATGCCCAGCAATCACTCGTGAATATAATGCTTTGGAAAACTAAATCCAGATGTTAATAATCATGAAATGTTATTGTAATCAGTGTCTTATCTCTCCTTTATTGGTATAGTTGTTACAAGTCAAATTCTTGATGACCCTTTTGTTGCTTTGGTGTTGCCACAAAATAGTTATTGTTAGCTTGAAGCCCTCTGCTTGGTGGGAAGCCACAGATAATACATATCCAGTATTCTACCTTTTGGGGTTCATAAAATAATGAGCTTAAAGGAATCCTGGTCCTCACCCTGTCTGCAGAGGAAAGAGGTTTCCTTTGCTGTTGTAATTCCCTAGCTGGGGAATGAAAGCAGTGGTGAAGGGGAGCTAGCTTGTATGAAAAGCTAATTTGTGCCGAGTTAAATATTCTTTTGATACTTGAATGTGTAGTAATTAGGTTGGATGTGCTGCTGTTTACCTTTTAGCATCTGGAGAGGTCTAAACAAGCTGCTGAAGTGAAGCGTGTCATAAATCTACTGCTGAAATTTTGTTTTTGACAGTTGTGTGTTTTGCATGGAGCCTGAATCTGCTTGTTGCGGGGGTATTTTTCAAGTGACCAGTGACTTGTGGGAGAATTGTTGAGATAAATGGCTAAGGAAGGGTTTAGCAGCAGTCTGCTGTCTTCCTGCAGGCTGTATAGAGTGATCAGGTAGAACCATGTGTGGTGGGTCTCCTTTCTAAAAATGCCCTCAAGGTGGGCCTCTAGCTCCTTATGCATGGATGCTGCTCTACTGACCTAAGTTTAAAAAACAAACAAGTAAGGTTCAGCATTTACCATAACCATCCACAATACTTGAATCCACTTTGTGGGAAAGGGTCTGGTTTGTTCTGTATTACTTCCATTTCACGATTCATCACTGGCTTGGTCTCATAGCAGAACAAAGTTAAAAGGGATTTCCCCCCACCCCTTAATTTTATGTGTAAGTTATTAAACTGTTTTGAATCTAAATCCCAATAAGCCAGTTTTGTAAAATGTATGCCCTGTTTTACAGGTGGGCTGTGTTGCCTTTATTAAACCACATATGTCTGTGATTAGACAGTGTGCAAAGATTGCTTTAAATCTAGCTGCCTTCACTAATTGCTTTTAATTCAGTGTGCCAGTGTTTTGTTGCTTTCTGAATGGCTTTGTTTCCAAAGGTTGGTGGATGCTGAAGACATTGTGGATGGAGATCTGGTTTAAGACATAAGGAATATACATTTTTTTTTCTTTTTGGTTTTGTGTGATACTGCAATAAGAACCCCTATGTTTTCTATAATTAATGCTTTAGAAGCATGCCATTTTTCATCTAGAATTTTCCTGTTTCTTTTTCCCCAAAATGTTTTTTTCTCTCTGAACTCGGGTGTGGAGTGTAATAATCCACTTTGTGTTTTATGTTATTCTTCAGCATGAACTACAAGCTGAGATAGGAGGCAGAGGTCTGAAACTGGTTTACAATAAACAGTCCTGTGCAGCCTGCCTTTCCCCTGATGAGCTGCTCAGCCTGCCTTCAATGAACAACACATGGCTTCAGATTTGTGCATTGTACCTAGATGTAATAAATAAGAGGGTCTGTTCTTTGCAGTTGCAAACTGTGCCCTTCTCAGCATCAACAGCAAACAGGGGGCAGCCTGGTGCTCCTCACCTGCTTGCTTTGCAGCATGTGAGGAGCTGTCAAACACTGAGCTCACAGATGCAAACATTTATGTATTTTAACTTCGTAGCTCCCCTCTTCCTCCATCTGAATAAGCAGGCCTACAAATCCAGCATGATACGTAAAAACTAAATTGTGGAGTCCTCTCCCCCTCCCCCCATTTCTGGCATCTGTATTTGTAGTTTTTTTCTGCAGAACAAATCATCACATCACTACCATCCTCTTTTAGAGAACAGACCATAGACTTGCAATTAAGTGCTCCTAACATCTGTTGGTGATACACCAGCAGCAGGACAAGGCTTTTAGCTTCCATTGGTTCTTCTGCTTTGGGAGTGTTCTTAAACAGAGAAGGGACAAACAAAATATCAAGAGCAATGTTGTTGGGCTGCCATGGTGTATTCTTCTCTGGGAGATTAACAGTGCTAAAAACTTGATTTCATTATAGAATGAACTGCCTTTATTTTCAGCATGGAGGTAAGATTATGCATACAGGTCATACAGGCTGTTAAAGACAAAATGTTTTGTGTCCTTGCACAGTTAAATATTCACTAGCTCAGCTGTAATTCAGAGATCCGAGTCTCTTCAAAGACGTTTTAATATGACTCCGGAATATATTCTGAAAAACGGAGAGATACTTTGTGACAACTCTGTCTTACTCCATTTTAACAAATTTCCAAGTGCACAGGAACCTGAGGTATGGAAAGAGGTATATGTGGAAATGGATAGGGGAGACTAGAAAAGCTGTGGTTAGATTTAAGGAAATGATTGCAGTGTCTTTTGGTTCCCTTCAGAAGCGTTGGCTGCGTCCTCTGGTGAAGATACAGGAAATCCCTATTTAGCTTTGCTTCAGTGATGCTGTGGTTTGAGAAGGGAAATGTTTCTATTAGTGCCCTGTTTTTTTAGGTGGGAGATAGGCACAGTGAAGGAATGAGCTCCTTTTAATCACTGATGTCCCAGCTCAGCCCTGTGTTAACTGGGGAGCCAAGCAGGTTTATCCCAAATGCGGGAGCAGCATCAGGTGTTCCTGTGGCTCATTCTCTGCCAGGACCTCGTGAACTGTTTCACAACAGCATGATGTTAACTGCAGCGAGACAGTACTTGCATAAAGTCCTTCTGTGGTTTTTTTCTGCATCTTTGCATTACCTTAGGAAAGAGAAAAGTACTTTGCTGTACTGGTTGTCTGTGCTGCAGCAAGAGAGTGATGCACCAAGTGGTTATAACAGCATGTAACACCCAAACTAGGAACAAGGAGATGGCTCTCCAGAGCTCTTTCCTCTTAACAGAGTAATGTCCTTCTATGCTTTGCCACCTTCTCCCTTCAAAAACCAAATCCACTAACAAATGTAGTGTGACTTTGGTAAGCATGTAATTATCTGCATGGAGTGTGTGGAGAAGGGAGACACAGGAGGTTGCTGACTGGTTCAGGACCACACAAGCATCTGGGCACCAAGGTTTCATAAGCACCGACCTGCTAGCTCCTTAACCACAAGACTATCTTTCCCCTCTAGTAAGGATGTGGTAAAATATTGCCATATTTAATCCTTCTCCTCTCCTGTAGCTCAACCTCTGTTATAGCTCTGGCTGTTGAAGAGAAAGTCTTTTCCTCTTAGAAGTGGAGTCTATCATGTTTACTGATTAATAATTTCTGGTTCTTATGTAATTTTTTAAAAAAAATTTCAATTCACTCATACTGTGGTTGAAGCTTTTATATAGCAATCTGTACTTGGCAGTGGGGATGTTGATTCCAGTATTGTGTACCTTTTTAAAGGTTTATAACTTGGAATGAAAGCAGAGGAAATGCTTGTTTGACTTTAGTATAGCTATCTGATGTGATTTATGAATAGTTTGTTTTAATGGCACACTGAAGCCAGGAGAAGATGTCAGTGATACTTCTGGTTTAAATGAGAAATGTAGAGAAGGGAGAATATTGATCCAAAGTAGTGGAATTGAAATCCATTTGTTTTCTTTCTTATTTAAATGCTGTAATTTTCTTGTAATACAGGAGTGTTGTAAGTAAGGTGGTCATGAACAAAAATATCTGAGGTAGTCAAAAAGTGCTCTCAAGTGTCCAACTGCTGCCAGTAGAAAAGAACTATCCAGTGTATGCAGTTGTTTCAGACTGATGGGGCTAATTGCCTTGGTCCCAATGCTGCTTGTTGACTACTGTGCCACTGATGCTGATTTAAAAGGATCTCCCTGTATCAATTCTTTTTAGTCTCTTCTGCATGCAGTGCAAAAGAAAGAGTCTTTTCTCCTTGTAGCTGTTGGTGATTATAATGTCATGTTCAGGGTCTCTATATTAGGGTAAAACCAGATAGCCAAGAGGGGAGTGCTGCTGTAGTACCTATTAAATGATACTAAGCCTTGAAAATTGGAGTTTTGCAATTTATAATTGCACTCTAAACCAGCTTTTTAAAAATGACTGTATTAAGTTTGGTAAGTGGTGATTTACTCCTTTGTTATTTTTAAAAGACCTACTCCACCACAACTGCTGTTTATTGTTACTGCTTTAGTTGAAGCATTCAGGTTCTGTTAACAGCTGTCATGTTATCTCCAGCACTCTGCAGAAATGCAGCTGGTGGACTATGCAAATGAAAGCATTTACTAAATAATTCTAGATGACATTACAACCGTTGTTCATCTTTTTTTGCTTCCAGACTTTGTATTTTCAAGTGACTGTAAGCCTTTGCCAAGCAGGCTGTTACTGGGCAGGAGGACATACAATGTGAGGCAATTTCTTGAAACTGGAAAGCCTGAGAGATTTCAACAAGACTTAGAAGCACATATCTCTGATGATTTACCTGCAGTATTTTGTGACTTTCTTGTTGTGCCATATCCTTCTTACCTTAGGCCTCTCTCTTTGTTAGAAAGCCTCACAGAAGATAAAAGCTGCTTGTATTTAGATGTATCCATCCTGAACAGTGCTGACACTTTGCTTCCTTTGCTGCCTTTGGAAACTGCTATTTCTGACCTGTTCGGTGGCATCAGCATTCTGGTTTTTTCATCAAAATCGATCCTGTTCTTCTAGTTTTAAGCCTCTACTATGTTTTTTCTGACACTGATTCTTGCAATTGGTTGTTACATGACAGTGTCACCTTTCCTCGTGTCTATATGTACCTCGAAGGCAGTGGTTTAGAACAGTTTCTGGTCCTTGTGCATGCTGAGTTCCTTCATGATGCTATGGAAAGAGATCATCAGGAAAGTGGTGTTTCAGCTGTGGTGTTTCTTCATCTGTTGTGTCCTGCAGTAGAGAAGGAGAGGAGATGGTCTGTAAGTGCTTATTAAGCATGTATAAACTCCTCTTCCTTTACTCTGCCACATGTGTCAAATCTTTTCCCTTTTTTTTTTCCTGTCTTTTAGGCTGTCTTTGAGCTTTTTTTGTGGTCTTAGGCTACTTCTCTATATCAGAACAATAATCAAGGAATTCCATACTGTCCTATTAATCTTGCATCCTGATGACATGAGCTGTTCCTTAAGGCATACAGTAACAAAACAAAAGGGGTGGCTGGTGTGCAGGGTTGATTACAGCAGTGTGCTTTCTGTCCAGGCTTTGTCATGCTCTTACATGCTGCACTGCTGTCATACGCCTGAGCTCGCCGTGTGAGGAGGATGCAGATGGACAGATTTCTTTTCAGCTACCAGCAGTATTGTCATGGGAATCCTGCAAATGCTACTGACTCAGGACTTCTGACCAAAAGTTGAATTTTATTGAAAGCTATTGAACTGCAATGCATGGTGATGAATGGGTATGTGGTGATATGACTCAGATGTTGCTTCTTTTGTTTGCCCTGTAGTTTGTAAGTGGGATATGTTTCCAAGTTTGTTCTGAGAATCGTTTAAAAGGACATTTCTGTGTCTGTGCTTTCCTGGGGTATATTTATATTGAATTTCTACACCATTAAGTAACTTTGAACCCATGTATGTTTTTTTAACAGCTAGTACAATATTTTTTTTTCAGGTAGGCACTTTCAGTCATGTGAAGAGCATGTATAGTCAGCATTTCAGTAACAACAGTCAGAAGAGGCATTGGATGAGCTTCTTGCCAAGCAAGCGGGATAGGGAAATCAATATAAGGAGAAAAAACCCAAATTGTCAGTGTGCAGGAGGGGGAGTAGTGTAGTTAAAAATATAAGTAGTTAAGTGTCTATTTAACACGTTTGTTGGTGGCACGGACGGGGGATTGAGTGCATGTTCAGCAAGTTTGCTGACAACACCAAGCTGTGTGGTGCAGTTGACATGCTGGAGGGAAGGGATGTCATCCAGGGGGACCTGGACAGGTGGAGGGGTGGCCCCATGAAAACCTCAGGAAGTTCAACAAGGCCAAGTACAAGGTCCTGCACATGGGTCAGGGCAGTCCCAAGCATGAATACAGGCTAGGCAATGTGTGGATTGATAGCAACCCTATAGAGCAGGACTTGGGGATGTTGGTTGATGAGAAGCTCAACATGATGCATCAATGTGCATTTGCAACCCAGAAAGCCAACTCTATCCTGGGCTGCATCAAAAGAAGTGTGGCCAGCAGTAGCACCTGCTACTTGGCACTCCTGAGACCCTATCTGAAGTGTTCATCTCTAGGGATTCCAGCATAAGAAGGACATGGACCTGTTGGAGTGAGTCTAGAGGATGGCCACAAAAATAATCAGAGGGCTGGAGCATCTCTCTCTGAGGGAAGACTGAGAGAGATGGAGTCATTCAGCTATGGAGAAGGCTCCAGGAAGACCTTATGGTAACCTTCTAGTACCTAAAGGGGATCTGCAAGAAAACTGGAGAAGGACTTTTACAAGGACATGTAGTAACAAGACAAAGAGTAATGGTTTTATACTGAAAGACAGTAGATTTAGATTAGATGTAAGGAGGAAGTTCTTTACTGTGAGGGTGTGGAGGCACTGGGATAGGTTATCCAGAAAAGCTGTAGGTGTCCTGTCCCTGAAATATTCAAGGCCAGACTGAACAGGGCTTGAGCAACCTGGTCTAGTGGAAGATGTTCCTGCTAATGGCAGTGAGGTTGGAAGTAGGTGACCTTTAAGGTCCCTTTCAACCCAACTCATTCTACGATTATACAACTATCTGCTTTTTACTGAAGTTCAAAGCCTATAAAATCAGGTATGGTCACTGATCTACAGGGTACTCAAACATGACTGTTGTCTGAGTCAGTTGAACCTCTTCCAAAAGAGAAAGCAGTCTGTCCTGAGGATCAGAAACACTAAAGGACACTACTTTTTTGAATCTCATGTTTATGGATGGAAAGGGAAATGTTCTCATTCTCTTGATTTTTGTCTTTTCTTCCCCTGGAATTGATGGTAACTGTAGAGCTAATAAGGGTGAACTCTGCTTTCACAAACCAAGCAGGCTTCCATACAATTGTGCTATTTGCTTGCTGTTTTATCACTCCAGGACAAACTGTTTAACTTATTTTTTTAACAGCACCTCTATTTGATTCCACTTGAATAGAGCATGGGCTTGATTGTTAACATTCAGCTGGACTGTGTACAAAAAAAACCTAAACAGGAGTCATCCCAGCTGGACTGGCCACTGAAATACCTTATCTGCTTTTCTGGTTTAAAAAGCCTGTTTGTGTTTCCCCCCATATCTCATGTGCAAAGCATAAAGGTTTTGCAAACATTCTATAGTTCATGCTGTGTGAATGAATGAAGAAAATTGTCTGCTATTTGTCTGGATTTTGCTATTTACATTTGAAATCTGAAAGGTGAAGTATCTGACAAAGAAAAGTGTCTTCATTTGGCCTCTGTGGTGCTCAGTGAGAATACCACCCTTACCAAAGCCGCTTCTGCATCCTGGGATCAGCATATAAGGCACCAATTCCCTATGGGAGAGTGATTGTTCTGTGGTGGTGTGTTATGTGATCAGGGTCGCGCTTAGATGGAAACTGGGTAGTAGTGTTCTGAAATCAGCAGAATTGTGTCTAGGCATCTGCCAGTACAGTTACTTGTCACATTATGGACCTAAACTCTTAGTGGTGTACACTAAGCATTATATTACTTGCAGTTTCTTCAGGTAGCAGCCCTGCAACAATGGGAGTGTAAAGGAGAGACAGAAGGATGTATCTTTATGAAGCTGTTACCCAGACTATCTGTGTCTGTAAGCCTGCTCTTTGGAAGTGGGGAATGTCACTGATGTCACTTGTTTGGGTCCCTCTGCAGTCATATCCATGGAGGGAGGTGCTGCATGGGTCATTGTGATATCAGGGCTGGATGGGACCTTACTCTTTGTTAGCCTGATTGTGTGGCATTGCCCTTCCTCGAGTCCCCATGAGGTGACATGTCTGAGGGAGCAAAAGCTCTGCTTGATTGCCTGTCAGCGATAGTTCCTAGAGCTGGCTCTGCTATGGTTTGAAGGATCTCTAATGAAGTTGAAGCCATTACATTTGTAGGTAAATGCCCTGCTGATTGCCTTTCTTGCTGTCAAGAACGTGCACTGTTTTTCCTGTCTGAATACAGAACATCAGTTTTCAGGCTTGTGTTATGTTGAAGCCAGTGTGGTGGGTCCTGGGTTTGTTTTCAGGAGTGGATTCTCATTGAACTTTCCAGGTGGCACTGGTTGGACATGATGATCTTAGAGGTCTCTTCCAATCTTAATGATTCTATGATTCCCTGTGAATCAGAGTTGTCCTTGCCTGGGGGTACTTGTGGGTTTATGGTGACATTTGTCCTTCTTATCCTGGGGAAAGAGTTTGAACCAAGTATCATCGATACAGAAAACTGTAGAGAAAAAGGGTCATGTGGGAAGAGACTACATTTAATCTGGCAATGGCGTCTTTTCAGATGCAGTCTCACTATCTTTATTAGGGCTCTAGATAATCACAGGATTGAATTTCGTTGGATTTCAGTTACAGGAATGGAGTCCATAATTAAGGAGTGAAGGGAATGGTCCTGTGGGTCAGGTTACAGACATTTTGAGGACTTAGTGCAGTGACCCTGCTTAATATGTGTGCAAGGACTTTTTATGGAGTTTTATTTTATCTTATTTTTAGTTGCCACTCTCACACTTGCACACATGCTAAGATCCTTCTGAAGTAGAGTTCAGTTTCTGTTTTATCAAGAAATAATTTGGGTTCTGTCCTCGCCTCCTACCCCCCCAAGGTTTCTAGAATGCATTTGGAGTGAGTCACTGAAATATGTATGAATGCTTTCCTGAGGTGGAGAGCCTCTGTGCAGGTACCATTTCTCTTCATGATGGAGGTGTGGTGGTACATGGACATGCTCGGTTATTCAGAAGTCTAACTACTCTACTGTAACAGGTTGGGTTGAGCCTGCAGTTTGGTTTTGAGGTGATATAGTGCTAGTGGCACCAGCTTGTACATAGGCTGGTTCCCAGTCTTCCTGCTGGTCTGGGTGATACTGGTCTCAGTGAGGAAGCTGCTCTTCAGTTGCTGATAATGATCGACAGCAACTGTAATGATCAACAGGACAGGGGCTGCCTTTATAGAGAAGGAAATCCACAGTGATGCAAAGCAGGGATTTCTAAACTTTATTTTCTGCAGTTCTGCTTGATCACTGTTCATGCACATGAGCAGTTCACATACTTTCTGTAGTGTCTCTGGTGAACGAAGTCATCAATCCAGATAGCTGTTTGCAAGGGCAAAAATAAAACCAGGACATCTGAGCACGTTTTTATGGTGCTTGGCAATCAACTTTCACCCAAGAAAGGAAGCTTGCTTAGCCTTCACAAGTGTTGGTGTCTCTAGGCCCTCACAAATGGGCAGTTCTTGCTGCTTTAGCGTATGTGCCTCTTGAGCAAGTGGGACAGGGAATGGAGCCAGCTAGCCCTGAATTAGGGATGAAGGATCTAAGAAATCAGTCTTGTGACTTCACATGCTCAAGAGTCAATGCAATAATCGTTGCTTTAGGACACTTAAGCATTTTATAATTTATATTGAGAGTCATGAGCAGTAAATTCTTAGGTATTACATTTGCTTAGCCTGCATATTGACAGCTGTCTCTGGAAACACCTTCTGTATCCAGCTGCCTGGAAGCCTGATACGCAAGTCAAAATGTTCATTTTAGCGTTGGATGTTTTCAGGACTGAGCCTTTTCAGAGAAATTCAGATTCTTCTTGGTATTGTTGTTTCACAGAACTGATATTAATCCCCCCAAAATCATTACTTTTAAATAATCTTAGTTAATAACCTCCCCCAAACTGTACTATCTTGTGATGTGTAGTAATCTGTGTTTAATGAAATGATGCCAGACACCTGGAGAGCCCTGTGAACTTACGTAACACAAAATGTGAGTCACTGTGAGAGGAACCAAACCCAGTATCACTGCTGATTAAAGGTGCTTCTTTGCAGTTGGAAGCCAACAGTAAATGCAGCAGTGAATCAGCTAGCACAATAACTGAGTCAGGCAGCCAGCCTGCTCTGGGTGAGGGAGTGCATGTATTGACTGAGCACAGGGCTGTGCTGAAGCTGCAGACATGTATTGAGAGACTGTGTTGGACTTAAGCACCCACACTGAGGTGGGAGTGTGTGCCAAGGTGTTTGTGAGAAGGAACAAAAAGATCACCTTGGTTTCTTTTAAGAATCAGTATCTTGAATTTCTCATTGAAGAGATGAGGGTTTAGCTGTAGAGTGTTTGCCACTATTAGGTCTCCTGTCAGTGTGTGAGAGCTGTTGCACATGACTAGATGTGCACACTGGCAGCAACAAAATCCTTACTCTTGTTTGTGTTCAATAGTCCTTACTTAGATTTAAAACCCGGTGTGGAAGAGTAGCCCAGGTTGGTCTGTGTAGCTCAACTTCTCTTGGGTAGCTTAAGATGCTATTGTAGCACTTTTTTTCTATTAAATGGTATTACTGTACCTGGGGACTCTGCATAATGCTCTAATTGAAGCTTTGCCTTATTGATGTTACAAACTGATATCCTCATGCTGGATAAGTTATCTTCACCTCCCTCACCTTGCTATGTAGATCAGCCTAACTGTTCATCTACAGGGTTGGTATCTACAGCTGATTTGGGCACCACAGTCTCTGTTTAGGGGTGGTGCAGAGAAATACATAATTTTAAGATGCAATTCACCTTGTTTGAAGAACTCACGTGAAATAGCTCAGGTTTTAGTTTGGCAGCTTACTGCAGTGTGCCTGCAGTTACTTAGGCACACAGACTTGCAGGGCAGACTGTCCAGGTTGCGTCAGTGGATCCTGTCCATTACCTGTGTCCTCTTGATGCAGGTCTCCTTATACAGTACCATGTGATCTTTCTTCATGGCTGCTTGCTATGCTTGGCTTATAAAGTAAGCATATGCATGGAATGAACTGAACCTATGTCCCCAAAAATCTCTGCTGCTAGCTTATTGTGTGGGCATGTCTGTATGAGATTGCACTTCTTAGCTCGTTGCTGAAGTACAGATGTCTCTACGCTAGGGAGTACTCGACTCTGTGGAGCCGAACCACGTTGAGAAAGACTTCTTCATGTCTGCTATTGGGAGGAGCTCCTCCCATTTACTCCTAATTCATCAATAATTTGATCTTTTTTCCTTTGAGCTCAGCCACTTATGAATCAAAATGTTTAGAAAAATCATAGCATTTTCCTAAATAGGCTCAGATAAACTTTGCAAACTCAAGAGGTTAGTTTGAGTTTAAAAAAAGGAACCCAAGAACCTGTCCATATCTGTCATCTGTTTTATTTTTCCCCTTTACTGCTTCCTATTTGGATAAAAGTTTGCACTGTCTTTGTTACAAATGGTAGAGGAAATAATTTAAAATTGCTTATTTCAACCAAATAATGTGCTGAACTGAAACGTGTTCCAAGGTCTGCATCCCTGCCGTTTCCACAGCTTGAAAATCGGCTAGCCAAGTGGTGATTGGATAGAGACAGATGGGTTTTATGCATTTATTTTCTTTACTCTTACGTGTGAGATGTGATGTGTGATGGATTGGGAGCCCTGGAAAAAAGTGCAAGAGAAGTACCAGGGTTGTATAACCACTTCTGTGTAGTGCAAAGTGGTGTCAGTCAGATACGTAGGCATGTTGCAGCAGGTCTAGAAGCTGTTTGAAAAGAAATCAGGGCAGTTGTTCATTCAAAATGTAAACATTTTGTAACTCTAATGAGAAGTTGTAAGAAAAAAATAGTTGTTCCTGCAAGTAAGGAACTGCTATATAGTGTGTTGGGGGAAACCATACTGTTTTGCAATTTCTATCATGTAATTTAAAAATGAAGTTGTTGGTTTGTAGTGGAATGGCCTCCTGTATGTACTCAGTGTCAGGTAGTCCTGATCTGCAGACAGCCTGTTACAAAGCAAAGCAGGCCTGAGAAGCTGCAGGCTGTTACCTGCAGGGTTTTGGAGTAAATTTAAGCTAACAGCTTTGGCAGTATTGATAAACTTGGTAGTAAAACTTTTATCAGCTCTTTGTAAGAGTTTAAGAAGGAAATCTTCCATTATGTCTGTAATGTCTTGGCATGTATACTATCACACAAAGTGAAGTTGTCACCCTATGTTGAATTCAAAAGTCCTGGGAAGTGAAATTCTCTTTTGCAGTCTTGAAGTGTAATGTTTCCAGTTGAGGATGGACAAGCATAGGGAGTTCTGTACCACTGCTGGTGTTATTCTTGAGCAGAGCTTTTTGTATCCTTATTGTTCAAGTATTTATTGCTTGCCATTGCTCAGCAAAATACTGACAATTGTTTCAGGGTTGTGAGCCTATCCCTTTTCAGGCCTGCAGTTTACCACTGGAATGGAGTTTTAACTGCCAGAGATGTATTGTGTTGGAGTTACAGAGTCTGGAAGATGAAAATCTATCTCTGTTGGTTGCTTTGCAAGCCATGTCTTCATTTATGAGAGCAGTGAACACCCCTATTACAGCTTGGTGCTTCTTAGTCTACTCATCATAAAACCCTTTTAGAAAGTTCTGGGTTTTTTTGTGTTTTTTTTTTGTGGGTTTTTTTGGTTTTGTTTTTTTTTTTTAACATGTAATTAAAAAACCCACAAATGTTACCTTCTTTCTCAGGACTGGATAGCGGTATGTCTGTCAGGGAGTTTTCTCTTTGGTTCTGTGTTGCTTCTTACTGTATTTTTTCATAATCCTCCCCTGTGTATCACTGGTTTTGGTTTTAGTTTCCCAGTATGGGTGTTGCCCCAGTGTTTTCCCACAGTATTTTAAAAAGCAGCTCTGTTCCTCAGTGCAGATGTGCCCTGTGATCTTTACCTTTTCTTCCTTATTTTCCATTTGGTGTGTTTCTGCCTTGTCCTGGTGAATGCTGATGCTTATACCTGCATGTACTGAAATTCATGTACAGTACTGTTAATGTGTTGTGAAGCCAGAGAAGCTGCTTATGTGATACTGACAGCAGCAATTTTTGATCTCAGAGCTGCTCATGTCCTTAAAGATGCTTCACAGGTCATCTTGTGATCAGGATCCATCAAATAAAAATGCCAAATTAAAGGTGACAAATCTGAACTGACAACATCTTTTATTTGGGTAGTATGAATAAATACAGAATATCATGAATAGTAATTACCAAGAAACAGTAAATCTGGGTGAATTGAGATACTGATCAAGTGCCAGAGAACCTATTGGTGTGGCTAAACGGTGCTGAAGGCTCAAAGATGCTTCACCACCTGCAGTGAACTGTAAGGCAGTCTGGGGTGTTCGAGGTGAAAATTTAAGTGCCTTGCTGATGCACAAAACTTGCCTGGTCAGGCCTTGCTAGCATGAAAGTTCACACTAGGTAAATCCTAAAAGTCTCAGTTTAGTACTTACTTCCTTGAAGTTTTTAATTTCTCAGATTGTTAATTTCAGACATTTGCACAAATTAGAGGTTCTTGGAACTCTTTCTATGTCAACGTTGGCAGGCCGATAGAAGCGGGCTTTGAACGTCTTCAAGTTGATAGGGGTTTGAAGTGAAGTATTCAAATTAGCAACTCCCAGCCTTCAAATGGACTGCTCTAAAGTCTTCAAAGTTCTGTATGGTGGATATTCAACACTGAATTTATGATGAATGATTTAGGATGTCTTTGCTTATTAGGTGCTACTGTCCAAGTGAAAAGAATACTGCTATCTGGCATTGTAAAAAGTATATACCAGTATCAGCACTGGCCAGAAAGAGAAATTCCTCCTTCTAGGGAAAATGTATTAGGTGTATCTCTTCCTATTACATTACATTCACATGTTGGTTCTTTTACTGTCAGTTAAAATATTGAGGTGGGGGAACTCTCAAAAACTAGGCAGAATTGGGAGAAATTGCATATTTGATCAGGAAGGTTGGTGTACAGTTGCCTGCAGTGATCATACATGTTTTGCAGCTTGTTTGGTTGGATTCTCTTTTTTTGTCTGTTGATTTACACCTGCACCAGGAGCCTATTGTGCTGACACTTGTAGAAGTTAAGATGGTGACCTTGTAGAAGTAGCAACACTTCCTTCCTTGGTGCAGGGGACATGGAGAGGAATTCTGTGCACAGTGCTCACTGCAGGGCCTGTGGGGGCATTACTTGTGGAGAGGATGGAGTCTTCTGCTGCGAACGGGTTGGAGCCAGAATGGAGAAAGTTGTTTGTTGTTTTAGTGTTTTGTTTTGGTGGTTTGTTTTTTTTTTTTGGGAGGGGGTGTTGTGCAGGGGATGAGGTGAATAAGTGTTTGCTGTAAGGAGAAGCTTTGTAAAATGTCAGCAGTGGCAGGAATGGGGAAGAACCTGATGAACAAGTAGAGTAGCTCCCAAATGGAGAAGGGTAGGATGTTGTAGCCACAGGCAAGGAATAATAAGGCCAAGAAGGATAATCATCCCTCTGGTGATGTCCATGCTGAACAGGGAAGAAGGTTCAGTTATGGTCCTGCCAGCAACACTTTGAAGCGGACGAGAAACTCCTGTAGCCTTTGGACAAAATTCGTGAAGAAAAAAAATTGCGTACGTTTCTGCTTGCTTTTGCTCATGGGACAGGGCTGGGGGAGAAGAGAAGGAAGAGCAGTCTGCCTGCAAGGAGGACCAAGGAAGGATTTGTACTGTGTATAAAAAAGAAGACAGGAACCAGGAAAGAAAACGTTTGAAAATAACAACTGAATGTTGCCTGAGTGTACACCAGGGTGACTTGGCGTTAAAGTCAGCATGCAGTAAATTTAATGTCCTCCTAGAGCTTGTGAAGGGGTTCCATGCTGATGCTGCCATCAGTGTGCTTAACTTGAAAATCTGCCCACCCCAGAAGGCCCACCTCCCACTAAGAAAGACCGTCCTTCCCTGCAGCCAGCTTTTCATTTTGTTTTGTTTGCATTCTGGTAGTTAGGGCATCAATAACACCAAATGCATGCAGGCAGCGTCTTTCTGTCTGTAAATACTTGCATGCTTTTTCCTCTTCCCCCATTTAATAGGAATGCTTGATATTCATGTTGCTCTTCCCACACAAGAGAAAACCAGGGCAGCAGTGTGATGGGACTCTTTCATATACTGTACACCTACAGATCCCCTTTAAATCAGTAGGAGGAACACGATGAGCTTTTTCCAAGTCTGAGCTGTGAGTTGTTGGTTTATAATTTAAGAAACATGGGGCCTGGAGTAAAAATTCCTACTTTTTGCTGTCTCTGCAGCACAGCAGCTAGTAGGTCTTCCTCTCCCCTCATGTTGATGTTTACTCCTTTATAAATGAGTGGTGTGTTCTTCATTTAGGTCTTTGATGACAACAACAAGAAGCTTGTATCTTGTTTCAGTAGACAGCAATTTCCCTTGAGTGAATAGGTCATTGTTTTTACATTGCTGCATTGTCTTGGCTTCCATGATCTCTGCTTCTTGCTTTGTAAGTAGATTTTAAAAAGAAAAATGATTTCATGAAGGACAGAGATGAAATGTTTGGTTCTGTTACAGTATGTTATCAGAATGATTCAGCTGAGAATAGAAGAAGGGCTTGGAGGTATCTGCTTTTAAGGAAGGAGCAGAAGGGTTGAAAATAGGACCAATTTGAAGGATAATAAATAGGATGAATACAATCCACGTGATGCAGGTGATCCATGCCTGCTTTGGGGAAGGAGATACCCTAACAATGATGGTAGCAAACTGATTACAAGCCTTATTTTTGAGTGGTTAAAGCGATTTTTACTGAAGTTTAGTTAGTCCACATGCACACTTGGCTTTGCTGTTGAACTGCTGTAATAGGGAGAGATGGGCTGGAGCCTCTGTATTAAGCAAGACAGGGATAGTGAGGTAAATGAGGAACAGAAAGACCTGAGCTAAGTGAATCTGCTCGTCTTCAGCTGTCTTCATGCTGTCTCAGCATGTGGAAGCCCTGCTGTATTTGAGAGTTACCAGCATTACCCCAGTCCTGAAACAGGTAATGAAGAAACTTGTAGTGACTAAGGACTGTATTGCAAAGCAGATGCTTGTAGAGGTTCAGATTTGCTGGGAAGGCTCAGTAAGTGGTGCATTGTCTTCTCTGGGGTTCTTTGCAGCTGCAGTAGGTCTTTCCCTTGGCAGTGATTCTTCATACTCCCCTGGGTATGGTGCTTTGATGAGTCATGACCCCAACAACTCTCTGTTCTCCTTTACCCTGCCCTTTCTGTCCCCATTCCAGCACCCTGAGCTAAGCATCCTGGTTGTTGGAAGGCTTCAAAGTGTTGCCAGCCTACTTGTGGCATCAGAAGCAACTCCTTGCCAGGCTGTGCTGCTGGAAGTCCTGTGCAGTGTTCCAGAGTACTCATGTCTGTGGCAAAGTGCTGTAGGTGCCCATTTGAAGTTTGTAGTGTGTTTTCACCCTCTTTAGTCAACACATCCATTGGTTAACAGAGAAGATACACAGCATTTATAAGAATGCCTAGTACTGGAAGGTTTTGTAAGCTTGTGGAAGGCACACGATCAAATGAAAGATGACTAATGTTTTTTGGTGATGTTTTACTTATCCAGCAAAATTCTTCTCACTTGAGGTTATAAAAGTGAGTTATAGCTCCAAATTTTCTATCAGCAGTACTCCCATCAGACACTGTAACAACAGAAGGCACTAAGGATCCTGCCCATTTTCTTTGTAGAGAGTTCTCTAGAGTTTGTGAGGAGCAATTCATACTATATTTATACAGCATCATATTAAATGTAGTTTGAAATAAAAAGCAGGTAATTCCCAAGTCCACTGCTCAAGTACTGTACTTTCAGAGAAACTGGTTTTCTCCTAAATCTCCTGACACTTGAGGATAGCTGTGAAGTTAATAGTTATAATAAAAAACAAGATTAAATAAAAAAGCATAACAGAGAACAACACTCAAAAGCAAAACCTTGAAATATCTATTCCCCATACTTTCCTCCACTCCCTCTACTCCCACTGTGCTGATATTTTATTTTCCCTTTTCAAGTAAAGGGTTCTTTCCTGACAAGGTAGAAAGAGACTTGCCCATAAATTTCTTTGAAATTTAAAAAATAGAAACTTCTTTCAGGCTAAATCAATGGGGAAAGAATTAATTAAAACGAAGAAGCAAATTATTTGTCTGCTAGCAAGTGAAGTGTGTTTTTAATGCTTGGAGAAAATGGAGGCAGAATATATATGGCTGTTGCAGTCCTTTTTGCAGTGCATGGTAGAGGGTTTTTGGCACTGGTTCTGAACACTGTCTGCATTTCAGAGTCAGCTTCCTTTCTTTAAGCTTTTCACTGGAGAGAAACGGTATACTGGCAAGTCCAAATGTGCACTGAGGGACGCTGAGAAGCTTGAGCCCACTTAAGTGGAATGCATATCATTGATTTGTGCAAGAGGATTCGATTAATCATAAGCATTAACAAAAAGAAAAGCTCAACCTGTTTAAAATACAAGCTGGTAAAACCAAAACTGAGTCAGGATGCAGTACAAGCCCAGAAATGTAGCTGTATCGCAGAAATGGTACATGGATGCACCAGAGTTAATCAAAGGAATAATTGTACCCTTAGAAAAGTTCCTGTGGGGAAAGAAGGAAATTGGAAGAACAAAGCTAGTGCTTTATTTTCACCAATCTCTGTATTTCCTTCACCTGCTGCCATACTTCAAACTGCATTAGCAGTGAGGTGTTCACATCCGCAATCCGGTGACTCTGGATGTGGATATTTTACTGGGGTTTATTTACTTCCACAGTAAGTCCTGTTTACTTCTGGTTCATAAGTTCCAGATAGAAGAAACAAAATGAGATGCCCAGGGGATTATTTAAAAAAATATATATTAAACAAGCAAACAACAACCTGCAGGAATTTTTAAGGCCAAACATCTATAATGCCAGGAGCCAAAGTGCAGCCTGGGTGCTTGTGTGACCAGGCTGGGATACAATCTGTAAGATACTGCTGAAGGCAAACCCCTGTTGGCTCTAGAATGTGATTTTCTTTGTCTCATCCAGTGAACTCAGCTCATGATGGAAGTTCACTTACATTTGGGTTTTTATTGCTGTTGTTGTGGTTTCCATAGGGCATGATGCAGCAACTAAGTTCCTCAATATGGAACAGCTTTCTACGCTGTGCAGCAGTAACTGCATTTTAATGCACCTGTGGCTACATTTCTCCAGTTAACATTTGCTATTGTAAAGACTCCAAGAAATCAGATACATTTTTTGTAAGCATTTTTGGAATGCAATTAGCTTTAAAACTTGTGTACTCAGCAAAAGCCACATGAATACACTAAGAGTAGGCGCAAGGCAGACGAAGTACTTTATTTGCTTTGTCCACAGGTTCACTTCCTATTATTGTGGAGTAATTGCTTAATTTCCTCTGAAAACTTAATTTGATGGAACCTGTCATTTTGACTGTTCACTATGTGCATGTGCAGCCCAGAAGGCCAATGGCATTCTGGGCTGCATCAAAACAAGCATGGCCAGCAGATGGAGGGAGAGAGGTGATTCTGCTCTGGTGAGACCTCACCTGGAGTACTGTGTCCAGCTCTGAAGCCCTCAACATAGGAAGGACATGGACCTGATGTAGAGGGTCCAGAGGGGGGGTTCACAAAAATGATCAGGGAGCTGGAACACCTCTGCTGTGAGGACAGGCTGAGAGAGCTTGGGTTGTTCAGCCTGGAGAAGAGAAGGCTCCACTGAGACCTAGTAGTGGCCTTCCAGTATCTGAAGGGGGCCTAAAAAAGGCTGCAGAGGGACTGTTTGCAGATGCCTGCAGTGGTAGGATGAAGGGCAGTGGTTTGAAATGAGAGCAGGTTTAGATTGGATGTTAGGAACGAGTTCTTTAGCATGAGGGTGGTGGAACACTGGAACAGGTTGCCCAGGGAGGTAGTTGAGGCTCCATCCCTGAAGATACTCAACGTCAGGCTCCACAAGGTTCTGAGCAACCTGATCTAGTGGACAATGTCCCTGCTGACTGCAGGAACTGGAGGTCCCTTACAATCCAAACCATTCTATGATTTTGCTGCTTTCTGACACCCTTTAAATTAAAAAAAAAAATCTGTAATGTGTGCTACAAACCTCTCTTTTTTGAGGACAAATGCATCATTTTCCAAAAGTGACTGCTGTTGCTAGCTTTGTTATATTTTTATTTGTTTTAATATTTAAGATACTGCAATATCAACAAAGCAAGTTACCAGAGCAGCTTAGAGTTCTGCAAGGTCTCTGTAACAGTTCCTGCCATTCTGTGTGAATGACAAAATAGTTTTAGTCTAGTTTTAGTTACTTTATAAAACATTTTTCAGTATTAATTCAACCACAGTAATCGAAACATTTTTATTAGCATAAACAGGAAGAGAATAAGCATGTTCTTCTGGGGGCAGGCAATACTCTTGTGCTGGGGTACATCATATATGACCTCTGGTTCTGTCCTGCATGTTGTAGCTGACCAAAACTTCTGGCAGAAATAGTGCACTCAAATTCCTTAATTTATCCCTGCTGTCCCCAAAGTCATGTGTGATATGTCTGAGAGTTTCCTTTTAGTTGCCTTCTGATGTAAACAGAATCTGCTCTTATCTGGTGAAGAGGAGAGTCATGAACTAAGGAGCTGGCTGTTATATAGACATCTCATGACACATTTTCATTGCTTATTCACATGTGCCAACTGCTCTGTACCTGCTTTATAGCAAAATGACAATATTCCTCTTTACTCATCCCATGTGTTAGGAATCAAATGTATTTCTGAGATTTGTTTATTTATTTTGCTTCCTGAGTGCTTCTTTTGTACTTGGAATTGAAAATTCTGCAAATGTTTGTTACTATTGACTCATTGTGAGGACACAGCATGCAAGAATTTCACTAAAATAAACCGTGGCCCTCTATGCCAATTTAAAATGCTGTCTGAGGGTGAGCAAGAAAAACAATGCGGATGTGCTATACACATCTTGGCAGAAGACAAGGGCTCTCTTTATGGTGTATCTACTATCACTGCCTGAGCCAGGCAAAACATTCGTGTTGAACAGAGTTTAATGGGATGTTCTAGCACAGGCTGGATCTCTGTGGAGTTGGGGGCACTTTCTCCTGCCTTCAGTGCCATTTGAGCCAGACCAATTATGTGGTTGCACGTTTATCTTGGCCTGTCAGCATAGTGTCTTTCGGATTTGGTCTGTAATCAAAAGAGAATGTCACAAACAGAAGTCTTGAGTAACCTCTCCCTGATCCCTTTTTGCTTTTGTGACTTGAAACAGGAGAGACTCGTGTAGACAAAAAGTACTCTAAAGCCTAGGTACAAGATAACTGCACAATCCCCTATGCTTATCTCCTCTGTGTCTGAGCTACATTGTGAGAATTTGAGCTGTGAGTCCAAAGACAAACTCTTTTTTTCAGAGCTTGGCTGAAATAATTTGGTTTCAAATGATGAAGATCTGTTAGTAATGATAGATTTTGGTTTGTGTTATTTTTTATTTTCTATTTGCTAGCTTTTGTTGTTTCTTTTTTCTGCTGTTTCTTTTTGTTGTTGTTCTTGTTGTTTCTTTATTCCCCTTTTAACTGTTCTTTCCTGTGATACTTCTGTGCCGTGCTTGGAGCTGCTTTTGTACATCTTCAACAGAAAGCTAAACGTCACCCAGTGAACCACATCCTCTACCCCTCTTCCTGCTTGCCTTGGCTAACCCATGTCTCATCTGTGTAATTGAGACTCTTATGGCTTACTGAAACCCCCTGAGTCTCTGAAGGGACTGCAATGATAGTGGTTTGTGTAATTTCCCCAAACTCTTTTGCTGCCTGTTACAGTACAGTGATGTTTACTTCTTGTTTTATTTTTTTCTTTTGGCTTCAGAGGCAGCCAGGAGAGCAGAGGAAGAGAGGGGTGAGAGCACTTTTCCCCTTCAAGGCAAGCAGTGTATGAGACACAAAGGCTGTACTTCAGTCTTATAAGAGAAATGGAAAGTGTTTCTCACTTCATTGAGCTTGCACCAAAATAGTCTGTGGATATGCCTGTTCCAGAATTAAAAGTGGCTTTGACAGGTTACAGGCACCTCTTACTTGTGGGACACCTATGTCCATGCACAATCTTCTTTGGAAATGGTAAAGCATGTTTTAGGAAGTTCAGTGAGGTAGGTCACTATAATTCCAAGTAGATCAAGCTTTTAAGTATTCTGAGGCGAATGAGATCTAAGTGCTGTTGTAATGTCAGTAATAGGCTGGAGTTGGAGAAGGAGGACGTCTCACTGAACAACTTCTCTGTCACTGCACTGCCATGGGCAGCACTGCCTGTACTGTGTACCCTGCCTGTGCTCTGGTTCAGCTAAGCATTTCTGTAAGTACCTGTGGCCTCACCTGGTTTTGATGCACACAAAAGGTGAGCTCAAAGTAAAGCTTTGCTTCTAAGGGACTTTGGATTTTGAAGTGTTGAAATCCCAAGCAAAACTAATTGGGTTTTTAAAATTCTTTTTGATGATGGTGTGGTAAATCAAAGTACGGGCATCTTTTCAGTTCTGACTGAGGTCCGAATTTTGCATACTTAATATCACTTTACAGAGTAATATATGCAGATGTAATTACCTAAGGAACTATTTCTGGCTTTTGTCATTGCTATATTGATCTTAACTGTTTCAGCGTGGCATTTGTCTTTTGAGCACAGAGAGTGTGAAAGCTTAAGCACAGATTTTTGTCTAATTTCTTTGTGTTGAACATGGCCTTTCTAGACAAGAAAGGAACTGCATTCCTAGTGGAGCAACCTGCAAGCTATTGAAAGAGCAGAGCAAAATGACATTAGCCTTTTGGAAGATAGGAAGTTAGAAGCTGTCAAGTAAAACAAAATATTAGGGCTAAATTTTACTATGCAGTGCAAACCTCCTGATGAAATCCGTTCATGTGAGCTTGGAGCAGAAATTTGGTTTGGCTGAGGGTGTTGCTGTGAGTCAGTGTCTGATTCAGGCCATCCAGGTGAGTGTAATCCATCCTCCTGCATTACTCTGGGTTTGTGTCCCTCCACCTACTTTATGGTCGTGCGTTCTATTGCATCTACTTGTCTAAACAGTCTGGGTTTTGTATTGAGGACTAACTTGATAGGTTTCTTGCCTCTCCCTTTTCTTCAGCACTGATGCTGAAGATATAAATCCAGCAACCCTTTGTTTTCTTCCCCCTCTATCCTTTGGCTTTGAAAGGGGTACAGGGCTGTGATTTGGAAATACTCCCTACTTGCAAGATAGCAAAGGCCCCTGGCCAGCTTTGTAGCTTGTAACTGGTAGATCTTGCTCTGCCTCTTACCAAAGCAAGAAAGTTCATGACCTCTCCGTATCTGAACAGTTTGCTATATAGAGGTTAGGATCTTCCCTGGGAATTCTCACAGCAGCTTGCCCGGTGTGGCAGCTCAGTGCCCAGGTGGTGATTTAGGTGTTGCATGTGACTGACTTGTGTGTCCAGCTGGCTTGTCCTGCATGTGCTGAGGTTCTTGGCTGTATGTGGCTGGGATTACTTGCCTTTAGAAAAAGCATGGAAAATCTACTCTGAGACTTTCTGCTGAGGCAAAGAATTCTCCACTAGGCAAGCCTCTTGTTCCTGGAAAATGAAAATGTGTGTTCAGGTGCTTGGAAGTGATTTTCTTTCAATTCATATTTTCAACTGTCTTAAATGTATGTAATTGTAAATCAAAATAGAGCGTGATGGAAGTCTGAGAATCCAAACTGAAAAATCCTTTGAGGCAGACTTCGTCTTTAAGAACACTATTCTTGGCTTTAAGTGCTGGAGAGTGGGTTTTATATATGAGTGGGTGTGTGTATACATATTTTTATCTATATATACAAGGCTGTTATTTTGGTGCTTGCAAGCTTCTGTCAATGCAGACGTCTCGCTATTTTAAAATAGATTTTAAAAAAATGTTTTTGTCCCAGTTGTTAAAACTGATATTGTATTTTTAACAGTGCTGTTGCTAGAAGTGTAGAAGAGAGGAGCATTAAAGGCCTGTTGGTTGCTAGGGGAAAATTTGCAAAGTTCAATTATTTTGAAGTATTTTGGTAAAATATGTGGATGGAGGTCTGTGGTTAGATGAAATGGTTTAAAACTTTGGTTAGGTTGATGCAGTACCTGCTGGGAAGCTGTTAGTGTATGCTATGTGAAGCATAGTCAAGCAGATGCCATATTTTAATCTATTCTATTCATCAGGCTCTTTCCCCCCCCAAACCCTCTACTATGTTAGAGAACAGCAAGCATTCTTCCCTTTTTAGTGGAACCTAAGACACTATCTTAATGTACATAGCATTCACATTGGTTATGCACTGATCAAAGTTGGCAGGGGATGCCAGCACCTTCTTCTGCCTGTATTTTGGTGGGGCACCAATTGGAGAGATGCCAGATGAATAACACAAGCAGATTTTCTGACAAAAATAAGTAATAATAATTTTTTGGGGGTTACAGTTTCTAAGAACCTGTGGTGGTGTTTTTTTTTTTCTCCATCGCTTTAGACAGGGTTTGCTCAAATATACTGTATTTGTTTTAAAAGAAAAGCTGTGCAGCACTGTAAGAAAAAAAAAAAAAGTACTTTTTTGTGAACACAGGAGCTGCACATAAATGAATAATACTGTGTTTGGGTTTTTTTTTCCTACCCTATGTGAAACTTTTGCCATTAGTTAGGATGAATTCTCAGACTATGTCTATATGTGTGTGTTTATAAATAGAATTATGCTGTTAACATTGAAAACACTTTCAGTGAGTCAGTTTCTCAAAGCACATTAGAAACTGGAGCTTTCAAACTCAGGTTTGGCCAAGTAGAGGATACTCTCTAATTTGTCTAGCTAGCAGAAGAGGAGAAAGATAATTACTTGTGTTTTACAGGGCTCGAAGGTATAATTCTAGGTGGAATATTATGGTGCATTGTAGTCTAGCATTGTTACTCTCAATGCAATTGCAGTCATTTCTCTGTATCTTCTGCCAAGGCTGACTTTGTTGCAAAGATGGGAATTTCTAATTATAAGCTGGACTGAGAACATCAAAGTGTTCTATCAAAACTTTGAGAAATCAGGACATGAGACAATGGGCACAAACTGCAACACAGGAGGTTCAATGTAAACATAATGAAAAACTACTTCACTTCAGAGGTGGTGGAGCACTGGACCAGGCTGCCTAGAGAAGTTGTAGATTATCTGTCACTGAAAGTGCTTCAGACCTACCTGGAAGTGTTCCTATGTGATTTACTCTGAGTGACCTTGCTCCACAGTGGGGATGGACTCAATGATCTCCAGAGGTCCCTTCCAACCTCCACCACTCTGATTCTGTGCAAGTGTGGTGGCCTGAGCTTGAAAAATGAAGCAGTTTTTGCAGTTTCCTGTGTGATAGACTTACAGATCAGTTGAGAAGACTTGGAAGATTTACCTTTCATTCAAAATAGGTCTTGGCATTGCTTCACTGGTTTTAATGGTTATTTTTTGCTGCTTTCTTTTCTGGTCAAGGAGACGAGCTGGTTTTGCTTGTCTCTTAATAAAGTCTTCTGCTTCAGTTCTGGCGAGTGCAGACATGTCAGCAGAGATTACAGCAATTCTGAAAGATGTGTAATGGGTTAGAGTTCAGTCCACTGCTCTTAGCTGCTCCCTATCGCTGGAGGTGACAAGGGAGAGGATAACTAAGGAAGGAAAAAGAGGTCTTTAATGCCAGCTCCCATCTTCCTGTCTTAGTGGATTCATTTTCAGAGCTTAGCTTGGTGTATGGATGGGCACTAATGCAGCTAGGTCTGTGAGGGTGTCAAGGAATACTGAGGTAATGAGTGGAAAGGGTGTCCCCTTAAGTAAGCTTTTCTCCAATAGTTGTCATTTGTGTTTGCTTTAACATCTTGGAAATGTTCTCTGTTTCTGCTGCTGCACAGATGTGGAAGTGATGGTAAGCCATAAGTAAATGTTGGTGATGGAGGAGAAGAATGGGTTTTGAGAAGCCAGGGGAAGTGGGAAGGTTGTGGTCCACTTGGTAGCTGTGGGGGGCAGTTGATTTTTTTTTTGGGTATTTATAGAAAATTCAGGAACTGGAAATAAGAGGGAAGAGTTTGAAAATGAGGAGAGTCATTGGTGAAGGAGAAGAGTTAGGGTTTTACTGTTAGGGGAGCTCTCTACAACCTGAGAGTGAGGGTGTGGGATTGTGGTTTCTTCTACTTAAACTGAGGCTTCCCTTAGGCTTAGACCAGACCTGAGCTCAGTTATTGATTTGAAAAAGAGGATTATTGCAGGCCAGTGAGGAGGAACTGTAACTGATGGCCTGTGAAAAAAAACATGGATGCAAACTTGAAATAGCAGGAAAGGTAACATGCAGAGTTGGGAACAGCATTTGTTCTCTCTTTATTTTCTTGATGAGATCTTCAGCCTGCTGTTGTGGGAAGATCATGCAACAGATCCTCCTGGAAGCTCTACTGGAACACAAAGAGGACAGGGAGGGGATTCGAGACAGCCAGCATGGCTGGATGTCACTAGGGTAGACAACTGTAATTCTACCCCCCTAAATCTTCCCTTGAAACATTTTACCAAACTCAAATTGTTGTTTAATCAATGTAGATTAATCATACCCATGTCAGGCTACAACATTTATGTCTGTATGGACAGACATACACATGTGGATGATTATTCTAGTAGAATCTACTATATCTATAAACCCAATGAGTGCTTGAATCCAAGCAATGCTGTAATGATGGGTGGAGGTAAGAGCTAAGCTCTTGGAGAAAACAGCACTTTTTTTTTTTTTGTCAGATTCACTCATGATTCAATTGCCAAGCTTCAATCCAAAGATGTTCTTCATTTCTTCAGCGTTCTTGCTCAAATTCTCTTATTAATTCTTGAAGCTGGTTGCCACAAACATCTTAGTGGCAGCAGAAAATAACTTCTCCTTTTTTGTGGGTGCCTTGCTTGATGCTAATAGAGGCCAGGCTAGAGGCCAGGTGTTGGTGGGGTGCTCAGGAGCCTGGGCTTGCCCTTTGGTGGTGGCACCTCCTAGTGGTTAGAGGGCTGTGTGCTGTGAAGAAGTGTCACTAAAGTCACTTGTTTTGATAATGAGCAATGTTTTCAATGAAGTATTTTTTGAACAGGCCACCAGAAGCCATGTAAAATACAGCAGGAACCACAGGACTTAGGGGTGTTTCTTGACAGACAGTTGAAAATGAGCCAGCAGTGTGCCTGGAGGCTCAAGAAGGCCATCAGCATCCTGGCTTATATTGGAAACAGTGCAGCCAGCAGGACTACAGAAGTGATCAGTCCCTCTGTACTCAGTACAGTGAGGCTTCTCCTTCAATACTGTGTTCAGTTTTGGGCCCCTGCAGGGAAAACACTGAGGTGCTGGAGCATGTCCAAACAACAGCAGTGAAGCTGGTGAAGGGTCTAAAGCACAGGTATTGTGAGGAGTGGCTGAGGGAATTGGTTTTTTTTCAGTTTGGAGAAAAAGGAGGCTGAGGGAAGACCATCTTGATCTTTACAGTTACCCCAAAGGAGGTGGTAACAAGGTGGATTTTGGGCTTTTCTCCTAAGTAACAAAGGATAAGACAAGAGCAAACAGCCTCGAGTTGCACCAGGGGAGATTTAGACTGGATATTAAGAAAAATTTCTTCACCAGAATGGATGTCAATCCCTGGAATAGGCTGCCCAGGGAAGTGGTGGAGTCGTCACCCTAAAGATATTTAAAAGATGTGTGATGTAGCACTTAGGAACATGGTTAACTTGGGTTAACACTTGGGCTCAATGGTTGAAAGGTGCCTTTTCAAAATGATTCCATGATTCTATGCACAGCCCTGCACTGAGGAAGAAGGAGCCTTGTGCTGTAATATAGACTGGGACTGGGGGCAACAAGTGGGCAGAAGCCAGCCCTGCTCTGCATCAGCAAGGCACAGCCAGGAGTTGGAATAAGGGATCATCCCCTTCTGCTCTAAGTGTGTCAGTCTGCATCCAGTCTGGGATCTCCTGAGATCCATTCCAACCTCATTTATTCCATGATGTTACATTATTAGAGCATATGGAAATGATGTGCTGTTTAATAGACACTGGAAATATGCAGCACGCAGGAACGTTGATTTAAATTAATTGGTCATATAATTTCTGGTGGATTGGTATAGATTGCTTCTAGGTAAAGTGGATGACTTAAAAAATGATGAAAAAAATCCACAGTTGCATGATGCATGGATGGAGGTAATGCACTAATAGGAAGAACTTGCGTATCCTAAGACAAAAAAAAATTGTGAAGTAGAAAAATGGGAAGGAGAGCCTAGGAGTGCATCTCAGACTACTTAATTTCCTTTCAGATTTAGATCACCTTTTCAGAGGAGCAAGAGATTCATGTGTACGTTCAAAAGTTTTTGCAGCCTTGTAGTGGCTCTGGCAGCCAGAGTCCATGTACCTTTTTTAATACCAACCTTTTGTGTTCAAAGCAAGATCTGGTAGTTCCTTGATACTTCTTTTGTACTCCAGTAGTAATGCTGCACAGCTCTGTGTAGTAGTGTTCAGTGGTTTGCTGACCATATTATTTGAATGTAGTGACTTTTAGGAGACATTTACTTGCTGACATGGACAATTCACTGGCTCATGTTTTGGCTGTCAGGATTCTTTCTATGCTGAGGACCAGAACTGATAGTGTGATGTGATCCTTTTTTGAGTAAATCACTGTTGTTGTTGCAAGTGGATGTGCAGGATGCATACAAAACCTAATGTGACACCTCCCTCCCCCCCCCCTAAACTTTGTGAACACCCTTTCCAACATTTTGGTGTCTCAGGAAGATTGAAACTGGTTTGTTGTTGGATTTCTGTCTTGGAGGATTTCTGATAAGTTAAAGCCCTTTTAGCGAGGTTGGGAAAGCATTGATGAGGACAAAAGTGGAACAAGATACTTCAGTCATCAGACTTTTGTTTCATAACTGGTTCATATCTGGGATCCCTTGATTGAAAACTTTGTCTGTACACTTGTGTGTTGGAAAATGGAGTTCCTGACCAAATCCTCTTCTAATGGCATGATTTGTAATCTTCCCAGGTGCATATTCCTATTTCTTAGAAGTACAAAATACCGAGAAATTAACTTCAGCGTGGCATATCCCCAGAGCCAAGAAGCAGTTTTATGGGTTGAAGAGCAAAAAGGTGAAAAAGATTGAAGCTTACTTTCTATTGTAGAGTGGCCAGCCATTTCCTGCAGTCTTCTGTAACTCTGTTTTTCTTGACTTTGATGCAAAGAGCAAAGGGGAGTAACCAAGCTCTGAAATGAGTACAGGGGGAGTGATTGCAGGTAGAGTGCAGTCAGAAATGGAAAAGGGTAACCACCCTTCAACTCATCACCTGTAATTTGAGTTGTTACAGGTGTCTGTTGCTTTCTGAGGGCTGCAGGGCTAGGGCTACTTCAGTTAAGGAATTTGCTGGCTTGTGCCCTTTGCAGAGGTGGTGAATGTACTGATGTTTGTATCCGTGCTGCCAGCCCTCTGTGGTGCAGTATCAAGGTACCTTAGAGACCGTAATCCTCTTTGAAACCGATTTCCCGCCTTAGCTGCTGCGCTGTGCTACAGAGCAGGCTTCTGTGCCCGAAATGCGAGAGGCAGGCGATGGGAGGGAGATGCAATTCAAACCCAGGGACTTGTTTTTGCCAGCTTGTCGGGTTGTGGGACGTAACTGGAAGCCAGCTGACACTGCAAACGTTTGTGGCTTTCCTTTGGCACCTAGCTGCTTGTTTGGATGGTTCTTTTCCTGCGGCACAGAGCTAGACAGGCAAATGAATGAATTCACTGGCAAATTTTCAGATATATTATTTTTTTATTAACCATTATTATCTTTTCAGACTGTGTTAACACGCCCGAGTGCCGTATGCTGCTGAACAGACAAGTCCTGTACACACCCCAGCCTGATGATTTAGTTGGTTTTGATCTGTGTGTACTCTTTTGCCACAAAAGCTTTGTTTGCTCACAAAAGACTCAAAACAGTGAAGACAGCCACGCACATAACCATGACTCCAAATAGTTTTAAAGCAGAAACAAAAAAAGGTACAAAGTTTCTCTTTATCTCTTGATTTATAAAAGAGAAGTTAGAATGATACACTTGGATCTGCTTAATGCACTTTCACTTGTCCTGGTGCCCATTTTCCTTTGAGAGTTACAGAAATACCTGGGCACAGCTGTCTAGTTCTCTGTGGTGCTGTCTGATAGGCGCAGAGAGCCTTGGTGAGCTCATCTTGGCACTGCCAATCCATTTCCCCAGATACTACTCTGGGGTAAGAAATACTCTTACTATTTTGGCTTGAGCAGATTAGAAAATACAGGTGGGTGGGGGAGTGGGGAAAATCTGGTTTACCTGATTCCAAGATGTGTAACAAATTGTAGTGGCAACTACAGTTGGTCTGTACCCAGCTGAAAGCTGCACTTGGGAAGCTGGAGTTGTTAGGGTCAAAGGTAAAAAGTACAGATACCTCTTAGGCAGGGCTTGCTGGCCTCCCTCAGTGGTGTCCTCTGAGTGGGCTTCAAACCAAACGTAAGAAATTACTTTCCTTGCATTCTGCCCCCAACTATTTAACTGCAACCATGCAGGTAAAATAGTGTTCTTGATGCTTTGGGGCATCCTCCTGAGGGGCAGGTGAGATTAAATCACAGCAGGGAGCATAATTTGCAAACAAAGCCTTGTAAGGGGGGCTTTTTAGGAGCCTGATTTTCTGCTTTCTATTAAATAGTTGGCTACTTCTAAGAAGTCTATGGTGATATGAATGATATGGACAAAGTATTTTAACGAATAATCTAATTTGAACTTTTATGTTAGACTTTACTGTACATATTTTGGAAAGGGTACATTTTTAAAAACCCAGATACCTATTTGGATCTGAAGGAATGGGAATCTCCCTATGCCATGAATAACACATTGCAGTTTCCATTCCCCTTTCTAGATATTGTTTTCCACATATGGTCCTTGTTTCCATTATGTGGGAACGTAAAATGGTTAGTTACAAAATACTGAAGGATTTTACTTAAAGTAATGGCTTTCCCAGTTTTTCCTCTGCTTTTTAGAAGTCATGTCTTATGACACAAACAGAATATGAATGACTGCATTCTTACTGCCTTTGTAATGTGCTCTTGCTTCCACTCTCAGTGCTGGTATTCACTTAGTGAATATTTATCTTCCATTACAGAAGGACTTTGGAGCAGAAAATGTAGCTTAAATTGTGAGTTTAAATTCTGAGTAGTCAGGTAGAATAGTTAAATGGGTGTACAGCAGAAAGAGGAGATCTGGCTTGCTCAGACTTGAGCTGAGTGATGCAATATTTAAATGAGGATATTATAAATCAGGTTTAGCATTGCTTCTATCCTTGCATTCAATGAAGTGAACTTGCTAGTTCTTCTGCATGAACTAGTGACAAAGGCATCTAGGGAGCTTTCACAAAATAATCACACATTGTGAAGTTACACATTGGTGGAGCAATGCAGCTAAGGAGTTTTCTATCAAAGCATGTTTTGATATCTCATTGTAGATTTGGAGAGTGCCTTACTCTTTTACACAACCACAGTCATGAGAGGATATAAAGGTGGCTTTGTTGTGTTGACAGGATGTGAAAATCAAGTTGTAATACAACTTCAATATTAATTGTAATACAAATTCAAATGCTGAAGCAACAGCAAATGTCTGACTGGGGTATTTTCTTAAACCAGAATCTGGATCAGGCTTCTTGAGAAGCTCCTGAGTAATTCTTGCAGTGTTACTTAGGTTTTTTTCTTCTTTTTCTTTCTTTCTTTCTTTTTTTTTTTTTTTTTTTTGTCTTTACAAAAATGTACTTTTGAGAAGTCAAATTTTTCACTGTCCTTGTTTTGTAACTGGAGGACATTTTCCTTTTTCTCATCAAAGCATCCTACTGTACTGCCCTGAGCAGGTTGTTTCTCTGTGGGTAAGTGTTGCAGCCAGTCCCTTATTTGTGATATGTCACTTGAGAGTCCTGTGCTGCCACCCACTGAGGGTGACCCTGAAGGTGTTTTGGTGTCCTGAAGGAATGATGGGACCAGTTAATCCTGCATATAAAGTTGTGTAAACTCCAGTAGACTTTGGTAATTGCCCATTTCCACTTTATGACTCAGTAACTAGTCCAAGCCAAAACAGTGTTTTTGGCTGCTTCAGAAAATGCTTGAAGCTGGTGCTGCTGCTGTTGCATAGAGAATGATGAATATCTGTTTGTTGGCTGCACTTGAGAAACAAAACTTGAGCAGGCTGTGAGTACAGATAGCTGTGTCACAGTGGTTTAGTAGCACTTGAATTCAAATCAGGGTTCAGTTTGGTCTGCTTTCTTTTGCATTTAGCAAACTATGCATAGGAGCTGAGTTTTATGCAACCTTTGTTCACTGTAGACAACACAGAACAGGAATTTAGGTGTGAAGTCTTAAGAGATTTTGGGTGTTTACATGTTGTTTTGTTAATACGTGATGTTAGTTGTCAAAATTTACAACCATATGTAACTTGTATTTTCTTAACTTGGTGAAATAATTAGCTTCAATTATTTTAATTATTTTTACATTAATCTCTGCAAAATACCAGTAATCCTTCCCTCCACTGCCCCTCAGACCTTTCTTCCCTCCCAAGCCTCCTCCACCAAATCCTTGATTTATATGAAACCTTTAATAGAGTTAAAAAATGGTATCCTGGGATGTATTAGAAGGGGAGTTGTTAGTAGGTTGAGAGAGTTTTTCCTTCCCCTCTACTCTGCCCTGGTGAGGCCACATCTGAAATATTGTGTCCAGTTCTGGGCCCCTCAGTTCAAGGAGAACCTCAGGGAGCTGCTTGAAAGAGTCCAGCACAGAGCCACAAAGATGCTGAAGGCAGTGGAACATCTCCCTTGTGAATCAATGCTAAGGGAGTTGGGACTCTTTAGCCTGGAGAGGAGACTGAGAGGTGTGAGAGGTGACCTCATTTATGTTTATAAATTAGTGAAGGGCAGCTCAGGCGAATGGAGCCAGGCTCTGTTCAGAGATGCCCAGCGATAGGACAAGGGGCAATGGATGCAAGCTGGAGCAGAGAAGGTTCCATGCAAACATAAGAAAGAACTTTTTCACTGTGAGCGTTACAGAACACTGAAACAGGCTGCCCAGAGAGGTTGTGGAGTCTCCTTCTCTGGAAATATTCAAAACTTGCCTGGATGTGTTCCTGTGTGACCTGCTCTAGGTGATCCTGCTCTGGCAGGGGGGTTGGACTAGATGATCTTTTTTGGTCCCTTCCAACCCCTAACATTCTGTGATTCTGTGTGATTCAGTAAAATGGCCTCAAGAGAAGGACTGCTCTGACGTTTGGAGAGGGCTTTAATGACAAGTTTCATTGTTATTTTATATTTACTTACCAAATCCTGCCAGTGCAAATTCTTGCCAGACTAGTTGTCTATATTTCTTGTCTGGTCTTGCTGATGTATTGTTTTGTATCAGGACCTTGTCTGACAGGAAAAGCGACCAGAGCTGTTCAGGCTATGGCACAACAAATAAGGTGATGCAGAAATAATGAAGTCTATCTAAAACTTCTTATGCAATATTGAGAAACTTTTAAAGGAACTAATTAGCAAAAGTGATGCAGCTTATGTATCCAAGCTATTTTTATTGTAGATGCTGAAATAGCACACTAGTGCTTTAGCAGTGGGTGTTTCTGCTGTTAATTCCGTGATTGTGCATATTTTCTTATGTTTGGCTTGGGGGTGGGAAATACTTGGAGGAATTAAAAATACAGGAATATCCAAGTTGTAGTTTCAGTTTGGGTGCTGTTTGTTTTGATGGATGTAGTCAAGCCACTGAGCCAGTCTTGCAGTTATCTTTTGTTGATGTTTCCGTCCTTAGTAAGAGGATTAAGTGATGCAAACAAAAATGAAGTGTGTGACATAGGAGGGATCAGACTCTCTTAAACCTGAACTAGTTTTCTTCCGTTTCTGATTTTGCAATGAATCCTGTCTTATGGTTCAATTCTGGATTGGCTTAGAGATGGAGAAATTGTCACAGAAAACCTGAATTAAGTCCTTTAGGAATGCCAGATGCTTTGTATCTTGGCAGTTTTGATTGTGTCTTCAAAGCCTGGGTCTTTCCAACTGTGTTTCAGTGTCCAGTGTAGGCATGAGAGGCAGAGGAGGTTTTAGTCATGGGGTGGAGGATGAGGAAGGATCCTCTTTCCTGTGGATCCTCTTTCCTATAGTTTGAGAGCTGAGTTTACAAAGTCACTTCTTCAGCAGGCTTCCCTTTAGAAGTTGTTTGTTAAGGAACTCCTAAGGATTTCTGGTCTACAGAGGAGGCTTTTTGCAGCCCAGTCTTTAAATGTTAGTGGTGTATTTCAACTTACGAAAAAGTGTATGCTAGTATTTGCATTATGTACCATTTTTACAGAGTAAATGTGTTCTGTAGCCACGTGTGCATCTCTGTATGCATGACAGTTTGAGTAACCTAGTACTAGTTTTAATTATTCCAGGATTTTTACTTTAAAAAATAGGTGCTGAATGATCTCCTATAGTGTGCTACAACAGTAAGTGCTGGTTAGGGAAAAGCCATGTAGTGGTAAAATCAGTGAGCTGTGTAATCCATACTTGCTTAGAAGAAATGTAAGGTAATGATGTTTAATACTTGGAGAAAGTAGGGAAGTAATCTGCAATTTTGTTTCTGAAATGACCAGCCTAATAGTTGTAAATTGTAATTCTGATATTTGATCATCTGATGATGATTTGCAACAGTATTTTAGGTGGATGTATTTATACAAACAATGAAGTAATTTTCATAGTTATCCAATTTCTCTCTTTAAGGGTGACTTTTCTAGACAGTGATATCTGAAAAGACACTGATGCTAATTGCTATTTTTAGAAAGTCAAGGTCTTTGCAAGGTGGTGCAAGTTTGAAGGTCCTCACATTAGTCACTTCTGCAGTGAAAAGCAAGGAAGTTCTCTTACTGCACTAGCCAGTTCGCAAGAGCCTGGAGCTTTGGCAGTGTTATGGGGGGAGTATTTGAGAAGCAAGAAGAGATCAAATAGCATGTTCAGGTTGTGTGTTTATAGTGCAACTTTCCTCTGTTAGAAAACAAACTCTTTTGAGAGTAACATGTTGAGTACTGAACAGCGCTGGAGTCATGTAGCAATACGTAGAAGACACTTTGAGGACACAACCTTAGTCCTTATGGTTTCTTTTTGTATCCAAAGTGGTAATGAACACTATAAAGTCTGTCTTCCCAGTTACTGGTAGGTGCATGTATGCACACAAAACCACACACATATAGGCATATATATTACCCATGTGTATGTCTGTATGTGTGTTTATATGTTTCTCTTAATTAAAATGTGGAAAGTGTTCTTTGTATAAAATGGAGATCTTTCATCCACCAACTCTATCAAAAGACAGCTAGAAATCTCTTTGATATAATTTAAATATTGGTTTACACCCTTTATAGCTCTCCTGTGGGAAAAAAACTGCTATGCTTTACCTCTGTCTTGCTCTGTTTTGTGCCTCTTAAGCACTGCTTGAAATACTTCAGAGGACAACATCTTTTCCTTTTCTGTTGTGCATATATTCAGTAACATTGGGAATGCTGTTCCCCTGTGTGTGTCAGTGATGGGACTGTGACTCATGCAGGGCTGATAAAAGTAGGAGGAGTGTGTGTCTAATCTAGTGTAATTTTAAAAAAAGAACCATGGCTTTAACATCTCAATTTACATTTCTTTGCAGGAATGTGACCTAAATGGCTCCTTTAACACTGAGCAGGTGTTGGGCTGCAAGATTAACTGTATGGTGGAATAACCTTTTTCTATTGGGGTGTGATGTCTGATGTTAGTTTCTTCTCTTTTTATGCAGGATCCAAACTACTGGATACAAGTACATCGACTGGAGCACGGGGATGGTGGGATCTTGGATCTTGATGACATTCTCTGTGACGTGGCTGATGACAAAGACCGTGTAAGTGCAAATACCTACAGATGCAGCTCGGCGTGCTCCGTGCATCAGCAGAGCAGTGTTTTTCCTGCCTGCCTCCAAAAGTGGGAGTCAGGAGAGAGGTTTTAGGTGTTTTTCTTACCTAGTTTAGTTAACACATGTGAGAAGTCTGTTACCCTGATGTTTTTCAAAAAGTACAGGGAAATCTCTTACTGACATCATAGCTTTGCCATCCTTTTTGGTTCTTTATAAGCTCAGGTAAGACAAGGAGACTGCAAGGATGAAAAAACCTCACACAGTGAAAAAAATAGTGCAAAAACATTGAACCTCTAAGTGAATATTTTAGCTTCGTCTTACCAGGTGAATGCGTGCGAAAAAACCCATGCTGTTTTTAAACTCTGGAGGCTTGGTGAACTGGTTTTTAAAAAATATTTTTTTTTTTTTTTGGAGAATCTGCTAGTTACACAGAACTTGATAAACTAATGACTCACTGCTGGGTCTTGAGTGCTTTTTCTCCTTTTTTTTTTTTAAGTACAGATTTAAATCACGATCAGCTAATAGGCTTTTAGTTATTGGCTGCTTGTTTGAGGTTTTAGATACTTGTGTCTCTGAATTAAAAGTTGCAAAAGACTAAGGTAAGAAACACTGTGGCGAACTGTGAAATCCCATGTAAATAGGCCACTTTTCTCTGCAAAGCCACATGTGTTTGCTTAAGCTCTTGGGAGTGTCTGAGCCCGACTCAGAATTGAGTCTGGAAATGTTTTTCAGGACCCCCACTCCTTCACAGGCAGGATCTTTAATTGCTTGTGTTGGAAACAACAGGCCTTCTGAAGGTTCCTTGAAGAATGGCCAAGTGATGACTCTTAGGCTAATTTTTCAGAAATAAATACTTTGCCTGCAGTTCATTCTTGTGACAAAATTTAACTGACATGGTTATTTTCAACCAGGACTTTTATAAAGATAAATGATGTGAGGAGTCTTGGGATGTGGTGACTCCTTGCTGTCTGAAATGTTGGGATTACTCAAGCTGTATAGGGTAACAGTGCTGAGTTTTCAGGAATTTCTTCCATAAAAATAGTGCCCAGCTAAGATTTCACGAAAAGCTAATTAAAACCTCTAGTTAGTTATCTCATACTGAAGTGCTCAGCTGTGTGATTAGTTTAGCTTTTGCTTCCAGGCCTTAAGGAGCCTGGTGCAAGTTGTCACTCTCTCTCTCTCTCTCTCTCTGTGTATATATATAAATATGCCTGTGTAGAGAGGTATTTTTAAAATTTGCTTGAATCAAGCATGACTTAGCTCCTCACGTGCCTCTCCCTTCAGAAGAAGTTTGAATCCTGATGACTTCCAGACCTCATTCTTTAGCTGTTACCTTGCCTTACCACCTTCAAGTGGGGTAATTCCTCACAGTGAAACTCTGTGGGTGTTTTTATGTGTGTGACTAATAGCTGAAAAACTCTGAGTGCAACTGAAACAGCCTAAGTCATTAATGCAATATTATTTTTGTGTATAGATGGATAAGATACCTACTAATTAGTAGTATTCTGTATTTGCCAAGCTTATATCCTCTGATTCTGTGAATCTGGCACATCTCTACTGATAGCCCTTATCAGTTAAACTTCCTTTATTTAAAAGACCTTGTAGTATTGGTTAGGAAGGTGCAATATAAATGTGCTCTGTGTTATACTGGTTTAAATCCTTGAATTAATCATTCTCACTTGACCTTTTTGTGTTTGCCTCTTTTCAAGCATTTCAGTCATTAGTCATTGTTTTATAGTTTCCTGTCTTACATTTTACAACTGGCCTTCCTGGTTCCCCTTAGTTTTACATTGACAGCTTTGAATCTGATGCTTCCTTCATAGCAAATGAATCCACTAGTTTTGTGTTAGCAGAACCTGATACAGGTCTCACTAATGCAAGGTTCTGAATATATCTCCACATAGTGGTATTTTGTATGTATACAGAATCACAGAATGTTAGGGGTTGGAAGTGACCCACAGAGATCAAGTCCAACATCTCTGCAAAAGCAGGATCACCTAAGGCAGGTCACCTAGGGTGGATTTTGAAAGTCTCCAGAGGAGACTCTACAACCTTTCTGGACAGCTTGTTCCAGTTCTCCAGCACCCTCACTCTAAAGAAGTGTCTCCTCATGTTGAGGAGGAACTTCCTGTGTTCCAGCTTGTATCTGTTATTCCTTGTCTATCACTGGACACCACCCAAAAGAGCCTGGTACCTTCATCTTGACACCCACCCCTCAGATGTTTATAGACATTCATAAGATCCTCTCTCGGGCTTCTCTTCTCCAGACTAAACAGCCCCAGGTCTTTCAGTCTTTCTTAATAGCAGAGATGTTCAAGTCCTGCAGTCTTCCTCATAGCTTTTTCTTGGACTCCCCAGCAGATCCAAAGTTGGATACGGTATTCCAATTGTGGTCTCACCAGGGCAGAGTTAGAGGGGAAGGAGAACCTGCTCAAAATTTAACATCAGTTTATATGCAGGTTTTTTTAAATTGGGACAAAAATATCTAGGATATTTCAGAGCCAAGTGCTAAGTAACATTGTGTTCATTTTCACAGGGAAGTTCTATACATTCTTGAAGTTCCTTGGGCTGTTTACTACCTAGCTGTGCTTTTGAAAATCAGTTGGCTGTTACCATGCATCTTTGGTACACTTTGAGGAAATTCCTTGAAAAGCTTGGACAGATAAATAGCAAATATCTCTTTTGCTGAACTAAAGGAGAAATAACTCCCTATAACTTGCTTTTATTCAACTGCTTAACCTGTTTTAATTATTTTAAAAATGCAGGTTTCTTCTTCATTTAGTAATTGGAACAAAATTTTAAAGATAGAAATCCAAACAGTTTGTTAATCTGTTACTTGGAAAAGCTTGAAGGATGTCAGAAAACATGTGTCAACTTGACATGTTTCCAGCTTGATGGTAACATACTTGATGACTTCAGCTCTGTTCTCTCTAGGCAGACATTCTCAGCAGCAAAAAAGTCCCAACCAACTGAAGGAAAAAAAACCCAACTTCCTGAACCATGGCTTCTTCTGTCAGGGAGAGGCACATAGACAACTTCAGTGATCCTCACATTTTGGGTGTAATATAAAATACTTACTCAAGAGCATCATAGGCCCTTGATTATTCATGGAAAAAAAATATTCAGGAAATTTTAAAAGCATGTGTATGACTAACTTGCTCCCTGCTGAATTCTGACTGAAATAGTCACTCTCACTCCTATTTTGCACAATTTAACGATTGCATGTGCAGTTATATGCAGGTTTTTATTTCCTTCATAGTAATGCTCAGGTTATTGCTCAGTGAAAAACTTTGGAGATCAAAATGTCTGCATTTGATGCAGCAACATTTCTGCAAAGTCTGTGGCTTTCCTTCCTAAGAGAACAAGAAGTATCTGCCATCAACAGCCACTGCTTTTGAGGAGCAGCTGGGCAAATAGAGCTTGTTTGGAACAATGTAAGGTGTGAACCTAATGTCAATTATTCATGATTTCGTTGGCTCAAACACGTTAGATTTTTGATGGTTTGAGATTAGCAAACTGTAAATGTAAAAACATTGGCACCTCATTTCCTTCATCAATGTTCTAATGAATTCAATACTCTAGCTGACAAAGTAACCACTGTGTTCTGGTGTACGCTTACAATTACAGCTTGGGGTTATTTCTCTCAAGGAAGGAGCAGGACTTTCTTTGCTTGACTTACCATTTTCAAATGCTCTGTGGGCTCTTCAACCTTCATAATTCATATTTAAGCCCACTGAGTTCAGAGATGAAAAATGGAGGAATATGGTTTAGTATTGTCTGGAGTTAATTTCTTGCCTACCATAGCGTTTGTGTGCATGGTGTTAGTATGTGGCCCAGGTCCCTGTAAGACCAAGGTGATATTGCTGCTTGCTGCTGGAAAGACAGACAGAAAGCTGGTGTTTTGATTGGAGTGTTGTTGATGAGAATGGGTTGGAGGTATTCATTTTATAGATTTGTGCTAAAATATAGTTAGGAAACATTCATGGTCTAGACTTAACTATGTTAAGTAATCAAATTGTTGCTGAAATTCAGACAGATCAGTTGCACTTCATTTAAATCTGCCCTTAGAGTCCTGTAGGGACTGTTGTTACTATGCATTTAGTGCCTGCTTGCTTCAAGTGTGATGGGAGAAATTCTTTGAGCAGCTTCTTTATTTAATATGAAGGCACATTAGAAGCTTTTCCCAGTGTAGTGGAAAGGAATTGACTTCTTCTGTTAAACAGATGGTCGATTCTAAATAATACTGTTGTTTTGTTTACTTCCTCTTGGAAAGCACTCTTGAGTTAGGCATGTGATACACAAAATGGGAGTTTGGAAAGGATGACTGTAACAAATGTTAACTTGAAACCAACACAAAAATAAGGCTATTTTGAGCAAATGCATTGTGAGGTTAAGGTTAAAGGCTAGCTAGGGACTGGAGAGCTGCGATTACAATATCTTGTTGCTGTTGATTTTTGTCCCATCACTTTTATTGCTAGGGACAGTTATATGAGACCCCGGTTCTGTAGTAAGTTCTGGGTAGAAAACTGTCAGCATGTTGGTGGTAGAAGGACTGAGAATCTGTTAACCCCCTGTATCTTCATTATCTCCAGAACATTAAAAAGCTTTTGAACCTGATGAAAGTTGCACAGATAAACTTGTGTTATCTTTAGATTTCCATCAGCAAACAATCTGAATGCTTAAAGTAGTGTTGTTTGTTCTAAATCTGGGTGTCTCTCAGCCTGATTTAAGCAAACTTACAGCTCAATTTACATTTGAATTCTCTTTGACTCTGCAACTTAAGAATTTAACCCTAAACCCATGAGCAGTGAGAACAACAACTTTGTTTGGTTTCTAAAGTTTTATACTGCCATTAACAGATTAAAAACCTGGAGTGAATGAGAGAACATCTAGCTCCAGTGCACTAAATCTGACAGCAAACCCTAAAAATGCAAAAAACCTGTTGAAACCCATGATTCTTAGCTTTTACAATACCATGTCTGGCATGCCCTTCTTCCTTTTTTCTCAAAACTTTTCCATCAAATTAAATATCAACTGCTGCCACGATCTTTTCTGCTACACTGTGCAGCTTTTCCCTTGTTCTGTAAATGCCTTCCCAGCTCCCAGGAAAGCAGGATGACCTTGAAACAATTTGTTGTTACTCATAAGTGACTTGGCAAAACACATTTTGAACATAAGGCATTCTTTTCCTGTAACAGCTTAAAATAACTACTTGAGCCACTGAGCTTGGGAAAGTATTGATACTGGGAAAGAAACCTTTCATTTAAGAATTCCATCATTATTTTCTGTTAAAAGTAGTTTAAAAAATACCTTAAGTTTAATAATGAACTCTAGAATTCTGCAAGTTTTTTATTATTTTTTAATTTTAATTACATTTTTAGAGATTGACAATTTGATGCTAGCTGAAATCCTGACAAATAGATACACCCAGAATATTTCTGTTTTAGCCAGGTTTTCTGATTTCTCATTATTGGGAAGGCCATGTGATTTTTAGGTCCACCTGGCTGATGGATTTAATGTAGAGAAAGTTTTTGCATCATCCTTATTGCCAGCTGCTGTATAATGAAGATGTATTTGGAATAACATAAACCAAATACTGATATTCCCTTCTGTCAAAGAAGGGAATTAAAATGCTTGTAGTGCTTCCAATAAACATTGTGAAGTTAAAACTTAAGGATGAGGCTAAAACCCATGGGAGTAAACTCCCTAAGACCAATGAGGTATTAGGAAGCAGGCATCACTTTATTTCAGTGCCAGACCCACAGGGGATCGAAGTGTCCCAAAGCCAGTAAAATTCAGAGAGTATCTGGTTACATCTCATACAGAATCATGCTTTTTCTAACAAGTGATTAGCATATTCATATTAGCTCATGGAATTCATTACGTGTGTAAATCTCCTGTACACTTGTTCATTATGTACTGTGGAGGTCTCTGGTGGTCTGATGGGTATCCATCCTCTTCCTCCCTATGGCCTTTAGCTGAACTTCCTTGCTTATGCTTTCTAGGCTGTCTGATACGGTTGATGAGACAGACTGACCATAGTCAGTCTAAACCAGTTTGCTGCTCTCAGCTTCTTTCTCAAGCCCACAGTTACAATTTCTTATTGTTTACACAGTTAATGATTCTTAGTTTACACAATAGATGCATTCTAGGAGGACTACCTACTCCCAAATGTTCCGAAGTTAGTAGGGTATCACTGAAATGGCAGAAGACTGCTCCTTGCAAAAACAGCAGAGTGTTTCTCTGCTCTTTCATGAGTGTGGTCCATTCACTGAAGGATCTGGCAAGCCAAGGAGAAAAGGAGAGGACTTCACTGCTGGGAGTGGTTGAAGTGTGAAAGGAGAAGTAGGAAGAAGGAGAGTATGAACATTATCGAGTGGAGACCTTCACTTTCAGTGCAGCAAGTGGCCTTGGAGCTTCCACAGTATTCCCTGTGGGAAAGCAATGGGTACAGAAGTGAATAGGTCCTGTAATAGTTACAGAGTCACTACTTAGATATGAAGCACTGCTTTCCAATTCTTCACTGTAAACCTACAGTGAATCTAGGATTAGACCATTATGGCTAATAAATGCATGATGCTCAGATAGCTTTTCATTAATTTCAGCAATACCACGTTGTCCTAGAGGTATATTATTCATCCTACAAGAAAGGAAGAATTTGCAGTAAAGGTTAGTTATGGGAATTCATTATCACTGCCCTCTTACTCCTTTATATCATCAGGTCTTGAAAGAAACACTGTTGTAGCTTCAGAGATATTTCCTAACAGAGTTGTTGAGACTCATACACCAGAGGACTGACCCATATTAAAGCTTAATTATAGTAATGGGTAATCCTGTAAGTATAAATTATTCACAGATGTTTTCTACATGAAGTAATGTTACGAATAAAATAAGGAAAAGTTTCTGGAAAAAATCCTGGACAGTGGCATAAGTTTGTCAAAAGTCACTTTTCCTTCTTGCCTCTTAACACAGATGTCAACTTGACAATGTTTGTAGGTACCTTCCTGTGTGCACAGCTTTGTGCTTTGAATATGTTTTGCTTAATGGAAATCAATACCAGCAAGTCTTGGGGCTCTGCACTCTTGTAGTGTTCCTTGACTAATGTGTTATGCAAGGAAAACATTCCTACCTAAACACAGTCCTGGTACTAAAGTTGCAATCAGCTGTCTGATAAGATTCCCACACTGTCACTAGGATGAGAATCCATTAACATTGCCTTCTTACCCATTGATACCAACAGGTCTGAAGAGAGTGGTGTAACTTCTTAGCTATCTCCCAGGAGGTATGGTGAGATGAACACATAGGCTTGGACTCTGTTTTCTAGCTGGCTTAGTAGGCAGAGTACCTCATAAGTTTGTAGTGTGAATGAATAGTCTTTCTGACAAAGAGAAAAAGGAGTATTTGAATTAAGTTAAACTAGGGTCCCTAATGGATGTGGCACCTACCTCATGCTAAAGGTTCCTTCAGTAAGTGCCTTGGATCCAAAGAGAAGGAAATAATAATACTGTCTGGTCTGGGGAGTTTTCACTGGTGTGACTTTTGAGATGCCTTCCTAGGAGTAGTCCAGAAAGGAAGGAGTTAAGAAGATGCTTTGAACCCAAAGTCTTCTGCTTCATCCCCACACCCTGCTGGTGTACTCCACACCCTGTTGGTGTGCAGGGAGCTACCTTCCGTTTACCTTTAGCATGCTCAGCAGGATAGTCACTACATTTTTCAGATTAGCATCACTGCTGAATCCTGTTTGAGTTTATACAGCAAGGAGTTCTGCCTGCTCCTGGGTGACATACAGCATTGCCGGACCATCAGCTTTTTACATTTCTGCAGCCTGTTGGAAGAACTGAAGTTGTTCTTAGGTGGCCTCTGTTCCTTGAAGGTTGCTCTACTTCTTATAGGATTGAAGACTGTTCCCTGTAAGCTTGGTGGAAGCTTGCTAGTACTGAATTCTTATTTTCTGGGGAGGCTGTTTGCTGGAAGGTAACCATACTTTGGTGGATGAAATGGCAGACACACCTAAGAGGAAAATTACAAAGAAGTCGTCGTCTTTTTCATATGATCGCCGGAGAGATTCAGTGAAAGTGAGGAGACAGACCAAGTCTCTTAGCTTTAAGTCAGCTACGTTGGGTGCTCAAAAAAGACAGGCTCGGAAAAAGCAGGTTTGTGTTTGGATATTCCTCAGAAAAATCTCCTTACTTCCTAAACCCTTAGAGATTGTTAAGCTTGCTATGTTACTACGAGGTGGAAAGGTCTCTGCGGATTTGTAATCTGTGTGAGAGTACGAATATGTGTGCATACAAGCTTGTGTGCAGGTGAAGCTGGATTTTTCTACTATAATATTTCTTAAAAGCCAGCTGAACTTGTGTTAATTTTATTGCAAGAACAATATCTGTTCTGCTGTTACAGAGTGATTTAGGATTTCTGTTTTGTCTCAAGTTGTTACCTCTATGGTGTAATACATGCCCTATGAGCTTTTGGTAGTGTTGTCTGTTGTGCTGAAAAACATGATGGTTACTGAAACTCTTGACATTACTATTCAGATTACAACTGGTTCACTGTTCTTCATTATTATTAGTTTTAATGTTGAAATGTACCAGACTGAGAGCTTTAGGGAGTGAAGTATTTTACTTACTCCAGAACAGGTCATGCAAGTCAGTAGCAGCACCTGTTCTGGTGGGACCAGTTCTTAGGGTTAGAGGGCAGCTTAATGCCTTGGCAGTGCTGCACTGCCATAGTAAAAGACTGTCATACAAAGAATTTTGTCTTTTGTAGTTGGGATGTAACAAAATGAAATGTCTCCAAAGAGAAGATGTAGTGTACTCTGTAGCAAATGGAATAACACCAAGTGAGTCAGTTCATGGAATGGCTCTGTGTGCAGATCTCCAACCTGCTCTCATGTGAAGGGAGCACAGGATCACCATCAGCTGTTTCTCACTCTGCATTTGTATGCACAGAGTACCTTTTGGAAGGGCTTAAAGGAACTTTTCAGGGAATTTTTAATTAGCTGTGTAGAACACCAAGCATTTCAATACATTGCAAATAGTGTTTCCAGAAATGCTTTAAAATAGACTAGGTATTAATTAGCAGTGAAAGTGAATTTCACATTAGCAAATAGTTTTCAGGCCCTGACCATTGCATCTGGTCCTAAATTTTGAAGGCATTCTATGTGTTCAGATGTAAGAGAATCCACGTTATTATGTCCAGTGTAAACTTTGGTATTAGCTTAAAAACAGAATTAATTTGATGTATGTGGGCATATTTGAATTTTTTTTTAAACTATTTTCTGCTGAAAACTTAAAAGGTCTGTTTAAATAGAAAAATGTGGACTGGTAGAATACTAGAATGTTCCCACTTCAGTGTGTTTCTTTAGATGAAGCCCCTTTGTTTGCATTGAAGTTCTAGAAGTTTTAGGTGAGGAAATAACTGAAGAAGTCTGGAACCCTTCAGAAGGGCACCAAGCTGTCTGACTGTTTTTCTCCTATCTACCATCAGATGGAATTTGAGAAGTAAAAACAAAAAAATCTAAATTTTATGAAGATATAAAATACCAAATAACACCTGTGAGCATTCACGTCCATTGGATCATTTGAGGAGATGGAAAGGCTACTTAAAATAATGTGATAATTTCATTTTTAGGTGCAAATCGTTTTAATTTTCCCACACCTTGAGGCTCTTGAGGCCCCTCATCTTTTGGATGGCTGCCATGGTTATTTTGTGACCTCTAGTGGCTAAGGATAAAAATATGCTCAGTTATGGAGTTCAAGCAGATGCTTGGACAACTGCTGAGTGTATTCTTCCTGGTTTGGTTATTTTTCTTGACAAGGTGGTAACTCCTCAGTGATACCAGAATTGTGCAACATTAACACATGAAATGTTTGTTAGTTTTAGAAGCTGCCCCTTATGATGTTTTTATTGAAGAACAAAATCAGTTACATGAGGAAAATTTGAGATTAAGATCCTTATGTGCAAAGGAACATGAAAAAGAGATCTAGTGCTATTTTTAGCTGTTTTGTGAGAGTCTCTCAAGTCCTGTTTCTCTTTGTCATGGCCAGCTGACTGATTACTGTGACATGGGTTAGGGCCTCAGTGGATTAACTAAGATCTGAAGCTGTTTTCCTGATAGCTACTTATGTTGTGAATACAAGGTTTTGAAACTTGGCAGGATCCTAGGCTCCTACAAGAGTATAAAGAACTTGCATTAGCTGTAGATCCATGGTTTATTGCTGTCAAACCTGGATTTTTTGTTTCCATAGAAAACTATAGAATTGAGATGAGTAACTTTTTCCCCTGTGGTGTTTTTTTGTTTTTTTTTTTTTTTTCTCCTTTTGTGAGCATCTGAGAGCTGGGAAAGCCTATGAACTACACTTTCTGCTTTCTTATTAGAAGGAAACACTGGGTGGAAAAATGACACTGGAAAGATTTGGAACATGAGGGAAGGGGGTTGCTCAAAAGAAATCAGCGGTTTGTAACATTAAACTGTGATAAGGAACATGTGTGGTAGATGTGCTGCTGGTGTGTGACAGGTTCGGTGAGCAAAACTCAACATCACCAGTACCTGCAAAGCAAATTATTTGTTATCTATTAAGGTACTTATTACTTAAGCAGTAGGAATGAGAGGCATCTCAAATAAATAATTTTTGGACATTTATATTTGCAAACCATAGCCAGTGATTAATTTTAATTTTTTTTATGTTCTTCCTGATTTCTTTTTTCTTCCCCCCCCCAAGAGCTTGTTTTGAAGCCTGTTGGGAATCTCAAATGTATTTTCTAGGGAGAAGGAAGTCAATTTTTAAGTGCAAGACCTTTTTGTTGTGAAAATCCGATCCTGTTTCTTCTAATAGGAAACCAGACAAGCGTGTGGAGAGAAAAAGCACGTGATGTGTGTAAAGCTGCACTGGGAGATAAGAGTGTGTAGGGTCCTCTGGCAGGTGTGGTGTTAAAAGAAACTTGACCTGTCAGAGCTCACTCCCTCTGGAGCACAGCCAGCTTTTAACTGTGGGGGCTACCTATTATTATTAAAACTGTAATGGTAGCAGGGCAAGGTGGGTCTCAGCAAGTGAAATAGGCCCACCTTGAGTTAAAGACAGAGTAAAATCAGAACAGAGTGGTGCAGTAGTGAGAGGCTGAGCCTTCTTTGTGGATATTGTGGTAGACGTGTGCATTAGAGTGTTTCCTGCAGCAGTGTAAATCATTGTGCCTTGATGGCCTTAGCTGTGATGGTGTTGGTTAATGTCTTTCCCTGTGTTGGTTTCCAGGGTGGTAGATAGATAAGTCACCCTCTCCCAGAGGCAGCAGCTTCCTTCCCTCACCTTGTCCTTGTGGTTAATATGGCATCACATTCAGGCATACCCCCTTGGGAAATGCTTCACTGTGGTGTTAAAATAACAACACATTGCCAGGAGCACTTCAAATTTAATTGGTGATTTCTGTAATGCAAGTAAAATTTTGGGCTTTATTTTGACAAGTTCATCTGAGCTAAACCGAGCTATTAATTTTTTTTTCTTCTGCCTGAGTAATTGTTATAGCTCATGTAAGAGTTACCACGATTAACTGCACTTTTGGCTTCCTAAAGGTGTGGCTTTGTGATGGATTTTGTCTGATCTAAGGCCATTGTCACCACAGCTGTGGGTGCCACAGCAAAAAGTATGGGTCTCCCTCAGCAAAGCTGCTTTCAGGGGTCCAACCATGCCCACTGAGGGAATGAAGTGGTAGATAGGACCTCTGATTTGGCAATGCACAACAGAACCCAGGGCTGGGATGGAGGTGCAAAGGAAGGCAGATCCTTTGTCTTGCTTACGCCCTCAAAGGGCTGGTGGTGATCCACAGAAGACCAGATTCAGTTTGGCCAAACACAACATATTGGGGTGATAGGTTCTGTGTGTAGTCACCAAGCTTCTCACAGTTGGAAGCACATGCTTTGTCTTAGTTGATACTTTCATCTGCTGTTGAAATGTAGGCACACACCAGTGAGAGTGGGAAAGGAAAGTCAAAGACTTGTAGAATGATCAAAGCTAGAAAGAACCTCTGGAGTCACCTAGTCAACCCCCCTGCTCTACACAGCGGGGTAATCCCTGTGTAATGTGCAGGGATGGAGACAGGCACAGCCTCTCTGGGCACCTGTTTGCTGCCAGGGTGAAAAAGTGTTTTCAAAGCTGAATCTGAATTTCCTGTGTTGCAACTAGTGTCAGTGTTGCTTCTCCTCCCGCTGTTGGTCACCTCCCAGAAGATCTCAGCTCTGTTTTCTCTCTATGCTCCCATTAGACAATGGAGGACAGCAAGCTTTGCTTTTCAGCCTCCTCTTTTAAACCAAACAAGCCCAGTTCTCTTGGCATTTCTTTGTATATCCTGTGGTCCAGGCTTCACTGTGCTGGTGGCTGTCACTGGCCATGTCAGCTACACTTTATGGTCCAGACTGGTCTGGAGGCAGCTCCCTTCACCACAAGGACACACGCCTGACTCGCCTTCCAAGAGCTGTCCAGGAGGGATTTACCTGTCCTTTTCTGCAAACCCTGTCATCACCCAGCTGTCACCCAGCCAATGCTGCTGCACACTGATTGTTCATTTAAAATTCTTGGTGGCATTCCCTTGTTAGCGAGGAAGCAACATGAGTTTGAAATAACGCCCCCGCCTGGCTTCTGCTCTCTTTTGTATGTGTTTTTCCTGCTGCTAACTTGCTATTTGGGCAGGGTTATATCCTCAAGATGAGGATGATGCATTTCAGAAGACACTGTCAGCTGTAGTGATGCCTTTCTAGGTGTACTCATTCTGTTCAAGTTAAGGAGGAAAAAAACGTGCAGGTATGAACTAGGTGGGGAAAAAAAGCAGGAATGATTTCTGGAAACACTCCCTGTCAAAATGCTCCTGTTCCCAGCACTTCCACAGAAACATAAAACCAGTGTTTTAGTACCCTTCACTACTTGGCAGTACCTTTTGAAATGCTCTGCCACTGTTGTTGTGGAATGATGACACTTTGGCTTCAAACTTGCATTGTTTTCTGCTATATATGAGCAATATTTTGATGCATTTTAAGCAGTTACTGAAGTTCTGAGTGCATGGTTTTTACTTTAATTTTGATGCCTTTAGAAAAAGTTATGAATTTGTCAACTAAATATGGTTTTATCTAATTTCCAGCTATTGAGTTTGTCACTTCTGTAACAGCAACGAAGTTTTGCCCTGTTACACTGTGAGTGAGCATTTTGCTTTATAGCAGGTTGATTTTAATGTTTCTTGACAAAAAGGAAGGAAAATTAATTTTAATTATCTAAAAATGTGTCCCTTGGCTCAAAGTATAGTTCTCAGACAGAAAGCAAGCAATGTTTTGCTTTCTCAGCAATTTCTGTCACTTGAAGTGTGAGTTGATCATGGAGGTAATAGCACATGGGGAAAATCCAGTGGGAGCTGTCTGATTTCATGTGTGTTTCAGTTCAAGCACTTAAGATTCCTTTGATTTGTGGACTGTAATTTTCTCTGATGGCATTAGTGGCTTTTAGAAGAACATCCTCTGATAGATGACATCCATCTTGCCAGCCACTGCCTAATCTGACTTGAGGCTGCTGATTGCATTATCTGGCTGATTTGGAATACAGTAAATATTAATGACTGTTCTTCTGTTATTTAAAATAAGTAGTGAGAGTGTGATGGTCATATTTCATGCTTCTGCTGTAACTAGCTTCTTGTCATCTGTTCTGATATCATCAACTTTCATGATTGATGCATTTTCTCCTAATTATTTCTTCTAAGGGTGATTTCTTGGGGAAAACCCAGTGTTAATTTAATTTTCCACTCTGCCCTGGTGAGACCACACCTGTAGTACTGTGTCCAGTTTTGGGCTCCCTGATTCAAGAGAGACAGGGGTCTGCTGGAGAGAGTCCAACAGAGAGCTATGAGGATGATGAAGATACTTGAACACCTCTGCTATGAAGAAAGACTGAGAGACCTGGGGCTGTTAGTCTGGAGAACGGAAGACTGAAAGGGAATCTGATCAACATCTATAAATATCTGAGGGGTGGGTGTGAAGACTGAAAGTTGGAAAGAATTTAAAGAAGTGCAGAACAGGATGGTGGTAGTGGTTCTTCCTAATGATAAGAAAAGCATTCTCACAGGGGATTGAACTTGCCTCTGCCATAGGCCATATGTACTAAAATGGATGGCTAGGAAGTTTTCTATAAACTTAAAAACTCTTTGATTATCTGCTGATCATCGTTAAGATGAGTTACGGAAAGTTTTCATAATAGAGTTTACTACTAAATCTCTTAATGCTTTAAAACCCCCCACAGAACAAAACCCTCACAAAACCTAATATAGCCCACACAATACTTAAAAGAATTCTCAAAAAAACTAAGGTAGCAATGACTCTACCATTTATTTGGATTTCATGGCTTTCATTCTGGTTTTATTGAGGGCAAGATCAAACATGAGTTCTCATAACTTGTGCTTGTGGGAACCACAGTGTCCCATAGTCTGTCACTCTTTTGAAGTCAATTTGTCAATTAAGGACTGTTCCAGTATTAAAAATACTGTAAACTTAAAACACTCCTAGTAAGCTTCCTTAGAATCTCCTCTGCAGTCCTTGCTTTCCTGATTTACCTTCTCTTCCTCTGTTAGTCACGTTAAGGCAGACGACGTTGATTTCTTTGTTTTGAATATTAAATCATTCTTGTTACACATTTTTCAACAAAAATAGCTGTCATAAATCTGTCAGCTGTCAGAAATAAGTCAGCTTTGAAAACTTTTCAAGTATTGCAATACATTTTCATTAAAACAAGTTGTCAGCAGAGAACATATTTCTTCTGGTGACACTGGCAAACTGCACTGACAAATGACAGCGGGCAGCGGTGTTTCACTTCATGGCATCAGCTGAGTACAATACGAGGGCTGCAGATGCAGGGCTGAGACATCCCTCTCTGCCCTATCAGCCTGCTGCACCTGTTTGCTTCCTGGGCAAGTCATGGAACACTGACACCGTTAGTTGCTCATGGATGTGGATAGACATGCAATGGGGGAAGCAGTTGCAGAGTGGTGCTGTAGTAGTTTCTTGTCTTCTGAGAATAACAATGATTTCCTGAAACATTGAAATGTTGATGCTTGCTGTTATAAAACTAGTCACTGAGCTATTTAGTACTCTGCATGTAAAAAGATGTTCACTTACTGAACTGTAACCAATTCCTTTTTATTCTTCCTTCCATGCTCTGTCAGAAGTTAGGTGGGCTGAGAAAAGACACTTTGACACAGTTGAATTTAATAACTTGAGCATTTCCTTTGCTTAATGTCTTGGCTTCAGATGAATTTTTTATCTTTTAGATACCTGAACACTTGGATTACAGAACAGGGAGGTTTTCCAAATTTCGTTTTTCCCTTATGTCTGCTGGAGAAAGTCCAATGGAGAGCTACAAGAATGACAAAAGGACTTGAACATCTCTCCTGTGAAGAAAGACTGAGAGAATTTGATCTGTTTAGTCTTGATAAGAGAAGGCTGAGGGGGGTCTTATCTATATCGCTAAATATCTGAGAGGTGGGTGTCAAGATGAAGGTGCCAGGCTCTTTTTAGTGGTGCCCAGTGATATGACAGGGAACAATGGGTACAAGCTAGAACACAGGAGATTCCACCTCAACACATGGACAAACTTCTTTAGGGCAAGGTTGATGGAGCACTGGAACAGGTTTGCCCAGGGAAGTTGTGGAGTGTCCTTCTCTGGAGACTTTTAAAATGCACCCAGGTGTGTTCTGGTGTGACCTGACCTAGGTGATCCTGCTCTGGCAGGGGCGGTTGGACCTGATGATCTTTGGAGGTACCTTCCAACTCCTAATATTCTGTGGTTCTGTGACTGTTCAGATACTCAGTCATTGAGTGGCCATCAAATGCAGAAAGGGGGAGGGGGGGTTTGTTAGTAATTTGAAAGGTTATTCCATAAAGCTGTTACAGAGCTTAGTGTATGATGCTTATTGGTGCGAAGATCAGGAAGACCATCTTGATGCACTTGTTCATTCCTTTCCCCTCCCCTTTCCTTTTCACATCTGCCAAGAGACAATAATTCTTTCATCTGTCAAGACAGTAAATAGACCATTATGCATACGCTCACTTGAAAAGTGCTTGATTAGCTTCTCTGAAGGTATTGCATTTATGTTACAGAAAAGTCGACTGTTTCCTTTGGATTTTCATAGGACCTCTGAGATACTGTATGGATATTGAATCCATTTTAAACAAATATTTGAAGCTGCTCTTACCTGTTTGTAAGCATTTCCAAATGTAACAGCTTGGTGATATGGGGCCCAGATAAGTTACTTTTAAATTGCTTCTGAAGTTGATAGGTATGTATTGATATACTCAGTGAATTTATGTGTTGGTAACTTTGCAGAGATTAACACATTAATCTTTGCTGCGTTTCAGTTGCTGGTTACAAGAATAATGAAGTGTTTACTGAAAACTTGTTGCAGATTTGGATCTAGCTTGTCTTAATACTCATACTGTTTAGATCAGTATTTGGGTTGCACTCCTAAAATCTAGCAGCTATATCTCATGCTTTGATCAACCAAAAAAATCCATCTTTAGATTTACAGATTTTGTTTGTTTTCTTTGCTATAATCCTAATTATATATATTCCTACAGAAATCATAATTTGGAGCAAAAAAAGAGTCCCCTTTAAAAAAACCCTAGGTACACGAATTTCTAAAATGGAGACTGAACTCTTAAGTAATTTTTTCTTTCAAGCTATTTTCAAGTTTATCTTTCCATCATTATTTATTTCCTTAATTCTGTATTTATTTTCTTAATTCTGTTGCTAGTAATGCTGGTTTTACAGAGAGACTGAAGTGAAAAGCCATATGGCTTTTTATTGTTGTTGTGGGAATTATTCTTGGAGGCATGACAAAATTAGTAAGGGGGAGGGAAAAGTAAGCAATAGGAGTTTTTTTGTTGGTTTTACCTTCTGCTTCATTATGTGTTTAGTTGAGTAGATAAATCAACGGCAACATCTGTAACTCAGTGAATTAATTTAATGGAAGAAGTTTGGGAGCAGTAAATTAGTGACAGGGCAATGAGCTTCAGTATAGTTGGATGTAAGACAGTTGTTTTTTAAAAGAAAACCTTTAAAAGTAATAAATGATAAAATGGGTTAATTTTCAGATTTTTTTTTTTTAAATATAATTCCAAACAAAATGTAAGCAGAATTTTCATATGTGGATTTTGGGGGACAGGAAAATATGAATAATTTTCTTAAGTGAATAATTTATATAGTACTTTTTAATTTATGTCAAGGTTGACAACAATGATTTTTTTTCATTTTAAATTATTTTTTCTAATTGTATTGTGATCATAACTGTTGCTGGTAAGATGGAGAGATGTTCCTACAGTTCAGTGGTGTAGCGGCATGGAAATGTATTCATTGAGTGTAAATAAGAACACTTGTTTGTATTCTGTCTATAACCTGATAGGTGGAGTACTTCTTTATCTAGGATATTTATAGTGAAGAGTAAATAAATAATAAAAGAGAACCACAGTAATCCAGTTTTATTTGCTTGAAACATGGAAGGATGTGAAATAGGCTAGGGAGTGCTATTGGAGTAATTGCTTGGGTGTCTCAGTGAGGAGTACCTCCCTGTTCTTAATGCCCAGCAGTTGTAATACGCCTCGTCTGCAGTAGTCAAAACAATTACTAATGATCATAATTCAAAATAACTCTTGTAAAACCTTTTCAGGTAGTCTGGTTTGCCTTATTCAGGCACTCACAAGTGGGACTCTAACAAGTCAGTCTGAGATATCTTTCCCTGAAGGGTCACTGTAGCCTGTGTAGGCTCCTGTACCCCCCTCTCTGGTCACAGGTTTTGGCTCTGGATCCTCCTGGAGGAGCAGCTGCCACTTGGCTTTGCTTGAGGGGAACCACTCCCAGGTTAGCGAACACAGAGGGAGGATAAGCAGGTTAGCGATAGGCACTAAAGTCAGTGTCTGCGAAAACCTCTGCAGCCTTGTTTCCAGATGCTGTTGAAGGTCCAATGTAAAGAAGTGTCTTGGGTGTCTAAATCCCCTGACTTTTGAGAGTCCAAACATGTGTTTGGAAGTGCCATGGAAGTGTTTCTCAGATTATTGAGTTGTAGGAGCGTCCTGGTTAGCTGTGTGGCTGATTCTCTCTCATACCCCTCCCTGGTAGTGAGCCTAGCCTTTCTGTGCCTTCATCCCTGCTGTCAAAGGAGCCCAAAGAGCCCATGCAAAGCTGTGGCCTGGAATAAAACAGTTTTCATTAGCATCATTCAATTAAGTGGGGGATGATGCAGGTTCTGGATTAGAACTCCAGTCGCTCAGGGCCTTTTCTGTTGGCTTTCCAGTCAGGCTGCCTGTGTTTTGTTTTGCTTGAGTTCAGGCCAAAGTAAAATGGTATCCAGCTGCCCTAGTTGATATTTAAACTCCTTTGGTGCTTCAATGTGTATGTGTTTCAGGATTGGATTCCTTGTGTTTGTCTTGTCAAAGGAAGGTCAGCAGTGAAGGAAGTTAGCTGGGTAAGCATCAGTGCAGCAGTTCCTATGGGTAGTGTTCAAGCTGTCGCAGGTGCCACTGGATTAAACTGGGAGAATTCTCTCTTTTCCTTTTTATTTTTTTTTTTTTGGTTGAAATTTGAGTGTGTTGAGCTGCTTAGGTTAAATATTTCACTAAATCTACTGAAGTTATTTAAATAAAGATTGTTGGAATGAGTCACTGCTTCAGATGTTTTCAATAACAACTGAAAAGGGTACATGAAACAAGTAAAATGTAGAACATAACAAATGTACAAATTATGAAAGGGATGCCAGTTTCTCTTATTTTTGCCCTTTAAAATTTTAACAATGGCATATTTTTATGTGGAGTCAATGAGCCCTGAGAGGAAATCAGAATGGAAACTTCAGGTCCTACTTACTTTTATCTTTGTTTTCAATAAACATCGGGAATGAGTAGTTATAGTTTTTAGTTACATGTTTCTGAAGAACATGGTGCCAAGGTAAGTGTCATGGGGTTTTTATCTCAAAATATGCATTTGTAGTTTATTTGTCTCCCCCTTTTTATGTTTCACTACTTGCTTTTTTAAGGGATTATATATACCTGTTTATTTTTATGCTTTGGTAAATTTTAGACTGTAGAAATCTGATGCGGAGTTCACTGCATCCCATGCATTTTAAGTGCTTTTGTATGGATAGTTCACTTTTCAACATTAAAGTATTTTGAGATCTATTAGTGAAAGATTCTGTGCAAGGTCTGACTACTGATTCAGTAAGATTTGATTAACTGTAGCCCTGAATATTACACATTACACTAGCAATGTGAATAAAATACCTTTCATTCAAAGTACAGTTTTACGCAGTCCCTAGCAGCGATTTTGTGGTGAATATTAACTGCTAAGTTATAGTTTGATCTTTTATGTTTGGTGCATTCATCCATTTGAGGAACATTGGCTAAACCCTGAATCCTGCCATTGCAGGGGCATGCCTGCTCTGATGATGCAACCCCAAAGACAAGGTCCTAATCTGAAATTTATGTAGATATGCTTGTGTATGTCTGTGCACACACAGGAGAATGGTCCATTTTACTTGAGAGTGCTTCAGTTCTGCTAGTGTTTGTGAGAGGTTCCTTGTCCAAAACTCACCTGCTGCTTTATGTTGGAACTGTACCCTTGACATTAACATACCAACTTTTTTTTTTTGTTGTTAGTATTACGAAAGGCAGAAGGTATTTTTGCAAGATCTTGCATGTTATTTTCTGATGCTTTGGGGTTTAAACAACAGGTAACATGTACAAATGGTACGAAAATTAGAGCAGCTTGTGTTTTTCAACAAGCCTGGAAGTCCTTCTTTTGCAGCATGTTCCTTCAGGCAGATGAGCACAAGCTGAGTACTCTTGCAACTGTTCTGCAGCCTCTGGCTTGGAAGCTGAGCATGTGCAGGCTGCTGGGGAGCTGCTCCAGACATCTCAGGCTGCTGCAGCCTGGAGTTGTTCATAATGAATATTGCCTTTCTGTTCTCAGCATGCCTGTAATTAATGGGAGAAACTGTTTGAGAATAAACTGCAGACAGGTCATCATAGCCAGGTGTTTCATTATTGTCATTAGGAAGCATTTGAAAGTTCCTGGTGTGCATTTTGATAAACATAACAATAACTGAATCCCTTTGGATTTTGATGGATTTGTCCATTGTATTAAAGGATGATTAAAATGATTAGATGTGCGGTGTTGAAGTATTAATTTTCTGAACATCTTTATCAAGAACAGGTAGTAATTAGAGTCTACTTGATATATTATACACATCCTACTCTTTTTAGCTTTTCTTTTTCTTTCTGCAACTGTACCAGATTTTAATTAAAATACTTGAAAATAAGTATGAAAACTTGTGCATTTCTAATTATATCTGAGTAGCAATATTACTGTCCTTTCAAGGAGGTAGATGTATTATTCAAAAAAAGGTCCTAGAAACTGATTTAGTGTGAGGTGTCCCTACCCATGACAGGGAGTTGGAACTGGATGATCTTTGAGGTCGCTTCCAACCCTGACAGTTCTGTGATTCTGTAATTGGAATCAGTTATAATAAAAAATATTTTGGGTTTACCTGTGAAGCAGGTGGCATTCCTTTTTACTGGGGCAAAAAAACCAACTTACATGAAATTAAACTTTTCTGTGTGGACTCAGGGCTTAGTTTTGAAATGACTCAGAGTGAACAACGTGCTTGCCACTTAGGTACAACCAGATGAACCCACTTAGTGCTCTCTCTGAACGCTTTGAGCCCAGAAAGCTTCTCTTTGTCTGTCTTGCTTTTACAAACATCTTTCGTTGTGGTGCCTTGATTTGCCGTTCTGTACTTTTCTTGTTTCAGAGTAGCAAGGACATGGAGACACTAGAGTAGGCAGAACACGGAGACGTTAGCTACCTCTTGTGTTCAATCTCTTTAATTACACTCATGAGCTTGCTTTCATATCCCGCTCTGCTTGGAGCCTTGGGTACCCGCTTGCTTTTATTATTGGTTTTCAAACAATTTTCTGAAAGATGAAAATTGGCTGCAGCAGCGCTTTGCTGTTGTGCAGAAAGGTAGCTATAAAGGAAAATATTTCTCTCTGTGTATCTTTTAGTGATTTTGTTTTAAGTCTAGTGAAAAATCTAGCCATTATTTTGTGTCACAAAAATTTATTAAGGAAATAAAATATGTGGATTCATTAACCTTTTTTTGTGATGACTTTCAGTTAAAATGTTAAGGTGGACACATAGGTGCAGTCTTATGGCATGTGTTTTGTTAGTGTTTGTTAGATAGTAAGAACTATACTGCAAATGCAAACAAATGGCTGTAACTGGTGATTTTTTTTCCCCTTTTTCTTTTTTTTTTCTTTTTCTTTTTTTTTTTTTTTTTCTTCCCCCCAGGCATTGGAGAGGTCTTTCTGTTATATTTAAACTATGTTTAGGGAGAATGTGTCGTACTCATTTATAATGCTAGTGTATCTGTTTTGTCTTAAAGCATTCAAATACAATTACCTTCTATAGAAGAAACACATAATGTTACAAGCTTTTACAACTTATTGTATGAGCTAAGCTGTTGAAGTAAGATCATGAGCTGAAGATTCCAAGTACTGTTTTCAGGAATATGGTGTAACAGGGTAGGGTGCTTCAACCTTCTTGATTTGTGGACTCCTAGACATTTCCCAGGGAAGGCTTGATGCCCTTTATCAATTTCTGAATTGCTCCTTTCTACTTGTCTTCTTATTCCAACCACTGGAGACATATCAGCTGATTGAATGTCCTTTATGAGACTTGTATGTGGACATTTAATTAGATGAAAACAAAATGGCTGAGTTATTTTCAGCTGAGATGTGGAAGCAGTAAGTTTTCCTCCAGTACTCTTCTCTGAGCTCTGGCAGAGTGGGCCAGAGATGCCTTATAGAGCAGTCAGATCATGCAGCTGCTGCTATAAATACTGTTTAAATGACACCGATTTTTATAGTAGATATATTTTCAAATTTTTATTGACAGCAGTTTGCACTTGAACACAGTTTATTTGTTTGTTTTTAATATACTGCATTGTAGACTCAGTGTCTTTCTTAAATTAAGAAATTCACTCAGGTTTTATTTTGCCATATTAAGTGTTCTACTCTCAATTTAAGGGAGAGAAGTGGGTGGTGGTTGCATGCATGTGGCTCTGGTAGGGAGGTTCCTAACCAAGCCTTGGAAACAGCATTTGTGCTCCTATAAGTCTGACTGTCTCCAGTAAATGCTGCTCATCTCAAAGCAGTATCTTTCTCTGAAAGACAGTGCTTTTACTGCTGGACAAGTAGATAAAGTCACTTCAAGGGGGGAAAAACATTTCACCCTTTTTTTTATATATATTTAGGAAGCTACTGTTGCTTTTTTCTCTTCCTCCACTCTAAACTGTTTTATCTAATTCAGGATGTTTCAAGTTATTATTTTAGACAGTCACTTAAATAAAAATAAACAATTTAAAAGACATCATTAAAAAGTATCTTGTGCCTAAAATGGAGTCAATGATGTGTCCCATAGGACCAGAAAATGAACCTTGTGATATTATGGACAATTTAAAATGGGCAAATTTAATTATAGCAGGAGTGTGCAATTACTGAATGAGGTATGAGAGACATGGGAAATGTTCCCATCTAAATAATGACCAGAATGTGCTTGTTCTAATAATATTCCGTAACACATTTAGGGCCCTAAGATTACAACACTTTCAGGTTATTAGAAGACGATAATAATAGTGTGTTTTATTACCAAATTACTACCATACTCTCTGAGGTATGAAGTGATATTAATGACCATTTTCAATAAGAAATAACATTTTGCAACATCAGTAGCATTTAACCATATTAAAATATGTTGCTTTGTGCAGGAAACCCCTGGGGTACAGAGATGAAAACTGAAGAGTTTAATTTTTGAGATGCAGTTGGGAAATTATTTGGACATTCAAACAAAGCTTTAGGGCAAACATACATTAATGGAGTAGGTTTTTAAACTACTTGCAATAAATAAAAAGATGCGTGCATATTACCTGGTTGTAATTTTGGTTTATAAAAATGTTAAAGTCAGTGCATGACCTACATTATATCTAGTGTGCTGTATAAAATTTCAATTATCTAAGTGTCTGCTAAATCTAGAAATGAACCAGTAAAAGAGAAATTAGTGCATATATGTAAATGAATGCTGGCTGGAATGCATATTTAAAATATCCTTCAGAATGGAGGCATCTTTATAGAATAGGTGACAAGATAACATTCAGTTCCTCTAGTAACATTTTTTAGTGAGGAGCTCTGTGTCTACACAGTTTACCAACAGCCATTTTTTACAGATTTCTCTGTCTCTTTCACTGTAAATATTGCAATATTTGTTTTCCCAAGGTCAGATGCTCAGACTTAGTGGCATTATTGTCATTGATCTAATCAACTATGACTCTTGTACCATCTGGTTAAGTTGTTATGTTAATTCCGAGTAAACAATTCAATTCCAGTCACTCAGAACTGCCAAACCCAGGAAATTTTACGATGTCAAAATATGTCTCTGAAGCTAAATAAACCCTCTGTACATATTGTATGTTAGGGAATGTTTTAAAAACTAAAGATGCATTTTTCTGTGGGAGAATCACTTTAATTTGTTCAAAACAAATCCTGAGTTTTATTTAGAGCCATAAAAATATGGAAATCATATTGTAGATTTATAGTCACTGTAAAATATCATAAAATATTTGTAAGTTACCATCTTGTTGTTGAGTCAGCCATTGAAGAATTGCATCTGATATGCATACAAATTGCTTAGGGTATCATTGTAAAGATACAAGTATTGGTAAATGGGCACAATATGATACATTAAGGATTGATTTGCAGGCATGACCTTGTATTTAATGTCAGATGTGTGTCAGGATCACAAAGCTTTGTCAAGTCTGTACAGAAATAATGGGGCAACTTGCTGACTTTTGACTTACAGCCTTAGTTCTCCTTAAATGTAAAGCAGTTAACTTTATCCTTTAATTCAGCTCTGTATCATGGGAGCTTCAGTTCTGCTCTCCCTTAGTGTTCAGTGGTCCCGATTAGAGGAACAATCAGAACAATTCTCATTATCAATACAGGCTGGGGGATGAGGTGACAGAAAGCAGCCCTGTGGAAAAGGACGTGGGAGTTCTGGTGGATGAGAAGCTGGACATGAGCCAACAATGTGCAACCCAAAAGCCCAGAAGGCCAATGGCAGCCTGGGCTGCATCAAAAGAAGTGTGGCCAGCAGATGGAGAGAGGTGATTCTGCCACTGGTGAGACCTCACCTGGAGAACTGCATCCAGCTCTGGAGCCCTCAGCACAGGAAGGATATGGACCTTCCCCGAGAGAAGGGGCCTGGAATACCTCTTCTATGAGGACAGGCTGAGGGAGCTGAGTTCAGCCTGGAGAAGAGGGAGCTTCAAGAAGACCTAATAGCAGCTTTCCAGTACCTGAAGTGTACCTACAAGAAGGCTGCAGAGGGACTGTTTGCAAAGGCCTGGAGTGATAGGGTGAGGGGCAATGGTTTGAAATGAGAGGAGGTTTAGATTGGGTGATAGGAACAAGTTCTTTTGCATGAGGGTGGTGGACACTGGAACAGGTTGCCTAAAGAGATAGTTGAGGCCCCATCCCTGGAGATAATCAAGGTCAGGCTTGACAAGTTTCTGAGCAACCTGATGTAGTGGAGGATGTCCCTGCTGAGTGCAGGGGGATTGGACTAGATGACCTTTGGAGGTCATTGCCTACCAAAACCATTCTATTATTCTGTAAGTGGCTTGTAAAAATCCTTGGGATTTGTGTAAAGTTCACATTGTTCATCAGAGCATCATTCTTGTGATACTGCATGAGAAAGTGTCTTCAAAAATTGGAATTATTTGATAATAAAGCAAAACCCTGTCTTCTGAAACTGAATTAAAACTGCTGGAGTTGAGTGAAATCTTAAACACTGAAAAACCCTGCACATGAGTCCTAATTCAGCTCCAATTTGGTTTGTATCTTTTTATGGCATACTCTTTTGAAATATGTTGGTTTGTGTCTCTTCTGTAATTTGAGACTACTTACTGCAGCCATCACTCTTGCTTATTTCAAAATTATTATAGTTTTTAAATTCAAAATCAGAGGTTCATTCTAGTCATGAAAAGAAACTTTGCTAGACTATGTTAGTGAAATCTAGAGTTCCATGTGTCTTCATGGCTTAGAGCTGTAGGGCACAGAAGAGGTGGTGTGTGGTAGCTTTGATATTGCAGTGCGGCCTTGGGAGCCATCGTGTCTAAATGACCAGAGTGATGGGGAAGTCTCTCAGGGAAGGATTAGTGTTTGGTAGCACAATATGCAAATTCCATGTTTAGTAACATGGTGTGTAATGCAATTTGTGATGGGGTTTTAACTAGTCCAGTTTTATGCAAATAAAAGCAATACAGAGACTTAAATTTCAAGCTATTTATGGTTTCATGTGGGGTATTTGCCTGGATGTTGTTTAAGTAAAAGCTAAGTGGTGTATGGAGGTGCACATTTGGATTAAATGGCTCTTGTAAGCATTGATAAAAACTTGTTGTTTCTTGTAAGCACTGATTAAAAACTTGTTGTTTGTAAACCCAGATAAATACAAAATGTGTGTGCTAAAGTGTAGTAACAAAGGCAGTGTTCATTCAAACCAAAATAATTGAACCATAGATGAGCTGCGTGAGGCAGGGATGAAGGTAGTTGACCAAATCTAGGCCTTTGTGAGAGACGTCTATGATGATTCCCCTCTGTAGGAAGCAGCCCCAGTATCTTTATAGGAGATGCTTATTTTTACTTTTTTAGCTTCACACAAAGGGGAACCCCCTGTTCTCTCGTGTGGACTGGGTGCTCTGAGATCCATCCTCTCCTGGAGAGGTCATGCCTGCAAATCAATCCTTAATCCTGGATCCTGGAGAAAACGCCCTAGGATGTGGCAGATTTGGCCAGAGTCTCAGCTATTTACTTACTAACTTGAAAAGAAGGATGGGCTTAAATCTGTGTAGCAAAACGGAGTCTGCCAGCAGAAGATGGTTGCTGTGCCTAGTGACAGGAAGAAAATGAGAGCTATAGAGGAAAAAGGGGCTTGACTGCTATCAGTCCTACCCAACCTCAAAAACAGAGACTAAAAGCAATTTTGAAGTGTCTTAATTTTTCTGGACTCATTTGTTTTATCCCTTTCCCCTGCACAGACAGGGCTGGGTCGTGGCGTTGCAGTCAGGCTTCCCCCATAGGACAGGCACTGTGGGACACTGCTTAGGGAGAAGACAGGAGAGCCAATTCCCTTCCTGTGGTCATGGCATGCGCCGTGGAGCCTTGCTTTGTTCTCCCTGCTCTGCTGGAGGTCTCAGCTGGAGAGAAGCAGTGGTCCACTGTTGGCAAGGCTGGTCTGGACCACTGTACCTAGCCTAGAAAAAGCATTTTGAGAAATGGAAACATTAAAAGCATGCTAGGCAGAGATTTCTGAATTTCCTTGTTTATGGAAGTCGAACTGTTCTTTATCCTACAGGGCTAGTGCTGTGCTGTCCACACCCATCATGGGAGCACAGGCAGCCTCTTCTCATTTCATTTACTGGAATAAGTGTAATCGTGTAGTGAATAGTTGAAATTACTGGGGGTAGCCAATAGCATTAAAATAGCTCACAAAGCAACGTATAAAGCTTTGTTCTAAATTTTATCTGTTTGGTTTAGGTTACCAGAAGATTCCTCCTGATATTCTGCATAAAATTGTATCTGTTCCAATATCGAATTGATCTCTGGGATTTTGTGGCTTAGACACAAATGCTGCTGGTGTGGCTGATGTGTGAGGGTGGGTTTGTCAGGGTTGCTGCCTTTTTCAGTCTCCGCGGCAGATGCACTGACTGTTCAGCAGAGGTCACTGTGAGTTTGTGGTTGAGATGTTTTAATGCTGCATATCAAAATGTAGTACTGAAAATTCTTGTGTCTGCATTAGCTTTGTAATGAAACACTATGACTTTAAAGAAAAATCTCTATTTTTTGTGGAAGTAACAAATGAAGGTGATTCTAAGATTTCAAGGGAACTTGAATTAGCCTTAAGAAAAGTGGCATATACCCAGAGTTCTGTCATGTTCAGTATTGCTTATCAAGATTTATCCAAATGATGACTTCTGTGGAAGTACCTCCTCTTCCTTCCAAAACATTTCATTCCTCCCATCCCCCCCAAAGCCAGGTGTGTCAGTGCTCTTCTCTAGAACTTACACCTTCTCAGTCTCCATGTACTGCCTTAAAAGGCCACAAAAATGTCCAAAAGGAGTATGGCTTCCTATTTGTGTTGATCTTTCTCCTTTATAATTCAGTAACTGAGTAACAGAGTGAGTTTCTAAATGTATTACATTTTCTGTACCAAAACCAATGCTTACCTTCTGCAGCTACCTTTTTTTTTTTTTTTTGAGGGGGGATGGGAAGAGAAGTTTATTCTTCAGAGACCATTAAGAATCCATGTTGTGGGCTGCTGCTGTAGTAGTTACCTTGCAGAGAGGTGGTGCATGCTCCTGGATGTGCAGTATTGTGGTCTCCCCAGTAAAGAGGGCAGCTGCAAGTGAACAGGCCACCTTTGTCTCCATTTGTGTTATTCCTGTCAGCTATTCTCATAACTGAATCTGATGTCAGAGCTTCAGTTCTCTGATGTTACTGTCTTATCCCAACTCTTTGTCCCACCTTGATCCCTCATGGTGTTTGCCACAAGCCAGGTGTCTTCTAACAAAGAAAACAGCTGTGAACTCCATCTATTTTCCAAACTCTCTGTTTTGTCTCATTCCCTTCATTACAGCCATCAACTTTTTAAGCTGTATGGCAGCAATATAACCTTTTGCTGCTGTTTTCCCTGTGGACTGTGGATCCCTTACCCAGCCAGTGCCTTGGAGGAGATCAGTAGCAATCCTTATCATCGGCTGTTTTAGAATGTTTGTCCATTTCCAAACAAACTAAACCAGCCATAGAACTTCTAAGAAATGCTGGTTAAAATCTTTTTGCCTTCCTGCTACCAATTACCAATTATAGCCATGAAAAGTAGTCCTTGGGAGAAATCTCTAAAGTCACCCCTCTTCTAAAGACAGCTTCCGATTTTGATTAACCAGGAAGTTAATGAGGCTTTCCAGTCCTTTGGATTTTTCACTTGATCTTAGTTCTTCAAGGGCTTCTGTAATCTTATTATGGAAATAGTACCAACAGCTGTTTGCAATTTTGCATCCACTGCAGATTTATCACTGCATAGGCATGGGAGACCTGGAAGTTGATGACTGGAGAAGAGTTGGTGGAGTTCGATTGTTGCTAGGTGTTTGAATATAAGAGTTCCACTTTTATTCAGGAAAATACAGGAAGGAGGAGTTCATTTAAACAAGGGTATTGTGTGATGGAAATGATGTTTCTGAAGAATATGCTAGGAGAAAAGTCTTTTGTTAGATCAGCAAATAGAGCTTTGACTAAACCTGTATTCTCATTTTTCTGCTGTCCCTTTGTCAGCTTGCAAAATGTTTTTTGTGGTTGCACTGAGGTGAAGTAAGCTAGAAACCCAGCAACCCAACATGATGAACCATGCATGTGTTAAGGCAACAACCAGTTTTGTTGAGGGCCAGAAATGGCAACTGTATTGTTAGTTCTGTGCCTCTCTATGGCCCTGTATCTCCTTAATTGAGTTCCAGTTCCACTACCGTATTTTGAAAGCTAAAAAACCTCCTGGAAGAGGGGCACACAGTGACCAATGTCACTCGTGTCTTTTGAATATGCCTCAGTGCCAAGGAAGCATCTGGGCCAAAGGTGTGTGGTAGAGGGGTTAGTCTGCCCCACTGGACAAAGATTTATGGCTTCAGCTTTGGCAAGGACTTGGGAATCCAGGCACAGCCTGCAGTTTTGCAAGCAACCTGCATGGATAGGACCCTGATGTTGTGGTGAAGTTGCAGCCAGTGAAATTGGAGAAGTCTTCAGCTCCCTCCTCTGTTGAAGAAAACAGCAAAAGGCAAGTGTGTACTGTACAGCTATGATCAGAGGAGCAGTACTGAGGCTTCAAACTATGGCTTTTGAAAATAGGACTGTTGGTGTGAAGTTGATGTTCTCTTTGTTCCTTTCTCTGCAGGATAATGAGGCAAAGTCAAATAAGCCCACGTGCAATAGAAGAGCTGGGTTAGTGATGTGTGTAACATTTGTAGTCAGAATTTAAAAAAAATACGCAGCAGTATAGTTTCCTCTCCCTCTGCCCCCCCTTTGGGTTTCTTCTCTGCAGTTGTAATTTCTGTAAACTGTTATATCCCATATGAATATTGCATGTTTCCTTCCAGTTAGGGCTTCTGAAGATGAACTGTACTAATTAGGCTAACATTAAGATAGTAACTACCCGTAAGTCACTAAGAGCCAATTTTTACTGCTAGACTGAACCTTATCACAAAATTACCTTTTAATAGGATACAAAATATCCTTCTTGATTTATCAGCTTGAAATATTCATGATTGTTTCTGTAAAGATGAGGAGAATGAGGTGATGCATTTATGGAGATATCTCTGTGCATAGAGGGAAACTTCACACAAAGCATGATGTTCCAGGGTTTCCTGATTGCAGCAGGTTCATGTATACAAAGTGTCCCTTCTGTGGTGGGCTCATGCTGAGATGTTCTTCAGCTTGTAGTATTTCGGTTGTTTGTGTGTAGATGCAGTTTGGGATTCCTGGAACAGGTGTTTTTGAAGTAGTAACTGCAGTTACAAAGGGCTGATCTTCATAGTGAACTGACACAAGCTGCAGGGTGTTTGGATTTTTTCTGCTCAAGAATTTAATGTCTGTTAGGATCGTCTGGGTGTCTTCAGAACTGAAAGATTTTGGTCTGGCTGTCATGGTTTCCCCCTCCTGAGTGTTTTTTGTTTTGTTTTGTTTTTAAACACAGTACCTCACCATACCCCACCAACATAAAGGAAATGTTGGTGTTGCCTCCAAGAGTGGGTTTGTTTGTGGTGAAGGAAAACGTGCAACCTTAATTCTCTGTTCAAAACTTGAAAGGACCTAAGAATTGGAACCAGGCAGCATCTTCTCAGTCTGAGCAGTGCTCACTTGTGTGGAATGAGGGGCTCTTGCAGAGGCAATGCTTCTTTTGGTCAGTACTCTGAATGGTTGTTTTTAAACACTGAAGCAGAAGTTGCCAATTCATCATGAGCTTGGTCATACTTCTTCTACCAGCTTTCTGGTCTGATTCATGAATTTGGTAAGCAAAGCAATTTTTCTGTATTCTTGAAGAGTAGCCATGATATTAAGTTTTTCCCAATAATATTGTTGAGAGGATCATATTCGTTTAATCTTTTCATGCTAAGGTATGGATGAGAATGTGTGTGAGAAGTTGTTGAGATAGGAAATAGTCAGCTAAAAAGGAGAGAATGTAGAATTTTTTATTTGTCAAAATTGGGTAAGTATATGAAAACTATGCTCCCCAGCTCAGTGTCACAAGTTCCATTTGTTGATTTAAAAGATAAGATCGACTGTAAATTTCATCTAGCCAAGGGCACTGGAAACTTGGAATCAGATAAGAAGGGCAAAGGAGGAATGTCTTTGTGCAGAACACAGGCTCTAGCTGCTGAAATGAATGTTCTCAGTAGAGAAGGCAGCAATTTTATTTCTTTATTTCTCTTTTCTCACTTTCTCTTCTGAGGTTTATTACACTCTTGCGTGCATCTTGAAGCTTTAAAGCTATTGTAACTGAAAAACCTCATACTTTACAAGGTAAATTGTTTGATGTGACTGAGTTACTCATGTGTAACTAGAATTAAGATCATAAGTAACTCACGATGTAGCTTAGGCTATGGTAGTGTTCTCTAAGAAATCCCAACCCAGCAAAATCCTTTTTGACAAAGACTCACTTCTAGGAAGCTAGACAGTCTCTGAAAATATCTGTCACTCTGCAAAATGCACATGCTCTTGGTGTGCTTGATAGTACTAAAAAGATTTGCTTTTAAACGAGCTAGCATGTTTGCAGCCAAGTTTATTTGTCCTCCTGCTGGCTCCTGTAATCAAACTTTTGAAGTGTGATTGTATAGCAGCATAAACGTTTCAACAGTAATGAGTTGAGTACTGCATTTCCCTTGGCATCCAGGGTCTAGTAGCCAGTGGTTACATTGATGTAAGAGACTGTCTGCCCTAGCCTTGGTGGGACTCATGTCTGTGAGCCTTCAGCAGAAGATGGAGATTCGTGTTCCTCTTTTGATTCTGCTGAGGCACAGCAGTAGCCACGTGTCCTACGGCATCTCCTCCAGGCTGGGAAACACATACACCAGGAGTGATACAACATTTTGGAGGTGTTTACAAAAATAACTGAGGAGCATAATTCAACATAAGGACTGAATTAGTGGATATGAGAGCTGAGCAGATGGCTTAATACTAAGATTTATGAGTCACCTGAGATGCTGCACATAAGTGCATGCGTATTTCTTCCTGTTCTTAAGGGTCTGTGGATTTTTAATTCCTCTATACCCTTATTTCTAATAGGCCTTTTGTAATAGTTTTTTTTTTTTTAGACTAACATAATCTGGTAATAAAATACTTTTGTTATAGGTTTACAACTGGACAGCTGGTGAAAGATCAACAGATCACAGTAGAAACTCCTTTCATTTGTGTTACTACTGCTCTTTAGGAAATGACTACTTCTGTTCATCTCCTGGCCAGCAGAAGAAATCATGTAAGGACATCCCTGCTGCAGTGCAGTGTGGAGCCAGTTGACCTCTGTGCTGGTCTTGGGCATTTGAACTATAACCTGAGTGCCAAGGATGACATCTCAAACACATGACTTGTACTGCACAAAGTGCCAATTTAGCTTCCTAAGTGTTAGACCATCCCTTCTGTGTTTTGTTTGTTTGTTTTTTTAAACAGTGATTTATTAATTAGGTTTTGCTTTACGTTTTTAGCTTCCGCTTTTAGCAAACAATAAATGGAGTTTAACAGAATCTTGATTTAACAGACAAATAATAATTTTTCTGGATATGCTGCCTTACCCCCCCCACCCCCTTTCTCTTTTCTTCCTCCTTTTTTTTTTTCCCTCCATGTCATGGCTTGTTTATTTTGAACAGGGTGTGGATATATTTTCATTTCACTTGGCTGTGTGCCTTTCCCACCCAGCCACATGAACAAGAGCAAACATCTTTCAAATCAGAAGCTGGCAAAAATAATGGAGCAGCAAAATTCCACCCTTGGGAAAAGGTTAGGTATTCTTTTAAGAATGTGAGAAAAGCAGCAGGTTTTGCCTCAAGGTACCAGGGTGAAAATTGGTATCTTTGCATGGGATCTTTCATTAACACACAGAGAACACAGAGCACAGGGGAAGATGTACAGAAAAAGTGCTGCTTCTTGGAGAGGACATCAGCTTCTCTTTACAAGGGATTTTAAATATTCCTGTATTCACCTAGAGTTTTGTAGTTCATACTGGGTGGAGTTTCTGGTTTTTTAAAGCTCACTTTGCATCTTTACTACCTTTGTTCAGAAGCACTGACATTGCTAAGGAGAATTATTTCAGTCTAGTATAGTTTAAATTGAAAAATGATTGATCAGTACTGTATAAATCTCTTGAGAAGGCATCTCAACAACATGTATTGGAATAACTTCCTATTTTCATATTTCAAAAATAAACAAAAGAGGGCAAATGATTCATTTATGAAGGATCAGAGAATTTTTAGTCTTGGTAAGGGGGTGCAGTGATTTATGCCGTTAACCAATTCTTGATGGTAGTCAGCACCAGATGCTTGACTCAAATTTGTCACAAATCTGCTGTGGGATAATTTGCTGCAACTCAATAGGAGCTAAAATGTAGTTTATGATGAGATGGGCAGCAACAGGAGGGTAACATGGGCAATCAGCATAAGAAGAATATGAACAGCAGTCTCTCATGCTGTGTTCTGGAGCAACATGGTTTCTTAGCAGTGTGGATCAAATTAATATTAAACTTAGTGCTTCTGTTGCAAAGTTTCTGTTTGGCTGCACTCCCTTACAAAGCATGTAACACAAGTAAGTCTCATCTGTGGGCTTTTGCAGATCCTGAATTCACATCTGACTTGAAGAAAACTTTCTTTCTAAACATCTGTTGTGAAATTTCTGAGTTTAACAAACGGGGGACACCATGGTGGTAGTATTTGTTTTAGTTCTAAGTACCTGAATGTGTGAGCCTTCTGTGTAGTTCCTTAGCACATAGTGCAGAGAACTGCTGTTGTGCTGTCTGACAATATCTCAGAGTTCAGCTGTGATTTTTACATTAGATTCCAATGTATTGATTGGAGATTGGTGCTGGCTGCACTAGCAGCAAATCCCAGTAGGTGCAGCAGAAGTTGAGAAATGGTAGCTTGACTGCTGGGAAAAAGAAACCTTCTTTGTTAATACAGAGGTCACCCATGTCTGTAAATATGTGTGAGGTGGCTGCTTTCTGGAGAGTGTGCTTTTGGGCAATATTTAAGATATAATATGCTGGCTGTAATACTTGTATTCCAAGAACAGTATTCTGATGTTCTAATGTCACTGTTCATAGTCAAGCTCTGTCTTTTTTCACTTACAGGGCACAATGAGATCAGCACTTTAGAGAAATTCAATTCCTGGTCAGAGGTGTTTTCATTCTAATTACATAACTAATGTGAAGTATTTTATTAACTTGCAGATGAATGAGGATTAGCAAAATGAAAAAAAGCAAAAAAAAAAAAAGGCAAAAAAAAAAGGCAACAAAACCCAAACCCTACTAAACCCCCTTAAAACTCTTCTATATTGTGTTTTGGGTTTGTGTTTGTTTTTTGTTTGTTTTTTTTTTTTTTTGAGTGCACCAGCTTAGACTACACTATTTAATGGAACAGTTGTTTCACTGCATGAATTTCTATTTACACATTGAGTTTCCTGTGTGGATAAAACTGGTAGGATGCAAGTCAGAAAAGTTCTAAAAATGAAGCTAAGCTCAGTGACATACTGTGACTGGATAACTTTATGAAAATGAAATTTCAGGGCATGTCTGTTATGTATAATGCATGGATTTTTCAAAACCTTTAACAGCTGTTTTATATTGCTGGCAGTGACACCACGGCAGTAGTTTCTTGAGGCACTTGAACTTGCTAATACAGTTGCATGGGTCTAAGTTACCAGATTGCTTGGGATTTCATTCTGGCTTTATTGAACATCTCTGGAGTAACTGTTTTTCTGTGACTTTTAATTCTGTCCCTATTTCCTTATGTTGTGGAGGTGTTTCCTCCCTTCCTGCCTCCCCCTAGTGACAGTTGTAGTTAGCTGCCTGGGTCATTGCAAATCTTTCTTCTTCAGAGGCTTGCTAATGGCAGTAACTGATTAAGGAGAAGCTGCTTTAAGGTGTCATTATATAACCACTGAAACATTTATTTCTATTTCATGGTCAGTGGCTCCTGCTGACCCCACTGAATAGATCATACATGCAGAAATGTCCTGCTCAGAGTTCTGGGGTTTAGCAAAGGGCAGAATAGAAGATGCTTGTAGTACTGTTTTATTATCAGACCATGTTAAAAAAAAGAGAGAATTTTATCAATGCATTTCACATCTAGGATAGAAATTGTTCTTGGGGAAAATATTGCTCACAAAGGTAATTTGGAATATAGGCACAAGAGAATGCAGATCATTCAATATTTATTGTCTGATTTCAAAATCAGGTATTTCGCCTTATCTTTCATAATATATGATGTGTATGTAGAGAAAAACTTTAGGCTTTGGCAGAATGAGTCTCTCACTATTGATTTTATTGTTTATCTCCTTCACACAGTCTCAAAATTCTCTACCTACGTGTGTAAATAATCCATAGGTGTTAGTGTAGAATGCTAATAATTATGAAGTATGATCAAAACAAGTGACTGAACATAGCACTCCCATGAAGCATCCTGGAATATAGAAAACCCTATACAGAGAGTTTTAATTTCCATGTAGTAGTTTATAAACCTTTTCCTCCTTGGGTGCAATTTCTTGTGTCTGTGAGATGCAAACTAGAAACCACATTTGGCTTCAGCTGATCACTGTGAGTTTTGTTCTGCTGCCCAAACTTCTGGTAATGCTGTAACGTGGGGTATTTCCCCTCACTTTGCATGCAAGTAACAGGAGATAATCCGTATGTTTAAGCAGTGCTGTACGTAAGAGGAATGTTTTCAGCTATTTGCCTATGGGACAGCATGAGTGTTGGCTAGGGAAGCCTTTTTCTGCCCTTTTCAACTGAATTGCATATATTTTGCTTGCTCCTTCCAGCCTCTTCCATCTTGCCTTGCTTTAATCTCAGTTCTTTTATCTGTATAGTTCCAGTTCCTTGTTCTTCTTGCCCAGTACCTTTTATTACCCAATTATAGTCTCTGCCCTCCCTTCCCCTCCTTTGAAGAGATTTCATTCTTTTTTTTCTGCCCTGCTGTCGGGAGCATCAGTTTGAGCCATTATTGGTAGAAGTGTCTGCTGTGCTTAGCATAAGAGGCAAATAAAATGAACATGCCCCATACAAACTGGTGATCCTTAGGGGAACATTTATAACCTAAATTAAACAGGGTACTAAAAGTTACTATTAGCCATAAAGAATCAATTTCTATAGGTTCCTTCAGTGCAGAAAGTTTCTGGCAGCTAGCTGATCACAGTATTTTTGCTTGTGCTCATTTTAGCAGAGGATTTACTTTGACATATTTAACTGTTTCAAACTTTTTTTTTTCCCCAAAAAAGTGTAAAACTCAAAAACACTGCAAGAAAAATCTGATTGGACTTCATGGCTTTCCTATAGCCAAAGTGAAATACATTCAGGTTAGCTGGTTCCCTTATGCCATCCTGTCTAAACTTTCTTCCGGGCTAGAAAATTGATAAGTATCTGATAACCACTGTGGAGACAAAATAGAAACATAAAGATCATATGTTGTGTAATCATCCTGATTACTCTGAGCAGTACTATGCTGCAGGTTTGCTAATCAAGATTAATTGTGATCTAGGTTATGTGAACTGCCATGTAGAGTGGATTGTAATTAAATAAAAATATAATCATTTTAACATTGTGCCTCTAATACATATTTACAATAGGTAGTACTTTTGAAAAGACTCTTATTCCCTACAGTGATTAGGAAGCTGAGTTATATTTTCTAACTGCACAGATGTTGTTAAAAGCTCGTATTTCAGCCATAAAGACTTATTATAGCTGAGGTTGTACAGCAATAGAGAAATGATTTGTGCATCTGTCTATTGTTTAAGACATTAAAACTAAAAAAAATCTGGAGCAGTAGAGATTTATAGAACCCCTAACACCTTTGTATGTATGTGTTTTAAATGTGTGGTAGGTAATTTATAATAGGGTATTGCTTACAAAAAAAAAATGATTTGACAAGTCTTCACAACTCAGAGAAAGAAAATATTTAATACAGTGTGTAATAAGAGAATCAGCTCTGTTTCAGCTTTCTCAGTGTGAGCTGACAGGTCTTAACTTGACTTTGTTCGCATGGTACCTCTGAGTTTTTATCTAGAGTGGATTGTACAAATGCTTCTTCTCCTCAAAGCTTAAGGAACTGAAATATTTTGTAGTGTGTATACTCACATTGTTTTGTGTAGGGGCCTAAATCTGTGTTCCAGAACATTCTGTTGTGTATTCTGACAACTAGAAATGCAATAAGCCTAAGTATTTCTTCTTTGAATAGGGGAAAACGTGCTTCCTTGCCAGCCATACAGAGGCATGTCAGTGGACTTCTGCCCACATGCAGAATGTTTTTTGGGTGACTTTTCCTCTGCTGCTACTGTTTCTAACTCTTGACCATTGCTTTTATGAGACATGGCTTTATTGGGTGTCTGCAATTTCATGCTTATGCCCCTGGAGGATGGTGGAATGCATCTTGGTAGAGCTTTAAAGATGCTGCTTGGCTGGGTGCTTTGCTAAGAAGGGCTCTGCTGCCACATGGCTTCCTGCCTGGCCCAGTTTACTGACCTTTCATGGACTTGGTGGGAGCCTTGCTGGGGTTGGGAGTGCATCAAACACTTGGAGGGAGATTGTATTGATGTTGTGGTGTTGTGAAGAGAGCTGTCTCATGTGCTGGGCTGAGATGTTATCTGTGAGCACCAGACACAGTGGGCTTTTTCTAAATGTGATTTTCTTTTGGAAGATGTGCTTGTTAAAACCAAAGGAAATTAAATTCAAACGTGCTCTCAGATAATATTGAGCCAAACAAAGAAATGGATAAAAGCAAGGAAGCTCTGAGTGGCAGTGTCAGGGGGGTCTCTCCCCATTTATCACAGACTGGTCTGGCTCCTGCAAGTGCTGTTCCTTATGCATGACTTGTAGCATCAGGTCCTGCTCTGTGGTCTACAGGCTTATATTACTTGCCATGAAAGCTTTAATTGAGTGACACATCAGCAGAAACTTGGTTAGGATTCTTTCTGCTTGGAGGAAGCATTTTGGAGCCCAACAGTTCATTGTAGTGCCCCCACCCTGGCAGCAATGCTCTGGTGTGGATGCAGGGTGACTCCCAGGGTCCTCTGTGGCAACCTTAGGCCACAGTATGTCCCCATCACTCTGTCATTTGAGTCTAGACAGTGAAAATATATTTTCTAAATAAATTATCTCTTAAAATACTATTTTCATACAAAAATGTCAACATGATAAGAAAATACAAGGGTGGATTCTTTTTTTGCCAACAATCGTAGTAATACTGTATTTTTGCCTTTCTCGGGGCTTGAAACAGGTAGCAGAAACATTTTTAAAGTAGGTTGTTTTCATCTATTTGATGTCTGTATGAAAAAGTGAACACCCTGCTGTGTGAGGGACAGTGCCATAGCTGCCATGTGTGCCCACCCTTCTGTGAGTAGCTTTGCACAACCTCTGTGAGTGGTTGAAGCAGTCTTATTTTGTGGCTGACTTCAAAGAAGAGTCACTCTAAATTGCTTATGCCTTGACCGCTCAGTGACAGTGGCGGAGCTCCAGCTTGTGTTTTATCTTCCCATTCCTGAGCTGCTGAGTGTGGGTTGCACAAGTGAGGAAGACTGCAGTACAAGGTGGAAACAAAAAAACTATTGCTGTGATTAAAAACATTTGTTCTACTTGCAGCCACACAGTATCAGAAAAAATTGTCTTTTCTAGCAAATGTGCAGTGAATAGCATTTAGCCAACTGTGGTGAGGCACTATTACTTTCCCAACAAAACAGAATTAAAACATGTTATTAACCCATAACAGCTTTAGTTTTGCCTAAATTCATGAGGTTTATAACCCTGGTTTAGTATTACTGTCTGCTACTTGGATCCTTTTATGGTATCTATTTCTCATCTAATGGTGGCTTCTCTTGGAGGATACCCCTGAACAATGGGCACTTCCTGTGCTCATGCATAATCCTGCTGTCTTCTACTTTTTAAAGAAGACTTCCACACTTTTCTGCATCCATGAAGTAGGATGCAGACACAGTTTTAAAGAACTTGGAGAGGGAACGGTTTCATTCATTTCATTGCAACCATTTAAACTGAAGTTTAACCTTGAGTATTAAATGCTTTGCTGAATCTGGGTTTGAGTGGGATGTGATGATTACAGTAGGAAACGGATCCTTCTTGGCACTTTCCCAGGCTTCCAGGATTGTAGAGGTGTAGCTAATGTTTTTTGCAGTTAGTTGTTGAGGCTTTTGAAAAGAGAGAGTCAAGCCACGTTATCAGAAGATAAAATATTCATTTTTCCATTTCCACCTCACTGAAGAAGATCTGATAGTGGAGTGGTGTGTCTCAAAGCCTTCTTAGATCTACCTTATGTAAATTTTGGGTTGTGTGTTATGGTATTACCAGTCAAAAGAATAAATTGACCAGGGACTCAGTACATATTGTTGCTGAATTCTAATTATGGGGGAAAGAAATTAACAAAAAAAGAGAGGAGTTTGCCAACATCCTATTAGCGACTTGTTATTGATGTTTTTCATGCTTCTGTTTAACTTTTCAGGATTACAAATGTCTCTATTCCATTTCCTTTCTATAAAAAAAAAAGATGGAAAACAACTTATAATTTCCTTACTTTTAAATATAATTTCGATTTTTTAATTGTTAGTTTTGCTTTGTATTTGAACTTATATTGTCTGTTTCCGCTGGGGCTTTTGAAACTGAGGAAATCCTTGTTATTGTAGGAACAGCCTTAACTGAGCTATACAAATGTGTGGACAATTAAACCTCTTTTATATCATTTTGTTCTGAAATACATTACATAGTTTCCTCTTCATCTTTAAATAGGTGATGATAGTACCTGTCCAGTTGTGGTGTTCCAATCATAAGAAGGACACAGAGCTGTTGAAGCGAGTCCAGAGGAGGGCCACAAAGATGATCCAAGAGCTGGAGCACCACCTCTGTGATGAGGATAGGCTGAGAGAGCTGGACTTACTCAGCCTAGAGAATAGAAGATTCCAGGGGGACCTTAGACCTGCCTTCAAATACATGAAGGGATCCTACAGGAAGGCTGGAGAGGGACTTGTCATAAGGTTGTTAAGCAGTTGTACAAGGGGAAATGGTTTTAGGCTGAGGGAGAGGAGGTTTAGACTGGTTCTTAGGAAGAAGTTTTTCAGGACATGGGTGGTGAGACTCTAGAATAGGCTGCCCAGGATGCCTCCTCCCTGGGAGTGTTCAAGGCCAGGTTGGAGTAGACAATCTCTAAGGTCCCTTCCAACCTAAGCCATTCCATGATTCTATGTACATATATATTTTGTACATAGAGACACACACATACAGGCATGCATATTCTAATTTAGAACTTACACTACCATCTCTTGAATTCTTACATGAACTGTCAGACGTACTGTTCCCTGGAAGCTGATTTTCTTTTAATGCTGAAATCTTTCTAGGCGATACAGTAAGACCAGATTACAGTTAGATTTCCACTGAGTAATCTATATGGATTCCCTATTGCTGAAGACAGTTTTATTTCCTGAACACAAATGTAATTTTTTTTTTCTGCCTGGGTTTATTACTCTAAAATTAATGTGGCAAAAGTAAATCAAAAGGGCTTAGTATGCCAAATGCAGTGCAGCAATCTAATACTTAGGTGGGACATAACAGGAACAAATGGCAACAAGGCATTTTACAGAAGTATTCATAATGCTCAAATCAAAAGTCTGTGGTGGCTCATGGTTAGGCTTTGATTTTTATGACCAGAAGAGCTTTTCTGAGCTTTAGAGGTGTTTATAATTTATTTGGAAAACTCACATGTAATCTGACAAGGAAGGGGTCTCTGTTTCAGTCATGACTTGAATTTATTTTTTTTTTTAATTTATTTTTACTGTCTTCAAGAAATGCTCTGCAACTTGCTGTCAGTTCTTCTGGTGTAGAGAATGGGCTAATAAGTAGTAAATTCAGTTAGGTACAACGCAATATGCACTACAGTCTGCTCATAGAGAACTGGGGAAAACCTGAGGCCAAATCTGCAAAATTACATATTAGGAGTAAAAAAAAGTGTTTTTCATGCATTGTGGGAATTGTGCTTATTAAATTAAGCTTAAACAACTGGAGCTTGAATCTCTAACAGGCTACCAAAGGGAATTGGAGGAGGTCATGTTTTAACAACATGTCTATTGTCCATATATTTAGACTGGAGACAACTGTCCAGTTTTAGCAATACAGGACATCAGTTGTGGGCAGCGGGCACTGGAAGGGCTGGTTTGGGACTGCAGTACCCTGACACACCAATTTTTCCGGTTGAGTGGCTCTGAAAAAAACAGATGTGCTGGAACAAGGGTAGGAAGGAAAGTGTGCTGGCAGTCTGGATGTAAGTTTGACTAGGGAAGGAAACCCAGTAATGAAAGAAGAAAAAAGATGTGAGGGAAGGGAGCAGTGGAAGTAAACAATAATAAAAAGTTACGAGACAGGAATCTTGGCTTTTTCACAGAGCCGTGAGAAAGAGCAGGAATCATGTCACACAAACCTTTGTTCACCAAATGTATTACTTTGTTTTCTCCTCCTCTTCATTTGGAGTGCTAACCTTATTCAAACTAGCAAATTTGGATTTTTTTTATGATACTTTGGTTTATCTATTAATTTTCCTGTAATGCAAAACAAAGAGACAAGCTCTCAGATTCTTGTTACTGCAGTTGTTTAAAGCCCTCTATGCTTACAGAAAATGGTAGCCTTTTTGCTTACCTAAATCACTTTTTAGAGGATGGCTGTTAGCCAAGGAGTTGGTGAACAAAGCAGTGAATCACAAAGAATTGTTTTATTAATAATCCTTTTATCAATATATTTTTGCCAATGGCCTGATGGAACAGAAATACATAGTTGCATCAAGAACATTTTCATTAGCTTATGATAGCAATTAGTCAATCTTGCTGTTAATTAAAACACTCAAACCTAAATTTATTGGTATTATATCCTCTACCCAGTTCCCTCAGAAGCTTTCTTAAGTAGTCCTTTGGAGAAAGCATTTTAGAAGTAGGAAGATGAACTCAGCTGCAGTGTTTTAAGGGGGAAGACGATTTCCATGATTATTCTCTTTGCTAATTGATTTTTTTTCATGTCTTTTGCACTCCATGTGAAATCCTTTTGTTGAGAACAATTGTTGCTTTAGAGAAGTGATGAGATTTAATCTCTAATTCCATTGAGGGGAGAAAAAGTTAATAGAAATTTTACTGAGAACACAGCACAACTAAAAATAATGGCAGTTTTGGGCAAACACAAAACTAAACAAAGCCCATTCTGTGCCTCTTTGTAAAGAAATACTGTGGGAAGAGAAAACGAACATTAAAATTTACTACTGATTTTTTAAGAGATATTTTTGTATGTGAGAAATTAATGATAAAAGTCTTCTAGATGTGCCTTTATTTTTTGTGTTTGTTTTCAGGAAAGGCATTGGCAGGTGATTCGGGGATGTTATGTAATTTATTGCTATGGAAAATTCTGTTTTCTTTTTAGCATGAAGAAGGAAAAAAGTATTTTTAAAATATAAACAAAGTATACCTTTTTTCATTCTTAACAATAGTCTTACCCATCAGCTTTATTACAATATCATGTTTTCTCTCTGTATATGCATAATGCATATAAATTTATCTGTATTTGCCTTAAAAGAATTAATCGTTAGCCTGTTCAGTTATAAAGATGGATCCTCTGAGAACAGCCACTACATTGTTAGATCCTTTACTGAGGCTTGTAGCAAGAAACAGCTCTTCGGAGATGTCTTCAGGTGGTTTGCTTCAGAGTTTATAGATTTGGGGCTTTTTAAAATCTCATGATATGCAGTCAGTTACCTTGCTATATTTCGATGTTTAATTTTTGCATCTTTTGTCTAAACAGACTCCACTGTTTGTGACTCTTGACTGCTACAGTCTGTGCTAAGCATGTATTTAAATACAACTTTAAGGAAAGGTCAAATGAAGATATTGTAGAGATTAGGAGATGTTACTATTGTTCTAGTCTTTGCTTTGCTACCTTTTTCAGTTGCTGACCAGGACTGTAATTGTCCATGAGCCTGTGGTAGTGATACCTCACTTCTGTATTAAAACGCTTTTTCTTCTCGTGTGTGGGTGCTTGGACAGCAAGCTCTGACATTCTCTTCTCTGCCACCTCACTTTTGAATGGGGGATGTCATCAGGAATAGTTGCACTTAATTGACCTAATTGTTTTTATTCTTGTATTGAGAGTTTGAAGATCGAGTAAATGGAGAACAGCCTGGGAGTGCTTGGAGTTGCTTTTTCCACCAGCTGATCTGACAGCAGAGGGAGCCTTGGTTCAGACACCAGAATCAAATGTGTACATTTCAGTGACACTACTACCAATTACAAGTGTTTTGGGACTGTTGCAGAGTTTGGGCTGGCAATACCTCCTGTCGACCACCAGATAGAGAGCCTGCTAGCTTGCAAACTTAATTACAAATCTATAGTTTACTTCTGCAGTGTGTTGTGCTCCACAGTGCTGGGACAAGTGATAAGTCTATCAGTTTTAACTTGGACACTAACACGGCAGCAGCATTAAATTCTATATAGCAGGCTCTGTGTTCACTGTCTGTGCTATCTCTGATAAAACATTCATAATTTCAGGGTTCCATTCAAACCCATTGATAGAAATTGCAAAATGTAATTTAGCTTTGAGAATAGAATTAATGTTTTCTAATAGCTCTAAGCTGTTTTATGATTTATTAGTTCCACTGCCTCAGGGTTTTTATAATCTAAATTGGCGATTACAGATGATGCACAACATTGTGTATCATAAATAGGAATTGTGTGTCTGGTGAAAACGATAATGGGGTTTTGTACCTTGTGTGTATATTAGTACATTCAGTAGTATATTAAAGCCTATTTTAGAATAGGGAGATAATTTTGTCCACACATAGATCTTCCCAGCTCCTTCAGTTAGTGAATTTGCTGCTGTTTACTGTTTTTCCTCTAATTTGATAAATATGTATTGCATCAGAACAGTGTAAAATTAAAGGTACACCTGTGTAATCTCATAATCTATGATGTGCTCTACTTTACAGCATGCTTCTTATATTTTATTGCTTGTTTTTTTTGAGGAGGCAATTAAAGCTGTAACATTTTTTTTCTGAATTCTAGTCCAGTGGTTGGTTGGTGATGAATGTCTAACGGTTATGCCAAAGTTCACATAGCCAAATCCACCATTCGAAGACATCTCTTTAAACATGACTAAAATGAAATTAAACATATTGGTGGACAATGGAAGTTCTGTATATTTTCATTACAGTTTTGAAATGTGCTCTTATTTTTCTTTCTTGACCTAATTTTCTCAAATTTCTGTCCTGAAGTGAGTTGGACAGTATTGGGCTGCTCTTCCTGTCATCGCTACACTGGTAGACTTCCCTAAACATTCTCAAAACCCAATGGTTTTGAAAAAGGCTCTTGTTGTTACAGAAATTTTAAACCTATTGTGATAAAATCATGGAATGGTTAGAAAATGCCTTCAAAGATCATATAGTCCAACCCACCTGCCATGGACACTAGTTCAGGTTGCTCAAAGCCTGATTGAACCTGACTTTAAACACTTCCAATGACATCCACATTGGGATGTGGGGCATCCACAGCTTCTCTGTTGCCCCAAAGATGAGTTATCCATAACTGGGAAGTTATCAGGAATAACTGGTTTGTAATAGTGATCTAGAGGTTATTTGTCAAAACCTTCATTTATTTATTTCAGTTTAAATCTTAGGAAGAACAGACATTAAAATAACCCAAGTATTGCTTCTTTTTCCTTTTGTTCTTCATAATGTGAAGATATTCAGTAAAAGTGAATGTTAAATTCAGGTAAAATTAATGATACAGTGATTTTTTTTTTTAATAGAAGTGAAACAAGGCATTACCAAACAGTACAAACTGTGTATTTGTGATTTATGAGCTATACATCTAATTGTAGAGAAACTCACTTTAGACAAGGCTTTTGGTGAGACAATTTATTATGTTCCTTGTAGAACTTGTAAGCCACTCAGCTTTCATGGTCATGACCATTTATTATTTTTTTTTATTATTATATAAATACTTGGAGAGAAAAAAGTGCCAATGGTGAATTGAATAAAACCCACAATTGATCAATAACTCAATTTACTTTAGAATTTCTTTAGAAAATATGGTGGTATTAATCAGGAGAGAATGCTTCAAGAATAAAATTTGATTTTCTTAGCAGAAAATGTTTGCTTTATCAAAATCTTAAGGTCCCTTTCCTTCTTTCTCTCCCCATCATACAATTATTCTTTTGCAGTAAGGCTAAATCAGATTTGTCTGAAGCAGTAATTGGTGATTATCTCTTAACTGCAAGATATAGTTGAGCCTCTTTGGTTAATCCTATCTTGCTTGCTATCTATAGTGAATCAGAGCAAGGCAAGAGAGAGGACTAGAAATGTGATTTCTAAGATAATTTTTCCTATGAGGTGTAGTTATGTCCAAGAGCTCTGCAAATTGTGGAGAGAATGGCAATTGGACCTTGGCAAAGAGATGTGAAAACAACTGAGGTGGGGAACAACTTCTTGCCTTGATGTTTCTGCAGTGCAGAAGGAGAGATGCCAGGTTGTGTGCTCTTCTAGTGTGAAAAGCAGAAACCCTCACAGAAGAGTTTTTACTGTTTTGTAAGCTTTCTTGTGCACTTTTGTGTAACATGTTAGTCATTTGGACTAATGAAATGTTACAAGACAAAAGTGACCTAATGGGAAAAAAAAAATCCCAACTTAACATCTACATTTAAAAAGAGAAGTGAGGGTTATTTATGTTTGTGGCATGTTCTGCGTATTGCTTCACACCTGGGGAAGGGTTTATGTAATGGCAAAACTTTCATTACTCACTGAAAATCCTGACTTGCTTGTTCTGTTCGTGCTTTTTAACATCGCTTTGTCAAAGATGATGCAGTTTCTGAAGAACTTAAGTGTTTTCTGAGGGACCCTGAGAGCCTTTCAGTGACCTCTGTTGGAGCCAAGAGAATGATTTATAATTTTGTGAACGAAGTCTTGTCCTAGTGACAGCTTCATGAGATGTTTTATAGGAAAATAACATTTTAGGAGTCCAGCCACTAGTTTGTTCTTTCACTCTTATACCAGGAAAACTTCATTGCACCCTTGGTGCCAGGTTCTTGGTTCCTTGGTCGGGGTCCATATTACTGTCAGAGCAATCCTGTACAGTGTGGGAAGAGTGTAGCAGAATGGTAATAAGATTGTAATTTCACAGTGAGTTCATTATGGATCCTCTCTCCATCCAGTCAGTACTGCTTTCAGTTTGGGAAAGTAGATCAATATGATAACTTAGATATCAATTTCTAGGTAGTGTTGCATAAAACTAACATCTGTAAAGGAACTTCATCATAGATTACTAAACTTGTGTTCTTAGAAAGTATTTTCTTACAGTATTTTGACTTACTTATTAGTGATACTGTGTAGAAGGAAGATTTTTTTATTTTTAATTTTTTTTTCATCTTTGTAAGTGATTGTTATTGGGGAGGAAATTAAAAAAGCAATGCTAATGGACATGGCTTAGGGCCAGACTTATTAAATAATGGTTAAGCTCAGTGGTATTGAAGGTCTTTTCCAACCAAAATGATGCTATGATTCTCTCTTACTATCTGTATATCTGTATGTCTATATATATATATACTCTCAAAGCTTCTTCCAGAGTTTTCAATTTGCCATACATTTGGAATGGTATTTTCATATTCTTACATCAGCAGAATGCTTTCTTGTCCTACATATTGCTGTAGAAAATCCACTGAAAATCTCTGCTACCTGGTAAAAATCTATTAGCAATTCCAAATAAAGCAGCTTTGACAGTATTAGGACTGTGTCTCTTCATGTTTGTATAATATAGTAGCCTGAATTTTCAGGCCATTGGCAAATCTTGTGTATGCAAAATCAATTTTTAGCTACTTTGTGGCTGTCCTTAAATCCTTTCTCTTAAGGTATCAGTTGAGCAAAAGTAAAGCCTCTAAAAAAGCTGTAGTACAGCATGTGTGGTTTCAACAAATTTTGTACTTCTTGTGTTGCCTAAGGGTGCCTGAGATGCAGCGAGACTCAGACGCTAGGTCTGCCAGATAACAGAAATACTCACATCATCAGGTTATATCAAACAAAAAGCACTTAAAGGAGATTGGGTCAGGGGAGGGAAAGATGTATTTTGGGCTTGGAAAAAATGTCGTTGACTCTTATATTACTGTATTAACAAAATAATGGTTTAAAGTGATTATTAATTGTTTTAAACATTTTCAAACTAGGTATATTAATATCATTTCCTTCCCTATTCTTGGACCAGCTCATATATAATGAAGTGTATGATAGAGGGGAGATCCTTACATCTCTTAGAACTTAAGCAATTTTTGTACATCTAGTTGTGGTCAGTACTTGCATTACTAAGATTATGTTAGCATCACTAAAGTAATTTCAACTATTGAATAGTCACAATGTCAGTAGTGGATTATAGTCAAAGCTCCTCAAGTGAAAACACCAGTGCAAACCAGTTTTTGATAATGATTTGCTGCTGGGCTTTTTTTTTTGGCTGGGAAGTGGGTTGTGCCAATCCAATTGCCGTAACTGGCATAGATAGTTAGTTACAAGAGGATTAATTAAATTTTATTGTCCATTCCTAAAATTTGAAAGGTGTAACTGAACAAGTAATAAAGGAACAGTGCATGCAAGGTGGTGCTGGCTTTAGCAGGTACTTTAATTTCATAATTGTCTGAATTATGTTTGGGAACAAATACTAGCTAAATGCTTTGAGGTTAACATCTCAATCTCTTCATACTTTACCCCTGTGATGAAGAACCTTCCCTACGGGGACAGGCTGCGAGAGTTGGGGCTGTTCAGCCTGGAGAAAAGATTTTTGTCCTTAAAAGACAAAATGTTAAGAATCATGATCTTAAAAGTCTTATCCAGCCTAAACCATTCCATGATTCAACTTGTTTAGGCCAAGAGGCTATGCAGTAGTCATAAATTTTTCCGATTTCTAGTAAGCAGGAAACCATCAAAGCTTGCTTTATTTTCTGGCAAAATATTCTCTTTCTCAGGAGACATTTTTAGTGCCTAAGAAATATAATTAATGCTCTTCTAAAGAATGAGGTTTTGTTATGTTGAATTGTTAATTGAGGAGTTGTACTGAGGCTTGGTATGTGTAACTCCTCCAATCACACAACACATGATTGTAAAAAGACACATAGTTCTTTTTTTTTTTTTTCCATACATGTTTCTTATGTATTAGACAAAAGTCAAAGCAGATGAGCAAGGAGTGTTAGGGAAATTCCTGACCTGTTACTGTACCTTGTAGTTGCTGCAAGTCTTTCAAAAGGAAATATCTGAAAATAAGTAACCATTATATAACATTAAGCTAATTTGTGGGGTAGACTGACAGTATGCTGCTTTCAGCATTTCCATTTCCAATGCTCTTGTGTGCTGTTGCATCTAGCTGGTATGGACAAGGCATCTAATTAATTCTCTGCTGATGTCGATTGGCTATTCAGAAGTGATAACAGGATTAAAGTTCTGTAACCAAGAAATGTTGCCATCTATAGTTGTGTGCTTGTAAATTTAGGGAATGGATATGTTTGAGGATATTTTGTGCTTCAGAGGAGATGCATATTGAAAAAAAAAAAAAGGAATTACCTAGGTTGGTTGTTAGAAATATGTGTTCTAATTTCTGTCATAGTTACTGAGGATACACTTTAACTGTTTGAGGCTTCAGTTTGATGTAATACAGGTTTAAGTATTTTTTTAATTGTGGTTTCTTTTTGTTCCATTCAGAAATCAGTGATGAGATGCCCTTTTATTTTTTTTTTTTGTTAGTCATTAGTATTCACAGCTCTGTCAGACTGCAGTTCAAACTCTTTACTTGTTTTTGTCACACAAGATGATGGAGCAAGGTTGCTTAGAAACACTTAGCCACACTCACAATGGGAGATATCAATCTGTTCTGTGTATTCACCTGCACATGCAGGGGAGAAAATTGCATTTCTCTACTGATTCATTCATTGCAAGTTTGTTTTAGTAGTAGGATGCCTGAACATAAATAAAGAGTACATTTTCTTCTGTTAGGTACAGTGAGGAAAATTTTAAAACAGTGATTTCTAAATATGTGAGGTCTAAAATGGAAGTTTTGCTATTTGCAGCTGAGTTAATCAAGGAATTGCCTTTTATCAACAAGTTGCATAAATTGGAGATTATTTCATGATCTCTTTAAAACCCTTTTTTAAGTTCCTAGCTTTAGTCTTCAGTTCAAGAAATTATGTCTGTCTGATGACCAACAGCAATTATATTTTCCCCTAATCAAGGGAAATTCTTGGTCTTTTTAAGGCTGGCCTAAAAATAAACCAAGTCACTGAAGTCATACAATTCTTGATCTTTTCAATCATGAGTGAGTTGGCCTATTTTTAGGCCAGCTGTAATTGTACACTAATGTGATGGAAAAGATAAATGTAGCTTTCTATCACCCTAACTTCTGAGCACTCCAATTATTACACTTATTAAATATGCTGGAAATGCATATATTTCTTCCTGTGAGTCTGGAATAGGCTTTAGTATCTTTGCAAGAGACCTAAATATTTCATATTGCTGAGCTCCTGCCACTCTTTAACACACAGGCTGGTGTGTGGTGGGTCCTTGATGGGTGACCCCACTGATGCTGAATTCATCCTCCTACATCCCAAAGAGCAGGAGATCAGGTTAAAGGTAAAAGCTGCACAACAAAAGTGCTTCTGTAAAGCCATGTAGTGCTTAATGGCTGGTTTATACAGTCAAACAATAGAAAAGAATCCCTGGGACTCTGGCAGTGTTGGTCTAGTAACAGACCAATAAACCAGCAATTGTGAATAAGCAGGAAGTAATTTAATTATCACTTTTGTTTTCACTACAATTGTAATAAAAAAGTCAGAGTCAAGTAATATAATTTATTAAAGCTTATTACATGCTGCTGATGAGTGAGTTGTTCTTATACCTGTACGCTTAGATGTCTTTAAATTGTCCTTGCGTGCTTAAAGGAACTGTGTCTGGATTTTCACATAAAAGATAGGTATTGGGGTAAAAAACAACCCAACCCCCAAAACATCACAATAACTTCATGTGGAATGCATCCTTTGGAGTTCTTAGAGGAAAATGTTTGGCAAAGCTTTCTGTTATGAGCACAGCATAGAAATAAAGAAAAAGGCAACCTCTAGTACTTTATGGTGCCACCGTTGTCTCTGTAGCTTCTCTCTAGGTTAAGGTCACAGGAAGAAATGAAGATACTGGACCTGTTGCATTTGTCGTTCTGCAATCCCTTTTACAGTTTTGTGTTGAACTCTATTTCATATTGTGAAGTGGTGTTGTTTCTATGTCCTTTTTAGTTTGGCTGTACACTGGTTTCCTACTTCGAACAGCTGGTTTCCCAGCCCTTCTTTTGCCACCATCTGGTTGTTGCAGCATGTTACTGTATAGTTTTGGTGTCCTTAGTCTTCACAGCCCTTTTAATAGCCAGAATATGCCAATATTTGTATTCTACAGATACCTGAGCAATTTTCAGTCGCTTAGTTTCTTATTCCACAAGAACATTTAGAAAATACATGCTTAGAACGCTGTGAAGTCAGAATGCTATCAAGTCACACTGGTGACTTGGGAATGGTGAGGAGCCAGTGCTTTCCTGAAAGAAACAGTGTGGAGAAGAGGTTGATAGAAAGCAGGTAGGATGCACTCCTGTGATAGGTATAATGAGCCTATTTTGGTGGCAAAGTAAAATGTGCCTTCTTAGCTACAGCCTTGTGGTGAAAGTAAGGGTTTTGTATCAAATGGTATCTTTGCTTGGCCAGTAAAAACAGCTCACCTGTTGAGCTGAAACTCAGTTGCCTGTAGTGTGCCTATAGGTAATGTGGTCCTCTCTGACTGATGAGAAATTCTTGATTGAAAAGGTGAAAAAATGGGAAAATCTCACTCTTTAATTCTGCAATCTATCTTTGTACTTAGCAGCAAACACTCCTTTTAAACAGAATTTTAGTTAGTTGCCTGCTTATCAGTTCAGCTGATTAGTTGCTATGTGCTCAGATACTTTGGGTTCAGACTTTTTCAGTGTTTGTTCTATTTGATCCTCCCAGAACAGGAAGGTAATTGCATGTTAGAAAAGAAATAATTCAAATAATAGTAATTATTTCTTAATGGTATGCCTCATTTTTTTTTTTTAATCCCAAATTCATGTGGAGCTGAATTACAATTTGCTAACATTCTCTGTGGAAAGGAGGGAAGGAGACCTTAACCCAGCTCTTCATCTGTAAAAAGAAGTGTGTTTTATGGCTGTGAAGTATCTTCAGATGAATTCCTATGCCTTTTTGAGCAGATAACTATTTTAGGTTGTTCACATTGTGTGTGAAAACAACCCTGGATTAAAAGCATCTATGTCATCAACTGCTAATAAAAATTCATTTTAACAGTTGTGTTCTGAATGAGATCTCAGCAGAAAATACAAAACCTCCTACAGATATTAATAAGAGGAATTCTCAGGGAGAGAAGGTAAGGTATAAGGCACAGATATGGGGAGGCAGAATCAAAACTATTCTCAAGAGTAAAACTGAGAGGGAAGCAAGCTGAAAACTCTCATCTTCCTCTGAGTTTGTCTCTTTATCTCCTTTTTTCTCATGGTTCCAAGATGAGCTCTGTTTGTTCCCTACAGCAAAAGCAGAGCGTTTTGTAAGAGCCCAAAAGTGCCCAAACCATCAGGCTGCAGTTGAGAGCTGTGACAGACTCTTTGGAGTGTGTCACAAGCTGTTGGCATCATTTTAGAGCGTTTGACGCTGGATCACAAGATCTGGTATTGCAGGTTCATTGTTCAGGTGGGAGGGGAAGGATGGGATTGGCATGCTGTATGGATGAAAACAGAGCTGGCTGGTACAGATTACAGGCTCCTCTTGTTTATTGCATAGATGTATAGAATGGTTTAGATTGGAAGAGAACTTAGAGATCTAGTTCCAACCCCCCTACCATGGGCAGGGACACCTTCCATTAGACCTGGTTGCCCAGGGCCTCATCCAACCTGGCCATGAATACCTCCAGGGAGAGGCATCCATGACCTCCCTGGGCAACCTGTTCCAGTGTCTCACCACCCTTATTCTAAAGAATTTCTTCCTCATCTCCAGTCTAAAGCTACCCTCCTCAAGCTTCAATCCATTCCCCTTTGTCCTATCACTACAAGCCTTTGTAAAAAGTCCTTTCTCAGCTTTCTTGTAGCTACAAAGTTTGCATGAAGAATTCCTTATGATGTGGGGAAAAACGAACAGTAACTTGAACATTTTCTGCTTGTATACGTTTTTCATTTTAAGGAAGATTTATGGTTGGTATTGTGACCCTGTGATTTGAGCCACTTGCTGCAGTGCATGATTTCAGCACCTAAAGCAGTAGGCACGATTGGAATGCATGTTTTGCATTTTTATTTCCATCCTATAATGGTGACCTTTAGTTTCACTTCATTTTTGTCATGTTTGCCTTTCTTTGTACTTAATGCGTATCACTGTTGCTTTTTCTTCATGTTGATAATGGTGTTCTGTAACTTCTGTCTCTGTTCTCTGGGAGAGTTAAATGCTTTAAACCTTGATTAAATGCCATGTTAGATGTTGAATTATTATTAATAAACCTGATGCTCTAAAATCATGCTTAAGTCTCAGGCGTTTTTTTTTTTTTTTATGTTCCTCTGGTCCTGTTGACTGCTCACTATGTGTTTCTGGTGCTGCCTTGATTGCACAGAATGAAATTGAAAACATTGTGAAAAGAGGAAATATTGATTTTTCTTCCAATTAAGCAATGGTTTTCCAAGTGACAGAGCTCAATTATATTATGCTGGTTATAGGGCTATTTAACATATGCCTTTTAGTGAAGTGATTCTGGCCACTAATATCCTGTATCTTAATTAAACCAATATTGTGAGGGCAGTTGGGTACAACATATGTTTGAAAATGTAAATGTCAAGTATATTGTACCAAGGCTTATCTGTTAAATACTGCAGGGTTACAGCCTGGGTGAGACTGCTGGGAGTAATAACAATTATTTGGCTTTTTTCATGATGTTGTCCATTTGATAACAACTGGAAAGTATGAATTAGAGTAATCTGGGAGTGAGTGTATGAACCTGGTCTTTAAATTTTGAATCCCTGAGTTGGCCTAGGTGCTCTGCAGGAGGTCAGCCTGCAGACCTCACACAGAACCCTGGTCAGAAGATACCACTTGATGTTGAGAAAAACGCTGAGAGATGTGTCTCTGGAACGGCAAAGACAGCTCAGTCACAGGCATTGAAAACACTTTTTCCAGTAGGTGAGAAGCTGGCAGTGTGCAGGGCAGGCATGCTTTGCCTTTATGCAGAGTTTGTGTTCTCTATATACTTGCTTTTTGTTTTGAGGTGTCCTGACCCTGCGCTACGTGAGCTTATGGAAGTGTGTGTGTGTGTGTAGGGAATCACAGCTGCACCCAAGCAGTAAGTGAGGAACCATTTGTGACCTGCTTAGGAAGCACTGTGTAGATTTAGCTAGGTCACAGTTTCTGTATTGATCTAAAACCATTGGAAATAAAAATAAAATTAAAATTAATTAACTGTGCATTTTTGCATGAGTAAAGCTTTAATATGCAGTTCAGGTCTTTTACTTGCAGCTTGCTCTTTCCTTCCCTCATTCCCAAGTAGCCATCAGTGCTACCAGTGCCAGGGAACTATAAAGCAAATGTACATTCTGAGCAGAACAGTTGCCTCTGCCAACTGTATTTCAGCACTGCAGACATGTTTTTCCATGGTGGAAACATTCCAATAGCTAGGGAAGAATATTCTTTTTCAGTTTGCATGGTTTTGCTTCCATTAAATAATGAGGATGGTTCTGAGTGTTAAAAACCTGATTTGAACAGCGCTTAATGCTGAAGGTGTCATAGGAATGGTTTAGCACTTTCAGGATTATTTTCAGGTTAGATAAGAATATACTGGTGTGCTGTGCTACACCAGTGTGCTGTGACTGTGGGACAGAACACAGCGTGTGTCTCACACGGTGGCACAGTTTTGTATGCCACTTGGGTTTTTTCCTACCTTAGTGTAGACTATTTGAACAATTCTTAAATGTCAGATATGAAAAATTTAAATCTCTTTGAAGGTAGCAGAAGAAAGCAGCTTCTCTGTAGTTGAGCAATCAAGATAAAAATATGACATGCTTTGTTTGAGGGATAAGTAAGTGGCCATCCTGTTATCTCAGACCTTCTGTGTTGTTTTGCAGGATGTGACCTTTCAGTTCTGTGAGCCACATGATAAGGGTATCTGTAGCCCTGATTCTTTCTTAAAATAATGCATAGAGACTAGGGAGAAGAACAAAAACCAAAGGCTTCACCCTGTAAAGTTTGATGGTATTTACCTTCATAGCAGCAATACTTGATTGACAGTGTTCGAGTGTATGCTGTGCCTGCCAGACCCTGATGCCTCTCTACTTGGCTTCTGCTCGGATTTGACAGAGTTTGGACTTGTAAGGCTTTTGTCATCTGGTCTGGTGATAACTGCCAGCTGGGGGAAGTTTGCTGGGTGATCAGACAGCTTGAATGTAAACTTTCTGTTTTAGAAAAAAGTTACAAGAACCCCAAGAAACAAACAAAGCCACCGCATCTTACTGTTCTGTTCTATGTGATGACAAAAATAGTGTTGCCAAGCAGGTTAAAAACAAGGACCAGCAGGATTGTTCTCCCTCAGGAAGATTAATTAAGGTCCTGGATTTTTTCAGCTCTTGAGTTCTTTTTCTTATTTGTTTTCCTTTTCTTATTTTTTTCCCCTCACCTTAAGAGTCCTTAAAATAAAGGCAGAAGGTAGTGTAGTTCCAAAAACCTCTTGTTGTTTTATGATCATTCTTCTAAGAAAATGCACCCTAATTTGAATCCTTTGCTTAACCAAGGATATGAGGGTATATCCTCTTTTAAAAATAGGATTAGCATCTATTTTAAGTATTTTTCTCTTAACAAATGCATGCAAATAAACACATAACCGTTTCAATATTGACCAGTAAATAAATAAATAAAAGGCAATTTAATTTACAAGCAGAGTAGCATCAATACTGACATTATAGGAGCATGTGCTTCCCATAGGCTGTACAAGCCCCTGTGGATGGAATAGGGTTGCTTATGCTGTAGCATCTTTGTGATTTGTAATCTGCTTTGCTGTTGTCCATTTTAAGGGAACATCCCCTCCTAAGATTCCCACCGGTGTCTTGCTACTCCACATGCACTTTGCACTGAAGATGCAGCTCTGTGGAAGAAAGAAGAAAGACATGTACAAAAAGTAACCTTTTAGTCTGTGGACTGATGGGGTGCTGCTGTCCCATGTGAAGCACATGTCCAAACTCTGCTGACCTTTTTGCATGTCAGGAGCTACTTGTGCCAGGTGTCCTATTGAACTAAGGTGAATTTTCTGCATAGTATTCTGCGTACACATGCATGTTGGAATGTTTTTGCCTCGTTTCTTGCACAAGTCACATGTTGCACGTCTGACTCTTCTTCTCAAGAGGCAGTTATTTGCAGAGTTTGGAATGGGATGTTGTGTTCTGATAAAGCTAATATTCTCACCAAAACTGAAATCTGCAAGGTATGCGTTCTATAGCTTGGTGCCTCTGGCAGCTGTGGTGGTCTTTGTTACCTAGAAGCTCCTTTAACACTTAGACATTGGTAACTGGAGGCAAGAAATGTTGTTACCATGTTACTTTGTCAGTTTTTTCCAAGAAAAACTTTCTGTTGTAGTTGCCAACCTTGGCGAGACCTTTCTTGCCCGTATCCTGATGAGTTAATGTGACAAGGAGTCCAGCAGTCACCATATCTGGGGGAGGAGGGTGCTGTGTGACCTGGAAGGTGATAGAGAGTGAGGCAAGGGCAGGGTGGGAAGGGTATGGGTCCATCTGTGTTGCTTTTGATGTGGGAGGGCAGAGTTTTTTTGGCTGCATATGGGTAGCTGGAACGAGTCAGGAGAAACAACAGGGAGAGTTGCTCGATATGTTTTTCTTGGATGTATTTCTTATCTGCAATTTTTATTTGCCCTGAACATTACTGAAGATACTGGACCTGTATTTCTGAAAATATTACAGTGTTTATTGGGCCTTTAAATTACAGCAGTTTACTTTTTGTCTTAACATTAATGAAATTCTCCCTCTAGGGAGATTTTGGATAGTGAGAGCAAAGAACTTGTAAAGCTGAAACTCACATGTCTGTTGATATATGGAGATTAATGTCCTCACTGGAAAATTATGAAACCATAATCCAAAGAGCTCGAGGGATGTGATTTAGATTTAACTATTCAAGAAAAATCAAACTTAAACTGGAAATTGTGTTCAGTCCTAGTGTGTTCTTCATAAAGCATGAGAATGGGTCTCAGCCCATGAGCTGTTGGGCAGTATGCTCTAATCATGGCATCAGCTCCTATCTATATTCTTGTCTTGGCTTATGTGTGATTTGACTTGGAGATGCTTGGTCGTCGTTTAGTCGGCACTCAAGTGTGGAAACCAGCCAGTCTGAGTTAAACTTAGAATGGCTTGCTAGAGATGTGCCAAGCCTCATGTCTGATGGAAGGCAGTTGTTTCAGCTGCCATTCAGTGGTGATCTAGTTGAAAAACTATGTAGTGTTTCCCAATCAGTGTATGGTCATGGAGATGCCAGTGTTTGGAAAACTTGTACCTGTGCTTTTTTTGTCTAGCATGCATTACGTGGTGATATGAGTGCATCTTACTAGAAAGAGTGCTTTTAGTTGTTAGGCAGAGTGCTGGAATTTGGGAGAGCCATGTCCCACAATCAGTTTCCCTCTCTGTGGTACTGCTGTGCTTCAGACAAACCCCTGACTACCTTGTGTCATACTTCTCTGTTTTATGATATCTGGGCGATGCCTTCTAATGTACAAAAAATAACCACCAGGCTGGATCAATCTGTTTGCAATGCACTGTTCAGGCTCAGGTACTGAGTGTCCTGGGAGCCTGACGTGTACAAACTGGCGCTGTGCTGCCAGATTTTAGTTATCTGTAATCTATATTAACTGTATTTTAGGAACAAACCATCTTTGCATACATATGGCCAACAGAACAGTTTATTGCTGAAAAACAGCTTAGCCGTTCCTGCTGCTTGCTGATTCTGACCTAGGAAGTCTTGTCCAGACCCAAATTAGAGCTTCTTTAGGCTTGTTTATGCCTGTGACGACATTTATGCAGGCTGTAGGCTTCACTATAATGCCAAGTATGAAACAGCATCTTGGTAAGAGTTATTTTTACATAGCTAATTACGTTTCAAGTAAAAACCAGGTTTCATACCTGTTAAATTTCATTTTATACTCCTATCAGCCCTGGCAGTAAATATTCTTAAACTATATTACTGCACCTTCTGAAAAAGTGTTTTTCCTTCTCTGTTCCCCCTGTTCATAGGATGTTTAGATTGTGGTGGTGATGTCAGGCGCTTTTTCATCTATTTACAAACTTCTGCTTGATGGCAACTCTGAAGAACTGTTTCAGAGACACGCTGTGCTTTTTTTCTTCTAGTTAGTATGACCTAAGAAACCTTATTTTTCCCCTCACAGATCTTAAATGCCTTACAAATTATTTGTCAAATACATCTCTCTCAACCTTCTTGAAAGAGTTGTTGCCTGGAATTAGCAGTGAATAAAATATATTGACTTGGAGATGATGACTCAAATTCTTCTGTGCTTTTTTTTTTCTTTTTTTTTTCTTCTTTTCTTTTTGATGCACTTTGTAGATAGCCTATGAAATTTGAATTCTGCAAACATTTCAAGCAGCTTGAAGATTAAAAAGTGTGCACAAGATGTGGGGACCAAATTTCTGACCTGCTGGGGCAGGTGGTATTTGCGTATTATTTTTCAGGCTCTGGTTTTAAGAACGTGAAAGGCGATGTCCCCATTGAATAAAATGTAGGACTGGAACTGAGGAATGCAGGTTTCTGCTCTAGCTTTTACAGATTCCTGCAGTCACCTGCTTGTGCCTTCGGTCTTAATAATCTGTTACAGTCACCATCCTGCATTATGAAACATTGAGTTGCCTTGGAATGTTAATATAATTTGGACATTTGTGTCAAGAAGCCAACATACTATCAAATAATTGTATATTACAACTTACCTGCCTGAGGAAGCAGGTAGATCCCTCAGTGACTTCTCAGTCTCTGCCTAACTTTATGTCAATAGCAATTCACATCTGCGTCCAATTAGTACTGGGCTGAAGTTGTAGGGTTACATGAGTGTGTCAGCAGTTAGAATTATTGGGGAGCAAGCATAATTGTAGTTGAGCTGTCTTAATTTATAAATTGAGATGCAATGGGTTGGTTCTGCCAGGATTTGCCTTAGGGAAAATCAGTCAAAGACTGGGTAAATGATTGCTTTAAAAAAAAAAGCTAAACCACAAACTGTGAATTGCAGGGCCTTTCTATACAAGCATTTTTTTTCTTTGTCCTTTAGAACATTTTCTCACTTTGCTTGATTTACAGAGACCTTTGTAGTGTTTTAGTGAAAACGCAGACTTCTTGGCAGTGAATTTATGCACATTAAGACTGCTTGATTTTCATAATTCCTTTGTGTGGAGATGTTTAGGAGTGGTTCACAGACCACCAAGTAGTCCAGGGCTGGAGGTGGAAGCCCATTGTTTTAGGCAGTTTTTCTCAAGTACCTCATTGTTACTTTAGTTTTGCTAAACCAAAAAAATGTCTGAAATTTTAGTACGAAGAGAATAGGATATGTGGAAGAAGAGTGGGTGCTCTCTTAGTATGTTGTTATGAGATGATCAACATCTATGCCAAATCCTAGGGTTTTAAGTGTTTGATCATTATAGTATTGAAAAGGTCATAATGTAGCAGTGTGCAAACATGTAGCAAGTCATGTGCTCATGCCAAAATCTATTGCTGCAGATTTCCAAGTACTAGATTTATTATTAAAGAAGGTGGACTTAGAATGAACTCTAAAAGATGCCTTGCGGGAGGAAGCCAGGTACTTGAGGACTTTCAGAAGTACAGGAGGAAGCTGGTGCTCTGCCACACACAGAAAGTTCAAAGTCCTCCTCTTAAGGATGTTGTATTATTTTGACTGCTTTATTTTGTATGTTATTGACAGAGCAGAGAATTTACTGATGGAAAAAAAATAAAAACTACTTTCTTAAATTCACTATAGCATTTTGCATGAGTATGCCAGTGTATAATTTGCTTTTTTTAAGATTTCAACTAAGATAAAGTACATCTGGCATTAGGATTGAGCATACCTAGTAAGGTGTGGGAAGTATGTCATCCAAGTCCTATTTTCTCCTTTTTGGCACTTAAAAAAAAAAAAAAAAGTTATCACGCATGATTTACATATAAGTGGTATCAGAAATGGAGAAATTAAAGGGTTTTTATTTCAGTTGTTACTCTAGGAAAATGGTCAGCATCCAGTAAGTAGCCAACATGGAGTAATGAAATGGAAGAGCAAGCAGAGATACCATGTCGAATTCTTTACATGTAACACATTTGAAACAATTTCTCTCTTCAGTGTTTCTGAAGTTGATGTTTACCAACTTGAACTGGCTAGCAGGCAAAAACCTTGAGCAGTTAACAGGCTGTGGACCACAGAGAATGCTAGGGGTTGGAAAGGACCTGCAGAGTTTGCAAAGCAGGACCACTTAGGGCAGGATGCATGGGAACGTATCCAGGCGGGTGTTGAAGATCTCTAGAGAAGGAGACTCTGCAACCTCTCTGGGCAGCCTGCTCCAGTGCTCCACCACCCTCAGAGGAAAGAAGTTGTTTCTGATGTTGAGATGGAATTTCCTGTGATTGAGTTCATGTCCATTGCCCCTTGTACTATCACTGGATATCACTGATAAGAGACAGTGCATCCGTCTGACAGCTGCCCTTCAGATATTTGTAGACATTGATAAGGTGCCCCCTCAGCCTTCTCTTCTCCAGACTAAACAGCCCCAGGTCTCTGTCTTTCCTTATAAGAGAGATGCTCCAGTCCCTTAATCATCCTCTTAACTCTCCATTGAGCTCTCTCCAGTAGGTCTCTGATACATACATTTGGCTTTCCTTGTTGGCTTTATTTCTAACTTCTTAACCTTCCAAAGATCTTTTGAAGGTCTCTTGAACACTACATTGCTACAAGCTGTGTCTTGGGAAGCATAATGTTGTCATCTTGCATAGACTGAAGATAATTGCACGCTTCTGTCCTACAGATGCGGAAGTTTTCCGTATGCTTTCCATCTCCTTTTTGTACCCTGTGGTACGTTTGTTTTATAGTAATTGTGGATTTCAACCTTTGTTTCACAGCTCTCAGCATATTAATTTTCTTGGTAGAGAAAGCAAAGACCCATTGGTTTAATAAAAACATTTTCAATAATTACACACACTAATGCAGTTCCTTTTATTGTGGTATTAATGATACATAAACCCCACTGAATTTGTCAGGCCCAGTCAGCCATAAAAAATAAACTGAGAAGCTGTGATTTTGAGCAGAACGTTTTGAGAAATGAACAAAGTGAGAAATGACTGTTATTACAAATCAGACTTCCCTGCAGAATTGCTATAAATCCCCACTTCAGTCTAATATATAAAATCAAATTGTGACCACATATGTGACCACTCCTAAATGGTATCCTCATCTGTTGGGTTTTTCTGCTGGCGACGTTCACTTCAGAAGTGGCTTTGTTTGTAGATGTGTGCACTTGCAGGAGGTGAGCAAGGTCACCAAAATAATATTGCTGGGCTGGGAGTCAATTTTTTAAAAATCATTTATTTGTGTTTTTTTGGTGTGTGACTAAGAGTCTGTGAAAATACAGAATAACAACTTAAGAGTGCAACTCTTTTGTTAGGTGCCATAGGAAGAGCATCCTTCTTTTAAAAAGCACCTGCTGGATATGTTGAGAGGCTGTACTCTTTCCTTTGAGTTGTTTTCTTCCACAGCTGTGCTGTGTTGATGCCATATAATGAGCAGCAGTCCTGTACTTCTCCCTCATACTAAACAGCAATACAACATCAACCTGGTTGGTGGGAGGTTTTTGTTGATTAATTTTTCCTTTTAGATTTTGGTCTATTACAAGTAGTTGAGCATTAAGTTGACAGTGGTAAATACTGAGACTGCTGGCATCTGCCAAGGATTTGGACATTTAAAATTTGCTTTGAAATTACCATAGTTGTAGTAAATGTAGAACAAGAGACTTAGGGATTTGACATGACATTATTGATTTCTTGGAGGCCATGGTTTGCAACAATGCTGGAAAATGTCTGAACCATTAACTTCCCCATTATGGTGTGTTGAAGCCACCTGTCCATCCATTGAAATCTGTCCCTGCAGGTAGCTGCTGGGTTTGAGGACCACTAGGCTTCTCCCACTTGTCTCTCCCCATTGTACTTTGCAACACAGGGATTTGTTTGTGGTCCTCACAATTCTGTGGCTCTGTAGCCTGTTTGCTGCTGCAGATGACATCACTGTAGGAACTTGAGATGGGGAGCCACTGGGAAAGGCAGGGGTTGTTGAGGAGGGTGAACAGACTAGATACACCCTGTGCATCAGGTCCTGAGGTGGAATGTTAATGCTAATTTATGTGAATTAAATGCCCTCACACTATGAAATACCTTTGCCTTTTTCTTTGGTTTGCCAGGAAGCATTTGTCTCAACTGTAATGTTTCTCAGTGCAAAATCAATTTACTTTTGAGGGAAGTCAGTTGGGCCAGAGGTAAGCAAGTGGGAGAAAAGTTCAATTTGGTGAGCTTTGATGAATATTGTATTGCTGTTTATGGCCTGAAGCAAACATCATTCAACTTAGTAAGTCTTGTTCAAGTGTATCAAGTAGAGTGTGTTCAGTTTCCTGTTTTCTTCTTTTAGAGACATAGTTCAACTTGTCAAACTGCATCTACATTTAGGGCAACACTCCTTGAATAGAAAGTATTTTGTTTTCCTTTGGACATTCAAACATTTCATGGTTATCTTGCAGTTGTCCACTTTTCTTTTATGTTTTGTATAATAAGCAGCTTTCACCCTGGATTGCTTGGCAAATTCCTATTATTAAATCACTACACTGAGATCAAAATCTATCTTCTAACTGAAAGATAATTTCTATCTGTGATACTTGTTTTCTATTTTGATACAGCCCATATTTTAAAGTGAAAGAGTAGTTGTTTTTCACCTTATTAACAAAGAGCTAATAGTACCAGAGTCAATGCTGGGTGGTGGTAATAATTGGCAAAACATTTCAGCAGATTAAAAAAGTATCTGTGAATTGTGAAATGAAGCACTTTCTTTGTAACAAGATGGGTGGACATATTTTCAGGGCGAACGAGCAATCAGAAGTGGGGAGAAAAGTATTCCTAACCTATGGAAAGCCATTCATTAGAACCTTTATTATCTTCTAGTGCATACCACAATCAATACATTACATTTCTGTTTTCAGACTTTTTACTATTGCCATTTTGTCCTGTGTTTATCTGACAGTTGAAATCCATCTGGGAAGGATGGATCCATGCAGAAGGGCTATGTGACTAGTCTGCATCAGTGGGATTTCCATTTGGATTCCTTTCAGTGGAGTATTGAAAGCTTTTCCAGTGTTTTTCTTGACATTCCTGACTGTTTATCTGTGATAAGACAGTTTTGCTTGTTTTCTTGCAGATCTGCAAAAGCTAGAGGATACTATGCCTAAAAAAAAAAAAAGTAAGAATTTAATAAGTTCCTTGGTTTTTGAGGAAAAAACAACTTATCTGAAACAAAAAAATGGACTGCATTAAAATTCTCAGTTCAGTGGAAGATTGTGAAACAATAGGAGAAAAACTTTTCATAAAGCTGTCTGTTAGCAGCAGAACAAGGGGGAATGGTTTGAAGCTGAGGAAGAGTAGGGGTAGGCTGCATCTCAGGAAGAAATTTTTCAGTACAAGGGTGGTGAGACTCTGGAATAGGTTGCCCAGGGAGGTTGTGGCTGCCTTCTCCCTAGGGGTGTTGAGGCCAGGTTGGATGAGGACTTAAGCAGCCAAGTCTACTTGAGAGGTGTCCCTGCCCGTGGTGGGGAGGTTGGAGTAGATGATCTCTGAGGCCCCTTCCACCCTAAGCCATTCTGTGATTAATTTTGTGATTCTGTGAAAATGGGTGCAGGGGACTTCTCCAGACATACAGGTGGTTTTGGTTAGTTCTTACCTTTTAACATATTTGTTCTGGAACAGGATGGCTGCTTAGATTCTTGTTAACTCTATCTGTGAAGTGGAAACAGTAAAGTAAAAACAAAAGCAAATGATTTTTCTAGAGCAAGTTTGTCACACAAAGAGCTATTCAGAAACTCCTGTTGAGCTTTAAGTAGACTCCTGTGCAAATCTGAGCAATAAAGAGCTTGCCTACAGATGAAGGTTCATCAGTTTTCCCCAAGTAAATGAAGCCATTTGTATGTTTGATTGCTTTGGGATTGAAATATCAAATTGTTCTGTTGGAAGGGGGGCAGAAATTATGTGCTCAAAATGGGGAGATTCTAGGATATGAAATACACAGTGGGTCTGTTTTCAGGAAATTTTTGGTTATGAGAGCAGTTGTTTGGTACAAATTGAGCAGCCTTTGTTGTAAATTATAACCACCTTTTTCTTTATTTTGCCCTTCTCTATCCCTCCTTTCTCATTTCAAAGTTTTTCCTATAATAGAGGAACAAACTCTTAATGGTTTATGCATGTGATGGGAGCTACTTTGACTTTTGGCTCAGGGGTGTATGTATGTAGCAAGTATTTCATTTGTATCACAGAGAACTGAAAAAAGAAACAACACAGAATGGCTGTTCTTGCTTTGGGCATCACTCCTGCCCAGTGATGTGGCTTCCACTGGCATTTACAAAATCTGCAGCAGGGTACATGTTGCTGCTCATGGGGTTAGAAAGAAGCAAACTGCAATGTCTGAGACCACTCAGATGTTAACATGGAGGAAAAATGTCAAAGAAGTGTTAGATGTTGGTGTAGGTCAAGGTGTGTGCTCATTTTGCCATATCTGGAAGATGAGTAGTGACAAAGAATATTAAAACTCTAGAAGTTCACTGTCTGCCACATCCATGCCTCTTGTGCTAGAAGAGAGAGAGAAAGAAAAAGCTCTGTAATAGCTCGAAGTCTCTTGTGGGATAATGTACTGGGTGACCACTTACTTCTCCTGCTCCTGCAGCCTCTGTGTGAGCTGTGTAGGCTGGCACGTTGTGTGCTCCATGGAGCAGCCAAAGGCCTCTCTAGATAGTGTCTTCATTTTGATCTTGTGGGTAGGAAGTACAGGGGATCTTCCTGCTGGTCTGCCAAAGGCTTTTGAGAAATCTTAGTGGCATAATTCCTTGTAGAGCTTTCTGAAGCCTGAAGACCATATTGAATCCAAAACGTCTCTCATGTTTCAGGTGAGGAAATTACTGGTGCCAGTTCATTTAGTGTATCATTAGAGTGAGGGCATTAATCAGCTCCCTGCCCTGAGGGCCTGAGTGCCAAGCGAGGGAGCACCCAGGTGTGGGGACCTCACCTCGGTTGTAGGTGCAGCTTGGTGGTGTGTGGGGATCACCATCTGCACAGTCTTCACTTTGGTACAAGCCAGTGACTGCTGTCATCCTCTGGTGTTTTCAATTAGATCTACTTTTAAGTATAAGAATTTTCTGATGGGAAGGACAAAAGAGGGCATTCTATTAGGTTAAAGCATAGAATTGCCACCTGTCATGCTGCTCTGCTGAGATAGCTCCATCGACTTTTTCATGCTCCTGTGTGTGGCCTGTCTTCTGAAATACAATAGAGTTTCACAGACCCTGTTCTTGGTCACCTGGAGACTCTGTCTGTGTGGAAGGAGCATTCTTTGTAAATGTAAGATAAATCTGAAACAAGGCAGTTTATTAATTTTGCATTGGTATATGTGAGCTCACCATGATTATGTTTTGTACCAGTTGTGTCTTACTCCTTGCTTCTTTGCTTGCCATGTGCGAGGTTTGGGAAAACTCCATAAATTCTAACTGGTTGTGAAAATAGTTCTTGCTCTCTTTGCATGCAGTTCTACCTTTGAATATGTTGGTTTTGGGTTTTTTTTCAGTGTATACTTTGATCCAGTGACACAGTTTATAATTACCACTCTTTCAGGGTTGGATGTTACTGCTCCAAGTCCTTAAGCTGTCCCTTTCTCTTCCTCCAAGAAGCTTGGAGTGGAGGAGGCAGGCATAGCTGTGAGCAGGCTCTTCCCATGTAAGAAGCCTATGACTTCACCTGGGGATTTGAGGAGACCTGGAAAGAAATGTCCTTATTTTCCCCTCAAGAACTTCAGGACCCAGCACTATGTCGTGTGCTGATTTCTGAAGAGTGGGAGAAGTGGGTTCATGGTGTGTAAGCAAATCCATCGTGTCTTATTGTCAGATCTCCTTAACTCAGCTCAAATCTTTCAGAGTTATTTCTAGGAATCCTTGAGTAACATCCATGTTTATTAAAGAGATAACTGCATTTAAAAAATAATTATAAATGTGTAATATCTAGGTAGTATTGGGGAAATATTGTTAACATCATTACTTATGAGCTTCTGAGATCCAGTTTACATTTCTTTAATTTAATTTGGATTTTTCCTAGTTGGCTTATTAAAGTCCCTGAGAGAGATGCACATCAAAATTAATTATATCAATGCTTAAATTGCTTAAGTGACTTGGAGAACTCAGTGTCAAATATGTTGTACAATGCTGTTTAGATAATATGCTTATGTCTCATAAAATGAGATGATACAAGCCCTACAGATTCTCATCCAAGATGACTTTCACAGAAGTGGTGGCCTCTGACAAGGACCATGGAAATCACTGTTGTACGTAAAGTTGAATTGTCTTTTCCTAAATATAGTTATTGATTATTGGAATTTGTTAAAAAAAAAAAAAGGTAGGTAGGCCATATATAAAAACTTAGGGTTCTGTGGAAAATGTCAATTTTTATGAAAACAAATCAAAGCAAAACAACAAAACTGTGATGGAACAAATGGTGATATTTCACCTCACTGTGAAACAGCACTTCACAAAAGCTAATTTTAGATCTGCTTTTCCAACAGACTTAAAAATGTGTATATATACAACTATTACAGTTGTCAGGTGTTAAGAGTTTTGCTGAACCTGTTTTTAGCAATTAATACTTTGATCATGAGTGAGAATTGCAATTTTCCAAGACTACTGTGTTGTTGTGGGAAAACAATGATAGGACGAGGGGCAATGGTTTGAGATGAGAGAAGAGCAGATTTAGATTGGATGTTAGGAACAAGTTCTGCACCATGAGGGTGCTGGAACACTACAATAGGTTGCCCAGGGAGGAAGTTGAGGCCCTGTCCTTGGAGCTATTCAAGGTGAGGGGGGTTCAACAAGGCTCTGAGCAACCTGATCTAGTAGTGGAAGGTGTCCCTGCTGTCTGCAGTGCGGGTTGGACTAAGGGAGCTTTGGAGGTCCCTTCCAACCCAAACCATTCTATGATTCTATGGTTTAATATAATGAAAACCAGAATCATCTAGAAAACTGAACATAAGTGTTGTGCTTCTGTTGTTGTATTTTTAATCTGAACAGTTAGGGGCTGAACATTGATTTATCACTTTGTAGACCAGGAGAAAATACTCGATGATCCTACCATTGTGTGACTGCAAAATTTTTCTCACAGGAGTAGGGGCTTCCCTTCCTCCTAACATACCTCGAAGTGGAGAGAAACCCATCAAAATTCAAAGCAGTGTTTCTGTTGTGCACTCAGACTTTTCACAAAGGGCAAGAGACTCTTCTTGGAGAAAGAGTGAAGTGAGTGCTTTGCAAGCACTCCGCATTCCGGAGGTAACCAGACCTCTGAAAGAAACCTGTGTCATTCCTCTGCATTATGAGAAAATGAGGTTGGGTATAAATTCTCTTGCACTGTTACAGAACCAGGACTGACTACATTAAAATGCAAATATTGTGAACTTGTAAGTTCCTCCAAATGACTGTTGCACCTGGCTGACGATTCCAGTTCTCACACTGTCAGAAGCTATTATCCTGGATTCTTTCGGAGTTTCTGCAACCCAGAAAGGGCTGCAATGCAGTTAAACAAAAAAAAAACCAAAACCAAAAGAAAACACTTTATTGTTATCAATAAATAATATTTAAGTTTGGAAAGAGATTCAGTGAAGTCTTTAGAACTAAATAGGGCTCCTAAGGTTATTCCTGAGGTTGCCACACATGCTGGATGTCCAGGCTCATTTGGAATATATTTTGAGGTTTGTATGGAAGAGCTTGACACGTTGCAGTAGAAATAAAAATGAGAAAAACGTGTTAGTTTTGTCACTTGCTTTGTGATGCACTGCTTGAAATGAGCAGATATGGGCAGGTCAGAACAAGTGTCATAAATAACACTAAATACAAGAGTCTGGATTTAGGTATTTTTCAAAATATTTGTATAAAATATTTGTATTCTAAGGGTATATTTAATTTTGGCTTAAATATCCAAACACAGAGACAGTTGTTAGTGGCTTAGGATGTCCCTGAGATGCAGGTGACTAGAGAATGGAGGTAAAGGAAGTAGTTTTCCCTGGTTATTTTGGCAATTGTTGTTAAAGGTGGAATACGGGGGTGGTCGGATTGAGTGCAGCTGTGTGTTTTGGTGGGTATCAGCTTTTTGTGGGAGGTGTTTGGTTTGTTTGGATTCTTTTTGGTGTTTGTTTTTTGTTTGGTTTGTCTTGATTTAATTTACTTAGTAAATGCCTGGTTTTCTAGAAACATTTGAGAACTGCTTTTCCACATGCACCTTGCTGTATCTTTAGTGTATGTGGAAGGTATCAGTGGACTTACCAGCTGCTGAGTCCTGTTGCATAGTTAATTTGGTTTAATGCCATTTTTGTGTGCATTAAGGGATGCAAGTTCATCATCAAACAATACTGATCCCTCTGGGTGACTTCAGAAAGTAAGGATGTTCAGAGAAGCCCTTTGGAGACCACTAATTCTGGCAACTGCTGACTGTGACAGGAGTGATAGAGGCTGCCTGGGACCAGTCTCTGAGAGCCAGTTACGGTGAGACTGGCCCCAATACCATACTCTGCACCCCTGAAGTTTTAAGACATAAAATTTCCAGTGCAGTTCTTTTCCCACTAGTCTTCTACAAGAGATAATACCTCACTGATCTTCCATTTCCACCTTTTCCCACCACTTGAATGTGCAGAAAAAATATTTCCATTTCCTTTTCTTCACTGTTGCACAGTGGCTTCATATTTTGCAATTATTATGCAGAGTAGATTGTGCTGTCTAATTATAGGCAAACCTGGTTAAAAGAGGCAGTCTTTGTACAGGAACGTGTCAGCCATAGTGCTTTTTGTTACTATAATCTTTTTTAACTGCAGCAGGAAAGAGATTTGAAAGGTGCCTGCTTTTGTTTAGGGCTTCTAGATTTATCTGTCACATCATGAATCTTCCTTGCTGTGAATTGTGCACTGAAATGACATTACCTGGTTGATATAGTGTGTATAATTTCAGATATAATATTTAAGGTAATGTTATAAATCTTTTTCTAATGAGAAATTGCTCACTCATTTATGATTATTTTGATAAAGAAAAAAAAATCTTGCATCTCTTTAAAAGGATAATCAAGATATTTCAACACAGGAAAAAACAACACCCCAAAACCACAACCTAAACCTAATTCAGTAATCAAAGGAGGTCAAACTTACTTTCCTAGAAAAGCATAGAAAAGTAGGGGAAATCTTTTTTCCTTCCCATTTCCACTTCTGGCTTGTCTTCTAAACATCAGACTAATAACTTCTTGCCATGTTAGGCATATTTCATTTGAGTTCTGACAGTAATAACTGTGTTTTATTTGGCTGTCAGGGGCCCAGGAAGATGGACAGATAATGTGTTCATTTTCTGTCCAGTGAGAAGAGAATACATTAACTGCCTAAAATGATAGGAAAAGAATGAGTGCTAGTTAAGCTGATTTTAGGGAAAATAAAAGCAATAGGTTTACCAGTAGTGGTGCCTTACTGTTGGTTAGATGGACACTGGTAATTCTTTGGGGATTATATAAAACAAGCCAAAGCAAACACCACCTTGGCTTTTTGTGAACACCGACATCTGCTTCTTCTGGAGATACCAGCACTTCAGATGCTTCACTGCTTTTTGTACTTGGAGAGGTCTGAAACCTTCTCTGTACGTGGTATAAGAGATCTAAACTCTAATGAGAAGTCTGCGGTGAAGTTTAGCCTTTAGCAGGGAAATGCACTTTCTGGGACATCTGGTGCAGAAAAGCTGACTGATTCAGGCCCACTGTGGTGTGTAACAAGTGGTAACTGCGTAGGCATCCTGAGCCTGTTTAGTGTGCTGCAAACTCTGAAGAGCCTGACATGGGGATGAGGAATAATTCATCCTGAGACTCCAAGAGGATCTGGCATATGTGCGGAGGCGTGCAGAAACTCGAGCAGTTAAGTTTCAGGGATGTGGCTACATCTCCATGGTGGGCACAGCACTGTAGCAGTAAGGCAGACATGACCTTCTTGCCCTCACTGGGTGGTGGCACACAGGGCATGCAGTCGATGTTTACTCTTGTTTTTTATTATTTTTTCACTTTCCAGGTACGGAATGCCGGAATATCTTCCTGATTTCTTGCCTGGTGGCAGTGGCATGGGGAAAGGATTTGCTGCCCATGTATAATAATGAAATATCTATCTTGGTTTGCTGCTTGTCAGAAATCTGTTCTCTACCTCAGTCACCTCACTAGTCTAATATTTTTAGTCTAATTAGGTGAATACTCTAAGTCTTCAGCAGAAAATAGCCTATGCATGGGATTTGTAAGGGCATGAAGATTCAGAGTTCACAACAACAAAGCATGTAAGTGGATGGATGATCACTTTACTGTGAGGGTGATGGAGCACTGAAGCAGGCTGCCCAGAGAGGTTGTAGAGACCTTCAAAACCCACCTGGATGTGTTCCTGTGTGACCTGCCCTAGGTGACCCTTCTTGGCAGGGGGGTTGGGCTCAATGGTCGCTAAAGGTCCCTAAACATTCTGTGATTAATCATGGACAGACAAATCTGGAATCCTTAATCTAAACAGCCATCCACTTTTGCAGTCCCTTATGTCTCCCAAAGGCCAGTGGTGGCAGCTCTGCCCTAGTTAAGGTAAGAAATTCTTTCCTGGTTGATTGTCAAAGCGTAACAGGAATACCAAGTGGGGTTAATCACTGAGGAAAGCAGGGCTAGATAATGGTTGCATTACTAGGTTGTGTCTAAAGTAACCTGCAAACAAAAACTGGGCTGTATTGGCAGTTTCAGCCAAGAGTAGCGCAGGGCTCAGTGGTTAAAAATCAGATCATCAATTTATTCTGTGCTTGGGGACAATTTCAGGGAAACTGGGGCAGGCAGCCCCTTATTATTTTCAGCTTTTGTCTAGACTGCATATCATTCCTGAGGGTTAGTACCTCTTGGGGGTCACGCTAGGATCTGCAGGTGGTCTGTGATTATGGTTACACATGTCACATATGTGTTTTTGAGGAACATGAGTACTTTCAACACAATTTTTTTTTGTAACTTAGCTTTCAGTATTTCAATTGAAATGATTCTGTAGCTTTCCACATAGTCTTCTATGTGACACCAATAAACACTTGACTGATTGCCTGTGTGACTAATGTAGCTGGACACTTGTCAAGATCTTTTCATGTATGTAAGAGTAAAGATGTCTGACTACCCAAATTTTTGCTGTAGCCTATTCATTTTTTACTTGAGCACAGTCAACTCTCATTAGATTGCTGAGTCAAAGATGTGAAAATGGCCTGTTGTGTTGTTTTAATTCAGTTTGGACTACATCAAAATCAAAATGGGATCATAGAATGTGTAGTGTAATGAGCATTTTGTAACCTTTTGTTTCTTGCTTTCAGATTAACTTAAAAACGTGAGCCTTGGCTTGGAAAGACATGGTGAGCACTCTGACAGCCATGGCAGTCTCCTAAATTACATTTTTGTAGCCTTTTAGTCAGTTGTTCCTTGAGTCAGGCCATGTGGTTAAGATGATGCACAGCAGTTATGTTACTATGGTTGTTCCCCTTTGAACATATGTTCTGTAGATCTAATGTTCCTTATATTTTGTTAATGATATTTGATGGCAGTTCTTATACTTGTTAACATCCAATAGCTTAATAATTGCAGTGCAGCTTATTTACAGTGTGATTTTTTTTTTACAAATTTTATTTTTATCTGCTCTTCTTCATTTCTCAAATACCTCTGCAGCAGAGTATGTTGCCTAATTCTAGACATCTGATGTGTGCTAAAGCTAAACTGGTGCCCTCATGTCAATAGCCTACACCCTCTAGAAAGCCATTCAGCATCAGGCACACTGAATGCCCTGATGGTACACAGAGACCAGCTCCTCAAAACAAGATCCTAAGATTGATGTCTGAAATTAAGCAATTCTTCTCCAGGAAAGAATATTATTGAAAGATAAAGTTCAGTCAGTTTTCTTATGGTTCAATCTTAAGGTCAATTTGCAAAGTGAAGTCTGCTGCCTGACAGGATCTGAACAGAACAAGCTGAGTGTGTGGAAGACCGTTTGGTGCACAGGTTGTAAGAAATATGTCTGGCTGCTGAAGAGGTGCCAAGCAATTTAGTACTTGGTGCTCTTTGCTGGCTAGCTGTTCTGCTAACGCTCTTGCAAAATCCCAGGCTTTGGGGTATCAGAAAAACATCTTAAAGAATATATGTGAAATGCTACTGCTTTAGGTTTAGCTGGCATTGGTAACTAACTACTTTCTGGCAGGAGTAATCCATGTGTCTCCATGAAGCCTGAATGTAGTTACAACTTGTATCTTTAAAGTTTGTGAAACCTTTTAGTTTCTAGCCACCAGCAGTCAGTGCCTGTTGCAGGTAAATGACTTAGCACAGAAAGTAACATTTTATGCATCATTTCCTTTCTCTTATTTGATGAATGAGGGTGGAGGGAGTTGCAGTTCTTGATTTTTTTATTTTTTTTATTTTTTTTAAACAACCAATTCCCTTTTTCTTGTTTTTCTTCTTGGGGGGGGAGTGGGGGCAGGGTACAGGGGAGAAGAGTAGACAAATGATACACTGATCTGGTCTTTCAACTCAAATTTGAACATTGGTCTTTAAACTGTTTTATCACCAGAGGGAGCAGAAAATGAGAGATGATCCAAAGTCAGTCATTTAGGGATTAGAGGAAGGAAAAAAGCAGAAGCATCCCTTCAGGTTCCACCACCAAGTGCCTTTTGTTAACTCTGAAACTTGTAGCCGTTCCCTTATCTGATTGTGCTCTGCAGGTAAACCTTGCAAGAGGAATTTAGAGAAGTGTAGTCTCTGTCAGCTCAGTTTGAGCTGTTTCTGCCTGACATACTTGCATATCAGCTATCCTGGACTTCTTATGAAACAACTGAAAAGCAAAAATGCTTCTTAGTTTGGTGCTATAAAGGAAAAAAAACCCTGTTTGAATATGTTTCTTGAATGCCTTTATTCATTACTTATTTTTAAAATCATGACAGCCTTTTTGAATTACAAAATCTATGAGAATCAGTGAAGTTTTTGCTTCTGCTGTATTTATAACAAGATTTTATTAAAAAAATAAGCAGTTTGGGTAAGTCTGGTTGAATTAATTTTTATTGGATTCTAATAGTTCTGTAGGCACAGTTCTGGAGTGTTTTTTGATTTATTCATATTATTGGATTTCTAAGATCAAAGTGAACACAGTGAAACAACAAGTGTGCTGTTAAATATATTTGATTGGTTTGTCTCTCTCAGCTTAGTTTTATTTCACAGAATTTAGAAAGTATTTTAAAATAGCACTGGAATTGTACCCAAACATAAAAGCTCAAATTCAGGGCTTTCTCCTAGGCAATGTTTCCTGGAAGGTGAATGGAAAAGTACTTTGCCTTTAAGTGGAATTTATAAGAATCACTGAAGTGTAAATTAGATTCCAATGTACTTCCAATGCAATATTTAGAGCAGCCTATACTGAACTGTTTATTCCTTTTGCTCACAGGCCTTAAAAGTTATTTTTGCTTTGTTTCAGAGGGGCTCAGTGACTGATGCAAGCTGTTCTGTGCTTTCAAAGGATAAGCATGTTTTGCATTTCTTCACCCCCTGTTTGCTGTGGTTTTCCACTTCTGTGCAATCAGCTGATGGAGAGGCAACTTCTCCTTGTACAAACCGTATGTGTCCTTCTGGCCTGAGTATGTGGCATGGTCCCAGGACCTGCTTTGGGAAGCATTGAGCCTGTGTTGCATTGAGGTGCTCTGTGCCAGGAGGTGCACTCTGTTCTTGCTCAGAAGAGCAATGCAAAACACCAGAGTTCTTAAAAGCATTGGTCCTCATGAACCTGGTACTTCAGCTCTGCAGTGATTGACTTCAGGGCTGTGGTTTCTTCTCCGAGTTTAACCAGCTGCTCCCTTACTGTAGACGTTTTGATACTCCAGGGAATCCCTTTACCCAGGTGTGAGTTGTAGGGATGTGAGTGAGGTGAGACCAGCACATAGAAACCCCAAGTGGAGCTGAAGTTTGCTTGTGGGAAGGAGCGTTGGAAATCCGAAGCGGTGGTTCTCAATTATTTTCTCAGAGGATACTTCACATACCAAAACCTTAATGGGATCTGTCTGGGCATCTTCAGTATACAATTTGCTAAATTAGATCTGATGGGATATAGCTGGTAATAGACCCAAAATAAACTCATAAACTAAACTTCCTTCAGAAGAAAAATGGATATAAAAACGGATACAAAGATTGTAGCATTCTGGCAGCGGTGGGGGAGTGAGGGAGGAGTAGCTGCAGTAGCTTTTTTTGGGACAGAATTAATTGGCCTCAGAAGAAACAACTGAGATGCCTGCTCTTCAGCACAAGTCATTCCCTGACTTTCAGCTATAAATTAATGACTGCTAAATCCCACCAAGGAGGAGGAAGCCTGCTTTGTATGTGCTGACTCTGAGATATATCTCTGTTTTCCTCTGCTGTGCTGGTAGCATGTGTGAAGGTGAGTCATGTGCTTTAATTCCAGTGTTGCAGTCACTCTATTGTCCTTTTGTGCTGGTTCTGAAACTCTCCTGTGTCCCATGGCCATGAGTCTTCCCCTTGCCTGGGCATTACTGCCTTCTGCTCCTGCCCTGGAGTCCTTTGTTACCTTTTGTCCTGGTTTGAGTTAGAACAGCACTAATTCTGCTCAGTGATTTTCCTTTTCAGCTCAGTCTCAGTCCGTGCACTTTCTGAAGTCAGCAGCACGTTTTGGCAGACAGTGTGTTGGTTTCTGCTTCCAGTAGTGACAATGACGATGTTTCTAGTTAGCACAAAGGACTGGTGTGCAGACCAAGGCCACTGCTAAATCTTGTGTGCCACGTAGGCGCATGGTAAAAGGCAGCACCTGTGGGGAGGTGTGCACAGGACAGGTCACCCTAAATCTGCCGAGGAAGGATTCCATTCACTTGTCCTATCCAGTGTAAAGCTGAAGGATCATGATGGTCAAGCCTCATCACTGGCCAATGTCCCAGAAGGACTCTGTCTGTTCTGCTTTCAATCCCAATTGTGTATTCCTGAATCCAGTTCCAGAATCCAGCTCATGAATCCAGTTCCCATCATCCACTGAGCCCATTCTGGGACTTCTCAGTGCCTGCCCACAGTGTTAGTGGTGGTGATGATAACATTGCCATCAGGAGGGTTGGGTTTCACATTGGTTGTGCACATATTTGTATGCATTTTATTGTATTGTTATTATTTTCATTAAAGCTGGTTTAGTTTTCCAATTCATTTCTCCTTGCCTTATTCTCTTTCTCTTCTCCTTTCTCTGTCATTTGTTAGCTACCCAGCTCTAACCCCTGAGGGCCATTGTTAAACAAACTTCCAGAAAAGGAAGTTCATTACATGTCCACTGAGTGCTGCATGGAGCCATGCATGATGCATCTGTATTTTGTACAAATGCTTACACTCTTTTCCCCTGACGCAAATGCACATGTGTGCTTGTTTCCACTCCTCTCTGAGTGGTATCAAGGATGCACTCTTTGAACAGGCATCTGAGATCATAAAATATCTGTATCAAATAATGCTAAGCTATCAGTGCCAAATTAGAAATGACATGTATGATAAATCTTTTTTAATCATCTTCCAATACAGTGCAACTTCTCTTTCCTCTCTAGGTTTTTTCCCCTTTCTTTTCCTCCTGTCTCTTCATTATGTCTGGATATGAAGGGATGGCTGAGACAGTCCAGGCAGTATTTGCCTTCCTGATGGAGTTATTTCTCTAGTCCAGGGGCCAAACCCATCCTTTTTGAGAATGCTAAATGCTACCCTCGTTCACTTTGCCCAGCTCAGAAGTATCTGTATCAAAACATCCAAGGGATGGTGGTTAGTGGGAATAAGAAGCAGCAAGTCTGTCTTTGGAACACAGTGAAATGAAGCTCTGGTCGATTATACTTTTTATTCAAGTTCCAGTATGCTTTCATGTTCTTAATCTTAGAGATATGTTTGTGGAAAAGTTTGGCATTTTAAGCTTTTTACCTTCTCTGCACATGAGATTGGTATTTTTGTGATTGAGGGTAGTTTTGAAAGGCGTCTGTGTGACTGACAGAGAGTGTGGGTAGACTGGACTGGGAGGACTCAAAGCCCCTCTTCTGCCTTTTGGTTTCTCTTTGCTTGCTGCTTCTTGCTTCTGCTAGGCTGAAGGATCATTTGCTCTGGCATGTAATGAGAACTGCAGTTTTTCCTGTGTGAATTCTGAGGGAATTTAGTGAAATTCCAGTTTAGATTGAGCTTTGACACCCATGGCTGCGTGGTGCCGTTAGCTGGGGCAGACGCCTGTGCATGTCTTGGTAGGAGCACAGCAGTGTGACAGATTTACATTTCTTGTTTGCATTTGAGGCAGCTGCACAAGTTCACCTCTGAGGACTAATCTCCTTTTCTTCTGCATTAGTTATTCTGGAATTATGTATAAAATGGAACTATTACATATTTGAAACTTGAGGATTTATCACTTGGAGTTTTAAGGGACTTAACATAGGATTTGAATCTCAAATATTCTTGGTAAACAAGCAGCATTTGAAATTGTAATTTAGATCAGCTTAAGGACAAAATGCTTTATCACTGATCTGTATATTGCATTAGCTACAACTCTAAACTGAAAAAACTTTTTTCAGTCATTTACCACTTCTGACAAAGGATATCATAATATGTGGAGGTACGTTGCCTAGTCCTTTGTATCATCATGCAGTAGCAGGTCAATGCTTTCAAATGTGTGTGCCTAAAGTTAGGTATAAGCCAAGTGTATTTTGAGGCCCTGTGTTTTAATGTAAGATGTTAGAACCATTCTCTGTGTCTGAAACTTGGGTCACTTCTAAAGAGCCTGAGCTTTACACTAGCCAAGTCAACAGTGTTTGGCGTTGTAGACAATAAGAATATGTAAAGAAATGAGAGTTCATTTCCTCAGATTGTTTTGATCTTTTTAGATTCTACATATATATATACTCACACACTCAGAGCAGTGCATCCAGAGCTAGTTAGGCAGGTAGCTTTCCAGAGAGATACCTATGTTGTTTGACTGGTGTGTGCAGTGCCCCTGTATATACAGAAAGGTGAATCTCAGATTAATAGAACTGCCAGTGATGGATTGAACAGGGGAGAAAAGAGGAAAAATTACCTATCTTTTGCTCTCTGTCCTTCTCAGTGGCCATGCAGCCTGTAAGACCAAAGCATAGCTGGGGAGCCAGCCAGCAGTGGATCAGTGCTGCTGCCCTCATCCCAGTGTCTGGCTGTGCTGCATGGGTGTGGAACAGGCTGGTCCATAAACTGTGGATTGTAAACTGGTAGTGCTGGGGTTTCACAATGAGGAGGCTTCCCCTCCCTTCCACCCTGCTTCTGGCAGCTGACTCTCATGCTGTTACTCTTGCTCATCTGCTCCATCAGATGTGGGCACATCCTGTGTGTCGCCTTTCTGTCTCTGTGCGCTTTGCGTTCTTACCTTATATCCCATTTTGCTCTCTGTTCTCCCCAAGACCATTCGAGTTTCCCATCTCAGGAATTCCTGCCAAGTTGTGATTCCAGCATCTCTTCCTGCTGTTACCCAGATGCTCTAATTTTGGGGCTTTTAAAGATGTGGTGTTTCTGACCCTGTCTTTCCTTGAAACGCAAGTAACCTGAAGCACAGATGCAATCGTCAAGGTGTTAATCTAACGTTAAGCAATAGTGAAGTCATTCTGGAAATGACACTTCTGGCCACAAGAGTTTTTGTAATAGCTGGTATGTGCCGAGTGTAAATTAATTCATTCTGCCTGGGATAAAGTTACTTTTGCGGAGCTGTGGCTAGATGGAGCTGTCAGGATGTGTAAGGCAGCTTGATTTATGTGCAGAGGCTACATGCATCAGGCTTTCCTGCTATGTGCTATTCATTTTAGCTACTTACAGAGTTCAGTGTTGATACCCTTTTAGTGTTTTAGCATAGATCATACAATGTTTGCTAATTATTTTGGAAAGCAGAGAAATCATTTGGGATATAGCAGGCAGAGAGACTAATGAAATAAGGTTTGCTTTCAGTGAGGGGCAAGATATCTTTAAGCAAGGACATTTGAAAAAGTAATGGATGCCTAAATGTTGCTGATTAAATGTGTATTTTCTTTGTGTTTATGTGAGCAGAGTTGTTTTAATAAGTGAGTGGTCTCCAGTGAGGCAGGTAATTTTAAAATGATTTTGCACATCAGGAAAGGTGACCCCTAATGAGAAGTGTAAAAATATTCTCTTCAGAAGCTCTGCTTTCTCTGATTTTCAGTCTTTGCCTCTTAATACGAATTACTAGGATGTTTTAATTAAAAGCAGATCTTGGAGGTATTATCTGCTTCCCCTGTTTAGTCCTTTTAAATGCTAATTACTTTTGACAGCATACTTTACCCAGCTACCTGTGCTAGCCTTATGCAATGCATTCGTTTTGTGTGGCACCCAACTACAAGATACACCCCCAAAAGGTTTTCCAAAAGTTCATACAATTGCAAAGATTGTCCCACAGGAGAAAGAGAGAGAATGAATAAATGAAGCTTTAATGAGACAGTGATTCAGAAAAGCAATTTCAAGATGGCTGGAGCTTCCCAAGAAATGTTTCTTGCATTAGAGGTAACCAGACCAAATTCAGTTCTGTTTCTGCTAGAAGACATTGAGGAAGGAGTGGAGGGTAACAGGTGAGTTGGAGGTAGCCTTGGGGCCTAGAAAGAGTTTCCATCAAGCAGAATCACAAAGTGTACATAGAAGAACACTTAAAAAGAGAGAAAAGGGTAAAAAAACCCCAGCAACCCTCACTGGTCCAGTTGCCCTACTACTTGCCATGGTATTAATAGTAATGCCCTCTCACCTTCCAGCCCTCTGCCTCCAGCTGTTTTCTCCTTCCCTCCAGAGTTGGCCACACTTCTCCTTTGCTAGGCAAAGCAAAACAAGTTTCCTCGAGCTGCCTTCAGCTGTGGCTGTGGTTATATTTTGCTTAAAATTTTTGAAGTGGAAATATTTTAAAGCGAATTAGTAATTTTTTAAATAGTTACAAATCAGCAGAGAATCACCAAATCTTAATCAAATGGATGTCAACTTAATGAAATCTCTAACTATGCCATAAGTGTGGAAGCAGAGCAAGTGCTCCTTTGATTTGTTTTCATGGTAGTTTGCTGTATAATTTACCAAGAAATGAAATTCAGCAACAAAAATCCTCCCAAACGAGTGCTGATTTTCAAGTGCTTAGATAGCCATGCCTCTCCCAGTTGGTGAAAAGGAAAAGCAACTTTTCTTTGTGCTGGGCTCCTCAAGATTTCAGTTTATTTTACATTTTTAAGGGTACTTGAAAGAGTATGTTTTGTTCTGAAAGATTTTGTTTTATATAAAACAATAGTAAAAAATCAAGGGGATTATAGCTGAATGAGAACACCATTAGTTTAGTGAGCACTACGCAGAAGAATTTATTTGTAGTTTTAAAGTCATCTTTTTCTGTGGAAGCCAACCAGCTTGTTTTGTGTGGTATTTCTGAACGGAGTTACACACACTGTAACCTTGTGCAAAAATGGAGTTGGTAGTGAATATACTGTTTTGCCAGCTCAACAAAAGATGCTAAGTTCTGCATATTTTTGCATAATCTAGATGAGTGTTGACAGTGTAACGATCCATTTGGCAGAGATAGAAATCATGAATGATTTTAATAACCGTACAACAATATTTGACTTCACTATGAAATATGATATAGGCAGTTCACACAGAGACAGGCCTGCTGCCCTGGTCTGGAGTGCCAGCTACTTCTAACCTTAATTTTTCTAGGAGGGAAAAGAGGAGAAATGAAGAGGATAGATCAGCAGAGGAGACAGGGAGGAATTAGGGCATCTGCAGGATGAAGGGGATCTGTTTTGAAGTTTTCAGTGCAGTCCTTGTCCACGTGTTGAAGCTGATGGGTTATGACAGTATTTGTATCTCCTTCCTCAGGCAGGGTGACATTTGTATTGTCTTTTGAAAATGCATTCATGGCTAGGTGAGTCAAGGTGAAATGTAAGAATGTTACTTTGTTCCCAAGTTTGGTAGCTTGAAATGAGTGTGTGTACAAATGTAATCTCTCTTTTGACTAACACCTCTGCTACAAGAACAGGCGAGGTGAGCTGGGGTTGTTCAGGCAGGAGAAGAAAAGGCTCTAGGGAGACCTAATAGCAGCCTGCCAGTACCTGAACTGAAAGAGCCTACAAGAAGGCTGCAGAGGGACTGTTTCCAAAGTCCTGCAGCAATAGGACTAGGGCCAGTGATTTGAAAAGAGAGAAGAGCAGATTTAGGTTGGACGTTTAGGAACGAGTTCTTTAGCATGTGAGTGGTGGAACGCTGGAACAGGATGCCCAGGGAGGTAGTTGAGGCCCCATCCCTGGAGATATTCAAGGTCAGGCTGCAAAAGGGTCAGAGCAGCCTGATCTGGTGGAGAATGTCCCTGCTGACTGCAGGGGGGTTGGATGAGATGACCTTTGGAGGTCCCTTCCAACCCAAACCATACTATGGTTGTATTAATTTTCTTTTTTTCCCCCTAATTTGTCTAGGTACATCAGTCCAAGTTCCCACAGTGATTTAGGGAATTAATTTTCAAAATTAGTCCTGGGTCTTTGTAGCTTTTCAGACTAAATGAATTAGGAGTAAAATTCTCCTTGTTTATGTTCCTATCTCTGATTATAATGGTTGAGTGCTGCATTGAGCATTAAAGAGAGAGGCTGCAAGGCAGTGAGGTTTCTGCACCAAGTAGTCAAGAATCATGGACTTGATACACACTGTTGTTAGAGTAATACCGGAGATCTCTTTTGCTATTTATTCCTGTATTTCACAGAAACAAGAGAATTTGACTTACAATGAATGTGTTTTGAAGATGAATGTGATGATATTAACCAGCTAGTCTCCTTTTGAGATTCTCCCACCTTACTTTTCACTTCTTCCTGCTGCTTTAGGACTAAGCATTTAGAGGTCATTGAAAAGTTTCAAAATATCTTGACATCTGATTTCTAATGAATTTGTATGGAGAAAATAAGTGAGATGCCTTTCTTCAACATTATCTGCCGAATTAGTTTGGAAAATGTGCCTCCAGATAGTTTCGGCATTGGGAGCCTAGGTTTTAGGCTCAGTTACTATGTTGTTTAACTTGGGGTTTTGTGGGAAATAAGTGGATCTTCCTAGCAGATTATGGTGTATGCAAGATGGAGAGAGATCTGGGTGTGGATGCACCAGGCTGTTTTTCCTTCATACAGAGATCACTGTCATCCTCTTGGTTGCAGAAAACCTAAAGATGTTTAGGAAAAACTGTGGTGTAGCAGTTTTGGGGTGCTCTCCAGTGCTATAGACCATCAAGTGTTACCTAATAGATGTCTTTTGCTTAAGACCAGAGCTCTTCATGTGGCATTGGCTCATGTAATAATTCTGATGAGCCAAGCCCCCTGTGCCTAGGGCTTGCCACAGCAGAAGACAAACTCCATGGATCTCAAGGTTCATGTCACTTGCCATCAGCCTGGCCCTGTTGGGCAGTAATCTTTTATTCTTCACTCTCCAAGGATAGTCCTGATGGACTGGGAGTAAGGTTTCATTGTTTTCACTCTTGCTACGTGTTAAAATAATATAAAATGTTAGTCATGAGGGAACAATCAGTCATTTGCATGAAAGATTTTTGAGTTTTAGAGCCTTATTTAAATAAGGGGAGACATGACTTACTGTCTAATGTGCTAATTATTTTTTTTTGTTGTCATGCACGAAATATATTGTTGTTTTAAAATGCCAGAGGAAAACGCCTTTCTCTTTGACAGATTTTAATAGTAGATAATGAAGTTAGTTAAAAAACCTCTCCCTACCTTGTTTAAGACCTCTAAATATTTCTTGGGGGGGGGGGAGGTGTGCGTAAGAAAGTGTTACACAAAAAGCAAAAAGATACACAGAGTTTTACCTTTTGAGCAGAGCTTGAAGTTGATTTAAAGTAAACCTAATTTAATAGGTATTGTATTGCACACCGAAGATAATTTAGGCTAATGTCAAGGACAAGTGTTATCTATTCCTTTGTTGTAGTGAGGTATTGAAATAATGAGTGGAACAGAAGGGAATCAGGAAATGTTTGAAGTTTTTCATCTGTGTCTCTGGATGGGTATTTTTAATCACATTCTCCTGGCTTTTGCATGCAAATTACACCGAACAGCACACACTACATAAAATAAAGGACTCTATTTTACAAAATCTATTTTCTTGAAGTTTAATAAGCTTGCAAAGGTTGGTCTGTGCTTCAGCTAACTAGGTAGCATTTCGTACCTTGGCTGAAATTAAAACCTTAGATTTTAAATGCTGCTGTTTTGATTCTGCAACAGCGGAATGGAAAGCCTGGACTTTTGGAGGTTCCTGAAGCCACTTTTTTTCCCTTGGTGCTCGAGAGCTGAAGATTCCAATGACAGATGAGACAACTCTTAAGATTTAATACATCTTTATTTCACCAATGTATCTTGCTGTGTGACACCAGCCCCTCTAATAACCCAGTGTCTGGATTACTTACTGCATAGCGTCACTGCTTAACTGCTGACCTCTGTGGCAGAAATAAAATACTAAACTCCTGTATGACCTGCAGAGTCATCCCATAGCCTCAGCTGCTTGGAGAACAAGCAGCATAACCTTTTTGAGCCTTGTCCCCTTAGAAAAGGAGGGACACTTTTACAGTGCATTCTAAAAATGTAAAATTGCTTCCAAAGTCCTATTAACAACATTGCCCTCAGTGTGATTTTCATTTATTCGTTTGTGCTGAGGGATCAAAAATGAAGGAGATGAAACTGGCTTATTCATGCCCTCAGATATGTCCCCACTACTTTCCAAGCAGAGCACTCTATCTTCTGAACTCATGCTTTCTTTATGCACCTCTTTAAAGCCAAGACAGGCTTTTTTTCCCCTCTCATACTACTTTTCAAAACAAGCTAAAGGAGATACCCATGGTAGATCATATGTTGTGATGATTTTGCAGCCTGTGTTCATAGCCTTGAACAAGAGGGCTGTTTTTACAAAGGGATTTTGGAGAAAACCTTTTCTCTATAAATTGAGGATTTAAGGAAATAACAGGGTAGCCTTATACTCTATATGCTTTCAAAGGAAGAATTGTTGAAGAAACAACCCATTACAAAAATCCCATGCTAAAAGCCCTATGATTGAAGAACTTTCTAATTTAGGACAGAGCTATTTTCCCCAGCTGTTCTCAAAGCCCAAATGAGTACGGAATGAAGCTGCATGGAAGGACTGTGGTAGTTGAGTAAAGCAAACTTCTCATAGTGTAATATCTTCATTTTTTGCTGAGAAACATCAAAGAGAAAAAAAATAGATTGTTTAAAGCAAATGAGGGTGTTCTTTATTCTTGAAGTCTCATTTTTAGCTCTGGAATCTCTTAGCTCATAACCTTAATCAAACCACTTTTGCAGTGAGATGTCTGCAGCATTTCTGCTTTTTGAATTCTGCAGGGCTGCCCCCATCCTCCTAGAGATGAGAGTGCAGTGATGGCACTAACTATGCTGTCACCAGGGCTTAAGTTAGCTGCAGGTACCAGTGCTGATGAATGCATCTAGTTGTAATCTCCATGGAGAAGGCTGGGATCAGTATCTAATGCATACTGCTTATGGAGCCTTCCAGAGCATGGTGAAGTTAACAGGACTGCAGCATTCAGGAACATGAGTTCATGTAACTAACTGGAGCTTTGACCTGTTTCTAGCCCAGCTGAATATGGCCTACTAAAAGAAACTCACCTACTGGCATCTGTGTCCTTTTCTCCATGTCTTTTAACTTCATGATATGTAGACTACTTCTACTTTTCCCTTTTTCTTCTGGCATTGTCTTCTGGCCATGTAGGACAGGGCTGCTGGCTTGTCTGTAGGTAATCACAAATGTAGATGTTTTCTTTGGCCATGAACATCAGCTGGCAATGCAGTCCAAGAACTATTTCTGATGCTGGACTTGCTCTGCCCATGCAGTAGGTGAGCAGATCAGAAGAACTTTGCAGGTTAATCTGTTTGTGTGTGCTTTGTATGTACCTGTGTCTGTCAGGCTGCACATGTGAGCTGGTGGCTTGAGTCTTGTTCAGTCAGTCAGCTAAAAGTGGTATGTCCAGTGTATTCTTGGTCTGAGGGCATGACTGAGGACAAGTAGCTCAGTGCCAGCTACCTCCAGTAGCCCTCATAATACCTCTAACACTGCTCAGTTACTGTCTTGGTTTTTTGTCTAAACCTCAGCCTGTGTTAACCCATGGAAGTCAAGTAGAGAGCAATTCAGACCCAAATTTTCTTCCAGGGTGCTATAGTCATCCTTGCTTTCGGTCTGTTGTTCAGCAGTGGAAGGGAGAAGAAGTCTTTTAAATATATCTGATATTAAAGTAATATGTTTTAAATATTTAAAATATATTTTATAGTCTGGAAACTTACAGGATAGTACCTGAACTGGCATGTAAATCCTCCTAGGAGAAGATCAAGTTGCCATTTAGTATTGGTTCTAGAATTTCACAGATCAAAGTGCCATAGGAAATGAATAACCAAAAGCAAAGCTTTAATGAAAAGCTTGTATATTTACTTCAGAATAGTTTCTTAGATTCAGTGAATTATTAAAGCAGATATTTTTAAATGATCTGAAAAATTAAAGTGTTCTTTGAATCAATAGATGCTCTTCCAGATAGGAATTAACATGGTATGTTATGTTGAGCTTTGAAAGTAAAGGGTGTTTACTTAGCAAATTTGAGAATGACTTTCAGTGAAGCTTATGATGTATTTTCCAGTGGGGCTTATTTTGCACCATGGGGGTTTGAGGAGGCAAATCATGTTCAGGAATGGCAAATGCAGCGTCCTCCATGGGGGCTGGAATAAACTCCAAACTGATGTATGGCTGGTGATCCACTGCTTGGGTAAGGCAGACATAGTGGACAATCTGATGAATGTAAGCCAGCAGCATATGCTACATGAGCAAGCCTGTGGCCAGCAGGTTGACAGAAGTAACTATTTCTGTCTGATTTTGGAGGGATGCTGTTTGGCCGTGTGGTTAAGACACAGCATTCTGATTACAGCTGCACTCCCTGAGGTGAAACTGGAGCTTGACTTTGGGGTGCACAGTGTTGATGTGAGGAGGAACAAACACAAGTTGCAACAAGGGAAGTTTCAATTTGATATAGGGAAAAAAATTCATAAAATCAGGAGTGGTCAAACACTAGGAAGCTTCCATCTCAAGGTTATTCAAAATGCAACTAGATATGTCCCTGAACAACCTTCTTTCACTGGCCCTGCTTTGAACAAGGGCTTGGACTGGATATCTTCAAGAGGTTCTTCCAGTTCAGGTTATTCTGTGATTCTGTACAAGATTACACTTCTGTATAATCCACAGAAGATCTAATATGAAGTGTTACTTTGATAGTAGAGTGTGACCCTTAAAACAGCCTTCTTATGTCTGAATTTGATTAATTAGGACAGGTAAAGATTTTCTTGACATGATAAAGGTTGGTTTATATTACGGTTTGTCTAAAATTGAAACGCTTGACCTTTTTCTCCTTTTAAAATGTTGGGTGATCTATTAAGTTTGTTGAGGGGATGCTAAGGTTATACACATGGTACAGAATGCCTCTTAGATGCTGCTACTTTAGCTAATTGATTTTTTTATTATTATTATTTTTATAATGTCTATGGGCAGTAGTGCATTATTTGTGCAAATGTCCCATTTTTTCCCCCTGTATTTTCTCTTACCAGTTCATTGAAACAGTAGTTATATTTAAATGGGTTTTTTAATGAGCCATGTAGAAAAGTGAAGCTCAAGAAGTAATAAGAATTTGGGTCTGCTGTGGGGCTATTAAAGTCACTGCAGTCATCAGAAAGCCTACAAATTGATTTCATATTTAGTTTCTTTGTATCTAGATGGTAATTGGTGACTCCCTTTCTAATTATTTCCCCAAATTTAGGGTTTTTTCCCCTCTTACACTCATCTGTTTATTCACAAGCAACTCAGTTCAGAGTATTTTGGAGTGTGAGGTGCCATTAGCTGAAACTCAATTGACTTCTGGGCCTTATTAAACAAGAACTCTTTTGTTCTGTGTTGTAACATGGACCGACTAATAAGCATACTGCTTTGGGTCCACATGGCTTTTGGCAACCCTGAAGAGTTACTGTAGAAATCTGTTTATATTCTCTTGCAGTCCACCTCATTCGTGCTCATTACAGAGGAAGTGTGTAGTCAGGTCTGTGGTTGCACTGTGAGTTCATGGTATGGACTTGCTTAGAAGTGGAAAAGATGTTTGTGGAGGAAGGGATGCCAGAGATGCTTGTGTGTAAATTTTCTTCCAAGTTCTCTTTCCAGATACTTGCTGCACATCTGAGAGTGCATGGCAGTGTTCTGAGAGTGGTTGAAATCTCTCACATAGCAGATGTGGCTGTCAGAAAGTGTGCGCAGACGGAAATTTGTATGTTGGAGCTGCAGGACAGGGCTGGGCTTAACCCTCTGGCATCAGATTTTAAACAAAACACTTGAAGTAGCTGGTTTAGGTGGAGATACATTAACAAGGCTAATTTAGATTTTAGAGTCTCATTTGGGCCATCCAAATCTATCTCTTCAAGGACCACCCTTCTGTGGAAAAGGGAGCTGCCTCAGATGGGCTGTGCTCTCTCTTCTGCTGGAAGCAGAAACAGAAGCACTTGTGTGAAAGGCAGCTTCATACATGGTTGTGTTGTGGTTGAGGGGGGAAATTATTGATTAATTACTCTCAAAGCAATAATAAACAATATAGCAAACTGGTATTAATAAAACTATTAACCCTTTGTTAATGAAATATGCCAAAATTCGTTAAATAGGATTGTTGTACACTTAGAATATATATATTTACAATGGGAATATGTAGTCTTAGGGCAAAACACAAACAATTCAATGCAAACTAGGAGGCAATAACTTGGAAAGAGAAAGTCCCCGGGAGCAGACAGCGCTCAATTACAGCGGGAGAAGGCTTGGTAAGAACTCTTTACACCCAAAGGGCAATGAATTAATTGCTCACAGCTAGTTTTACCCACACGGGGATGCTGCTGCTGCTGTGTGAGTGTTTACAGCGTGGTCCCAGGCTGATCTGGCTTCAGCAGATGGCGGGCAGTTAATGACACTCTTTGCGACAGGCACTTGCTTGGTTCCTGGGGAAACTGAGGCACAGCACAGTTCGGTTGGCAAGGGGAAACAGGCTAGGTGGATCCGGCTTCTAGGCTTCTGGCTTCTCCAGCTTGCTGTGTATGACTTGTGGCTTTATCCCAGGCTCTGGACCAGGCACTCGAGGCAGGGCAGGGCAGGGCAACTCGAGGCAGCTTCTACAAGATGGGTCCAAATAGGCTTGACGCAAGGCTTAAAGCAAAGCTTTAGCAAGGCAAGGCAAAGGTGACTACCAAGTCACTTGTATATATACAAATTGCCAGAGGTTGATTGGTCCAATGGGGCACTGAAGCTAACCTGTAGCTTCCCAATGGAAAGGCATTCTGCCAGGCTATAACCATAAAAGGCAGAAGCAAAGACCTTGTATCTGGGGGAACAGTGGTCAGCTTACGTGCTCTCACCCCAGATAAATACCTTGTTTACCAGACAGGCAGGAGTCCTGTCCCCTTTGTTCCTTTTCCCGTGTTGCCCTGTTTTTCTGCAGGAAGGAGAGGAGAGAAAGGGATCCTGTCTAGACATCTTAAGGCCTGTCTGGGTTTGTACTGGGCCATGTCATGGCCCTACCATGACAGGTTGGCCATCTTGCAGGAGATGATGTGCAGCGTAAGTGCCAGAAGACCGTAGCAGCTGTGGAAAGGATGACCATAGCTGGAAGTTGTTGTATGGGCCAGTAAAACCAATCTGAAACGGCCTTCATTGCATGTAAGTGTCCTTCTGTGGAGGAGAAACCAGATATTTAAAGTGGTTCCTAATCATTATGTAAGTGTCCTTATGTGGAGGAGAAACCAGATATTTAAAATGGCTCCTAATCATTAAGAAAGATAAGTGATTTTGGTTTAACTGTGTCAAAAAGAGTGGACAGGAGGTGCAGAGGATGTGTTGTAGACCATAGGATGTGGGGACCCGAGGGTGTGGAAACTAGAGGATCATTTGCTTTCGTTCTTGAATGAGAATAAAGCTATAATCCTGACTGGTGTTAAAATAAGTCTGAAGCCATTACTGGTACCTACACGTGAGCCAGTATCAGATTCATCAACGAATGTTTCAGAAGAATTAACGAACTTTGGATAGATGCTTAGGAATATGCAAAATTCAAGTGATCTTTTTTCTTAATCTTGTCATAGTGCAAGAAAAAATACAGTGAAGGTTTCTAGTATTATGAGTTTCAGTGAAGTGCTTTTGTGGGTTTGTGCTCAAGGATGACCTGATTACAGCAGCTGATAGTGAGGGATTGTTTTATATGGTCTTAGCCCTTAATGAAAATGTGAACAACCCTTGCTGGTACAAATAGTTTTTTAATCCAGTTAATTAACATTCAAGTACTTGATGTAGTCTATTAATTAAGACTGCATATGTGTTTACTAATTTTTAATTACCCTAGAATAGATGGAAATTGTAATAATTGATGTTGGAATGCAGACTACTCCTGCTATGTCAATATTAAAACAAATCAGTTGCCTTGCTTTTTATTTCTTTAAGTAAATATAACCTGGGTAGTATGATGGGTGGAGTCTCAGAGCAATAGTGATGTGGATGCCTCCTCCCTGGGGGTGTTCAAAGCCAGGTTGGATGATGCACAAGCAGTTGAGTCTAGTTGAGAGGTCACATCGTGTCCCTGCCGTGGTGGGGAGGTTGAAGTAGATGATCTCTAAGGTCCCTTCCAACCTAAACCATTCTCTGATTTTGATTTCTTTGTAAGCTATTTACTTGATGAACCTAGCTTTATCTAGCAAAAAGGATTAAATTAGATGGTAGTTGTGATGTGATTTTTGGGCCTTCAGGGGTGCAAGCATTCATAATTTCTATTCCTCAAATAATTTCCCTTGATTAAAATAAAGTGTGTAGGGGGAAAAAACCCAAACAAACAACAAACCAAGAGAAATGAATTGCTTGAGGTCAGAATAGCGTGGAAGATGTTTTGGCTGTGCATGTTGCCTGTGAGCTTGTCATCCACAGTGTGGCATAGCAAGCTCTGGAAATCCAACACCCACCACTGTTTATTCAGGTTAAGTTATCCAGTCCCAAAGATTTTCTAGCTCATGATGAGGTCTGGGTGTAGCTTTGTGACACTGTTTTACAATGAACTTCCTAACCTGTGCTCCTAACACTAATTAGATGTGGAGAAGACTAGCATGGCTTGTATTTCTTCAAGTGTTGTATGCAAAAATGTTACAACTTGGTAGGCTTTTTAAGGGAACTGAAGCCTTTTGAAGGTTTGATGCTGTCAAAACAGTGAATACTTGAGAAAATACCTAAGATCAAAAGCTAAGCCTGAAATGAGAAACATTTGTTTTGAGAAGTTCAGAATTCATAGGTTATAGACTGACTGCAATAGGCAAAAAGCTTGAGGCAGCTTAGAGTGGAACATACATAGAGAGAGATTTATATGCACATAGCTTCCTACCTATATATAATATATATAAAATACTTGCAGCAGCAGGCATTCAGTAATGTTTTTCAATCAACCTCAAAGGAACAGAATGTAATTTGGGGGGGGTTCTCTCAATACATGCCACGCAAAGAAGAAAAAGATTTGATATTTATTGGCTGGAATTCCTCAATGTATTGTTTGTATTTAGTTCTAATACCTTACACGTCTTCACTTGAGGATTAATTTCTTTTCAGTTGCTGGAGATTGGTAATTGCTTGTTAGAGATAAGTGTTATGAATAAAGTGTGCTTCTTTTGAGAAACATGCTTCATTTTTTTCTTAAGCATTGGTATTTACAGACTGTTAGTAAATTAAATTTCCCATACTTCTGATCTACTGACGTTTTAGGTGTTGTCATGTCTCTCTTATGTATAGATTTCTCAAGCATAAAGTCATGAATTGTATGTTAAAAACATGTTCTAGCTGTCTGCATTTGCAGACTGGTTTTCCTTCTACTCTCTGTCTTGCAAATACTCATTGGTGACAGCTTAGGCACTTTACCTGTTACCAATCTGTTTTTTCTTCTCTTCTGTGTGCCAGGCCCTTGGGTATGGAATTATTGGCAGAAATTTGCTGCTCTCTCTGCGATTTCAAAACTATTCCTTGAAAAAAATTGATACCTGAAAGTATTTTCAAAAGATGAATTCCCACATGGTTTCCACTTGGGCTTACAGCTGTGATTTGATATTATTTTAGTGATGTTTGTACAATCTAGATTCGAGTAATATTAAAGAGTAACATTAAAATTTGTAGAATGAGATTATGTCAGATACACTTAAGAAAAGAGAAAATTACCTGATTACTTTAGGTTATACAAAGTGTTGTTCTAACAAAATAAACAATTTGCAGAGATCAGCTTAGGTTTAAGTTGATTTGCTCCATTTACCCTACCAATTTGGACAGGAGAATGTAATGCTTCCCTGGAAATGTCTTTCAAATATTACATTATAGATTAATTTATTTGCTGCAGAATGCTGTTATCCATAAAACTTTTTTACCCATCTTGAAAATTCTTAAATTAAATATGTCTAAGAGCTGGCCTTCTCTCTTTCAGTAGGTCACCAGAGATATATTGGAATAAATTATTTGTTTCATCCACAGGTGAAAAAAATAACTCAGATTTGCCAAAAATCACTATGATTTGTTTTTTCTATTTCCCTTGCAAGGGTGAACACAGATTTAGTAAAACTTTAATAAATTAATGACTTGGCTAAGTTTCAAATTGTGCTTGAGTTCTTGGGTTTATCTTGGAGAAGCTGGTTGCAAACAAGTACAGAAGTATCTCCATAAATTTGACAGAAGAAATGTTGCAAAGAAAGCCTACAACTTAAATCCTATTTGTAGATAATAGATTCATAGCTGGCAGATTAATGGATGAAAAATTGTAGTGATTGTGAGGCTTTTGGGTGGCTCTATATTTTGTTTGTAGCTTTCAATGTGTATTAGCATAATTTCTTGTTGCAGGTTTTTAGTCTATAAAATTGTAGTTTTGCTCATGATTTGAGTAATGATGGATAGAGAGGTATCAAAACACAGGTGATAAATTCCATTGCACAGGCATTGAGCAGCACTCAGGGGGCTAGATGAGGAGGAAGATGTCACCCTTCCTTTCCTGATTTGGTGCCATTAATTCTGTGGCTTGCAGTGATGGGTTTCCTGTCCCATCAGAGCTGCTGACCCTTTGTACCATCCCATTAATGGCTGCCTTTCCTTGGGCTGATGATGTTGTGATCTAAGCATTGATTTGAGTCTCTGCTGATAGACATTTCATGCTCTTTGGTGGGAAGAAGTGATGAAACACTGATCTACAGTGGCACTTTGATATTGCTGAAAGTTTTTTCCTTTTAACGGTAGATTAAATTGTCATTTTGCAGCTCGTGGCTGTGTTTGATGAGCAAGATCCCCACCATGGAGGTGATGGCACCAGCGCCAGTTCAACAGGCACACAAAGCCCAGAGATTTTTGGTAGTGAGCTTGGCTCCAACGCGGCGTCAGCCTTTCAGCCTTACCAAGCAACAAGTGAAATTGAGGTCACCCCTTCAGTCCTGCGTGCGAGTAAGTAAATGTTCTCCGTATCTTGATAGGTTTCATCTTGATTTTTTGAGAATGCCAAGTGCTGGTACCCATTCATGCTACTGGGAAAATGATTTGTTCTCTATCCTTATCAAAAGCTGATTAGAATTGAGAAACTGAATAAAAGCTTGTTACATGCTAGTAAACAAAGCTCTCTGTTATAATAAATTATTTATAAACTGCTTTTAGGAGCAATAAACTCCTGTGCTGCCAGTTTAAAATTGTCCTTGTGCTGAAAGTCACAGCAAAATTTCCAAATGCAGGTGCTGCACAGTGTAATTTTCAGTTTGCCAGTTTTATTTCATTTAATGAGGGAAAGGGTAAGAAGAAGCTGGAGATATGGACACTTCCTACTGAACCCGTCAATGGTGCTAGGTTGTACTTCTCACCTTTCCATAAAAACAGCTGTTGGTATGTGCATTTACTGTGTTGAGAAAATACACAGCTTAAAAACCCAGAAACCATAGCCAGGAACATCCCTTAATTTTGTTTATTTCAACCTGGGGAGCATTTGTTGCAAAACCAAGAAGCAAGGAATTATACATCATATTTTTTGCTCAGCCAGAGTCTTTGATTGTTGTAGCTTATTAAGAGGAAAAATCACACAATGAAATTTACTGTCTGTTGTTCATTGTTGTTAAAATGACCATGCAAACAAGACAATTCTGAATAAAGTGTTCTGCCCTTTCATGTGCTGCATCTATTGTTTTTCTTACCCAACTTTTGATGTAATGACTCCACTGTAAACAACTCTTAGAAGTTAGTATCAAAATCAATACTTTGATATTCTACAGATGCAATCTTTTAAGCAATTTTTTGTCTTTCCCAAGGGATTACTTTCCTGTAGGTGTTCTTTTAATGGATGGATTCTTTTTTTAAGTAATCAGGTAAAATGTAAATGGCAAAGTTGCCACTCTATTAAGTTTGAAGAGCTTTGAACCAGAGTGTTCCCTGTAAAATTAAGGGGACATCATTTAGCAATTAGCTTACCTAGATTTAAGCATTCCAGCTATGACTGTGCTTCATTACAACACAGAATTAAATTAAGGAAAGGATTAATGGCAGAATAAAGAAGGATCCTGGAATTTCAGGACTCTTCCATTTTGCTGTTACTGGGGTATGCCACAGATTAAACGTGTATCTCATTTCCAGCCAAAAAGCTGTCCTCCCAGAGTCTCATCTTGGGGGGGTATAGAGCAGGCAGATACATAGACATTTTCTCCTTAGTGTCATTATCTGGTGTATTATACAATACATTGATGTTAGAGCATCAAAATCATACAGTGCAGATAAAATTCAATGATATATTGGACAGCTCACTTATCTTCGGTGTCATTCTGGAAAGTACATGGAATACTTAACTAGCTCACTGATTGCTAAAATGACCAAAAAATGCTGTGAGAGACCCTACAATACAAAGTCTGTAGAAGTTCAGAAGACTTCTAAAACGGTTGGCTCTTTAGACACTTTCTGTAAAAGCAAGCAGAAGTAAAAAGGGTGAAACAATTTGTCATAAATATGTTATCACAAATCAGAGATTTCTCTTATCTACCTAATTCCTTTTTTTTAATGTTGACAATTAGATATATTTCATTTTCAAATGTTCCAAACCACAGACTAAGAATCCCAGTCCAGTAATTTTATCATATTAAACATACCTATTTCAAGAATTTCATTTAAATATACATTGAAAATGGAAATAATATCCCTATTGTGTTTCCTTTATAACTTGTGAAGTGAAGCATAGCATACAAATGGTATTCTCAGTATTTCAAATAATTATCTTCTTACTGTGTAAGTTCTATTCAGCAAATAAAACCCATCCAGTTTTGTGGTAGATGCAGATCCTGATTATTACATGTTGACAAGGTCATATATCTATTAATTGGATTGGAGATGGGATACAAAATTGCTGTAATTATTGTAATTTTCTAGCTAATTGCAGGGTTGGCGGTGAATATTTTACTTCTAACAAATGAAAAACAGTATTCCATCTGAAATTGGTTTATAGCATTTGAGACATTTTGTTTTACATCTCTGGTGCTTTTTGCTCGCAGGCTGTGGGCTCTGTTTCTCAGCAGCTTGCTCGCAGCCACACAGCTTTGTGCCGTTCCGCGACCACTCACCTGCACCCAAGGGGTACCCAGCCGGCTCTGCCTTAGGCTGGGGCTTAAGGGCCTGCTGAGATTTTCCTCTTTGTTCTGGTTGCCATGCTACCCCTTTTGTTTGTTTGTAGATCACGCCATTGCTTCCCCCCAGCCAGGGAAAGGTTAGCTAGATCAAGTCCAGCTGGAAAAGTAATATTCATTTGGATTCCTTCTTTTCCCATGCACAAACACAGCCTGTACTTGGCGTGTGGGGGGGTTATGTCAAACTGAATTTTCCCATCTAAACGTGGCTGGCTCATCCCCCCTATGTTGTTTTGCAATGTGAAAACACAATTTGATACAAGCAGTTGATTTGTTTATGTTTCTTATCTAGCTCTTTCTCTTTTACTGCTTTTCTATTACCCAGGTTAAACTTTCTTGTGCTGTAGTTCATCAGCTGAGCTGTATTTTTCTTTTTTTCCTAAGAATACAGTACACAAGGAATTTTTTGTGTGTGCCTGTGTGCTTTCTGAGAAGAGGTTGGAAGCTCGCTGCAGAAGATTGTTAAAGCAGACTGATGTTTATTCCCTGCTGAAATATAAACTGGAGGCGCAGGTGAAAATTGCCAAACCTAATGAGCAATTTGGCAGATAAGACAGGATGTCAGGCAGTGACAGTTCAGCAGTGGGTGCATTGCCTGTTTCACAGTACTGCATTTAAATATTGTAAATAAAATCCCTCTCCAGCTACATGAGATATTATGAAAATGGTCATCTCTTTGTCTAGTTTTCCTTTCAAGTTACTTAGCTCTGTAAATAACTAAGGGTGGTCTTCTTGTTCTTGGTGTAAGTATATCTTACAAGGCTCCTTGAATGTTTCAGCTGTTACAGTTTAAAAGCATTTTTAATATATGACAGTTTTTTGAAAATATATTAAGAGAGGTTTAGAAGACTGATTAAAAAACCAAAGCTCTTGTCCAGAGAAGATTAAATGGGTTGGGTGATCCTTCTTCAGCTTTGTAACAGGAAGGTGTAAACAAGACGAAATCAGACTCTTCTTACATGGGCACATTGTTGCTGGAGGCAAGAAACACAAGTTGAAACAAGAAAAATGGCAGTTAGATATTAGAAAAACAGTTCTCATCTTGAGAATGAAACAAGGCTGCTCAGAGAAGTTGTGGCATCTCCATCCTTGGAGGTGGGCAGAACTTTGAATGCGGCCATGGGAAACCTGATCTATATGGTCCAGATCTGACTAGAAGTGGTGCACTCCAGTGATGTATTTGCTCTTGTGATCCGTATCTTATATTTTAGTAGGACTTTAAACATCAGTTTCATATTCTGGTCACAAGTAGACTATGGGAGAAAAAAAGTCTATGTATGATCGATATCTATATATCTATTCTTCCCCCCCTTCCTTCTCCATGTCTGCTAACTGAAGGGCAGTTGGCATTTCCTGGCAAAAAGTCATTTCTTGTGACCTGTAAGGCTACAAAATGTTCTTAGACACCATGTAACAATCAAGTCTTTGTGGAAATGTCTGATGTGTGTTCTGTATGCTGCTGAGTGCTGTCCCTCAAGGCAGGAAGGCAGCTGGTTGGTGATGGCAGATCTGTCCTCTTCCTGATGAAGCCATTGGTTGTTGACCATGGGTGAGTCACTTCTTGTGTCCATTGTAAAAATGTATGTGTCTTGTTTTAGCATCTCACGATTGGAGTGTTCAGAAAAGGCAATACTAACTCCCCCAGTTAATGGTGTGAGCACATAAATATGTGAGGGAGTTTCAGTTAGTTTAATATTCTTGTTTTAAATGTGGCACTGCACTGATTGATACAAGTATTTATCTAGAGTCTCAAATGCAGCTTCTGAAAATCAATTTGTTAGTATTTTTAGATGCCTTTGTTGAAAGGCATGGAGCACTGCATGTTAATATGTTGGCAAAGAACCTGTGTATTTGCTCATTTCAAAGCTGATGACGGTTTCAGTGCTCTTTCCCACATATGGCCATTAAAAACTTCCCTTCTTGTTTGTATCTCTTTGACTCCTTCTTCAGCTGTGAGTCAGCTTTATATATGGAAATAAAGTCATTTTCAAATGTCGAAGAACTACAGAAGCAAGAGATTAGATGAAGGAGGAGGAGTAAAGATGAGTTCGTCAAAAAACAGATGTTTGGAGCTTATCAGATGGAGTTAATAGTTGCTTACAAACTGTAGAGAACGTCATCCACATTTATAATAACAGATTATGGCTTTACGGGCAACGCTTGCTAAAGTCAGTGGGAGGCTTTCCACTAGCTCCACCAAGCTTTGGGTCACATCAGCTTTCCATGGTGAATCTTAGTCAGGAACCTTCATCAGTGACCAGCTGGTATTCAGGTGCCTGTTGTTCCAATGTGGTTTGATGAATGAATTTCAAAAGATTTCCTATCTTTCCCATTTTTACTTCCTTGCCAGTTTCTCAGATGTTTCCTGGATAATCTGAAAAGAACCTCTGACTGAGGCTTGTACCAAGCTGTTGGCAGCTGAACAAGGAAGGTTTCTCATGCATTGGAATATGAGGACAAGATTTAGCAAAGTCTGTTTCCTCACCTTCTGGTGCTCTTGCTGTTCAGGAATTCTTATCGCATTTATCCCTGTAGCTCTATCAAGGATGTGATTGTTTTAAAGCCAGAGTTATTGAATCAAAAAATCAGTACCAGGTGCTGCTTTCTTCCACGAGGCTAAATTTGTTCTTTCTACAACACAGTTCTGACTTGAGTGATCTCCAGTTGGTGTTTTCTCCAAGCATAGAGCTCTGCTGTTAATTTGGGATTGTTGAGCAGTTTAAAAACCATGTGTTTTTGATGAGGCCATGACACATTTGTAAAAACAAATGGATTCTAAACTGCTTAAGTTTCTAAATTAACCTTTAATATCTTCAATCTTCTCAGTATACCATCAAGCAAAGTACTGTAGCTTCTAGGAGGATTTTAAAAAAAACATCTAAGACACCAATAAAGTAAAGAATTTTAGAAATTACTGGATTCTGTAGAGGAAACTCAAGTAATCATAGGGCATTTCAAGATGTATGGTGAGGGCTTCTATCTTTGAGTACTGACAATGGGGAGTAATAAAAATATGATACTGTATCTGATACCTGGTAGCATCATGTACTGTAGTGTGATGGTATACAGAAGGTTGTACAAGAGAGATAATAAGAAATGGTTATGAAGATGTGAAGTATTGAATTTGAATAGTTTAAGAAGTCAGGTTTGGTTATTAGTCTAAATTTGACATCTTAAATAGATTTAATGATCACTTCAACAAGAAGCTATTATGGAAATCACAGCTGTATTCTGAGAATGTTTTGATGTGCACGTGTGGTGGTAAGGTTGTTGCTGGTTTTATTTTCCCCTTCTTTAAATGAAAGGTAACTTTTTCTGTAAGGGAACAAAAATAGGATGCCATTTTATGCAATCAAACATTACAACATAGCTGCTCAACTCTATTGTATTGTGGCACCAGGGGTTTAATCCCGTTATGAAAAAGCAAACTGAAAAGAGTTTGCCCTCACACACATATCAAGTACTGTAATAGCTCTTTCTGTAGATAATTTATTGATTACCCCCCTTTTTTTGTTGTTTGTTTGTTATTTCTTTGTAAGCACAATGAAGGCAAGGGAACATTAATCTGAAATGAGTAGGGAACACCTTTTTGTGATACAGACAACCACCCAGTAAAGTTCTATGCTTTTATGGAGATGTGTGCATGCTACACTTTCTTTAATCCAACAGTTCCTAAAAACCTTGTGCAGTATTTATAGGTACAGATTCTGCAATGGGGTATGCTTCAAGGCATCCTTAATATCCATAACCTCTAGTCTGCAAAAGTAGCTGGTATCCCAGTGGAGTCTTGCTTTACTTTGAGGCAACAGCGTTAGTCTTTTGTGAGTGGACTACTGACAAAAATTGCTTGCAGACAATTTGCCAGCAGGAGAAGATGGAGAGTTTGTCAGATGTGCTGAAGTATTTACTTAGTCCTAAGCAAGATGATCCTGTGGGAAGGGTGTTGTAGGGCTAATGAAGAGTGTTGTGATGTTGGGAGCTCTGTGCCAGTGAAGACTGTTGTGATGCTGGGGGTTCTGTGCCATGCTGTCTTGAATGCAACAGCTAGTGCGTGTCATCCCTCCCCACCTGACAAGCTTATGGATATTTTTGACTACAAGCCCAGTGCTGTAAGGTATTTTACTTAAAGCATATTCTTAATTAGGCTAAACTTGCACTTCAGTGAGAGCATTGTTGCTTGCTTTTGGTCTTGATTCACAAGGGATCTTCTTGCACCCTTCTTTATTGCATTTGCAGCACATGGGCTCGCGTACTCTTTCTCAGACAGGCATGTGCTTTGGAGAGAAACCATCTCTTTTGGTGATTACCAGGAAAAGGTACTTTAAATTCTCTGTCTTTTGACGTGTTCTTTTGAGGGGGATGAAGCAGGGACAGATGGCTGCTAGCTGAATAGGATTGTTTTTTGATTTGGTTTTTATTTACTCTCTCATGAACTGAACGAGACAGAGAGTGAATGAGAAATAACTTTCAAAAAAATCGCCATATTTTATGCTTCTAAGAAGATAAAATTTGCACTTTCTCCCACTCATCTCTTGCTGTAAATCCTAAATGAGTTGTTTAAGAAAGATGAGCTCCAACTTCAGAAATGCTGTGGGTTCATGTTAGGGTCACATTAAGCATTTAGAGTGAGACAAGCATATTTGTTTAGAAGAACTTTTCTCCGGAGCTTTTGGCCCCCAGTAGCACTGGATGTTGTGGAGGTGACAAACCTGTCTTGAACCCATGAACCTGATCTGGGCTGAACCAAAGCATGAGCTCCCCACCTGCTCTCCTGCTAGTACTGCTCAGGTCTGTGTCCCCAGCTGGTCTGCAGGCAGGGTGTCCTCATCGCCTGCTTCCCCCCTTATTGACACAGCAGTCACCTCACTGTGGGGCCTTTCACCACCCAGGCTGATGCCAGAGCTTGGCTGTGTGGGATTGAAGGTGAATGTGAACTCAGGCTGTGTTCCACGTCTGTGTTTCTTGCCTCCATTATGGAATTAGGTCATTAATTCTGTCAACATTTCTGGATTTAGAGAAACTGGAAGTGATTGTGTATGTGGGAAGGGAGTTGGGGACTGCGGGGGTTGACAAAGAAAAGCAAAATTGGTTCTTGGCTTAAGATAAAATATTTGTACTGCTGCTTGCATGCATACAGTAAAGTGCTATACAAAGACAGCAATACCAAGCTATTGTGTTAGCTTCTGGAGATTGTGCATGAGTTGGGCACTAGGCTTCTTAAAGCAAACTTTGATCAACGATTAAAACCTTATCCTGAGGAGTTGGATTTGATTCAGCAATCTGTACAGCATTGTTCACAGCTGGAAGTAAAATTGGGACTCTTGGCAGTTGCTGGGTGACAGCTGATTCAAAGCAGGCACAATGGATGAGTTAGTGTCAACAGACTTGGGGTTATGAATCCTACCTAAATATGTGAAGCAACCCTGTCATGGAGGCACCCTCAATACAGAGGGTTGATGACAATATGAATGAAGAAATTCTTATACAGCCATAATTATGCTTGGGAAGTATATTTGGATCATGGCCTGTATGTCATGAATGCAGATAGTCCCATGTCGGTTTTTGTCAGAGTAGAGTTTGAGAAACTTCCATGCAGTTTTGTGTTTAAACCAACAGTGTCGTCTGCTTTGGCTCTTACATTGGTATCTAGTCACTTTATGTGGTACTGTTCCTAAACTGCTGAACCTCTGCAAAGAAGTAGCTGTATTTCTTGGATGCATTCTCAGAACCTCAAAGCTTAACAGGTCATGACACATGGCACTGAAAAGCCAGCGTAAATCCGAGGGAACAAGCATGATGTGAAGTCAATGAATGCTGAAGCACTTGAACTGCCTTTATGGCTCTGTGCAGGTGAGTGACTTTGTACCCCATTCCCTCATGCTCTGTGCAGTGCCTGGGTGTTATGACCATCCTGCCCTTACTGCTGTTCAGGACACCCCAGCTCCCCATGGGCTTGGGAGAGGAAAGCTCCTTCCCTGTATGCATGCTCAGTCTCTGAATGGCTGGCTGGAGAAAGGAGCCACAGGCTATTAGAGTAAATGCCTTTTCAGGTTTGCAGGCAGAATAACAGTGAACAACACTGCTGAGACTGTTCCAAATGGAATAACAATTGCAGAAATGGCAACAGATCATTTTTTAGTAGATTAGGAAAAATAAAATTGTGATCACTGGTTTCTGACAAGTTGGAGAATGGACCCACGTGCCTTGTTAACCAGCCCTGTACAATATACAAATTAATCTTTCAGTGATTTTTCATAAATCCTCTCTTGATCTCTCTGCTTTTAGGCTTTTTGGAACCAAAACCTGAGAAGTGTTTTCTGCATATGAAAGCTTTCTTCTATTGCAGCCCATTTTAAGCTCTGATGTTTAAGACCTTCATTAGATGACAGAGGGATTTTAGGTCAAGCACTGCCTGACTTTCCTGATGATTTCCATCTGAAGGGTCTTTCATAGTGAAGCCTCTTCATGTTTTATTTAAAATTTTAGTCGAGCTCTTGACTCATGGCAAAATAAATAAAAATGAAGGGCTTACTAGGAGTGCAGCAGTGAAAAAACGATAGAACTGCTTTTTTCCAATGAACTGTGTGACATTTATCTATGAGACATAGCTGTTAAGTGAGTGAATAAAGTTGCAGCTCTAGTTTGACAAAGTAGGCAGTCTTTGTGTATTGTGCATGCAGATGATTTACCTTTACCTCTGTTTTAAGTTCACCTTTAGAGTCATAAAACATAAGGGGGCAAAGTCTTCCCCTAATCCTGTTTTCCCATAGCTCTTTGCTGTGTTGCTTAAGGCATTCTGGTGAGAAGTGTTTTCATTTTTTTGCATCCATGAGAGCAGAGGGGAAATCTGTTTGCAGTTACTGCTTGTACTGAGGTATTATTGCTAGTTTCTGCTTCAGCAGTGACTAGGGGTGTGGGACATGTAGCTGAAGGCTTGGGGAGAGGGTTCCTGGTCTCTGCCAGATCATTGCCTTTGTGGTGAGCAGAACTGTCTCCAGGAGGTGGAGGGAGAGAAGCCATATGTTAGCAGCAGTGGAGGGAGAGAGGAGAAAATGGAAGTGTTTCAAAGTGTAGCTTTGGTGGAACTCAAGCTGTGGATATGCAGAGATGTTTGTTTATTGCAGCTTGGACTGTGGATTTTATGTGTTAACTGAAGAGTTTGTCCTAAGATCTATGTGTCTGTTGACAGTTCATCTAGACAGCAGTGCACTGTGATGGCACGATGTCCAGAAAGGCGCTGGAAGATGACAGTACCAAAAAAGTGCACGTTTGAGACGTGTCCTTGGTGGTGCTGGGAGTGAGCAGCTGGACTCCTGAGGGTGCAGGCAGTGGGTTTGCTGCAGGGCAGCTGTGTTCCAGAGCATGCCCCAGCCTGAGGCAGGGGAGCAGGGTTCAGGGCAGCAGATGCTTTGCCATGGTGTGCCCCATGCTATTCTTGCTGTGGCACATGGCTGCCTGGGTGTGTGCCCAGCAGGGTGAGCTCATAGGTGAGCACAGTGTGTGCATGTGTGAATTTATTTATGCTTTTATACTAAATTTTCTTTCAAGGTCTTAATAGCTGTGAGTCCAAGGTGTTACAGTGACACCAGTGTTTCTGTGCTGTTTGCCTGGTGTGACCGCTGGGGTACGTGCAAGCTTCTAGAGCCTTACTTCCTTCTGCGTTTTTATCAGCATGATTCTGTGGATGTGATTTCGTTGCATGGGATTCCTATTATGGGCTGGACTGAATATTAAATTACTTCTCAAACCCTAAAGGCTTGTTTCACTCATCAGTTTCACTCATACTGAGCAATTTGTTCTGTGCTGTGTGTGCCACGTACCAGCTTCAGTTCCTGAATTCTCCCAGGGCTAAGATTTTGCTCTGTTCATTTCCATTTTCCGTTTTCAAAGTCGGAATATTTTACTAAGGGTGAAAATTTTTTAACGAGGTATTTTAATTTGTTCTGATGTGATGGGCTTGTATTCCCCCCTCCCCTCATCCAGATGTTTTAAATATTTTCTGAGTACATGTGCTTTCAAGGTTTTTCTGCAAATCCAATCATGTTTAACAGGCACTGAGTCCTTGTGAATCGATGTTGTGTGTTTTCCCTGCTTTATGCCTCCCGGACGTGGCAGATGTCTTGAGTTCTAGGACAAGAGATTTTCAGTGTTTTATGAAAGCAGATAAGATGAGGACATAGTTAGTTAGTATTTCCTCAGAAAGGAACAGAGTTTCAGACCTCTGTGGGAGGAAGACATTTCACTGACCACATGTTTTGTAGAATTTAGTAAGGTTAGTAAGTAACTAAATACTTACTAATAATTAAATGCTTACTAATAATTAAATATTGATAATGCATCTTATGCTGTATCAAAAGCGTTGGCTTTTGCAAGGAAAACTGTACTTGAGTTTTTTCTTCACTTCTCCTGTTTTATTTGTTTGTAAACTTGAGTGGCATATGCAACACATAAAGAAAACAGGGCATTTGCTTGGGTTTCCTTTGGAAAAAGTTCTCAATCATAAAGTCATAGTTTTAGCAAGACGGATGGTAATTTTTCACTCATAGCTCATGTGCTCAATTTAGAGCTTGAATTTTCACCTTGACCAGCCAAGGTAAATGTAATTGTTTCATTTTAGCCATAACTTTTTTTTTCCTGGTGATTTGCCATACAATATCAATCGCTTGTTCTGTGTTTTCTTACTTGATTTTTTTTTCCCCTGCTGTTTTTTCTGTCATTTGCTTTAAGACACCTGGAGGGTCATTTTTAAGAGTGAAAAGTGAGGAAATGTCAAAGGTGAGGCTGCTGATACAGGCTCTTCATGTGCTCTGTGCTTTCTGTCTGTAGTTATCAAGCTGCAGAATGCAAGTTGCTCAACATTTGTGAGGAGGATGAGGCTTTAACCTGAGAGGAGGTTAGCTGCGACTTCATGCTCCTTCCTTCTGTTTCTATTTGCTGACTTTCAGATTGAGATCCTGGTGCAGCTGGGTTAACTTGATGCCTCATGGAAATTTTAGAGAAGGGACCAGCACTTTATATCTATCTGCCTGTGATCAGAAACAGAAGGGGAAAAGGAAAGCAAAGGCGTGAAGAATTAAAGAACAAAGAATCAGAACAGAGGAAAATAAAGAGGAGCCAGTGGCAAGGAGTGCTTACCTCCCTGGGGGCAAATAAAACGCGTAACTGTTTCCTTGATGCTACTTTGCCATATAAACAATTACCCTAGGAGCCATGTAAATAATATATGTTTATGAGAGAGTAGTGAATAGGTTTCTGCGGCCCTCCCTCTCTACTTTCTGCTGCCCTCGCTCTCTTTCTGCTTTCTGTCACCCTCCTTCTCTTTCCTTTTCTTTGCAAAACTATCTGTAGAATCTGAGACTTATTCCATGCCAGAAACTGAAAAAAAGAAAAAAAAATTAAACATGAAAGTGAAGGATAATCCCACATGATTACACTTTTGTTATTTCTCAAGTGTTAATCACAAAATGAAAAATGGTATTGTGTGTAGTCTTAGATTTGTATAAGTGCATGATGACATTTTGAATTACCTTTCCTGAAACACAAACTGTGGATGTCTCAGACGCAGAAGACATTCACTGAATTGCAGAGCTTTAAAAATGACAGTCCTGGGGCTTTGATGGATTCTCTGGCTCCTGAAGTCTTGAAATTAAAGTCAATATTTTTCTGTATTTCCAACAGAAGTTAAAAGACTAAATGCAGACATTATTGTGCAGTGTACCTGGGCTTATATAGGTGTTTGACAGGATGATCACAGGGTGTCTGCAGGATTTGAGTTATGAGGCTTGTTTGGAGTCTTGCTGTAGTGCAGCAGCACGTGTTGTGAATGACTCCTTGCATTCTTGGACTTGTCCTTTTCTCATTTAACATTCTTCTGGATTTGTTTTCTTAACACTTTAATTTTTGGTGAGGTTTTTCCAGCCACACTCACTCTCTCTATTTGTGGTTTCCCTTCAGCTGCTTCCATACCGTAGCCTTTCCATCCCTGTCCTTTCCCCAGCCTTACTACTGTAATGCTCTTTTCTCCTGCAAACCTTTCATCAACTTGGTGTCTTATTTGTTCATACCGTGTTTTGTTTGTAGATGGAGACTGTGGAGATTTTGGTTTGGTTTGGTTTATGGATTTTATTTTTTTTTTTTAAGAGATAAAAGTGAAAATGTGCTTAAAATTTTTTTTGGCCTTCATTTTCTGATTCATCTCCTCCTTAATGTAGACTAAAGAGGATGGACAGTATCTGGTTCTATCACCATGGTTTGGACTGGTCACATTGTCCTGCAGGACTACCTGGCAACTGAGCTGCTACCCAGGAAACAGGCTGATAAAAATTCTACATTAATTTTTCACACTTTCATGGCCCTTTAACAGAAAGGGATCTGTTTGCTCAGCAGAAAAAGGGTCGTCTTGTGTCCTTTTCTTCCCAGAGTATTTATCCTCTTTACTGTACTTTATGGCCAACTGCTGGTGTGGCTATACCATAAAAAATTCCTGAGACTGTGTTTTGTAATAGCAACTTCAAAGCTGATCTGAGTTAGTAGGAAAAGATAGCTTCTACCTGTGGCTCTATTAGGGGGCTTCATGCTGTTGTGGCATGACTGCTTATTGTTGAAGCTTCAATGCAGAAGACAGTTTACCTTATAGACGATTTTTTTTTTTAAATAAGAAAAATAGGTTAAAGCTGTAAACCACCACATAACTTGCTAAGCATGATTGCAAAATGCAGAAATGATGATAATATGAAATCCTGTGAGGAAAGCCATGCAAGAATGCCTGTGGGCCTAGGATTTTATTCCTTTGCTTTTACAGCCAGAGACTGAAAATGCTTATGCAATATTAATTCAGGATGTGCAGCAAACTGGCATTTGGAAGCATTCAATTTTCTTCATAATTGTTTTCCATTCACTTGGCCGATTATCAGTAATTTCAGGGAATTAGAGATGCTGCTTTTAGAAGTTTCTAGTGAACTCTTTTAGAATTGTCAAACAACAACAAACCTGCCACTTAGGCAGCAATTTTCCTTCTTGCTGTCCTCACACTGATGTTAGATCGCTGTTTGGAGAGCCTAGGTGAGCAAATTGCTGTGTAGTAAAGCAGTAGGAAATTATTTTTCAGCCTCATGCCGCTAAGTGAGTTTTGATCCAAGAGGTTTTGTGTTTGTTTTTTTCATGCAAAGACTTTTATCCTCCAGTCTGGATCCAGGGAGGTTGTTTTTTTCTTTATTGCAAGATCTGCACAAGTATATTCTGTTACAGAATTTAATAGTATATGTTGTAGATTATGCTTTTATTTCTGTAGTCATTTCCAGGTGAGTCCCTCAAGAACGTAATTCAAACCATGCGACGTCCATGTCTTCCCTTTTCCTCTACTGTAAACTGAAAAGGAAAACAAAATTGTTAAAACTTCTCAGGAGTGGGGTTCTGAAGAGCCATGTACTGAAAAGGTGGCTTTCTGTCCTCTCTGGCTGTGTCACAGGACTTCCTAAGCACAAAGTATGCTTCAAACCTTCTGTAGTCAAAAAGGAGTGCTGGGAGTGACTATTTGATGGAGATACCTGTGACAGCATGATTCACTGACTCAGTGGGGTATGTTAAGTACCTGTAGGCTGTGGATGGGCTGAGAGCTTCATCGTCTCTCTCAATTTTTTTCTATCCCCATCTCTTGGAGTCAGCAGGCTAAAAGGACCAACAACCCAACTCTATGCCTGTGCCAGCCAGGAGTGAGGAGCGTGGACATCTGAATGAGTGTAGGCATAGGTGGTCTTGACTCCCATTCTTCTCAATGAAGCTACTGAGGTGCTGCTGCTGAAGAGGAGCAGCAAAGGTCTCAGATGTTTAACTGCTTTTCTCTCTAAGAGCTACACAGAAAGAGCAAAAATGTTTGCACTTGATGGATGTTTTTAGTCCAGTAGTTGTATTTAAGACAACCCAGCTGCTTCTCAGGAACGTGAGAGCAGCCTTGCTTTACACAAATGGTTTTGGTAAGCTCAGAAAAAACCAAACATAGCACTTTATTTTGATCTGCCTTACCCTAGAATTGCTGTAGTAGTCACACAAAAAGTTCAGTGGTGGTTGTATGCCAAGAACCAATAAAAACTTGACAAGGTGAGTTCTCATATAGGTGTTAAATGACTCTGCCTTCAGAGATTGCCTAAATGTAGGCAGCTAACCAATGATAAGCTATTTTTCTGCTCTTATGTGAAATTCAAGATAGCTACTTCTATTAAACAGTGAGGTAGGTTTTAGTTAGAAGCACCATGTTTGATGTAAAACCAGTGTACTCTGGCAAAACACGTATGAACCATTTCTTAGATTTTAGATATTGAACTAAGCACTTCAGTAAACAGGGGAGGTTTCCTGCTAGAAGCACACTGACTGCTTGATGGCACACTTGATGCAGCTTGATGCAGGGAAGCTGATCTGTGAGACCCTATGTATGTTCAACCCACAGTCATTTGTGCATCGTCCCCATGTTTGTTCTGTGAATGTCCGGTGCTGTGTACACACCTCATAAGCATGAATGGGTTGACAATCAATATAATGGGAAGTCTAAACACCAGAAAACTTTCTCATGTAAGATAAAGATGATGGTACTAAGATATGTTCCCTAAAACCCATTCTTCTCAGCTGAGTTAAAGAAATAACTCCATGGCTCTCCTATGACTTTCTTTTAGTGGTTATTCTTCCTTTTGACAAGTAGAAAATATCAGAACTGCATTTCACAGAGCCTCTGTGGAGAACTTAAGCTAAAAAATGTCATTAGAGTGACTTTTCTTTTTGGTTTGGCAGCAGCATCTTGCAGATACACAGCTACAAGCTGGACAGGAGAAGCCTGGAAGCCTGTAGATACTGAAGGTTGTTCATCACAATGCTCTTACAGATGTCCTTTACACCATCACTGTGGCCTCAAAATGCGGTTGGGGCACTCATCCCATTCCTTTGCATCTCCATGTTGACAGTTAGGTGGACCCTTCGATGTTCCTGCTTTGCTCCCATTGACTGAGGTCATCGGTCTTGGCGCTGCAGGGCCTGTGTTTGGGTGTGTGGCACTCAGAAGTGGCTACTCTGTCATGCTGGCAGCCCTGCCCATGGCCTTGCCTGGACTGGAGGAGCTGTAGATCCTTTGCTGCCCTGGTTTCTCTTTTGTCTATCTGCGGTGGAAGTATTTTCAGCTTGTTAGCTTTCTGCAGGAAGGCCCTGGAGAGAGCAAGGTGTATGTAGTAGTAGCGCAAGGTATGAAAATGGGTTCAGGTGCACAAGGAGGTGTTGTAACAGCATTTTTCTGTTTTTGCAGAATTCTCTTGTACAAATGACTACTTGCAGAGTTTTGCTAAATAATCTCTCCTAGGCTATTGATTTTCCTTTGAATCTGCTGAGATTCCTTATGTTGAAGCAACAGCCTCTAGTTATTCACTCTCATGGAAGAGGACCAAGTAGTATATGCTGACTGTCCCCTTCTTTTGTCACTTCAGTGTATCAATACATTTTGGGTTGGAGAACAAGAAATACCTTATTAATCTCCTTTGAAGAATGAAACAGAATGAAAACTCCTAATATTATAAAATGACTAATAATCGTTATAATTTAAAAAATCTGACCAACTCATGTTCCCTTTCTGCATGTGGATATTTGAAATTGTTATAGCACATTCTAGGATGATACAAGGAAAGGAGGCTTGTGGTGTGGAGGCAGCTTGGAAAAGTTAGCTGCTGGGAATCTGACAGATTCTGGCATGAAGTACATACCATAGTATTTCAGTAAAATCTTCTGTTAGTTCTGGCTAAAGCTGTTTCTCCACTAAGAAAGATGATCTTAATCTCTGAGCTAGAACCAATCAGAAATTACATTGAAAGTTGGCAACTGCAAGCATGAAAAGTCATTGATCCAAAAATTCATAAACTGTCTTTCATGTAGTGAGATTTCTTTTTTCAACTTCAGCTGAAGCTCTATTTGCTTATTCTTAGTTTTGAACTTTTAGGAATAATTTTTGACTCTCTTCAGCCTTGGCGATGTGAAATTAAAAAAAAGAAAATTGAGAGGTATGTAACGAAGCATGCAGTGTATCTGTGTGTTTCCAAGGTTGTAAAAGGGAGGAGAGAAAAAAAAGAGAGGGGAAAAGGAGAGGGGTGGGAAAAAGAAAACCAAACCAAAACAAAAGAAAAGAAGAAAGATGTTGCTAAAGTTTCATCAAGGTGTAGAAAATTTTCTGTGTATCCAGAAGAGAACTTTGTAAAGTACATGGGCAGGCAGACAGAAATGGACAACTTGGCACAGGCTTCAGGCACCTGTTGCTCCTGCAGCACATTAGGCATGGTTTTTAAAAAGAAAGGAATATAGTTTATTGTTAGAATTTCTTTGTAGTAAAGAAGAATAATTAAAAATGTCTGTTGGTCTGTCATCTCTTGGAGAACAGCAGATGTCCTGTTCTATTGTCCCATTGTTTGGGCATTATCTGAATGATTTCAATAACAACTACCAGTGTAGTCTAAATTGTCTTATTCTCTGTTTGGCTACTGGAAGCACTGGAGCTTTCTGCAGAAAGCGGTCTTTAACCTTGAGAGGTTAATGAGAAGACTTGAGCACGTTGTGCTGATAGCTGGAGCTTCTTATTCCCCACTCATAATTGGAAAGCGCTCGTTTGGATGCCCTTAGGTTTGCATAGTCCCCAGGCTGCAGTTTCCCAGCCCATTCTCCGAGCTACCCCCAGTGAAAGGTCAGCACAGCACCACATCTTCCTGCCGCTCTAGCTGCCTTCCCATGTCGTGGACATGGCAGCTCTGCTGCCGTGCATCCTCTGTGGATGAGGAGGGTTGGTGGCATTTCATCTCATTACTTAAACACGCAAATACTTGATTTGTCTTCAGGGATGCAGCTTGATGCTTGCAGCTGAATGACAGAAAATAATATTCTTGGGATCTTCATGCCCCGTGCTTTGCCTTTAGGCTGTATTAGTCCCTCTGCACAGAGGAACCTTCTGCTTATTGTAGATGTCAGTTTGGGGGATTTTTTTTGGCCATCTCAGAAACTTGATAGTGTGCATAGAGGCTGTTCCTTCCCACGTGTTCTTTCTTCTTTAAATTCTGTGCCTCCAACAACTGTAGTCAAGTTTTCTTGGCTGTCATAACTGTTACACTTCAGTTAAAAATATGTCTGAATAATTCCTGTAATGAAGCGCTGTGGAGTTTGGTTAACACAGGTTCAGATCTACCTCCAGGTGCTGCTATCCTAAAGTCATTGTGGTCTCCACCCTGACGGTGGCCTGGGAACTGGCTATAAGTGGTCATGTTTTTATATCTGGGGTTTTGGCAATTGGGTTTGTATTGTATTGGGTTGGACAGGGCCCTCAGAGGTCATCTTGTCCCACTGCCTGCAGTCACCAGGGACACTCCAACTAGATCAGGCTGTCTAGGGCCACATCAGGTGTGATCTTGAATGTCTCCAGGGACGAGAGCCTGGGCAACCTGTTCCAGTATTTCACCACTCTCATTGTAAGGAACTTCTTCCTTATGTCCAACCTAAATCTACCCTGCTCCAGTTTCAAACTGTTGCTGCTCATCCTAATCCCACAAGCCCCTCTAAACACTCCCTCCCCAGCCTTCCTCTAGGTCCCCTTCATATATTGAAATATAGCTCTAAGGTCTCCCCAGAGCCACCTTCTCTCCAGGCTGCAGTCCCAATTCTTACAAATTCCTGTACTTCTCTACAGTGGGGCAAGGCTGAAGCCAGCCATGCTTGCCCCAGCCCACGGGGAGGAGAGGCCAGGTGCCCTGTGACTCTTCCCTTCTGCCCAGGAAAGTGTAGTTGCACGTTTCTTGCCCTAAACAAGCCTCTCTGCCCAAAGCATTTAGACCATAAATAATACATAGTTTTCACATCACTGCATTAGGGTCACTAACAGGAATAGTTTTATCATCCAGTTTTAGGGAAGTTTTCAAAGTTGTGGTAAGAGAAGTATCTGCCAGTTTTGTCTCAGAGCAGTGAAGCATTTATCAGCTCAAAGCAGCTAGGAGTTTGCTCCTGTCACTGCAAACCCTCACCTGCACTGCAAAGTGACTTGGGAATAAAGATGCAAAATACAGTGGCTTCTTTATAACATAACTAAATATCAGAGTCTTACTAGCAAGGCATGATCTTTAACGTAAGCAGACAACCTTGTGCAGCAGCAAGGTTGATGATGCTTCTACTGTGCCACAACTGTTTGAAGAAGTAGGGAACAAATTCTGCAAAATATTTTAACATCTGGGGGACTAAGAGTACATTTTTCCTACTTTTGTAGCAATAGTGTGAAATTAAGGGAAAATGCATCATGATTTAAGGAAGTTGATAAAGAATGTACCCAAAAAAATTAAACTGCAACTCATTAAAACATACTGAAGCATAATTTTTTTTTTGACAGAGATAAGTAGAACATTTGTGAGATCTGACATTTTTGTCTTTTCTTTTGGCATGCAGAGATATTTGCATTTATAAAAAAGCCCAGAGAAAGGAAACAGAGAGGGTGTAGGTAATTAAATTTTAATTTTGGTTTTACAGATCTTTCTCTAATTAGCTTTAAAAGTCAGTGTCTAAGTAAATTGAGTTTCAAGGTGCAATCATCTTTTTCCTCCTGGATTCAATAGTCAAAAGTAAGAAGAAAGAATCTTGGAGAAAGAGAAGGAAGATTTGTATTTTAAAGGCCTTTCAAGATAAGGATTTAACATTACCTCATTATTAAAATATAACTGTGGCAGGTTGATGTTTTCTTATTTCTGCATTTCAAAGTCATTGAGCAGTCATGGTTGGGAAAACGGCAAACCTGAGTTCAATTAAAAGAAATTGAAAGTGATGCTAAGAAGGTAAGGATCTGTTTCTTTTGCTTTGTAGTAAGACTTTTTTTTGGTGGCTTAGTTGCACTCTTTTCACTGTCATCTGTGATTTTCTCTGAGTGGTTTTAGATCCGAGGCATGCTGACATAGTGTCTTTTATTTCGTAAAGGTATGGCAGCACACAGTGGGTTTTTGTCTCTATGTTCTACACAGCCAAGTGTATTTTCTCTACATTTATGTGATGGTTAGGGACATATGCACACCTGTCAGGTTTTGCAGGCTGGGTGTTAAGGAGCTCCACGACCTGCCTCATTCATATGGCATTTGCTATACCATGTTGTGCATTTTTAGTGCCATGCTACGGCCTCTGCCCTGCCCCTGATGTGGCTGCCTGCCAGACCTCCAACTGCATGGAGCAGTGGTATGAGGAAAACAGAGTAATTGTGATGTGTCATGATTTTAATGTGTGGATGGTTACAAATGTGCCATTCTAAAGCTAAAGAAATAAGAAAACAGAGAGCATTATTTAATGAGAATGAAAATATGTCTCTGAGGAAGTACATCAACGGTTGTTTGAAGATGTATAGCTAGAAGAATAACAGTTGGGTGTTAACACAAATTAGTTCTAAGTATCATAAATTATGTGAAGTTAATGCTTTTAATTTTTTTCCTTTGCAAGAAGAATGGCAGTTTTGTTATTTAGCTGAAAGTTGCGTATGTAGAGAGATTCATTTTAGAAGGTAATGTTTTTAAGCACAAACGTATTTTCAAGTAGAGAAATGCTAATTATCTGAGCCACATCATCTTAAGCTTCCTTAATTCTGAAAGGGAGAGCTGTGAACACTAGGGAGTTTGCATTTGTAGGTGAATGAAGCACAGCTGATTGAATATTTGAAATTTTGAAAGCATTTTTAGAAATTTAAGTATCTTGGAAGTTCCAAGTTAAGTTGGAAGTCTTGAGACTGTTGTCCAGTAGGATGCCATTAGGATTCCTGTTAGTTTTGGTTTTATTTAACACCTTGAAAGCTGAAGGAAACAGTGCTGTAATAGCAGAAATGAATAGAGTAGTAGAGTAGAAGCACTACTGTAAATAGTAATTAAATGTTCAGATGGTAATAAACTAAGAAAGGAGAGTAATCTGAATGGAGAAAAAAGAACTAACCCAGTGGAGATGTAATACACCTACTGTAAAAATACAATTTAATTCAGCCTGAGTAAACAGAAGCTAATGTATAAGAATATGTACAAAACACCCTGGCATACAGACAGATCTATGGGCTGAATTTCAGGACCTCTGTCTAACCTGAGTAACTTCCTGGTTCCAAAGTGCTCTTTCCCACAGAGCTTTTCTGTTTTATTGATTCATAATTGTCTCAAAAAAGACTATAGAGTGTGGAGAGAGGGGAAAAAAATATCTTGTTCATGTCTACTTATCAGTCATGGGCCTGCTGGTCTGTGTGAGGTGGCTAGAAATGACCATAAGATAATTTTTCATTTCTGTGCTTTAAAGTCACTGCACAACAAATTGTGCAAGCTGCCAATGATGCTGTGGAGCTGAAACATCAGTGGAAATGTACATATATTTATATAGCATAGCCAAGATCTGAACGTGTTTTTGTAGTCCTGCCCTCCAAGCTGACATCTGAGAGGAAATTGATATGGGAAAGGTATATATTAGCTCTGCTCTGAGAGACCACCATCCTTTGCACTGAATGCCTGTGTGCAGGATGATGTATTCAGCTTTATGGATGAAATTTGCCAGATCCTGAAATGCTTTTGCTCATGAGCATATTAGAAAATCAGAGAAGGTGGTGACCCTTTTAAAATAAAAATGGAATTGCTGGCAGGAAGGGAAGGTACAACTCTATGTTCTTAAAGTTTAAAGATGGTTATAAAATGGGTATTGGCTGGTTTTATAATTTATATTGAAACTGCCATTGCTTTTAATAAAATGAGACTTCCAGTCAGAATTTCATGATTATGAATGTGAGCATTTTGTTATCCAGCTTGGATTTATCCTACAAATAACCATTTTCTAGCAGAACTGTGCCTATATACATAACTTAATGGGATTTTCTGTCACACATAATTCTTTCTGAAGTTATAGTATTGTACTTGGGGTTGAATACTTAAAGTCCCTGAATGTGGCTCAGGAACTGAGTTAGTGGTAACTTTCATGATTTTTAATTTAATTTTTCCTTGATTCTTAGACTTTTTAAACTTCCTGTAATTCATTATTAGATTTACTGTTTCAAGTGCTTATTTAAAAGGCACCTTAGCTGCAGAAGCAAATCAATATTTACAGTGCATTAGTGCCACAGAGAATTTGAAGCCTTGTGATTAGAGTTCATTGCTGTTTTATCCACTCTTCAAAGAAACCACAGACTTCAAACAGTATCAGCCATCATCCTGGAATCAGTGACATTGCATCAGTCCCATGCGCACTTCATCTCCTGATTTAATTATTAAGTTCTTTTCCTTTGATTTTCCTTTTAATATTTCAAAGTATATCCTCTTCAAATCTATAAATTCAAGTAAACCAGAAGATTGTAACCAACAGTATATTGGGAGAAGAATCTGTTCAATGTATTCTTTTATGTTGTTCTTTAATGGAGGGTGAGAATGGTCTGTCAGAATAGAATAGGAGAGTGGAATGCAGGAGATTGTATTTACACCTTGTGGTTGACAGAAGGTGGCTAAGATTTAATTCTTGATTTAGTACCTGGAGAGGTATTGACCATTGCCAAGCAGCACACACTGGAGCTAGCTCCGCGTGCTTGTCCCATTGCAACAATGAAAAAAAAATCAACAGATGTTTAAATTTCTAGTTTAACTAGATCCAACACATCCAAATTATGAGCTTTTATAATGCAGTTTAGTGTGAACTTCGGTTGGTAACACAAATCACTTTTCCTGAAGGGGTGACGAGATCCTCTTGTATCTTTAGACTGACAGCTGTTTTGGGAAAGATGTGGAGAAATGGTCAATAGATATCTATAAATAGCTCAAAACCTATCTTACTACAATGAAAAGGGTTGTTTTAGAGGTGGATCATCAGGCAACACGTTATGTAGGGAAACTTCTTATCTAAATATATTCTCTGGAGCTTCTTAATACTTGGGAATTCCATTGCATAATTAACTTCCTGTGTGGTAAAAAGTTGCTGCTGCAAACTGTCAGATTTTTGCTATAAAGCAAAAAGCCAAGGCAGTGCTAATTGTTCGCTCCTTTCCAGAAGTGCTGACTTGAGTTCCAGTTTCTTCCTTCCTTTCTTCTTGGCAATTTGGCTTCTGTTCTTACAGAAGTGCACCCAACTGAAATTTGTTTTGTCAAGCAATTTGAAGAAACAATGTAAAAATACAAGAACATTTTGCTGTCACTGTGCTTATATATAGATGTATGAGCATAAGGAGCAAGTGAACTCGTGTTTGAAAATTGGAATTCTGTGTTGTAGGGTTGGGTAGCTAAGGCAAACAGGATAATATGCATGGGCTGCTGCTTGGAGCAAATATAGATTGGTATTTTTCTTAAGTGGTACTGCAGACTACAGAGCCACTTTTTTTGCCCAGACTAATCTAATAAATGAGAGTATTGAGGGCTTTGCCAGCAGCACAGGCACTGCTCTTCATGGGTCACTTCATTACATGTTGTGGGACTGCAGCTGAGCCACCTTTGGTACAGGGATCTCTTGGGATTCGATAGTGAACTTCCTTGTGTTTGCCAACTGGGGGAAAACAGGAGGCTTTACCTTCAGCTGCTCTATGCAACTTGAAGTAGTTGCAGACAAGGCAATCAAAGCAACCCCTGTTGTGAGTTTGAGTATACACTCAGTAATCAAAATCTAAGTAGGATTCACTCAGACCATAAATAGTTTTCTGTTTAATTAATATTCCCTGAAATGTTCTTTTAATTATGTGTAGTTCTGTTACACCCTCATATATGTATACATACATATGTGTGTGTATAAATATGTCTATACATATTTATAAAAGAAAGCATTTTGTTTGCTGGAAATAAATACTTTGTTATGAAAATGAAGGGGAAAAAAAAGACTTTTTCAAGGAAGGAGCACAAGAGTTGTGGAGAAAAATCGTTAATTCTTTGTTATTCTTATTTGAATAACAAGAACATGGAACAGTGACTGTGTTGGTGCTTGGTCATGTAACACTTGTGCATATCTCAGCAGCACAATTCCTAATTGGAAAAAAAATAAAGGGATGTCAGACATTTTCTTTGTGTGGCATGGTTTACTGTTTTCCTGTGTCTTTATAATGCCATGCAAAGTAAGATTGTTCAATATCATTACATGTAACATTAACCTAAAGATATTGCAAATCTTAAGACTAGTAATAGAAATTCATCTTATTGTATTTTCTGCTATTACTGTGAGACCTGCACCTTTGGCTTCCTCGGGAACTGTTTCATCAAAACTTGTCCTGGTTTTCATTCTGTAGCTGTTGCCCAGCATGCCTTTCCCACTGACTCCACGGCTTACATGCCACCTTTTCTGTTTCTACTTTGCATTCAAGTTTCCCAGTGCAGCAATAAAGAGAAATAAAACTGATAAATCACATCCCCTCCATTCTGATGCTGAGTGAGAGTGTGCTAAGAAGTTGCAAATACAGGCAATGAAACTTCTGTACGGGCAAGATGATAGATGTGTGGATATTTGTTGTAGGATAATAAATGAAATAGGAAAAAATTAAGTTGTATTTCAAGAGAAACTAACTTTAATGTGCCATCAAAGTTTCTAGAAAGGATTTGACCTCTACTTATATTAAAAACCCCTATCTCTTTCCAATCAGTCTACCTGCCTGCTGCATCGTTTATTACGAGTGAAATATTTCTCTCCTGTCAGTCATGCAGGCTGGAAGGCTGAGGCAACCAGGGTAAATCAGTGCAGATCTTGTTTTGGCCATTGGGAAGAGGCAAAGGAAGAATGCAGAATAGAAAACAGGCACTTCCACGGGTTTTGAGAAGGAAATGGGGAGTGTATTTTAGAAGTTGAGGAGTCTGCCTTTTGCAGCAAAGAGGCTGGTGAGCAGTTTCTTGCAAGCGTGTTGTACTGGCAGTGCCCATGCTGCAGCTGTGACACTGGAGTGGGGGACACATCCTAATCCACCCCTTTGTCAGCAGGCTGTTGAATTTAGGCCTTTGGCTACTTGCTTTTAAAAACCTCTGTGTGTCACCTTAGTTTCTTAGGGTTTTTTTTGTTTGTTTGTGTGTTTTTTATTTTACACAGCAACCGACAGGTAGTGGCAGTGCTGTGTTTGCGCTCGCAGAGCCAGCGAGCTGTGCTAGTTTCAAACAGTTTGGTTTCATCCTCATTTTCTCCTTGTGTGGCCAAGCAGCAAGGCTGTGGTTTTGAGGAAACAAACCTTGTCCTTGAGGAGCTATGCTGAGGTCAATAACTGCTTACTCTGTGAAAGCACATTTGGTCAAAACCACCCATCCAGAGCTTGAAAAAATATTTTTGCTATGTGAAAAACATTTTAAATCTAGTCAGTGTTTATTTACTTGTCTGTTTTATTCTACAGATATGCCTCTTCATGTCCGACGTAGTAGCGACCCTGCACTGATTGGCCTCTCAACCTCTGTAAGTGACACAAATTTTTCTTCAGAAGAGCCTTCACGGAAAAATCCTACAAGGTGGTCCACAACAGCAGGCTTCCTCAAGCAGAACACCCCTGGGGTACCCAGTCCTCATGAAAGAAAGGTATATTGCTTTCCTCCTCTTTGCCCTACAAGTGACAGATGTGTGTGAATCTTGACTTGTCGCCTGCTCCTGGTTTGAACTTGTGTTTTATGACCTTGTCTACCAAACCTCATTGTCACTGGAGGAGTTTTTGAGTTGCAGATGTATCCTACCCTTTGGAGGCTCTCGGTGATGCCCACAGCAGGGACTCTAAACACTTGATTCTTGCCATTACCTGTAGCTGAAGCTCCGATTTCTCATTACTCTGCAAAGCAGGGCCTAAATGCTGTCATGTGTTTTCTTTGAATGCAAACAGTCCATATCTATAATGATTTTTTTTACTGATCTCCATACATAATTTGCATGCCCAGAGCTGGTTTGTTCTCTCTTTCTGACATAACATTGCCAGTTTTTACTTTCTGAGGCACTAGTCAAGTAAATACAAAGGACAAATTGCAAATGCTGTGTCTCCTTGATAACATTCTCAAAACTAAATAAATATTCTCTTTTGTACAGCCTCCAGCGTTGCCCCTAATTGTGATGGTAACTTACAGACAAACTCAAAAGGAAAAACAATTGTGTGTTTTCCAACAAGAACTAGGCATTTTAAATTAAAATTGCACTTTTGGTCACCGTTCTGGCTGCACAGAACAAAATCCTGTTGGAAAATATGCAGCTTGTTACAGCCATTTAGCTTTTCCTTCATTATTATTATTAATTCTATTCAGTATAAATGCAGACTCTGCAGGCAGGACTCCCACACCCCAAATAAAGAAGTCTTTACATGCTGCTAATGAACTGAAGGGCAACTGTAGGCCATGAGGCTGTTGAAGGACCTGGAGCACATCCTACAAGGAGCGTGCTTTTTTGCTCTCTAGAACTATCTGAAGGGAGGTTGAGGTGAGAAGGAGCCCAGGCCAGCCTTTTCTCCTTGGTAACAGGTGACAGGACTAGAGGAAATGGTTTCAAGCTGCACCAGAGGAGGTTCAGATTGGATATTGAGAAATATGTCTGCACTGAAATGGTTCTCAAACATTGGAATGAGCTGCCCAGGGTAGTGCTGGAGTCACCATCCCTGGAGGTGTTTGAGTGGTATGTGGGACTGGTGCTTAAGGGCATGATTCAATGTTGACCCTTCAGTGCTGGGTTGAAGTTTTGGACTGGATGATCTTGAAGGTGTCTTCCAAAGGAGTATTTTCTGTGATTCTGTGAACTATTTTCTGTGAGGTTTTGGTTATTTAAAAATGCATAAAAGCACCATGCTCATAGACATTGAGGGCCACATTCTTACAGAGGCATCAGTTTAATGTGGTATTGTTAAGTCTCTGCTTGATGGGGATTTCAGGTAGGCAATGGTGTACTTTGTCACCTATATTGGTGTGGCACAGAGGTGCAAAGTGTTTTGAAAAACGTCTTTTATATTATTCTGATTTTGGAAGGGGAGGAAAAGATAATCCATTTGAAGTGTTAATATTTTCAGTTAATTTTTCTGAAATGATAATGAAACTGCACTTCATTACTCCACAAGCGCAGATATGGAGGACCATACATGGCATAATCAGATTTCTTTAAGTGTCTGAAGTTAGCAGAAATTGGAGAGAAATGAACAGCAGCTGATCTTTCACACTAATCTCCTGGCATCTTTAGTTCTTCAGCATGCACTTACTCTTGATTTTCATGAAAATATTTCATGACTACTGGAGCTTGGTGACCAAACTGGAAAGGAATGTACATCATCTCATGTAGTGATGGGAGCAAGGCACACAAGAGACATTAAAACAAGAAGATTGGAAAGTACTAACATAGGTTACTTAATACAATAAATACCAGTCATGGGTTTTAACCTTTTTTGCACACTCTATACATTGATCTTTTAAATAGATCAGATCACAGAGTGGACTGTTTTTAATAGATAAGATGCAATAAACAGCTGGAATTAAATATTTGCTTGTGTAATTTATGGTATAAATTAATCCTAAATTCAGTGTGCTAGACTGGGTTTTTGTGTGTTTTCAGGGTCTTGATTTTGTCATGTGAATCAAGAATCCCATTTCTTAGAAATAGATAGTGAGAATTCTCCTTTCCTCTTCCAGTATTAGCAACAATTTCATGTGTAGTAGCATTCTGAAAGGCACATTTTTGAAGTCTGTCAGCAATCACCAAAGAAAGTGGATTTTAAGCACTGGATTTTTACAAATGTATTTTTGTTATTTGAACTATGGCAAGTCCTCACTAATTACCTTGTGTTAGATTGTTTTCTTCAGCTACTCGGATAACAAAAAGAGATGGCTCTGCTTTTTGTTCCAGACTGTTTCATTGATTATAGATGACACAGACATTTCAAGCAAAGCAAGGAGAACAATCTTAATTTTCTGCTGGGCGCATTGGGCCTGAGCACCCATCTATCTTTTGTGGGCAGTTGGCACTATGTAATGTTTTCACTGCAGTTCTCTCTCTTGACAGCACAAGAACATATGTTCTTGGGCTGAGATTTGCAGCACAGTTGTAGATTAGCAACTTTGCCCCAGCAGTATCTTGCAGAAACAAGAAAAGTGTTTCTGGGAGAGTTGCCAGAAGCTTCATCCACCTACTGACTCTAAGAAGTGACATTACTTTCAGCCTGTCACCTCTAAAGAGAAATAATTGACAGGTAGAAACCCTGTCCAATTTTTGGAGGAATTAGCAGAGTGAAGCTGCATGTATCTGGCAGAAGGGATTTATTTCTTGGGGCCAAGCAAGAGAAGACTCCTGATTAGTATTTGTTTCCTTTTGAGTGAGAATTTGGAATGGCAGGAAAACGGGCAGATGCCCACGCTGAGATGAAATGAAAGCGTGGGAGTGCTGCTGTGCACCAAAGGCTGTGAGGAGCCAGGACATATGCCAGTGGTTCTGAGCAAACAAAAAGGGAAAAGGCCACTGGGAAAGAAGGAAAATGTGGGACGTTTGAAGAATCCTGTAGAATAAATTGTAGTGCTACCTGTAGAAATAGTATAGGGTAGATGAAGCAGGACAATCAGGCTCTCCTGTCTCCTTAGGGAAGGAAAAGAATGACCAGAAAGGGACAGAGTTGGGTTTGGAGGGATCCAAGTGAGTCCTTTGGATGTGCGTTGAGTTTGAGGTACAGCTCTGCTATATACAGCGAGTAGGATGTTTTGGAATGAAGCTCTTGCACCAAACTGGACATGCTCTCATCCAGTTTTCAAATAATCTTGTTGTAAAGAAACAGCTTATTTATTGCCTGGATGTCTCAATACACTCTGTGCTTCCTTAGAATTGCAGTCTTGATCATTTCTAGTTTCTGTGTTTGTTGTTCACCTGTATAACAACTTGAAGCCAGACATTTTGTGTCACAAAGTACTTAGTTATTTGAAGAATTATTGTTATTATTGATTATTTACAACTTACAGTAATGTCAGTAACTGTACTCAGCTAGGTGATTCCTGAACTCATCTTTGTATATCCTTCCCATGAGTGGTCTCAACCAAATGATTAGGTCTCATCATCTGTGTAAGTGTTCACAAAATTGGCTCGTGATTATTGGCAGCTCGGGTAGGTAAACTCACTTCTCAGGAGTTTTTAAAAACTCGATATTAAAATCACTTTCAGATACTGCTTTTTGTGTGTGTGAGAGACAGTTCTGTATTACCTAGTGAATCACAGCTTGTCTTAATCCCGTCTCTTGCTTCCCTGAGCCATTCTAATGAAACAAGAAGAAATACCTTAGTAAAAATAACTTCTCCAAGGCCTGCAGTAATACCTGATTTGCAAGCTGTAATTCTGTTTGAATTGTATTGAACCGTACAGCTGAACAGATTGCATGCAGCTGAGGCATATAATGTGTGCTTTTCTTCACTGCAGTAAAATTTTTTTTGATACTGTTGTTTTCTGAGTAACTGTTAATTTGAATCACATTCTTAATTCAGTACCAAAGTCTATTGGCTTAACTAGCTGCCTTTAATAGGTGTGAGCTGCATTAATGACAATCACATTTCTTTCCCTTAGATGTTTATTTTACTGTATTGGCATAAAATCATAGAATGGTTGGCGTTGGAAGGGACCCCCAAAAATAATCCAGCCCAATCTCCCTGCAGTTAGCAGGGACATCCTCCCACTAGATCAGGTTACTCAGAGCCTTGTTGAACCTCACCTTGAATAGCTCCAGGGATGGGGCCTCAACCACCTCCCTGGGAACCTATTGCAGTGTTTCACCACCCTCATGGTGCAGAACTTGTTCCTAGCATCCAGTCTAAGTCTCTTCTTTAATTTCAAACCATTGCCCCTTGTCCTGTCACTCTAGGCCTTTGCAAACAGTGCCCCTGCAGTCTTCTTGCAGGCACCCTTCAAGTACTGGCAGGCTGCTATTAGGTCTCCCCAGAGCCTTCTCTTCTTCAGGCTGAATAACCCAAGCTCCCTCAGCTGTGGACTAAAGGACTGGGCATCATTCTGGGAACAAGAGACCAAAATACTGCTGATGCTTCTTGGGAACTTTTGTCTCTGATTTGTGCTGCTGCAGACGGGAGGTCTTGTGTACCAGATGAGCAATGCTGGTTAACTGCTGTAATACAACAGAATCGTCTGAGAAGTACAAGGTAAATGCAGAGAGCCTGGCATCTCTGGCATGATAGGTTTTAAACCCATGCATGATGAGTGCAGCTTTCTGCTTTCAAAATAAGAATGGAATTCTTTAAAGAGAAGTTCTTAAGGCTTCAGTGGCTCACCCAGTTTTACTTGAGCATGGTTTTTTTCAGTGAGACAGTCAAGAGTTTTGTTATTTCAGATGTGATTTCATGTAGTCTGAAAGGACGGGAGAATGAGAATGAGTTATCCACAGATGATGAAATAGTGTTTTAATGTGGAAAATGTGCTTTTAGGAGAGAGATTAATGGAAATTCAAACCCCAGAAGTTGCATACATTGGGTTTTTTTTGTGACAGTAACTCATTGCCGGCAGCCTGTCATGTGATGATGAAATAGCTTAGAGGAATTGTAGCCAGAGTGCAATATAAAATAAACATAGTGTGTGTTGGTTTTGTCCTGGGTAGTGTGTAAAATTTCACAAAATTGCAAAGCAGCTCAAGTTGGAAGGTGCCTCTGGAGATTGTCTAGGTTTTGACCTTTTTGGTCAAGACAGGGTCAGCTAGAGCATGTCTGTGTGCAGTCAAGTTTTGAGTATATACATCTCCAAGGACAGAGGCTGCACCATGTCTTTGGGTAACCCCTTCCAGTGTTTGATCACCCTTACAGTAAGAAAGTTGTTTCTTATGTTTTGATAAAATAACTTGTATTTCTTTATGTGCTCCTTGCCTCTATGATTCTTGTGCTTTCACTGTCTACCATGAAGAAGAGTCTGACTTTCTTTAGCAGAGCAGCTAGTGATGTTTTAGTGCAATTAAAAAAAAAATCTCTATGAAAGAACTCAAAATTCCTGACTTTTGAAATGTGAAAACACAGTATTTCTTATTATCTTCAGCAGCCTGGGAATGAGAGACACAAAGTGAAAAATCTTTGCCTTGTGCAGAGAGGTAGCAGCCAATGTGCACCACTTGATGCTATGCTGTTCTGTTTGCTGAGTACTGTGTGCACAGACAGGATTCAACTGTTTGCATCCAAATGTCAGTCATGACCAGATGTGTTAAGAAGCAAGGAAAATGCCACCAACAAAGCCAACAAATCCCAAATGAAGGTGTGATTTCCTCCATCTCTTTCATTGTTTTACCTTTATTTTTGCTGTGAGCCATCCATTTGTGGAAGCCCATCTATCAAATTTCCTCTCTGTCCCCAAAAGAAACAGGTTATTAGTGCAAGATGCTAGAGAGATTTGATGCGGTGAGGATTTTTTTCCTTCTTTGAGGCTGAGGAAGTTTGCCCTCAATCCCTCACCAGCCTTGTTACTCATCTCTGGACATGCTCCAGGACCTCAGTGTCTTTCCTATACTGTGGTGCCCAGAACTGAACACAGTGCTCCAGCTGTGGCCTCACGAGTGCCAAGTACAGGGGCACCAGCACTTCCCTACTCCTGCTGGACACACTGGTCTTGATCCAGGCCAGGATGCCATTGGCCTTTTTTGGCTACCTGTGCACACTGCTGGCTCATGTTCAGCCAGCTGTACACCAGCACCCCCAGGTCCTTTTCCACTGGGCTGCTTTCCAGCCACTCTTCCCCAAGCATGGTAATTTCTGGCTTTGCATATATATATGCAGAGATCATGACATTTTTTTATTTTTCTATTGTAAACAGGAGAGACTCCAATGTTTTGGATAGGCAGCCTCATGTTTTAGTTTAGTCTTAATTTAGCCCATATTCTTTGACAGTAAATATTTACATATAACACCACAGGCACAGAAACTAATCCATTCATCCCTTTGTGTTTTTAAGGTCAGGCCTTGTTTGTCTGTCAAAGCATAACATGAAATACATGATTTGGAATTGGACAATTCTGGAAACTTTTGAGCATCAGTTGACAGGACTTAAGCAGAACACTGGCTTTTCAATTGCCTTTTTCCTTGTTGGCATCTAATGAATTGCTGTCAATGCATACTGCATTAATTCCATTCACAGGGCTATAGAGAGGATCATTTCTAAAGACAAGTCCTTCTGAAAACATCAGAATAACTAGAGAGTGGTCAATCCTTTCATCTGTTTTCATCATAAATAGGGCATGCAAGTTCTTTATGGTACTATCTGCATCCTAAGACAGTTTTCACTTGTTCCTGGAAATGACCCCTGTTACGTGTCAGCGCTGAAAGGAGGCACAAAGCTGTGATAATTCTTTAATGTGGGAGTCTCCTTCTACTAATGGCCTAAGATCAAAAGTTCCTGATATTGGGTGGTTGGAACCAGTTCCTTCTTACATGCATTAGATGGCTGGGGTTCATCTGTAGCTCTTGGCATCATGTTGTTCAATACACCTCAAAAGAAGGCAAGCTTTGAAACTGAACTGTAGAATGATAAAGTGAACCTAATGAGGAAAAAAAGGAAGCTCACTGAAGCAGTAGTGTCAGTTTCTTAAAGATAAATGGATATTTATAAAGTAGCAGGTACAATTAATTTCAAGGTAAACTATTGGGACAATTTGTTATTAAAAAGCTTTTGATTAATAGAAAGACTCCAAATCTGACCTTTATATAACAAGAAGGCTTCGGATTTTTTACAAGGGGAATTTCATGGAATCATGGAATCATTGTCTTTCATTCAGTGCATCTGTGGGATTAATGAATTTCTCATATGTAATGTGTTTTAGCTGTAAAATAGGCATTATTTGTACAGCCTTTTTTTTTTTTTTGAGAAATGGGGCTATTCAGTTGGTCTTATCCCTCATTTATTTGCCTAAAATCCAGTTAAAAACAATACAGGAAACAGCCAAACAAAGTACTCCAGGAATGTTTATTAGAATTTCAGGCAGCATGAAAAATGTATATGGGTATATTACTGCATTTATAAACAGATGTTTGCATCAGACAGAGACGTATTTACATAAACTATCTGAATGTTTTGTTAATTACAGCTTTTAGCAGCCTGTGAATGTGAAACCAAACCGTTCAGGGTCTAACAGGGATGTAGCAGAGCATGAAAGCAAAGAGCAGCCTTTATAGTGATTCAACAACAATAAATACACTTGTAGACACAAATTTACCCAAAGTCTACCAAATTAAATTCAAACCTCCAAAGATTAAGCAAAGTCTCATCTCTTATAAACGTGGACAAATGCCCTCTCAATGTGAGGCCATCATCACAAGGAATCAAACCCAAGCAAGAGAGGATAATTTCCCAAAGAAGAGAAAAATCAGTAATCACAATGATCTTTATTAATGACAATTATAAATATAGGTGGGCAGTTTGCTGTAGAAATACTTAGAGTGGAAACTTGGTTTACGTTTTTGTATCTCCTTCCACACAATGAAGAGGTCTTTTTTGTTTTACTCCTGCTATATTACTGTTTAGTATTAAGAAAACAAAATCAATCAAACAGCACCAAAATTTGCCACATTTAGGTTGGCCATGTGGGAGGTCAAAAGAAAATGAAATCCCCAACTATTTCACTGTTTGCTGAGTTGCCTGGTGGTAAATGTGATAATGGATGTGGAACTGACACTGTGCCATGTGGAGGATATTCTGGTTGGGTTAGAGGTGCAAGAAGTCTGTAGGAGTATGTGATTGAGTGTATGCATTGACAGGTAGTAACTTAAGTACATGTATCATGCCAATGCATCTATTCATCTACAAGCTGCAAGGTCTTTGCTGAGGAGCTTGTTATGTATTGCAAATCATCCAAAATTAAAAGTATGGCAAAATGGCTTCATTTTTCCTGGCTCCTTTCACCCAACCCTCCGGTAATGCCTTGCAGGGACACCATGCTGAACGAAATCTGGAGGTGCTAGATTATGTGCCCTCATTAAAAATGCTGCAAAATACTGCTGTTAAGTGTAGCAGTGATATTGTGACTTGGCAGTTTTAGTGTTATATTGATCAATTTCCATTTCAGATGTGATAAAGCTGACATGGCCTTTGGTCCCCAAAGATGCTGGGGAAAGAAACTTTAAAAAAAAAAAAAAAAAATTAGGGCATTTAATTGTAACTGTTGATGCATGTCAGCCCTGGTCCCAGGAGGGCTTACAGCTGCAGCTGCAGAAGAAATGAGAATTCCCTGTGTGACCCCGATGGCTTCTGTACCATGAAATCTTTTCCTTTATGGTACTGCAGTTAAAAGCGACACTGACCTTTTCCAGTTGGATGTTGGGAGAATGTGTGCTGATGCTAGATCAGGCTGAACTGAAGTAAAGCTTGCTGGGTTAACATCTGCATATTTTACAACAACCCCACCCTATAGATGGATTTAAAATAGCAAACAACATTGCAGCTGGTTCAGTAAATCCCAGTGTCTAAGCTGCAGGGATGTGTTTTTCACCTCCACCTCTATGCTTTCTCACCACTATCTTTGAATTAGACCTGGAAGTAGCAGTAATGGAGATCCCTGAAGAGATGGGGTTCAGGTGGGCAGCAGCATCTCATGGTTTTGGTGTGTTGCTGCCTGTGAGAAGGACCATGTGTGCCAGTGTTGGAAGTGCTGGCCTCTGCTCCTGGTCTAGCTTAGTGCTTGCCCCAGTGTGGTCACCTGTGGGATGCAGGGGGAGCTGTTTGCCAAAACGCAATGACAAAGAAAGGAGTGGAGGACAAAACTATGGTTGGGTTGTTTTTCTAATGTTTCACTGGTTGGCTAGCACCATATGAGTCTGTGTGTGATTGCAACATTGGTAAGGTGTTTTATTCCACTGATAATAGTGCTGTTTTGAGCCTCTGAGCAGCACTGAGAAACGTAAGAAGTTACAAGAACCACATCTCTCTACCATTACAGCTTTTACTTCTGTCAGAAAAATTGCTGAGTGACTTTGATGCCTTCTGTATAAAATGAAGGGATTTAGGTTTTAGCAGGAGAAAGGCAATCTTCTACAGAGGTGGGCTACAGCAGAGATATTTCTGTAGCTGGAGTAAGTATACCCTTCTGCTTGCTGCATGTAGTATTAGGAGTAAACTCCTTGCAGAATTCTTGAAGTTAGTACAGATGCACCCAAGAGGCCCAACTGAACTATTTTATCTTAGATAATTTCCCTTATATTGTGTGCTGTGACATTGAAGAGTCTTACAGTGTGAAGTTCAAATATAAACTCCAAGCATTAAGACTGTCCTGCATGATTCGGATCAGGGGCTTTACTGTTTGAATGGCTGAAGGACAACGCATCCCTTGATGAAGTTTTTTCCTTCTCCCTTTCAAAACACTCCTGTGTACAGGTAAAAGGTGCTGTATGGAGGGAGATTTTTGTGCAGCATAGATAAAAGTGTCTTTTTACGGAGTTTATATTGAACATAGTTATATTGAACATTGTTAACGTGAATCAATAAAAAAAAATGTGACTATCTGTAAAGTACAGAAATACAGAAAACCTCCAGTTCCATTGACAGAAATCTCTATTCACAGAGTCCAGGTGATGGTCTGTCAGATAGGGAGTTATTGTGAGATGACAATAACATACACACCAGTGGATGGGGTTTTCTGTGCATAAAATGATCTTTCATTATTTCTTTGTCTGATTTTGATTTTGTGTTAAACCTTCCTACCACTTTGGACAAGAGAAGCTGTTGTTTTGGCTCATAGGAATTGTGCCTGCCACCTTTGTCACCAGGAGAGAAGAATTAAGTAAGAGAAGCAACAGGAAAAAAATCAATTTGTACACACTGTGCCCTTTTATAACTCTGCTCAGGGACAGTTGTACGAAATAGCAGCTGAGTTCCACTGCCCCTTTGAGAGAGAGACTGAGCAAGTTTCTAGTTTGCAGTGTGGTTAACCACACTGGGGAGTTGGACTTCTATTTTTAGTGCTTGGAAGATGCAAAATTCTTACTCCTTTGTGGCAAGGTAAACTAATTTCTGATGGTGATTTGTTAGGCTGGTTACTATGTAGACATATTTTTACAAGGTTATCTGGTGCTGATTGAATTCAAGGTTTTTAATGTCTTGAAATGGAAGACTTATTTCATGCTACAGTCTCTTCCAAGAAAAGAAGTTGTCATCAATTAAGAAAGCTTAAATTTGATATGTCTGGGAAAAGGTTGCTCTTGCACAGAAAGCTTTTGAAAACTGTCCTATGTATCACAGTTAGACCTTAATTTCCTAGCAAAACCTGCCATACATTTGCAAGCAATAAAGCTGTGAAGGACAGTTGTAAGGAAATTGATGTTACACTCCATATCTCAGAGTATTGGGCTAGTACTGTGCCAGGCCAAATAAATACCAACACAGTAAACAGAGAAAGGATGGAATGAAGTATTGATTTAAGAAAGGGTGAAAAATCTGCTATGTGCTAGAACTGAAAAAAAAAACCACCTAATTTTTATCTGTGATGTATGGTGGTGTTTATGGTTTTTTAGAGCTATTTGAGATTCTTAAAAGCAGTGTTGCAAAATATGTAGGACTACAATCCTATTTAAAAAAATAGACACTGTCTAAATTATCTGATTTGGCATGAACATAGACAAACATCGTCTGCAAAAAGATCCTCTGCTTCTGAAAAAAAAGGATACTTGTATATTTATAATCTTCTTTTGGAAAGCTAAGCAGAATTTCAGATGCATTTATTAGTTCAGTTGGAAGGAGCTAACCTATTTAAGTTATTCGTAATTCATTGACTTGGGGCTCAGGGTAACTCCCATCGTTAAAGATCTGCCTCTGTGTTTTTATTGGCTTTCAGTGATCAGACTGGGTAAGGACTAATCATCCTTAGAAGCTGAAGAATTTGTACAGCTTGTGGGAAAGATGTGTAAACTCATCAATTAAAAAGAAAAAAATAAATCTTTCTTTTTTATCAGTCTCAATGGGATAAGTGTATCACTGTCAGCACAATCTCCATCTGCTGCTGTTTTACATATGTGACTGTATTTCTGTACCTTCAGGCAAACCAAGCAAAGCATTACTATGTGCAATAATAAATTCAGGTTTTGAACTCTGTAGCATGCTATTCTGTTCTAAAGGACAGTACCTGCAGCAGTGAGGCAGCTTTGATTGTAAAACTGATTACATACAGAGGCTTGGGAAAATTACATAGTGGCCTTAGCTGTCACTGGACAGACTGTTGTATGGTATATTTGTTTTTGGTGAGAATCAAGCTGAGGAAAACCATGCTCTAAAAGCCTTGCTGAGTATGTAGGCTGGAAATGAGAGGTAGCGAAGCACAAGTCAGTGCAGGAGCTACAAAACCCCCGAGGGCTTTAGCTGGGTGTCTCTAGTGTTAAGGAAGGAGAGCTTCTGCAGTTGAATGGCTGGGCAGTTGCATTGTCCTTGGGTCCAGCTGGACCTGTATTCTCTTTTGTCAGATTTGTATTCATTTAATAACCAGCTGCATTGTTAATGTGCAAGGACTGGTTGTTTTATATAAGACACTTTTTTGTTTCTTTTAAACTAGAAAGATGAAAACTACAGAAGCCTACCACGAGATACTAGTAGCTGGTCTAACCAGTTTCAGAGAGACAATGCTCGTTCATCGTTAAGTGCCAGTCATCCCATGGTGGACAAGTGGCTGGAGAGGCAAGAACAGGTAATATATATGTGTGTGTGTATATATATATATTACTTTATCAATCTAATCTTTAAGCTACTCCAAGCTATTATAAAGAAGTATATTCATATGTGACACAGACTTCCTAGGCATGATACAAACGCCAGCGTGATCCTGAGTTAATTTTGTATGGGATTCTTTCTGCTTCCAAAACCTGAGACAACTGAAATAGACAACTGCAAATTATTTAATTTTTGAGTCATAAACACATTTATATAATATGTGGAGTGCTGCTGTTTTTCACAACTGATACCAATAGAGCTATTTTAAGTAGAGGTGTTTATTTTGATAAACATTTTGCCTTTGAAAGCCAATAAGGCTATTAGAGAATAGTCAAATGTGGGTCAGTTTTGGCATTGCACTTTTGAGTGCTTGGTATTCTTACCATTGTGAAGTATATTAACATTAAATGTGAAGACAATGCTATCATATTTATTTTTAGCTTGAAAATGAAATGTGGCATTTAACACAACCCATGCTTCTTAACACTGTGCCTGGTGAATAAGGGGGAAAGTTTAGAGTGTAACACTGGGCTCATGTCTCCTTTGCCCACAAATCCCATACTGACATTTGAAGTCCAGGATTGCCAAATCCTAGGAGATTCCAAACATCCGTTATTCAACCCCACTCTCAGTTAAAAAGAGGCTTAAATAATAAATAAAAATGTTCAAGTGTGAGCAACTAACTGGTTTGTATCTTTTAATTAGCTGCAGATTAATTTAAAACTATGTGTCTTACGTTTTTTTGGTCCTTGTATGTTTTCCTGTGCACAGTTGATGGTAGTGGTAGTTATGTTACTCTTATCCTAGAGTTATTGTGGATGAGTTTAGCTGCTGTCTCTGTATCTGCCTGTGTTGAAATGGAAAGTTGCTGCCCAGATTTAAAGGCATCTCTTGTGACAGTTCTGCTTCTTTGATGTTTTTCAAGGCATATTTTCATGCCTCTATTAGATTTTCACCATGGCACCCAATGAAACTGTTGTCTCAGCAAAAGAAGTTGGATTAGGAATCTTTGTAGTAATTGTCTTATAAAATGTTGGATACATGAATATTTTAATATATCATGTTTTATATGAAGTTTCAGTCTCTGAACAGCTTAACTAGTTCAATTTATTCACCAACTAGGTAAACAGTTGGGCACTAGTTGTAATCTGCAAGTGTATTTGTCCCCTGAGTTAACTGCTTAAAGTATGAAATTGCCAATATCATGTTTCTTCTGAGCAAGTTTTCTGCTTTTTGTTTGGTTTTGCTCATTTTTTTTTGAGAGAGAGAGAGTTTGTTCATTAAATGTGTTAATGAATCTGCATGTACCTGGAAGACCAGGATCCTTTTGCAATTTCATACCAGCAGGATAATTAATTAGACTGAAACCTGTTTAACAGGGTGCACAGAGGAGAAGCAAGCCCATGGTGAGAGTGGGATGGAGCCCAGCTCTACAGAGAGAAAAGGCCCTGTCAGAGGATGGAGTAGCTGCAGAGATAGTCTTTCACTCTTTTTTGATTTTAAACTCTAATATCTTTTTCAGTATATTCTGTGGGCTTTTTATTTCCCACTTCTTAGCCTTTCACTTCTGTGAAGAATAAACTCAAGTGACAAGGTTGCTATCTGGCATCATCAGTTAATTTAGCAGTTTCCAGTGCTGTTCCTGTGTGCTTAACAGAGCTGTGGATGGGGTGGAGTATTCTGCACACCCTGCCAGTATGTGCATAAGAAGTGACAGAGAGCAAGTCAGTGACAGTGCCAAGAAACCTCTAGGGCAGAGCCTTTATGGCTCTTTAGAGAAGACAGTAGTAAACACTGCATTCTCCTTGAAGATTCCAGTGGCTTGTTGTTGGATTGCTATTCTAGCTTGCACTCAGTTGCTTCTCTCAAAGCTTGCTTCATCTCTTCCTTTTGAATATAAGGCAAAAAAATTTCCAAGATGAAGTTTGTCAGCTTCTAACACACATGAACATTTAACTGGAATTGCACTTTGAGAAGAGAAGGCACGATGTGCCAAAGAAGGACAATTATTTTTCTGTGGACAAGACCAATAAACGAAATTGTGGAGCAAACTGTCATTCTAAAGCATCACAGCCCATTCTGCAGATGAAACTGCAAGAGAGATTTTTTTCTAGGAAATCATTATAAGCTGCTGTAGCAGAGACTAATAAGGGCACAGAATTACATGTGTTCAAGCAGTTGTTAAAGAAATAGTTTCATAAACTTGTCTAGTTTTTAGCATCTAAAAGTGGAGGAATGCATGAAGCCTATTAAGATTCCTGGAAATAATCGCTTTTGCTCCTGTCTATTGTGCTTTACCAGGGCTCTGCTAAATTAGAGTGATACATCAAAAAAATGGAAAATATTCATTCTGGTTTCTTTCTGGTATTGTAATGTTGGTTAGGTATATCTACCTACAGATTGTTTCCAGTCAGTTCCAGAGCCCTCTGGTTGTCCACAGGGCAAGTGATCTGTATATTTCTCAGAAAGTTTTGGTATTTCTCAAGCTCACAAATTATGAGAAACTGTTTGTACCAAAGAAGCATTTTATGACTATAAAGCCAAAAATTCAATTAACAGTTTCAGAATACGGTTAGAAAGTCAAGGATTGTATTTTTCACTCTTTCATGCATTAATTATGTCATTAATTCCCTCTGACTGATTGTCAAAGTATGAGGCAAAAATTGGCAATCTCTAATTTAATTCTGAAATATCTTAAAAAAAGAAAAGGGAGAAGTTGTGTTTTGTTCTTCACCTTGCCCTCCACAGCACTTTTTTCTTGCCCTACAGCAACCAAACTTTGAGGAATAGTTGAAAAAAATCTTATTTCCTCTGAAATTTATTCATGTATGTGGTAATACCACCTTCATTTGAGAAATCTTTTTTTCCTCATCTCACCTCAAGACTTGCTCAGGGCCTGATCAAATCTGAACTCATGCTGTTTCATACCAGGGAGCCATGAAAAGGGAATGCATGAAAGAGTTAAACTCTTCACCAATTCCTTGAGTTTTAAGTACACAGAAATCTTCTCACACATGGTCATTTTAGTTTTATTAATGAAATATTAGAACTGGCAGCAATCAAGACATCTTGGACTTCAGCAGTATATTCCTTGCTGTGCTGACAAGGCCCATTTTGCAGAAGGATTAAAAGCACCTGGCTGTGCCATGCACTGGGAAGTGGTGAGAGCAGCAGGAGAGGGAAATCCTGCAGCAGCCCTGCTGAATTATGAAATGGTTGATCAGATTTGCAAGTGCAGTGAGGCTGGGTCAGTTAAACCTGTATGTAAATCTATATACATATATCTATGTATTTGATGATACATCTGTATTTCTCAGTGCATGAAAGCTACGTAGGAGATGGAGTAAAATTTTGTGGTTATTAATAAAGAACAGGTCTGGTTCCTAAAATCTCAGTAGCTTTCTAGTATCGAGCAAAAGATTAAAGCAACTCCAATGTACTGTGAAATGGGAAGAGAAGTTGGTTACCACTGCTTTCATTGTGAGCAGAAATGTGCAGTAGGGAACACTTCCCTTAAGTTATTCTTGTTTGTGACATCTGCCCATAGTAATCTGGTACAGTTTCTCTGGTTCCTTTTTCGACAAGATGAGATGTGCAAGTAGCATATGGTCTTGTATCTCCAGCTGTAGAGTAGATCTACCTTCATCTTGTATTTTCAGCAAAATAAGGCCTGCTTTTAGCATGATTGAATATACTCTCTGAAAACATTTGCATGCTGTAAATTAGTGTGTTTCAGCTCTGTCAGTTGAAAAAGCATAATCAGAGCTTCAGAAGTAGGTTGGTGAATTTAAACTACTAATTTCCTGTGGATTCTCATGCTCCAGTTTACCCATGTTGTCAAGCTTCTCACTTAACAAAACCCCTGCTTCTATGTTATGCCTTAACAAAAGAATAGAAGGCAGAAATACAGCTCATTTGTTTTGTTTAGTTATGAAGGCTTCATAGTGGTATAGTTAATGTATATAAATATTTTATTTTCACTACTGTACCTCTTGTGTGTCTCTCTTTGTCTGACAGGTGTATTTTGGCTTCTAAGTTTTGTAATGACTGTAGCTACAGTGGAAAGACCTGCAACTTCTGTGTTTTGTAGCGTGGAAATGGGGGGGCTCAGGGGGTGAAGGCCCTTGTCTCAGTTTCCTCAGATGTTGAGGTTAAAATTGCACTAAAAATTATTGCCAGTAGTAAGGAGTTATGCTTTAAGATTTGGAAAAAGGATTAGCTAGGCTACAGTTGGAGAAATCATTTTTAACAGACTATCCATTACTCTCTGCCATACCAAGACAGTTCATTGCTTTCCTCTCTCTCTGAGCACACACACTTCTTAAGCTGTTTCTTGTAAAAACCACCTTAATGAATGTAGGACCATGACAGTGTATAAATTATAAAGCACAAAGATGATTTTTAAAGCTTGTCGTATTCCTGATAAGGGATTTCTATCATAAATATAGAGATGTTGGAAGCTTTAGGCCTAATGCAAAGGTCTTGTCACTTTTTTGGGGGTTCTTTAGCAGGTGGTTCCATAGGAAACACAATGGTGTATGGGTGTAGCTAGGAGGCTATTCTAAGTTTGTGAAGCCAGGCAGGACTGCACTGAAGCAGATCAAGGGAAGGAAAAAGTGTTACCAGGTAGTGAGCAATGCCATGGCTCATGTGGTTTTGCTTGTTTCTGCAGATAGAGCTGTAGAACACAGCTGAAAAGGGCATGGCTTGGCACCTGGCTGGGTGTTAAACAATTGATCATAGCTATAACTATGGGCAGAAGCAGTGACCAGTGCATTGGTAGAGGAGACACTTAAGGTTTATGCTATTCAGAAAGCTCATTTGAAAACCTCAAGGTGCCCCTGAAAGAGTTCAAAGTCTCCCCAGTCCTATATCCACTTGGAAATTCAGGGTTTTAGTACTTGAGATGGATCCTTGGCTATGTGATCACACTGGCATCCACCTGATGGGCTTGTGAAGGCTCCAAGTGCTACAGCAAGGCAAGTTTCTTCTTGTCTTTATACTATGAAGAAGGTGAAAAGTTTGATTTAGCCCAATAATACTTTCTCATAGCCTCTGCTGCTACATAACATACTACATAGTGTATGTACATATCGCATACGTAGTATGGTCAAAATCATTGCATCTTTTTTTTTTTTTTTAATATCCTTTGACTTCCCATAAGTGTAGTGGTACTGGGATATCACTCATCTGTACACGACCACCCTTACGTGGTTATTCTGTAGGCTTGTTTCGGTGTTCTCTCTGTGCTGCATTTACTGTTATTATATTAGAAAAAAAAATACAATGTGCAGTGAGCTCCAAAATGAGAAACTTACATTTAGATTTTTATAATGGAGTGCTTACATAAAAATATTCAAACTTCTGTTGTGTAGTACTGGAGCCCAGATCTGTATAGAGTGGAGGCATGCATGAGCTCAGCTGGGTTGCTTTCAGGCAGGACCCTGCTGAGCTGCTTCCAGCAGCTGAGGCTCTGGTTGTGGTGTGTGCCCAGTTCCCACAAATGCATCTCAGTCTGGGAGAGTTGCTGGAGCTGGTTCTGTATGATGTGTCAGAATGCATAAAAAGGGTATGGAAGAATAAAACGATCTGTTTATGATGGCCATGTATGTTCTCTATTTCTGTGTTGATGATTTCTGCTTTCAAGGTTAATTTTTTTCTGTCACTTCTTTTGAGATTCAGAATTGCAGGCCTGTAGTGAGAATGAAAATCATAGGGTTTTGCTAGGTTTAAATCTGACTTTGAACCTAATTGGCTTCAGATCCAAATTTCTAAGTCTAAACTTGATTCCCATATTTAAAAACCATTTGATTTATAGGTCTTAACTTGAACTATTTCTGCCTCTTAATTCCAACTCCCTAGAAGAGCTGTCATGTCTTCTGAATTCAGAAGAATCTCTGTATTCTTCTGTATAAAGCTTGGAAAGAGATTCTTATTTGTCTTGGAGTCATGAACGGATTTGAAGTTGTTTTTCAGTGCTGAGGATTTCAGTTTATATGAGGCAGGAGGTTGGAATAAACACATTTATTGCTCGGGGACAGCTGTAGCAGTGACGCTTTTATAAACAATGTTTCATGCTGGCATCTATCTTGTTCTCCTTTGAAAAATAATCTGTCATTTCATACTGTAGATTAAATAGGTGAGACACTTTGGGGGCTACAGCCTACTTTCTGTTATATGCTGCTGTGTAGATACGAATTCAGTGCCAGAATGTGGCTTTATATGTGTCTGCAATAAAATAAAATAAAATTTAAAAAGCCAACCCAAAACCTTAAAAGATGTTTTTGCCAAGATAGTCATGGGTTTAATTATTGCAGAAAAAGCCATACACCATGGTCAGGTGTATGTCCTCACGCTCAAACACTCGCTTTCCTAGATGTAGACAGATGACCTGGGCTGAAATTTAAAGACTCATATAATGGCCCCTGCTGGAAGAGACCTGGAGAGGGCCTAGATGATACTACCAAGCACCATGTCTAGTCCCATCTTGAGGACATCCAGTGATGGGGTCTCCTACTGGGTCCCTGTGGTTTCATAGATTCATAGAATGGTTTAGGCTGGAAGGGACCTTAAAGCTCATCTAGTTCCAACCCCCCTGAGGGACACCTTCCACTAGCCCAGGTTGTTCAAGGCCTTATCCAGCGTGGCCTTGACAGCTTCAGGGAGGGGGCATTCACCATCTCCCTGGGCAACCTGTTCCAGTGTCTCACCACTCTCACTGTAAATAATTTGTTCCTCATCTCCATTCTAAATCTCCTCTCCTCAAGCTTAAATCCATTCCCTCTCTTCCTATCACAACAAACCCTTGTAAAAAGTCTCTTATAGAAAGCCACCAAGTTTGATGGGCGTGATTTGCCCTTGGTGAAGCCATGTTGGTTACCATCAATCACCTCTTCTCCCATTTTCTCTATGCCTTAGCAAAGCTTTCAGGAGGATCCTCTCCATGATTTTTCAAGGCACAGAGGTGGGACTGACTGGCCTATAGTTTCTGCGGTCTTCCATTATTCCCTTGTTGAAGATGAGGTTGTGTTTCCCCTTTTCCAGGCAGCAGGGACTTCACCAGATTGCTGTGACTTTTTGAATATGATGGACAGTGGTTTGGCAACTTCATGAGTGGATCTGCTTGGACCCCATGGACTTGTGCACCTCAGGTTCTTTAAACTTAAGGTCTTGAACCTGCTCTTTGATTACAGTGGGCAGATCTTCCTTTTCCCACTCCCCACCTGTGTTTTCTGGAGCTTGGGTGCTGCTGTTAGATCCCTTGCCAGTGAATTATAATAGCAGAGATAACTAATAGTTTTTCAAATTGCATGGAGATGCTGTAAGAAGCTTTAAATAAATTATTGTTGTTAGCTTTGTTTCCTAAATATTTCGCAGGACAGTATTAGCTCTGACTTTTGTGACTGCTGTCTGTCCAGAGTAGCAGGTCAGATAAGGACATCTGAAAATCTTTTACTGGGTCTGGCAAAGTGTTTCATCTAAAGGATGTTTCAGGTCTTCCTTGTCTTCTTTTAAGAATTTGTTTCCTTTCCTCATGCTGTCAAAGAAGTTTATCTTCTCTTGTGTTTTTACTTTTTACTCCAGGCATACCTAATGAATCCCAGCCAGTTGTTCATAATGGAAGCACTCTCACTATTTTCATAATGTGCTTGCTGCTGCTACCACGCCGGGTGGGAACACAGCAGGAGTTAGCACTGGTGCTGATGTTCCGTGGTGCCACAGCTTCCCTGTACAGGTCCCAGGGCTCCTCACAGCCCTGCCTGCGTGGGCAAGAGCAGTGGGATGAGGTGGCCCTGTGACAGCAGAGTGAGCAGTACCGAGCAGAAGCTGCAATTACAGAGTGCCGAAGTAGCGCAGAAGTGAAATACATTAGTAAAATTGAAATTTGTCCTCAGTCCCTCAGTGGGTAATACAGTTAATGAAAATAGATCTGACCAAATTAAGATAATTTATTTCATTAGTTTATAGCACTGTAAAACTTTTCAGAGCAGCACAGCCCTTCTGTGCAAACCTGAAATGGATGCAGTACCACTCTTCACTTCAAAGACCAGAAAGGTTAAAAGTTTTAAGTGTATTAAAGCAATTCTGTTAATTGTGCCTACAGAGGATTCTCCCTTGCCCTTTGTAAAGTATTCTTAATTTAAAATTCACATTAAACTTGCTCTGCGTTCTAGCCTTTTAACCAAAGTGTAAATATGTAAGTCATTGCCTGTATCTTTGAGGCTTAAGAAGAAATTCTGCATTTTCATTTCAGAAGCTGGTACTGGTAGTACATGGGATTGATATTTTACCTTTTCTTTCCCTTTCTGTTTTCCAGTTTTCTTATTATCTTTGCTCTTCTTTTTTGTTCTTCCTGCATACCTACTTTGTGGTTTGCAGGTTTCTACAGGACAGCAACCAGTTCCTTGGAGAGAACCCCATCTTCCCAGATCCTTTCTGTTTCATTTTCTGGTGTCTTGGTGTTATCCTTTTTTAATGTTCTGTCAAATTCAAAATTTAAAAGTTAGCCCAAATACTGTTGGTTTTGATTTTTTTTTTTTTTTAAACCATGTTCCTTTCAAATTAGAAGACTGGTAATTTGCTTTTGTTGCCAAGTCAAGCTTTTATAATTCTTTATTGGAAGTAAGTCTGGCCTTAGTTTAAGCTTCAAGTTAACTTAATTTTCAGTTAACTTCGTTTGCATTGTAGAATTTACTTAACTTGATATGGAAAAGTTAGTGTTTTGTTTTGTTTTTTTTTAATACTATGGTTTTTTTTCTGGTATATTTTTTCTTCTAAATGCTTTAGAATATTTAATTTAAAGAAATAGTTATATTGGTATTTTGTAGTGAAAGTTGTAGCCCTTCCTACAATAAAACAGAATATTTTATGTGGACAGGAACATGGATGTGAGGGCTCTTTGCTTCTCATTTTGCTTTCTAGATGAGATTCAGGTGAGTCAATGCTGAGTTGTGCAAGTCAATTAGTTCCAAATAGAACAGCAGAAAAATCAGAGTGGTTATTATGGACAAGGATAAACAACCAAACTTGCCTTTCTTAAACGTATTGAAAATTAATAGGATGGGTTTTATACCTTTTTCTTTCCATGAATTATAAATTATGATGAAGATGCTTTGAGAAAAGGGTCAAGGTTGTCCTTTGTGTTGTAGAAGTGATAGTTAATTTATCTTCCATTGATGGAAATAGGAAGGGTGCTTATTCTTTAAAATCCTGCATGGACAGGTCGTTTTAATGACATGGTTGCACTTTGCTGTAAAGGGGGAATGGTATGTTGTAACTTAAGAGTTAATAATTGAATTATGTGGAAGTAATTTGTCTGGGTCTTTGTTTTATTTTGAGTTTTAAATTTAATCTAGGTTTTATTGCTCAAGTACGAGCATTTCATTATTGAATGTAGTACTCTTCGGCTGTATTAAGTGGTTACTGTAATTTATAGGATACTTTGAGAAATGCCATGATTCCTCATGAAGTGACACAGCAAGATTTAGTGACTGCAGCAACTGAGTGAATGGAATTACGTAATATGACCTAGCTGATGTGATATACCCTAAGATTGTAATTTATTTCACCAGTATAGCTGGATGAGGAAAGATAATAGACCAGCACTGCCAATTCGTTCACTGACTGATTGGAAAATAAGGCCATTCGAAATTTAGCCTGAAACTACTTGGAGTTGTGTATGACATGGTCAGCCTCTAGTTTCTGGGGTCAGGGAGGGACTGAGCAGGGAGAATAGGAATTTGACTGGTTGGGAAATCAGGGTGTATTGGAAGTTGTTTACTTCTTATATATGCCACATGCAAAACAGCAGAAACGACAATCCTCCTTCTTCTTTTTATGAAAATAATAATTTTGATTTAATCAATAACTTTTAAGTGTTTTCATAAGACTGAAAAGTAACTGCCAGCTTTCTTGTGGCACTGAGCAAAGTTTTTGCTGAATCTCTGTGCCAAAAAAAAAGAAAATTGGTTTGTAATCGATGCTGTTACTGTGGATGAGGGAGATTCCATGTGCAGGATACAAAGAATTTAAAGCAAGTACAGCACTCCTGGTTGGAAGCATGTGAATCCGGTGGCTCTACAAATATTAATGAACTAAAGATTTCCTGTAATATCCTGATGTAAAGATTTTGCTTTTGAAAAAAATGCTACTTCTACATTTTGATCTCTTGTAGGTGATATTTTAAGAATAAAAGTTGTTACCTGGATTCCATATGAAGTCATCACTCATTTTCATGCCAAGTGCATGTGATTACTTCAACTTCAATATCAGACTGACGTTTTCTAATGCTTCTCGTTCCAGCCCAGGGATGACTACTTATGAACGTGAACATCATCAGTTGGCTATTATTATTTTAACACATTTGCCATTTAAAAGATTGTTTGTTTTCACGGTTTAAAATTAACATCAAGAGCAGCATGCATATGCAACTCTTTCCAAAACAAACTAAAAATAATAATAATTAAAAAATATCCTGTAGGGTGTGTATGGCAAATGATTTTTACAGAGTGTGGAACAAACACTCAAGGAGTGAAGTGTCTGCTATGAGCAAAATCTTTGGTCCCTTTGGTATTTCTTCAGAATAGTAGGCAGGAAGCCAGTGCTCAGTCACTTTGTATCAAAGCTTAATTTCCTCTTCCTTTTGGATAGCCTCATTTGTCTTCAAAAGTTTTTACTTTCCTAATGTGTAGGAATTGATGATCTCTTATCGTTTCAACCCATTTATGCAAAGCACAGAGTAAATTAAATGTCCCAAAAGAAAGCACTCATATCTGTGAACATCTCTATTTAAAATTATTGAAAATTTCATTGAGTATTCCATCATGCCATTTTTTATTTATCTTAATTTTCTAAGCAATAATTGTTACAACAAAGCACAGATTTCATAAAGAAAGCCCAGCAGTATTTTTCCCTTGTAGTTACACTTCATCACTATAAATAGCCTTCTCTTTATGAAGACTCTTTTAACTCATCCTCTCATCAGGACTGATGGATTTTGCTGGTGATTTGAAGGTCAGTAAAAATTGTCACCGTGCAAAAGAAGCATCTTAAATATTATCATTCAGTAGGACAGTGTATATCACAGTATTCTGGGTGGATGGAATTAATGGGACTTAAGGACTCTGACCTTTTTTTCACCTAATTTAACAAATGTCAGTCTTACTGAAAAACTGAAGATTGGGTAGGAGGCACTTCAGCTTCATACTGGTACAGCAGGGGACAGCAGAAAATACCGGGGAACCCAAAGAAATCATTATATGAGTCTCTGTGAATCCATATTCCTGCATTTATTTTACAGCTACTTGTGTCTGATATACTTTGTGCATGAAAATACAAAGGAGGCACAGCCTAAGAGAAGTTGTGCTCTCCCATGCCAGGCCCTGGGGGGACTGGAGCATGCTGGTCTCAGGTGAGCTGGAAAATTAGTGTTAAATAATAAGTTTTAAAATTACTACTCCTAATTATTAATTTCAAGTTCTGATTTTTAGAAGATCTATCAGGAAAGGCAGAACTTTGGGCATACAGGTCCTACAGTACCTCAGTTTCTCAGTTTTCAAGCCTTGGATTATTTCTCCCTGGCTGGTTTCTGAACTGGGATAGCTTTTGAGGCAATTGAGGTGATTGGAATCAAGAGACCCTAAATAAAATTGGAGGTCAGCGAAGCTATTAGTGTGGCAGGGTTTCACAACACAGAATCTGGTAAGCAAGAAGCCTGAATATTGTTTCTAGTAGGAATGTCTCAGAAATCATGTCCCAGTTTGAGTTAGAACAGAGCTAACTTTTAGTGGCTGGCCTAGCCCTAACCCTTGCCAAATGCTGAAATAATCAGTTCATGTTCTGTAAATACATTTCTTATCTCATTTACACACTTAATTTTTTCTTTCTTTTTTTTTTCCCTCTGAACACATTAATTTCACAGTTTTGGATAGTTTAATTTTTTTTCTGTTTTGGTAGACTGGCAATACAGGTATCACCATCTCTGACATATCATTTTTTTGCTCTGTACAAGTCGGTGTATTTTGTGGCTCTAGTGCAGCAGTAGACTGGCTCAGAAATCACAATCTGGGATTATTGTCTTTGTGTATCCTCAAGGAGTAATATTTTAAAGTCATTGCATCTGTTGGTACTTAAGAGCACAATTTTTACTTTTTATTTTTGCCAGTTTTTACCATCTGTTTGTCTGGTTTTTGGCTCCTTGATTTAATTTTTCAGTTTAATTTCTCAGTTGCACTGGGATTTCTTTCTCTTTCTCACACATGCTCTTTTTGATTCATCCACAAACCGACATTTAAAAAAAAAAATTATTTACAGCAGTTGCATAATAAAATTCTTGGCCTTCACAATTTGTTTTTTTTAATGATACCATTTTATCAAGTCTTTTATAGTAAATGCATGTGATTTTTTGGAAGTGAAATAACTTTTACTAGCCTTTGTTGAAGTTTTAAAAAATTAGTTTGGATTAATTTGAAGCATTTTGGCGGGAAAAAGCTACCTTGGTTACATTAAACACATTCTAGTCTTTCATACTCATTTAGTTTTTAATGCCCAAGAGGGAATAATTTTTCTGAGAAATCTGTGTTATAATCATAAACAGACATAATTCAGTAATTTTCTCATGAAACATTGGCTGAAGCTTTGGCACTAACGACTTGAAACTCGCACAAGTAGGAACATTTTTGTTTAAATTCCAAGAAAAATACTAATGAAATATATTAAAACGCACATACAGTGCATTACAGACTGGTTTTAATAAAAAGGCTCTATCCTCATCGTTTGAAGAAATGTCTCATGAATTCAGGCATGTGTTAGCATTTCAGGAATGTTCTGATAGCACGTGAGGCATTTTCTCTGCTTAGCTCTGAGAAATTTTTTACCAAAACAAAAATTAAAATTATGTAAATAAATTTTGACTGCAAGAGAGTAATTGTATAGCTTCTGTCTGTGTTACCTGAAAGGAAATTACAGGAAGGTGGAGGTTGGGCTCTTTTCGAAGACACCTTGTGACAAGATGAGAGGGCATCGCCTGAAGCTGCACCAGGGGAGGTTGAGGTTGGATGTTAGGAAGCACTTCCTCTCAGAAAGGGGAATTAGACACTAAAAGGACTGCCCAGGGAGGTGGTAGAGTCACTGTCCCTGAAGGTGTTTAAGAAAAGATTGGATGTGGCACTTACTCTCATGGTCTAGTAGATGTGGTAGCAGGTCATAGGCTGGACCTGGTGATCTCAGAGGTCTATTCCAGCCTCAATAATTCTGTGATTCTGTGTTCGTGTTATGGAAGACTCCACTGCTACTCTGATCTTTTCCTTGACATATGTTTTTTGCTTCTCACTTAATCATGCATTCCTTAAGGTCAGATTCAATTGCTTTTTAAAAAGCAAGCTGGTTTATTTTTATCTTCTTTCGAACCATTGGCTATACCTTCTGGTGTACTTGCTTGCTCGTAGTTAATTTTCAAACCAGAATATAGACCTATTTCCTTTTTTGGTCTTTTGTTTGTTTGCTTCCTTTTTAATTTTCTTTTAGTTTTTAATTTCCTTTTTCTTTCTGGTTTCTGATGAATATTTTGTAGTGCTGCACAAAACAGTGAGTAAGAGTTACACTAAAATACCAGTACTAGCAGGTACAAACGTTTGTTTTTTTTTTTTTCCTGAAGGGGTCCTACAGGAAGGCTGGATATGGTAGTTTTAGGCTGTACCTTTAAAAATTTTCCACAGATCTTGAACAGAAAGTGGTGGAATGTAACTAAATCACCATTGGGTATAAAAAGGAAAATAATGATAGTTCTAAACTACCATAATGATCAGGTGGTACCTAATTCTACCATAAGTTAGTTTGGTAAACAATCTTTCTCTCTTTTGGCTTCTTCGCTCTGGGAGATACTAACTTGCTTCTGCTTGACCTTGGCTGCATTGTTTTGGCTAAGTTCTAAAGTCTCTCTGCTCTTCCACTTGTCCCTTTCTGTCCAAGGGGGTAGGGTGGAAGCAGGGAGTGGAGAAGCTATTAGCTCCCCTGGTTTTTGGCCAGGGGGGCGTTTTGTGCTGTTTATTAATTGTAAATACCTATAAATATTGTAAATACTGTATATTTTGTGCATATTCATTGCATTTCATTGTAGATTGTAGCTTTGCTTGTAAATACAGCTTCATTTGCTTCCAGCTGAGCTGGTGTGGCAAATGTACTGTTGGGGGGAATTTTCAACCCACCACACTGGGGAAGAACTGTTTAGAAGGGCTTGTTGCAATAGAATGAGGGACAATGGTTTGAATCTGGAGCAGGGCAGATTTAGGTTGGACAGCAGGAGGAAGCTCTTCATAGGGAGAGTGGTACAATATTGGAACAAGTTGCCCAGAGATGTGGTTGAGCTCCCATCCCTGGAGATGTTCAGGATCAGACTTAATGTGGCCCTGGGCAGCCTGACCTAGTTGGGGGTTTCCCTGCTGACTGCAGGGAGGTTGAACAAGATGACCTTGGAAAGGGTCCCTTCCAACCCTTGCTGTCTTTTTTCTTGCCTTCCACATGGAAAACAAGTCAGTCCCATTTTCTCATAAGATGGAGTCACAAGAGCATGTGAGCAGGAGCGTGCATGTTAGTCTTTCCATAGTGTTGGTTTACTTTGGCCTAAGATAATTCAAGAAGTATTAAGGCAAGAGACTCGAAGTGCAGTAATGAGAGCAATCCCTCTGTTCCAGCAGCATCTCTGCTGAGCTCAAGCCTTTCTCCTACCCTGAACCGTGAACTGACAGTGTAAGTCTAAGGGTAACCCATTTTTCTATGCCAGACATTCAGCTGTACTTTACCTTATATTTTAAAAAGCTTTTGGAAAGCTGGATGTAAACGCTCCTGTTAGCTGGTTTCCCAGCTGACTGCTACATTGAATTCATTGAGAACAGGAGAGGCTGCTTCGATTCATTGCCATCCCTTCTATCTCACTCATTTTCTGCACCGACACATGAGGATTGATTACCATAGCAACAGCATTTTTAGCTTGTACTACTGTGAATGTGGTTAATGATAATGGAATTATCTAGTCATTTTAAATCCTGTTATATTATTAGGTCAACTGAACCATCCTCTTGCTATGTACTGAGTTATTCCCTGTAGCCTGGCTTGTAGTTCTTTGTCCATGATGCTTTTATGTGTTGAGCGGTGGGGATTCTGCTTCCTCCCTTGGGAGAATTTCACAATCTGATATATCACCCCATTAAGGACTTTCTTCAGATATTTAGCCTCATTTCACCTCCTTTCTCCTAGCTACATGGATTTGTACCACATGAAAGTTCTGTTCTGATCTTCTTCCCTATCCAGTGTTTGCAACTGATCCTTCTTTACCTGCATCAGAATGTAACAGCTCAGTATTTGTGTTTCAGGATTTTCTTAAGGGGAAAAGAATATTTCTAAACCCATCATGTCTCTTCTTCTCTACCTCATTTTGGTAAGAAAGGGTCTGGTACTCAAATACTCTTCAGATGACCTGGACTGCATGGACAAAGAACTTAGAGCTTTACAGTGCTTAAGTATATTCATTTCAGGATGTGACTGCTGGTTCTTACACGTGGATCTGTGCCTTGCTCCATATGATGCTTCTAGTAGTGTGTGGTGAGTGGGAGGATGTAGAGTTTTTTTCCATAAAGCTCAAGAGGTAGCAGTGGTCAAGGAGCATAAGTCAGTAAAAGTAACCTCTCAGTCCTTTTTGTATGGCCAGTATCAATCCTGATGGGCTTAGATATCTCTGTTACCCTCCCTGTATGTGGGTTGCACACTTCATCCTCTCTTGTGATTTGCTGTTTCAAAATCCTCTCTACTTACATTGGTGTTCCACCATGAAGAGAAATAATTTCCAGCCATGTTCCAAAAAGACACACAAGTGGAAATGCTGTTCTCCTGCTCTACTTCAGGTCTTGTCTGGACCCAGAATTAGTTTAAAACAGGTAAAATTAAGTACTTTTATATGTAGTGATGCCATGGGTTACCTGTGGATATATTCCATCAGTGTCTTACTCTGTGTCTGTTTTCTCAAAAGCTTTCTCAAAAGCTGTTGTGGATTTGGTAAATAAGACAGAAGAGTATTTACAACTTCCAGTAATCTTTTGTTCTCACTGCTACTTATGCTTTTGGTCTGATTTTCTTCATTTATATTTGATGTCTTATAGTTGCCCATTTATTTTGATTTTATTCTTCTACATTATAAATAACTACATGTTACATTAATATTCATCCATACTACCCCAAGAGGGCGGAAGACTGAGAGTTGTCATTTAAAATTACTTTTAGAGCTAAATTTGCTCCAAAAATATTTGATGGTGCGATAAATACCAGGTATATTAAATCTACCTTAGAATTAGCATGGAGTAATTCTTTAATTTGTGGTGATTTTTGCTGATTTAGTGTGGGGTTTGGTTGCTGGTTTTGTGTTTTTTTGGGGGGTTGGTTGGTTGGTTGGTTTGGTTTGGGTTTTGTTTTTCTTTTTTTCTGTTGGTTGACTTTGTTCTGTCTGGGTTGTTTGGGTTTTTTTTGTTGGTTTCTTGATTTGGAGTTTTTGTTTGGGGTTTTTCTTCAATCTTAGGATTTTCTTTGGTTTGATTCTGTTGTTTTTTTGTTTGCTTGGGTGTTTTTTGTTTGTTTGTTTTACAAGTCTTCCCTTTGACTAGATTCCATACCTGAAAATGCATTATCTTACATTTATTCTTCTTCCTTTACTCTGCTGTTGTGAGACCCCACCACAAATACTGCATCCAGTTCTGGTGTCCCCATCGTAAAAAGGATGCAGAGCTGTAGGAGTGAGTCAAGAGGAGGGCCCCAAAAAGCTGGAGCACCTCTGCAATGAGGACAGGCTGAGGGAGCTGGGGTTGCTCAGCCTAGAGAAGAGAAGACTCTAGGGGGACCTTGTAGCTGTCTTCCAATACCTGAAGGGATCCTGTGGGAAAGCTGGAGGGGAACTTTTCATAAGGGTGTCTAGCAATAGGGCAAGAAGGGTGGTGAGACTCTGGAACAGGTTGCCCAGGGAGGTTGTGGCTGCCTCCTCCTTGGGGTTGTTCCAAGCCTTGAGCAGCTGAGAGGTGTCTCTGCCCATGGCAGGGTGAGTTGAGCAGATGATCTGTGAGGTCTCTCCCAACCAAAGACATTCTATGATTCAAACTTAGTTTCCTCAGTCACCAGGCTTCTCAGTAGACTACTGTGGTGTATGTATATCTGGGAAGTCTCACAAAGCCCATTGATCATGTTTTGAAAGATTGTTTTAAACCTAAGTTGTATTTCACGGGTAAATATCATCACTTTAACTAGCTCTTCCAAATTATTAATTTTTTAGGTAACATTATCTTCCTGTCAGTCCCTTAGGAAAGTATTAATATTTTCTATTTTGAAGATTACTTTAATGTTCTTTTTTTTTTCCTCTGTGTATACATACTCTTGTTCTTTTTCTCTTCATAGTTGCCTTCAACCTGGTTATGTGTAAGGAGAGAGAGACAAGTGCATTTAATTTTAAGGATTCCTCTTGCCTACACTGTCTAGAATATGTGTGCAGGATATTTCTTTTAAGTTTTGTTGTTTGATGTTTTATTTTTTTTAATTAAACTGCAAAAAGGTGATAACTATTAATATGAAGGAGCTATTCTCAGCCTGTAAGCAGCTGAGGATAGACCACCAAAAAAAAAAAAACCAAACAGGGGAGAACCTGCTGATTTTAGTAAATTAAAATTCACAGGTTTTAAACTAATCTGTTTCTCTCCATATTTTCTTCAAATAATATCACTCTGTGAGCTTTATTAATTTCAGTGAGAAACCACAGCATTTCTATTTTTTTGTTGTGGTGTTTTGGTTTGACTTTTTGGTTGGTTGGTTGGTTGTTTTGGTTTTATGATTTTTTTGGTGTGTTCTGCATTTTTGTTTGTTTGAACTGGTTTTGCCTTTATACTGAATTGATTCTTAATTATAAGTTGTAGTGACCTTTATCTTATTTCAAAAGTTTCTTGTCTAGTCTTTTCTGTGATGATAAAGCAGATACAGTTTCTCCTTCCCATCTCAGGCAGGAGTATTGGTAGGTGTCTTCATTTAGCTGGTTGTTCTGTGACTGACACTATACACCCTCCCTCCTACCTCGGGAAGGAGAATTGAGAATAGGAAAGGAAACCCATGGGCTGAAATGGAAACATATTTAATAAAATAATAATAATAAAAACCTAATATTAATACTAATATAAAATACACAAAGTTGGTGAGAAGCACTGAGAGCACTACAGCTCCAATGAAAGTGGTGATTGTGCCACTCTACTCTGCTGGAGTGGGTCCAGAGGAGAGGACCACCAAGATGATCAGAGGGCTGGAGCACCTCTCCTGTGAAGACAGGCTGAAAGAATTTGGGCTGTTCAACTTGGAGAGGAGAATGCTCAGGGGAGACGTAATAGCTACATTTCAATATCTGAAGGGGACCTACAGGAAGGCTGGGGAAGGATTGTTTAGAAGGGCTTGTAGTGACGTGATGAGGGACAATGGTTTGAAACTGGAGATTTAGGTTGGACATAAGGGGGAAGTTCTGCACAATGAGAGTGGTGAAACACTGGAACAGGCTGCCCAGAGATGTGGTTGAGGCCCCATCCCTGGAGACATTCAAGACTGAACTTAATGCGGCCCTGGACAGTGTGATCTAGTTGGAGGTGTCCCTGCAGGGGGTTTGGACAAGGTGACTTTTGAGGATTCCTTTCAACCTGATGCAATCTGTGAATCTGTGACTTGTTGATGAAGAGGAGCGCTTGGGTACCTGCCTCTCTAATGTTTGTATGACTTGCATGCTTTCACTCTTTTTTGGGGGATGGGATGGATGAAAAGGATATCAGCCACAAAATGTGTGGGGTTTTTTCTTCTGTTTATGCATCTAACTTTTGATGAACTCAGGAAACAGCACTTGAAAGCATTGTTGTGACTCTGTCTTCATGTGGTCTCCTCCAAGGAAGATCGTGGAATTTGGGCAATTCCTATAAAGTTGTTTAGGTAGCTGCTTATGCAGTGATGAAGTTCTGCTGTGGGTTAGAAACTGACAGGGAGAAAAACAAATTGTGCAAAGTAGGTCAGCGGTATACAAGGGCAAGAGTGATTTATTCCTGGAAAGCATGCTGAAAGAGAGGGAGTGCTGAGATGGCAACTTTAGTGAACGAAACACAATTATTTAGATCAGCTGAAAATAGGTAGGACTTTGAAGGAGGTGATGGAAGAGTGATGAGATGGGGTAGAGAGCAATGCAAGTTACTGCACGTTGAAAGGAGTGCCTTGAGCTCTCCTGAGCCAGTGAAACTGCAGGTGAACAGTATCCATTCAAACAGTCTGAGGCTGTGATATTAGAGACGTTTTAAGTCGTCTCTGCTGATGAAAGCAGCAATCTTGGCCATGCTTTTCTTCCTCCCTTGTGCCTCCCTAAGCTTTTATGAGACTGTTAATTAGATTGAGCTGGACCAGTGTGGGAAACATAAACAATTAAAATTGGGTTTATTAAACATTAATTTTAATTTAGATCCTTTGTACAAAGATACAAATGCTTGAATAAGCAGAAAGAAAGAAGGTGGTCAGAGGAATTCAGTGGTGATCATGGTAATCTAGGGAGGGAAAAGACAGGACTGCCTCTTTCAAGAAAACACATCTGTGGTTTGTGCTGGCCTTGCAGGATAATGAAACACCAGGCTGAGGTGTTACTATGGGCAACCCAGTGAAATGGAATTGCTTGGAAGTACTGCATCTTCATCACGTGCTGAATTCAGTCTTCACTGCTCTGACTTGGGATGAAAAAGGGAGAGAAAACATCACAAATGCAAATAAGATCTCTGGGAAGTTTTTTAAAAAGTTATTATATTGAGAAGCTGTTACTGCCTCTGGTGCAACAAATGGCACATGAGTTATTTCTTGAAATGTCTTCCTTTCTGTGTAACTTACAGTTAATCTGCAGAGTACTTCTGGAGCTGTGGTTCTAGCACTTTTGTGATGGCCTATGCTTTGTTCTTTGGTAGATTTTAGTCAAAGAGGTCTTCTTTGGTGGTCCTTGCATAGCTTAGTGAAGTGGTGGTGATGGTGCAGTTTGGCTTTTGCTCATGTTTCATCACGTCTCGTGTCAGAGTTTTATGTGACACTGAGTGGTGTGCACATGCTGTTGTGGGCTTGGGACCAAACCACTCTGAGGGATCCAGTGCTTTCCTCAGCATCTCTCCAGCCACCAGCCTGCAGAGGCTATGGGGCCTGTGGTGCTGTCTGCTGCCCTACATGGGAATGACTTGCTGCTGGCAATGATGAGGCTAGATGGTTTATTACGTTTTTAGAAATTTGCTTAGTGCTATTTTATTTTTATAGTGCTGTTTTAGCTTCTTTTTTGGTTGAGTGCAGGAGTACATGCGAGTATGGCTCTGTCTATATTGGAGAGATCACCCAAAACTGAAAGTATCTAAGGCTGGAGATGAACCTCAGAAATGTGGAAGAAGCTCACTTTCTTGAAATAAAGAAAGAATTTGGAGAATAACTTGTAATCCTCTTCCTGAAGGTGCAGTGAAGCCAAAGTTGTTATTGTCCTTGAAGGTCTTTTGCCATACTGTGCTGGAGGCCACTGCAGAAGTACTAAGTACCATTTATTTTAAATTTGATTTAATGATTTTGATTAAAAAATTAATAAAATTGTCATAGACCAGATTGTAACCCTGTAGGCACTTGGAATGGAGCATTCGTAAATGGAGCATTTACTGAGAAGTTCAAAATTGTTTTTCATGTTGACTTCAGCAAAACAAATTGAGCAAAGAACAATGAAAAATGCTATAATATTCTCTGTTATTAAAATGGTGAATCTGTTTGGTGCCTAAGGTGAAATTTGTGTTGTACAAAAGACCAAAAAAGAAAATGCTAGAGCATAACAGGGAAACTCAGCTGAAGCAATTTCACTGGAGTCTCTCAGTGAAGAATGAGGTAAAAAGCTAAAAGTGGCATGCAACTGTACAAGAGAAACTGCAAAATGGTAAAATCTTATCACTGACTTTGCACAGACCTGGGAGCCTCATGCCTTTGTGGTGAGGCTGGGTGTTCCACGGGGCTGTTGCAGTGCTGGAGCTCCCTTGAGGATCTTCTTCCCCTGGGACTTATAGGGGTGAGCTTGCCTGATATTGGTCCTTTAGCAGGAGGAAGAACTGGAATGGGAAGAATTAACTTTAAACTGTGTACATGAGGGATCCCTAAGCTTGTGTGTGTATGCATTTCTGATTTGCAGCAGATGTGTATGCAGTTTTGATTTGCAGCAGCAGGAATTGAAATCAAAACTCCTAGACTGAAGCTATATATTAACAAATCCTAGCAAATGAGAACTGAAGATAAATCACTAAATGAGAGGAAACCCATCTGCTTTAAGCAAGGTGACAAAATAGTGTTCTTATGCTTTTCTAGTTCTTTGGGCAGGATTAACAGGATGATTTTTAGTAACAAAAATCCCCAAACCTTTGAAAGGTGCTTTTCCTAAATGAGGTGAAATTCACAGTTAAGGACTACATGCTGACTTTAAACTCCCACCACCACAGGGATTTTTACCTTACTGGAAAACAGATATATTAAATTTTTCAAAAGCTGACGCTTCAGTAAGCTTTCTGATGTCATCTCTGAACAGTCCTGAGCCATGACAAGAAAAATATCCAGAATTTAATTTTGTTATTAAGATGCCTGTGTGAGTAAAATCATGTTTTGTGTGATGGAGAGCAGAGGGCTCTACTTTTAGCTTGCTTCTGAATTGACTCTTCTGCTGAGTACTCGAGGGGATGGAACTGTTCTGTACTTGGCTGAAGCTAGTGAAACCCTCACGTGCTGATACAGATCTGCAAATCAAGCAACAAAGGACTATTTCAGATCAAGAAAAAGGAAAAAAAAACCAATGAATAAGGATAAAAGAGCTATGAGACCTGTTTGAAAACTGCCTAATGATAACTTCAAGTTGCTAAATAAGAAATACTTTTTATATCTTAAATTTAAAAAAAGGAAAAATCCTCAGAAGGGTGAAAATCATGGTCTTTGAGAAGGTGAGGTGAATAATAATTTGTTCAGGAGCGTTACAGGGAAAATGTGAAATGATTTATGCAGAGTTTTCTCCTTTCCTTTGTCTGGATATCAAGGGGAAACTATGTGACTCATCTATAATACATCTCTCGGGTCTCTAAACTTAGAGGTGGAGGCAAATTGGTTTGGTTTTTCTGCAGGGGAAACAACTGCGTGTCCCAATTTTACATATCCTTTGTCATTTCTTTGGCTTTTAAAATCACACAGGACTTAGTGACCCATTTATTTATTTATTTCATATCTCTATCCAGAATAAGCTAACTTGTCATTAAAAAAAAAAAGTATTTAAAATTCTGTTGCTCTACATTCATTTACAAGCAGGTGAACATAGTGTGGATTTATTTATAGGCTAGATCCAACTAATGGATGTGCCTAACTTGACCTACTTTAGACTACTCAGTGAGAAAAAAACAAACACTGTACTTCTACTACTGTAACATGGTTTTGCTTACTTTAAGAACAAAAAAATGTCTTTGCTATTGTAGCTTTCTAAATACAGATCTGTATTTAAAAGCATTATATATATATTTCTGTTTTCTGGATGCTACAGTAATGCTCTATGTGACCAGAAGGATGAGGGAGCTGATTCTGACCCTCTGATCTGGTGGCACCCCACCTGAGTACTGCCTTCAGTTCTGGGACCTCAGCGTAAGAGGGCCACAAAGATGATCAGAGGTTTGGAGCACCTCCCCTATGGGATCAGGCTGAGAGAATTGGGGCTATTCAGCCTGGAGAAGAGAAGGCTCTGGAGAGACCTTAGAGCAGCATTCCAGTACCTGAAGGGGGCTACAGTATAGCCGGGGAGGGACTTTTGACAAGGGCTTGTGGTGCTAGGATGAGGGGCAAATGGCTTTGAGCTGGAAGAGGGGAGACTGAGACTGGAGATCAGGGAGAAATTCTTGACAATGAGGGTGCTGAGGCACTGGAATAGTAGGTTGCCCAGGGAGGTCATGAATTCCCCTTCCCTGGAGCTGTTCAAGGCCAGGTTGGACGAGACCTTGAGAAACCTGGTCTAGTGGGAGGTGTCCCTTGGCAGTTGGAACTAGAGGATCTTTAACATCCCTTCCGACCCAAACCATTCTATGAATCTGTGAATGTGTTGTAGTTTGGTTTGTTTTTTTTCCATAAACATCAACTTCTCCATAGAAACTGAATACTAGTTTTTCATTCTTTGCTGGTTCTGAAATTTGTATAACCTGGAGCTTCTTAAAGAAAAATAGACTTAATTGTATTATAATCGCTCTTGTTGTGAAATAATTGAAGTAGAATATCTTCTACTAACGCAGGGGCAATTTGCTCTATATATGTAGGTATTTGGTGAGGTAACTTGGCAGGTGGTGGTATACGGATGATGTGTGTGTATCAATTAACATGATGAAAGGCAAATAAATGGTATATGGAGTCATCAACTGGAAGCGTTTGTTATGTCACAAGTGCCACACTCATGATAGCTCATGTGGGGATATCTCTGTAATTGAGGTAATTCCTGCAATATTCAAGCTAAATGATAAAAGAGCCTGAACAAAACCAGGCCTGGCCTTTGGCTAAACTTTGCAGGGGAATTTGACTATACATTGACCTATAATTGTAGCCTCATTTCAAATAAAGCTGATAACTATTTTGGTTAAAAATATTTCACATGACTCTGACATCAAAGTATGACTTGGAATCTGTATTTAACCCTAATAATATTTGTTTTAGACTGGTAGGTCCTGGTTGTCTATGTGTCAGTCTGCGAATCATATGACAACAGTATAAAATTTCAGAGATTTCAAAGTGGAAATAGTCTGCAGATAAGCCTTAAAACAAACAAAGAGCATGGACTTCTGCCTGTGAAGCAGATCTGTTTGGGAACCTTAGGAGAACCGAAAGCAGAATAAACACTGGAAGTAGCAGTTACACAAAACGAAGCCTTTTTAAGGTAGCAATCAATTTGATGTAATTTGTTATAGTTGTGCATGTCTATGAGATAAGTACTTTGTAATACAGTGGACACATCTATAATTTGTTGTTGATCAGAAAGTTCTTTAGGTGCTTTGGTTAATACTGAAAATATGGCAATCCATGCTTTTGTATGTTTCTAGTATTTAGAACCTGAGAGGTTAGTACTTTCTTGTTCCAGCTGATCTTTTAGTTTACTTTCTATCATTACATAACTTTTTAAAAATATGTTTTAGTGGCAGAACTGCAAATGCTGGGATGCCCTCTCTGGTCATGCCAAACCTTTTCTGACTCTTCCCATTACATGTGGTGGGTTTTGCTTATCGGTCACTCTGTAAGGGAACTGTTTCACAAAATCATCATCTTGAGTTTTGTAGTCCTTCAGATACTTTGCACCTGATGTTTAAAAATGAGGTTATGGTCTGCAAGCATTAACCAAGTGATAAGAAAAGGAAGAGGTGAAGCTTATGTGGTTATCTTTCAGCAAGAAGAGGCATTTTGTGGCTTAATAACCTAAGCTGATGCTGAGACACATAAGATCCATTTTAAAACCACTGCTTTTTGAAATGCAGTTTCCAAGTGTCTTGCCTTTACTCATCTTTGAAAACATGCAGTCTTATCCCAAATGTATTAATGCACTTTGAAGTGATTTTTACCACTATTTTATAGCAAGTCAATGTAGGAATTAAGGAAGGACCCAATGTTGTCTTTACCTTAAGTCTCATACAAGAAATAGATCATCAAGGTGTTACCAGGTTCGATTTGGCAACAATTTACCCATTTGTCAACAATCAGACATTTAGGGCACTTGGTTATCATCATTATAGTGTTTTGTAATGTTTTGAGTATCACAGTGATGATACTATTTGTTGACTTAGAGCTGTTGCAAAGTGATTGACTATGAAATAGTTGTGCTACAATAACATTTGAGTCTTCTTTAAAATGTATCTTAAATATGATCTGCTGGGAACAGCTATATATTTTTGTTTTCCGTTTGGTATTTGCCATCTGTAGAGGAACCTTGATGTATGGATTAGTTATGGTAGCTATTGGTTTACAGCACACCTCCTCCTTCTGCCTCCCATTTTAGACTGTCAGTAGTCCTGGATAAGTTAATGAAATGGTCTGGAGTTTTCACTCAGAGAATACAACTGTGTACAATACCTATTGTTAAATGCTTGAGAATTAGCATTGCTTCAGACATTACTATGGTTTTCTTTTTCTACCAGATCCCATTTTGCACTGTTTCCCATATATGGGATTACTGAGTTGCTCAAGTCTTTGCGATTGTACTTTTGTGTGTTTTTCCTTTCTTCCCTTCCCCCCCAAATATTCTTTCTCTGCTGGTGGGCATAAACCATTCAGCTACATTAATTAACAAGCACGTTCGATCAACAACAAAAAGCCTCTTTGACTTTTAATGCATCTCATGCTGTTTGTTGGCAAGCTACCCCTGTAAGGTCACCTCCGATATTTTCTTTCCTATGAAGAAGCAGAACCAGCAAAACGTCTCAAGTTAAGTTCACTAGCAAGAAAAACCTTTTGTCTAACCTACTAAAAGTCTTAAAAGGCTCTCAGTTTTCAATACTTTCTGCAGTGCCTACAGTAAAAAAGAATTAACTGCAGCATCATCTAGTTAAAAGCTTTTTTAGTGCATTCTCCATTAAATGGCCGAGTAGTATTTGTGGTGTGCTCCTGCAGATAGCTTGGCCAGCTGTGTGATAGAGATGTGTGCCACCAAATAGTTACAGAGTATATTTGTGTGATTTCAGGGGTGTATCACAAGTTGTTGAGCCCCTAACAGACTTCAGTAAATGTGTAAACTAATACACACTGCAAAAATAGGGCTGTAGGATTTGCTTTGTTTTTATTAGTATTACAAGGTTTTTAATATATATTGCAAGGTGAGTCATTAGGCATAAACCCCCCCCAAAATAAAGGTAGTTAATCAAAACTGCATGAAGTGTCTGTTGTACAGTTTTGGCCAAGGAAGGCTGAATCGAATTGTATTCATTTGCTATCAGGTGTTCTGCTCTTCGGACAATAGGAAATCAAATCCATCTCTCTTTAAATCTGTAAAAACATTTCCTGTCGAGGCGCTTCACAGCAGAAATAGTGCCATCGTGAAGCCAGCCAGTTTTAAGGCTCAGCTTGATCAGTTTATTAAATGGGAAATAAGAGATGATTGCCTGTGATAGCAGGGGATGAATTTGATATTCATCAGAGACCTGGAAAATCCCTTCCATTCTGTGCTCCTCTTTTTCTGCGTGATATCTATGCACGGGTTTGACTGAGCAAGGCAGATTTCATTTTAGGGTAGTGAGGCATATAGAAACTATATGAATATTGCCCTTTCCAATTCTGAGGTGACTGTCTTGCACAAGGAAGTCAATAACATAGTGATGACTGAGATATAAGGAGAATATTAACTCCAAGATGTAATGAATTTTGTGAGAGTTTTGTGGTTTAAATGGATGATGATTTAATGTAACGTTTCTCTCTTCTCTCTGTCCCTGGCTTACTGACAATAGCAGTGCACCTGGTGTAGGGCTAATGTGGATTACACAAAGCTCTCACTTAATTATTTGTGCAGATACATGTGTTCAAGAGAGAGAAAAACACCCCCCCTTTTTTTTTTACCCTTTTCTTTTATTATTCAATAACTTTTGGTTTTTTTCCCCCATGTGATCTTTGTAACTGCTCTTCAGATTTGATTGAAAATTGCCATTCTCTGGAGATTTGGCCAGTTAATCAAGAAGTGAGAACATTAGCACAAAAGCCTGATGCTGGTATATTTGTGCTAGTTAAGACACAGGAAAATAGGTCCCTTAGGAGCTGTTTTCTATCAGGTCTGATCATACAGAGAGAGAACCTACTTTAGGCTGCAAGGACTAAACAAACATTTCTGAAACATGACTGCAAGGAGACTAGTAGCAAAAACTGTCTCTTCTTCCATAATCATTGCAGAGAATTGCAAAAGAATAAAAGGGAAAAGATGAAGGGAAGGACATCTTTTAATCACACAGGCATTATTTTTTTTATGTCTCTGATGGGAAAAAAAACCCAAGACACTGGTGTGCAGACTTTCAGCAGCTTGTTCTTACAGATGTGTCCTTTTCCAGTGTAAAATTCAAAGGACCTGTTGGACATTCTATGCTGCTCCTTTCTGTTTGGTGTTTAAAATGCTTTCACTCACTACACTAAAAATTGCATAGATTAAATGCTAGAACGCAAACAAGCTTGAATTCCTGTTCCAAAACACAGAGGCTGTGTATTGACAGACTTCTATGGCAGAGAGATGTATGTTATATTTATCTTACGTTGGCAGCATGTATGCTGCTGTTTTACCTCAATGGATGCAATCCCTTGACATTTCAACCCCCTGCTTTCTGTTGCTAATGCTAGAAAAAAGGCTTTAAGTATTGTACAGTGAGAACATCCACCCTGTGTGAAAATACTTTGCAGTTACTCTGCAGACTAGTAAAAATGCAAAGCAGGTTTAGTTAAAAGACAGTTCCTTCATATAGCTCTTGTGTACCTATTTGAGCCCAACCTTCTGCTGAGGATGGATCTCTTGTTCAGCCAACAACTTCACAGATGAGGAAAAATATAGTCTTGTGTACAATGTGAACAAATTTACTATAATTTACAGCTAAATTTCCCAGATTTTTTATCTCAGACTGGTTGAATGTACTTTCACAGGAGGTGGCTGAACCAGTAGCAGTGAGGGCCTCTGTGCTTGCTGTAGTATGGGGATAGGTGCAAATAATGAGCACCAGTACTCTGACTGTCCTGGCTTTCCATAACCTCCCTCCTGGCACTCCAAAGTGGAGCATTGAGCTTTCTAATTTGAGAGTAAGGTAATAGCAAATTCAGGGTGGGAAGGCTTGGGTTTGGGAGAGGTAGCCTGTAGCTGATGTTGGAGGAGCAGTGTTGTGGAGGTTACTGTGGAGATTTCAAGTAATTTGAAAGCATTGTTACAGTCTTTCACAGAATACCCAATCACTTTCTGAACAATAATGAAAGAAAGGTTATATTCTTCTGAACTGGGAAAAAAAAAACAAAAACCAAAAAACAACCAAACTGCTTACTTCTTCCCCATCCCCCATCCCCCCCCCCCCCCTCAGTTATTGGTAGAATGGAGATGTTGGCATTGAATTAGAGATGGGATGAAGTGCTCAGAGAAGACACATTCATACATGACCCTTACATGGCTTGGAAGCCCATTTCCCATTGTGTCTAGCTGGAATTGATTGTAATTGACACTTTCTCAGACCAGGCACCTGGACATAAACACTGCACAAAGAGAACAAGTAGGGACTTGAGTGACTGCACTGATTGCTTAGACTCCCTGGCTGCAGATAAATATCAAAAGGCAAGGGAATGTGAAGAAGTTCTGCTTATGTTTTTGGGGAGTCCATTAGAATGTATTGAACAATGGAGAGGAGTGGGAAGGTGATTCTTAGAAGATGCAGTAGTGACTGGTAGTAATTGTGGGTTGGTCAGAGGCAGGAGCTGGCATTTTGATAATGAAAGATAAAATGTCCATTGATAGGGAAAACATGGCATGTTTTGAGCTTTGGAAATGACATGAGGTAGCCCTCACTCAGAAGTGAGTAATTGTAATTGAAGAAACTCTTTAGGTTCATATATATTGAAGAAGGTTCTGTTAGCAAGTACACTGCTGACATTTCTTCACTCTGATTGCTTTGTTAATCCTAAGAGGTCGCAGGGAAATTTTCTTCCAAAATACAAAACAATTTGGAAACTTTTCAGATGTATTTCATTAGTACTGTGCAGGTGAAGTGTGAAATGGACCTTTTTATAGTCAGAACTGCTAGCAATAACAGTCCATTTAATTTTTCAGTTCTGGAGTCATTAATTTTATTACAGAACTTAGAATAATAAATGTCATTTTTATTTATTTTAGAATGATGCCAATTTTTTTTAATGCAAGAATCTACTGCTGTGTACCTGTGCATAAATATGACTCTTACAGGAATTTTGTAGAGATCCATTTGAAAGTAAGAATAACTCTTTAAAATCTCTAATTCTCTTTAACTACAAAAAAATTATTTCCTTTTTCTTCAGTGCTGTTGTTCAAAGTTATATTGTTTAATCTTCACATGAGTAGCCTAAAGACATGAGAGGTGATAAGGAAGCTTGATGGAAAATTGCATCCCTGGACATCTACTGTGGCACAATGAGGCCAGGGGGAGAAGTCCTGGCTGTTATCTCAGCAAAAGGGAATTGGGACAAATTTGCACCGAACACATCAGGATACTTAGAAGTGCATTGAAAGAGGTGCTTTAAATTTTCCTCTGTGCTGTAAAAATTAAATTATCTTTAAGTTACCTTCTTTTGTTAGTGGCTGTGCATTAGAAGCTATGTCTTTTGATATAGCAAGAACTGGTGGTTTTGTAGAGAGAAAAGAAACTATACATGTTTTGAATTTGCCCAGGCAGTTATTTCTCAGCAATATCAGCAATAATATTAGTCTGTGTTCTCTAAAGCTTTCTTGCTCTTCTAAATGTCCTTTTCCTTGTTTTACCTCATGATAGCACATCCAGGTGGAATTTGCCTTTCAGAAGAAAACTACTTTCCAAATAAAGAATTGCTTGATGCAGAGGTTTTCACAACTAGTTACTTTTCTTAGTAAATCCAAATTTTAAGTCAAACCCCTCTGCAGGTGTCCAATTTTTCTCTCCATTTGCTTCAATGTAAATCAAAACCTGTTTTAAGAAGAGAAGAGAGCCTGATTACTGTAATATTAAAGATTTTTAAAAGGATACATCATACATCTGTTGATTATGGCAGTAGTGTTTTCACTGGGGTTGTGATTCCTCCTTTAAGCACCTATTTACAGGCACATGCATGTTTTTGATTCAGATCTGTCTGCTGTCCGGGAAAAGCCAGACAGAGGCGTGTGGGAGCTGCTGTTCCTTAATTGCTTGGATAACTGACAGGGAGTCTGGTTCCAAAACTTGCTGTGTTTATAATTCTCAATACAAAAGGCACAAAAAGTAGATGGGATGATTCCAGTCACATCTGTTTTACATAGCTTTTGGTTTGCAGTTCCTGGTGTGTCATTTTCCAATACTAAACAATATGATATAGGCAGGAGGTAGGTAAGTTGGCTATTGCTTTTGTCCTGGTTGCAATCAGGGGCAGGCAGGGCAATGCTTATTCTTTGGCAGAATAGAGCTCTAGACCTCCTGGTGAAACAGAAAGCAAGAAAGCAGTATTTCCAACAAATGGAGAAACTTAAGTGTTCTGGGAATGAGAGCAAAGATACTATCAAGGCTAGGAGGCAATGGAAGCAGGCTTTCTGCAAGGATTTAGCTTGAGTCTTGCATGATGGGCTGTATCCCAGGAAGGCACTGAAAGTGGGGCTGTCAAGAGCAAGTTTAAAGAACTGCTGCAGAGACTGAGTGGGGCAAGGGGAGTTTTGTTTACGGACGTGCTTTAAACTAATAATGGAAAATCTTGTGGGGCTGAAAGATGGTAAGGTGTAGGACCCAAATGTTACTGGATGAATGAGGCTTACACTCTACATACATAGATGTCTGCTAAAATGACACAGCATAAAGGCAGACATTTATTTGTTAGCAGAGATATGTCTCCTAAAAGGTAGGATGTTACCTCAGTTTCTTCTTACATATGTTTATAGCTATTGGATGTTTACTTGAAAAGACCACAGGTGGAAAATTGCCAAAAACATTGTATTAACAAAGTCACATTTGTGATGAATCTCCTTATATCATAGCTGAGATTCAAAACTGCATTTTATCAGCAACTCTGTATCATTTAGTCTTGCTGAGAAGAGCTTCACTGAAATATAAGTACATAGTTTTCTACAGTCACCAGTGTCCCTAACTTCAAAACAAGAAACCCATGGCAACAGTGATCTGTGAGAGGCTGTATGAAACAATGTGGAACTCTTCTTTTTTAATGTGAAGCAACTCCAGATAGTCTGATTTTCCTATAAGTACTTTTTTGTACCTGCCTTTAGAATTGTTGTGGAGTTTTAAGTATTTATTTCTTTGTAAACATTATGCTGTGGTACATAAAGAGCTTCAGTAAATATAGAAATGGTGTCAGTAAATATAGAAATGTTAACCCTAGCTTATGGAATATTTACGAAGTATATGGATTATTCCTTATTCTGAGTTTCTATGCAACTTTTGCTACATGGAAAATATTTTATTTTGAGTTCTTGTTTACATTCATAATGCAGTTCTAGCAGGTTCAAGATGCTGGTTAACCTTTGTAATGCATTGCTTGCCTAGTGCTTAACAGAGATAGATGACGAAGAAGTGCATATTAAAGCCTCTCAAAACACAGGATCATCAATCTTCAAGTAGCCTGGCTTCATGCAGCGCACTGCTATCCAGGATGCACAAGGCATATCTGCAGCCCATGGAAGCTTGAGACTTCCAGCCTCCTGCTTTGGCAGATTCTCAGTGGAAATGTCAATTGGACATTACCAACTGCCTCTGCCTGTCTTTAATATCTCTTTGATAATTTAATATCTTTTCTGACTCTGTGCTAAACTCCTAACCTATCACTTATTATTTTATTGACCTGATTGCTTTTACTCTAGAACTTAAGTCCATGTTTGAAACCTACTGTTCACACTTTGTAATATTTCCTGTTTGGTCACATACATAATTAAAATCATAAGCTTCTAATGAATAACACATGCATAGGAATGTGTTTAGATCTTTACTGGTAGTTCTTGAATTTCTTAGATCTACATTGAATGTCTCCTTGCCTGGAGAGGTTCAGAACCCACCTGGGTGCATTCCTGTGTGACTTACTCCAGGTGATCCTGCTCTGGCAGGATGGGTTGGACTGGATGATCTTTTGAGATCCTTTCCAACCCCTAACATTCTGTGATTTGGGAAGTACAGCATTCACAAATTTGACATTCAAATTATACATATGGTGAATAATGTATGGACTTTTTGGAAAATCAAATTAAAATAAAATCAATTGGTTAGCATTAGAGCCCCACGTAACTCTTTGATGTCAGCCGTTTCTGGCATGCTATTAATAAAAGCCTGTGATGAAGTGTTTAAAGAGGTCTTGGTACTTTACAGAATTATACAAGCTGCATTTTCTTACTCTGCTTCTGACTCTTTGTAAATGAGCCTAAGTGAGCTGCCTTGTGTTCGATCGAGTCCTCAGAGAGAGCTTGGAAGGAGTTTCCCCAAACAATGCTGACTGTCAGCTGGTTTTGTGCTTTTACTTGTCTGCCTTTTAAAACAATGCTAGCTCTGATGGCGTCTGTAGCATTGCTTTTACCCCTGTATTAAAATTAAGATAGAAAACTAACTAAACCATAAATATGATTATAAAAATTCATAAAGTGACAAAACCCAGTTTGCAACGCTTTCAAACAGCAACGGAAAAGATTTTGGTCATGATGGAGGCACACATTTCCACTGCAAATGAACAAGCTGAAAATGGTAAAAAGACATTAGTAAAATGAGTGAAATTATTAAACCTGGGTTTAAAGGATTATTTGTTTATTGAATCTCTAGGATGAAGATCGGACAGAGGAGGACAACAGCAGAGTTGAGCCTGTTGGACATGCAGACACTGGTTTGGAGAATGCTACCAATTTTTCCCTGGAGTAAGTCACTGGCAGGACACATTGTTCTAATGATGAGTCTCGAGGCTGAACGTAGACCAACAAAGGACTCAGAATAGTATGAGTGATAGTGCTCTTAAGAAAGTGGGAGAGTCTTTTTTAGCTCATGCGTTGTTTTTGTTTTAAACAGTTTGCTTCATGGACCTTTGAAAAGCAGATTTTAAACAGTTTAAAAGCCTGTGTTCAACACAAGCACTGGAACCTGACATTTATAAGTGCTAATGCTACAGTAGATTTTCTGCCCCAAGAAAGATGCTTATTTGATGGAACTCTGAAAAGCTGATGGAAGGAATAGGGTCAGTGCTAACACGGATAGATCAAAAAGCAAGAATTTCAAAAGGAAAAATCTCAATTCCTGTGACCAGTTCACAGTCCATGGGGAAGATGTGTGTGAGGGTCACATAACTTGTGTGGTCATAAACCTCACACTTTGTGAATGGATCAAAACTGATGTTTAGGACTAGGAAGTTCCTCCTAAATCTAAAAAAAAACCCAAAACAAATCAGTAAAGGATATTTATTTCATCACAAGATACAACAAGCTTGACCTTATGCATTTCATTGCAAAGAGTTTTTCCCATACCTCACAAAGGAATTAATGAGAGAATATTCCTTCTACACTTATGTTAACCCTTCTGAATTGATTTGACTTAAATACATCTTCTGCCCCTATTATTTCTGAATTAAATTATGAATTAAGTGCAGGGTTTAAATGGCTGATAATGGTGACATCTGTTAGGAAATACATGCTTACATGCTGGGGTTTACGCTGTCCCATTTACAAAATCTGGTTCATTGTGTTGTTAAATAGGCTGCAGAACTTCTGTCAAATTTAATGCTTCTTGGTGTTGCTTTTAAGTAACTTGCTGACTTTTCATTGTGTTCTGTTTCATTCTTTTCTATCTTGATATCATACTTCTTTGAACATTTGGTGGAAATAGTTGGCCCAAACTTCTGAAAAAAATCAGGCAACAAAATTGAAGTAATCTGTCAGGAAGGGATCATTTCCTTTTGTTTCCTGTTTTAAAGAGTTTCATGTTTCAATTTGGTATGCCTTTTTTTTTTTTTGTGATGAAAAAGTATTAGAAAAAGTAGTGCTTAGAACTTAAATGTGTATTTTGGGGGGAAAAAAAAAAAAAGGAGTTAGGGACTCAGCAGTAGAACAAGTTAAACAATGCAGGCTGGATATGAAAACTGACTTTTAGTTAAGCTCTGTTTCCACTTATAACAGTTCCAGGTCAGTCACACTGATTTTTCTCTGGTTCAGCTCTCAGTTTTCTTTTAAGTGAACAGGAAATTTTGGGAAAAAAGGTGTTCATAGGGAGCCATAAGCACAACAACAGCAAAAAATGTCTTTTAGACTACCTTTTGGAGGTAAAAGTTGTTGCTTGATCCCTGTGAGCTGCTTTGCACACTAGTGAATGAAAATTTAGCCTTAATGTACAGTTAGAGTGAAAAGAAATCAGTTTATACAGAAACTGGGACAGGGATATTACCCAATGCAGTCTTAAAGCATTGGTCCAGGCCTGAAGACTAGCATGCTTTTGGCTGATGTCACTCAGCTTTCTCGTTGCAATACTTTCTTGAGCTGAACAGCTGCATCAGGGATAGAGACCATTAATGTTGTTTAAAACACATGGTAAAAGAAATCAGACATGAATTGAGGTATACAGCAAATGTAAAGGCTACTTTAAAAATCTAGGAAAAAAATTAATATGGAAGAAACAAAACAACCAGTAGTGGAGGATTTTTCTTGTCATCCTAACAATATGTGGTCTGGTTATTCTCATTCTCAGATTAAATGCTGCAGGCTTTCAGGTGGGCCACCACATGATCATAGAATCATAGATGGTTTGTGTTGGCGAGGATTCTCAAAGGCTGTCTACTCCAACCTCCCTGCAGTCAGCAGGGACATCTGCATCTAGAGCAGGTAGTTCAGAGCCCAAACAACCTGACCTGGAATGGTTACAGGGATGGGGCATCTACCACCTCTCTGGGAAACCCAGGCAACCTGGGCCAGAGTCTCACCATTCAGCATCAAAAATTTCATCCTTCTCTCTATTCTGAATTGCCCTCTTTCAGTTTCAAACCATCACCCTTTGTCTTCTCACAACAAGCCTGCTCCAAAGTCTGTCCTCAGCTCTCTGATTGGCCCCTTGAAGCACCGAGAGGCCACCAGAAGGTCTCCCTGGAGCCTTCTCTAGGCTGAACAACCCCAACTCTTTCAGCCTAGCCTCACAGCCCTTCCATCATTGCTGTGGATCAAGAGCTTATTGAAGGAAGTAGAAAATCTTTTACTGCTATCACAGGACATTGGTCTTTGCTCCATTTCTAGATTAAATTTGATTTCTACACTTATGAGAAATGAGTTTATCCAAGATCTGTGCATGTGTGTAGAGCCAGGAAATGTGGAAAAACAGTCTAGTACTACGGAAAGGCATAAGCCAGAAACTGAGATCATGGCTTTTGTTCAGATCTCTCACTTCCACATTTACTGAGTGGTTTGGCCATCATGTATTATTTTCTCATTGGGTATTTATAACTCTTTATGGATTATGGGCTGTATTCCACCTTTCCAGATGCAGCATGTTTCTGACACATCAGCAGATTTGGTCCAAATCTAATTCTAGAATTTTTTCATGTTTCTCTGAACCTCTACTGTCCCCTTCATCTGTCTCTACAGTAAGAGGTATAATGAAAAAACAGATGCATATTTGCTTCAGGAGGATTTCTGGTTGGCTTCAAATGGAGATGGCTTCCAATACCTGAAGGGATCCTATAGGAAGGCTACAGAGGGACTTTTCATAAGGGTGTCCAGCAGTAGGAGAAGGAGGAATGGTTTTAAGCTGAGGGAGGTAGGTTTATACTGGATCTTAACAAGTTCTTCAGTATGAGGGTGGTGAGACTGTGGAATAGGCTGCCCAGGGAGGTTGTGGCTGCCTCCTCCCTGGGGGTGTTGAAGGCCAGGGGCTGGATGAGGCCTCGAGCAGCTGAGTCTAGTTGAGAGGTGTCCCTGCCCATGGTGGGCAGGTTGGAGTAGATGATCTCTGAAGTCACTTCCACCCTAAGCCATTCTATGATTCTATGATCTGACTTTGGATACTTTGTCTAGTAAGGAGATGGAGATACAGCAATCCTCCGAGAAAAGAAATAGAATTACAGTAAAAGAAATTAATGTGTTTTAAACTAGAAGAATTTTACCAATTAAAAATGTAATAATTCTCATTTGATTAAGGGGTATTTATGTGAAATCTAATGTTAAGGCTTAGAGTGAGCTCTCCCTAAGATAAAAAAAATCATGTTAGTGCTCTGATCTACTTTTAGGCTTCTGAGGAAAAATCGCATGTGGTATTTACGGTATTTCTGCTCAGTGGTCCAAACAGGCAACTTTAACTTTGAATTAAGCTTTAGAATAAGGAAGAAATAAAACAATATGTATGCAATGGTGATACCTACTTTTATGTAGTGAAAAAAAATGTAATTGATCTTTGTTTGCTTGATTAATTGAGCTATTTTTTTGATGATTGATCTCCTTTCATGCCATCAGATTAATCTTCAGGTACGTAGCGTTCAACAATGCTGTCATCACCATGACTTGATTTCTGGAGTAGTTTTGTTTTTCTCTGTGTATGTTTCTGTGGGGTTTCTCGGTTCCTTCACGGTCCATGTTCACATTCCCTCATTCGTCATTGTCTCACAGTGATATGGTAAAGCTCGTCGAAGTCTCCAATGACGGCGGGCCTCTGGGAATCCATGTAGTGCCTTTCAGTGCCCGAGGTGGAAGGTAATGTATCGTGTAGGATTTTAATTGCATTCTAATTTGGTTGTGTTGTGTGATTTTTTTTTTTTTTTGTTTGTTTGTTTGTATGGGGTTTTTTTGCCTTCTGTAGAATAATGTGTGCTTTTCAAAAGGCAGGGGAAAAAAACACAAGTTTACTGACTCTGTCCTTGGAGTGGACTCTAATGTAAAGGCTCTGCTTAAAAGGAGTTACAGCTGTGGGGTTTTAACAGAGGTTCTGTTGTAATCTCATGGGAAATTGAAGTATAAAGACATTTCCGGTTTGACTCTTAAAACCTGTAATCTGCTGCTTTAATTCAAGTAGATATTTATGCAGCATTTCCTTGCTGACTGTTTAGAGCCAGAAAGTTCCCCAATAACAGCAGGAGTCCAAACCAGAGGCGTCCTACGCCTGTGCTTGAGAATTGTGGAAAACAGTCGTCATGCTTTTGATATTTAGCGTGGTCCCATCTGTTGGGGTTAAAATGAGATAGCAAACCCAGTGGTGGCATTGTGGTTTGGGGGAAGGTGAACCTGTTTTATTATATAGAGAGCTCCTGCAGTTGGATTGTTCAAAAAAAAAAAGTGTCAAAAAGTCTTTTACATTTCAAAATATAATGTGAAGGGTTATTCAGCCTGGAGAAGAGAAAGCTCTAGAGAGACCTTATAGCAGCATTCCAATATTTGAAGGGGACGTACAGGAAGGCTGGGGAGGGAGTATTTACAAAGGCCTGTAGTGATAGGACTAGGGACAATGGTTTGAAATAGGAGCAAGGCAGATTCAGGATGGATGGCAGGGGGAAGTCCTTCACAGTGAGAGTAGTGAAATACTGCAACAGGTTACCCAGAGAGGTGGTGGAGACCCCATTCCTGAAGACACTCAGGGTCAAACTTGATGGGGCCCTGAGCAATCTGATCCAGTTAAAGATGTCCCCGCTCACTGCAGAGGGATTGGACAAGATGACCTTGGAGGGTCCCTGCTAACCTGATGCATTCTGTGATTCTCTATTAGTAATGCTTACTTTGCCAAAGTAGAGTCTTAGCATTTAGGGTCATTAACGGTGTCTCAGAAAAATAATTCTTGTAGTAATTAGCAGTGGATCTGAAGCTTTAAAGTCTGTTGGAAAATGGTAGTTATTCAGGAATATATGCAGATTTAATTTTGGTGATGCACATTCTATGTATACCCTGTCCTTTTCCTCTCGAAGGAGAAGGGGAATAAATACATATTTTAGAAAGTAATCTTTGATTCCACATGGAGAGTTACGTTCTCACATGTCTGTTGACCCAGCAGCAATGTCAGTTCAGTAATTAAGAGCAAAAGTAATTTGCTATTCTTATCTATGTATATCTCAAATATTAATATCCTCTTTCCAGAAATGATAAATGTATTTTTCCTTCTATATCAAATACCATCACAGGATTTTAAACACAGTATAAGAGGTTTATATGCAGTTGTTACTTTAAACCAAATGCCTTCATAGCCATTCTGACATGTAGTATGACAAAATGTAGGTTTTTTTACAATTTAAGGCTATTTTTCCTGAAGACTGCAAGTATTAAGAATAAACTACCATGAAGTGGTAAATTTTTCTCTTCATAATCTGAAAGTTAGTGAATTCAGTGTGGGGATGGAAAGATACTTCCAACATAAGCTCAGAAGTAAATCGCATAAAGCTGGAAATTGTTGAAATATTCTCATGGCTATCTGGGATTTAGACAGTGTGAAGGCCAAGGGAATACCAGTTTAAGAATAGTGGCTGCCTACTAAGTACTTGCTTAATAAGACTGGTGTTAGAAATGTATATTTTGACATTTTGAGTAAGAATTTTAACACAAGTAAAATTCACTTCCAGGAAGTTAATTTAGTTGCCAAGCCTGAGAAGAAACTTAAACTGTTTATACATAAAAAAAGGATGTAAAATGAAGAAGCCATAAATGTTACATAAAATATCTCACCTTTTTTTTTTTTTTTTTCCCCCCAAAGGATGCTAGCTGTGTCAAGAACTTGGGAAGGATTTGTTTTACTCTCTTCTTGAGATTTTATGATAAAGTTCTATTACAGGAAAATCAGTTTTAGATGTGGATGTTTAGAATCAGGACATACTAGAAATTATTTTTTCTATTAAAATCTTTCTACTGTTTCTTCGTAATACTAGAACTCACCTCATTCAAAAATGGGTGGTGTTTGCAATTGATGTCTAATTGACGTTTTCTGAAAACTACACCCCCTCAAATAATCTTCTGGACAGGGGATATACATGAATCCATATCTTGAAAGTGGGGAGAAGAGTTGGCGAGAACCTTGGATATTTTCAAAACATTTCTCCCATACTCTCTGTGTTGTAGTAAAAGCAAAGTAGAGTTCATTGCTTAGTGTCGATTATAAGCACTTGTGTTGTACTGCTGCTTTACAATCAGCTGTGCCCACACCTCTGCCTGCTTTCACTAAGAACAAAGACATTCTCTCCTAGTGCCTGCAGCCTACAGTGTGGGCAGGGAAAGGAATGTACCCAACTCCAGTTTTGGAGCACTTGGTGGGGGGTTTAGTTTCTTTTTGGTTTGGTATTTGTTTTTTCCTCCTGGTCTGCTAGTTCTTTTGAGCAGATAAGATACATTTGGTTCCTCTTTCGCTAGAGTCAGGAGGAGAGCAGATGCTTGGCATGGATCTTTTTCTGCCTACTTGTTTCTCACTCTAGCACATGGTGGCTCTTTGTTCCCCTGACTGCAAAGCACAGTGCTCCATGCCACAGGGAACTGACTTCCTTAAGTCACTGGAAACCTAAATACACAAACCCAAACCCAGGACTCAGTAAATATATTGAGGGATGTCCAAGCAGAAAAGATATGATCTATCATACAGCTTAGTTCAATGCCTCACTGTTGTTTTGTATTTGCTTGGTGTTCAATTCCAGTTCCACTACATTTTCAGTTCTCTTTTTTACAGTTTCCTTCTTTTGCTTTTCAAAATGTTAATCAATAGGCAATGGTTATGAAGTCTTAAAAGGTGAAAAATTGTAAAAAACACACTGATGCAGCTCTCCCTTTTTTTACCTATGCAATACGTGGGGGCCTTCTCCCACCAAAAAAATCCCCCTTCCCCCCTCCCCCCCCCAAAGCAAATACCCCAAATCTCTAAAAATTGCATGCCATAACTATGCCCTTTATTTAAATTCATGGAGTATTTGACTTTTTTACTGTCTATTGAGGATTTTGCTTTGGTGTAAGAATTTGTCTTCAGTGTTAGGTTTTGATTTTGAACAAAGTCTGCAAAGATCTCTGCTTCCTCTGTACAGATGCTACTAGTTATTTCTGTTCCTGGTAACAGATTTTTTGATACCAAAAAAAAAAGACCCAAAACAATCAAAGAAACAAAACCAAACCAGAAACAAACAAACAAACAAAAACTAAAAACTAAAAAAAAAAAAAAAAAACCCAAACCAAAACAAACAACCAACCCCCCTGTAATTTTCTGGAGGAAAAAAAATGAGAATCAATACAATGTTGATGCAATATAAATCAATACGTGATTTGTACAGATGTGGTCACACTTTCTTCTATGGATCTATTTCCTTACTTTTACCTCTAGAGCTTTATCCTTTAGTGCCTTTCTTGATCATGTGCTTTGGATACCTATCAAAAGGGAGCTGGGGTATGCCTTTGCATCACCTTATGAAGTTTTTCAAGATAAAAGTTTTGTTTGCAAAACCTGCCTGCACGTTTTCACTGTGCCGTAGATGCAGTGCTAAGCAAAATAAGGCATGGAAATGAAAGCAGAAAGAAGGGCAGAGTAGAAAGTGAACAGGAAAGTGTTTAGATAAGAATAGACCAAAGAGGAAATGAATGAGAGGAAAGCATAAAAGGAAAGAAAATTCTAAATCTGTGCAAAATTACCTTTAGCACCAATCCTGCCTTCCTTACTATGTGCTCAGAGAGGAAGGCATCTCTCAGTCCCTTAAGAACAGCATTTGGACACTCCTGACTGATGGTGCATGCTATGTTGATGGATAAATGAAGTTGCATCGAGTTTCCTTCTGCAAGCTTAGTAGTAATTATAGCTTAATTTCTTGTTATATGGCCTCTGCTGCTTTTGAAAGTCTTTGAAAGCTTCTCAAGCTCTGTACCCTAGTTGTTCTTCCAAAATCCTGCCATGTCTGTCTGTAGAAGGAAATTGAAAGGACATAAGGAATACATGAGATAACATCTGAAATATCTCTGAATAATGGTATGGAGGTTATAGTCCCATGGTCCCAAGACTGCTGTGAAGTCTACTTAGTAAAGCAGGACAGGAAAAGATGTGGATATTCTTCTGAAATTCCCATAAAGGACATCCATTAATAAGTATCAAACGTTACTTTCATGCAGAACAGTGTGTAGGGCCAGCTGTTCTTTCTAGCGAAGCATGCCACAGTAATCATGATAAGCCACACAGCTAAAACCTGACAGCTAAAAATGCTTAATCTATGGTTTACATCCAGGTGAGTTTTGAAAGACTCCAAAGAAGGAGACTCCACAACCACTCTGGGCAGCCTGTTCCAGTGCTCTGTCACAGTGTCTCCTCATGTTGAGGTGGAACATCCTGTGTTCTAGCTTGTACCTGTTTTTCCTTGTCCTATCATTGGGCACCACTAAAAAGAGGCTGGCACCTTCATCTTGACACCTAGCCCTCAGAAAATTTATAGACATTCATAAGGTCCCCTTTTAGCCTTCTCTTCTCCAGACTAAACAGCCCCAGGTCTCTCAGTCTTTCTTCATAGGAGAGGTGTTCAAGTCCTTTCATCATCCTCATAGCTCTCCATTGGACTCTCTCCAACAGATCCCTGTTTCTTTTGAATTGGCAAGGCCCAAACTGGACACAGTATTCCATGTGTGGTCTCTGCAGGGCAGAGTAGAGGGGGCGAAGAGCCTCCCTAGAGCTACTTGCCACACTTTTTTATTTGAGCATCTAGGAGCTATGTGTTATCTGCATCTCCATTTATTGCACTCCTATACTTCCAACTTTCTAAGTCTCAATGGTGGCCACAGTTTTTGGAAACATTTGCACAGGGAAAATATTCCCTGTGGTATGAATGTACCATTCCCTCACCCTTTTAGCTGAGTTCAAGGCTTGCTTTGTCTGGTCTCAGCCTTTTGAAAGTTCTGTAAACTCAATTTGAGTCTGAAAGTTCTGTAAACTCAAGCCAAAAAGCTAAGCAGTAGTTAGCAAAGATTGGAAATTGGTTCCAGACTTGAGGTGTCAAACCTGATAAAGTCATTTTTATGCTTCTGCAGTAGTGCCATGACGTCAACATTGTGCAAAGGAGTTTATGTCCAATTTAGCATTGATCAGCCACGAGAATTAACAAAACAAATTGATTTCCCTACTCTAATCTCTGCATCACAGGAAATAGCTACCCTGTTTATAGTCCTGTAGAACTTCCCAGAGATCCTTCACTGCATGGAACTGCTACACATCATTTTTTCAATCAATCCCTATTTTTGCCCCTTAATCTAGTTTTTGCCTTTTCATGTTAGTGACTTTACACAAACATCTAAATTGGTTATTATCTGTTCTGTCTGATCTGATTATATTACAGTTAGCTTGTAGGTAATAGGTAAATAACTTCAGTGTGTATGTACAAGGGGCAGCGATGGCCCAATCATATTCTAGATGCTCAATGTAATATTTTTATTACTTTCATAGTATCTACACTGTCAGTTTTTATTAAGACAGGTTATCATCATTTCCATACAACTGGATGGAAGCAAGTGGAGAGTTCACAAAGAACTGCCCTGACTAACTCAGGCAGTTTAGATGTCAATAAAACATTGACTTGCATATTTCTAGTTTTATCATTGGATGTAATTTGTACTGAGAATTGAAATGTTAACACATGTAGCTGAGTTTATTTTAATTGTACAATTAGAGTAATGAACCTTGTGGAAATACAGTGGTGCAAATGCTAATATAATCTAAGCTGTTTACATTCCCAATTAACTATTTAAAACAAATACAAAGATTGATCTCTGTTTCCCTTCTGTCCCTGTGTCAGCTAATCTTAGTCTAAAACAGTGCAGGTACCACATTTCTGTTTCTAATTATTGTTTCAGTAGGGTTATAGACTTGTGGAGTGTTTTGCAGAGGTTCACACAATATTTAATCTCATTCTTGAAGAAGTTAGTTAAAAAACGTTGATAGTGGAAGGATTTGTTGGAAAATGTGGTGACTATCTTTAACTGGACAAGGTTAAGCAAATTAAAATGCAACCACATATTTGCGTGCTACAGGGTTGTGTTTAAACACACCAATATATATACTTTTTTTTTTTTATACTAACTTAGTTTACAGGCTTTCAAAATTTATCTTCTGCCAATGTGGGAAATGTAATACTGGAACTATAGTAGAGCTACACCTCCACTTACCAGGATAAATGGTGATGGCATATGTCAGGGAACAACCATCCAATGAGTTACTAGGTTACTGCATGTTTGCAATATCAGGTCTACTCTTTTTATCTCCACTTACTGCAGCAACAACCATGAATTCCCATAATGTATATATTGGAGTATCAGTTCTTACATATAACCATAGTATGGTGAAGAAATACTCTAGGCAACTGATAAACTTTTGTTACTAAAAATTTTCAGGAACATGCAGTTTCTGCAAGTTCTAGGAGAGTTTACTCTGCTATGCAGAACCACATTCAAGACTTTTTTCTGTGGAACTGTGTCTAAAAGGATCTTCTGCCCCATGTATTTATATAAAAAATGGAATAAAAGGCACTGTGAGGATCCTGGTTTCAGATTTGACTCAGGCTGTTCATCCAGCCTTGAATCTGTTCCCAGTGACTTTAGCTTTGGATGCCTTGGTTAACCTAGCTCTAACATTTGTTAAAAAGCCAAAATCCTCACGAGCACCATATGTTGTGTCTGAGATGAGCAATCTTGCATTAGCAGAGCTTGTAGCCTTTGTTTAATGAGATTAGTTGCAATTTTGACTGGTAGTTTATTTATGTGTTACATTACCATTGGTTAGGATTAGTAATATATTTACTAGATTTGAGAGCTTAGATGAAGTAAGTTTAAAAAGTAACAAGTGATGCATAAAGACACTTCTTACATTAATAATTGAATTTAACTTCAGAATGTGAAACAACAGAAAGCAAGGTTTCAAGAAAGTGCTATGCAAAATCCAATTGCTTTGTAATCATAAGTACATGGAGACACTGGGAAGAAATAATCATTTTGTGTAGAGTATGGGTTGATATCTAATATAGATATTTTGATATTATAGATTTAGCCATCAACAGAAGATGTGTGGCAGTTGCTGTGTATGCTCTCGTGCAAGTGTTTGATGCACGTCCAAATCCTGAATTATCTCTGGCCATTACAGAGCAGCACACCTGCATCAAAAATGCTGTTGGGCATGAAATGAAAGAAAAGGAAGAGTAGCCCAAATTCTTTCTTCTCCCCCTCAGATATGTTGGTGATTTTCTCTTCAATGTAGCATTCCCAAGTTTATATTCACTTGCTTATCTGTTTCTTGTTTAGAGATATTTTTTTCAGGAACTTCATTTTGAGGCTCAGAGAAATGCAATAACTCACCAGTGAAAAAGTCACAAACTTGTTTTCTAACCGTCAGTTTTATATACATCAAAATTCTAGTTCTGACACAAAACAAATATTTTTCCTTGTTATTGTTATCATTCCTAACTCTTATATTTAGTGCTTTTCCTGAACAACAAATTATCCATAATTTTTTTTAGAATGATCAGTTTTGACAAATCTGAGATTGTGTTCAAAGTTTATTTTAATGAATCAAAAGTACAACAGACAGAATCAATATTTTTAAAATTCATTTTGTCTTACTTTCTGTGACCACATGCCTTCACAATGATCTGCAAATTTTAGTGCAATAAATGGAGCACAATGTGGTCTTTCCATTACTATGTGACTCTTGTGGAATTCTAGAATTTTTTTGTCATGGATTGTGGGAAAAGCAAACAGAAAACCACCTAAAATATGTAAATAATAAAAAGTGCTTTACTACCTTGGTGATCAGAAAAAAAAATCCCATGGAAGAATTGGGTTTGCTTTGGGAAATCTGGAAAAATTTGGTTTGTTTTTTTAAAATTTTCTTGGGAGGTTGTTGAAAGGAATTTGCAAATGTTGCAGCTTTCAAAACACAAAGGATACCAGCTTAGGATGGGCAGGGATAGGACTACAGACACTGTTACTGACCATGGTGGGGTTTTTTTCCTCAAATGCATGTATTCTAGAGGAATGATTCTTTAGCTTTTTGGGATTTTTCTGGTCTCTGTGCTCATCAGTACTACTGCAAAGAGACAGGTTGCTGACTGCAGCAGCTGAGCTAAAGTCAAGCCCAGTCACAGTTAGCATCAGCAACTGCATCCAACTGGTCCATCTGTATCTAAATGAGGGTAGAGAAGATTTACTTCTGATGGGCCCTGGTGGGTCATAGGTGCAGTAAGTCAGGTGTTTGTGAAACACTCCGTATCAGTTGGAAACAGAATAGTAACACTTAAATATTAATGTCTGACTCAAATGATTTGTGTTGTCAAAATGCTTTCTGTTGTTTTTCTCCTGACAGTCTGTTTACATGTATAGATTCTTTCAACATCATATCTCAATGTCTCTAGGTGGTTCCAAAATGGAAATACTACTAGGATCATTTCTCTTACTCCTTCATCTGCTTTGTAGGAGAAAGCATATGACTGTTCTGTAAAGTAAATGTCTTATTTGCATATGTTGATAAATTTGTAAATGAGGAATTTAAAGGGGAAGAAATAAGTTCAAGTTAATTTTGTTTTTCTGACCCATTTGGTGAAGTGCTCAAGTGCATGTATAGCTTTTGAGCCCGTGATGAGTCTTTCTAAGCATCGCTGACTGCTCATTTACTTTGAGGTATGTGTGAACTGCAGTGCTATGATCACTGAAAGTTTTGTGTTAGAAGACATATGTGGTCTTGCAATTCCTGCCATGCAACCAAGTGTTTATCACGCTATGCCTTGTAATGAATTCTGAAAAAGTGATGCTCTTGACTTGAGTGATGTGAATTTGACCCACTGATACATCCTGTGGGATTTTGGTGTAAAGCTGATCTTCTTTGGGAAAAAAAAAAATTACGTGCAGTGTCGATGCAAAATAATCCCAAAGATTGAATCCTCCTTCAAGCCTAGAGTTCAGCTATAAAATCATGATTGACTTCTTACACTCTCCTGCCAGTACCTCAGAAATGCCCTCTTCAGGATCATTTCATAATTTCAGGTTAAATACTTGTTTACCTTTTCTCTCTGAGAATGTCCTTAAGATGACACTGTGGGAAAGCACTAGAGAGAGATGGCCAACTCATTGCACAGAAGCTATCAAATGCTAATTGTCTTCATTCATTACTGAACCAATTCATATAAGATGACATTCTGAATTAAAAATGGCATTAAGGTTTTTATTTTCCTCTTTACTGTTTTTACTAAACAGTTTAAGGTTTAAAAATAAAAGCATATGGTTCACGCAGAGTTCCTGAATCCTCTGTCAACCCCTTTGTTATAGGCTGCTTATCACGTGGGGTGACCCCACGTTTCACTTGCACAGAAGCAGTAGTGATAGCTGTGGTGTTCTCTGCTAATTCAGAAATTAAAATTTTAAGCTGAACTTTTTCAGCTTCAGTTAACTAGCAGAAAAGATGACAGCTCTCAGCTGTGTGGTGCTTCTTGGAGCTTTTACTGCTCAGAAATCAAGGGCTTTTTCAAGAATGGGCGTGCTGTCATTGCACTGCCTGTTGGTACTTACTTTTAAATGGCATGCTTGATTCACCCAGGCTTTTTGTTTCATGGATAAGGAATAATAATTCAGGTAATGTTCATAAATTATTTGAAACTATGGTATCTTATTTCAAGGTAAAGCAGGTTTAAAATTTAGTTTCTGTAGTGATTATGATACAATCTGAAATCAATAGAATTTTCAATGCTGCACTTTGTTCAAACAGTAGTAATTTGTAGTCTTAATGTTCCAGAACCCTGGGGCTGCTGGTAAAGAGATTGGAGAAGGGTGGAAAAGCTGAACAAGAGAACCTTTTTCGTGAGAATGATTGTATTGTCAGGATTAACGATGGAGACCTTCGGAATAGGAGATTTGAACAGTAAGTGCAATTACCACACCTTGCATTGCATTTTTTAACACTGCACCTTGCAGTAATTTGAGGAAAGTAAGGAAAAATTCTCTTTCTAATAAAGAAAAAGATACACCAAGGGATATCAGTGGTTTTTAATTAGCCAAACTAGAAGAAATAATAATCAGATTAATTATTTTCATTAGAGCATATGCACTTCTCATTTGATTATTGTTGCACATTATGGATTTTTCCTGCTTGCATTGGTAAATTCTGAAATTCTTATATGACTTCTGCTCTTATACTTGCAGTACATGACGTTCAATGCAAGTGGACAACGTGGAAGCTTTATATTTAGTCGTGGTAAAATATTTGTGGGTTTATAGATATGAAAGCTAAACGTATGCAGAAAATTTTTGGGGAAGTTTGAGAGATCAGAAATGTTTCCAGTCGCCACCTGAACTTGGCAGAATCCTGAAATGGTGAATCAGGACTTTAAAAACTGAAATCAGATTGTAGTCCACACACAAATAATTGAAAGTGAAAGCAGAAAAGAGGTTTACAGAAAATGAGTGATTGAAAACTCTGACGTATTGAGGACCAGAAGAAAATAAATTTCTTTTGATCGTCCTATACTTACTATACATGTGAAATGTGTTTTTTACTTCTTTGACACTAACCTGGACTGGAACACAACTGTACCATATGGTTGAAAGCAGCTCATCTCTGCTTGTTCTGGGATTCTGAATCACAATTTAAGTCTGTAAAGAGACTTGTGGACTTTGTGTGTTTTAGATCGTGACCTGGAGTGCAATGTTTTCTGTGCAGGACTGAGCATTCTTCCCCTGTTTCTCAATGCTGTAATCTGAAAGGCTACTAACATACAAGAAGTAAAGTGTAAATGAAACTTTTGCAAGCCTGCATGTAGTTTCAGCAAATTATGGAGGTACATGTTCTTTGGATAAAGTGTAGTATTCTTCTAAACATTGTCACTGTGATCACAATTACCAAGGTCCAAAAAAAGCAATGGATACTGCAGTCCTGCCATAGAACTGTCTGCCTTTCAAGGCTGTGGTTAAAATTTTGGCTTTCCTGAACCCACTATTTGGTACATTAGTTGTTAACCGTATTTAACCACTTTGTTACCTTGAGGCAAAGAACCTTAGCAAAAGGCAGACCAAGACGACTATTGAACATATTTGAGTTTCAGGGTTTATGCTTGAGTGCAATGTGTCTGTCAGCTTGTGTTACTTAATTAGCATTAGTAATTATGCTTATAATGTCTTGTAGCCTGTCAGTCCTACTTTGCTGATTTTCTGTTCATTTTGATACCTAGAGCACAGCATATGTTTCGCCAAGCCATGCGTACGTCATTCATTTGGTTCCATGTGGTACCTGCAGCAAACAAAGAGCAGTATGAACAGTTGTCCCAAGGCGAGAAGAACACCTACTACAACAGCAGGTTCAGCCCCGATTCCCAGTATGCTGACAGCAAAAGTATGAACAATTCTGGACTTCATACCTTACAGAGAATGTCTCGAGCGGGTAACCAGTCCAATCAGACAGACTCCTACTCGCAGCTACCTCATAGCGTGAATTCGGCAGGGAAACCACCCTCGGGCCTGGTACCATCACCTCAGAAAGTTCTCACCTCCACTGCAAACAGTGGATATAACACCAAAAAGATAGGGAAGAGGCTCAGTATACAGCTGAGAAAAGGTAAGGCGCTGGTATGCTGCTCCTATAGCATGAAGTGTGTGTGCACAGAGTACGTTACGTGTGCATGGTGCCATTACGTGGGGCAGGACAGCTTGCCTGATGTAATGGCTTGGTTTGTGAAGCCAAGGGGCTGAGCTGGCCCTGGCAGCAGCCCTGGGGGTCTAGCCATGTATTTGATGTGTGAAGTGTGTTTGCAAAAGGCTGCTCTGAAGAGTGGTTTAATGTTGTTTTCTGTCTCTCAACTAATAGAGAAGTGCATCAAGTGCTACAAATTCTGTCAGCCAAGACCTAGGGAGTGATGAATGTTTGAATATAAATAAATCAGCTAAAGTAGCCCAGATTCTGTACTTGACAGGCATCGTGACTTCTCAGGTTGAGTAACTGTAGTTTGGCTGTTAGATTTGAAGACTATGTTGGATCTGATTGGTAAATTGGACTTTCTAATTTCCAGCTAGAGTTTTTCTTCCATTGGGATGTAAAAGTCTGTTTTAAATGGGTGCCATAAAATGGGGTATTCCCTATCTTGGCCCTTCTGCTAATGTGATTCAAATGGGAGTGAGAGTGTCTTTAAGGGCAAAGGAAAAAGTGGTGCCTGCTTATCTCAACATCCGTATTGTATGTGTGCATGCAGCTGCCTTGGTGCATCTCTGGAACTTTTATGATGTGCTAAATGCCCAAAGTGAGAAAATTTGGTAATTTTGTGTAGTTAGCATCTAGATGCTTTTAAGAGAGCTTGAAGTATAATAAAATGACATTTAGATGCAAATGTTTCTTAGCTCTTGGGAAATGATTTTGTTTTTTTTTAAGGATTATATATGCCACAAGATCTATGGCATTAAAATGAGCATGTTTAAGGTTAGCTATAATTTATTCTCTAGCAGCAAGAATAGTTTTCATTACACAGCAAAAAGTTTACCCATGTGACAAACTCGGTGTATTCCCCTGAGGATATTGTATGTGCTTAGAGTTAATAATTTTTGTTAATTAATCTTTCATTGAAAGGTACCAAAGACAATGCATTGAATGGTAGAGGCTTCACATTTTTGCAGGCACTGGGCTACTTGTCACATCATCATTATCCTTTTCTTTCTGTGAACTTCACATGAACCACCAGATTGCTTCTTTCTGGTTACTGAATTTTAAGCTCTACAAACTTGGATGACATAAGGTTGAGCTGACAGTTTGCTTCTGTTGCTGATGCTCCTTCAAGAAATTTTTTTAGGCCATCAGCTCAGATCAGCCAGCTTGGAAAAACTTCATGTTATTGACTAAGGAATCACTATGCTTACAAATATTCTCAGTCACTACAGTGCTTTTTACCTGGGTTTTTTATATCTGTGGACATTACATAAAACATTTCCTGGCCACAGTTGCAATATACATTTATTATGATTTAAAAGCACCAACAAATAAATTTAGAATGTGGGGACACAGTTTCCTTTCACTCAACAAGTGTGGTATTATAGCTGCTTATGAGATGCAAGAATATAATTTTCATGTGCTGTGGATTCTTTGATGCAGGGTTAGGTTGTGGTCATGTTGCACTGGATACTGTTTCATAAATACTCTTCCCACTTCTAAAAATGTAATTTAGCATTGCTGGCACCGATGTATTAGATGGTTTTAGAGTGAGGATGCATGCTGCCTGTTGATGGGAAGTGATCTGTGAGATATTTTAACATGTAGTTCACAGCAGAGAACTTTGTTAGCTCCTATGATAGTAACAGCTTTCAAATCCATAGCTAGAATATATTTCAGAAGGTTAGAGGGGGTATTTGTTCCTAAGAGTTTGTTTATGTGAGAATTCTACTCATGAAGAAACAGCACCTAGCTCAGATGGTGGGCAGAGAGAAACTATTTAGTGTACTGGATTTTATGCATGGTGCTTAAAAAAATGCATGAGGAAGGATACCTTTTTTATCATTGCTGTCTTTACTTTGTTAATTTCCACTGTGGAAAGAGATATGCCCTCCCCTTTTGGCTTTCCATTTGATCAGTCTGAGAACATACATGTGGAGCAACAAAGGAGGCGAAACACTTAAGGATGCCCCCCAGTAGTTTGTTATAAATATGAGTGCAATAAGGATATTGATTGTCTTTGATTATTTTTAATGAAGGATGTTGTAATAATACAGGCTTTATAGATATTTTAAAAATGTGCTTTCTTTGTAGCTAAGAGACAGCAGTTAGTCCACCAATTACCAGCATTAGATTAAAAGCTCCTTGTGGGGTGCATTAAGGCGTACAAGCATGTAAGGCTTCATCTTGAAACTCAGTTTTGATTTAACCTGATGTGTTATATGAGAATTGACTCTTTTTCAATACAGACAGAGCTTCTTTCTGTATTCCAGCTATGTTTCTATATATTGCATGAGCTCTTTGATAGAAGATGACATGCTAGGATAACCTTCTAGTACCTGCTTCTGTAATTACGATTTCTTAATATTTATTGCTGTTTTGGTATTTTAAAATAACCTGAACTTTCATAGGATTTAGATGTTTAATAAAGTCAGAAGAGAAGGTCAGTCATATGTTTCAGTCAATGCAGCATGTTTGCTGGCTTTTCTAAATGAAAATGGATATCTGTTTATCTTTCTTTAAAGGTCAGGGCCTGAACTTTTAGCATATAGATGTAGGGGTTATTGCTGATATTCTAATGCTGTTAAGGCTGTATAACAGGGTAGCTTAATAGCTCACACAAATTAAGATAGAGCAAGAGATGACAGTGAGACTATACTTACAGATATATATTTAAGCTGATACACAGTAAGTATAAATAACATAGTTCCGAATACTTAATATGTTGATAAACTAAGACCACTGATACAGTAGCAAAAATTTTGACCTCATGTACACCAGGAAAATTCCAGAATTGATGCAACTGAGAATAATTTAGTCCAGCACTTATAAATAATAAAAATTCATTTATATAACAAATTATTCTAAGGCTTGGTCTTTGAGTACTGAGCATCTTGCAGCATTTGGCCTGATACTTGCTAAAGTATTCAAAAGACAGGGTTTTTTAACTGGACATTGGATTGCTCAGGTTTCATGTGTACTGGTTTTGGCACCTCTGAACTAAGACAAACCTCAGTCTTTAAATTAGCTTGATTTTATTTGATTACCCCTAAGTATAATGCTCATTGCATTGAATCATTTCTGTCTATAACTATACCCTTGTCTGGCTAAATTAAATATGTCATTCTCAGGATCAAATGTCAAAACTGAGGTTTGCAAGATGGTCTTAGTTCCACCAAGTATTTTGCTGGTTTTGATCTGAAGTATACAGTGCATCAGGACTTCAGTGCATATCTTCCTTCCAGAATGCAACTTAAGAACCAGCCATGGAATTGCTATCAGGATAGCTTACATCAGGAAGTCTGCAGGAATCATCAGGTCCGTCCCAGAAAGAAGGTAGCAGGAAGGAGACAGACACCTTTGTGCAGTGCACCAGAGAAAAGTGGTTAAATTAGAGTCATTGAATTACAGATTTGGTTAGTTGGAAAAACCCCTTCAGATCATTGAGTCTAACCATTCCCTAAAGCCTAGTGTTAAACCACATTCCTCAGCACCACATCTCTGAGTTCTTTAAACACCTCCAGGGATGGGGATTCAGCCACCTCCCTGGGGAGCCTGTTGCAGTGTTTAATAACTACCTGTAGCTGCAAATCAGATAACAAGAGTTGTTGTTCTTCAGTGTTCCTTTCTGGATTCCCTCTTTGACTTGCTGGCCATTCTGTGCTTAATAGTTCCCTGTCTTACACACAGAGCCAAGGTCTAACTGCTGCAACTTCCATGAGCATTCAAAGTTATGCTGTGGTGACACTCAGCCCTGCTAACCCCCCATCCTTTCTGCAAGAAGACGTTAGGGAGACAAATAAGATGTCATAGCAAGTTTGGGAGCATTCTAGTTTAAAATGGCATTATTTTTGCTCTCTAGTAAAGCACAATGGACAATTACTTGTTTTCCTTGGGTTTATATAGCAGAGTTTACAAGACAGGACTCTGAACCTGACTAGAAAATATCTTGCATCATACATCTGAAGTGTACAGATTTACATGCATTTTTCATCATACTCTCCTGCTTTCCCACAGTTTCTTCAGCCAGACTTTGAACTGACAGGCTAAAGTTTTATTTAAAATTTCTTTTGAAGTGAAGTATTCTCTTAGACTTACTCTAGAACTCCTATTCAGATGCAGTAGGAATCTTTGTCACTTTTGAAATGGAACATGTAGATTCCCAAGTTACTTAAGTGACCTTGAGACATGAGTTTAAGAAGCGAAGCAAATAATTTTGGGCATTATTAGCCACAGAAGAAACAGAAACTGCATGAAGATGCATCTTTCCATTAAAAAAAACCCAAACTTCTGAGCACTCTAGAAAAAAGAGGGGTATGTTTCTATTAGGTTGATCACAGATCTTTATGAGAAGACTCAGCTTTGCTTGGAGAAAAGAAAAAAAAAAAAAAAAGTTGGTCCAAATCACTCAACTCCATAAAAATGGGCAATTAATTTGTCTTGATTGAGCATGCAGCTGCAGAAATATAGAGAGCTGAGTGATCATTTGCATGTACAAGTTACCTTGACTCCACATACACAAATTCTGGAAATACAAGACTTAAACTAGAAGCATGGAAACAACCTTTCAGGAATTATCTAAAATAGTCTTGGTTAATTTAAGGGAAGCCCCTGACAAGGAGGAGAACATACTTGGTGTTCAGCTCCTGCAGGAGGTCCAGTCCTTAACAAAACCTGCTTTCTAGCATGAAACAATAGGATATTTATTTCAGCAGTCACCTATGTATACATAAGTCTCAAGGAAAAGAGTCTACTCTGAGAAAGCAGGAATTTGAAGTGCTTGGAAGGAGAACTCTGGTTAATGCCAGAGAGAGTTTGGCCCTTCTGCTTAGTTTTGCTGTTCATGCCTCTCCTTATTCTGGAGCAATAGGACAAGGGGGAATGGTTTGAAGCTGAGGGAGAGTAGGTTTAGACTGGATTTTAGGAAGAAGTTCTTCAGTACGAGGGTGGTGAGACTCTGCAATGGGTTGTCCAGAGAGGCTGTGGATGCCTTCTCCTTGGAGGTGTTCAGGGCCAGGCTGGCTTGAGGCCTTGAGCAGCTCAGTCTAGTTGAGAGGTGTCCCTGCCCACGGCATGGGGGTCGGAGCAGATCATCTCTGAGGTGTCTTCCACCCTGAGCCATTCTATGATTATAATGTAGTATTGCACCCTGAGAAGTGAAAACAATTTAGCAGCAGGAAAATATTGAGATCTTGTATGCATTTCTATCAGCAGAACTGAAATACAGGAGCTGGAGATAACTAAATCAGTTTTGTGTACAGAAAGAAAAAGGGTCTTTAAATCAATCCAGACACTGAAGTCATATTTATTTTGGGCCTCTGTTATATGCACTTATTTCCATTCTTGTGAACTTCTAATTTATCTATAATAAGCATAGGAGTTACTGAAACTGTGTTAAACAGCTATGGACAGCTGTAGTGCATGTGTAGTCAAATGAGAAGCAAAAAAGGTAGAAGGAAAATGACACCCAAAAGCTGCCTTATGCAAAGCTATACCAAGCAACATAGCAAAATGTAGCTCAGTTGAGACCCCTTCTTTCACAGAAACAAGTAATTAAAATTTTCTTCTGCTAATATCTGGGCTCAGTGTGGATTTGTGGTGTTCTGCTGGCTTTGGTAAAAGCTTTCTGGAGATTTGACAGCAGAAAGTGCCACAGTCCAAATTTATATCCTGTGTGCATTTGTAATGTGAATATTTCAACTTCTGTTTTTTCTGTGGGGGTTTAAATTGGAGCATGTGAGCCAGACATCTGTAATGACACTGTAATCAGGCTGTGAGGATTAAGCTTATTAATAGTGAAATATTGTCCTGGGTGTGCAGTCATATTCTGATACCACTTCAGAAATTTTAGCATACAAAACTTGTACCCAAAAGAGCAGTATTCCACACAGATCTCTGGAATAAGAAAAAAATAAATTCCATAAAAAGCTGAAATGTGACTTAAAATTTACACAGATCATTTTCACATGCTGCAACAAGTTAAAGGGTTCTATGAACATTTGGAGCAACATTGAAATTGTGAGGTCTCCAAAGTAAAATACGCATGTTAAAAGTTCTATTTTTTTTTCATCTCTGTGCAATAGCACTGATGAATTTTATATCAGCCTGAAAGTGGATGAAGACTTTCGGATTGAAATGTCAAATTTTCAGCTATCATGAATGCTTCAAGGAAGAGAGGTTGTCCCACCACAGTTTGCCTAGAGGAACAGGCTGCATATGTACACTTGAGAGCTTATACATGTGATGAAAGTTTTAAAAGGTTGCGCCACCTTCAGCCCTGTGACTTGTGTCAGTTTGCTTCTTAACATTATTATCATCTTGATAATATAATAGGTACTAAATTTTAATCAAATGTAGTTCTGCGGATTTCTGAAATCTAGACTGCTGCTTCCTTTTCACATGTGAATAGTAACATGCTCAGTTAAAAAAGTAGACTTAGGAAATGAACACAGAGGATAATAAGAGAGAAATTCAGCCTTTCACTTTTTTCCCCCCCTTTTTAAATAAGCTGTGCTTGAGGCATTGCCTCCGTTCCTGATGGGCTTGGCCTTAACCAGTGGTAGGTCTGGCCTGAATCTGACTGGCCTGAATCCGACTGGCCCTGTCCACACTGAACACAGGGGAACCTTCTTGCATCCTCTTGCAGAATCCACCTGTGTCCGCCCTGCTATCAAACCCTTGCCACTCAGACCCAATACAAGCCTCTCTAGTTGTGTGTCTTTCACAAAGGTTGTGTTCAGTTTCCTGGGGCTCACAGCTGAGGACTGTTGCATAAAAGTTTGGCTTGTGTCTGTCCTCATGATTCTCTAGAAGGGGCGAGTTGTGCAATTGCTAGGGACCATGCCTGCTGTTGCTGAATTGCCTTAGCAGATAAGATGAGATATAGGTTGGGTGTGCATAGGTCTAGCTTGAGCTCTAAACATACCTTGACAACCTCTGAGATGTTTCAAATGCAAGCTGTAGATGCTGACACATTGTCAGGGATGCTCTCTGCCTGGTTTCATGCTAGATTAAGTGTCCTGAACAGACTTGACGGGAGAGAGGTGGGTGGGTTTCAGTACAGAGTTTCAAAGGTTGTAAATAACACTGTACAGACTGCATCAAAGGGAGGATTTCAAATGAGCTTTCTGCATAGGAGGAAAGGCTTCTGTTTGTCCTCTTGGTTTGTGAATCCCAGAGCTGGTAGGGTCCTAAAGTACGCTTCAATAACCACTTGTGGGCATAATTTATTTGAAATGCAAGCAAGTCTCATTATGCCATATTGACTGGACCTCCTCTCTGGATTTCTCTGGGTCATCTTCAGTGTTTCTGCTTTGTTTCTGTAATTCTTAGCCAAGTGTAGTCAGTTGTGTGGATGCACAGCAGGACCTTGGAAGTGGTGACCTGGCTCTGCTCCCTGCCTGTGCAGCAGAAGGTGGGGTAGAACCCAGTGAGAGCTAGGGTGAAGCCCTGGAGCAGAGGAGCTGTTGACAGAAAACAGCTTGAGGTCCCATGGAGCAGAAGAAATGAGACCACTGAGATCCAGTTCTGTCACCTGGCAGTGTCCACAAGTGAGCTGACAAAACCCCATGGCCAGCAGTGCTGGCCAACTGACATTGCTGAAAGAATTGCAAAAGAGAGAGAAGGGATCATTGACAAGATGCAGATTGACAAGGGGGAAAAGAGTGATAGGATATCAGATATGCTTTGTTCTGATTCCTTGTCACTCAGCTCATCTGAAATAGAAAGTTGGAAATGTGGCAGTGACTTGGAAATTGTCAGAACAGCAAGTTACACGGAGGGCCTGCTGAGCCACCTGTGCCAGCACTCAGTGCTTCAGCTGTAGCCTTCCTTTATGTGTATTTTTTCTCTTTTATTCCTATGCAGTAGATCTTCCATCATATTTATGTGTTTTCATGGTTGGTATCAGTGAGATGTGTGTCTGCTGGATAAAAGTAATCTGTAATAGAAGATGTACTTTTTAACAAGTAATATTCTACATTCTGCAGGTACAGAAGGCTTGGGATTTAGCATTACTTCAAGAGATGTCCCAATTGGTGGCTCTGCTCCAATTTATGTGAAAAACATTCTTCCAAGAGGTGCAGCTATTCAGGATGGGAGGCTTAAAGCTGGAGACCGATTAATTGAGGTGATGAAGTGTTAGACATTGTTTGTCTGTGTTTTGGCAAGAGCCCATGCAGTAGTTGACTTCCAGAGGCTTTTAGTAGTTTATGTTATGTGAGTGTTTCCCTATTCTTCCTCTTTTTTTTTTTTTCTTTTCTTTTTTTGCCCTTGGGTATTTTGGGGGCTTTTTTTGCTCCTTTTTTTTTTTTTTTAGGTAACAGATCAAGGGCTGTGCATTTTCAGTACATAACTATTTTAAGAGCTGACCCAGACATACTATGAAAATAGGAGTTTGCATATCCATCTGTATATACAATGTCATAGCCTTTCATTGCACTTTAGGAGTAAGTTGAAACAAAGCGATTGTTTCCTAGTAAGTGACCTTAAATCAGCATGGAGTGACAGGCAAGAAGTCACTAAAGATGTTGCCAAGTACAGAAGACAATGCCCTGAAAAGATTTAGTCAGTTAGCTGCAAGGGACAATGTAAGAGGAGGGTAATGCTGCAGAAAAACAAGGCCACTTCCCCCCTCAGGGGAGGATGTCCTCAAGGGAATTACATTTCTCTTAGGTGCACAGCAGAGATCTTCCTGCAAATCTAGCTGGAGTGTTATGTTACCACCCACAGCTCTTCATTACTGTCCCTAAGCCAAATGACACTGGAGGTACAGCTGAGATTGTAACTGCCTCTTGGAGCCCTAACTTCACTTTGCTGTAAAATTGGCCAAGTCAGCTTGAATTGCTGCTGTAATTACTGTAATTCGAGGTAACCCAAATGACTTGGATGGAAGGGGACTGAGAAGCATTTAAGACGACAGTTAAAGCTTTTCAACTGTGTGAGCTGTGATCTTCCAAGGGGAAGGAAAATATGGTTTGCTGGCTACTGCTGAGCACTATGCTCATTTGCTTAGCACCATTAGCAGATTTGCTTTATATTTCCAAAATGTTTCTGAACAGGCAAAGCCTGAAAATCCCTCTCTTTCTCTGGCTTCTTCAAGTTAGCTCATAGAGTGGGAAATTCACCTGTATGTCTTCCATACCTCTCTGTGCTGGTAAGTTCTATGTAGAGGCCAAGGGGCTGGTCAGCTGAACAAAGGCAAAATAAAGAGTTAACTGTTCCACATTTCTTTTGGGGGAAAAAAATAATTTATTGTGCAAGACACATTTGGAAGATATGTATAACACCAAGGCATGTGGAAACAAGACAGGTTTTGGATCACACATAGGATTTACCAAAGGATTTCTATGCAGAAATTCTTGTAAAAACATAATGGTAGGTGAAATTAATTGGTTTTAGAGTATGCTGGAGTATACAGTTGGTGCTAAAGGCAAGTAAAATGCAGCTGTCTTGCTTCTTATTTGTATTCATATGTAAAGAATGCATGCTTAATTCAGGCTGTTAAACAGAAGCTATGATGGGTCAATAAGCAGATTGCTTCAGTCAAGTTTCGTATTCACATGACTTTCTTGTATGAATTTCTAAAGTTTTTCCTGTTTCGAAATCTGGTCAATTTCTAATATTTCCTTTGTCACAGGTAAATGGAGTTGATTTAACAGGCAAAACTCAAGAAGAAGTCGTCTCCTTGCTGCGGAGTACCAAGATGGGAGGGACCGTCGGCCTTCTGATTTTTCGACAGGAAGAAACATTCCATCCCAGGGAACTGGTGCGTAAAATAGAGAGCAGCTAAGAGATTTAGATTTAGTATGAGCAAATGATTTGATCTTGTCACCTAGTAAATATCCATGGCCAGCACTGAATATAAGGAAAAAAAAACACAAACAAAACCAAAACAACAACGAAAAAAATCCACAAACCACCAAAAAACAACCAATGCTGTTTTGCTTTATTTAGAACATTTTGCATGGTGTATTTTTTTTTCTCCTTGAGATCTGCTATTGGAATTAAATATTTGTTAATAATGTAAAAAGCAGAGTTTTATCTTGAGTGAAAATGTTAGTTACAGAAGAAGCTGTTGGTTGGATTTGATTTGGATGCATGCAGGCAAGTAGATTATTTCATATCTTTCATGGGGACAAATCTATGTTTGAAAGCCTGCCATTTGTCCCACTACGTGCTCACTGCAATATTTCAGAGCATATAAAACTGCCAAAACAGGATATATAAATACCTTTCCATCAAAAAGTGAAATATATGAGAAATATTAGCCTTTTTTGAATATAAAAGCAATCTCTGTGGAATGGAAACCCTGCAGTTATTAATTTAGCAGGATAATTCAGAAAATGTTGCTGCGGAATTTACATGAAATGGAAATAAAATTATATTCAAACTGTACCTGCTCCACTTGCATAGTGTATACAGATATTTCCCTGATAATTATTCAAGATAATTTTGGTTATGAAAAGGTGGACTGTGAATGTAGCAGCCCTACTTTGTTCTCTATTCAATTAAACTACTGAAGTTATTTATTATTTGCATTATCGTAGCTATATATAGCTCTAAAAAATAACTTACTGGCTGCATTATTGTGAGAAGATAGACAAGCAGAAGTACGATGAATAGATTACTTCATTTTTTTCTGTTGCATTTGTGTTATTTTGAATGCAAAGAGAATGATTTTTTGTTTTGCCATTCCAAGACATTCAACATTAGCCTTTTACTTCTCAAGTCTCCAATTAAAGCTAGGAAGTCAAAGTGGCAGGCCAGGCTGCAGACAAACCACACTTTTTACCTTAATATTCATGGAACATGACTTCAGGTACTGAAGTGAAAGCTGTCATAAAATGAAGATAAATGAACCATTTGAAATCATATTACGACCTATCTTATTACTGGAACTGTGAAAGCAGTGTGTGTATAATTTCCTATGATGTAACTTTCACAGTATTGCTATTTTTCATAAAGATGAATGAAAATGCTTTAAAAGTTTTCTAAATAAACTCAGAAGTAAGAAAATGTCTTAATTTTGTGTAAATTATTTCTGTAGCAAAATAAGAATTTATAATGCACAGTCTTTTGTTTTAATATAATTGTAAAGCAAAGATATGATGTAATGCAGAGATTTAATAGTAATACTTGATGTAGTTTTAAAAGTAACAGCAAGTCAACCTCTTTAAATGAATTCAGCTTCAGCAGCCTCCCTGCTGCTGCTCAGGCAATAGTCTCTCAGCTATTTTTTTCAAACACCAGAACAGGGAAACTAGATCTCACCATGGCAGTAGGTGGGCTCTGCACTGTGTAGTCAGGCCAGATCTGAACTGGCAGTACTAGAGTGATGATCCTCTGCTGCAGAAGGATTTGTTTGTTTGCATTTTGGCATGAAGAAATGTTAGGTGAGCTCTGCTGACAGCTGTCAGAGAGCAGGAGCAGAATTGCTGGGGAAGGTGTTGAACTAAAACCCATCATCAGGGCTGTTCTTTCTTCTCTGGTAAGAAATAATCTTAAAAGAACTGGAAAAAAAAACCCAAACCAAAACAACAACAAAAACAAAACAAAACCCCAACAACCCACAATATTTTTGACCAGCCCCTCTTACTGTCTTTTACAAAATTCATGTACCAAAACAAAGAAACAATATTGAAGGAGGGAGGGAAATGGTCTGAAATTGTATCAGTTCATCTTTTTTCATGGAAATCTTCTTTGGCCACTTAGGAACAGTTTGTCTTTGCATCCTTCCCCTATTTCTGTCATATTTTCTACATTGGCATGCTTTAAATATTAACTGAATGGGATGTGTCTCAGAAATGGTATGCATAAAATCATGTTATTTGATGTTATCCATCTCATAAAGGGCAGGAATTGCTGTTGCTTGCTGAGGAGCGCTCAGTATTAAAACCATTCTGTATTCGGTAACATTTGTACAGATAGTAATCCTAATACCAGATGTTTGGATTTTATGTTTGGGGTTGTGTCTTGTTGACTGATTTTTGAAAAGTTACTTATCCTTGGGTTTCTTTACCCATGAAGATACTTAACTTTCCAAGCAAGTTGTGGAGTTTAATGTCTTTGATATATGTTGTCGTTATTGTCTGGAAGGGACCTCTGAGGATGCCTGCTGGTATCTAAAACTTACAAGAATGTTAAGCTGAGCCCATTTAGGTTAGTAATGGGACCTTTGCAGCTTGTGTGGTCAGGTTAGGGGGTATGTGTGTGATGGACAGTCATCATCCAGTGCAGCAGATCATGGTAAAAGTGAGTAAAATATGGAAGCAAGGAATAAAATCAAATTGGCTGGAGTTTACTTTTCTAACCAGTGAGGTCTTGTTACACTGTGGTTACCAAACATAGCCCAACACAATTTTCTGTGAAGGATTTTCATAGAGCCTGCTACTGAAAATATGAACCCACTGAAGGACTGACTTGGATTATTTAGCTTTTGAGGTAATATCTCAGTTTCAGCAGAGGCTGGCTGGTAGTTAGTCTCCTGTAACCTAAAAGGTATTATGCCCATTGGTATGTGAGTCTTTTGCATGTTCTTGCTAGTTGACTTCATCTTTTTTTTTTTTTTTGCCTTTTCTTACTGGTTGTTGGCTGCAGTTAAAGCTACCTGGATGTTTGGGATACTACTTTTTCACTGGGTTTTTTTTGTGCTTAATCATTTGAATCTCCTGCAAAACAGCCCAAAGCATGCAAGTTTGGTAAATTCTAGCCTTTCATTTTGGCCCAGCTGAACAGAAATAAATATCTGGATAGCCTGAAAGTGATCCCTCAGCCAGCAGCAAGATGGCTCCTGGGTGCTCAAAGGGACATCCATGGTGAATGTGGACTTGGAAGAGTAATAGTTCCTTAGGTGTGTTTGCAGAATTGGTTATGAAATGCAGAACAATTTTTCCAATGATGTGTGTTTGCCTTAAGTGCACTGAGACATAGGTGAGAAATGCAAGGTATAGGAGAGGTCCCATCTGTGGTACTTGTTTAAAACATTTGTATGGGTTTATCTAGACTGCTGAGGTAGTTCTCTCAAAACTTCATAGCAGAAGGGAAAGGCCAAGGGAGATTATCCCTGAACAAGAATGTTCCACCAGCCAGAATACAGTGCAGGCAGCTGCGATTCTTCCTTGGCCCTAAAGCCACCGCCCTCGTAGACTGATCAAGTCAGTTGCACAAGCCTCAGGTCACAAATTCAAACCAGGGGTGTGCCAAGCACCCTTCATTTTTCCACTACTGCTTCATGTCAGAATTAGAGCTCTTTGTTTATTCCCCTGCTGATAGATAGTGTATGTTGTATGTAGTCCTGTTCTTATTTATTTTTTTTACTTCCTTTAGAATGCAGAACAAAGCCAGTCACAAATTCCAAAGGAAACGGTAAGAGTTTTGTCTTTTCCATACTGGAAGACTCCCAAATGTTTTAAAATTGATATGACACATCTCCATCAAGGTTTCACAGATCCTCCTTTCACCTTCTATACTGTAGATGGCTCTCTCTAGCTTTACATTTTAAATGCAATTTTTAATGTAATTTCAAATACTGTTTTGAATATTATGTACAATTCAGTCATTACATATGTTCAAGTGCTATTTGAAATTACATCTTTCATAGACAGCCAAAGGCATAAAGTTGGAATGCTAAGAGTAGACTATTAGCTTGGGTTACTTGTTGGAACTACTTGTTTAAATCATGATTGTATGTTTGAAACCCAAGATACAAACACAGAAATTAGGCAGTTTGGATTTAAGTCTCAGTTGTATCCTCATAGCAAGCCTCTGGTCGTTAGGTATTTTTAATAAATTACAGGGAAGTAGTATTGAGCTTAATCCTTTGAAGGCTGTAACAAGTTTGCATGTGATGTTTCAGTGAGGTCATGTACTGAGGTTGTATTCTGTCTATTTACCCCATTTTAGTTAGTGGAACAGGAACAGCCTTAATACACATTACACTAATGTATGTAAGAAGGTTTTCTAAAATAAAAGGCTTATTTTATGAAACATTAAGAGAGGCCATAACAATATTAAATTATTGTAAACATATACAGTATCTTAGTAAAAAACTAACTTCAGGAAGCCCCATTTAATTAGATACCTATATCAAAATTAAATAATAAATTAGATTATGGAGAACTTAGGGATTCATGCTGGGATTTGAAATTGGTTAGGCTGCTGAAAAACAGAAGGAGCTTGCCTCACTTGTCATCCTTACCAGCCTGGGATAAAAGGGAAGTCAAAACTAGGTAAATATATGTGAGAGGCATCTCTGTGAGGCAGTCAAGGGTGTAAACTGGTTGATAGTATTAAGGTTTCACACCAGTGGAATGCAACTGCTAAAATGGGTGTTCGGGTTGAATGTAGCAATATTCACTTCTATCCCTCTGGCTTTTGATGTCCTTGTAGTCTGAAAGTCATCTACAAAACTGTGGGTGTATCATTGTTTCAGACATGCCTTGCAGCAGCCTCTTTAGTACATCACATTAGAGTGTGTATGTTTGTATCTTCATAATTTCTTACCACATACTGCTGATATGTAAGGAGATCAAAGATTAAAGCCCAGGACAGTATTTCCATCTCCAATTAAATACAATTGAGAATAATTTGTGGGTGCAGCCTTATAAAAGTGTCCTGCTTTTAGGAGTTGAAATTCTACCCTAAAAACTCATTAAGATTAGGAGATTGCCTACAAGGTCTTTCTATAAATCAGTAGCACATCTGTTGCAGAGTTAAAGTTTTGTGGTGAATTCCATGACAAAATCCTTTCTCTGCCATTTTTGGGACCAACACCCTGACCTCATCTAAGGAAAGACTGAAAGAAAATAAGTGCGTCTCATTTGATCTCAATAGATGCAAGCTAAAAATTGCTTGCTAACCAGAGGATTTTGCAAGATAGAAGACTGTTCAATACAAAAATGTCTTGGGGTTTTCACCATTTATGGAATGGGATTTTTTTTTTTTTTTAATTTAAGTGTTAAGGCACAAAGCAACAAGTGATCAATAGTAGCAACAACAGGTCTCTGTAGATTTGCCTGTTCCTATTTGGGAATAAAAACTGGACTAAAAGTGAAAGGTGTCAGTGGGTACTTATAGTGCACAATGCTTTTGCACTTACCTCCTTCCAGTCTGCTTTGCTTTGGATAAGTGTGGTGCTGCAGTTCTACAGAACTCATTTTCCTCAGCTGCACGTTAATAATACAGTCACACTTTTTATTATTATTTTTGAAAGTATTTTTCATTGCTTTCCTTTATTCTCCTTGGTTCTGCCTCAATCCTATTTATTCCTCTGTCTACTTTTCAGGTCTTTCAGATTTCTAATCTTGCAATTTCTATTTCTGTGCCTGCTCTGATCTTTGTGCTGTGTTAGTTGTGAGCTTTTAGTCTCCAAGTGTCAAGGACTTGATAGTAAAAAGCAGAGGGGAAAAAAACCCAAACCAAACCAAAACAAAAAAAACCCTCCACAAGAATAAAAAAACATGATGAAAGCAGGGAAGCTATAGAAATGAGACAGAGGTGAAAAACAAGTCTGTTTTTAATTTCAAGGCAAAATCATAGTGTTTTTCATTTTTTCTTTTTTTTTTTTGTTGTTGTTGCTATGTCTTTGTGGCGAAATAGAAGAAAAATGTACCTTTGAAATTAAAAAAGAAAGAACCCTTGAAAATGGAAGGCCTGAAATCAAATTTATATGGAGACCCCAGAATTAAAAGCCTAATTAATTGACACATTATTAACACTTAGGAGTTACATTCATGTAGCTGTTTCTTTGAAATGGCTTGCTCTAATGTTGTGGCACTTGGTTGCTGTAGCTAGAGTCTGCCTAGATGTAATAAAAAAAAAAACCTTGACAATTTTTTTTTCTTAATTTGTGGCCTGAAATCCTGTATTTTGCACACCACCACGGAGTACAGATTCTCATATTTTAATTTGTGAACATGCACATGAGATTTTGCAGCTTGCTCAGCTGGTGGAATTTCAGCTTTGCTCTCCAGTTATCTATAAGAAATGCAAACTGCTAATGCAGCTTCCACTGCTATCCACTGACTGTGCCCTGGTGAAAGCAGTGCTGCTGGTTTTACCTTCTGTTTTGCTGATAAATGGAACAGGCACTTCATTCAGTCCTGGAGCAAGAAAGAAAGATTGTCTCACCCAGCCATGAGTTAGTGCCATTTGTGTAGCTGATAACGTGGAACAGATGCACCTATTTCTAAACATGGTGATTATTTGGAATGCAGGAGATTGACCATAATATGAAAACTAGTAATTTATCATTATTACATTTTCTATTTCTAAGCATAATTATCTTAATCTTGTTAGAGAGCATGGAAATGAACTGTTAATTATGCTATGTAAAACATCTGCCAATTAATTTTTTCCTCATACTCTTTGAAAGTCAATAGTGCTTCAGTAACATTTTTGTTTTTGCAATTGTCATTCACTGTTTGTTTTCTGAATTCAGAACCAGCAAGTTAACTTTCATGTAAGCCTGGTGCCAGAAAAATAATAATTAGCATTTAAGTAAGCATTTTCTACAGTGTGTTCTTTATTGGAAAAAAAATAAAATAAAAAAAGGATTTAAAGTTAGGATTCAGAATTTCATTTTGTGATTGTTGCACTCAGCAGCATGGGAAAGCTTCATTTTTCTGTTCTCATTTGTTTTTCTGTCAAATTGCTGTAAGTGAGCAGAATGTTATGAATTTTACTGAGTGCAGGATTCGCAACAGTGACATAACAAGAGTGGTTGGTGTGTTGGAACAATTTATAAATGTTTAGCAGCCCTGGTAGAAATTGCAAATGGGATTGCTTTTATTTTCTTCTGAACTCAAACATCTCATGCTCCTGTTATTATATAAATTTCATTTTGATCACTGTGTTCTTTCAGCATCCAGGGATAATGTCATGGCTAAACCTATCAGCATTTCTAGGTTCAATTGCTGAGCTTGCCAGACTTTTCTGTGCAATTCAGAGTAAATTACCTACCTACACTTTTATATCAGAATGCACCACCTGAAGGAATAAGGAGATATCACTGTGGTCAGAGGCATTTTATAAGACACTCTCTATCTGCTACTTTAGTCTTTCGGGTCTTGTACATCCAATAGGCCAATGAGAGAAGTTTAGATATTTTTTAGGGAATTGTGTCATTAGTGTGTTATGCATTGAAGTTTTTTCCTGAGCAATCATAGAATCATAGTTGTAGAATGGCTTAGGTTGGAAGGGACCTCAGAGATCATCTAGTCCAACCTCCCCAGCATGGTCGGGGATGCCTCTCAACTACATTTGGCTGCTCAAGGCCTCATCCAAATTGGCCTTGAACACCCCCCAGGGAGGAGGCATCCACAACCTCCCTGGGCAGTTTATTCCAAACACCAACTTCTTCCTAAGAGCCAGTCTAAACCTTCCCTCCCTCAGCTTCAAACCATTCCCCCTTGTCCTATTGCTTAGACATCCTTATGAAAAGGGTAGGGCAGAGAGTTGTAGCTCAGTCATCTTTGGCAGAGCAGACACCTGCTGTGTTTGTTTTTCAGTTCTCCAGAAAGAAATGGGGTTAGCATTACAATGGTGTGTTTGTTTCAGAACATACAGTAGGAGCAGAGTTTTAGTAGGAACAACAGTTTGGAACAGGGTATGTTGGCCTAAGTGAAGTACTGTCATTATGGCAGTGGCAGCAGACTCATCCCTGTGTCAAGTTCTGAGATGCCAAACAAAATATTTTTAGTGGTCTGATCAGTTGATTTGAACTGTAGAATCTCAGCTGCTAAAAGCATGCTATGACAGCCTAGATCAGTGTGTTAGCATTAGGGACAATAATGTTAGCATAGACAACCAATAGCCTTCTTACAGAGATAAATAACAAACGTACACATACTTAACATGGGGTTTGCAAAACTTTCTTTTCATACTAAATGGAAATCACATGCTAGAATTTTTGTGCTTTGGAAAACCTTTGTTTTTTTTCTGAACCATTTTTTTTAATCCATCAGAAACTTTTAAAGTGAAACAGTTTTGAGTGTGGGACATGTTTTTCAACATTAAATTAGATCCTTAAAATGGACATAACTGGAAATGTAACTGGCCTGGTTTGCAGTATTTTCGTAAGCTGGCATTTCTGCATATAAATGCATACCAAAGTTAATCCATATATAATAATGCAAAAAAACTTTTCCTTGATGGGATTAAAATTAAGGCAGACCACATTTCCCATAAAAATCTCAGAATTCAGATGTAGGTTTTGATATTTAACAGCTGGTGTTCGATTTGAACAAGAGCGCGGTCTTTACCAGATGTGACATATTAACTTAGCTAATATGAATAATGAGTTGCGGTGCATACGTGCAAATAAGATTCATTAGTGCTTGTCTAACATATGGGAGATATTAAAATACTTAATCTAGGAAGAGTTAGAGAAAGAAAGCAAGCATAAGAATTTCAGTTATTTGGTTGGCTTAAGCCCTGTGTCATTTATGACCAGTTAAGTAGACACTTTAGGCCCTTACAACCTGTAATGCAAGACATGACTGCTTGATTAAAAAAAAAAAGGAGAAAAAAAGATAAAAGGCCTTGTTGCATTTCAGGAGGAAACCTGGTTGGAGTGTGTGTGTCACTTACTGGATCAGTAGGCAGCCTTTTCTCTGCTGGAGGTCCAGTTTTAAATCAGATTGAGCTGCTGTAGGTATATTTATCTTTAATGCCTACCCAGGGCAGTATGCATCAGCTCTCAGTTATTCCTCCTGAGGAAAAGGCTTCAACTGAAGTTAGAGTGGTGTGTACAGGCCACCTACATTGCTGGTTTCGGTACCTCCATCAGTAATACATCTCCATTTTTATAAGCAGAAAACATCATCCCTCATGAAACACTTGTTGATCAGGAAAGATCTTTTAGTACCTTACAGGTGTAGGGTTTATGTGCTCTACATGTCTGTGGGTGAAAATGAGTTGTCATCTTTCGGTGTGTCTCAGTTCAGAAGGTAACCTGACACAACAGCAATGTCACCCACCTAACCTGGAGAACAAAACAATTCGAGTAATCTCTGATGTCAGCAATGTCTTTGCACAACAGCTAAGTGAAATCTTCTCTCTCCTGCAGATATCATGTGTTTTAAAATAAGAACAGTACTTGGACAAATGTTACTGATTTAGCAATATAGGAGTTACAATATCGCTGGTACCTTGTGAGAAAGAGGAAAATAATGAGTGTTCTATTAAAAGAACATTCTTAAGACTGAATTCTTAAGAAAAGGCTGTGATGTTAGGTTGGAATTCACCATTATTGGAACCAAATGGAAAACACTGATTTTGCCCGTCCTGTTACAACCTACACCTCACAGACCTAGAGAACTTTCATGGCCATGGGATTTCAAACTTATTCTTTCAAGAATGTGAGATTTTCCATCTGGAGAAATTCAGAAGAGAGAAGATACATTTGTGTCGCAAAATGATGATAAGTTAACAAAATAATTATTGAACTGAAGCTAAGAAGCTTAGGACACAACAGGATTTGGGGGCATGTAAGGTGATGAGTGTAGATGGGGTTATTGGAGGTGTTAGGTAGGGTTTGTGCTATAGTAACATGATTTAGCATGAGAATTTCATCATTGTGGTGTACATAAGGGTGTGTTTATATATGCACAAGCATATACATGTGCATACAAGAGCCCTGTCAATGTTTTCGTAGACATAACTGGGCAACATAGATTACCCTTTAAGAATGGGGGGGCAGAGCTTTATTAATTGCTTCTATGAAAGGAAACAGGAGTGCATTGGATTTTTGCAGAGAGTCCCATGATTAACTTTTTTCTTTCCCCTCTAAGTAATCACAACATAACTTGCAGACAAGTTTCAGTGACTTAGTAGCTGCTGAGAAGAGAGCATGTCTAAGCTTGCAAGAGAATGAACTTCGCTGGAGAGAATGCAGCCAGATTTGTAGCTGCAGCAAGCCACTTGGGAAACTTGTCCCAGCTTGATTGAAAATTGCTTCCCCCCATTAGGTGGGAGGAAGTTTTTCTTTGCTATTAGGTTCCTTTTTTCACCTGTCTCATGCTGCTTGCTCACTGACTGAACCCTGATGAGATTTCTATAAAGGGAGAAGTCTCAAGCAAGAAATTTCTTCTTAGGATGGAAAACACAAAAGTGTAAGGAAGAGATGCTGGTACTAATATGATGAGATAAACTTAGTGCACTGAGTATCAAGGTTCATTTTAATGTTGTTTATAAAATTACATCAGATTTTATGTTCAGAGCAGAAACCAGTGCTACATAGAAGAAAAAAATTATTCCCCCTCTGTTTATCTTGTGGCTTTTAAAAATCTCTGTATCTACTTGAAGCATTGCCATACGTTTGCTCTAGTCAGGATGTTTATCTTTACATTTACAGTATATTTATGTTGTGTTTAAAAAGTGAAAAGCTTATCTCAAGTGTCATTTAGCATAAATTGATGCTAAGTATGAATTTGAAGCAAAAAAAAATATTGCTCACCTACATTTTTATATCACCAGTTGAATTTTTATTGCAAATTACATACCTGAGCAGCTTCATTCACCCAGCTGAAGTCATTTCAGATGACCTTTTCCTCAGCCTACTCTGTCTGAACAGAATATTGTTCTGCTGTTAATTGTTTTGGACATAGTGTGTGAAAAATCTGAAGGGAGTTGAATTTTGTTGTTCAGGGTTCACAGTACATGATTTTGCTTGCATGTTTACTGCTGGCCTGTCAAACTATGTGAAGGACTAAATTTCTCCCATAGATCAACTAATCATGAAAATCGTGTAGAGATGTTTGATTGACACAGTGAAGCTGTTCATTTAGAGTGTATCAAGATCAAATAGGAGTTATTGCAATTAGGAAGTGATTGTGTTCTCAGCTGAAATTCTTAAATGCTGCATTTTAGATCTTTGTGCATTTTTATGCTGTCTCATGGATGTGTTAGGGAATTTCTAAGATTTGTTACACCTAGATACTTAATGTTCACTACAATTTCAGCACTGATTTTACTTTTTTTTTTTTTATAATAGCTGATATTTAATTCATTGGGGAGAGTTGCTCTACAGGTAATGTTTCTGTACTCCAAAGGGCTTTGGGGAACAAAGGATTCAACTGGTCTCGGGTTTTGTTGGTTGGTTGATTTGTTTCTGTTCTTAAGATGTTGGTTGAAAATATGGTATCAGGCTAAAATTTTCCTACTTGTTTCTGTGAGAATAGAATCAGAATGGTTTGGGTTGGAAGGGATTTCCAAAAGTCATCTAGTCCCACACCCTGCAGTCAGCAGGCACATCTTCCACTAGATTAGTTTAGCCAGAGCCCTGTTGAGCCTGATCTTGAAAAACATCTCCAAGGATAGCACCTCAACTACTTCCCTTGGCAACTGTTCCAGTGTTCCACCACCCTCACGCTAAAGAACTTGTTCCTAACATTCAATCTAAATCTACTCTTCTCTAATTTCATTGCCCCTTATCCTACCACTCCAGGCCTTTGTAAACAGTCCCTCTTCAGCCTTCTTGTAGCCCCCTTCAGGTACTGGAAGGCTGCTATTTAGGTCTCTCCAGAGCCTTGTCTTCTCCAGGCTGAACAACCCCAGCTCCCTCAGCCTGTCCTCATAGCAGAGGTGTTCCAACACCCTGACTGTTTTCAAATAGCGCCCTTATAACGTGGTTAGAGGTTCCTGATCACAATACAGTTGTGTTCCAAGGTTTGTATGTATGAATTTGTATTCAATGTCATATGTAGGACCTTCTTTAGTACCATGGTGTGGCACAAATGCTAGTTGGTACCTTCATATCCATGTCCTTGAACCCTAAGGGTTCCAGTATTCTTGAAAGCCATGTTTTTCTCTTGACTATTCTTAGAAAAATTTGTAGGATATTATAAAGAAATCTTTGTTCACTCTCTAGCATTCTCTTTTTATAATCTGCATTCAAGTATATGGTACCGATATGTGACACAGAGATTCAAGATGTCAAAATATGTCCACTCCTGAAATTGTGGACAGAGATATGGTGATGAAACAAGCTGGTTTAGTTGAAAAAAGCTTATGGATACCAGATTAAGTCCCTAAAGCAGTTTAGCCTTAGCCCAGTAATGGTAGGTTTTTTCTTTGGATGAGTCAAGCAATTTTCTCTTGGCTTCAACACTTCTGTTCCAGTGCTGAGGCTGCTGTTTGTAATCTATTCATGAGCGTGATCTACTTACTCATGTGCAGCTGCTAAGGAGTATTCTGCTCCCACTTTAAGACTTAAGTTTCACCTGCACACTTGGGTATCTGTAGCCTGATACTGGCTTATTTCCTTATTTGTGATCATAGAAAACAAGCAAGCCAAAGCCTCACATTCAAAACAGTGTGAAAGGGTAGTAGCGTAGAGGCTATTAGCCAAATCCTCAGGGATGCTTACTGAGATGCTCTCTCCAGTTGACCCTTTGGCGTAAAGAAGTGCCCCTGATGCGTGCAGGCTGTGTTGGGAAGCAGTTTAGTTCTCTGTTCTGGAAGGGAGTTCATTGTGGCTGAAGTTCTGACAGATTTTTTAGAAGATATTGGGGCAGGGGGAGATGAACTGTAAATTTATGGCATCAGTAGTAAATTAAAGTGCACTAATCTTACGTACTTCCTTGGATTACCCATACATCCTGCCTTGACTTCATCTCCCATTTGGCTTGCAAGCTTTTATTCCTACAACTAATTATTAAAGAATATGAAAGTGATCAGTGTTCCAGAAACTAAAATGTAACGTGCATCTGTCTCAGCCACCTGACGAAGGATGCGTTCAAATGTACGCTTGTAACTAATTCTTCTGGGACCCAAACAAAATTAGGATTGTAATTTTCCCCAAATTTGGGAAACATTTTTTAGATGCAGTATTTTACCTGATAGACACAAGGCACCTTTCCATTGCTGACATCTAGCACAAGTCATGCTGTTTCATGTGGCCAAGAGTTGTATTTGGATTATGGGAGTCACAAGCGAGCCAGCCGAGCCATGGTATGTGGATGGGGGGGGTGTTAATTTTAATTTTTTTTAACTGATGAAGCATTAGGCTTTGTTATAAAAAAGAAGATGGTTAGAGGTGAGCAAATAGTGTCTAATGCAAGGGAGAGAGGGCTGATGAACACATTAAGGTTCATGCTTTTAACCAAACTGGAAATGACAGAGCACCTGTTTTCCTTCCCTTGGCTGTTGGGGTTCTCTCAGCAGTCTGACTGCCTTCCCATCTGACATTTTCACACTGTGTTTCTAGGTCAGTGGTAACACAACTAGCATGCTTGTGCCCAAACTGATAATCTCAGTCAGCTGTATTCCACATGGCTTTCACAACCAGCTTTGCCACGGTCTGTGTTTGGATTTCAGAACAGCCTGTCAGCTTTGCATTTCCTCGGGTCTTCAGAAACAGGATCAGCTCAGCACACACGTTAGCTTCTCATGTGTCTTGTCCTGCTCCAAGTATCTGAGAGTACAAGAAAACCAGGATGTAAATAGAGTGACACGGCAGAACCCAGTATAAAATCAGTGTCAGTAAGGGAGGTGAAGTGTTTGCTAAGGTTATGAAGAAAATTGGCCAGATTAATTCTTCCAGAGAAGAACTGCTGACTGTTGGATATTAGTGTGCACCTTCTGGTGTATCTTCTCTTACTCTTTCTCCTTCATGTGGGTGAGAAGACAACAGCACAGCTGGGTTCATGACAGTCTTTCTAGAGACTGGACACTAAGCCCACTGGAGAGAACTACCTGTAAGGGCATGACTTTTTTCTTTTCATGAAGTTACAAGCAAAAGTGGTTCTAACTGCTTAGTCATAACTGAAAGATAATCAGAGGCAAGTGGACAAGACTACTGCAAGGGAAATGGCTGCTGAATAGCTCATCCTTTCTGTTCCTTCTTTCAGCAGCAGCCTGCTGTGTGTGAGCACTGCTTCTCAAGGCCTGCCTGTTTTCTTTCCTGAGTCCTCATGCTGCTGTCACCCTGGGCCCCAATGCTGCTGCCCGCACAGGTGCCACCTCTCTGTGGGGACATTGCAAGGCCCCTGCTCCCAGTCCACCACTACACTGTACTTGCTAGGAGGTGAAGTGAGAGGCTGGTCAGCATTTCCACAGCTGTTGGGTGGCATGGAAGGGTGTCAGTGAGCAGCTCCTTGCTGGGGATTCTGTCAAGCCTGGGACCGTAATTCCAGGCATTCAAAATCTGGGATCATCCCAGCCAAGCTAAAGCTGAGCATGGAGGGCAACAAAGAGCCAAAGTTATGATAGGGGCACATAGGTGAAGAGAGGAGCTGGGAAAGAAGGAAAATTTGCACTCAGAGTCAGATGCAATGCTAAGCCTGGCAATAGCAATAAGTTGCTGTTGCAGACCTCAGCTGTGTCATTTTCTGTTTTGCCTAACACAACTAGTTTTAAACTAAATGAGGTGAATGAGTAATTTCTGAATTTAATTTTCTTGCACTTAGTTTCTCCCCATGACTGTAAAGCTACCATAGATGATGATATTTAAAAAATTCTGTAAGTTTGCAACTAGGAAAATATTTCTGATACAGCTCTCTCTTGGCTAATGAAATAGCAGCTTCCATGGTATTAATGGCACATTCAGGAATGACACACGATTCAATTATTTTACTAGACAGAGAAGCACTTAGACACAAATGTAAGATATTTCTAAATTTAGGCAGCAGCTAGAAGTGATTGAAAAATACACAATTTGTGCATGTTTCTTCAAATAATTACTGTGGAAAAATATTGTGGCATTGTAGTTAAAAGCAGGTTGGTTTCTTTTTTTCATGTTAATAGCTGTAAAGGAAAGAGAATTCCCCAAGAGAAATGCTGTTCTGTAATCTCATGCTAATCTTCCTGACAGAAAGCAGAAGAAGAGGAGCTTGTCCTCACACCTGATGGCACCAGGGAGTTCCTGACATTTGAAGTTCCACTGAATGACTCTGGATCAGCTGGGCTTGGTGTGAGTGTCAAAGGTAACCGGTCAAAAGAAAACCATGCCGATCTGGGAATCTTCGTCAAGTCCATTATTAACGGTGGAGCAGCATCCAAGGTAAGAGGCAACATCTGTGTGCTTTGGTCTTCCTCCATTTCCCAAAATAAGGCTGTTTTTAGAATAGTCACAGATTCAAGAAGAATGAGGTTGCCCTTTAACGAGCTTTACCCAATTACACCATCAGAGGTAACATTTAGATTTCTATTCAGATTCACATTTGCACATCCCAGAATTTAAACAGACCTTTTAGATTCTTGGGAAGGATATGAGGCATCTCTGGTAGAGTTCAATTAGCGTTCTATTTGTGCCAACAGGTTATGATAATAGCTTGCAGAGAAAAATCTATAATTGGAATAGGCATTTCCAACAGCGGCTTCAATGGAAGCTATTATACCAGTGTTCATTTGGCCATAAACTATTAGGACTAAACATAGCTGTTTGTTTATTTTTATTTTGGGTTTTGTTGTGGTTGTTTTTCTCCTCCTCTCCCCAGCAGAGTAAACTTCTTTTGTGTCTTTTATGTCGCTAGCTATAATCTTTCCTTTTCCAGGATGGCAGGCTTCGAGTGAACGATCAACTAATAGCAGTAAATGGAGAATCATTATTGGGCAAAACAAACCAAGATGCTATGGAAACCTTAAGGAGATCCATGTCCACTGAAGGAAACAAACGGGGAATGATTCAGCTTATTGTGGCGAGGAGAATAAGTAAATGCAACGAGGTAATGTGCTTTTGATATCGGGACTGGGAGCTTTGACTTGTGAAGTGTTTGTGTTTATAGGAGATGTCGTGTTTCCTCTGAGACCTGGAAAATAATATTTGAGAAGCAAAAGAAAGAATTGCAAAATAATCTGAATTGCAGTGTTAGACATGCTAGCCTTATTACTGATCAATAAAGCTTTTCTTTGGAGTATTTTCATCAATGAATAACAGGAAACACTGAATAAAACTATATTGATTTTGTAATTGGATCCCACTGTTTATGTGATTTTTGTTCTTTGGAGTTTTTTTATGTATGTCTATTGAATCCTTCCATTATAGACTTGGTGTTAACTGACTTGCTTCTTTGTCACTTTAAGTCTTTTTAATGAAGACAAGAGCTCTTACATTTTATTGTTCTACTTTATCTAAACAATTAAAAGTTCCCTGTAAAGATTCTTCACAACTTGATGTGAATAATTCTGTTATTTTGGGCTTTAAGTATGTTGTATCTTTGCCTTCATTGCAGGGAAGTAAGAAACAGAGTTTGGGGTGAAGTGATGATTCTTTTTCTGATACTGTTTGCAACTTCCACTCCTTCAGTGCAGTGTTAATGTCTTGATTTTTTGAAGCATATTGATAATTTCTGATAGTTTATCTTCTAGATTAATGTAAATAATATTGTATAGTAATAATATGTGGGCTTGTGATACTGAGAAGAACTGCAAGTGCAGTGGAGAACTGAGTTAGACTTCAAAATTATTTTGACAAATTGGAGAATTGCAGTGAACTAAATAGGGTACAGCTGAATGGCAGGTCAGGGAAGCATCTGTTCTTCAGACATCTAAAAGTCATTCTTTCATTCCGTTAACATCGGTAAGGCCTCATCGAGAATCTTATTTCTTGAGCATCATACTTCAAAAATGATGTTCACAAATTGGTTTGGTACTGCTGATCCTGCCTAGGGGGAAAAGGAATGGTTTATTTTTAAATGCATTAAATTGACCTTAAAAAAAATTCCAGTCTGCATTGTACTATGAAATCACATCTCAGAAGGACACTAAGCTCTCTAAAGGTATTAAGCTCCTCTTGTTTGACCGCTTTAATTCACATACACACACGTTTATATATACGTACTGGAAAGCCAGCTTGGATGCACACAGTTAGTTTCTCACTTATGTTGAAGGAAATCTGACTTTTTATATTTGGTAATGCCCTGTTCTAGCCCCAATTCTGAACTTGGACTGTTCTTTAATCCTACCCACTTTCAGATGCACTTGCTGTGTTACTACATTAAAAGAGTGCAATATTTTCAACTATTTTTGTGTTTAGTATAATTTGTTCAAAAAGGTTGTAGAAGATGTTCACTTTTAGTGGAAGTCTTCTATATCAAATGTATCCAGACAGTGTTTGTAAACGTGATGGAGCAGTGATGAACCAAAGGCATTATTCCTTAAATCTGATAGAAATTTTAATCAAGCTAAGAATAGTTTGCTGCCCTATGTCTGCTTGACTTTTAGTGTGGTTTATTTTGCAGAAATCACATGGCAAAAAATATCACAGCTTAGTCTACAGTGTATGTGCTCCAAGATGAATGAACTGATCAGTCAGATACACTGAAATGTATTTGTGAAGGGAACAGGATGGGGAGCTGTGACTGTTTTTAGTGCCCTTTCCCTACTCCTTAATAAGCTAGTGAGATGAACCATAATGACTTGGAGAAGTGATGCTAGGCAATTATTGGTGTAGTGATCGTCTTCACTAAATAATTTTTTGCAACTGTTCTTTCTTAGGAATCGCTGCTTTCATGAAATTCACCCAAAGGAAACGTGATGTCGATACTGTTTGCATATTTTAATGTGATGAAAGCACAACTTGCATGGACATAAAGCTATTTTCCTGCTGAGCTGGCAGTATTCGAGAAGCCAGTTTGCAGGAGCTCTTGCAGTGCTCAGACTTCAATGAAGTAGCTTCAAGTTCAGTAATCGTTTTGCATTTGCAAAATCAAACTGAATTCTTTTGAGATAGGCATCCCAGTTTGCTTTTTTTCTTCAGTAAAATTGAGGTGTCATTGGATTTGAAGAAAGATAGTACTATGAATTCTTTTTGATGTTAATTTCATAGTCGGCCCTAAGAATTGTGGGAGAGGGCAGAATTCATGTGGCAGCACGGTTCAGCAGACTACCGCTTCTCTCTGTTTCAGAAGATTCCTGAAGGACCTTAAAGTTCTTCCAGAACTTGAAGGGATCCTGCAGGAAGGCTGCAGAGGGACTTTTCACCAGGGTGTCTAGTGACAGGACAAGAGGGAATGGTTTTAAACTGAGGGAGGGAAGGTTTAGACTGGATCTTAGGTAGTTCTTCAGTACGAGGGTGGCGAGACTCTGGGGTAGGTTTCCTAGGGAGGTTGTGGATGCCTCCTGCCTGAGGGTGTTGAAGGCCAGGCTGGATGAGGCCCCGAACACTCAAGTCTAGTTGAGAGGTGACCCTGCCCATGGCAGGAGTAGATGACTTCTGAGGTCCCTTCCAACCTAAGCCATTTTGTGATTTGATGATACTTACCTTGAGTGTTGAACTGTTCAAAACTTCATGAAGTGACCTCTGATACTTCTTTTTCATTACTTATTCTCATACAGCTTCAATAGTTCTCTTGTTGTAGATTAAGCCTCCAAGGCAATCACAGTAATGAGAAGTGTACATAAACACCATCAGAGTATTATCTTGTCCTCAGAGAAGTAGTGAGGAGATAATTTACGTTGTATGTGCTTATGTAACTGTAAACTCAAAAGAGACCATAAACTTCCTGGAAGGTAAAAAATATTTTCATGCTGTTGTGGTTTTACTGAACTGAAGAGCTGCCTGTAGAAAGAATTTTCATTGACTCACCAGGAGATAGAATATAATCCATCCAGGATTTCAAGTGAATTATCTTGTAGTAAATATTGATATAAGTGTGGAGTGAGTGGTAGTTAGGAATGAACTCCAAACCAAAACTGTGTATCTGAGTTTTTCTCCTGTTTGCATTATGTCTACACAGAGTACAGAAATATAATTAATTCTGTAAGCTGTACTACTGCAAAACTTGCAAAGTTTGTTTAATATATCAGCTCCTCCAGACAAAACCACACAGTGAATATTGGATGGAGGCTGTTAGATTAGTGTAATAAAAACATTTGGTTTGAGATTTGGATGTATCCAAGGCTCCCTTCACCTGTGCCTTTGAAAAACTTGAATATGCTGTTCCTATCTAGCTTTTCAACTTTCAGCCTTTCCTCTGTGATAAGTGTTGTGTGTTAACTCCTAACATTTCAAGGCCTGGAGTGATAGGATGAGGGGCAATGGTTTGAAATTAGAGAAGATTTAGACTGGATATTAGGAACAAGTTCTGCACCATGAGGGTGATAGAATACTGGAACAGGTTGCCCAGGGAGGTGGCCCCATCCTTGGAGGTATTCAAGGTCAGGCTCGTCAAGGCTCTGGAGAACCTGATCTAGGGGAGGTTGGCGCTACTGACTGCAGGAGGGTTGGACCTTTGGAACTTCCTTCCAACCCCAGCCATTTTATGATTCTCTGATTCTTTGAGCACAGAAAGTGTATTTTCAAAGCCATGCAGTGCCAAAACTGGGAAGCTTAACACCAGTATTGACTCGATACTCATACGTGGTAGGTGTTAAACACCTCAGTTTTCAGAATATGTGACCGTCGGCTGTTAGATCTTTAACTCAGGGATGACATTTTTAAAATCACTAAGAAGTAAGCAGAAACTCTGGAGCTCCTTGCACCATTTTCTGTTAATTAGTGATATTATGGTGATTAGCCTGTATGGGCAAACAGCTGTGGCTGTGTCGTCATGCCGCAGAGTGTGCAGGCATGACTGTGGGGCAGAGCCCTGCAGCTGGCTGCAGTATGTGCTGATTCAAGAAAATAAAGGCAGTTGTTCTGTTTGGAATCCTGCTCTTTTCAGTCCTGCAACCTGGACACTTTAGAGGCACAGATTGCTCATCCACACTCTCTTCATGTCACATGCAGGCAGCACTTGTCTGCCATTAAGAGAGAAGCATCACTATTTTCCTCAAAATGAGAGATTTCAAGGGTTTTTCTTGTCTATCTCCCTTTTTTGTACAGAATTCATGTCTTTTCGAACCTGCCTGAAGGGAAGGTTTGCAAGTGATTTGCAGATCCCCAAATTTCTTTTTGCTTGCCTGTTCTTCTTTGTTCCAATTGCTGAGTTGAAAACAGAGCAAACCATAAAGAAGAGAAACAGCAATGAATTCAAAGATCTCACCAACTGTTAAAATAAATTGATTGGTAGGCAGATCAGCAAGAGAGACTTTGCAAATGAGTGGTTTCATTATAAAAAAAGGGATACAAGCGAGCTTCACCCCCCCTTTTTCTAGTATGTGTGAAAGCATAAAACATTCAGTATCATTTTTCCCTGCATGCATTACCTACTTACCTACTTTGAAATTGATATGACAGGTTTGTTTTTCTCTTTTCTCACTAGATTATTTTTGTGATGACCTTCTGGAGTTCATTTAACTATTGAAAAAGCTTTAGCATCTTCTCCAAACACAAATGTTTCACTGTCCACTCCCTTCTCTAAGTCATTGATAAAGCCTTAAACTGTTCCCAGCTATGATCTCTGGGGGAAACTACAGCTGGCTTTTCTTCATTCTTTGTGTCCAATTCTTTAGCTAGGTTTCAACCCAGAAAATGAAAATTTAGTCCAGTCCCACAAAAACTTAGTTTCTTTAATGCCTGATGTGAAACCTTGGTAGAAGCTTTTGGAAAAAGCAAATACATCATGTCTGTTTCCTTGCCTGAGAGCTCAGGCAGCTCGGTGGTACCTTTGTGAACTCCAGCATCCAAGTGAGGCAAGATTTCCCATGCCCATGGACATCTGCCTGACCCATGTGCATTGTGCTCGGTGATCTTACTCCCTGTTGTAGATGCAGCCATTTTATCTGTAAAGAGGTCAGATGGCTGCTCTGTAGTGCTGTCTAGGCGCACAGACAACCACCAGCCCTCTGGCACCCCAGCAGTTTGTAGCACTATGTTGAACGTTTTGGCCAGCGGCTATGGGATTCACATTTGAGTTTGTTTAGAGCTTTTGGGAGAATGCCATCCAAACTGAGTGGCATGTTGACTTCTCACCTACCCATTTGGTTTAATGTTCTGGTGTAATTGCTTCTGGCTGATCTCACTCCTCTCCTTATTTGCTAGAAAGAATGGGGTCAGGTGTGGAAATCTGCCCAATATTCAGCAGTAAAGTCTGAGGCAAAGAAATTGTTTGGCTTGGCTACTTCAGTGCCCCTTTCACTTTTGCCAGGAGGTAGTATAACTCATTCCCTGTGTACCTTTTTATGTCTGATGTCCTTGGTGAACATTTTACCTTCAGTCTGAGCATACTCTGAATAGTGCTGCTTGAATTCTTCCTGCTTCCTCTTAATTTCTTGGGCCATATTGGTGTTTGTTTTTTCTAATACAGGACTTATTAACAATCTCCTTTTAGGCCTCTGGTGGTCTATTTGGTGCATGATTTTCAGTGTACTTGGATAAATTTCTAATAGTCAACATCCCAAGAAATATTTTAACAAGTTAGTTGTCAGGAAAGACTGTTCATGGTTTTCTGTTTTGTAACATCTTGTCTTTTGTTCTGCCCTGCTACCAATTATTTTGATTTTTTTTTTCCTTTATCTGTTTTCTCTCTTTGGTATCAACTTACAAGCTCCATCTTAATGCATCTTTCCCCACATACCCCATAACCTACCATCTAAATACATTTTGCAAAGCTGTATGAGTTCCCCCCCACCATTCTGAAAGCAGTTTACATCATCTGCTTGCTAGTGTTGTCAGAACAAGAATGCAGTGTTTCTGACAAACACTGTACTAATTTTACATTTGCTGGTGCATGATTGATCATGGAAATCAAATGTGACCCTTTTACTGGCTTTTTACTTACTTTTTTATGCCATCTAAAGTCTGTCCCTAATGCAGGGTCCCAACTTGGGTGGTAACAAAGAAAACCATATTTAATATTGATAGCAGTATTGTGAAAAGTACCTTTGTTGGAAAAGGATTCTGAAGCTTTTTGGACATCTTAGCCACAGTACACAAATAAGGAAGGAAAAAAGAAAGCCTGCAGAGTATTTCTGTGTGACAGAAAAAGCTTCAGTACCTTGGGTGCAGTCTAATATAGAGGAAATTTGTGTGCTGGCTTCTTTATAATTCATAAAGCTTGCATGCCAGTATTTGGATAATTTACTTTCTGAAGGAAAAAGGGAGTCTGATTATTGTTTCTTTAAAAAAAAAAAAAAGTTTATGCTTTGAATATTTTGGCAAAATTCTTCTGCATAAACTTTTTTTTCATATTTATGTGCATAACTTCAGATAGGATGGATGGTGGTGTTTAAGTGAAAAGGACTGCATTAGTTGTCCTTTTATCATCTAGATAAGCAGCAGCTGGGCTAGTTAGTACAGACAGTGCTTTAGCAAACAGCTGGTTCTTATCTGAATGACAAAGGGCCAGGGTAGAGACCTTTTTTATTTAAAAAGAAAAATCTTGTTTCTATTTTTATTTCAAGGGAATGGAGAGAAAAAGGCTGCAGGCGATCTGTAGCATGTGAGGGTTTATTGAGGTTTTATGAATATGATCATTTATTATAGATCAGTGCTAGGAACCCAGAGAGGGAACTCTCTTTACTGCCTGGAGAGATGGCAGCTCAGGGAGATCCTACCAGTGTCTATGAATACCTGATGGAAGGCATAAAACTGAAATTCGAGAAATTTCTTTAAAAAAATAAGAAATAAATATTCTTTTGAGAGCATGGTCAGCCAGTGGCATAGATTACCCAGAGAGGTTGTGGAGTCTCTGTCCTTGGAGGTAATCAGAACCCAGATGGAGAAGGCATTGGGCTGCTTGCTCCTGCTGACATTGCTTTGGGCAAGAGGTTGGAACAGATAATCACCAGTGCTTCCATTCAACCTCAACCAGTCCATGACTCTTAACTGTCACACCAAGAAGTGCTCCTGCTAGGGGCAGCTATGGATAGAAAGTATAGGGGGCAGCTGCTGCCTAGTTTGCCTTTCTTGACAGACTTTTGGTGAAGGTCAGGACTTTGTACATCTTTGTTTATATTACCTACTGTTTATCAATAGCACTGATTTCAGCTAAGGGAAAGAAGTGGAATGTGTAATTCAAGCTCTCTGTTAGAAACGCATCAGGGAGAACAAGTCTTTAGTCGAACTGCAGTCTTGCTTTGGACTGTTGGTGTCCTTGTCTTGCCCATAGCCCAGATTCCAGATTCATTGTGTGTTTTTCTTCCACAGCCTTCCTGTTAACAATGTAAGGAAAAAATCTTTTTATGGGTGAAAGCCAGTTGTTTAATTGTGGTTTGATTTTTTTTTTCTGTTTTATAAAAGGCATTGTATACTTGGTGAAATATTTGTGTGGTTGGCTGATGATGCCTTTGTTTAAACCCATCTTTTGAGATGCTAATTAAATTTGAAAAAGTTTTCCCCATGAAAATGAAAAAAATACATGATTCACTTTAATAAACACTGCCATCTAAATACAAGCTCTTGCTATTTCTTTGATTTACCCTTTACTGCTTTACCAGGAGTGAGTTTCTATGTATTTCTCTGATTCAGAGCTTTCTTCTTGTCAGTATCTTCCTGAAAATCTCTTGAGACCTTCCTACAAATGAGTTTGAAAGTTGATGGGTTGTCACATGAAGAAGGACTGTGCGATATGGCTCACTAAAAGCTGGACACTTGTTACATAAAGTCATCAATATAGCACTGGGAGAATAAATCCCAAAGCACTTTGATATTTTCACACCTTATTTAAAGGCAGTGAAATAAAGGTTAGTTGATCATTTAATGCATTTGTCATGCAAGTTTAAACTTTCAAGCAGTCTAATGTTGCTGTGCTTTCTTTTCTTGTAGTGTTTCAGAATTTAACTTTCCTATTCTTTCTGAATTTGCCTTAGATTCCTTTATAGCAGCAGCTACAAATATTGTTTAATTTACTTTTCAGTAAAGCTGTCAGTTGTAATCTGCAATTTAAAAAAACTAATAAAACAAATCCTCATTTCACAATTTAAACCTTATTGAGTCTAATTCACTTGCACTGCAAGTTTATTATTCTCCTGCAGCTTGACGTGCCTCCAATTGTAATTGTGTTGACCCTCCGATGCAGTAAATCTCCCCAGTGCTTATCAAACTGGGAGAGATAAGTCTACAATTTGGAACTTCATTAAATATCTCATTTATATTAAACAGATGATGGCTTTGAACAGAAATAATAATTTTTTTTTGCTGACTTTGTGACCTCCTGATCGTGGTCTCCTCGATTTTGTCATGTGGCGTTTCACAAACCTCTGCCCCTCCATGTCCCCAGCGTTATGCCAGCGCCTGAATGTCAGAAGTTGTTAGTCCATCGGGCTGGCTTCAAAGCCCCTGCTGTGGAGGCTGTAGCTAAGAGCTTTGTAGCCCATGTAGCAGATGTAAAAAAAAAAAAAAAAATCTTACATAGCACACATTTCTTTGTCAACTGAGGATTGTGGGTAGAGTGATTAATAATGGGCAGCTGTTTAAAGAAGAAAAAAGCAGCCACAAACATGTTGCTTGTTATTGTAATTCCTGAAACTATGAACTGCTCCTGTGCTTGTTTAGAGACCAGTCCTTGAAGTCAGCATTCCCAGTTCCCAGTGGCTACAAAGAATTTGCATCATGCTCAGTATCTTGCAGTTTCTGGTGCCCACTGTATTTCAATACATATAAAATCTGTGCTATTGTATTTGTCTAAGGACGTCGTCCTTGAGATTTAGCTGCACATTTCAATATGAAGAGGCGTGTTGGTGAGAGCAGCTAAAGCTTTGATGTGTGAGCTCATCTGATTACCCTGCCAAATGCACCTATTTTTTAATATTTGTATTTTCAATGGAGCTGGATTTCAGTTCACACCGTGTGGCTGAGTTGGTTTAATGGTTTCAGTGAAGCTCCTTTGGTACCATTACTGAGTAGCTGGCAGGGTGCTAGAGCTCAGGTGGACTGAGACCTTTAGGGCCAGGGAGGGTGGATGGTGTGAAGGCTGGATGATGGTGTGGGGAGTCTCTTGTCTCCACAGTGAGTGACTGGCTGCTGATTAACTGGGTGTCTGAGATGACTTTTGAGTGCACAGTGTTCATTCTCCTCACTTCCAAGGGCTGCATTGGCTAATGGGGTGGCTAAACTCAGTTTGGCCTTGCATGGATGCTACTTTCCACTGACTTCTGATTCTCTGGGACCCACTGAGGAAAATTCAACTTTTCCTATTTCTGAAAAATCTGAGAGGCATAAGCAAGAAAACAAGGGATGAGCAGCTTCTGCAAAGGAAGGCTGAGTGGGGAAGTCACTCTGGGGAGCCTTCTGGCAGAGAGCAGCTAGAGGTGGATGTATAGGCAATCTTCTCCCCTGTGCATGTGGCCAAGCAACCCATCTTCATAGTTTCTTCCACCTTCTTCATCTGTTTTGTAATGACCTGGGGAGATCTGCCTGGAGTCATGGTGGACAAGGACCTGCCAGCTCTAGGGGCTGAGAGCTGTGGTGGCAGAGGGTACCTCAGGTCTTGCCAGTTCTGTTTTTTTGTGGCTATACCTAGACACTGCCACAGCGCCAGGAATCAGGGAAGCTTCCAGACTGGATGATGCATGTGAGGTCTCTACCCTTGCAGCCAGAAAAGGCACAGTGAAGAACTGCTCTGAAGCAGAGAAAAAAAATTGCTGTGAAGTCTGATTTTTTTAATTTTTTTTTTCCTTTCCTTTCCCTCATGGCTACAAAACATTTGAGTGTTTGCATATTGATTACTAATACGTGTAGTGGGGTTCCTGGGGGTTTCCATGATGATCACATCTGAAAGCAAATTACACGACTTCAAAAAGCTCCAGCAGCCCAATTCCAAATGGAGCTCCTGCTCTCAGCTCCTGACAGGGGCCTTGTTCTGACAAGCTGTCAGTGTGGGAAAGATGGCCCAGCTGTCTGCCCAGTAGTGTTGAAAAAAGCCAAAACTGTCTGTTTAAGAAATTATCCAACAAAGAGACACCAAATGCAATGTTGTGGGGTTGGTTTTTTTTTTTTTTTTTTTTTGTTTCACCAATTTTCTGCTGAAGGATTTGAGATTTGACAGGGCACTGTGGGAGGTGCAGTGTAAAGTGGCTTAGAAAGCTGATCATTAAGCAGAGCTGTCATTGCAAATTATATTTGTCTAGGGTGAGAAGTTCTAGCTCATTTGGTGCCCAGACAGGCCTAGGCCTTAGGCAAGTTGTGACAGTTCCCCCATGCTGCTAAATGGACCCTGGACACTAATTTTCCTCTCTCTGTGCAGCTGGAGTCACCTGGGAGCCCCTCTGGGCCAGAGCTGCCCATAGAGACTCTGCTGGATGACCGGGAACGGAGGATTTCCCACTCCCTCTATGGTGGGATCGAGGGTCTTAGCGAGTCTCCCACGAGGAACGTGGCACTGAGTCGGATAATGGGTGAGTCAAGTCAGCTCTGCTAATCAGGGGATGCCTTTTCATTCCTCTCTGTGGTTCATCCAGGGGCAATTAATGTATTACACTGCACGGTGAGACACAAGCCTTCAGCATAGTTCATGTGAGAAAGTCAGGTGGAATTATGAAGTGAGTTTTTCATATTCCATAAAACAGGAGCATTTAACATGGTCTTTCAGTGTCTGATACAGGACAATGGATTATTGCTTGCTCTAGTCTCCATGTTGAGTCTTCATTCACATGGAAGTCAGTGACTCATGGGAACTGATAATTAATTTCAGCATTTCTTGTCCCCTGTTTCAGTCATACTGCAGTATAAAAACAAAAAAAGGCAAACTTGCATCCATTTATGCTTATTAGAGTATTTCATTAATTTATTTGAATTTTTGCTTTGCAGAACACCAATTTTAAAACCTTATAACTAATTTTAAGCATCCCTTGGGTAGATTCTCTGCCATACCATCTGCATGGCCCCAGTGGAGAATGAGGTTATTAGCAGTTGCTCTGTAGCAATTCAGCTTCCGATGTACACAGCTGGGTAATAAAGTCTTGCCTTGCCACAGGAGTAGTTGGATTTACTGACTAGGATGGGATTAGTTTGAAAGGATTTTCAAATTTAAACACAAAAACATGCTTGATGAAAATAGTACCTGACAGAAGATTGCTTGCTTGAGTTGTAAGTTTATAACACAGCCATTAAATCTGGGATTTTTTTTCAGTCCCACACAGAATATATTAGAAGATGCTGCTATAAACTGAGGAAGGCTGAACACAGTTTTTAATTGCTTCAGATTGATTTTCAGCCTTAAAAAATGAAATTCCACCACTTAAGCTTTTTCCAAGCAACAGTTTGCAGATATATTTCACTCTGTTTTCAAGTTGTTGGGCTTTTAGGGAGCAGTCAGGTTTTTTATACGATGTTTTCTCTGAGTTATTCAGTAGTACTAAGTTAAAACTGCAGTGTTTTGTAATTTTTTGTGATGTTATTGCCTGCATGATTTCTTGCAGTGCCACAGAGCGGAGAGTCATTGTTACCTGAGGGGAGGGATAGGTATAGCTGCTACTGCTTGTAAGACTCATTTATTATGCAGTGGAATTCCTGCCTTAGTAGCATTTATAATGAGGAAAAACTCGGAACTTTTCTATTTTCTCAAGAATTTATATCTGGTGTTACATGGCACTTCCAAAATTTCCCTCCTCCCTTGAAAATTTGCCTAAAAGTGAGAGTTAGTCCTAACAGATTTACTGAGGAAAACTGGAGGTCTGTACCTGCCTGTGCTGGTCCTCAGCATGAAACCAAGCCAAAAGGAGTGCTTTATGCAGTGCTGGTTCCCTTGAGTATTCTCCCCATACCAAGGATCCCTGTGACTTACAGGCTCTCTGAATCACCTGATGGCTTTTTATTTACCCCTCAGTTGAATTAACTATGTAAACTTGTAGTACTCTTGGTACTTAGTGGTGAGGAGATGAGAGGTTGATTTTAGGTGCGAAGGAATAAATCTTTCTGCTGCTTTTGCTGCTAGAGAAAAATGATGGATTTTGAGTTTTCTTCCTTCCTAAGTTAGACTATCCAAAAGTGAAAATCTCAGGGTCTGGAAACTGCCTGCTCTTTTCAGTCATTACTTAAAAGTTGGAACAAAACTTCTAAGAGAATTTTGTTTCTTGTAAATGCGTCTAAATGTAGTTTTCAGGGAAAGTATTTAAGACAATTTGTTTTACTCTTTCAATCCCTAACTGACAGCAAGAACTGGTTGTCAGAACCTTGCTGTGAGAGTAGGAATAAAATACCAATTTTAGAATGTGATTTAAATTACGTAAAATAATGTTTGCTTACTACAAAAAGGCTGCATCAATCTTCTAATGTTTCTGACGAATGTTATGTTGATTTGCTTCTCTAGATGATTATTGCTTATAGATTTTCTTAATTCTTTTTCACTTGATGATCTTGCAGTGAAAATTTCTGATTCAATATATTCAATATATTCATCAACAACCTGGAAAAGGGAACAGAGGGCAGTGTCGGCTGATAACAGCAAACTAGGAGGAGTGGCTAACACCCCCCTCAGGCTTGTCCAAGAAGGACAAGTGGAGAGTCTTGCATCTGGGAAAGAACAACTCCATGGACCAGTATAGGCTGGGGACTGACCTGTTGGAGAGCAGCATAGGGGAAAGGGACTTGAGGGTCCTGGTGGACAGAAGGATGCCCATGTGCCAGCAATGTGCTCTTGTGACCAAGAAGACCAATGGCATCCTGGGGTGGATTAGAAGGGGTGTGGCTAGTAAATTCAGAGAGGTTCTCCTCCCCCCTGGTGGGGGTCTCATCTGAAATACTATGTCCAGTTCTGGGCCCCTCAGTTCAAGAAGGACCTCAGGAAAGTGGTTGAAGGAGTCCAGTGCAGAGCCACAAAGATGCTGAAGGCAGTGGAACATCTCCCTTGTGAGGAAAGGCTGAGGGAGCTGGGGCTCTTTAGCTTGGAGCAGAGGAACCTGAGAGGTGCCTTCATGCATGTTGATAAAGATGTGAAGGGCAGTGTCAGGAGGACAATGCCAGGCTCTGCTCAGTGATGTCCAATGACAGGCCAAGAGGCAATGGGTGCAAGCTGGAGCAGAGGAGGTTCCATGTGAACATAAGGAAAAACTTTTACACTGTGAGGGTCACAGAGTCCTGGAGCAGGCTGCCCAGAGAGGTTGTGGAGTCTCCTTCTCTGGAGACATTCAAAACCCATCTGGACGTGTTCTTGTGTCACCTGCTGTAGGTGATCCTACTCTGGCAGGGGGGTTGGACTGAATGATCTTTTGACATCCCTTCCAAGCCCTAACATTCTGTGACTCCATGAGCAGAGGTACCACTTTCTTTATTCGGGGAATGATATTCTTGGTTTTGATGAGGCAGATTTTATTTACACAAATTTGATCTTCTCTAAGAAACCCTAGTGTTTTTTTATTTATTTTTTTCAGGTTGCATGTTGTTAGTATATTCAAAATAATGACTGTTACATGATGGTTTCCTTGGCTCTGTGATTAAAAATTCAAGTGTCTACTTCTGATGCAGTCTCCTTGCATATCAGCCATTGTGCTCCAGAGTTTTGCAATGCGCAAATCCATACCTGCTGTCTACATAAATTATTCTTATTCAACAAGCAGCTTAGTACAAAGTCCTCTTTCATCTCTTTCTTCAAGTTGCTGATTTATTTATTTTTTTTATGAACAAGGTGAGTTTTGCTGCTAACATTGAATAAACAGAAGTTATTTATCGGTGGGCACACAGAATAACAATAGCTTGCACTGAAATCTATTTTTCATCTTGAAGGATCCCCCAGAACTTTGTACAGCTTGATAGTTCCTACACAACAGGAAATACTTTGTTCTCTACATAAATAATTGCTATGTTAAGGGGTAGAATCAGGAGGAAGCACTACTCAAAAAAAAAATCAGTTTGGGATGTAGAGTGTTGATGTCAATGAAAGGAAAATAACCCTTTAGAAGCAGGATGCAGTTCCCTGGCCTGGAATCTCATTCAGAATGTGGTGGTCTGACACATCTGATCACCCTCTTGAAGTCCAAAGCTAGGATATAGTGGAGACATTTTTGTCCTTTGATGTTCCCCAGACTATTATTCCCATCCCTCATCTGTTAGTTTGGAAAAATAAATATTAGTATTTGCCAAACCCTGCTATATTGGTAGGGACAAATATGCTGTTAGTGGAAAATAAAAAAACCTGGAAATCTGGAAAAGTTCTAATTTCATAGAATCCTAGAATGGCTTAGGTCAGAAGATACCTCAGAGATCATCTACTCCAACCTTCCCATCATGAGCAGGGACACCTCTCAACTAGACTCAGCTGCTCAAGGCCTCATCCAACCTGGACTTGAACACCCCCAAGGAGGAGGCAACCACAAACTCCCTGGGCAGCCTGTTCCAGAGTCTCATCACCCTTCTACTGAAGAACTTCTTCCTAAGATCCAGTCTAAGCCTACTCTCCCTCAGCTTCAAACCATTTTTTCCTCATAATTTCTCATTTATAATGTCATCATTTCTCATTGCACAATTCTCTGAATTCCTCCTGTAGAATGACATCTCATCACTGTTAGATTATCATCACCACTATTTTCCTTTATTCTTATTTCTTATATCTATTACTTTGGTTTATACTTAATTCTTCATCAGAGTAGCTGATTTCTTGGTTACTTGTCAGAGCAGGAAGGGCCCTCTACTTGTATAAGAGATTTGAACCATACTGTTGATCTGAATCCCACGATATCAAAATGCTCATGAGACTCACTCATAAAGCAATCCTTTGTTTTTACATATTGTAAGGGTGTTAAACAGATTTCTTAGACCTTGCTTTGAAGAGAAAGTAATAGCAAGAAGAACCAGGCCACATACATGACATTGCAGTGTAGTGTGGGAGCCAAGTTACAGAGCAAACAGATGAACCAAATGTCAGGGATTATCAAGATATAGAAGGACCTGGAGTAGATGGGTTCTTCATGCCAGTTCTTTTTGTGTACAGGGGGTTCTGGAGCACTTTATGTTATAGTTTAATTCAAGTCCAGACTATTTGCTGGTCTGTTAAAGGTCTATACTATTACAGGTTTGAAGTGTGGTGTTTGGTCTATTGTAACTTCTAAACTGAAAGTCTTGGAGACAGCTATTTGGTTCAGGAGATCTGAGACTTCTTTTTCTTCAATGACAGATGGGAACCCTTCTTACTCCATAGTTTGGGATGGTTCTGAGACTATACATGTTTAGATTGGGAACTTGTTCAAGAAATTTGAGCCTCCTTGTCCTGACATGAGACACAGTGGAAAGGGAGAATGTTTTCCCTTCCTTATTATACCATCAAAAATACTATAAATTATTACAGACTGCCTCACTGAACTTCAATTAATATATGGAGGTGTTCAAGAGGGGATTGGACATGGCACTTGGTGCCATGGTTTAGATAGTCATGAGGTTTAGGGTGACAGGTTGGACTCTGATCTTTGAGGTCTCTTCCAGCCTTCTTGATTCTATGATTCTATGTGAAACTGGACTTGAAGTGCATTCGGAGTCTATTACAGGACTTTTCTCGCCCAAGGGGAAATTATTCCCTTGGGGAGGTTCGTAGACAGCTTGAGCAACGTCTCAGATTTGTAGATCAGTCAAATATACTGATGATTGCTAGGTATGAAGTTTCTTTGATGTTTCATAGAATCATTCAGGTTGCAGAAAACCTTTAATGTTTCCTTTTAATGTTTCTCACAACACTTGCAGAGTTACTCACTCCAAGTGTGTTTTCTGTCCACTTCAGCTGAGTTCTCTACAAAGGATGTTTTGAATTCAGTGCTGAGGCATGTCTAACCATCTGCTGGAGGTGAAGGCTTTCACCTGTTTTTAGTTTCATCTGCAGTGAAAAGCGTAGGCACATCAGATGGGTTTTCTCCTTAATTCTAAAGCAGCTATTAAAATGTCAGGCTTCACCCATGTCAGATAGAAAGAAGAGTAGTGCAAAGTTAAAAATGTTACTGAATTACTGTAGCCTCTCAAATGGGAAGCTCAATCTGCAGAATGCCAGAAGGTTGTACCTTTTCACAATCAATTCTTTGGAGACATTATTAGCTACAGAGTTAACAGTCTTGTAGGCATTGTGTTTGGAAAGAAGTACATTACCGGGCTAAGCATTAACCTGCCCATCAAAGAAGCTGTAGCTGGGCAAAGAATCAGACATCATGCAACCCAAGGCATTCATTTCAGTTTGACAGTGATGAGATGTTCACCATGCAGTACCTTTTCCTTCCAGCCACTTCTTTAACCTTCTTCAGTGATCTGGTTTGAAGCCAATTTTTCCCCCATGCTTTGAAAAGCTCTATAAAATGTACCATGTCATGCAGGGATGATTTTGGCTGGCTCTTTACACAGGTTTTTGTGTTTGTTTGGTTTTTAATAATTGCATGCAAAGCCAGCAATGGAAACTGGATCACAGAATCACAGAATGTTAGGGGTTGGAAGGGACCTCCCAAGATGATGCAGTCCAACCCCCATGCCCAAAGCAGTATCATCTAGGGCAGGTCACACAGACTTTTGCAAGTCTCCAGAGAAAGAACATCAGGAAACACTTTTTTAACTGTGAGGGTGACTGAGCACTGGCACAGGTCGCCCATGGATGTGGCAGAGTAGAAATACTGAAAAGACTTTTGGTCAGGGTCCTGGGCTGATGGCATTAGGTAGCCCTGCTTGAGCCAGGGCAAGGTTGGACCAGATGAAAGATCCTTTCCAGCTCTGTGATTCTGTGCTCTTTGTGCTGTAGGCTGTGAATACAACTGGTGTATATCACTTCTCAGACTGCTGCATAGGAAGACATGTATAAAGTGAGACACAGTTAATTTTATTATCTGTGTTGTGCCACTCTTATCAGTAGCATTGCAGTTTGTCATGACATTTTATCAGCTGTGATTATATATTATTCAAGGCACTCTCTGCCATTATTTAGTGTTTGGGTTTTCTTCTCCTTTTTATTGTTCAGGTAAATATCAGCTGTCTCCAACAGTGAACATGCCCCAAGATGACACTGTCATTATTGAAGATGACAGACTGTCAGTCCTCCCTCCTCATCTCTCTGACCATTCATCATCCAGTTCCCATGATGATGTTGGGTTTGGCACTGTTGATGCTGGTGGATGGGCTAAATCTGCAATTAATGAGTCAACAGACTGGTAAGAGCATGGTTTAGTGAAAGGAAAAAAGAGATGGCTGTGGTTACAGCTCTTCCATTAGTTTAATTTTTGGCTACTGCTAGTATTAATCTTCTTTCGTTCTTTGGTTTTGTTTGTTTTGTTTTGTTTTGTTTTTTTCACATCACATTTAGATTTCACTATTTTGAAAGTGGTAATGGTCCCTGTTTCATGAAGGAAATCTGTACAGATAATTTGTTAGACTCTCTACTTGTCGTTGCAGTTTTGTGCTCTGTCAAAGAACAGTTGTGGAAATGCAACATGAACTACTTAAAATTTCTTTATTATACCTGAAGAAATACCTTTCAAATCATTGTGTGACTTGTGACTGTCCTCAAAGGCAGTATATTGTAAAGGCTCTACATTTAAAAATATGGAAAGTATAGTTCCACATTTAAAAATATGGAAAGTAACTTTATATGTTTAACCTATAGTAAAAATAATTTCTGTCAATCTTAAGTTGGCTTTGTAATTACTTTAATGCATTTTAATGTGAGAGTCTGAATGAGAAATGCATTGAGCTCCATTATTGGCTTGCTTAGGTTCCTGACAAAGAAATACTGTTTACTGCTTAGTACTGTTAATACAGATCTAAGATTTAATTTGCAAGTCTTGTAATTATCTATAGGAATAGCAAAATAAAAGCCCACCCCTGTACACTGCCACTTCTTGAAGCTAGATAATTACCACAAATGGTGTGAAGTATATGAATTTTCTTATTTTTGTACTTTTCTCTTGAGTATGTTAGCAATATCTTAATAAAACACCAATAGGACCTGCCAGCTTATGTGCACCTGTCAGCTTCTTTGCTTTATATTAGTTTATTTCATCTTACGTCGAGTAATTGAGTTTGGGGTTTTAAGCACTGTTTTAATGACTGTATAAAAAGGTAACTTTTTCATCCTCTTTTTTTTTTTCTTTTTAATTTTATTATTATTTTTTTAATGTTGCAGCTTTTCTCTTGGACAAGTCATAGCTGTAATATGGGCCCTAGAAAAGTCCATCTGTCTTTTTTAAAAGCTTTTGGAGCTGAGAATCTGAGGTGTTTAAATAGAATAGTACTCAAGGCAGCAAGCACTTAACAGCTTGTTGCTGAGGGATTTGTGTTCAGCTGATTATCAGCAAAAACCTGCAGCATAAAGAGCCCATCTCAAACCTCCAGATGCTTTTACATTTACTTCTGCAACATATCTTCAAATTCATAAACTTCTTTAAAAATGAAAGCAAAGAAAATAGGGATTAGATATTGTGGAACTTGTCATGCTCAAAACCTTTAAAGATTTGTATGAGAAACAGTAAATGTCTTTGGAGACAACTGTGCTTAAAAAGAGTAGATCTGTGTAATGTAGTCTATTTGTAAAAAAGTAAATAGTGGTAGAATTAGATTGTTGCATTAATTTCCTGCTGCTAATGGGTAAGGGAAGACTTGTAAAACGAAGGTGCATTGTATGATTTTGCTGGAAGGCACAAAGGGTAAAACGAAGAATATAGATGAAGGGTTATCCAAACAGGAATGGCAGCTGTTCTGAATCACAGAAGAAAATGTAAGCTTTTCCAGTCTCACAATATCTCCCTAATCCTTGATGAAAATGTTATGAAAACAAAGGGGCAATAAGACAGGATTAATAAGTGGAATTTTAATAACATTGAGGGTCAGAAGACGGTTACATTCTTTTAAGGATCAGCTGTCATTCCAGAAATCTTATTTGTTAAGTATGCCAGAATATGGTAAATTGCATTTGGCATTGCTTAATGATTTGCACTAAACTCACCTTCTGTGTTTTATTAATGTGGTTGAAAAATATTTAAATGAGGCATTTTTAGGAGCAGTAGGTCCTCCTGTGTACTCGTTGGCTTTTCCAGTTGTGGAGGCTTTTGAATACTTTAATGCATTCAAGCTCCTGTGATCTGCTCCTTCTTTAATTACTAAAACTTGCTGGTGAGTCATTAATAACAGAAATAAACCAGCACATGAAAACTGATGATTCTGTATAAGGTTCAGATATTTGTACCATATAGAGGTGCAAAATACTATGATGTCAGAGAGCAAAATGCTAATCAGTGCACTTAGTATACAGGTTACTGTGCACACACAGAGTGGCAATCCCCCTAATAAGTGTATGTGGCAGGTAGGTGTAATAAGTGCAGATAAGGAAAGCAGAGGGAAAGCCTCTAAAAGCACTGTCAGTGGAATCACTGGGATGCAATCTCCAGAATTCCCAGTTGCTGACAACATGTCTAGAACCCATTGCTCTCTCTAGGACCTGTGTGGTGCCCTCTTTGAGTTGAATATCTATGTGCACGCCGTATTTACATGAAAATGATACTTAGCTTTATTAGCAACTTTATACATACAGATCAAAGCAAGCTCCTATGAAAAAAAGGAGCATACAGCCAAACAAAATAGTTTTAGAAAGTCACCCTTTTTGAAGGAAGTGTCAGAGGATACATTTTGTTCAGTAAGACGAAGCTGGTCATCTTTAACGAACATGATCTGTGTTAACAGATGTTGCTAGAGAAAATTCTCACTTGGTAAAACCACATTTTTCTGGTCTTCAGAGGCAGGGCTGACTAGCAGCGAGCCAGAAACTCCTGTGTGGCCTTGGGAAAGTCATTTATGATCTGACTATGAAAGGTGTTGAAACTCTCTAAGTTCAGCTGAGTAAGCCAGACTATGTTTCCAGCCCTAGGTGGTTCTTATTCAGCTATGTTTTGCAGTGCTGTAAATGGCATAAGCATATATTGCTCATGTCTGTTTTATCTTTCTGTCATATGGAGATCATTTTTTCACTGTTTTGTGGGAGTGAATATGAGTACTAGATAGTTATTTTTGAGTTTGGGCTCTGATTCATCAGGGCTTTTAAGCATATGCTTCAAAATGTTGCTAAATTGTGCACACATCTCTGAAATAGTTGCAGTAATTAAATGTAAAACATTATGAGCCTGAGCCAGAAACATTAAAGTCAAAAGGCACTTGACATTGACTTACTCATATAAGCTTTGCTCCTGCTTTCACTTAAGTATTATATGCTTGTCACATGCACATATCTTATTTGTAAATCTGCCACTACTAGACCAAATTTCTTCTAGGCTGCCTGGTAACACAGTGATTTTCATTCTTTATAATACTCAATGCCTTTGGACACTTTTCTGCACCTCTCTTCACAATTGTGCATAAGATCCAGGTGTTTTTTGATCAAAGGTGCTTCTGTAAATTATGGTACATGGCATACAAAAACATGTGCATGTTACAAAATGTAGAAGTATAAGTTGGTTTCTGCAGCAGTTCACTATTTGCCCATTTCTCACTTGGTGTGAGATATGTGTTATACTCAGCCCTTAAGGTAGACAATAATTATTTTGAAACATTTAGTCTATTTAGGGATCTTGGTGATAAAATATTTAGCTTTTTTTATCTTCAAAAACAACAATCAAGGGGGGATTTGAAAATCTTTGTCCTATAGGATAGTTAAGAGTAGTGCAAAATACTTACTTTCTTTTTTCAGTACTTTATGTTCTTAATTTTTTTTTGTGTGAGCTGAAGTAGTAATCTAAATTATTTCAGTTTACTTTCAAGCTCTTTTTCAGTACTCTCCCTTTCTGCAGGAGTGAGAAAAATCATAGAATGGCCTAGGTTGGAAGGGACCTCAGACATCTTCTACTCCTACCTTCCCACCATGGGCAGGGACACCTCAACTAGACTTGGCTGCTCAAGGCCTCATCCAGCCTGACCTTGTGAATTTCTTTCCATATTGTTTATTAGCAATAAGCAATCTTGGATTTTAATTTTTTTGTTAATTATTAACACGCATTGTGGCCACGGTGACCTACTGCCACTTTAGCTTGCACACCAAATTTTGCCTTCATTCTTGAATTCTTGATTCTGCCAAGATTAATATCATCAGCATACTTCTGATGAAGCATGCTGGGACACTGATCACTGCTCACTGAGGACCTGACTCACTCAACTGTGGTCATGCAAGAGACCTGCAGGAGAGACTGAAATTTAGTCCTGTTACCCCCATTTCTGATTTAGTGGTGGAACCATTGTAGTGAATACCTGCTCTGTAGGGAAGCAATGAGTAAAATTACATTTGTCTGTTACAGCCAGGGTCAGACTAGAAGATGCTGTGAAAAATATTCAGGCAGTTTCACACATGGAGAGAAATTTTAATGCAAAGTCTTTAAAGGAAAAAAATTAAAGTTCCTTGGGCTTCAGGCAGGGCACATGTATGCGTTATTTAAAACATTTTGCTGTGAAGGAAAATCTGATAATTTGCTATCAGCAGAATGTATTTTTTTTCCTCATGAAGAAAAAGGAACTGTTTTATTCTCCCTCAAATTGTTGCTGCACTAGGGCTGTGTGTTCTGATAATATTTCTATAGTGCTCCAGATATGTATATCCTTCCTTAATGCTTGGAAGCGAAACTCCTGATACTTTTGAAGTAGAAATGCTCGATGCAGTGGGCCACATCCATCGTGTGTGTAACTGACTATTTGCAGTGGTTTATTTGAAAATGTGCACTGTGTCATTGGGAGAAGTCAAGTGCTGAATAAATGCTTTTCTCTGCAGAGTGAAAGGTTGCGTGATCTTGATAAATGTTCCCATGGTTTTTTTTCCCTCCCTACAGCACTCTTAGTCCAGATGTTGATCCAGTGCTTGCCTTCCAGCGAGAGGGTTTTGGACGCCAGAGCATGTCAGAAAAGCGTACAAAGCAGTTTTCAGATGCCAGTCAGTTGGACTTTGTTAAAACACGAAAATCCAAAAGCATGGATCTAGGTAGTGAGTGATATTTTTGAAATTGTTTTATTTGCACCCGATTTTCATGTTGTAAGTATATAGTTTTTGTCATTCCAAACACGCTGTGTATGTGCAGTACTGCTGCACGTAATGTCTGCTGATGGGGAGTAAAGTATTCTTCACATGAATGGCCAAGTGGCCTGTGTATTGTTTGTACCACTTGTAAATGTCCGTGCATTTATATATGGCAGCCCTCTGGGTATGTGGTTACACAGAAACATTATCAGTATTTACTAAAATGGAGGCAAAAATGTGCATTTGCCCCTCCGTGTAGAATAATTGCGTGAGACTGTACCACGCTGTGGTTCTGGGTAGACAGGATTATTCTCAGTTCATGATTATAATGCAATTAGCCTTAAAGATCTTTCTTAGTCTCTCAGTTTGTAGATGGATTTTGATTAAGGTATTATAGATGCAAGTATTATTTCTGAAGAGTTCATTCAGAATTAGAAAATGGGGCTAGTCTGACATCTGTTTGAGACCCAGGTTTTAATATTTATATCAGAAGCCCTACGAAGTTGCAGTGACTAAGACAGGCAATCGACTGTAATCATTTTAACTGATAAAACAACTGAGAATAAGTAATTGCTAACAAGCCCATCTATTTTTCTGCCACTGAATTTAGATTCTGAAAAGTGCAGACTCCAGTAACCTTAAAACAGTGAGGTTTGATTGTTTAAATTCCCTGCTCAAACAATAAAGTATAATACAATTTGCTCCTTTACAATGATTGTGAGTATCTTAACTGCAATCCTTAATTCACCAACTTCCTCAGGGGTCATTAAGGTTGGTGGTATTGACTTGTCTTGACTAGTTGTGATGTGCTAACGTGTGAATAACCTATTGTACCTGCCTGTGTTGTGAACATGACTGACACTGCATGAAGGTTTAATAGTTTGCTGCCTTTTCTACCTAGAATGTTTGCTTACTGTTGCAGATTGTTTGCATGAAGTATGACATTGCTAAGGTCCCCTAACTTAAAAAAACAAACAAACAAATAAAAAGAGCATACCAGAAGGAATGTTTGATGCATGTGGGGCATGGACACTAACTGAGCTAACCGTTATACATTTACCTTTTAACAGTAGCTGACGAGACTAAGCTCAGTACAATGGATGACCAGAAAACAGGTAAGAATTGACAGTAAGGCTGTTGCTATAGAAACCTTGGTCAAAGCAACTTACCACAATTACAGAACTGCCAGTCAAATTGCATGAAAACATGAATATTCCAGTACTTGCATGACTGCTTTGTATTGTTGTGAATAATCAAGACGTACAAAAGAAGGAAATTCTCCATAGAGATAAGTACCTAGGGTAGGATATTCAACCAGGTCACACATGTGACTGTGGGTGGACACCTTGTTTCTATACTTTGAACTCATAAATATTCACAGTTGTTTGGATTTTTTTGTCCTTTCAAAAAAATCTGGGAAAATCTCCTAGTTGCAAGCTCAAATATACAAAGAGAAGAGTCAAATGTTTGGCTATTACAGTGATATCACAGTGCTTGGAAGTAATTATTTTAATTAGACAACTGCTAGCTTTGCCTTAAGTGGTCATCAGCTGCATGTTGTGAGTTGAGTTGGAAGATTATTTATGCAGGTTGATTTGCCTTTGGAGCTGAAACCCAAGCATTGTAACAGAACAAAAGAATGCTTAAGTAGAGTCTTTTCCACATACCATGGATTGCAACATTTCACACGATGATAATGAGAAACAGCTTTCAAAGCATATTTTTTAGTAGTAATTAAAATAATGCACCAACTGCAATTATGAACCTTTATGATTTATTAATATAAGTTAGCTTTTGACCTTTGGAATGCTATTTTAATTAGACTAGATCCAGAGGACACCATAACATTACTTATCTCTAATTAGAAACGATTCAACTTTTTAACACAGAAATTTTATTTACTTTAAGCCTGATTTGGGGAGTAGGGCATTCCGTACAGAATTCACAGTTAATAATTCAGAGGTGCATCTCTGTTTAGCCACACTTTACAACATGAGTAGGAATACCGAAAAGCTGGAGATAATCAAGTGATAAAATTACAAGTTTTATTTGAACAAATGGAAGTTGTAGCTCTTAAAATGTTGCAGAATATGGCCACAGACTTGCAGATCGATAAATTGAGAACGAGTACACAAAATTAAAATGTATTAGTGTTTTGAAAGATTAAAGCCATCAGAGTGTGAATGTATGAATTTTGTTAATGGCTGTGGTAATAATCAGTGCTTAGGAACTGCCTTCACCCATGAGCATTATTCACATAAAAAGGAGGTACAGATCTAACTCAAAATTTTCTTATTAGCCTGCCTGTTTGAATGGGATGTGATTAGAATGGTGTAAACCCCATGTGGTTCAGTAAAATGTGATGCTTGGGTTTTAAAAAAGTGTAGTGGTTTTGGCAGTCTCACTAGAGGGTGGTGTTAATCGAGTGTAGCTTTGTCTGTGTGTAACACCTGGGTTAAATTCCAAAAAAGAGACAAGTCAGACAACTTGGGTGAAAGAGCATGACTGTAACCATCTGGACTAAGCAGCTACATGTTCTGCGCAGAGCAAGTCAGTGGCTTTGAAAAAAAGAAGGCAAATCCACCTTTTACTGTACTTATTTTATTTATCTTGCATGCTTTTAACCGGGTTTTGTGTATAAACATTGGATTTCTCCCGTTATGGAAGATGGATATGGCTGTTAAACAAACCACTTACCGTAGTTTGGCTTAAAAATCATCTGGTTCTAAAACAAAACAAAACAAAACCAAAAAACCCCAAAAAAGCAAGCTTCAAATGTGTGGTGAACTATGTTTTAATGAACTCTAGAAGCCAGAAAACTTCAACATGTATTTACTTTAGAGAAAATAAAAACAAACTCTGCTACAGTCAGAGTTGGACTTAATAGTAGTGGCTGAAAAGGAGAGTGTAGAACTTACCAGCCCGAGTTACTGTAATAGATTTTTAATTATTTTTCTTTCTATAGTTCACTTGAAGTGACTAATCCTTGCAGTGTTTACAGTTCATCCTAGGGGTTAGAAGTATAGTCAGTAGCAGTTGAGCATGGCTCATTTATGGAGGCCCAGGCACACTATAGTTCTAAATGGTTATTTTTCCATGTACATGTTGTGAAAATGAAAAAGGAAGGGAAGAAAAGTCAAAGAATATTTATTCAAATTGTTTATTTATTTTTACACAACATTTTTTTAAACTATTTTATTTAAATGAACCCAAGCTAAACTATTTTTGATGCTTGCTCTATTCCTTCCCTGCTGTCTCCAACCGAAGTATTACTCTTTTAGTGTATGAATTGATTAAACTAGAAATTGAAGAATTTTTCCAAAACTTAATGGAACAGATGTCAGTAAATAAATAGACTCAGGGCTGATGTCCTGTAAGAAAGCATTTAGAAAGCAGACTTGGTGCCTTTGCCAAGTGGTTTAATCAAATTGAAGGAAGTTTTTTGCATCAGTTGCTGGTAGCGTTTAAACCTGAGAGTTAATAAAAATTATGTTTCAGAAATACATAAAAATTGTCATTTAAAACCATTTAAAAGAAAGTTCTGATACCAAATTTCTTTTAGAACCCTTATAATTAGTCATTGGAGGAAACATCCTATATCCTTTGACTTTATGCTTCTTGCATTTGCAAGTGGCCCAAGTGGATCTGTGGCAAATACTCAAGAGAGGAGTGGAAGCACAGTGAGTTGTTAAACAGCGTCAGCACATGGGAAAAACAAAGAGCAGGGAGCAAGGTGAAGGCCTCAGTCTCTGTGTGTTAAATGTCTCATTGGATCTGTAAGTGCTGTCTGGTGGTGTGATGAGGGCTGCCTGTGCCCTGTGTGAGTCAATGCACACACTGCCAACACACTCATGCATGAGCAGAGGGTAGTTGCATGACCTGCAGGAGCGAAGCTTGGCTGTTGTGCCCAAGGGCTGGCAAGCTGGGGCCATAGGGAGTGGTGATGCATGCATAGTGGGGCTGGGGGCTGTGCTTGGTGGGCTGGTGTGAGCATGTTGCAAAGCCTGTGAGAGCTGGGTAGAGGCCTGTGGAGTGGAGCCACGTGGCTGTGCACACGTGGTGGCAGTCATGGTAGGAGGACTGCTGTGCTACAGGGGGGATGAATCTCCCTCGAAGGATATTTGTTAAGGGAATTGTTGGAAAGGAAAATTTCAATAAACTTCAAATTTAAAAGTGATAAAAGAATCCCTTTCATCCTTCAGTCATATAAAGGTACTGTAGGTAGATGTGTCATTTTCTCTTCTTCTTTTCCTACTTTGAATTCTGGTGTCAAAATAGAAGTAGAACTCATTCTGAGCAGATAACATTTCTGATGATTACCACCAGTGCTGCAAAGGCTGGAAGAAAATGCTGACATTTTTGTATTTAGAAAACAAGGTTTTGATGTGACTCATAAATTTTAAACAGAATCAATTTTAAAGAAAGTTTGCTGTTTCTCACCAGATTATGGGTAAACAACTCACGTTATGACTGGTGAATTCTAGTTATAAATTCTGAACTCACTCAATTTCCAAGGAGGCCTAACTATGTATTTTGAAAATAGTAGAATTGATATGAAGTGGCCATAGAAAACAGGGAAGGTGCTAAAATGGGCATAGCTTTATGATCACAGTGCTTAAATTGCATGCAAAAGAACATTTTCCTCTTTCAAATTCTCCGACCTGTTCACTTTGGTGTTCGTGGCCACCCAAGCTCAATAAATATTCCTATCATTTCTGTAATCCATGACTAGTTTTACAGTATTCAAGAAACATTAGATCATATCCCATCTAGGTTTTCCTTCGGGAATGAACAAGTTACATAAATACACTTCTCACAAAAATCCATACTGGGTGGCAGGAAATGGATTTATTTATTTTTTTAATGTCCTTTGCTAACAGAAAGAAGGCATTTATGTTCCCATTTATAATCACTGTTTATAAAAAGATCCACTGAGTAATTAAGAAAAGATTTATGAGCGTTTCATTTGGAAGGTTGCAAAGAAGGACCTGGAATAAGGAAGTTTACAGTAAGTTGCCATGTAAAAGGATACCCTTTCCTTTTGTATATGAAATGGAATCTGTCAAACAGCTGGTTTAGATGGGATCATCCTATTTCCTCCCCCTTTTTTTTAACTTAGATTTATTTTTTTTTCCTCTCTTGTGGACTGTTTTTAACAAAATGCAAACCTGAAAAGGAAAAATAAAACCCCAAAATGTCATTTCTTGTATACTGCAGGCATTAGTGGAGGAATAGCAGATTTTGGCATATGCTAGAAAGTAGACAGCTTCATAGGGTGCTGCCTGAATTGGAGTTCTTCTACTTCATAAAGACAGTGTTATGTAAAAATACTTGTCTTGGACTTCAGCCCATGTTCAGAAATTTGGTGAACCTAGACTGAAGCTTGTTTGCACAGTTGGGAAGCCATCAAATCTCCCTTCTCCCAGCTGGCTGCTCTTGTTCACCCCAGCAGCTGCATTGTACCCCCAGCCATCCTCATGACCCTCTGTCTTCCAACAAGCATGAGGTGCGAGTGAGAGAGTGGCTGCTTCTAGGAGATGTGAGTTCATCAAGATAAAATTTCACATTTGCTGGGGTATGTTTGTTTTTGACTGAGGGTCCAGGCAGGACTCCAGACTTCTGGGGAAACTGAACTGAAGGACTTGTGTAAAGAGGATTTTTGTTTTGTTTCTAATTTAAAGTTCTTTTTGTCAGCTGAAGGGGATACTTTGACTTGACAGATGTTTGAATTTATTTGATCTGAGGGATTTCAGTTTAATGTAATTGCTCAGATTTTCTAATAGCTGAATAGAAAATGAAAGTGTTTGCTGCCTTGCTCCCTCTCATACCAAATTAACGAATGACATGGAGAACACGAGCCATGCTGCTTAGTGTCCATCCCTTCTATAGGCCCAGCAGCTCCCTTCCTTCCCACCCAATACCAAACAGTGAAAGAAGTTGGTTTTAGTAGTGTGCTAGCAGTTTTCCCCAATTTAAGGTAACTTCACATACGTTTGTTAAAGAGCAGTAACTCTCTTCTCCATCCTGGTATCTAGCAGAATAGGGATCAACTCCAGAGCTTTAGATTATTCTACAGTAAATACTTAGAGAAGATAATTTCCCTTTACTGCATTATTTACACCAGGGGGGTCAGTTCTTGGCTCTGTCTCTCAGTGCTGACTGGCTTTGAAATTTACCTTTCTGTGCCTCTGTCAAATGGGGATAATGACACCAACAGAGTAAGAACCCACCACCTAGGACTGCTGCAGTGCTATGACATTCTTCTCTGTTCTACTCCCTTTATGTAGACAAAAAATGAATCTTCTGTATTCTAGGTGAGGACTTTGGTCTCACAACTTCAGGAAATGTAGCTATGATGAAGTCCCAGCTCATCTTGCTCTGCAGCCCCAAATCCTGTGGAAAATCTGCCCAAGACTCTACTGCACTTTTGAATAAAATCACTTCCAATAACTGCTGTGATTTCTTTCCCCCTGAATTAGTTCTCCCAGTTTTAACTATAATGTGATCCAATTGTGTAACCCTCAGCACTGTGAGCATGTGTATCTAAAAACAGAGGCTAGACATTTAGTCCACAAACCAGAGAAGAAAAGTCCAAATGGGGAAAGGCTTTTGCTGAATACTGTCTGGTGCTTTCTTGGCACACTTTTGGACATGCTGCAGCGATAAGAGCTGCCCTCAGCCCCAGCTGTAGTGTTGGCCAAACATGAACCTGGTGACTGCCAGGAATGTGATTCTTTTCCATGTGGATAAGTGGTATTGCCTAATTGGGTCCTTTCGACAGATATTTTTAAGCAGCTTCTCAAAATCCTAGCAAGTCAACTGATATTTCTCAGAAGCATTTAATTTTGAAATTGTTAGCAATTTGAAGCAAGTGCTTAAAACTCAATTAAAAGCAAGTAGGAGGTGCCTTGAAGCCAGAAGTCAAGCTACTTTTGCAAGACTATTACTCAAAACACAATATGATATGTGGCCATAATCTGTTCTCTGCGCCTCAGTTGTAGTAGTACAGATGAAATTTTCTGCTCAAAACAAAAATAATTAATAGTTGTGTTTGATGCCAGTGGATACATATCGCTGATTTCCTTTTTTTTAAGCTGTTTTTAAGCCCCATGATTATTATTCAAATTGTTTGAAATAATAGTAATGGGTGTTTGTCTCTCCTCACTGGTTTGAAAAGCCAGACATTGCTAACACTGTCAGTTTCGTTGACTATGACTTGACATACTCATTCACTTCTGAGACCAACAAATCTGCAGAGAATTCCCTCCAGATCAGTGAGAGATGATGTGAATAATGTTAAGTGTGTCCCCAAAGACTTTCAGGATGGATATGCATAATCAAGCATGCAGTTCTCAATACTAATTCTAATTACTCTTTTTCCCCCCCCTTGCTTAAATCACTAAGGTTCCCCGACCAGAGATGTGGGGCCTTCATTAGGTCTGAAGAAATCCAGCTCATTAGAGAGTCTGCAGACAGCAGTTGCTGAGGTGACTCTGAATGGTGACATTCCCTTCCACCGCCCGCGCCCACGAATTATCCGAGGACGGGGCTGCAATGAGAGCTTCAGAGCTGCCATAGACAAATCATATGATAAACCTGTAGCAGATGATGATGATGAAGGCATGGAAACTTGTAAGTAAACTACTGCTGTATGTAAAGAATGTTAACAACATAGGTTAATTCCTTTGAGGAAGGGAGTAAAAATAGTAGAAGATAATCTTAGGATTTTAAAAGAATAGAACTAACTTCTTTTCAGCATTTTTTTCCCAGGCTTTTTTCCTTTCATATACATTAACAAGTTGTAACCCTGCAGCTGTCTTCCTTTCTAAAATGAGTAAATAAGATTATTAGAAGTGTGTTTACTTAAATTAGTCTGAAAATTTTCTGTAAGACAGCTAATTAATTTACTAGTTTAAATTAGAGAAAATCATTATGCAGAAAGACAAAACCCACTGAATTTATGTTACAGAAATATGTGTATCTAAGTTTGAAAGAATACATTTGTAGTGTCTGGGAGAAAGAAAAAGAAATTACTGTCCTTTAATTAGAGTAAGTCTGGCAGATCTAATAAAATATAAAGTTAATGATCAGCTATTACCCACCCTAATGGGCATTCATTTACATTTTCAGTTCTTTAACCTGAAGTATGACCCAACATGTGGGGAATGTCATTAACATAAAAGACTCACTTCAAAGCTAACCTTATCATTATTGAACTGTGTAAGAATGGGCTGGTAAAATGACAACTGGTATTGAATGAAAATAGTATGAATGGAAAATTGCCTCAATCAGAGGTTGTATTAGAATCACTGAATTTTTAACCTTTGTGGTGTGCTACTTTCAACCTGTCACACACCACCAGAATATTTTTTCATCAACCTGCAGCTAGTTAGAAGTTTAATGAATGAAGATGGTAGTGGGAAAGTTGCAGTAGTAAAATATTTAGCCTGAATGCTAACAAAAAGGGCTTGAAAAGAGGTTTTTTTAATTTTCTGCTCTTTTTAAAATGTTGTTGTTTCAGAAAGTCTGTTTCATAAGCACCATTCCCTCATACTCTTTTACAAGCTACTTGTGCAATCGCTCTTTTTTCTTTCTTTTTTTTTTTTAACTCTGTGTTTTTTTTATTTTAAATCTTCCTCTTTCCTAAAGTGCTTTGAGACTAAAAGGAAGGCCCTTTTGCCAGTCACTTTTCTCAAAGGTGATTATGGGTGGAATTAATTCTGCTTTGCTTTTCCAACACCTAGCAATTTCACGCAGCAGTGAGGCTAAATGCTGATCTGGTGCTGCTGGCTGTCAATCTATTTCTGGCCAATAGAAGAAGAGGTATGAAAAAAATGTGTAGTGGTCCTTCTTATTCTCCCAAACTGCATGCCTATGGTCTTTTGGGAAAGAAGAGCAAGATTTTCTAAAGGCGAGTCCACTGGTAGTAACATCCTGCTTTGAGGTATCAGGCATCCAAGACTTACCCAGAAGTTACAGACAGTGTAACTTCATTTGATAAATAATATAGCAAACCTGTTGTCATTTAATGCTTTCTTGGGTGAATATAGGTTTATGAGATTTCTGTAGGGAGGGGGTGAGCTTGTTGATGCAGTGCATAGAGAGTAGAAAGGAAGTGTTTGGTGGCATTTGTATGCTTTGCATGGGAGTAGTGGAAAATGGAAATGCTATGGGGCAAGTCTTTGCCCTCATATTTCTGTATGGATGAAGTCATCTAGTACTGGTGAACCAAGAGCCATCTCAGTGTCATGGGAGAGCAAGAGCAAGGTTGTTTTCAAGTCTCACATGGTAAAGAAAGGCTGAGCAAAGTGTGACCAAGCTATACGTGAAGAGCTATGCATTCTGTTGAGTTACTTATGTTTTATTCTCTTCCACATACTATAATAAAACACATAAGAAGTAATCCAGAAATTTGCATGGCCAGGTTAATAGAAGCAGATGTGTAGAAAAGCACATGTAATAATCTGGTTGGGCAGAATTTTGTCCTTGAAGTCTTCTCACAGTGGCTCTGGTAGTTTCCTAACTGGCCTGGCCATGTGTTGCCTATCTTTCTGCAAACATGCCTCTGTTTGTGTTTGAACTGAGAGCACTGCAGTCTGCTGCACTTGTAAATTATATGTGGCCTTAGGTTCCAGAAATTTACCAACTGGTGCCTTCTGCTGGGCAAAGCCTGGACACATACAAATAAGTAGAAGTTAATTTAATAATCTGGTCCCGATGTAACTGATGTCTCACTGCTGCCTAAGTTGTTTTGTTTTTTTTTTTTTTTAATTGTATGTAATTATTCCATAATTGTTTGAAATTAAAATGTGGCTTTCTCTCATTATAAAACCCAGGCAAACATGTTGGTGGCCAATTTGCTGCTGCCCTTGTGGTTGGATCCATTTGTCTTCCTTGAATTTTTTCCCCTTTCTCCTTCAAGTGTTCAGTGCTAGGAGTGCTTCATTCTTCCAGGCATCTGACCCTCTTTGGAATAGCAAATAATAGCCCTGCAGAAAATTATGTTCTGAGGAATTCTTACATGTTATCACTTCTTAGACAAAAGCCATAAAAATACAGGTAGCATATGTGGCAAAGAGGCTGACTCTCTTCTGAATGTACTTGCTGTCCATGGAACAACTTGCTATTAAATTACTAACTGTAGGATGAAAATCAGATATCAGCAACTACTTCTGGGGTAACATTTTAAAGAGGGGTTGAGAAAATGCATGGAAGTTTAAATGGCTGGAAAGAAGGTAACATTTGTGGAAAGATGTGGGAGTTCAGCTTTTACAGGTCATTTTTCCTGAGTTGTTGTATTTTGGTTTTTTTTTATTCTCCTTAATACTTGAAATAGCTGACTGGAAGCAAAACGTTATCTTGAATGTCTTGAATGAGAACAAAGCGTTTTGGACTGGGAGGACTTGACAAAGCTTTCTAATCTTTTGCTGAATCTTAATTGCTGGAATCTAGTGCTGTATTAAATATCACAATAAGAGGCCTGGAAGCTCAGTGGCAAAATAGCTTCACATTAAGGAGCTTTGATTCCTCATGTGCATCTTTTCCATTTTATGGCCTAATTAGGAGAATAGCTTCATAATACCTGTTTGTGTAGTTCTCTGTAGTACAGTGTGGTTTACAAAATGACACTAGTTTTCAGGTTTAATTGATGTTTAAAGTATACTCCAATTTAATTTTTTTGGTTTCAGCATCCTGAATGGGGAGGCAGGAGGTTGCAGGAAAGGAAGGAAAATAAGAGCACCAAAACAAATACACTCTGCATTTTGCAGTAACCTTAATGTCATTACCACAACTTAACAAAAATTAGAAGTTTCATTTGTAGCCTGGGCTTGAATTTTAATTGCACAGCATTTGCATTTGTTCTAAACACTAGTAATTAGGTATATGTTAATTGCAGGATGGCTGTGCTGCATAAAAGTGAAACCAGTTTCTTCATATTGAGTCCTTGTAAGTAAGCTGGAAATGTGCTTAGTGCAGTTGAGACACCAGTGTTTATTCCAGGAGAACAGACATTCTAGTTTACAGGGCTCAGTCTGAGCTATGAAGTTAATTGCAAGCAAACTGTGTATGCTAGACAAATATTTATTGCAGTACAAGTGTAGCAAGGAGGCAATATTATCTCCATAGAATGTGCAAAATCAAAGGAAGCATTGTAATGACAAGTTGTTCAGCAACTCAGCGTAGTGTACATGTAATACTTACTTAGGATTAATTGAATCTATTGTTATGTGAATATGAACAACCATGGGTCAAAACTGATTCATTCGTAGAACTCTAGGAATAAATTACCAAGTAAGCATTTGACTAAAAAATTTGTCAGAAATTTAATGCCATTTTTTTTTGTTTTTACTAATTACATTCGTTTGCAAGTAGAATCTTTAAATGTCTAGTTGGTTTTAACTGGAACAGATTGTAGCTATAAATTAAAATGCAAAAAATTAGCATCTCCATTCCAAAGTGGTTTTCCACTACTCTTTTAATAATAACTAAATATCATCCCAGACACTGATTAAGAAACACTGTGACCAAAAAAAAAAAAAGTACAAGTACAGCTAGTACAGAGGCATGTATAGGACAGGCCTATTAATTTTCTAAAATTAAATTATGTGAATATTAGAACTGTGTCTCCAGTTTGAAATCTGTATCGTCTGCTTAACTCAGAGGACTCCCAAAGACAAGTAAATAGGAAAGTTAACATGGAAGTTAACATGAACCTCATGCACTGCCAACTTCATGACGTTCAACAAGTCAAAATGCAAGGTCCTGCTCCTGGATCGGGTTGATCGCAGGCACAAATCCAGGCTGGGTGCAGAGTGGGTTGAGAGTAGCTCTGAAGAAAGAAACTTGGGTGTATCGATTGATGAGAAGCTCACCATGAGCTGTCAGTGTGCTTATGCAGCTCTGAAGGCAAATCATATCCTGGGCTGCAACAAGAGGAGTGTGGCCAGCAGGGCAAGAGAGGGGATTCTGCCCCGTGACTCTGTTGATACCCCACTTCCAGTACTGCATCCAGTTCTGGTGTCCTCAGCATAAAAAGGACACAGAGCTGTTGGAGCGAGTCCAGAGGAGGCCACAAAGATGATCCAAGGGCTGGAGCACCTCTGCTGTGAGGACAGGCTGAGGAAGCTGGGGTTGTTCAGCCTAGGGAAGACTCCAAGGAGACCTTAGAGCTGCCTTCCATCCAATACCTGAAAAGATCCTACAGGAAGGATCCTAAGGGTATCTAACAGTAGGACAAGGGGGAATGGTTTGAAGCTGAGGGAGAACTTTCCCTGGGGGAGTTCAGGGCCAGGTTTGATGTGAGCTTGAGCAGCCGAGTCTAGTTGAGAGGTGTCCCTGCCCATGGTGGGGGGATTGGAGTCAATGATCTCTGAGGTCCCTTCCAACCTAAGCCATTTTATGATTCTATGCATCTATGAAATGGGAAACGTGTAGATTCAAAAATAATTATTAATGTGGAGATTTATCTGCCATGGTATGTTTTTCTTGAAATCTGTTCATGTGACCTTCCAGGGTTGGAGAATATTTGTGGAAGTCTTGAGATGCTTAGTGAGTAGGTACTGAGTCTGTTGTGTATGCTAATGAATAAACAGTGTTTTCAAGGCAAGTATCTGAGAGAGGGAGAAGAGGTGATATTGTAGAGCTTTTAGTCAGTGTTTGTATACTTTTCAGTTTCATTAATTCCTTGTAAGGTGAATATGAATTATGACTAAGAAAAGCAAGTTTGTCTTCTATAGTTTGTGTATGAGACATGTCTAAAGAATTACACAGTTCTATTGGCTGTAGAAGTGTTGCTGAAGTCTAGAAACAATATTAGCAGGAATAATAAGCAGTAAACATATACTAAACTGTAAAGTCATATTTTTTTCTTCTAAAAGCCATGGCCATTTCCAGATCTGACTACAAAAAATTCTTCTCCATAAACTCTGTATATATAGAGTAAAATGGTATTTTTCAACTTCTCCTGCCAAAAGTTGTTTTAAGCCTTTGTAGTCATTAGAGCTATAGGAGACAGCTCAAAGTATGCATCTGTGATCCTAATTGCTGCTTTGTGCTGTCTGCTGTAAAACTGGGAGGTGGTGTAGCCCTGCTTACAATGGGATGATGTAAGATCTTAGAGCTCCTGCAAGGTCAGAGCTTCATCAGGCAGCCAGTGTAATTTTTGGACTTAGCTTTAAAGTTAAGTCAAAATGGTTGCAGTATTCTGACCCATGAGCTTGAAGTGTTTCATTATTTCTCACTAAGTTACTGGAAGAGCTTTCAGGTTTTGAATGGGTTGTTTCTTTTGGTCATTGTGTTTTAAATTGCTCTAGGAAGTGGAATGCTGTGACAAAACCACTGTTGTTACCTGCAGCAGAAGAAATGCTCTGTTAAGGCTTGCATTGAGGGTTGAGAGTCCTTAATGACTTTCATAGGTTTATGAGTATTTATAAGAATTTACTTACAGGGTTTACTGCATTGCTGTTGTTTCTCCTTGCAGATATTTCTAAAGCTCTCCTCAACTGATTTAGATACTGAAACTAAATAAGCCAATTAACATCACTTTGCTAATCCTCTTTGTTAATCCATAAATTATTCAGAGGACCCACAAAGCATGAATTGTGTTTTGCAGAGTGTTCTGCAAAGGTGAATTCCTTGCTATAGGAGTTTAATAGTACAAGTGAACATTCCAGAAAACTCCAGCATGAGCAGATACTGTTTGATTGGGTTTTTTTTAAGTATTTTGTAGTTGTGCATATACCCTGTTTCAAAATACTTTACTCAGTATACCAAAAAGCCTGCCCTTGTTGATTCTTCTTCTCCCTACTGATGTTTCTTGCCATGTGCTTTCAGTGGAGGAAGACACAGAAGAGAGTTCAAGATCTGGTAGAGAATCTGTGTCCACAGCAAGTGACCAGCCATCCCACTCATTGGAGAGACAGATGAATGGAAGCCAAGATAAAGGTGACAGAAAAAAGACTGGAAAGGAAAAGAAGAAAGATCGAGATAAAGAGAAGGATAAAATTAAGGCAAAGAAAGGAATGCTGAAAGGCTTAGGAGACATGTTCAGGTAGGTGCTTTGCAATCAAAGGTGGAATCAATTATAAAAACAAGTCTCATCTTTTGTTTATTTGTTTCTGTTGTGACTGCTGAGGCCATGTTTTACTGTACAAGTGTATACATGATACATAGGCTGATCTCTCCATGAGTCTGTTGGTGTCATGAAAGGGTAACAGCTTAGAGTGGATGAGAAGGAGGTGGCTGGAAGGGTAAAGGGCTGCAAAGTCAATAATGGGTTTAAGTAACAAACTTTTTGGTCTTGTAAAGAGTCTTTGGTGATGTCTCAGTAGTGTACACACCCTTTACCAGGTCAAACAAATCTAGCTTCTTTTGTGTTTTTTGTTGTTGTTGTTTGTTTGTTTTGTTTTGTTTTTCAACTGTGCTGTTCCTAATACTGTACCCAAAGTTTATGTGTTACTAAATGAGTGGCTTTATATTTGCTCTACTATGAAGACTGTTTGGTAACATGTGAAAGGGATGAATCAGTTTGAGATTGAAAAACAGCATGCTCCTCTCAAGGAAAAAAGGATCTAAATAAGGTGGTGTGCTCTGAGAAGTCATGGTCTGGAGAAAGGGTCAGTAAAAGCCTTGATTTTTACCAAGTAGTGATTTTTTTTTTTGGAAGGAGTCATCTCTCCAGCAGACATAAGTGATCTGGAAGAAGCAGACTGCTGAGGGACACCCTGCTGTTCTAAGTAGATGGTGAAGCATGACAAGCACCTTTGATCACTTATGGTAAGGGGTAGGAGAGCAAGAATATCAGTCTTTTCTTTTAGCTAGCTAGAGTAAATAAACACATTTGCAAGAGAAAACAATTTTAAGGCAGTGTTTGTTTTCTCTGTATATGCAGTGATTCATTATTTAATTTTGAGGTGAGGTAACAGTATTTTAAAGAGTATATACAATGATTCTGCTTTGAAAACATGAATGGAGTTTCAGTTAACTTTCATTCTTTGTCCTGTAAAACATTAATTGAACCAAGGTTGTAACTGCAGAGGTTCTTGAGAGTTGTTCTATTTCTGTGAATTGTATTACAAACTTAGCAGAAAAAAATAGTTAATTAGAAAATATTTGTTAAGCAGGGGGGGAAAAAGTCATTATTTTGAAAATTAGTTACAAATGTGTTTAGAAAATGCAAAATAATATCAGGTTGTTAGACTGCCTATGCCACAAAACACCAAAGGAGTCATAGGAGATAGTTCCATGTGTCAGATAGGAAGAGAGCTCTTCAGCCTGATTGCTGGCAAGTCTCAGCAGGGATGCTTGCACCTTCTGGGCATTTGCCTGCCTAAATTCAAGACTGAAGCAGAGGGTTGCACCCTGCACTGTGGGAGGATGGAAGGTAGGAGATAGGAAATGTTGATTGGCTATTTCCTTCAGTCTTTGGCATTTTTATACATCAGAAACAACAGGTGAAATCATGATAAATTCTATGGGTTCTAAGTAACTTACTGAATGCTATGAATGCTGTCATGAGTTCAGTCAGAAAGAGTTTCCAGCATCTAGAAAGCTTGTGCGGCTCGTTGGACTTCAGCTTCCTCCTGTGTAACATTCCCAGTACTCAGAGGACCTGTGAGACAGCTGCTTCATTTTGCAAGATTTGATAGGAGACGAAGGGCTGACTTGCAGATAGTCCCATCCCTAGAGATGAGCCTTCCAGTTGCACAGAGCCAGCTTGGTGGGGAGCCTGCTGGCTCCTCTCTGCCCTCCAGCCTCAGAGCCTATTGCGTGGTGCTATTGTGTGGCTTTGAATGGTCTAGGTGGAAACAAGAGTGGAAGTGGAAATTAATACCAATTTTAATCAGGTGCTCTGGCACTAGGAAGTCACCTTGTCTGCATGCTTGATACAACACTTCTGAAATCTTTAATCTGGAAAGAGCAGTAATTTGACTGACAGAAAGATTTGATGTTCACTTTGCTGTTTGCTCTCCATAACAGTCAGTGTCTTCTTGAGTTATTTTTTTTCCTCACTACCATTTCTGAGTGAACTTTACTTTTCAGTCTCCTCTTAATTAACGTGGGAGCAGTGCTATCTGGATGCAGTCAACTCCTCCTGGATCTGTAAATTAACTTGCACCTTGTCAGCCCACCCAAGAGAGGTGCTCCTGGCAAGCAGGAATATGCTGATTGAGGGAATTAAGCATTATGCTTCAACTCAGTGCTTGATTTGCTTTGTTGACAGGCTTCTCAATAATGTTTGAGAGATGGGCTATATTATGTCTGCAAGATAAGCTACTACTTCTGCCTATAACCTGCTTTGTTTTTCTGTACAGCCGACACACATCATAGGTATCAAGTAATCACTGAAAGCAGTTGTACGATAGAAAATAATGATGACTAACATTTAAAATTCAAGCCATGATCAAAGCATAACTGGATGTTTTGGTTCAGTGCAACACTCTGATTTCCTTGTAGTTCTTTTTCTTTTCTCCTTTTCACTTCCCCCCCCCCCTTCCTTTTCAGTGCTCTTATCTTAAAATAATCTTTCTTCATTAGGTTGTGTGGGCAAAAGCGCTTGTGGGATGAAATTACTGTTAACTGACACTTTATTCCAATGTCTGTATTTAGCCAAAGGGCTTTTTTATTGCCTGTATGCAAACTGGCAGCTCATAAAGTAGAGTCAATGTGATGCATAAAAATAAGTCTCCTTGCCTTCAGTTAAAATCTTAGGATTTGCTACTGGGATCTTCATTAAACTGTACAGTAGCATGGAAACTCCCACTTAGAGAACCCTGGGTGACATTTATCCTTCAGTGTCTAGTCATCATTTCTAAGAAATCCCAGGATGATTCAGATAGCAGCTTAAAGTCATGAATAAGTCTTCTAAACACTTCCATTGTTTTACTGCTTGTATCAAACAAGCAGTAGGGAAGAGGATTGAGGTGCCCATGAAGGAGAACTATAAGATGCAGGGTGCAGTCCGTGTGACTCTGACACACACAGCTTCTGTGATTTCCAGAGGACAGTGGGCTGTGGACAGTCTGAAAGTTCACCCTTCTCACTGCGAAATAAATCTGTCTGAGTATGTGTGTAGTTCTCTTTTCAAACTGACATTTCAGGGCAGAACAGAATAATCTCTTCAAATTTGTCATTTGGCTGAGAAGTCTCTCTTCACAGGTGAATATAGGGCAGAAGCTGATATAGAAGAGTGTTGAACAAAAATAGTGATCTATTAGAGGAGATGCAGAGCTTTGCTTACACCTGAGTGTATTTGGTTTAGCTGCAGAGTTGCATCATTCCTGTCCTTTTATCCCTTCAGTTGGATCACATGCAATGTCCTGTGGCTGTAATCCCATACCAAAGGAGAGGTCACGCAGTTCCTTCTTCTCTGTTGCTGGCATTTAGGAGGTACCTGGATGGCCACTGCCAGCTGAACAAATAGTTTTTGGGAAGCTGATACGAAGTTCTCCGTTTTTTTGTTGTTTCACTACTAAGAGGGCACAAGTGGATATATATGTTGATGTCAGAATTTTATGAAGATCTGTATGCTTCTCCAAATGCAATGTAAAATATGCTTACTAATTTCTGCTTCTTGATAAAAATCACCTTGACAATCAGTTGATACAGAAGTTATTGCAGTGCTGCCTTAAGAAAGAGACTACACAGTTTCAAACAATGCATCTGCAATTAGTGCTGGTAGGGATACATTAATTTGATGGGCTTCTGTGTTGTGTGCTTCTCTGACATTTCTCTCTTGAGAGAGAAGAATTGTTTGTGCCACATTCTTCCCCTCCTCTTGCCCCTGTCATGTATAGAGTTAATTTATGAAAGTGGATCCCCTCAGGATGTAAAATAGGAAGATTTGAGATTGTTCTCATTTGTAGGGTTTGGATGATGATGAAATAACACATCTGGAGTGCTGCTGATCACTTACGATCCCTGTACTTCATTCATGTTTATTCCTGGGTGACTGCACTGATGACGTAATAGGCAACTGAAGTGGTAGCTCGACATCTTTCCTCAGCTTCCTCAATCCATGTATAGTTTTCCTCTGTGCTTGTCCCTGAACCATGATTCTGTGAGGCAGTCCCACATGAACATAACTTTTCAGTGCAGGACATAAGCACTGTGCATTGAAATTCAGGGAACAAGACATTTGTGTTTCTAGTACTGGAGGCTGTGTATTTCAAGATCTGGCCCCTAAGGCTGATAGAGATGTAAAGCCATAATGTATGGTAACTGATCTTTAGTTCTTCTCAACTGTTGTAGGATAGCCAATGCAAATTAAATATTCCCAGATTACTATTAAATTCTAATCCTAATTAGATTTAATTACACTTAGAATTATTTCTGAGAGTCTTGAAGTATCTTCCAGTTCTGTGAGAGGAAATAGATAATTTAGTTTGCAAGCTTATTTAGCTGAAATCAGATATACTGCTGTCTTTTTCCCTCCCCACACACAGCTGCTTCCAAGGTGCACTGCACATGTCCAGATTCATAAACATATCATTTGTAGCTTTGAATTACACCTTTCAACCACATTAAACATCTGAGACCTCTGACTGGGCATTTGGGAGAATTACCTACATGGATTACCGTTGCTTGTTACATGACTTACTTCTAGTGCCTATTCTGGCTTTCATTTAAGTTTTCTTATCATAATGTCTGTGAGGAGATGAAAAGCAAGTCACAAGGGTTACACCATTGATTTAGTAATTACCTTCTTTTACATTTAATAACAACCTTCAGACTTAAGCAGGCATATGACAAAAAGGTATCTGAGTTGTGTAACATAGTGTTGAATTATACCCTAATCAACAGGACTGGCAAATACCTTCAACTCAATAAAATAAAATCTGTGGTCTGATTTTCATCATTCAGTAGCTTAAGAAGCAGCAGTAATGGCATTTTCCTTAGAAGCATCACTAATAGAAGTCTTTGTTGGGAAATGACATTTACTGATGTATGGACTTAATAGAAAACATGGGAACAAGCTCTGAAAGTTACAAATTATTTCTTTTTCATGAGTGCTCTGCTCGTGGCACAAAACACCACAAATCTTGAGCCTTAGAATACAGAGGAGGAGGGTATTGCTTGAACACCTGCCAGTTGTATCATTTCAAACTCGGAAGGCTGTTGCTCGTGCACGGAATTGTGGCTGGGTTTGCTAATGCTCACCTGAGAACATCACCAACAGCTTGCAGTGCTGGTGCTCAGGCGTTCATCAGGAACACTGAGCTGGGTCGTTGCTCAGGTAAATGAAATCTGGGGCCATTTGCACTCTGTTTTTCTCCTGTTACTGCTATAAGCCAGCTGGCATCACTGTCATTAAGTCCACATCTGCTTCCCCTCTTCTACCACAAGCTAGAAATGTGTGCCCCATTACAATCCTTGCTGCCAGGTCTAAGCATGAAGCCTTTCAAGATTCAGGGGAGGGGCCCAGTCCTTGTCCTAGCTGCAAGTTGGATACTGTAAATGGCACCCTTCTTTGCTGGGCTTCTCTGGGCTGCATTATCCTGATCCATTTTCAAAGTTTCAGCTGGCCACTGGGTCACACAGAATCAGCAAAGCCTTTCGAATGAAATCAGCCATGCAGCAAATTGTTGTCTTTGATGCAGACAATTACTCAGGGCTCTTATAAATGTCTTTCAAAGCATTTTCATATTCTTCACCTCCTTATTTCCAACAAGGGACTGAAGGAGATAAGCTTCACTAAAAATAGCTTTTCTTTTTTGGAAAGGCAAGCCATGCTCCTTCCTTCCTCTCCACACTTTTCCACCTTCCTGTTTTCTGGGGTTTTGTGCAATCAGCTGCTTTGAGGAAATGTGTTTCATTGCCTGCAGCCCCAAACACGCCAGGGTTTCACTTAAGCTGTCACTGGGGCAGGGGGCAGTGGAATGGCAAACTTGTGTTTCTAAACCAAACAACTAGACATAATCTGTCAGGGATTTAAGGAATGCAGCTTCATTAAGTGGTTAGTAAACTCCATGACTTTTAAACGAAACACAGAAAGCAGTGGTATGCGATTGTGCAAGGGAGATTTGAAGCGAGAGATTAACATAATCCTACGTGGCTTTCTAGTTTGTCATTCTGACAGAAAGCAGGGCTTTGCTCAGTGGATTCTTAACACTGGATTTTCCCAGAGTGAATCTTGAACTTGTTAATCTGATGGGGGTGTATCCTATGTATTTGTGATTTGTTTTTTTTTTTTCTTTTTAATTTCGATAGAATCAAGGCTTTCATTTCTAACATGCAGAAATAAGTGTCAGGATGACCTGTTACTAGAGAGGAGTTCGTAGTGGCTGCTAACATATTCTCCCAGTATTCTTCCTTTGCTTGTCAGTGAGTTTAAATAGAGAACCTTTGACACCTACTGCACCATCTCTGCCTGCAAAGCAAGCGAGGGAGGCAGGCGCCGTGACAGCTGAGCCCTCCGCCATCCTGCCCGGCGTTCTGCCGCACTTCTCTTCCAGGCCTGATGGATGAATATAGAATGCAAGTGTCAAGGATGACACCTACTTTATAATCCCTGTAAAGCAAGCCTTTTCAGAGAAGAATTTGTTGACAGTTCAGAGATTCAAAGGAATTTTCAGTTTTAGCTCATGTAGAAAGGGTTTTTTGCCTCCACCTGATGTGATAATTGAAGCCTAACTAGGCAATGTGCTGGTCCCTCACAAAGAATGGTAAATAAATACTGTCTTGAGACATGAAGGATTTGCTAGATGATAAGCTCTGTTAATGACATCTGTTTCATTATCTGTTGGAAATGTTCTTTGGTGGTGTAATTTGCTACTGATAGCACCTGTACATTGGTATGCATCATGGATGCTGTAGATTATGTTTTTAAAGCAGAGTCTTCTTTGAAAATCCTTTCTAAAAACAGGAATAGGAATGTTGTCTTAGATGAAAATTAATGCAACTTACTATATTTTACAGCTGAAGATGGCACAGGCTATTAAGTCATAGTTACTTGAGGTGCTTAAGATGGCAGCTACAGGGCAGCTGATCCTTTTTTGAAAGGCAAAGCTTCACCTTACTCCTGTGTTTCACTTCCCGGGAGCAATGATCTGTAGTCGTGTTGGCAGGCTGATGCCTCCTGTTAGGATTTCCACGAGCCCTACTCTTGTGCAGAGAAATAGTCATTAAAGACAGAATTACAGAACACACTTCAGTGAAAATGGCAAAATGGGTGTCAACCAGTATGGTTTCCAGAATAGTCCCTGTGAGCCCCTGCATTTCCCTGAATGCAGTAAGATAATGGAGGGTGTAAGGCATTCAGAAGGTTTATTCAGGCTTTTAAATTGATGTTTCAAGGAAAAAAGAAAAAAAAAGAGGTATTAAAGTTTTGTAGAAAGATTAAGAGAGAAGGAAATATTAGGAACAGTGTAAGTAGTATTTTCTCCCCTTTGCTGATGAATTCTGGAGGTGAAAAAAAAAAGGTAGAATTAGGAGGAACTGAAAAGATACTGAAAATACTACAGTTTTAGAGGGACTCTGGTGGGAAGGGGTCTCTGCTTGGTTCAACTCCTGCTCACAGCCGTCCTGCTTCAATGTTTCATCAGCTGAGTGTCACACCCAGTTGAGTTTCGAATATCTCCAAGGATGGAGGCTCAGCAGCCCCTCTCAGCAGCTTGTTCCAGTGCTTAACCACTCTGTTGGTGAAAAGTATTTGTCCTCAGTTAAAGGGAGACGGGAACAAGATATGGTGAATAATCACTGGTACAAAAGAATTGAATGAATCAACATGTTTCTCATGAAGCAAAACCATGTGGATGTACAGTAAGATTGCCATTCAAAAAGTTTAAATTTTCAAGGATTTTCATGCTTTGTGATTATGCTCAGGGATTTACTGCCCCCACAGTTCTTTGAACACTATGGATATGGGAGATAACACAGCTGAGCATGCATTTGTGGCTGTGAGCCACCCATTGCATGCTAAGTGTTTGGGAAGCAGGTATCAGTAAACAGGTTATTTTTACTGTGCTTCCAAGCATCTTACTCTAAATTGTCTTGTACTGACAACTATTAGGATACCAAGCTTGACTGGTTGATATGATACCTAATAGTGTCTGATGTGATCCACTGAGCTAGAAAAGGTGACTGTTTTCTGTGGGACTGAAGAAGAAACAGTTTGCAGAAACCTTCCTTTCTCTTTTTTCATGCTGCACCAGAAAATGTCACCTGTTTTTGAACTAAAACCCTAAAATTGGCGTTGTGTTAATGATGGTGCTTTTCATTTGCATCTCAAGTAAAACCTCATGCATTTGTAGTCAGGCAGTCACAAAGGAAAGGAGTTAATGTTACTTTTGGAGAAAGTATTGCTGTTATTTCCTTCCATGTTTGGTAGATTCTCTGGAGTTTAATGTAAGAACCTGAGGATGAGAAGTCACACAGAGCTTAATGATAAGTCACTGTACCCCAATACCTGCCTCTGACAGTGGTCATTAGTAGCTCACAAGAGTGTGGGGTACCAGAACAGGGTGACTGTATGGCAGCTCCTCCCAGGTCTGTTTTCCAGACTTAGAGAGGTCTGCAGCCCAAGGATCTCTTGAGGAGGTGGCATTGTGCTCAGGTACAGAACACAGTGTGTGTATACTCTGTTCAGGGCCATTTGCCCATTGTTACTGACAATTTGGGGTGTACTTAGCCAGTTCCAAAATACTTAACAAAATGTGTAGCATATCATATACAAAAATGTACTTCAGAGATTGTGTAGAATGACTTTTGTATCAAGGAGCTGCTTTTACATTGGCAGTGTGGAGACTTGATTGCAATGCACTGCAGTAGATCTGACTCATTATGGCAGTATTTTATGGCACTCAGGTAAGCATGTTTGCAAAGTGGCAGTAAACCTTTTTGATGTGCAATAACATTTCAGTAGTTAATGTAGTGTTCCACTGCATATTAACTTTTACTGCTTCTGTGCAAACTTACAATAAGCAGGAGTGCAAGAAAAGGCTGTAAATGCTTGTAAAATAGGCCCTGCTGGAATGCACTTCATGAACTAGTTTTACAGTGTATGTTGGGGCTTGCTGATGATGTGGTTAATAGCAAATTTTGCAATGTTTGCTTCTGCAGAGTGTAAATTCATGATTTCTACAAATGTTAGTACTTTTTCTCAGAACTTTTTGGATATCAGTCTTGCAACTCCTAGTCTTAAAAGGAAAAAGAACCACAGTACGGTTTCAAGGAATTACTTGGTGGGTTTAACTATTTTCAACAAGTATAATAGCCATTATATTTGGCCATTTACAAAAGGGTTTGTGTTATAAATTGAAAGTAGTTGGTAATTCTGTTTTGGTAGAGAAATTCTCTGTTAGAAATAACTAGTTCAGTAGATATATTTACTTCATAGACCTGGCTTTGTCAATGGAGCATGCAGAGTCAGCTCTTAACGTTTGTGCTTGCAATACAGACATCTCCTGGAGCTTGGCAAGTTGCTTAAGCTTTCAGAAGGAACTCATTTTAAAAATTACCTAATACCTTGTCCATGCTAATCTCACCAAGGGCTCTGATGTCCTGTGGTCTTTCCTGTATTGTAGAAATATGCTAAAAAACATAGAGCTTCCAGGTGCTGCTGTAGAGTTTAGTTTGATGGTGGATGGATAATGGAGAGATGACTGAAAAATGTATATAAATTTTCTTTTTCTCTGCTATGCTGTTACAGGTAGTACTTAGTGAGAAACAAACAAACAAAGAAAGTTTATGGATTAGCTCTAAAAGTTCTGACAAAGAGGACTTAACAAAAATGCACCTAGAATCTTAGCTGTATCAGCATTTTTGAGTACCACACTAATGAAAGTAGCATCTTTTGGTACCAATTGCAAATGCTTCTAGCATATTCAACACTAGGTGTGCCAGCAGCATTTAGAACGTAAGCTGAATTGCTATTACACATTTCAACAGCAACATGCCACAAATAAATCTCAACTATTTCACAATGTTATTACAGATGTTATCTTTGTCTTTAACCCAGAGTGCTGAAATTCAGAGCACAACATCCTGTTGCAAGCAGGAGTTTCAGACACAGTATTAAAGTATTTATTTTCTCTGATGTTGCTGAGCAGGTAGTGATGCCAACAGCATTATCATCTTTAAGTGTAATTTGTGGAGTTCCAAATGCTTTACTACTTCTGTTTGCCTTTGATAGCTGCAAAAGGAGGAAAACTCTTTATGTGAGATAAATAAAATGTGAAGACAGTGCCATTTTCATTGGTATTTTTAAAAAAAGATTTATTTTAGGCTGAATATTCAGAAGAAATATTAAGATGGCAGTGGTAATTGCTGTGTAGTGTGTGCAGCACTGAGCATGAGCAGAGCTAATCTCATTTAGAGAAGAATGTCTCAGCAACCAGATATCTTTATGTCAAGATTGAGTTTATTTTAAATATCAGCTGTCTGGGTTTCTAAATAAATATAGGCCCATGTCTTAGAGAGCCTGAGCACGTGTGAGTGAGAAGAAAAGTGTCAGTATGTATGGGGCTGGTCCAGGCCTGAGGTTTTCTGTGCCAGGAGCTGATGAATTGAAAAAACCCCTCCCCACCAACCAGCATCTCTGGCCTGTAATTAGTCCTTTGCAAGTCCTGGTTTGTACACCTTTTCATTTTGAAATAAATCTTCGCTCCCAGCCTGGCCCTGAAATAGTCAACAATATCAATCACAACTGATATAGTTATTTCAGCTGCAGTCACCGTGAAGACAGCTCGAGCTCTGAGTACTGGCAGCCATAGGATGCTGCCTGTCCCCAGGGCTCCAGGTAGCTCTGGGCAAGCCCCTGCACCAGCTGCTGCAGGGACTGGCTGACAAACTAACTTCCCAGCCATCATGCACTTGAGTCTTGTCACCCCCCCTCCAGAGATAGATTGTTCTGGTGCTGCTGCTGCTGCAGCTGCAGTGCAAAGTCTTGCTCGTCATTTTCCACCCAGAAGATACTACGTATGTAAAGCAAATTTTCATGCTGCAGGGCAGGCTATCAGCTGACAGAACAGACAGGGGTGTGTGAAGCCAGCAGTGGCATCTTAATGTCTACTAACCAAAGCCTTGGCACCGGCTATGACCTGTGCCTTAGCCCTGTCTTTATAACAAGCTTTCAAAACAACATGCCTTGGGTTTTTTTTGCTGTCTTTTTTATGACAGTGTAGATTCAGGGGTATTCAATGTAAGTTGACTGAGTTGTGCTCTAGACCACCTTGTAAAGCATCCTATTGGCATTATTTATTCATTTCTATAATTTAAGGTTGGGGTATTTTTTATCCCCAAGGAGACTTAGGTTGCACTGTGGAGCCTAGAATGGGGCAGAAAACTCTAAACCCATCAGCACTTGAGTGCCATAACTCAGGGAGGGGAACTGCTGTTTGGTGTTGTAGGTGTTACCAAAGAAGAGAATGCACACTCGTCTGGGTTTCAAGGATATTGTGGTTAGACCCCACAGATCCTATAGTGTTGTTGTAGTCCTCTGCTGGAAATCATCTGTGCCTTCTCTACCTCCTATAAGGGTAAATATGTGAATGAGGCTAAAGATACAGAGTAATTGCCTATTTCTTAATTTATCCTACAGAGGTTATTTTCTAGGAGATGTGTATCAACAAAGATTTTCAGTAATTGACAGAAAAAGTGCTGACTTATTAACGTTTCTTGGTAATGAGATCTGCGGGGAAGTTTTAATCTTTGGAAGGTTCCAGATGAACTGCCAGTAGTTTGATTAACTTTTTGTGTGTTTATGTCAACCTTTGTTGATTTTTATAGAGTATAATTGCAAGGCTGCAAGACTAGGTTTCTGGATTAATATTCCTGTAATTCCTTGCTCTAACTAGCCCATGTCTTACACTTGTGTCCTCCTTGCTCTGCCTGTTGCATGTGCTTAGCCAGCATCTGCAGTGATTTTCTTGTTCTAGCTCATATATGTGCAAGTGTTTCAGTTGTAAAATGGAATTATGAAGACTCGTTTTTCCTTTTCTGCCAGAGAAGTGTTGAAGCAAATTTCCCTTGCAACTTTTCTGTCTCTTTTTTCCCTTCCTCCTTCCCCCCTGGCATCTCTTGAGTGCCAGTAAAATGGGTGGGTTTTTATGTTTCATTAGCATTTCTTATAAGATCTGCCTTTAGACCAGTACCCATTTTCTAAATTGTACTTCTGTACGATTGGGAAAAATCATGGTAACCAGATGCAGTATTTGTCTCTGGCCTGGCAAAGTGTTAGATTTAACAAAAGAAGCTAATAGAAATGTTCAAATTGACCCTTCTCATCAATTGGACTTCTTGGAGCTCAATCAATTTCTCATTATTATCAGAGTTATTCACGCAGAGGCAGAAGTGCTAGTATTTCTTATAATCAGCCCTTGAGCCAGATGTAATTTGCAATTTTGAAGCATTGTATTTTGAAACAATAAGGCATAAAAATGAACAGAGCAGGAATTAGAAGCATAGTTTGTGGAGAAAACTCGTTGAAGAGTAGCCACGGTTTAAACGCTCTCTGTAAATGCTCTTGGTGGACACTGGTAATTAGAGGCATACAATGTAGTACTATTAATACCTAAATTGGGCCACAATTTTTTAGCTAATCTGTAGAATGTGACAAATGTAACAGCAGAAGCTGCGTGCTTGCAAGGCAGCAGTTGTCAGGTGGGGAGCGCTGTGCTAAGGCTTTGTAACCTGCTCAGTGCAGTGTGAGCAAGAGACCAGATTTGGCACCCAGGATAACTGCAGTGTAGGTCAGGCAGGCATCTGTTCATAGCAGGCTGCTGTTGGTACTCAGAATTTAGGAAAATCTTTTCCTCCCTATGCATTGCAAAGTAGAGGGCTGTATGGCTGCGTTTATATAAGTAGTCTGCAAAAGACAAGTTGCCATCCTGGAGGCCTTAACTCAGAGTTTTTTCAGGAGCTTGCTCTTTACTTTGTGAGACATTATTTTTTGCAATTTGTATTTATAGATTACTGTTTAACATCTTGCTGCCGAGTACTGAATTACCTGACAGGGCACTGCGGTCTCGGTGGGCAAATTCTGTTTGAGAAGGGGCACAGGAGCATTTGAAAGTACATTAAGTGACAGTAATGAAAGGATATGTTGCCCATTAAGATTATATTATCTATTAAAAGTCTGAATTAGCTTGGCTGTCATGTATGAGCTACTTTCTTCAATGACAAATAGCACACACGTAGTATATCAAATTTAATCTTGGGGCAAGTAACTGCTCTCTTTTTCAAATCCATACACAACATTAAAGAGTTTTTGCCACACAAGCAAACTTCAAAATGCTTAGACTGTTATAAAGCATCCATTAAAATGTCATGTACTGCTTCTGTTGCTGGTGATTGCTAGCACAGTTGCATCTAAACAGAAGCTTTCTTTTTCATTCCTGATTCCTTCAGGGATGCCACAATCCACAGTTTAACAGGTTTTGGCTGACCACCATAAAAAAAGTTATTTATGATGACTTTTAGTACATCGTGCTGTTGCTTACTGAGTTAATTTGGCCATGCAACAAAAGAATCTCTTGTCTGTTTGCTGACTAGCTGCTGTCTTTCCAATATTATCATTGTAAAATTATCCCCACTCCCTCTGACTTTCTCTGCCAGTGTTTTGAACTGCAGTCGTTTGGATTAGTTGTTAGGGTTTTTTTTTCTTGTGATTGATTTATTTATTTATTAGAGCTGTCAATGGCTCCAGCTAGCTTTAGGCAATCATGAGTAGCAATGCATAGCATTGAGTAGCAATGAGTAGAAAATTATCTTCTGTTTAGAAGTTTGTAAACAGATGGTCTCTCCATAAAAGAAATCTGTTTTTAAAAGTTCCACCATTTTATGCTGGAAGTAAATATTACGAATGCTTAAGTTGTGAAAAGAGAGCGACTTGGTGTGAATAATATTCTGCCTGTTGTGTCATGCCTTTCAGGAAATGTTATCAAAACTGTTTATGAAAATAATTGAATGAAACCTCCTGACATGTCTCTTGGTTTGGCATCAGACCCACTTTCTATGCAGTTGGGATACTGACTCAGAAAGAGAGGCAGATGAAGCTTCAGTGGCTGGAAACGGTTACCAATCCCATATGTTGTTTCCAGTTCTTTGCAGGGAGTTGTGGGAATCACCGGTGATGTTGCACATGAAGTGCTGTGATTTATGTGCCATCCTGGCTGTTGGGTTTGAGTAGCCTTAGTTCGATGAGATGGAATAGGATCCTCACCAGAATGGTGCTGAAATGTGGGGTTTAGTGTTTGGGAAGTGAGGCAGAGGCCATTGTGAGAAAATGTGTGAATATAACATAAAAGGGCTTCACGTGCTTTACAGTGCTGGTGCACAGGGTGGCAGCTTCAGAGAGGGCTGATGATTGGGAGTGATCACCAGTTCTCCTGCTTTAAATTTCTGTGCTCATGGCTGAACATGTGAGTTTCTGTATTGCTTGAAGGCAAACTGCATTGCTCTGAAGAGGTACAAGTGTATCTTTTCAGAGGTATTTTTCATTATTATGAGTAACTTGTGCCTTTCGTAATTCACCTTTCTTGTTCTGGGGCAGCAGAGTTCTCCAGGAACCCTGCTGGCAGGGATCTTCTGATGAACGTTGCACCAGAAGGATTTCTGCTTCAGGCAAGACAATCCTTGGAGAGTGAGAGCTTTACATGTCCCTTTTAACTATGCCCACCAGCCCCTACATCAGGGTGCTTTGCTCCTGCTGCCTGTCCACCAGTGCTTCTGCATCATCTCCGAACAGTGCTGCTGCGTCATTCCACTCCCTCCTAACAAGGAGAATTTGATCTGCTAATTTGATTAGATGTGATAAGTGGCTGCTTCTAGAAATCCATTGCAAATAGGCAAATGTTTGCGCTTACAAGCAGATATTTAAAAATAGTGCCTGCACAATTTTGCTTTGAAAGGAAGGCTTGTAGGCTCCAAATCATCACCAGCCAGGGTGAATTTTGTTTGTGTGCTATGCTGAATCACTGTTGATGCGTATTCATGTCTTTATTTTTTAGCAACAGAATACTTTTCTGTGTCACAATAATCTTTTGCAATATAAATCTCATGATTTTTGCTGATACAGCAGGGTGAAAAGGATTAGAGAACTCATTGCAAAATCTTTTGAGTAGTGTTGGGTTGTGTATGTGAATACTGGTTGCTACTGTGAGTAAAGAGCACGCCTTGAAGGCAAAAAGCACTGATAGAATAGCTCAGGACATTTACCATTTGTTAATTTTTAATTATGGTCTTTTTTTTCTGTTAAGGAACACAATGCTACTGAACTTCAGTCTCAATCAATTTTTGTGTTTTGTGGGGTATTTTTTTATTAATCATCTAATGCATGTTTCTTCCATAGCTTTTTATTCTAATGAAATATGTGGATGGTTTGGCAGATGCCGATCTCATCAGTAACCCATTAGAGTAAAATCCATTTAGGAGATTATATGTGTGTTGTGTTTGTTACATTAAGAATGCTGATAGATACTCTTTAAAAATGAAGCTAGTGAAAGTTCTAAGTGTGGAATTTCTGTTGCTGCCACTCATACATCCTCCTTTCTTCGTTTGTTCTGTCTATATATTTATTTATGCAAAATCATTTACATGTTCCTTATGTCTGTATGTTTACTTTTCTATACATTTCACAGATTTTATATATATACAGCATCATGTCATAGCTTGAGCTTGTTCTTTAAATGTTGTGCTATATGTCTTCTCTGTTGAGTCCCATGTTGTTTAGTTGCTCTGATGCATTGGCCCAAAGCCACTGAAGGCACTTGCTAGTCAGTGCCTCTTAGCTGGGTGCAATAGGCTTTGGATTAGGCCACCTTCTAGCTGGTGGTGACAGTCATCCAAGCACCCAGCATCCAAGCAAACAAGCTGGCTAGCTAGGGACTGACGAGGAGGTTTGGGTATGCATTTTAGTTTGACTATCCAGAGTTCCTGGGATTTCCTATTTGAGAGTCAAGCTTTGGGCACATGGGTCTGTGTTCTTGTCTTTTTGTTAATAATGTGACAAACTAGTATCACCAGGGCTGAGGATGGTCCTTTCCTCTGATGTGACTTGGCTGTTACATTCTGTACATCATACCTTAAAAAAATGGTCCTCCTGTATTTTTTAATTCCTTAATTTACTGTGATTGCTATTGTTGGCTGAATCTGAGGATTAAGTCTATGGCTCTGTGAATATGACTTTGAGCATTTATACTTATCTTGAAACTTTCTCTAACCTTTAATGTAAAAGGAGAATTAAGAAGCTATAAATTAAGTAGAACCCTGGAGTATCTTGGCAATTAGAATGAATAAGATTTCAGCTGCAGCCTTTCATCAATTTCTCACACTCTTGGATAGAGAGGGTATTTTGAATTTACAACCTGTATTTCAATTAGTCATAGAAATTTTTTTCTTCAAGCTTTTGCTTATGCAGTTACAAAATAAAATTAAGCTGTGTGTTAGCCATACTTTTTATGACAGGTTTTAGATGAGAGAGGTACTGGATAAACTAGTTGTTATGGGAGGTAGTGTTTCTATATTTATTATTTATTACAGTTGCTATTATAAAGAGATTATTATATAACTTTACAGTATGTATCCTAAAAGAAGTAGAAAGGTATGTCTCTGTGAACAGAGAGGTAATTTTTTGTTGTTGCTATCAGGGATTTGAAAGAAAATGTGCACTTTCCTTTTGCCTTTTGTTTTCCATCACCATAACTAACAATATTCTGTGCTTCCAAGAATTCAGACTGGGGGAAGTGGTGGCTACAGGTGCTGTGCTGCTATGGCTGCAGGTGCTGCACAGCATCTGGTGTAGCTCAGGCTTTAGCTTTCCCAGAACTTTTTCATCAGGAATATGTTAACTTTGTGAGGCAGTAGTGCATGAAGTTTTGCTGCATATCACACAGTAGCTCGTGCCTGTGCCTTGGTATCTTGTGCCCTGATTTAGGTAGGGCTTTTATAGCTCAGTCAAATTGTTGGCACTGAATTTAGCAAATGACAGGAGCTTGGAATCGGATTCCAAAGACATTGAACATTGGTGTTCAGATGCTCCTTCTCTGCCCTGTTTTGTGTTTTAATTCCAACAGTAGTTCTTAGCATTACTTTTAAACACTGTCCCCCTTTTCACTAAAGCAAGGAACATTGCTGTGCACAGATCCTGAGCTGTGCAGTTCTCAAGTCTGCTTCAGAAGGAAAGTTGTCATTTCATTTGCATTTGTAAGAACTACAGCAAGTATCCCAGCAGCCAGCCTCACAGCGATGAGAATGAGACCATCACAGATTCAGACAAGTGCCTGAAAAATCTCCAGGTGCTTCAGGCACTTGCCAGCCAGCTGCGTGCAGAACAGCTCCTGCATCTGTGAAGAGAGCAGCGAGGGCTGGGATCAAAACTCTTGGCAATATCCTCAAGGCCATGTCCTTACAAAAATCTAGAGTCTGCCTGACACGGCTGCTGATTTTCAAGGGAGGTATCTTTAACAGTTGCACTTTGGGAGTTTCCAGCCTTAGGTTGTTATCATTAAGTGAGCAGTCCCTTCAGAGGGGGAAGTTACTACACAGGTGTGCCAGGACGTTCAGTACATGGAGTATGGAACTGGAAAGTTCCAAAGTTGTCATGGATCATATAAGGGGGGATGTGCATACTATTTTCATCTTCCCTTCATTTTGAGTAGCTGAGCAGTAAAGAAATAAGCTTCACAGTGGTGCATCTGCTGTAGATGCAGGGAGATTGGAGGGAAAGTGTGACATGGAGGGATGTTTGTGGGCAAGTCAGGGACTTGTATATTTAAGAAGGTGAGACTTTTACAGAGATAATCCAGATCTTTTCCCTGGACCAACACATTCAAATTGGGGTGTTTTAAATACTGTCATTAATTCTGGGACCTGACTCACACTTGGCTTCTTTAGCTCACCCAACTTCTCAAGGGCTACTGGTGAGCAGCAGTGCAGGGTGGGCATGGCATGTGCATTTGCTGTTTTGAAAGCATATTGCATAGACTGATTGATTCTCAGTAGTCTCAATACTCTTATTCTTGTTTTTAAACACCCTGTTTTACTTAATATTCATGAATCACAGCAGGAAATGTCTACCTGAGAAAATTAGAAGGACTGGTGATTTTGAATAGCTTGATACCAGTGTAGCCACCACTGTACAGCTGAAGGAACATTAGCAGCTCACTTTAGTGGTGAGCCCGAGTATTGCTGGGTGTTGCTTTTCTGTAGTTAAACTTGAGTTGAATATGAGTGTTAAATGATTTCCAGATGTCTGTTGTGGACGCCTGTTTGGGCTGTGGGTTGCACTATGATTATAATGGTACTTCATGGAGCAAACACTTTTAATAGAAGTAAACAGCAAATACACTTGTAAGCAAGCAAAACCTTTGAATGATGGTTGGAGTGGGGAGTGCTGATTGCTTCAATAGAAATAAAACAGGTGTCTCTGTGTGTGTGTCCATATGTATCACCATCACAGTTCTTTTAAAACACCTTTCTCAAGTGCTTGTGGGAACCTAGAAACTGGTTTTCCTTTGTTTGTCTGTTACTTCTACTGCTGGAAGATGAAGCTTAGCAGAGATGTTGTTAGATTTGCAATTTTGGTAGGAAAGAGAAGTCTTGCACTTGAAAATATTTTTGCACAGAGACCTTGCTAAAAGTATACAGATTTGTTCAGAGCCAAACTCATTTAGGACGGTGTGTTCCCAAAGTGTTCTGCAGCTCCATGGCTTATGAGTATCGTGGAGATGTTGTCTGTGATAGTGCTAAAAACACAAAGCCGTGATCAGGGAGGGGGGAGGATGGCGTTGATTGTTCTGGGCATGAGTGTAGGGACAGTGCAGTTAATGTTGCTGAACTTGTTACAGGCAGTGGTGATTATGGCAGATATATCACTTCTGCGGGTGACAAAGTCCAGAGAAGGCAACTTTGCAAGACCACGGTGGTTCATACTCTGCCAGGCTGCCAAGATGACCACAGAGCTTGTCCGAGATGGACACTGGAAAGTGGGAACAATATGGCCACCCTTTGAAATGCCTGGGAAAGGAACAGAAATGTCTTCTGAAGACTTTATCAGGATGGTCCCCAAGGGCAGAAGGAACACTCATTCACAGATGATCAGAAGACAACCCTGAAAGAGAAGAAGGGATGTTGCCACAGCTTGCTCATGAGTCAAAGCAACTGAACTTTCCTGTTGCTCCAAGTGCTGCCAGTGCGGTAAACCTGCCTCTGCTCAAGTGCAGCACGAGCATGGTGTCCTCTGGACCTGGGTGGTTGGATCTGGAAACTCAAGCCATCCATTTTTATCCATTATGTGTTAACATCAGAAATACTCTCCCCACAATCGCACAGCCTGTCCAGACATTTACTAGATTGCTTACAAGGATTATTAGAAATTTCCTGTCTACTTTTGTGGGTTTTGTTGGTTTGGTTTTGTGTTTCTTTTTTTTAAGAAGGTATTGATTTCCATATATTTCTGCTCATGCTTGCAGTGAACTGATTTATGGTGGCAGAAATACTGTTTTGCTGCCAAAACCTAATGGGTACTAACTAATTCAATTTTATCCATTTCTTCCTCTTTTTTTTTTTTTTTTTTAAACCACTAGTTATTTGTCAAAACTAAACTGACTGCTCCAGAATTTGGTTCTTCTGCTTTGCCTGACATTTTCGATGGGTCAGGGAAGGAGAGGAGACGGAAGCAAATGCTGGCATCCAAGAGATGCTGTGCTACAGTACCACATATGTTGTGTGTCTCCTCACAGCTCTGTGTGTTCCATCAGGCAGACCCCTGCCACCCCTGGCACGCTCTGTGTATCAGGGTAAAATGGCTCAGTTCCACTGTTTTTCTGCCAAAGCTCCTCTCTTGGCTAAAGGATTTAGGGCTATTTTAAATTAACCATGCTCTTTTGTCTGGTGTATGACATCCAGAACTTGATTTGAATCTCTTCTGTCATATGAGTAAATGTTTTGTATAATGGTTTTGACTACTCTCTAATAAAGAGGTGGGTATTTAAAAAATACATGCTAGTCTTCCTAGGCATTGAATTTGAGTATGTTGGTCTTATCAAATAATATATTTTAAAATCAGACATTGTGTCCTATTTTGTGTTTCTTAACCCTACCATGTCCTCTGCCTTTTCCTTTTCAGATGATTATTAATGAGCAGTTTTGGTTTTCAGATGCCTGGATTACTTTTGGAACTGTGGAGAACACTCATGTGCTTTAAAGTTTGTGTATATTCTCCTGTGCTGTATTTTTGTGTTGTTTTGTTTTTTAACAGCTGCCCTAAGAGCCATAAACACAGTTGCACAGTACAATAATATCTCTTGACTGAGTATCCAGAAATTAATCATTGTCACTGTGTGGTATGTCTTCAACCCACACAATGGCTTTGTACTAGAACTAACAGGGATAAAAGGGAAAATATTATAAGTGCCTGGTGGACTCTAAATATTTTAAACAGTTTACATTCATGGGTCAGAAGAAAGTTTCAAGAACTGTGTTTTATTTCACTGTTTGTGAGCATTCAGGGTGTCTTGTCCACATCATTTCTGGATTTTACACATTTCTTTCAGTGCCTTCATTTCACTTTTTATGTAAACTTGAATGAGAAGTGCCACAAGTGTCACTCTGCTTTCATCTGGATGTTTGGTTTTAAAAAGAGTAAAATTATTGTTGCTTCTGATATAATAAATGATCCCATGTTTCATAGGTAGGTCTGTAGTAAAGTGCTGTTTAATAGGTGTGTGATAACTCTTCTGCCTTAAATAGACAATTGTCATCTAAACTTCAGATGCATTTAAGGGTGATATTTAAATGTTTATTTAGTATACTCCATACAGATTAGTTCGCTTCCTTTCAGATTAGCTCTGAAATAGCTAAGAAATACACTCAAATTAATGCTAGTATTAACTGGGTATCTAAAGTGCCAAAGTGGAAGTTTAAAAGAAAACAGTAATATATGCAAATAGTGAAGAAACCCAAAATACTTGAAATGTACCTGATAGAGGGGAAGAGGAGATGTGAGGAAGGCAAACACTGGGTTGGCAGCATCTTGCTCTGTCTGGGACAGCTCAGTCATCTTCAGCCCTCCATTAAGCCTCCTTGCCCTGGAACACCCTTAGGGGAGAAGAGTCATGAGTAGTAAATTTAAAAAAAAAGAACCTTTGGTGTTGGAAAAGAATAAATTTACATTTTTGGATGGCGTCCATTGTGTGGTGAAACTGCTCTGGTGGGGTGGGTGTGAAGGGTGGTACTGGGCTCTGGGCAATTGTCAGACAACTGGTGCTGGGGCTCTTGCTGTTCATACATGAAAGCCTTTGTTTAATGTAAACTTAGGTTGTGTTCTTTGGCAGTGAGAGTGTTGAGTAATTGCTAAAACATTGTTTCACTGTATTTAAGAATAGTGAGCCCAAAATCCAGGCAGAAAAAAAGGAATGTGGTCCCATTATAGTTTTGTTTTCTTCTTTAGTAAGGAATTCTATAAACTTTTAAGAAGAGTGAAATAAAAATAAAATTTATTTAAACAAAAACAAAAACAAAACAACAAACTGAAAGCAGCCTGAAATATTAAAAACTGAAATTCTGAGATCTTTGCACTTTCCTTTCCTGGTTTCCAAGCAGCCCTTCTGGGAGGGCTTTCTTTGTAATAGGAAAAGGAAAACAGAGTTTTGTTCATTTCACAAGTTAGATTTTTTTTTTTGTGTGTTATTAACAGGTTTGGCAAACATCGCAAAGATGACAAGAGTGAGAAAACTGGTAAAATAAAAGTGCAGGAAGCTCTTACTTCAGAAGAGGAGAGAATACGAATGAAGCAAGAACAGGAGAGGTAGACTTCAGTATTTGCTTAAACCTTGATAGGAGAGTTTGTTTTATTTTTTTTTTAATTAAATAACTGAAGTTCAATTTTCACTGATGAAATTTCCCAAATGTTGATATGTGTATATACTTTAAATGATGAGACAAAGCTGGATTTATTTTGGACATGAGTATCAACAGCTCCTTTGGCTGCATTAAGTATCTTTTATAGATCTAGAGCTCCTTTCCTTATTAAGGAGACTGAAGTAGTAAAATGAAATGTTTTCCTCTATCTAGTCTATAACTGATTTTATTGACATTTTCAGTAAACAAATATTTATACAGAATGAAGTATGTTTTGTATTTTTCTTGAAGGCCTTGCATATCTAGTTCTTTTCATTGCTATATTTAGAAAAAGCCTACAGATTATACTTACCAGTATATTTGTCACTGGAGTTCAGTCTATTTATGTCATGCAGTCTGTTTATGGAATGATTTGTATATTAAATTGCTAATTGTAAAAATGAGTGGTGAGTATCTCTATTTGTCAGCTTCCTTTAACATTAAAAACCTATGAAAAATATATATATATTTAATATATGTCATATGCTTTTCTGAATATTTTCAATCTTCTTTTCATCCTGTCTCTTGTAAACCTAGATATTTGGGACCTAGACTCTGGTATCACTTACTTCAATTTAGACAAAAAATCTTGGAAAACATAGGTTGCAAATTAATTAGCATTTGGGGGTGTGCATGGGGAGAAGACCCCTTTAAGTAGACATCTCTTCAGTAAGGAAAAAACCTTTAAAGGGTTACAGAGTTTGAATGCTGAATGGTAAATGGTTTCAGACACATTTAGCAGTGAAAGTGAACTATGAGTTGTGATGATTTATCTAAAAATTGTACTATAGCTCAGCCATAAAATGAGGATTACTGCAGGCACTGTAGAGAGCAGTTTTGTTGTCCTCGTTCAGCAGGTATGACTAGTTAGGCCTAATGATCCCTTTAACCATTGTCTCTGCACCTTGGTCTTGTGGGTAAGAACACAGGTTTGTAAATGATGGTTTCATCACTCTGACAACTCACTGGAATAGCAGAGCCATAGTAACTCTCGTGTAGTCTCCTCAGCTAAACCTAAAGTGTTCGCTTTCAGTTCTTTTAGGGTTAAGTGATTTACATTACAGTTAAGGGAGGCTAGGAGTATACATTTATTATTGAGTGAAGATCAGCAGTAACTTGTAAAACTGCAGAAACATTATCATTTGTGACCATCTGTTTGGATTACATTATGGGAAATTTTTTACTCTTTAACAGATACACTAGCATAAATTGATATAAAAATGTATACATGTCTTTCTGCATCCATTCTGACAGCAGAGGATGGCTCAATCACAGTGCTTGGTTGGTTTTTACTTGTCTGTTTTTTATTTTCTCTTTTCTTAACAAAAAGAAGGAGGGTCATTAAATTTGTTCCTGTTTTTAAGAGTAATGTGCTTTCAGATTAAATGCTAAAGGCAACTGAAGGGAATAAGTGACTGAATGGGAGGGTGGTTGTGCAATCAGCTTCCCTGTATGCATGAGCAAACCAGCCACTCTGTGGATAAACTCATGCCAGGGGTGCAGACATTGAAAGCCAAGTCTGTTGCTCCAACCAGCACAGGACAGAAGGAAGGTTAGCCACATGTGTACATTGCTTGCTATGCACTGCTGAACCTAAGCCCGCCCAGCAGGAAGAGTTTCTTTGTAACCTTAGGTCCCCAGTAAACCAGCCATATACATTTATTCAAAGAAAGACTTGAGGTTCAAGTTAGTAACGTTTTCTCTCTCTTCATTCTCTCTTTGTCTCTCTGTGTCTCTCTGTCTCTCTCAGTAAGAATGATGAGAGTATAGACTGTCCATATGGTGATGTAAGAGAGGTTGCAATAGTCACGCTGGGTACCAAGGTAGAATTATGAAATTCTTTCTGTAGCCCCCTATGCATGGAGCAAATTCCTAATCCCTGTCCATCAAGTTACACTAACCAATGTGAATCTTTCCTGGAATCTCACTCCTTGTGTGTTATAAAAGCGATTTTATGTGTTCACTGAAACCGCAGAAAATGCATGAGCCAGAGCTTCCTAACAGCTTGATGTTACCATAACATGGGTTCTCCTCCTCCCGTTACTCTCTTTCCCTATCTGTGTATTTGCTTTCCTTTGTGTTATGTCTATAAGAGAATGCAAGTTCTTTGGGGTAGTGGCATGTACAACTAATAAAAGACAATAAAATAGCAACCAAATGTGTGAGGTGCTTCCTTATGTTTCTGAAAAATTCAGATGTTGATTTGGTCCATAGAGACTATAAATATTTTTGCAGTTGCGTTGCAGAGAGTTTCCTTTTGATTCTGTAAAACAATGATGTTAGATACAAGCTAATAATGAAGAATACTCTTGTAAATTAACTGAACAAGCCCTCAAAATGCTTACTAGGAAACAGAGTAAAATATTGCTGTCAGTGTTGGTCCATAATGGCTGCTATTTTAACTTTGGTTTCTGTTGGGTTTTTTTTTCTTCCTCGATGTTTCTAGCAGTACAATTAACTTGCTCTGTTTTACTTGGTATTTGATACCATCTACCTCTGTAATGATGCAATACTTTGGGGAAATAGGTTGGATTTAATGAATTTACTATGTATGAGAGGCTAGGAGCAAAAATCCTTAGGGGGTCAGAGAACAAGTGAACGGTCCATTAAAAAATCAATCATGCCCGTAATTTTATGGAATTACTATGCCTAGACTTTATAATTCTAATAGTATTGTGCTTACAATAGTATTTTCTTTAAAATCCTAAAAGTAGTGCTCATATCGATTATAAGACAAATAAGCAAATTAAAGTTCTTCAATTTACCATGATTAAAATGAATAAAATTGCCTTTTATCAATGTATTAGTATTAATAATTTCTTATTAAGGAGCATATTTCTGAAGCTGCCAATGGTATGTGTTTACTGACAGTCTTAATTTGGAACAGAAAATGAAATGACCTAGTTGAAAATACAGGCAACTTTAAATGAATTGAGTACTGGAACAATTAGGAGTGTCACCTGAGGAGAGCACCCACCCATCTTGCCAAAACTGCTGGTAAAATACTTGCTATTTGTGAATTCTTTCAATGCTGGATTAATAGTTCATCCAAGGCTTTAAGATGGTGTCCCCATGTCGCTGTAACACTGGTTTAGTCCAGAATAAGAAGTCTGTTGGTGTTTTCCTTGAGTGTCTGCCAGGCACTGAGCGAAAAGTCCAGGTGGGCTCTGGTGTGCTGTTAGCAAGGTGCTTCTCCCCAGCAGTGACACTATGCAAATCATTCAGGCAAAATGGAACAGTAAGTTTTCTGAACTTGGCCTTGTGTCTCCTAAGAAAGTGACTATGCTGCAGAGTCTTGAGGAAGTCAAATAAGACCTGAATTCACTTAGCTCTATTCCTCTGCCAGCTCACAGCTGGTTTGTATAGATGCTAATTTGGAGCCCTTCTTTGCAATGCTGTCATCTCATCCATCACTGGCCTGCTAAAACTGCGTACCACTGAGATGCTACATTCACTCAGCCTGAGAAAACAGCCTGGGTCTGTCTTGGTTTGTTATAGAAAGTCTTCTATCAGTTCTAGAGCCTTTTAATGCACCTGTGGTTGGCCCATCTTCCTGAGAGTAACGTCTTGGATTTTACAGATTGGAGATGTGTGGAGTATCTTTAGCTTTCAGAGGTGCTTCAGTCTGACACAGGTGTTGCTATGTAGGACTGCCTTTGACAGATTTTGCGACTTTTTGTCAGTGACCAAGCAGAATTAGTGTTGCATCCCAATTAGTTTTCATATAGATGGTCACCTTCTGCTGTACTACTGGCTCTGAGTTTTGGGAAGGCAACAGATCTTTTCCACTTTAGAAACTCTACATCTGGTCTTTGAGGGCCTCCTAGAATAGAGTTTTCTCAATATGTCCACAGGTATCCTGAAAACTGGTTGCCAAGTCAGAAATGTTTTCTGACTTGGTTAAGACCCTATAGTATTCTCTTTATTAGGAGTGGTGAAGACAGCTGTTTGGAAAACCTGCTGCTTTTATCTTCTGTCTCTTGTTGGAGGTAGACATCCTTCTAGTAGCAGGTTCTGATACCATCATCTCTCTTTCACCCTTGGATTTTTCCTTGGATTTCTTTTTTTGTGGGGCTGTTTGGTTTGGTTTTTTCCCCTGCAGCTCTGTGTTCATTACAAAATAAATCTTCAGCAAATCAAAAACCTTTGCCTGTGTTCTGCCCTTCTTCAGCTCAAGCACGAGCAGTTCTTGACACCTGCCTGGCAAGTCCATGCATGCTAACCCTGTCTCCAGCCTTGGACTGACTGCCTCTGTGAAACTGAGTGCTCCCCAACCCAAACTTTACTCTTTGTACCCAGCTAGTGTAGGTAACAGAGGAATGAAATAAACATACTGCTTAATGAGGCACTCAAGAAATGCAGCTGCATCCAGCGTGGTTCACTGCTAGGTAACACTTACAAGGTGAAAGTTGCAATTCTAATGTAATCTCGTGATTCCAGACCATGTGAGCCCAGCTACAGTGGAAAAGTGCTTCTGGTTTAATCTGCCTCTAGAGGCACTTCCTCCTCTTGAAAAGAACAGTCTACAGGATGTTTTCTCTGGTTAATGCACTGACTTAAGAGCTTTATTAATGTTCTACAAATCTCTGGGTTACCATAAAAGTGTTTTAATTCTGTGTTGTGTTCTTCCTCAACTTTTGCTGAAATGGATGCAAAATCAGGTGCTTTAAACACCTGTGTTGGGAGACTTAGTCTTGAGATAAGGAGAAAACTTTTGGAAGAGATGTAATGGTGGAAGCACTGGGAGGATGGTGGAACAGTGAGATGGGAGCTCTTGGAGCCAGAGGCTTCCTGAGCTCTGAAAAAGCAGCTGTACTGCTCCAGTCTCTGCTCTACTCATGGGAGGACAATTAACTCAGCAAAGCAGCACCGTGCTTCCTCCCTTCTGTGCCCAGTTGTCCTCTGGGAAAGCGCCTGGCTGCCTCTCTCCTTTTCCCCGTTCTGTTTCGGAACACCCAACCTTTTGTTCCTTCAGGTTACACAGGAATTGGCTGTGCATCACCCCGCTGTTACCTTTCCCCGTGTCTGTGGAAGTGCCACCAGCCGGGGGCGGCGGTGCCGGGAGAGGGAGCTCCGGGCACAGCTGTGGCGCCTGCCCGCGGCCGGCCCTGCGCTGGGACTCCGGCGGCAAAGCCCAGCCGGGGAAAGCGCAGCGCCTTGCTGGCAGCTGGGGGAATACTTCATCCTGACGGGGAAGGGGGAGATGCTGGTAGTGGCTGAGGCAGGAGGCGATGCTGGTGCTCGAGTATGGCAGGAGGAGTGGGAGAGGTGCCCGAGGATCTTGGTCTTGTAGAGATCTGCTCGGGGAGCTGGAGCAGGCGTTTGTGTTGGCACTTTGCTGTTACTTTTGGAGATCAATAGGCTGACAGCTTTTTTTTTTTTTTTTTATATTGTCTGAATGTAGACAAGGCTAGGATTTCAGTGGGTGTTGTTCACGTACTGATTTTTCCTAAATTTAGAGTGAAACATTCTGTTATTTGTAAAATAACACTGATTTTTTTTTCCCCCCTGAAGGATTCAGTCATTCTGTAAAATGTTTCCTAAGGGTGTAAGGGTCTCTATCCCCAACATATAACAAACTTCTCTTCATTTTTCTCTAGTACCATCAAAGCCACAAGCCCTTTGTTGTAAAAGTATATTAATGAATAGAAATGTTACAAGAAGAACAGGAGTCTTGTGTTTTGCCTTCATCATGCATCATCCATTTTAATTAGACGAAAGGGTGGTGAGTACTGTGACAAGAGTCTGGAATTAAAATCATTAATTGATGTCAAGCTGACGAGAGACTGCTAACATGAATTTACTGACAGCAGGACAGAAATTAACCTTATCACTTTATTTAGTACATTGGGGCTATTTATTATATTTTCGTATGCAAGTTCAGTGTGTTCCTTTTATGATGACAGTGAAAGACAAATAATTAATAAAACCTACATAAAGTTTTATTACCTGCTATCAACCAAGTTTACATGAAAACCACGTCAATAACTTGAAAAAAACCCAAACCCACCGCATCCTACTAATCAAGTAACTCTTCAGAACTGTTACAACAAAATCGGTGATATTTTAAATGCTATGCTCTCCAGCCAAGTCAAATTGCAAAAGTGATCTGATTTAAAGCCATGCCTTGCTTTCTTAATGTCAGTGTTGCAAAAAATGAAACATATTTTCTCCAGCAATGACATTGATTGGAATAACTGTCTGTTTTGATCATCATTGGAAGGTCAGCCTAACGAAGATGAGTTTTAATGTTAAGCATCTTTATTCTTTAGATGAAAGAGCACGACAGCATCTTACAGAATGACAGCAGCATCCTATAGATAATTTGTGACCCAAAGGTCATAATAAAAGAATAGAGGGGAGGTCATCCTGTAGTAAAGGCCATCTGGAACTGTTAAAGTATCAGATGGAGTAGGGGGCTGAACAGCAGGACACTCTTGGTGTCTGTCCAGATTTCCCAGAGAGACTGTAATATTTTTACTGGAAAACCCCAACTTTTTTTCTCCCTCAAGCAAAATATTTTCATCAAGCACTTTCATCTTACTTTTAGGAAAAAAAAAAAAGACAAAATGCTGTCATAAGGAGAGGATTGTTGTTTCTTACGTATCCTAAGCATTATCTGCATCTTTAAAATAATGCAAACGTTCAGCTTTAGTTTCAATACTGCAGTATTTTGATGCCACTTAACAGCTTTCACAAGAACTATTACCTCTAAATCTGTTATTACTGAAAACATTCAGAATATAAATATTTTCTCAAGTGACTTATGTAAAATCTTTTCTGATAAAACTTTAACCCCCTTCCCAGCTCACAAGGAGAGAGAAAAAAAAATTCCTCTGTGAATCAGAAAATCAGAGCAATGTGTTTCTGATTCTCACTTATTTTGAGATGGATTATTCGAGTTTCACTGAGATTTGTAGCACTGCTTTTGGCAGTGGTTTTTTTACATAATGAATGAGTGTGCAGGACGTGAAAACAAATCAATGGCAGTAATTTTTGTATGGGAAGAAGACAGAAACGAAGCATGAAATTATTGAGCTTTGGAAAAACATTTCGGACCAGTTCCACTTCATAAAAAATACTGACTGTGGGAGATATGTAAATTGAAGCTTTTGTGGAATAATAGTTGCTGAGGTAGTTTTTTTAAACAAAGCATCTCAGATTCTCTAGATCCATACTGTATGTGTAGAGGTTTTAAGACTTCAGACTAACAGCATGGTTTCTCTACTATTCCTCTATAGTGATACAAGACACTGTACTGGGCAAGGTCTGGGCAAGTCTCTTGCAATATATTTTGAAATATCATTTACATTGTCTTAATGATATGATCTTGCAGATCTTGCAGATTATATGGGTTCAGTGCTCTCACAGAAATTCTGATTCCAGGTAAGAGTACTGATACATTGTGTTTCCCTTTAGAATGCCAGGAACTCAAGGATGAAGCAGTAGTGTGTCCTCGATGTCCCATAAATTATGGTCAAGTTGCTGTAGCAAATACTTATTTGAGAATTTAGAAAGTTTTACCATAATTCCTAAGTTTCTTGAACTTACTGTTGCTGAGTTGAACAGAACTGAAAACCCATCAGATTTTCCAGACTGTGCTATAGGAGTCTAACAGTAAGATAAAGGGCTAAACTCACTCTTTTTTCTGATTCTTAGGCAGAGCAGCAAGTGTTTGACTAATCAGAAAGACATCTAATGATACAGTCGTGACAGGCAGATAGGTTCTCTTCACACCACAGCTGAAACTTTTATTTTGTAGTCAGTTAGTAGAAGAGATCTTTTTATGGGTCATAAAAACTCTGGCTCTGTTCCTGGCCATGCTGCTGTCAGCACTGTGATCTACCAAGGTTTTAGAAGTGAATCCTGGAGGTGTTGCGGGTGCTAATTTGTGAGTCCTGGGCAAAGATACTGACTTAGAAGCTCTGTTCTTTATTGGTGGGGTTTTTTTGCTTTTCCTTTGAGCTTCAGTATATGAGATTTTCATTAGCCTTTGCTTTGCTGTGAGGTTTTTCATTGTTGGGTTTGGGTTTTTTTTTTGTGGTTACTTAAGACTTTTTCATTTTCCAGCTTCAATATTAGGCTATTTTATTCAGAGCACTCTAGAAACAGAATAATGAACATGAAATAGAGCTAGCAGCAGAATTTTATATACACTTTTGTTGCTAGACTTCAGGCAGAGGAGTGTAGATGCTGAGTAGGCTCAGCTCAACCAAATGATGATAGTGTTGTAGCCAGGCCTCCAGTTACTGCCTGCAGCATCTGGGAATGACTGGTTTGATATATGGTATGATAAATAGTACCATTTGATATATGGTATGCTTTTGTCATTTGTTTCTTGCACATGCAGGAACAGCTGCTCCTCACATATCTGCAGAATTCAGATGTTACCCACCAGTGCTGCTTTCTGGCATTGTTCTTCAGTTGGAAATAAAAATAAAAATAAAAATAAAAAAAAAAATAGGGGAAGAAATAGTCCAAGAGAGCCTGTGGGAGAGGAAAGCAGTGCTCTTAAAGTGAGGAGGGATGGAAGCAGGAGCTCTCCCAAGCTGCCTTTCAGTAACAGCTGAATCTACTTCAGTCCAGCAAAAAAGATAAATAGCAGATTAGAGTTATATTAATCTAATGATCAGAGCTCTGTTGCCTTAGGTGTATAGATCAGCTGCTATGGTCAGTTTTGTAATGCAAAAGAAAAACTGAATTCCATTTTACTTATAGACAGGAATGATGTCCTTTGATGCAACATGGTTCCCAGCAGGATAACTATCCCAGTTGTCCATCTGGATGATCCTCCACTGCTGGGGTCACTGACCCCTGGATCAAACAAGAAAATAAGAAAATTTTAGTGTTGGTAGCATTTGTTTTGGAGACAGGAGGACCCATACCGTGTATCTACATGATACATTCACCATTGATTGAAACACAGCCTTTAAAAAACCACAGCAGACATACCCTTATCCCCAAAATGTTGCAGACTGGTAACTACAAAGTAGTCTAAAAGCTCCACTGAAATGTAAATGAGGTAGTAATTTACAGATTTTTATTTTTCTTTTAATCACATAACAATTTTCATTTATATATTCCCAAGATTAAAGAAAGCAGGTTAGAGATACTGTGCTGAGGGGACAGGGGGGATGCATCTTCACTTTGGAAAGACAAAAGATGAATCAAGAATGTCAGGGGATGAGGAAAATAGGGATGAAATACTTGAGAGATTCCACCAGATTACAAAAAATTATTCTAATGTCTCCCTTAGTTTCATCAATGTCACTTGGTTTCAAATTGGTTTGCACTTCACCTGCTTATATGCATAATATTTACTTTCTCTTCCGTATTTTTTAGTTTCTTTACATCCTAATTTGTCTTTTGCTGCCTTCTTTAATAGCCTTCTTTAATATAACTCCTTATAAAAATGAGCATGTTGTTCTCTTCTGAAGATACTAGGGCACTTAAAATAATCACCTTACCACCTTTATCACTCTTCCTTTATTTTTTCATTTTAAACTACAGCCCTCCTGGGTTGTAGCTCATTAAAGGTTTTTGAAATTCTCATGCATCTCTTCTGCATGTGGGATTTGAGGAGGGGGGAACTTCAGAGAGACAGTAAGTACTCTCACATATTCTAATTGGCAGATAAGCTGTGATTGTTGAAGGAGAAAGAAAATTAAGACTGTCTGATTGTATAGATTTATTTCTTTAATGTCAAGGTGGTGGGCAGCTTTTTTTTTTTTCTGTGTCTTCCCTGTTATATTACTCAGTTGTTGTAGAATCATACATTGGAAATAGATGTATGTGAAATTTCTGTGTAGATGCAGAACTGTAGATCTACAGGAGAGAGCATGTCACTCTTCCAAGGTAGGATTTCCTGGGTACACCATTCCTGTGAGATATTTGTTTCATCCTGCATTTTTTTCAGTTTACAATGACATAGACTCTTCAAATTCCTATGGCAGTCTTTTCCACTACCTTTTCACTGAAAAAATCCCCTGCCCACAGTATCTGTTCTCAATTATTCTTGCTGCAATTTAAATACATAGTACTTGCATTAGAGATGGGAAACATTGTTCTTTTCCTGTTATGTCCCCCATTCTGTCTTTTTCTTTTCCCCAGCAGCTTCACATTGCCGAATTGTGAATATCTGTTAGCCAGTAGAACTTCCAGACCTGTTCCTGAAATAGCAACTGACAGAATTTTCCCTTACTTTTTTAAATGGTATGCTTAATTATTCCAACTATGCAAGTTACCCTCCAGTTGCTGTTAATGAAGTTTAATTCTAATTTTGAACTCTGCTCTTTATTTCAAGAATGTTTGAAATGTTAATAATTTCCTCCAAAGTTCATTCTTTTGGGTTTCCTGTGGACTCAATGCCATCCTAATTAATAATGAAAATTTTTAGTAAATTCAGAGAGAGATCCATATAGAAAATGTCTCAATCCATTCATCCCTGGAACTGTTCAAGGCCAGGCTGGATGAGGTCTTGAGCAACCTGCTCTAGTGGGAGGTGTCCCTGCCCATGGCAGGGGGGTTGGAACTAGATCATCTCTAAGGTCCCTTCCAACCTAAACCATTCTCTGGATCTAGTGTGACTGTGAACTGCTGTGAGCTCCTCCCTGGATGCTTTGTAGGAATTGCCTGCTTCAGCCTATTGGATCCCTCCCATAGCTGTTTTTCCTAGCCTGGGACACAAGGTTTCTGCTCTGTTTACTGTGTTGTAGAAGGAAATCCTGCAGACTTGACCACATCTGTTCTTGATAAATCCATGGTGGCTACTGCTTGTCCCATTAGCTTCTCTATGCTTACCAGTTTATTTGAAAGGGGCTTGAAGTTAGACTCTTGAGTCTGTAATTCTCCTCATCCTCCTTTGAAGGATGTTTGGCTTTTTCTGGTTTTTCAGTGTTTCAGCTGTCCTCAGCAACTTCTCCTGGTTACTGGCAGTTACCTGTGTCAGATGATGTTCAGCTAGTTTAACTTAACCCCTTTCTAGCAACTTCTTTTGCTGTTACATTGCAGATCTTTTTGTTATTGGTGGCAGTATCAATTGCACTGGCCACCTGCTTGCAATCAACCATTTCAGTGAAGACAGATGCAAAGGGAAAAAAACATTAAGCCTTAGGTCTCCTCAGCATCATCTGTCAATATCGTTCCTTCACTACTGCACAGGGGAGCAACCTTTTCTTTGCTCTTCCTTTTACTGCTAATGCAATTATGCAGTGATTTATTGTTACCTTTAAAGCTCCCTGCTACTTTTGCTTCACATTGTGCCTTAGCCTTTCTGATTTTGTCCCTGTAGGCTTCTGCTTATCCATAGCAAACTGACCACATTTTGTATGTCTGTCTTCATGTGTCTTGAGCTCAAAGAACAGTCATATTTCAGCCAGCTGGCCACACATGTACACATGGCCACATGTATGTAGAAGATAGGACAGAACTGTTAATATTGTTCTTTTAACGACTCAAAAAAGGTTCGTCTCCAGCTTTTCAATTTAAAAATTATATTTACATAGCAGTCTTTCCTGACTTTTTTTTTTTTTTAATATGATAAAGCTTTGAATGAAATGGAGGGGCAAACGAGGAAGAGAAGCTGTCTTGTTTACAAGTAACTGCTGGTTTTGCCCACGATATTTGATTGCCCACAGTGACCCTGTAGAATGATTTTCCCAGGGAAGCAGATGGCTTTGCTGAGAGGTGGCTGTAGCTGTGATAACTGACTAGCACTAATCATGATAAGAAAAGCTAAGTGTCATATGCCAGTTCAGAAAGAAATCACAGTAATGCCTATAATCAAGGTACCCTCATTAGAAGAGTAGTTGTCAGAAAAATTTTGCTTCGATCCAGACAAAGGTCAAAGGAAAATAGAGGAGAAGACAAACTCCCATGTTGACTTGATTGCCAAAAATTACAGAAAGGGCCATTAAAGCCCTGAAGGCAGTTGAGGAGAGGGGGAGGAGGAACAGCAAGACCTGGCTTAGTTGCTGGCACACTGTGCCTGCGAGGTATTTTTTGCTAGTAAAGGAGGAGGGGACAAATTTGACGAGGTTTGGCTGCTGGCCAGCACACCCCTTGACCTCTTTATTAAAGGCAAAAATTGGGCTGAATGTGTTCATCCAGTCTGACTAACTTAGGCAGGCTGACTGGCTTTATAAATGTGTCATTATTTTTCTCTGTTTTCAATCCACCATCCCAACATGTGCCAGTCTGATGGCAGAAGAACTGAGAACTGGCAGCGGTGAGTGGCTTGTCACATAGCTTCTGTCCTTATACAACGCTGTTTCTATCCTTAATAAACATTGTCAGCCATCTCACATATGTGGAGCTGTGAGTAAATGAGTGAGCCTTGGTGGAAAAGACAAGGAGGTGGATTTTCACTTGGGCAATAGCTGAATCCTGGCAGCATGAAGAGGATTAATTGAATTGACCAAGCCATTGCACACCAGAAGCAGCAGCCAACATTGTTTCTGCTCTTAGGGGAGGCCACTGCTGCCATCACAGTGGTAAATGTCATATGCTAGCCATGAATATCCTTCCCATGCTGTGTTCATCAGTTAAAATAAGTGGGTGATTTTTTTTGCAAGAATCCAAATCACTAATGTGAGAAAACCTCACAAAGGAGACTGAAGCTCCCAAGGGATTTGGAATATATTTATGATTTCACTTCTAACACTGCATGAAATTAGGGTTGATTCCTTTTCTTCTGCCAACTTTGGTTATTTGCTTTTACTCACAACAGCTCTGCCGGCACCACAGATTTGAGTTTTCTGTTGCTGGAAGAAGTAAAAGTTTAGTTCAGAGAGAGCGACTGTAAACACTTGGCTCAGGGTGGGAGTGAGCTTTCAGATTAATATGATTATTTAGTATCTACTTATAAACTGCATGTCTAAATGCCTTTTATTGTCAAGGAAGGGGTACTCAACACAGCTGGTGGAGCTTGGGGAAGGGTTTGGCTTTACCTCTAAAGAACCACATTATAGATGCTCAACTGAACTGCTGTCTAGTCTCTGTGGGCTGCTGCCTGCTGTGACAACACTGACCAGCTCTTCTGGGAGTCCAAAATATATGTCGACACCTAAATTTAGGTGTCTAAAACAGTAGTTGCCTTCATCTTTAAGCTGATTCTTGTTCACAGACTTTTGAAGAAGGAAATGAGTTGGCTGCTGTTTGCTGGAGACAGCAGCACAGGAGCTTTTCCCTTACTTTTGTGACCACCATTCCGCATGCGTAGGCATTGCTGTACAATGGGTATGTCTATCATTACAGGATTAGCTTGCAGTGAAAAGCTCTTCTGACAATTATAGGAAGTTCTGCAGCTAACAATATTGTCATTTGAAGCAGTTATCATTAGCTTTTGAATTGAATGGCACACAAATGCACGAGGATAGTTTATACTTTACTCAACATTATAATTTGAGTCTCAAAAGCACGACGGTACATTGTTGACATTTTCAGTGCTAACACTTCAGCGAGAAGGATTTAGAAACTTCTTGGGGATAGCTTTTGTGTTTTTTAAAAGTTCGCTTTCATTTAAGCACTACAAAATTGATGAGCAGATTTTGCAAAATTCTTTGAAGATGAAAAGAGTTATGTGAATGCTGAACGTTGTTATTATTATTGTTAAACCCCAGCAAAATCCATAGGAAGGCCATAAATCCTCAAAAATTAGCTGGTCTGGAATTTCAGGCCTATGCGTTTTTAATGTGCCATGTCATGAAGGAATACAATCCACATTGTGAAGCTGAAGCATTGTGGCCAAATGCTTCTTCAAATACTGGATGTCAGCAGTGGGAGCATTGCTGATTAGGGCTGAAGTACAGAGCAAATTCCAGGTTCTCGGCTGTGCTGCACAGTGTTCTTACATAATCATTTTAATCTTTCCCACTATAGTCTGCACTGGCATTTCCTGTCTATATACTTCATGCAGTGTATGCTAACAAATGATTCAGGCTGTATCATGCACACGCACAAGGAGGAGGGCCAACATTGCATTAAGTTCAGGTTCCTATATAAAATATATCTTCAGAATTAAAAAGCTGATATCATTGCATAAGATCACTGGTCACTGTTGTTCTTTTGAAGAATATGTCTGTGTGTTTTCTTCCTGGTCATTTCATAGATTCATAGAATGGTTTAGGTTGGAAGGAACCTTGAAGATCATGTAGTTCCAAACCCTGGGCAGGGACACCTACCACTAGCCCAGGTTGCTTAAGGCCTCCTCCAACCTGGCCTTGAGCACCTCCAGCGAGGGAGAACCCGTGACCTCCCTGGGCATCCCTTTCAGTCTCTCACCTCCCTCACTGCAAAGAATTTCTTCCTAATGTCCTAATATGTAGAATGACTCCTTTCATGCTGGCACACACTGTATAAGTGTATAACTCTGTGTAGCTGTGTACCTCTAGAATCTGCTGACTTACTGAACTGTAAAGGGAGCCTGCACATGTAGCTGGTGTGGCCTCACCAACTGCAGGCACCTCAATTCTGGTATCTTTATCTCCAGCCTGAATGCAACCCTTTGTGTATCCCTGTTTTTTGGGGTTTGTTTTTTGTTTTTTGTTTTTTTTTTTTACTTTATTATTTTTTTTTCTTGAAAGTCTGATCTTGAATGGGGCTAAGTTCAACATTTCCAAAAACATCAGCTACCGAAGTTGAAGGATTTTCAGGAGACAAGACTCAGTTTCAAAAGAGGCAGAGGCTTTGAGTAGCTTGCTCTTTTAAAAAGTTGGTGAAGAAGCTGTCTTTGGAAATGTCATGTAACGGAATCACACAGAGGTGTAGTCTGAGCAGATAGATGTTGTCACACTGTAGCCATGGCTGCATTAGATGAAAAAGCACATTTTAGTAATGGAGGGGAGGCGACAGCCGAGTGCTTCATTTTGCAGATATGTCAGAGCAATGCATTGGTCTGGGGAGTGTTGGGGGGTGGGGGTTCAGTTCCCCATGCATGTGTGTGCGATGCATCAAATCTTCTAAAATACCAAAGGAACGTTGAAGCCCAGATCAAATTTTAGTAATGGCTTTGTGTGCTTTTGAAAAATATGACCTGTGCTCAATTTGCATTTGTCATGTTCCTAAATGGCATCTGGTTAATTTGTCTTACAGTTAAACAAGTGCACCTAGAAAGAAAGCCCCAGCACAGCATCACCTTGCATTTGTAATGTCAGCATAAGGGGCACGTGTTATTAGTGTCTGAGCAGAAACTGCCTTCTTTTGAGAGATGCCAGATTAAGTTTGTTTACATTTTAAACAAACCATGTACATTGTAAATGATTCATACAAGAATCTACTTCTGCTGATTACTGCATGCATGCATACATAAACATGTACATGTGTGTCCTACCCTTACAAAAATCTCTTAATTCTAAAAAAAGTATGTTTTTTGTAGTATTGGGGCCAAGAAAGTACATTAAAATTCTTCTCTGAATGTAGTAATTAGAACCATTCAATCTGTTTTGATCTGCTTTAATAGGGTACAAGACAATATGGCTGGTGTCAGGCCATTCTCAGACAGGTCAGGTGCAGGCATCCTAAGATGCATGAAACCACAGGTGAACTCTGCTTGCCACCAGCTATGGCTAGTCATACACAACTTCATAATGGAGCAAAAGACAGTGGATGATCAGACTTCTTCCCTAAATAGCAGTGTTGATTGTAGCAATGCTTTGATCTAGGCTTCAATATTCAAGGTAAACCAGAAAATCCATGGCAAACCGAAACTGGAAGCATTTCTGTCATGTTCATTAAGATGGGCTACCTGAACTCTCTGCTAACTGCTGCTTTCAAGGAATTGGGGGGGGGACATTAGTTTCAGCCTTCTTTTAATTTTTCAGAATTCAAGCTAAAACTCGAGAATTTCGAGAGAGGCAAGCTCGGGAACGTGACTATGCAGAGATCCAGGATTTTAACCGGATGTTTGGCTGTGATGCAGACCCAATGTACTCTGGGATTGCCTCCTATGACTCTTCTTCAAACAGCGGCACTGCAGCGCTCAGCAGCCGGCCGCAGAGCCCCAGGGACGGGCAGACCGTGGAAGCCCTCTACGCCCAAGTGAAGAAACCACGCAATTCAAAGTCTTCACCTGTAGACAGGTAGGCACCAGACATCAATCAATACACTTTCAATATCTGCCCTTGTAATGCTTTTGTCATGGGGGATGACTGTACATCAATGGAAAGTCAGAACTGCATTTTTATTAATGGCTTTTTAAAAGCCAACGTGTAGAGAAGTACTGAGCTCATGCAAATCAAACTGGGATGAGAAAGTTACTTCCTACAGAGCAACTGCTTTTCTTCTTATTCTTCAGAGGGTTTGGAATTTTAAGACTCACTGTTTGATATCATTCAAATTAAATTCAAACTTGCAACGTCATCTGGTTTGTCTATCAGAGCTCTATAACTGATACGGCCGTTGACCACAACATTTCAAACCTATTCAAGGCACTTACAAAATCTCTGGGAAGTTCTTCTTAAAGAAAAAGGGGGTGAAAGCATACCTGGAATCTAGTCCTGCTGTAGTCCTGAACTTCAATCTAACAGGTTGAGGTTTTTGGTTTTATATAGACCAAATGAGTAAAGTCCAGGCTTGACTCTTGAGTTATTTTATCTTCTCAGGCTGTAGCTTATGATTTGTGCTCTTCCTGTGGTTACATTATCTGAACTGTGTCATGCTTTGGTTTATGCTGAACTGGGCAAAATTCCGATTTCTGTTGAGAGTTTTGAGTTCACTTGAAAACCTGAAGCTAAAACAGGCATGTAAACTAACACAAACTAGAAATAACCAAAGGCAAAATTCACAGCTTTTTTGTGCTTTAACAACGAAAATACATCTGTTTTCTTGGCTAACATTTATGGTCTTGCAGCTCTGCGTTTTCTCAGCTTTACAAAAACTAACACTAAATTCCTACTGGTGCAGGAGGTCTCGTTACTTCATTCAAAGGTTATTAATTTAGCTTACAGAAAAACCACTCGTTGTTTTGTTTTCTACCCCGTTCTTTCCAGAAGAAGACTTGACTTCCAGGTAAATTAGCAAATTAGTGCCTTTAGTCACATTGTTTGAGAACCTGAGGACCAGCAGTCATCTCACATATTCTCTTCTAGGTGGTAACAGAGTAATTTGTATTTGGTCTTAAGGAAAGTGGTTGCCATTCAGAGTACAACTACTTGTCTAAAACTCTTTTTCACTGGGGATTGAGATTGGTGTGTTTAAACCTTCACTAGAGCTGTTTTGAAAAGTTCCTTTACATAGTATTGGTAAAAATATATCCTCTAACGTGACAAATCAGAAAATCCCAGATGCATTTAGTGATGCATAAATTTTTACTAAAATTCAGTAGTGCAGCTTTTTGCTTTTCTCAAGCACACTGTTCTATTGCACTGTGTAAAAAGTCTACTTTTCCTATTAAATGAACATCATTTATATGTTGTGGAAATCTACATTATTTCAGTGAAGGAAGCAAAATATTTTTGTAAGATAGCTTCATCTGTGCCCTTGAAATTTTGCATTCCTTAGTCTTATACTGGCTGGTGCTGGTATGCCCAGATGCCTGACACTTCAGTACTGTGGTGCCTTTGGAAATGGAGATAGCTTGGTTGGATTTGGCTGCCACATGGTGCCTCTGAACGGCTGTTTTGTTAGACCAAAGGCAGTGTTTCATTCCGGAGTTGAATGGCATCAATGTCACATCAACAACAAAAAAAGTTCTTTGATGCAAACCTGGCACGGTGAAATAGAAGACCTGTGTGACCCAGCTAACTGTGTGATTGCTGATAAAAGAGCCTGGAGAGAGTGAGTAAAGCTGAAGGGAACAGAGTGCTGGGGGAATCTGATGTTAATCATATGGGTAGGACTGAAGAGCAGTGTGGTAGTTCTGCACGTTCAGGCTGTTCCGGGAACATGGAGAGCCCTGTCTTTCTGAGCTGGATCATGCTGTGACAAAAAGGGAAAACCCAGTGCACATGATGGGATTGAGCAGAGGAAGAAAATGCCAGTTGGAAACTAGAACTGGGGCAAGAAAAGCTACCCCTGTTCCTGTGATAAAGGAGGGACACATTCAGCAAGAATCACCTGGAAGGAATAGGTAATTCAGATGGAAAAAGATTATTACTTGCTATGAATGTGCTCTGAGATGCCTGTTTGGAGGACTGAGGCATGAAGGTGACTTGTGTGTGCAGTTTGCTTTCCTCTGTCCTCCAAACTGTGGAGCTGGTGAATCCTTTTGGGGAACGTTGCAGCAACTCGCTAATCTCAGGCTCAAATTTAACTGTCCCAGGTGTCATATTTGTACCTTGGGCCCATCACTGAGAGAGCACATCCTCTGCTTTGGGCACAGAGGAGATGCATCAGCTCTGAGACAGCAGCCTTCAGTTGTCCTTGAAGAGAGTCAAGGACATCTGAGAGCTTGACTCTGTGCAATATCACTACTGAATTATCTTTTCAAGGCTGGTCTGTGTTTTACAAACTGTATCTCTGTTGTATTAAGAAAGTTTCATCTGAGCATCATTTTAAGAAATAGCTGTGGCCTTGTGGGCTTGAGTTGTTTGTCAGCTGTTGTTTCCCCATCTGTTGGATACCTAGCTCCTCATCTCATGTGCATTGCAACTTGTTTCTTGCTGTTCTTTTCCAGTAGCATGACCTTCCTCTTTCACTTGACCTCTCCCACAATGTCCTTTTCTACACCAAGCATCCAACTGCCTCCTCACAAGCGTCTTCTCCAGGGAGTCCTCTTCTGTGCATTTACCCTGAAAATGCTACAAGAAATTTGAGGAGAAATAGTTGTTTGCAGTTCTGCATCCTCAAAGTGTTGTTTACGTTAGTGTTCACCTGCAGTGAGGGTTATTTTGGGTGTGTTTCACCCTTTTGCCTGCCATCCTTTCCTTTGCTCTGGGCGTTTCAGAGGTTATCTAAATAGAAGCAGTGGCTTGCAGCCTTTGTGAATGGGAAGGGAAATCACTCTCAGCACGTTACCCTTGTGCTGAACTGCCAGGAGCTGGTAATGGCCAGGCTGTCTCAAATCTTCAGCACGTTGATATTAAAAGCAGCATTGTTTATATGGGAAATGTTATTTCTATTACAGTTTCGTGCTTGTGCCAAACAAAATCTGACATTTAAGTACGTCCAAAAGGTTATTTAACAGTCTCTTACAAGGAAGCCCATAACAAAGTGTCCCATAATAGTTTGCATACCATTGCTGAACACTTATGACAAATTTCTCGTTAACTTGCAAGAGAATTATTGCTTCTGTGTGTGAGGCCTTGTCAGGGTTTGTTTTGCTTTAATATTCCTTCAGCTTCTTATTTTCATCAACACATGCAAACCAACTGATGTGAGTTTAACTGTGTGGTGGCATATGAATGATAACAAAGTGGAGGACAAGTATGCAAACTGCTCATCAGAATAATGGACCATTTTATTTTGGTCCTTTTTTTGCAACTCTAAGGATATTATGAGGACAACAATTGTAGTGCTACTGCCAAGCTGTCAGACAGAGGCTCCCCAAGTTTTTTGAAAGCAGCTTCAAAAACAAGCCTGTTGCTTCATTCTCCTGCTTTGATGTGTACAAAACAGTAAGAAGAACATGGTTAATCCTTAGGTAGTTTGTCCATCCATTTCTCTAAATCAGAAAGTGGATTGTATAATGCCAAAATGCAGCAAAGGAGAAAGAAATGTTAACTTACACATTGGAGACTCACACACCTTTATGCGTGTAAGTGGCCTTGCTTTATCCATCTAATTAACAATGGCTACTAAAAAAACCACAACTATAAATACTAAATTTTTCTCAAAGTTATCTTTGCAGGACTCTAAATTGTTTCAGAATTGCCTTCATGCTGATTTATGTTGCATCAGAGTTGAATAATTGATCCATTTTGGGGGATCTGGGGGGGTGTGTGTGTTTGATTTTTTCAGTAGTAGCTATTATTTGTTAAATATGTGGTTGAAATAGGAGAGGTTCTTTGTTTTGGGCTTCTTACATAATCCATGCATGTGAGTAGCTCCTGTGAATCTTGAAACACTTTAATTTCCAGTTACACTAGTCGTGGCAAATCTCTCCAGTAGCACTAAAAAAAATGTTTTTTTCTGTTCTTGAAGCTAGAGAATTAAGGCAGATTGTCTTTCTTAACAGAGGAGGAGTTTATGGTTCAGAAGAAATGGAGCTCTAGCAATAAATAAGCAATTCAAATCTGCTGGGAGTGATTGGTGATCAGTATAGCTGCATACACATCAGCTACCCTTGCAATGTTAGCTCCATCCTGTGTATTGCTAGCTTACAGACAGGCTGCTGAGGAGTTTTTCACTTCATATGTTAGGCATTAATGGAGTGAAACCAAAGTGGAATGTATAATCTATGTTTATTTTGCAATGCAAGAAAGAAGTATCTTGAGAACAGGGTTCTTGTGGATAAGGCTTTTAACTTAGCTGAAAAATCTCTCCACTATGTTTTGCATCCTACAGAATAGAAGCTGCATGAGTGATCAATGTTTCTCATGTAGATGACAATGATGCTATACAATGGGGTTTGATAGTGATCACCTGACATCCATAGCTGAGCAGTAGGTAGAAAGACAACTCCTAATGGACATTTACTGGCTGTCAGTCTGCAATCATTTCCCACCAAGAGAGCATTGTCCTGAAATATAATTGAAATAAAATAGGCACTGTGCTGCTGTAAATCTAAATAGCTTGAAAATAGTAGGCTAGACTCCTCCAGCTTGCTGAGGACATTTTAATGGAAACATAAATACCATAATCATATGCTTTTTGCATGCATTTTGCCATTAAAAAGAAAAAATGCTCATTTTAGAAGAGAGACCTCTATGAACTGGTTTCTTTTCTATCAGAAGTGGAATCAAATTGTGTCAAAGGAATATTTGGGACTGAATATAACCCCACTTGCTTTAACTGTCATCTGTTCAGTGGAAAGAGGCAATACTCTGTTTTCAAGACCAGGTCACATACTTTGCTTGCTGCTTTTCAAAAAAGCAGGGGAGAACATTTTATTAAGATGTTAACTTTTATTCATTTGGTAATATCTTTGTGCTTGAATTGGCATGAAAGTAATGAATCCTGGAAACTGGAAACACTCTACTATAATACAGGAATATGTAAAAAAGTGAAATAAGCAGACCCTGCCTTTCTAGTGTGTGCAAAATAACTCTTAGCAATAGCAGAATGGGTCACCAAAGTTATGCAATGCTACATTGCCATGCCTGGATAAATATTTGTTAAAAAGACAAGATGCTTGTGCAACTATATTAAACTTCTTTATTAGTAATGTCAGTCACGGGAATGTTCTTAAGTCTGTGGGATCATTTATGCACAGGAATCTCAGCTTACTGCCAGGCCCAGCAGAGATGGAGATAGGAGTTATTACTCAGCGATGCATCCTGTAAATGCTAGAATGTTTCTTGTTGCTTAAATGAGAGATTTTTTGATGGTTCTGGGGGGTTGACTTGAAGAATGCTGTCATGAAGGGAAAGGCCACTGCACTGTAAACCATCTAATCAATGACATTTAAAACCTGCAGAGCTGTGCAGAAGGCTAACAACCTAGATTGAGTAAGATTATGAGTAAGCTTTTCCCTTGTACCTCTGTTTACTTCTTTTTGCTGATGTGGAAGCATTCTCCTATGCCTGGATCCCTTGTTCTTCATTGTTTATTACCCTCTGCCATCAGAGCCCTACAGATGACATACTACCAGGGGAAGGTACCACTCGTGGATGAATTAGACCCTAAATACTTGATTAGGCTGAAAGCATTTCAGAACAGGGACCTGCTCCCTAAATAATCAGTCATGTTTGAGAAATTAATAATAATAGGTTTTAAATGCTTATCTTCCAGTGAGTGTCCCACTTTCCTGGCCTGGAAAATGGCACATACACCATTATGGGATAATCAGACTTTCCAAGACAGCCCACTGGAGAGCAGTGGGTTAATGAACTATTTGCAGTTCTCTAACATGTAAAACTGAAAATAATACTTGGAAGTCATTGTGGTATTTTAACTCCTCTGTCTGTGATAACCCAGAGAAGGATTAGTTATAGCCTCTGTGAGACTCTTCATGGGGTTTAATTTTACTTTAGCACTAACACATTGGGTCTTTTTGTTCCTCTACCCTTCATCCTATAAGCCAGTAATCCTTGCCCCCAGGACTGCCTAAAAATTAGCTTGGTCCCTCATAGACTTGTGTATTTAGAACCCAATAGACACTATTAGAATTGCCATTTTATTATCTGAGGTCCCTTGTTTTCTTTTGTTCTTCCATCTTGATAGAATATAAGACAAGTTTTAATATAAATTCATGAGGATTTATGTAGGCTCCCTATTGTGAAAGTATGCAATTGCACTCCTGTGTTTGGGTTACCACTTTGGTGGAATAAATGGCAGACTTAAAGTGAACTCTATTCAGCTTTCTCATTTTAATGACTTGAAAGTCCTGGGGTTTTTTTGTGGGTTTTGTGTGTGTGTGTGTGGTTTGTTTTTTATTTTTTCTTTCTGAATAGATACCAAGCACTGATACTGTTGTGAGAACCATGTCTGTCACCGTTTACCACAGCCACAGCCTCCCTGAGACCCCGGTGGTTTTGCTTCCTCTCCCCTCCAGTCAGCTTGCTGTGTAATCTGGAGTGTGACAGCTATTTGTTTGTTTTTACAAAAGCAGCCTGAGTTAGTACCTCTACAAAGGGCTGCAGTGGGAAAATGCACAGAAAGATAAGAGAGAGGTGAACTTCCCACTCGGGGTTACAGACCAAGGGGGTGAAGTGGGGCCGGCTCCAGCGTGCTCCTGGTGCCCTTGTTCTGACTGACTGCAAACGAGCTTCCTTTGCTGGAAATTAGGAGAATCTCTACAGGTTTGGGGTTTTCAGTTCTTTTAATGAAACTATTGCTTATGATCAGAGACTGTTTTCATAAAAGGTAGATCAGAACCTGTCACCTTCATTCAGTTAAGAGTATAATATATACTAGGATATTAAATACACTGTAGCTGAATTATACCTCGTATTTTTTCTTGTCACATTAGTGCAATTTGCACACAGATATAGAACAATTCAGCTTTTAGTTGCTTGGTGGGGAAGAAGAGAACAACCTTTACACTTTTTCAGAAGGTAGAAGGCAGCATTTAATTAAAAAAAATAAAGGAAAAAGAAAAGAAAAAAGCCATGATGTAAAAATCAGAAAAGGTCATGTCTTAGGCATTGAATGGTTATTGTATGGCTTGAGATTGCAGTCCAGAAAACCAGCTGTCTTTATCTTCCACTAATGCAATCAATACAATTTGAATTTCTTCATCCTGGGAAGATTATGGGGAATATTTGAGTTCACAAAGCTAAAAAGCAGTGCCTCTCCCATTCATTAAATTAAGTGCTTTGATTTTACCAGCCTAAACTGTTAAAATATGTTCTTTGCTAGTCCTGCTAACCAAAATTTGGATTACAAACTGATGTTATGCATCACTTGAATGCCATAATTTAATCAGTTTAATTTGTTGTTCCTGTTGAATGTAGCCCTTTCTAAAATAGACTACAAATTTATGATTCCTGTGTCTTTTATGTCCCTCCAGTCAACCCATCTGTTCCTCTTTGGTAAAAGATTCAGGCTTCTCCTTTCCAAGCGTTTAAAGAGCTGAGGGCTTTACATTTTAGGGTTGTCTGATTATAGGAGAAGAGTGCACAGGCAGAGCTGGAGGGAGTGCTGTGTGTTCACTGAATCCTGTCTCTCTGCTTGATAAAACTAAATATAATATTTGAAGTTAGGTTTTTAAATTAACATAGGATAAAGGATGAAAAGAAAAATAAAAATGAATTTGCTATTTATTTATGTTGTTCTCATGCTGGAGGACTTCGGAGAGGTTTTTGTTCTGTTCTTTTCTAATAAGTGGTAACTCCTTCAGAGATGAGACAAACTATTTTTAACTGCATTGTTTATCCTTATGGCCAGTCTTGGTTTTTTTATGTCACTTAAAAAGCATCCTGCTTACAGTCCAAGGGGTTTATCACTGGCGGAAGCAGTGAGGTCTAATTGTGTGGAGGAATCCCCTGCAGTATATTTTAAGAAGGAAAGTAACATCACTACCTCTGCTTTGGGAGGTGGAGGCCAATTCCTTTTAACATCTTGTAAACTCATTGAATGAGGGCTTAGGGAATGTGCCATGCTGGCAACCCTGGAAAACGAAAAATTGCTGAAAGATGTCATTTCAGTTTGTTCTTGGCTGGAAAGCTAAAAACCACTTCAGCACTCAGAAACAGTGTATGTTACTGCAGCCTTACAATTCATAGCATATTGTTAATGAAGTGGTTTATAAGGTGTCTGAAATCTTGTTCCTTAAGGCGCAAACACTATGGTGTGAGACATTAGAAGGTTGAATGACCTATTTGATATGATGATGTATTTCTGAAAAATATTGTTCTAACATCAGACTGACTTACTTGCCATAATTTTTTAAATTTAAAAATACTAGTGACATTTAAATAGCTTTTCAATCTGATGCATTTGTAGAAATCTTTTTTATATGATGGATGATCTTTTTTATATGGAAAGACTGAGGGAATTGGGCTGTTTAGTCTGGATAAGAGAAGGCTGAGAGGGGATCTTGTCTACACCTATAAATATCGGAGGAGTGGGTGTCAAGATGAATGTTCCAGGCTCTTCTGCGTGGTGCCCAGTGACAGGACAAGGAACAACAGGTACAAGCTAGAACACAGGAGGTTCCACCTCAACTGAGGAGACACTTCTTTACAGTGAGGATGACAGAGCACTAGAACAGGCTGCCCAGACAGGTTGTGGAGTCTCCTTCTCTGAAGACTTTCAAAACCTGCCTGGATATGTTCCTGTGCAGCCTGCCCTAGGTGACCCTGCTTTGGCAGGGAGGTCAGACTCAGTCTCTGTAGGTCCCTTCCAACCTCTACCATTCTGTGATTCTGTGAAATGTTATTACAGTAAACAGATCACATATTTCTAATGGATTGATAATTTCATCTGCCCAGAGTTTAGACAGTGATATAAGACTTAATTTAGGAAAGAAAAAGCAAAGGAGGAGATTTTGCTTCTTTTTAATTTTTGTGTATAGTTTTGTATCAATAATGCATATCATGCCTGAGTTGCATCCCATTTGGTAACTGAATGTCTACTGTGTGCCACAATTCAGTCTTGATTACAGCCTTCCCTCATACCAAGGTTTCCCTTTAAAAGCAAACACAGTACAAACTGGGATGAAAAGAGAATGCAGAATTTCTACTACCAATATTTTAAAAAGCAGTTAGAATCTCTACAACTTCAAGGGATACGAGAACTGACATCCCTCAGACTTCTCATTTCCACTTATCTTTGGGGAAATAAATTTATTTGCAGGAGGTGGCAGTACCCACAGTAACAGGCCTTCTTGGTAGCAGGAATAATTGTCCTAAGAGTGCTCTGACCTGGCAAACAAAGGAGCCAGAAAATAGTAGCATCAGTCTTTAGTTCCTGAGACAATTCATGGCTCATTAATAGCTGTAGCATGTATTACTGGATATTGTGTGCTGCAAAGGGAATAAGCAGAATCTGCCTGTCATTACTTTGTAATTGTGTTAGCAAATAAACTGTTAAAAAAAAGAGAGAGAGAAAAAGGAAATTGCAAGAGAAGGTTTAATAATGTATTTGGTTTTGTACATCATCTTAGACTGTGCTGTGTCTGTTTGCTTAAGATAAACTCTATATATTTTCTGAAATATGGTCAAATTAAACCACCCATTTCTAAGGATTACTAAATGCCCATCAAGGAATGGAAAGATGCATTGAAGCTATTTTAATTAGCAAGGTGTGATTTAAAGGTTGCTAAAATCAAAAAGAGCCTATTCATTTTTCATCAATAATCATTTTCCTTAATATTTCATCAAAACCTGCTGATTTGGAGACCACCTTCTGGGCTTTGATTCATTATGACTGCAGATATAATTTAATTTTCCCCCCTTTCTTCATTCTGTGATATGCTCTTTCATCTTTGAGACATTGTTAAGATATTTCTAACATTCACAGATTACTAATTGATCCAACTTTTTTCAAACTGTACTTAAGGCAGAGGCTTCTTTTCTGTGGAAGCAGTTTTCTATGCATTTGCTTTTACTGAAGTTTTCTTCCAGTCTCTGTATCTGATAAAGAATAATTTCATAAATACACATACTAAAAATTCCAGACAGTAATGGTTTTATATATGGCAAGGGAAGCAAAAATATTAAAGAGATGATTGAGAAATTAAGAGAGTTAGTACAGTCAGTGAGATTGCTCAGTCACTAAATTAGGCCTTTGTAATTAATCTAAAACTAACTTGGCATTAAAACAGTGCTCTAAATAATGGGGTTTTTGTCTAAATCTTTAGGGGATCATGAAGGAAAGCAATTATGGGAATTTATGCAAAGGCATTTTGTGAAAGGGTGTACAATTAAAAGAAGTTGTTCTTTTCACTTTGATAATGCTCTTCAGCTAAGTTTTGTCTACATTATCATATTCGGGTAATTTCTAGTCCCAAAATGCATTTGTGCTACTATTTTAAGCTGAAATTCATAACCTGTTTCTTCTTGTAAGGTCTCCCTGTAGAGCAGTATCCAGGAAACCTCCCATTCAATTGTGATGTTAAACAGCCAATGGTTGGTTACTTGGCTTCAGCATAACATAGTGGACTGAAGCAGTCCAAGCACTGTGGACTGTGCCCTGATCCTTTTCTGTGGGTGGCTGGAGAATGGTCACAAGCTTCATTCTCATTTGCTTACCTCGTGCTCCTGAAAGGCCTGTCACACTCTGTGGATGCAGGTGGTATCCATTCTCTGCACTCACTGTCATTTAGGGCAGGGATGTTGTTTTTTTTTTTTTTTCTTGTTCTATTTGCAGCCATTTCCCATAGTCCAGTCTAATTAAAATTTTTAAAAAAGAATGACCTCTACACCTTGCTTCGATGGTCAGGGCTAAATTGTTGCTTGTCCTCTTACGCCACGTTCGACAGTTCATGCAGTCTGAATTTCATTAGCTTTCATTAGTTGCACTATTCTGATGTAGTTAAACTTGCTGCAGCTTAAGATGTTGGAATTTAAGAGGAAAATAGGTAAAACCAAGATAGAATTTAGTGTCAGGAATAATCCTACTTTATTTGAGCTCATGCTTATGTTCTTTAATATTCCTTCTGAGACTCAGATGCCTCCATTTATGTCGCGTGCGACGTGTGAGTGTGTATCCACATTCAGCAGAGCAGATATGTGCAGAGTGAGGTGCAGATGCATTAATGGTTTTAGCTGTGGCAGAATTTTCATATGTGCATGTTTATTTCTGCCTATGTGCACTTATGTAAAAAAAAAATCTCTGAAATTTCTCTGCTCCAGAGGAAGTGACCTCCAGAGCTCATCTAATCCAACCCTATGCTCAGAGTTAGGACAGGTTGCTCAGTGCTTCAGTTGTATCCTGAATATCTCTGAGAAGGGAGATTTCATTCAGCTCCCCGTGTGGCTGTTTCACTATTTGACCAGCTTCTTGCTGTCTAAAGAAAAAAAAAACTGCAAAAGCAAAAGGAAAATGCTTCTCATATCAGAATTTCCCACCCTCCAGTTTGTGTTCATTTTGTCTCATCCAAGACTGCACAGCTCTGGGGTGTGTGTAAAAAAAAAAAAAATTTGCTTAAGATTTGGAATCTGAAAAAGAACAGGCTCAAATTTTTCAGGCATCAAAGGAAATTTGTAAAATAATAAGAATTACCTTACCAAATAATACTTCCTTTTTCTCATTGACCTTTTCCTAGAATCATTGCCAAAGTTGGCTTCTTTCCTAAGTCGCCTCTTCTATTTCACAGTTACACTTAGGTACGTGGCTTGCTTCTCACTAATTATTTGTAATACATAACATTGTCTTTTTCTACACTATGCTACCCAAAACATAAAGAAAAAGATTGAGGATAAAGTATAACTCTTCATTCCTCTTGAAATATAGGAAGCTGCCTTTTCTCCTTTATTTCATGGGTTTGTCATTGTGCATACAACATCAGCCCCACCAAAAATGATGCATCATACGGCACCTTTAGGAAACAACTCAGACTTGTGCTGTTGGACTGGATATGCCCCTTCTACATAACTAGTTCTTGGGTTTCAGTTTGTCTCTTTCTGTGGGTGGAAAATTATCTTGCTCTCTTGCTTGGGTAGGAATGCTATCATGTAGGACCTGCTTCTCTTACTCTGTTGTGCTGAAGGATTTTCAGTGTGTCTCTTTTAATGCCGACGTTCTGCAGCTCATCTGCAACATTTCCTGGACAAAAGAAATCACAGCTCAAAGAGAAATGATACTGTGTTGGCAGGGCATTGTGAAATAGAGGCTTCCAAGCATTTCTCAAAGCCCTGATGACCTGTGTTCATTCATGAGCTAAAATTTGCAGATGGCAAGTGCTGTGGCATTGCAGGAACGGAGCCTCAAGAGGCATGGATGCCTCCTGCAGAGCTGAAGGGCTGCACTGGAGGAGAGGGAAGGAGAAGTAAATCAACTCTCCTGTGGAGATCAGGAATGTATCAGGATGGTGAGTGGGGAGAGGAAGCTGCCTGCTGAGCTTGCTGTGACAAAGGGGAGCAAACTATTCTCTCTGTAAAACAATCAAAAAAACCCCAACCCTACAAAAACCAGAACCCACAAAATCCCGAACCCAAACAAGCACCCTCCTCATAAGCACAGATGAGGCAAAGGATGGTTTGTACAGAATTCTCTTTCATCTGGATAGTATATTTGCAAGGACCCTGAAGAACTTCATAACCTTTCATGAGAACTTGTAGTCAATGTAAGGATCATTCCACAGCCGATCCCCTCACCACTCCATGCACTGACAAGCAACCACCTGTGCAGTGAAACACTGCTGTTATTTGACTGAATGTAAGTTGGAGCCAGAGAGCGGAGACAAGCCAGGAGAGACTAGAAGGAGAATTTAAGCAAAAAAAAGCATGATCTGGAACGTGGCCAGGGCATCAAGGCTAACATCTGTACACTTGTGAGAAGCACCTGGTGATGCTCTTCCAAAAAACGTTTTCTACTGAGGTATAGAAAAGACGTTGTTAGTCACTTGGTCTGATTCCCTCTAGATGTGGAATTGGTTCATGCTGTGGTTTGTTCCATCACTGGTGTATATTCAGTCCCCCATTTGAAGTGGAGTTTGTCCACCAGCTTTATGTGGAGAGATAACCTACTCTTCTTCTTTTATGGCTCTTGTTTAAGACTTATCACCTTCATGTTCTCTTGAATGTACCAGGGTATAGAGCAGAAAGACATAATCTGAAATTCTCAATACCTATCTGAGAGTGTCCCTTGAGATTCTAAGGAAAGAGGAAAAAATTATTTTATTGTGTATTCCACAGTCACAAAACAGTAACTTAGCTGCTGTTGAGACCTCTGTGGTGGTGTTTAGGTTTCTGAAACATTCTAAGAAACAAACCCTTACCCTTGTTTCCTTCTGTGTTCTGTGATCTTAGTTTAATCATAATTTTTGTATTTCACCCTCTGAGTTTATTACTCCCATCTTCAGTCAATTTATGTAGTCTGTGCAGAGCACAGGAGTGTGATTTGAAGCAAATCAACAGTCACATCCTCCTGTGTTCTGCCCAAGCTACTCAATCCTGCTCTTCACTGAGGAGATATGGAGAGCAGAGCTGCATCTTCCCTCCAGTTACACAAGAACTCTGAAAAGTATTTTTCAATTTATTTCTTAGTAAGATATGTATCTCATCTTCAAATCCCCCATACTTTTATCTGAAGATGGCTAGCTCTTGAATACCTATCTCTTTAGAAGGAGGAGAAATAGATTGTTTTGTGCTTGACCGTGGTTTTGATGGATATTTGTCATTTGTAAGAAACCCACAGCATTTCACAAGGTTGTGTACAGTCTGGCCTAATACTCTCATATCTCAGTGTTGCCTGACCATGTCTTCAGAGGAGGTGTGCAGGTCATTGTGTCTGTTTGCTCACACAAGGCTGAATGTAGGCATCTAGAAAGAAAATTTCCTTTCCTACAGCTTGAGCTAAGTTTTGGAAGCTGTAGCAGCAAGTTTTGTGTTTCCTACAGATGGGCACTGAAAGAACTTCTGCACGTGGCTTCAAACTAGAGAAGAGCAGATTTAGATTGGGTGTGGAACAAGTTCTTTACCTGAGGGTAATGGAACACCGGAACAGGTTGCCCAAGGAGGTGGTTGGGGCCCCATCCCTGGTGACATTCAAGGTCAGGCTTGACAGGGCTCTGGGCAGCCTGATCTAGTTGAGGGTGCCCTTTGGAGGTCCCTTCCAACCCAGACTATTCTGTGATTCTCTGATTCTGCATTCAGCTCTTGGTTACACAATCTCTACATATTTCATCTAGGAGGTTTTAAACCTGGGGGGGGGAGTTGTTGTTTGGGTTTGGGTTTTTTTTGCTATTCCTTTTCAAGGCTGATGTCATAGTGATCATTAATGTTTCACTGACATCTATTATAAGAGAATGATACTGTAATATCAGAGGGAGATGTTGAAAGTTGCTGTAATTTTAAACCACTGTGGACCCAGACTGACAAATTGTGCTAGCATAAAGAAAACGAAAGCAGCTAAGGGTTTACAATCATGTGAGCAAGGGAGAGCAATTTTGTGTAATAAATAAATAAGATATTAGGAAGGATGACATGAGGGAAGTGGTTGATGTGAGAGGAACTTGTCAAAATATAAGGAAATGAAAGTTAGAAGCATCAGGATGAGGACTCAAGAGTGAGAATGAGATTATGTGTCTGAGGCTCCCAGACTGGGACTTGGAGATGACAAGGAGTGGGGATGAAAATAGTTATAGGGGGAAAAGAAAGGTAATTAGATTTCAGCAGTCCTTAATCTACATCAGTAAGCTCTTTGGCTATAATATAATTCACAGACAATTCACCAGAATAGAACCAATTAAATTCTCTAACACTTTTTTTTCCCCCATATGAGCTTTCCTCCAGGATTCACCTGAGATTAGGCAAAGACATCTGAGCTCGTTCATTCCCTCTCTGCTGCTTCAGCAGTGCTGCAAATATGAAAACAAAGCCTTGACTGCTGCATCCTGTCATCTGAATTCAGCTGCTCTTCCCTTTGGTATCACATCAGAACAGTTTAAAGAGGCATGAAACAGCAGGAGCCGCAATGTAGGTGTTTAGGTTCTCACTGCTTGGTCACAGTACTGTCTTGCTGTATCTGCAAGGGTGTTGCAAAGTTGATTAAAAAAATTAATGATGAGAAACAAAGGGATGAGCAAAGAGAACAAAAGAAAAAAAGTGAAGAGAGCGTGGAAGAAGTTTATTGCATGCAAGTCATGCAATTATCCCTTAGAGCCCAAATTCCTTATATAATTGCCTGAGTTGATCCTTCAGGACTGAACAGATTAAATGAGATAGCAGGGCTGGTGGAAAGCAGCCTGTGGGAGGCATTTTGTGAACAGGCTTGCATGAACAGCAGAATAGAGTTTCTGTTTGCTTCTGCTTGTCTGGGCTGTCTGTTATCGAAACAGTAGCAAGGAATGAAAAATATGAGGGCTTTTGATTAGAAAATGGTCCCCTCAGCTCAGAGTTGAGGCACTTGGAGGTGCTGGAAAACATCCTCATGCTTTTTGTGCTGTGCTAGTCTGTATGGTGTATCTCTTCCTGGGATCATAAACTCTCACGTTACACTATATTAAGTTCAGTTGAAAAACTGATGGAAAAGAAAAACTTCTCTAAAATATCTCACTGCAAAATCACTGGAGAATGTCAGGGTTGAGCTGGCATTAAAAGGAGAGCAAGCTGCAGCCCTCATCATTGTCTCACAGCAATCACATGTGCTGAGCTCACAACGGAGGAGAGAAGACTGTCAGGCTTAATGTGCCTTAAAGGACTTCTGTTTAATACATTCTTCTGCACATGCACCAGATAAGGAAGAGTCCTGTCTCATAGTCAAGTATCTCATCCTGTCATGCAAAATATCTCCTCCATTTATCCTGTTCTAGACAACATCAGAACATCTGCTCCCCACCACAATTAGAGGGAGAAACTATTAGGAAGGGGAAGAAAACAAGACTCTTCTGTAAAAAAAGGGGAAAGCAGAAAAAAAAATCAGTCTTCTTCCAGTCTTGTTTCCTGTTGACCAAGCCCTTCAGTTTTGCCCATTACACTGCCCTGTGAAGGAGTACTTTCAGAACATAAATCCCCAAGCAGTGGTGCTATCTTATTTGTGTAATGCCATAGAGTGTGGTGCAGCACTTTGTAGAGTTTATAAGAAGATCAGGTCATCTCCCATAAAAATCTTGCAGCTGTTATGTGAAATGTTGGGATAGAAGGCAGCATTAGAAGGAAAAGAAGCTACAGAGATGTCAGGTCGTTCATTTGGACTTCCTCAGGTGACATCCAGCTAAGAAATTAATTTCCTGAGAGAAACCTGCAGCAGAATGGAAACATTATTTGAAGTATAAAGAGCTTAGCAGGGAGGACAGAAAAAAATGCTTTCTAAGCAGTCCAAAACCTGACTTACACCTACTTATACCTTCCCTGCTTATACCTCACATTTTAGTTAAGAATTATAATTTTTTCAACTCCTACTCAGTTATTTCATCTAAACCTTTTTCAAGCCTGCTCTGTGGTGAACACTGAAGTGATTCATGCAGTCATATCATTCTGACTGAATAATTGATGCATTTTGACAGGTTCAGTGTACAATAGATTACATTTGCTTCTCGAAATATATATATGATGATTAACATAACTAGGTTTTACATGTGCTTATCAAGGGGAGAAAGTGCCCCAAAGAGAATATGAACCAAACTTTGGTACTGGATTTAGAGTTTCGTAGCATTAAGGTAGTTATGATGGTTTATGGATAACAAGAAAACTTGGTGAAATGTAGAGAATTCAAAGAAACACCACTGACATGTTCAGATCCAGAATTCCTCTTTATAAGCTCCTGGTGGCTGAATGGATATCTCTGAAGTCATAGAATCATAGAATGGCTTTGGTGGAAGGGACCTCAGAGATCATCTACTCCAACCCCCACCTGCCAAGGGCAGGGACACCTCTTAACTAGACTCAGCTGCTCAAGGCCTCATCCAATCTGACCTTAAACACCCCCAGGGAGGAGGCATCCACAACCACTCTGGCAACCTATTCCAGAGTTCACCACCTTTGTACTGGAGAACTTCCTAAGCTCCAGTCTAAATCTACTCTCCCTCAGCTTCAAACCATTCCCTCTTGTCCTATTGCTAGACACTCTTACGTGAAGTCCCTCTCCAGCCTTCCTGTAGGATCCCCTCAGGTGTTGGAAGGCAGCTCTAGGATCCCCCCAAGTAGTCTTCTCTTCTCTAGGCTGAACAACTCCAGCTCCCTCAGCCTGTCCTCATGGCAGAAGTGCTCCAGCCCTTGGATCATCCTTGTGGTCCTCCTCTGGACTTGCTCCAACAGCTCTGTGTCCTTAAGCTGGGGACACCAGAATGAAATGCAGTATTGAAGGTGGGGTCCCACAAGAGCAGAGTAAAGGGGAAATATTCTGATTTAAGGTGATTCTGTTGGGATGTGTCTTAGCCAAAGCCACAGAGATTACACACACACACACACATAAAAAAATTCAAAGGTTTAAAAAGGAGCTAAATCATGCCTGAATTAGAAAGGCAAGCTATCTCTGTAGTAAACAGAGAGAACTGGTTTCCTCAGGGGGGCAATTCAGGGCATCCAAATGAGAGAACTTTAGGCAGAGTTGTAAATGCTCCCTACCCATACATATATTAATCCTGCCCTGAGGTCATTTAGTTAGTAAACTGATACAAACTCATTAAGTCCAAAGTCAGCCAAGCTTATTCTCTGTGCATTGTGCAAGTAGAAGTCCATTCATGAAGGCTTGGCCATCCGTAGCTCTCCAGGGATTGTCTGTTTTGCTTGTGTGATGTTGTATACCCCTGATGTCATAGTGAATGACCATCATTTTTGCATCTAGCCTTACAGTATCAGAATGAGGTGTGGAAATGCTGAGATTCTCCTGAAATGGAGGCACTGCTTTATACAGACAATATATGATAGATTGGGGGAGCCATTGTTCACAGAATAATTTGAAACAGCATATAAGAATTCTGATATCTCAGCAACTGTAGTATTAGTGAAGAAGTCATGGCATAATGTAAATGACCCCTTAAAATGCAAGAAGAGATTGTTTTCAGATTTGGAAATGAATCCTTCTCAGTTGATTTTTGTGATTGGTTCTATGTGAAACAAATTTTAAATATTTTATTTTGGCAACACCAGCGTAACAAGGGACTTAACATGAGAGAAATGCAAATAGACTTTGTTTTACTTCATATGTAATAATCATTATCATAAAATTGGTTCCTAAATGATTTTGAAAAAGATACAAATCTCAAGAGTTGATGTTTGCTACTGTTGAACTCTGAGAGCCACCTGATATGAAGCAATGGGTTTCTCAAAAGGAGGAAATAATTTGTTCTCCCTATTATTATTGCATAGGTGGGAATATTAGATTTACAGTGGAAATTAAAAAGGCTTTTTTGTCTAATAATGAAGATGAAACACTGGCAGTAAATTTCCCATAGAGGTTATGGCTTTCTCCAGCATTAGAAATCTTTCTGGTCAGGTGAAGCTGGCATAGTTGATTCTCCTCAGACCAGAAGTCTTTCAAGTCCCTTACAATTCCACCCTTCAGAATTCATCAAGCGTTTTTGTGCTGATTGTTAGGATAGAATCACAGAATGGCTTAGGCTGGAAGAGACCTTAGAGATCATCTACTCCAACATCCTACCACAGGCAGGGACACCTCTCAACTCAACTCAGCTGCTCGAGGCCTCATCCAACCTGGCCTTAAACACCCCCTGGGAGGGGGCATCCACAACCTTCCTGGGCAGCTTATTATATAGTATCTTACAAACTCCCTGATGGAAAGTTACTGACCTGACTTTTATTATCATTTGTAAGGTGGGGTTTTTTCTGCTAATCATGTAGGATTAGGTGATTTTTTTTTTTAAGGAATATTTGTCCCAGTAAAATCATATTTTGTTTCATGCTAAGATATTTGCATACTACGTTTTGAAGAATGTTTTGCTGGGGTTAATAGGAAAGGAAAAGAAAAGGAGAACTGTTAGAGGTGATAGCATTTATTTCAAGAACTCCTGGAGCTAAATACTTTAAAATGGTGTAAATGATCTTGCACTTAACATAAACTCAATATGTTCTAGGAAGTTGCAACTTCAGAGCTAATTCTCTGAAAATTAGAATAGAGTAGAGTAGAATAGAGTAGAATAGAATAGAATAGAATAGAATAGAATAGAATAGAATAGAATAGAATAGAATAGAATCAAGAAGGTTGGAAGAGACCTCAAGGATCATCGAGTCCAACCTGTCACCCTACACCAATTCTTAAAGAAGTAAGTACCAGAGAGGCAAATGTTTAGTTTTTGTATGTCTGAAAAATAAAAGCTGTAAACTCTATGCTTAAACTGCTGTTACACTAAGCATTTTTGAATAACTATATTGCTTTGGATTCTTTAAGAAACACCTCATTATTACTGCAGTGGTCTTCAGGGTGCTTTTAATCAGAAAATTATGTAAATGGGTAGACTGGTTGGCAGCTAATAGACTTCAAGCTTTGGATGAATTATTTTGTGCTTGTACAAGTAATAGACATTAAATCTGGGCATTTCATCATCAAACTTCAAATACAAGTACAACACATTGAACAGTGGTGCTTAGCACTTGTGCTTTACTGCTCTGAAGCACTGCACAGACGATTGTTACTGAAACTCTTTGAGGGCTAAGTTGTTATCTCTGCTTCGAGACAAAATATCCACCAGCTGAAGAAGTCTGTAGTGTAAATTACGTTGCCTGGAAGTGTGCATCTTTGTATGCTTAAACTCATTCCTGGATATTTGTTGTTGGTCACTGTTAGAACATATGGAGCAGATGGACCTATTCTATGATCCAGTCCTACTGGGTTCTTTTAAGGTAGAAAAAATAAATCAGAAAAAAAAAAAACAAGCAGAAAAAAAAGGCAGAAATAAGAGGTCTATGGTTTTATGAACTTAATTGCATACACAATTTACTGGCTTCTTGAATCCACTTGCAGCCACTTTGCAAAGCAAATAGGAATCATGTAAACATACAATGAGCAAGTCACCTGAGCTTTGCTTATAGAAAATCAAAATCTAATTAATACATTCAAAAGGATCTACACTGTAATTTACTTCATCCTAAAGCAAATGTCTAAGGTCAACTAAATATACCCTAGCAGTTGTCTTTTGTTAATTGACTAAGATGAATAACACAGCTCTAGATGTCTTTATTTTATTAGATGAATCCCACTCTCTGTCTGGCTCCAGATATTCATGAAGTTGCCATTTAAATCTGTGACAATATGCCCTTTACTGACAGTAGAGAAGAGCAGTGCTCTAAAGCTGCATGTAGTTATAATGCAAGCACCCAAATTTTATTGTGGGGGGTGGTGAGTTGGTGGGCTTGATTTTTTTTTTTTTTTTAAACAATTTCCACCACCAATGAAGACATGGTAGAAGATAAAAGATGTGCTTTGAGGTTGACTCTGAGGATTACCACTTCTAGCAGCCATAGTAAAATTTGCCACCACTTGAAAACTGCCTACTATTTTTTAGCACCTCACCTACTGCTTAGCTTGGCAGAGTTTAAGGTTGTGGAGGGGAACAGGGATTATACAACTTGTATACTAATTTTTTCTGGCCAAATACTGCTTGCCACAGTTTTCTGACTGCTTCATATTAAACTTGTCTAGCCTCATTTTCAGCTGCCTTCACCACTTGACTACATACTATCCTGCATCAGAGAAATGTTCTCAAGTCAAAGATGTGAAAAGCAGGGCATTCAAAAATATAAATCACATTTGAATCTTTCCTCCCTAAATTGGCTGTCAGAATGTTGAGCGGAGGCTGTGTTGGGAACCTGGTGCTGAACACCACCCCATGTCACAGTGTAGCTTTGAGCTGGATGTGTTGCCATTCCTGCTTCCAGATTGCACTGAAAGATCAGGCCGTATGTCAAGCATGTATTTTGTAGAAGAACATAAGTGGTTTGTGCTGGTTTGGATTAAATTACATTCCATCAGTGCTCTTGATTTTATTATCACCAAAAGAAACATTCCGTTCACCTGCCATTTAGTTTCCCCACTTCCTCCTTTCCAAGTCAACAAATGCTGAATGAAATTATTTTAAACCCACACATTTGAAACATACTAAACTTCATCTCTCCTGTTCTGGGATGTTTGAAGTTGTATGTGTTGTCAGTTATCAACACACTGACTTCTGCTGGACTTTACTCAGCACTAACCTGTTTCATTATAGAAAAGTAAATTAAAATTGTGGGGTTTGCACAGGGTTTTGCATTCTTCCTGAGAAATACAAATGTTATGTTTTTAAGTATTCAGATTTTTAATCTTCAACCTAAAATTTTGTCTTTTAGAATGCAGTGGCAAGATGCATTTGCTTATTGAACTCCACAGTGCCTCCTCAATATAATACAGCCTATACGTGAAGTACCTTCTCTGGGTATTTGGTTATAGATTGCTCATACATGTATTTACTACTTGGGAGCCATTTTAGCCTTCACTTTGTTTTTGTTTTTTTTTTAAATAGTGCATCTAACAGCAGGCAATTTTTGTTTTCTTTTTCTTTCATGAGCTTTGCTTGTCCACCCACTTCCTTTTTTTGCCATAATGAATTTTCTTTGTAGTTGATTGCAGTGATTTTCTGGTTTGACATCCCTCAGGCTCAGCCTACCAAATCAATATCATCTTTCAGTGAATGTTGCTGTTGTGATGAACTTTTTCCCCCTATTTAAAGAATCTTTAGAATAAACCCAAGTGAAGATTTTTTTTTTAAGGATGTGTCAGTTTCCTTGTTCCTTATGTGCCAGTTTCTCAGTCAAATCTAAATCAGTTGTTGTCTAAAGGTTTCTCATTTTCTACTCTTATAGATTGCTGTGGTCCATTTTTTTGTTTCCCAGGCTGGCATTTATCTTTGTCGTGTAGCTGTCCACATTTTGAAGTATACAAATACCATAGACCTCTGATGTTCCTTCGTTAAATGCATTCAAGGTGTTGACCACATTATGGAACACATCAATTCCTTCCTAAGACACGAAATGCATCTCGAGTTCTGTGGAAGAGGAGGAAAAAAAAATCTTTGTTTGCTTACTCATCTGAGAAATTACAATCTGTTGTCAAAGCCAGTTATCATGAGCTTTGATTAGAAATCAGCAAAGACAGCTGCTGAAAACATAGTGAGAAAGATTGCATCCAGTTAGAGAAGAGTTCCTTTGCCTTCAGGAGAGGAAAGGGACACTGCCAAGGGATGTCAATATGTGTTTCTTTTTTACATATAACTGGTTATGGATGTAGGGATTCTAGCTTTCAGTAGTGGTTGTTGTTATTGTTACACTATCACAATCTCTCACAAGACTTCTTTGTGACCTGAGAGTTGTGGGTTTTATTTCTTTAAATATAAATTTGATTGTTGTTTTTGGCTTTAAGTATATCATACTTTTGTAAAATGTAGCCATGAATGCATTTGGCTTTAGCTGAGTGATCACCAGTTTGCTAATATAAAGTCTTCCTAACAGAGGGAAGGGGCAATTCTGTACTGTTTCAGAAGTGCATAGTTAGTTGCTACACTCTTGAGTGATTTTATGATTCCATTTGTCTGGTGGGTTTCCCTCCTCAATAGAAGCTTTCAGCAATAAATTGTTGCTTCAGAATCTTGGAAAATTTGATGAAAAAAGCTTTTTAAGAAACTTCTCCACTGCAGCACCCAAGGAGGTTTCCTTGGTTTTGTCGTTTTTTCCACCTCACTGAAGGGTTTTGTGTACAGAGGCGTCAGTGTTGTTAAGGATGTCACTGCCAGTGTATCTTGAAGGTGAGATGTAGTGTGTCAGCTACACCTGTGAGTCATGGTGTCCCTCACTCCAGGTGTAATGAGTTTGTCCAAAAATACCAGGAGATTGTGGAAAGGAAAAAAGTGCTAAGAAATAGAGCAGTTGGGTCTCTACATTCTGCTGCTTAAGCTTCAGGGAATACTCAGTGAGAGCTGAATTAGCTTTTTTTTTTTTTTTTTTTTTTTTGAATGCCTCTGCCTAGACATTACTACAGTTTGGTCTTTGATTTAATGTGTATTAGAGAAGCACCATGTAGGTCAAGCCTCACTATGCTGGGTGTAACTGTATAGCAAATAACTAATCTTGACCCCTTTCTGCATGTAGTTACGGTACAGATGCTGCCAAACAGAAGCAAGAGAGGGGGAAAAATATCAGATAGTTACAATTTAGCAAAATTCACTTAGCAGAAGATTACAACAGTGTTGGGGTTTTTTGGTTGGGTTTTGTTTTTTTTTACTGAAGCACATGTGTGTATAAGTAGGGATTATATATTTTGTAATTATGGGGGTGATTATGTGAAGCATTTTGTTCTTTGCAAGGACATATTAGGTATTAGATAATTATACATTAATGATAGCAAATCTGACATAAAAATTAGTGCTTTGATACTTACACCTTGGGGTTTTTTTAAGACCTTAAAAGTGAGGCCACCAGGTATGTGCAATGTTTACTGACTTGCTAGACATTAAGATGTTATCATGCCCCTTCCTGAAATCTGCTCATTTTAAAAGCTTAACCCTTTTAAATGCTCTCTTCATCTCATTACTGTAGCAAGCTGTGACACTTAAACAAAACAAAGATAACATTCTCATATGAACAACAGATCACAAAAAAAAAATGCTTTCTTTCATCATCGCTTGTGACCATCTGTTTAAAAGAGTCACAGGAAGGCAGTCTGTAATCTGTAGTTAAAAGTTGACAATCACATGAGTTTTGCATGACACCTATGTGTAGAGTGCTGTAATAGTTTGTATTAGCTCCAAAGGTTGGGTGATTTGACCTTGACATCTGTCAGATGCACCCAATCCTCTCTCACCAAAAAAAAAAAAAAGGAGCTTTTTTCTGTTTTGAAGCTCACATGCATGATTTCAGCTTAAAACCACCTTTTTGATGTACTATGTGTTTTAACAGCTGCATTTTAAACCATTCACATAGACTCCAGGGTTTTTTTAATGTGATAAAATATTTACATATATGTGCATATTCTTTTATTTTGGAGTAATTTTGAGAAGTGGTTTCACATTTCTCAAACATATTTTCAGCAGGTATTCTTCAAACATAGAATGATGCTTTAAACAGTAGCTTCTAGACAGAGGTTGATCAGATCTCAAAAAAAAATCATGAAATCATGAAGCATGCAGCAAGGAGCAGAGGAAATTATTACACAAAATTAGGCTTCAATACCTGTATAAAAAAAAATGTGAGCAGCTGGTATTAGTTTGTGTGACAGATCAGTGTTGTCTCTGCAGGACTGTTCTCCATAGCATCATCACCAGGGTAACTTTAAGCCAACATTAAATGTTTCAAATAAAACTAAAATACAGTTGAACCACATGGCCTTTTTCTGAAGGTGATTATAACTGGCTTATTTTACACATCAGCAGAAATACCTGCAAAGGTGCACCAAGCCCACTAAAGTTACTTGGGTGCTCGGTAGTTAGACCTGTCCATTCTGTTTGTTTTAGCATTTTACTATGTGGGGAGCCTGGTTCTCAACTTACTTTATAGAGACAGAAGGAGATGGAAGGATGTCCATAAATATTCTAGGTATATTCTAGTCAGTCTAAAGAGAACATCTTGACCCTGGAGAATCTCTATTTTTTAGCTATTCCTTTAGCCACTCTTGTTTCAAGAACACTTGGCTTCTCCAATTTCGGTGTTTTTGTAAATTTTACTGATGGACTGCAGTGACCCAGAAATCATCAGGTAGTTGTTGGCTTTTTTTTTTTTTTTTTTAGATAAAAGAAATACATAGTGAGAAAGACTGCATCTGGTTAGAGTTCCTTTGTCTTTGAAAAAATCTCTGAGAAATTTCAAGAAGCAAATATGTTAAAAGAAAGAAACCGATTCAATGGTGCTGCGATTTATATATCACTAGTGGGAGGTGGCATGTTTAATAGCATGTGGAAGCATAAGGCTCTTATTGTCAGTGGTAGTATCTGAAGTGTATTTTTCCTTTCTAAATTTGCAACCCATAGCTATAGCAACAAACAAATATAGCAGTCACACTTACAACACAGTTATTGTGTTTTGCATTTGCTATAAAGGATGTATTTTTAAATAATTCTCAAAAGATAGAGTACAGCAGTTTTGCATTAGGTTTAGCTTCCTCTGTTAGCTCCTCAGAGTGAGAATGTGCAGCATGTGCTCTTTCCACTAAGTTTTCTAGACCTGGTGTTAATGCTGTGAAGCACTTTAGGAATTAGATTTTGAATGTAGGCATTGGATTGTATTTCAAAATACTCCATTCTTTTTTTACATCAGTTATCTCAGGAATTCCATGGTTAACTACAGTTTGCCATAGCTGCAAAGTAAGAGCTCCTGTTTATTGGTCAAGTACTATTTTTATGTTTGAACAAAACACCTATTGTTTTGCTTTGCTTATCAACAAGCACTACTGTTTTCAGCTAAGGTTACATTTAATAATTAGGTTTTCTAGGGCCAAGAAGTCAACTATATCTTTAATGAGTTCAGTGACATCACTAGGACTGCTTATGCTCCATAGCAATAGTCTGCTTTGTGTGAGCAGATCACATTAGCTTTAAGAGTAGTGCAGATGCCAAGGTCAGGGCATTGGTAAGTAAGAGATCTTTGAGTAAAATAAAGACCTAAAGCTAAAGCTATCCAAGGCAAGGGAACAATGAACTGCTGTTTAGCAGTACCATAACAGCTCTCCTAAGAAGTTATTTTGTTCTGTGTTTGTTCCTATGTATCCTCTGAAAGTTGAGTGAGGAGCAAGGAATATCCTGAAGGTCTGGGCTACTAGCAGTAAAAAGGAAAAAAATGCACAGATACCATGGTAGTTCTGTCCTTTCTGCCATATTGTATGTTTGATCACTCTAAACGTGATGACACCTTTAATCTATAAAATGACTCTCATAATCAGTTGGAAATGTGAAAGTGGAGAATTGAGGGCAGGTATTTGTTTTAAAATTCAGTTGACAAGTTCTTATAGTTGTTCTGTGGTTTGGCATTGGTATACAGAAGTACAACAGAAAAAGGCTATTGCTTTATCTGTGTTCAAAAGGTAAAACTAGCAAATTCTCACCCCTTTCTACTTCAGAATGTTCCTTTAAATTTGGTATAGAGAAAGAACAGGACTTACTTTTTGCCTTGAGTCAGAGAGAACACCAGGAGAGAACAGAAGTCTTGCAACGATAATGGACAACAGGTAAAGAACATGGGAGAAAATGGTGAAGAAAAATAGATTCTACTGGAAATAGCCTTCCATCAAAACCATAGTGTTCAGGGAGAAGTGGAGGAATAGTATGCAGACACTTGTATGAGATTTAAAAATTGTGCATCCCATCAGGCTGAGTAACATTCACCCATGTGTTGCATGCTGTTGGAAATGTTAATTTTTTTCATGCCACTCGCCAGCTTGTTCTCATAGATTCAAAATGCAACCTCTACTGGTTGTGTTAGAACTAGCTGAAAAGTAAGCGTGCCCAATTACTGAAATATGTCAGACAAAAAAGATTCCATGCATGGAACAAGTGGATAGGAAGATTGCTTTTCCCTCAAGGGGCTTGGCAACAGTAAGAGCAGAGAGTTAACTGCATTCATGTGTTCCAAGTGATTTGAAAACTTAAAACGTCATAGCACTTCTTTTTGTGATGGCTTCGTCTCATTGCCAGGGCAAGGTGCCTTTACTGTTGAGATACAGGGCTATGAAAGCACCTAAACACATAGCAAGATGTGCCAGCTTTGAAGCTCCTTAATGACTAATACCTAAAACCCAAGGTGCCTGAACTGGGAGGGATGCTTTGTGTTTAATTTAGGATTCCTTGGGTGCCCTGAGCTCTGCTTCTGTGCGTGACCAAACCCAAGCTAATCCAAGTATCTTGACATTTCTCTGCCTACTCCCATCTGTGTATGCAGAGCACAGCAAGCGTGTACTGACTCAGCTGGAGGCCTCACACAATGTGTCGTGGTGGCTGCTGAAAACGAGAGGAGCCAAGCTCCTCATCTAACACCAGAACGGGGTGGCAGCTCTCAGCAAACGAAAGGCAGGAATTCGTTTCTCACCTTTTTGCGACATCTTTCTCCCTTTGTCACAACTGCGTCACCCTAGAGTAAAAAAATCCCTGGGCCAGAGAAAGAGACTATGAATCTTTCCCTGAAGGTTATGGCATCTTGCTGAGAATTCCTGGCTGTTTATGCTCTCTCCTTTCTTTATTCTGCTCAGTGAGTCTTTTAATGCATATTGTATAAATGAATCTCCAAATAATTTAAACTCTGTCTTTTATTACATACATCTCAATTCTACAAAGCAGCAGGGTGGCAGAACCTAAATGATTTCTCCTGTCATGTAGCATCATACTCATTTTTTAGATGATGCTGCCTTATGTATTTAGAGGAAAAGCTGCTTTCTAGGGAATGGGTTGGAGGGCTGAGGAGGAAAATGTTTTCCTCCAAGCAGGGGGAACTTTGCTGTGATTGATTGTGAGAGTCTAAGTGTCTGAAAACCAAAACAAAGGCAGGAAGAAAAAGGTGAGGTAAAAGGAAGACAAACTGAGATCTGAGAAAAAAAATTGCTCAATAAATACAAGCTGGAAGAGCTCCTTCATTCTATATGCAGCTTGCTCAGGTTTCCATGAGAAAATCTTGCCACATCACTTTCCAGTAAGAAATGGCAATTCAGCTTTTAATGCTAGAGGGAAAAGTGAAAATGCTAGACTGAGTATAGCACAAATGCTGACAGATTGCTGTCTTCTGGCTCAGAGCTTTCATTGTCCCAGCCATTGCTCCCAGGTTAGTCCCTTGTCCATCACAGAACCTTGTGCCTTCCCATGCAAAGTTTGCCATCAGCGCTCTCCATCCTGCTGAGATAATGCTTTTCTTCTGTGTGAAACACAAAATGCAACCTGAAATCCTAGATAAAGGAAAACAAACATCTTTGAGAACTTCTCCTCATGAGGAGTCTCTCTATTATCTATAATGACCCAAATAACAGTATCTCAGGGATTCACTTAAGTCATTCTCCATGAGCTCTTGGGGTGCTTTCCTGAAGCTTGCTGTGCACAGAGATTTGCCTGCTCAGCATCCTTTCCAGAGAACCAGAGCTCTCTGTGCATTGTCACCGACCTCGTTCCTGAGAGAAGCACCACACACATCATGTGCCTTGGATTAGGATGGAGCTATTTCTGTGCTTTCAACTCTAGTATTGAAAATATTTGGTTTAAAACTGTAACAATCAGCTTGCAGGACACCTCATTGATGCTGTTGTATTCAAATCCCATATCAATGGGATGAATGAGGAGCTGGCCAGCAGACAGTCTGCTATGTTTTGAGAGCTTAGTGCTTCTCTGTAACTTCTTATCTCCATAATGAATGTGTTATCAGGCATTGATATGTTATCAGATGTTAAAGAGTGTACTATTAGCACCATGGGCTTTCTTCATGGCCAACGTGTGACTCAGGCTGATGTTTTAACTCCAATCCAGGAATTCCACTGCTGGAGAAACAAACCTCGTACCGCTGTGGCATATGTGCAGTAGCTTTGTGCCAACCAAGCAGACCGTAAATGTACGGCAGCTATGAAATCCAATGAAAACTGAAATGCAGCAGTTTACTTGGTTTATTCTGTTTTGGAGTATCAGGAGCTCAGATCTTCAAAACTTGGTGATGGATCATCCTGTACTCTGCTGCTGAAAAGCAGCATTAAGAACGTTGGTGTTTGCCAACTTTCCAGCAATATGTTGTCAAATAAACCCGTATCTTAGATAAGATAGGCATTGCATTAAAACCTCAGAAAAATGTAAGTTAGTATTTGGCTTCCTCCTAGACTGAGTTCATTTCTTAAAGGTATGTATTTTCCTTCAGCAGCATTCACTATAGGTTTTTGTTAGTGCCACATTTTCCTTTTATGTTTCCAACCATCTAGATGGAATGGGTGCTCTGGTGGGTGATCTGGTGCTGAGTTTGTTGGATAATCTCAGCAAACTTGTGAACTGTTCAAATTTGGGCAGACTAGCTGTGTGTCACCACACTTTATGCCTGCATATAATGCACCAAATGCACCTCTGCAGTAGAGGAGAATATCAAAGATGTTTTGAAGGTTGCAAATGGGTTTTATGTGTGAGAATCATCCTTTTTGTTGATTCCAAAGATGAAAGTGTTCAATTTTCGCACACATGGGAAGGAAAAAAAAAAAAAGTCTGTCAGATGTTTTAAATTTAAAAAATGCATAATGTGACTTCTTGTCATATCTGTGGTTCCCTTGTGGATAAAAAATTTAATCAGATGGTTTTGTACGTTAAAGATTTTCATTTGATTTACAACTTGTAGGAGTGGAGTAGCAGTAAGCAATCAGGGGGAATGCCATGAAGAGGACAAAAGGAAGGTGAAAAACAGCGTTAATAATTTAGTTTCAATAACCTTAAAAGGTTTACCAGTCACTTTTAACCTTGTGTTAGAAAAGAGAAAGACACAAAAAGCAAGCTACTGTAGTGAATCATAAAAATGTTTCTTTTAATTTGTTGCTCATTTGTCTAAGTCCAGATAGAAAGCACTCGATGCATTTGTTGAACAAAAAGGTCAAAAAGACAACTACCCATCAATTTGACTTAGTTCTTTTGGAAGGACTGCCTGCAGTTTCTCCTGGGTCAGTAAAATCATGAAATAATGGCAACTTTAGCTGTGAAAATATGGAAGTGTTGTTTGTATTTCAGTCTAGCATTTTAAGCAGGCAACAGGCTTTTCAGAAGTGCTTAAGCAGGTGAACTATCTAAATGTTACTGATCTTGATGGGAACTAGATGCCACAACTCAAATCCTCAAGCATGTTAAAAAGCTGGTAGGCACCTACCTTCAGGTTTCTTGCCTGCTGGCTTGCAGGGTCTGAATCTTTATCTCATCTCCTATAAGCCAGGGTGATACAAAAAGTGACATCTTCAGGATGGTGGTGTGGGACTTTTTACAAAGGAGTCTAGTTTTGGGTTTTGTTAGGAAGGATCAGAACATCATAAAAATTGCTGTGAGGCTTGTGTACATGGCTCCTCAGCTGAACAGTTGTGCTTCCATATTCTGAACATGTACATTTTACGTTTTGCCACAACTCGATTTTTGGCACAAGACTTTGAAGCCATCTTTGTAATCCTCAGTCTTCGTGGTATTACGGAGTTTGTATAACACTGTTGAAAGTGTTCCCAAGCAAAGGAATTAAATGCCTGGGAATCGAGGAAGGGAACCCAAACTCTGAGATCTGCTCTGATCTGGTTTCCTAAAAATGGCCTACACTTAAATGTCCACATACCTGGGCTTTATCATGGATTATGGAATATTTTTGTAAGCATGTGCCAAATATGGCATAATAATAGTATTATTGTGTCAGTTACAAGGTTCTCCATAATTTTAATACAACAAAGTGTAAAACCCCATTTTTGTATCTTCTGTGCAGCTATTCTTTGTACAACCACGTTTTAAAACCTTGGAGCGTTAATTACTCCACTCAAAACTTCAAGATGTTCTCTCTTCTTCTAAGTAGACTCATTACCATTTGACAGCAAGCTTCTGTCTAAAGCTGGAAAGATTTTGAGCTCCCAGCCTATATTTTTGCTACAGATCAGAGGGGTTAATCATTTATTTGCATGACAGAAATGATTGCTGACTTCACTTGTAGATACAAAACGAATGCATGTGGAAAGAGAGTCCCTCCTCCAAAGAGATTACTACTTCAGTTATATTGAGAACCATCATGTAAGTGTGAAAAGTAGTGAGCACATGCATGATGATTATATCATTTTCACTGTTGCCCAATCTGATGGTCGTAAAGAGTAAGATTTTTTTAAATTTTTTTTTAAGCTATGATTTGGCAAGATGGATTATTTCCAGCTTGTGGTGTTCTTGATTGGCTAATTACTGTTTTCCAGTATACAAGAATTGTTTCTGTGAGAAGTTGAATGAAAAGTGAGAGCAGGAAGTTCAGTTTAATCCAAAGAATGGGCAGGTTGCATTAAAATGAGGTTGAAATGGCAAATGCTGAGACCTCAAATGAAGATCTCCGTGAGTGGGTCACTAGGCTTAGAAATGTGTTCATGTTCTTAGCTGTTCTTTGATATTAATATTTTGCTGATATAGAAAATACACTTGTTCTAATAGTAATTTATGATGGATTAAAGTAAGGTCATTCTGATTTGTTTGCATTTTAATGAGAATGTAATTTCTTAGTCTTATATCCATGTAAACCTCTCCCCTGCCTCCACCACTCTCAGATTTGTAGGGATATACATGAGTTTAAAAAGGAGTGATAGTTAATTAGCATTTGGAATATACTGTGTCTTTGAAATTGTGGACTGGGGGTGGGGCAAGTCTGAAGCCAAAATGAGCTTTCATGCCATAAGTTTCTATTTGAAGTGAACTAATTGAACTAAATTAGTGCTTTTTGTATTAACAGATAGTCTGTCTCCTCTGATTTTTATTATTTTTACTAAATCGCTCCATATTAGAAGTGGCTGCAGTTGAGTCCATGAATTTTTGACAAAAGAGTCTCTTCTGCTCTGCCTTTGATTATTCATGGTATGCTCTTGATCTTTGGAACACTGTTCTACAGTTTCAGGTTTTAGAGCAAAAGAGTAAAACTTTTTAAAAAGGAAGAAGGGAAGTTTGAAGAGATTTTAGGCCGACTATGCAAACTCTTTCCACTTAAGTCTTTGCCAAAGACAGTTTTGTTCACAGCAAATGAACAAATAAGTCTGTAGATACCAAGTTGTAAGGTTTTTTAGATTTTACTTCAGGGAGCAACTGTGGATACTATTTTGCAACTTTTCTTCATCTGAGGTATGCAATGTGTTGTAAGACTTCCAACAGTAAGCAACTTGCTTGTTAAATAATGTGCAAGTACCTAAATTATAATCGTGTCTCTACTAATTCCTATCCTCAGCTGTATTGTTCTGGGAATCTTTGCTAAATTTATTTCCAAGGCACTAACTCATGGGAGCAGTCCCATGATTTCAGATTGAAGGTTTGAAGTGGGCTTTTGTAACATTTTATTTATGGAGTTCATTTTATTGACTTTTCTGTAGTGCTCAGCATTGCAGTATCTGAACACCTCATGGACTCTAATACGCTGAGCATCTCAGCACTCTAGTGCAGTTAGGGAAGTTTTATTTTATGGAGTTGAAGCACTTAAAAACTGGCTAGCACAAGCACACCAGCATTGTGCAGAGCTGAAGAAAGAACCTGTGGTGTCTAAATCCTATTCACAGTACCTTGAGTGAAACACCATCTTTCCTCTAAGTGAGTTTGCACTTGTTTTCCAGTGACAAATAGACTGTCAAAATAGTTTAAAGGTCTGTCGTGGTAGGAAGCTATCAACTGTGATTTCAAAGTTAACCAGGAGCTTAAATTTCCCCTCTGCTGGCAGCAGCCACTGCCCCTTGCATGGCATGGCCCCACGGCACCCCAGGGGTTGTGTTGTGACTACATCACACTTCAGATAGAATTGAAAACTCTCAGAGTTATGGGGCATGGAACAGGCACCAGTGAACTGTGAATTATATATATATATATATATACAGACACACACATATATATATGTATTTATATGTCTGTATTTTTGCTGTGAAGTCATTGATCACACTATGACAGGCACATGACTGGGAGGACTTTGGGGAACAATGTGGAACAATGTGGAGCCCAGCCTGTCACAGCTGTGACAAGAACACTCCTGCTCCCATCTGTCCAGGTGCATTGCTGAGGTTTTCTTATGGCCAGGTGTTGTGTGGGGCAAAGCTCTTCATGTCTGGGGTTTTTTTCCCTTCAAATGGAGTGGAAGTGTTCTATCAGTGTGGTAGGAAGATGAGAAAAGTGTCATCAGTTTAATTCTTCCCTCTTGCCTTCTGAAGGAGAGCCTATTGCCTATGTCAGGGTTTCTCATGACCCGATCTAATTTCTTGTCATGGATTGTGTTATGGGGGCCTAGACTCTGAAGTTCCTTGCAAAGAAACATGTAATTTTCATGTATACGAAAAACAGAAAGGGAAAAAAACTAGGAAGAAGCAATGTAATTGCCAGAATAGAAGTGTTTCCATGTGGAAGTATCATCAGAGTGGAGGAGGGATATTAGGAAAATTATTTTTGATCTTCAAAGTTTATTTTATTTCAGTACGTCTGCATCTGTACGAATGCAATTTACCTTTAAGCATAATTGGCTGTCGTGTTAAGCTCCCTGTCCACTGTGAGGAAATCACCCTTATAGCTTTCATATGGGAAAGAATTCAGGAGTGCCGTGTTTACATTGCTACCATTTATAAAACATTTAAGACAGCTATTCTGCTGAATAAACATTTGAGAGCCTGAAGGATAAGCATATCGCTTAAACTTCTTAAGACTAAACTTTCCAAACCATTTCCTGCCAGAGGGACCTAGCAGTAAAATTGCAAACTCGGTGCTCTAAGATGAGATAGGCAGAATTAGATTAAGCAGCTTACTGTTGACATGTCTATTGATCTGGGTTCAGCGCCGTTTCCTGTCTCTGCTAGCAGTTAGATTGCTGTATACAATAACACAGTGGCCTGGTTTATGTGAAATTGGGGGACTCCGAGCATCAATTACTCCAGGAAGGCAGTGGCACTGTGAGATAAGGTTAAGCCGCTCACAGTGTTTAAGACTGCTGAAACCCAAGCAACATATTTGCTGTCTAAATTGCTGCTTATAAATTTGACAGCGTTCCATTTATGTTGTTGATTTTTTTTTTTTACCCCTCTCTCCAAAGACAGATCATCCTGTATTATTCTCTGCAGGTAGCAGCTCGGTTCTCATTAGAAACATACATTGTTCGTTAGTCTTCTCTTCCTATCAGCCCTTTGTTAGAAGTTCTTAAAGTATCACCTGGATATTTGAATAGAAAATAGTTAGACAGGAGGGAGAAAGGCATGAAATGTTATAGAAGCTACCCATAATAAACTAGCAAAATTTTCACTGGCTCTAGTACTGCATTAAAGGAGTTCTTTATTTTTTCCTTGCTGTCTGGGAACATGGCATTGAATAACAGTGGCAAAGAGGAAAGAAATTTGGTACCCTTGAATTTCTCATTTAGTCTTCTGTTTTCTTCATAAGCAGTTTTCTCTTCTGCTATGTTACCTTTTTATCTTTCTCAGAGACTCTTAACAGAATCAGTTGAAAGCAAAATGATGCTTTTCACATTTAAAGAAGCCTGCAGAGAATTGTTTCGGGGTCTGCTTGTGATGAACTCAACCACTTATATTTTTTTCTTCAGGAAGAGGGTCACGCAGAAGACTTTTTCTCCAGGGGTGCCTTTTAAGCCACTTTACATGTGGCTATCTCAGTGTTATGCCATACACATTGCCATTGTTTTAAATTCAACCTTCAAAAAGAAATTCAGTATTCCCATAGATGTATTAGCAAAGTTGAGTCAGTTCTGGCATTGCAGTGGGAGATCTGTGCCGTGAAACTGATGAAAGGAAATATTTTAATAGTGACATTTGAGTTCGTTTATCATGACATTTTAGGGACTTGATGGTACATATTTTTATCTTTGAACAATCTCTCAGCTGTCTATTGCCATTAGAGTGGGGGAGGGCACTCCTTCCACACAGAGCACAATGCTATAAAAGTCCAAAACGATACAGCAGTCAGCTGTGATGAACAGAAGTAGGAGTTCTAACTGGTATGCAACAAAAATTAAATTAAGTCTCCTTTTATTAATTTAATTTTTAAATAGCTTGGCATGCTGTAATTAACATTGCCCTATGCTAAAATTACAGCAACATCTGAGCTTCTGTATGTTGGCTCATACCTTGGTGCTATAACTGAATATAGGAATATTGGAAAGCTAACAGAACGTACATCAAATATGTTCTAACATTTCACTGGCATCGTGTTGGGTTTTATTTTAATGAGTTGCTGATTGACGTTATTGGTGGCGTTTGTATAAGGGGCATTAAAGTATTATCAGCAGGTGAGCATTAATAAACACTTTATATTGCTTAAGATTACAACTATCAATACAAAACCTATTCCAATTATTTCAAGGCGGCTGAACCCACAAAGTCCGATGTCACTGAGGTATATAATTCCATCCTCATCTAATGCTATTGTGCAGGTACATGTGTGATCTTTACAGGGAGTATCCACTTTCAGAGCCTGCACTGCCTCATCACAATAGGATTCTGTCATTTGGTGATTCAAATTGCATCCTTTTATTTTGTTAACTCCTTTAATAAGTGTTTTAAACTGCCACCTTCTGCTCTTTCTTTCTTGCATCTTCTCCCTCCTGCAGAGTCTCCTTGTAGGCTTGTTAATTCTTCGGGGTTTTCCTGACACCTTCCTGTCCCTCAGTGCTGTACAGTTAATCAAGGGACCCAGTGAGTGTGCAGGGGTTAGCCTGGGCTAAAGTTAATAGGGTTTGCCTTAACTTAATTGTGCCTATTGTTACAGGGGAAATAAGCACCTCGTGCAGGAGGCCAGTGCTGCTGATTGCTTGAGAGGCTCAGCTTGCACATGATGTACAAGATGGTGCTCCTAGTCAGAAGTTCCACAGAGTTGCTTCTAGTTATTAAGGAACAGTTCTACCATTTTTACCCTAGAAAGGCATGAAAGCAGTAGCTCTAAAGTAAGTAACCTTTTGCCCTGCGAAGAAAAATAAAGAGCAAATGAATAATACCCAATGCAGATGTAGTTTTGGACTGCTAAAATTGTATAAGTGAATTGGTTGAAGCACAACTATATTTAACTATGAGCACTCTCTAGCATAGCCATATGTAGTAAGAAAGAACTTAGGGAAGTGATGTGGAGATGTACAAACGAGTTTCTGAGGACATGAAATGCCCCTGTTTTTTTAAAGACCAGGACAACTTTATCACAGAGTATCATTAATTGTAATTTTCCTCTTTTTCCACAAAACATCAGAAAAGTGTATACAGTGTTTAGATGTTGGATTCCATGATGCGTGCAGAATAGTTGCAGTCTTTTTTACTTTAATTAAAAAGCAAGCTAAGAACAAGGAGATTTGGACAAAACAGTTTGCTTGTTGACTTGCAGATGCTTAGATGAATACAGACCTTGCTGTAGCTCTGCATTTGTGGTTTTTTTTGATGGTGGTGATGTTACAAAATGAACTCTTAAGAAGGAAAACATAAAACAACACATATCAAAATGCTGAAATAGAGCAAAAAGCAGTCTAAACCCCACATAAACTAGAAAATAATAGAAATGGTTCTGTAGATGCTGTCAGATGAGCTGTTACCCACTAGTGTATCAACAGAAAATTAGCAGGTAAACCTATCGACAGAAAAATAACAGGTAAACCTAACAGAACAAATTTTTATGCCACTTTTTTTCATACTGCCTAAGTTTCCCTATCAGTGTAACATCCAGAAGCCATAACATCTTCAGCTATATATGAAGTACCTGTAATAGTGTGATAAACAACTCGTATACACTGCGGCCATATTCCTGTCAGAATTATCTACACTGGTATTATTGCAATATAATAGCAAGAAAAAAAAATCCCGTGAGGTTATTATTTTTCCATTTTACGTTGTTTTCCTATCTAAGTATGAAGGGAATGAAATCTTCTTGAGGTTTTCCAGATGTTAAATTCCCAAATGGTATCAGGGCTCTCAGCATTCAAAACAAATTTACTGTAAAAAGGTAAACGATACTTTAATACGTTAGTGGATTTTGTTAAATGCATTCTAAAATGAAGTTATAATTTCCTAAACAATTAAAAGAAGCACCTCTGAAGTTATTTGTGTTTTCTTCACGTTGATTTCATGAGACCCCTTTGTGTTTTTCCTCAGTTAGGATCTCTCCCATACGTTTGAATAGTTACACAGTTTTGTTATGTATGATTTCAAATCCAGTGTGATTTTCCCAATCATATATAAAATCCTTATTTTACTCAATTTATTTGTTTTTAAACCTGTACTCAGGATGTCCTACAGCTTTTAAGCTGTACCAAAAGAATTTTGAGGTTTTTTTTCTCCTTTGTGAAGCTGAATTGTGTTTCAAGAGCAGAGCTTGCAGTGTTTGAAGTGCATGGAAGAACAGAATACGTGACAGTCCTGTTCATGCTAGCTCTGCACCTGGAGCTCTCATGGTGCAGTCATTTACCGTTTCACTTTTTCATTGATAAACTTTTATCTGCACACAGTTTTGTAACTGCACTTTGCCACAGAAGAATAGCAGTAAATTCACTGCAGCCTGTTTCCCCAGTTTCTCTATAATGGACCATGACCTTTCCCAGAATGGTAATTCTTCGTAGCAAGGTGAAGAGGAAGAAAAATAAGAGTTTGCCCTTTCCCACTAATTGACCAATGTTTTGTTTTAAAGGTAGTGTTACCTTTTCAATGCAATTACTTAAGGATATCATTTCTTCATTCCTTTATTCTGCTGAATGCTCCAGTACTCTGGAACGTACCATAACTGCAACCTAAAACTTAAAACATAGAAGTTAGGAGTTATATTTAGTTTGTAATCATGTCGCTGTGCTTGCAAATAATACCATTTGTAATGTTTATTACAATACAGTGATCACAATTATAGTAATTTTTTTATCACTTTGTTCTCCTAAATCTATTTTAACAATTTCACCTTTAAGACAATTTTTATCAATTTGTTCTCCTAATTTTTTTTTATCATCTTCTCCTTAACAAGCTGTCCTCAGAAAGAAGAACAGTTCTTCAAACCATATATTTAAAAAAAAAATTAAAAACGATTTTATTTGTAGATAATTCCTTTTGTTCTTTAAAGTCACAATTCTACGAATAAAAATGAAACAGGCTATAAGAAAATTTGTGGGTTCTTGTGTTTTCGTGAGGAAGACTTATTATTGTAATGTGTTCTCAGGAAGATCTGTGATTGCACAGTTATCAAGTGAGATTCTCTGTGGAAATAAAAGAAGTTTGCATTTACTGATTCTCACCCAAGCCATGTTTTAACATGCATAGGGTTTGTTTTGCTATTTCAGGGTGGGAGAAGCAGTAAAAGCAAATATTCACGTATATGTGCCCAGCAGATCCTAAATTCAACTCTTTCTGAACAAAAAAATTCCATCTTCCATTGCTCTTGATGTGGCAGAAGCTGCAGCACATCAGGCGCTGTCGTACGCCGGATAGACATTCTCAGTATGTCAGACTTCGCCATGCTCAACTGGAAAAGCTATTTAGCAGTGACTGCAGGGCAGTGTTTTTACTTTTTCCATGTCTTGGCTTGTTTATGCTAAATCAGACTGCAGGAGGTCTGTTGCGTTTCTCTGGCACTTATTGCAAGGCTTGCTGTGGCAAATTCTATTTATGACACTTGCTGTATCCTAGGTGCAGTGAATCTTGGCAGACAATCTGGAAAATTTCCCATCTTCGTACTTGCAGAATATAATATCTCAGTAATGGTGTGACTGTGGTGACTCACTGCAAAGGTCCTGAGTTCAACTACCACAGTAGCCAAAATATCTAGACACACTTTAATTGCTGGCATGACATTTGAATTATTTGCTTGACCACTGGACATAAAATATTAATTCAAAACTCCTCCTGTTTTGGCTAGAGTGTATTCAAATTGAAGATAAAGTCCAAGAGCAGCATTTCAGAGGTATAGGATTATGGCCTCTGGCCAGCAGGGTTCTTTTTTCTTTTACCAATGCAATGGTCATATCTGTTAAGAGGAAATAATTTAATGTGTGTGCATTTTATGTACTGCAACTATTCTCACAGATGTGTGCACTGTCAGTCACACGATTATCCTGCACAAATAACATATGGGTGATTACAGAGATCTAGGATTCTACTATGGTTCTGCAAGAGTGTAAACATGTTGCCAAAAACTATTTATCTGTACACTACCTGCCATTGTTTATTCCATTGCTAAGTCTCACTTTTAAAGTTGTGATTAACTTGCAGCTTTTGGGGACCTATTTCATATTTGCTTAGTGAATCTTACTTTCTAAGAACAAATGCAGTTTATTTACAGAGTTAGTAAACCTAAGTGACAGTAAATAGCTGAGCTGTGCTGAATAACTTTCCTGTGGGGGTTTCAGAGTCTTCTGTTCACTTGTTTGTTTGGGTTTTTTTAATCTGCATTTTGTGGTCAAGCAGGCAGAAATTAATCTGCCTACTTATAAAACAAACCAAGCTGGGGCCTCAGAACCCTGTAATCTAAGTAAGAATGATGGTTATGTAGATGGCCATTAAAAGGCCAGTGCTCATATGACTGCTGGGTGAATAATAAGACTTCTGGGGAGGGGGTTCAATATCTCGGCTTTATGCTGGGCTGATGTGGTTTGATAAATGTGTAGAGCTAGAGGATCCATGGAGTAATTGGCACAACCCTCCCAGATCTCTGGGAGGTTGCTCAGAGCATCTGCCCATAAGGCATGGTCCTCAAGCTGAGAGCCCCAGCTCTGGCAATGCCATGGAATTATTTTCTGTCCTGCCATTAGCTTCAGTGCAATGACGAAGCACATTGGTCTGCTCAGTTGCTCTGTGGAGGCTTGCAGCAGCATGGACTAACCTTTTCCTGGCATCTCTCTTTTTTTTCCCCCTGTACCATATTATATTTCCAAATTCTCATGCAGTTTCACATGTCTGTCATTGGCATGGAAGAGTTGACAGCTGCTACATGATGGCAAGGCAAATGTATCCTTGCCTTCTTGCAGTCCTCCTACTTGTGACTCACATAGTTTTTTTCTAAAGGAGACTAAAAGGACTTTAAGGACAAAGAATTTCAGCACTTTGCAGACTTTTTCTTTCTCATGACAAGAATCATTGGAATTACACATTTTGCAATAGGGGACACACCTGCTTTTTAAGAAGGGTGCTTATGGAGTATCACAGTTCTGTGTGTGCCTGGAAGTGGCAAGAGAAGACAAAAGAAGTGAAAGAGAGCTCAGCCTTGTACTTCCTAGCCGCTGACATTGGTGACTTTAGTAACAAATGCCTGTCATGCCAGAAATGTGAACAGCATGTGGACAAGGGTTTGTTTCCATTGTAAGGAGATAGCAGACTTAATTAATTTCATCAGGCATCTGGGCTGCTGTTGACAAAATGTGCTTACACCACAAGTTAGGCTGTGGGTTAGGGCTGGGCTTAGGGAAGGTTTGAAGTGCTGATCCCTAGACTCAAATTACTTTTAGTGTTTTCTTTAATGATACAAATACAATAGTTTTGCTTAATTACACTTTTCTGTTTCAAACAGTCTTTCCCTTGAGTCACTAAAAGTTTTATTACAATGCCTTAATCTGATTATGAAAATGAATGGACTTGTGCTATCTTTTAATTTGGAAGAGTAAAATCTCATTCTTTAATGTTTCAACCAGATTAAAAGTATGCAGTAGAGGAGAGTTGTCAGTTCAAAAGTCTGGAATCTTGTGGTGTGAGGTGTTACAATATAAAGGCAGTATAATAAAAAGCAACTTGTTACTGACCTGATGCAAATCAGCACAGAATTATTTTTCAAAATATTTAGCATCTGAAGTCATGTAAGGAAAATGTTGGAGATGCATATCTTGAATCACACAGGAATTTGGAGGGTATGTAGAAAAGCACACATACAAGCAAAGGGAGAGGTGGCAAGGACATGAAATGACCATGAAAGCCTGAAAACATATTTTGTTTCCTACCACTTGCCAGCTTACTTGAAACAGAACATAGAAAGTGTGTCTTCCCTTTCACCATTAACTTGAGGCAGCTCTGCTTTTAGGGCGCTGGGCCACATCCACAGTGACCCTGAGCTTTCACTTCCCTTGTGTATGCCCTGCAGAGGAGGGAGTGTCCCCCGGTCCCACTGCCAAGGCAGGAGCTGTCTCACCTCCCCTGGCCATCAGAGAGACAGAGCCATTGGGGGCTGTGCCAAGCACATGCTTCTGCTGCCTTTCCTTGAGTGTGTTGAAGTCCTTCAGGCATGAGCTGTCCCTGACAGTGCGCTGAGCTGCCCACACCCGGGGTACGACAAAAGCCAGATAGAATTATCACTCTGGCAGACGGTAGGAACTGGTGCATGTTTTAGCAAAACACAGCCATGATTATTTCCTGAGACCACTTCTGCACTGCAGAATTTCCTAATGTGCCTCCTTAGAAAGCTCAGCTGCAGCACGGCATCTGTTCCATGTTTTTCTCTCCCTTTGCCTTTTCTAGGGAGTTCCTGATTTTACATGTGTGTTACAAAGGCATGAGGATGTAATGGGAGACAGGTTGGATGTGATGAAGAAATAAACTGAGTTAAACTGTGTGCAGTCTCTAAGGAATGAGAAGACATTGGCCATTTTAATTCTGAGAATAGGCATGATTTAGTACCAGCTAATTAGAGCTACAGCTGATAGCCAGGAGGAATGTGGCTACATCTGAAAATCATTGCTTTAAAAGAACATGCAGGTATGCTGAATCTAGATGTGAAACTACCGCTAATTTATTTTAACATCATCTAAGAAGGGATCCACAGATAGCACAGGACCTAAAATAGGTGACAGAAACACTTTAATTTGTCCATGTTACACTGTTTTTTCAGCAATGGGTCCATATTTTACTCCCTAACCTAGCAAAGATTGAGGCCTATAAAATTAGTAAAATACAAATTCAGAGAAGAGACAGAACATATCAGGATAGTGATTCACCTCGCTGGGAAACTAAATTCTCTTTGCATCTGTGTACATCCAAAATATTGATGGCTTTTATTTTTTTTTAACCTATTGGGTGAACAAATTTTGCCAGTTTTGAGAAGTGCCATTCGATACTTACAAGGTATTAAAAGCAGTTTTCTAAGTAAAATAAGAAAATCAACAGTGAAGGTTGTTTTATTTTTTCAAAAATAATATTTTCATTTAAAGTCAAAGTGATGGATTTCTTTGCTACCTTTTTTTTCAGCTTTTCCTGCAAATTGTATGTAAATGAATGCAAATAAGCAGTCCTCACTACTAAGTTGCTTAGAAGTATAAAAATGCATAAAATTAAGATGCTCAGACAGAGCTGTGCATCTCATTTATGTAAAGAATGTTTAAATTTAAATTAGCTATTTTAGCTAACATTGGTATTATTTCAGGGCCAAAAAAAAGGAAAGGAGATTGTGCATTACAGAGAAAGTGCAGGAAAGGAGATTGTGCATTACAGAGAAAGTGCATAGAAATATTGTAGTAGCAAGTGGGAGCTGGTCCTGTGTAAGCCAACCTAAAAAAAAAAAAAATCTAAGAAATAACAGAAAGGTCAGTGCTGCCATTTTGAACATCTTCCACCAGTCTGTGGACTAAATTCCACCAGCTTTCATGGACTGTTGTCTAACTGTCTGTCTATTCAACACTTCTGAAACCTAGTGGCAAAGAAACCATGAAAAGCAGAAACACAGAAGTACTCTTTTTAGTTCAGACCTGCTAAAAACCTGGTGCTACAGCCAGCAGACTCCCCACTCGACTCTAATGGTGCTATACATCATGAGAAAGGAAAATTCTCTTTGATTTTCAATAAGATACCAGACTTGAGTAATGCCTGTGGTGCTGTAAGTGATTAATGATAACGGTGCTATTTTTAACCATGCAAACTAAATTGTAATTTTTTTTTTTTAAGTAGAATTACCAGGGTTTTATTATGCTGCCCAGACAAATTCAGTGAGGAGGTCTCATTACTGTGTAAAAAGGAGTTAATTTATACTGAATATCCCCCAGCTTTGTATAGGTGGCTCTATGTAAATCGCCTATTCTTGTCATTAGTTTATGCTGTTTGCATTTTCTTTGCTGCACAAGCATAAGTATGAAATATTAACTAAACTTTCTTGGCAAAAGTGCCCCCTCATGCCTCATACTTGATATGGCTGAACCTCCTAGTGATGATTGGGATTTGAAAGAAATTTTAGTAGCTCTAGAAACAGGAAGCCAAGATATCTCTAAGAAAGCCATTTGATGAGCACTTCGGAAATACAGGGAAAAATGTTGTGAGTCTTTCAGTGGTTGATTCCATCATGATTGATCTTACAGATTTTTGAAGTAATTGATGATATTGCGTTAGTTCAGTCCGTTAGTGCAAATAATTATTAATCAATATGCACTCAGCTCTTACTTTAGAAGATAATTTTAACACATGATTTATTCTGAACATTTCAATTGAGGTACCTTTACAAGGAGAAAATCAATTGGCTAGTGGTCTAAAGCACTTTCATTATCTGAAGAGCTATATTCTTTTTTAGGCTTTTTTTAGGCTTTTTTAACGTTGGTTGGTTGGTTGTTTTGGTTTTGGGTGTTGTTTTGTTTTTTTTTTTTTTTGTTTTGGGGTATTTTGTTTGGTTTTGTTTGGTTGGTTGGTTTGGTTTGGGTTGGGTTTTTTTTTGTTGTGATAAACCCCTTCTGCTTTGCTATCCTCAGAAATACACTCATTCTCTGTTTTGTCTTAGAAGTTTTCAGGTCAAAGCTGCAAACACACTGGAATTAAACACCAACTTTGGAAATTAATATCCAAATGAAGAAAAATAGAACTTTTTCTGCATGAGAAAACAGTTGGGTTGTTTAGTAGGCTTGGTTTTGTTTTGTTGGGGTTTTTTGTGTGTGAATGTGTCAGCATATTTGTAATTTCTTTGGATGTTTGCGATTTATTCATAGCAAGCATAGCAGTGAAAAATTACAGTTAATTTGAAAGGATAACGTGATACTAGAACTTAGACAGAGGTTTGAAACATTATAGGATGAAAGGTGAAATCATTAATTCATTTGCAGTGGATATTAAATTCCTGAAATATGCATTACCCTCTCATTATATTTGTATTTATGTGTTTTAATATGCCTGTAAATATTACTGTGAGTCTGAAGCAGCATTTGTGCAGTGTCCGTGAGCATGTCAATACAACCTTTCAAAATAATTTGCACTTGGACTGAGGCATGAGGTTATGGAGCCATCTGTCATCATGAAAAATCATTAGAATAGAGAATGTGATATGGTTTCATTCGTGTTCATGATATGTTTTGTTTCAGCTGCACCGGTACAAACTGTTCTCTCAGATGCCCTTGACAGGCCTAACAGGGAAATTTGAAGAGTCCTGTGCCCAGATAGATCAAGTGCCAGGGGAGTCACACTAAAGTAGAACTTTAGGCTTCAGACAATCCTGTGGCTGCTCTTTGGGATGTAGGATGGGATGCCCTGGAAGTGCACGGGTAAGAGTTTATAATAAATGAAGGACACCACATTCTTGAAATGGCCTGAATTTAATATCCATTCCTTATTGTGTTTCTTGTATTTCTCCCAAATTAGACAGTGAATGCATAATCAAAAACAACCAGTTTTCTGTTTAATGAGATTATAGTCATTGTTTCTGAGTTCCCATGGGTTTTCACAGTACTGCAAGAGATACATCCATTTTCCATTGGAGTAGTACAGAAAATACTTATGAAAAGTGTACATCTTCAAGGTGGGAAAGTTCAGGTTTTAGGGTTGCATTTAGTGGGAAACATTCCATAAGAAGATTCCTTAGAGGATGTTAGGAATGTAAGATTCTTAAAGAATCAAATAATAAAGAGACAGCACTAGAGTCGAAGAACCCAATTACAGAAACACTTGTACATATGTTTATTTTTAAGTCATTAAGTACACTGCGTGTGGAAAACTTCATGTCCTTACTTTCTGAGGCTTGATCTTCAAATGTAAGTGTTGTAGAAACAGGGCTTTTGAACCTTATCCTAATAAGGCACCAAGTGCCTTATTTGCTGTCTGAGCTAGTGGGAGATCTTGCTGCTCCATAGTTTGTAGCAGGTAACTCTGCTTTCCAGACAATTAGTGTGGAAGGAGTGGTTTTGCTTTAGGGTGTAAAAATATATTTTGCTTGATGTTAATTCCTCTGGCTGACTGAATGACTGGCTCTGAATGACCTCCCTCCCAGAAGATGTCTTGGAAGGAATGTTATGGTGGTGTATTTTCCTTCTAAGAGGCTGTGACTGATGATCATACTTTAAGTTTTCAATGAGGCAGAAGCAATAACAATGTGAATATTAGAATAAATCTTTGTTAGTTTCAAGTGGGTGATTAAGGTACGTCAGTGGCTTGATTTGGGGTCAGGATTTCTACAGGAGCAAGAGAGGGGTCACTCTTTAGATATATGTGCTGCTCTTGCTTGGTGTCTGAGAGTCTGCATGCTCTCCCCCCTTCCTCTGCAGAAATAACAGCTCTTTTGTTTTTCTCTGTGATGAAGCTTGTAACCTGAACTTTTGCCTTAGTATATCTAGCTAAACTTATTAACGAGAATCCTGACCTGGTTCAAATCAACTGAATTTTTTCCATTCAGTGCAGTTAATGGCATTTCTATTTTAACTCACTATTCTTTTTGAAGAACAGCTTTTAAAAGCCTGGGACTGGAAGCAGGTTTTCTCTGCCTTATGAGAAAACATAAATGCAAAGATGTGCTCATATAGCTAATCAATTTTTTTTCCTCCCCCCTTTTTTTTTTAACTTGGCTGTTTTAATTATTTCTTTTTGGAAGTGATTGTCTCTACCACTAGATAGTCTGACTAATGGTGATCTCTTTTAGCTTATTTAGTTCAACTTCCAACAGAACTGAACTATTCAGGAAGTGTATTTAGAAAAGTCTATTTTTAAAGAGTTCTAAGACTGGAACAAAGGACAGGAGATCATGATGATATGCTGGTAGGACTGCCACATGCAGAAGTACAATAGCAAGTACCTCTGACTGTGGAGGAACTGTCGAGGCACTGTAAAATCTAGTTGGTATGTGTGAAAGATCAAGCGGGTTAACTCCTGGGATTTTTTTCTATCAGGATACTTTCTTCCTTCCATTCTGTTCCCTGCTGCCTTCAGAGCTCAGTGGTATTGAGGCTCTGCAGATTTAAAACATCTGTCTTTCCATCTCCAGTGTGCTACAGGATAGCTCTCAAATTTAGCAGTTAAAAAGTTAGAGCTGACGTGTTAGGCTGACTTTGGTTTTAGGAATTTCTGTCCTCTGTGAGGCTACAGGCTAAGTAGACATGTCAATATTTTCTGTGTTGTTACACTGTTATTAATATATTTTCCTAAAGCATCTTTGTAGCCATTATTATGGATTTCAGTTCCACCTAATTAAACTGGGATTAGGGATCTAAATTATTTTGTATTGCCCAGTTTAGTGTTTTCATCGGTGTTTGAGTTCTGTTCTTGAGTTGTGTGGAAACAACGACAGGCTCAGTGTCGTTGTAAGGAAAGAGTTCCTAATGTTATATTAAAATGAAGGTAAAAATGGATTAATTTTACTGATTTTAAATAGTTGGTAACGTATTTCTGTAAACCACTGGAATTTTTATATCGCAATTAATTTGATGGATTATGGTCATTGGATACAAATAAGTATGAACTAAGAATTCAGACACACTTATGTCATATGAAGAAATGTGCATTAAAACCAGGTCATGAGGATGAATGATAAAGTTTATGTTTTCAGGTTATGCAAGGCAAATGTAATTGTAAGGTCTTTATTGGTGCTCACTACAGGCTTAAGCTTGCAGGTTTGAACTCACATAAAACTGTCTTAATTTATGAGCTATGACATGCTAGTGTTGGATAACAAGCTAGAAGATAAATCTGTCCTTAATACAAATCTGAGTTGATGAAGTTGGGTATAATTTATATAGAAAGTCTAGTTTTATTGTGAGAAAAAGAGCAGTTTTACGTGACAGTTTTAGATGGAGGCACGGTTATTAATCCTCAATCATTGCATATATTCTCAGGAATAGTTTTGTATTCTGCACCTTATTTAGTATTCATAGATTTTTTTTTTAATTTTTTTTTTTATGCTTATTCACAGCAAAAATGTGGTGTTGTGCTAAACTTCAGGGGGTTTCATTGTTTGTAACCGTTTTCCATGGTCTGTTGAGAACTCATTCTGCCGTATTCAATAAAAGCAAGTTTCTGGGGTACAGGTCTCAAATCTTTGTTTAGATCTAAGGTATTGACTGGTGGTGTTGAAAAAGGAGAAAGGAGTTTGCTGTGCCTGGTGGTCATATAGTATATGGGTGACTCCTTCATGTTGCATTTTGGGAGTACAGGACTAGAGACTCCTGGCTTGTTTCATAAGAGGTCTCCTTGTTCTTTGTTAACTGGGTGTAACATGATCAGCTCTGATAACTGGTTAGCATGGTATGCTATTCATAAATAACATGCAATTAGCATATGCTAATAAGAAGCAATAGTCAGCCGAAATGTCAGCGTCCAGGCAGCTTAGATAACATCTGTCTGAGCGAGGCATGCAATGCACATTATATCCCTATTTTACAGAGTACCACTTAACCAGAATTCTTGGTCGACCAAAGTTTGCTTATATCCCCCAGGACTGCACAGCATTCAGACTCCAGTCAGCTTAGCTGAGTGTAGTCCCTGTTAGGCTGGCATTTTGGAAGCCAGCTGGCATCTTTCTGCTGTATTCTGGGATTGGGAATCCGAAACACAGCTTGTTTCTAAGGAGAGGAATCCAGTGAGCCTTGGAAAAGCTGAGAAAAATCTTTTCCTTTCTGATGAAATAAATGAGCTGAAGGTTTTGATGGTCCCTCAAGACGTTTGACTATGCATGAAGGTGGAGATAGAGAAACGTGTCACTACGGCATAGCTGCAACTCTATACATGATGCATGTGTATGCTTCCCTATGAGTACTTATGTGTGGGTCAAAATAACACAAGTAACAAAGAATATATTTATAAATATACTCTTCTGCCAGAATATTAAGTCCTTTTTCCAAGAAGACTGTAAGCTTCTTTGCAATGATGGCTTATTTAAAGACATTGATTATTCTCCTCTGTCTTTATGGTCCTGTGTAAACTGCCCATTTTTTGTAGGGCCTGATTTTAAAAGTCAGCTTGTGTGTCTGATTTAAGCTCTCCTTCCTCTCTACTGGCCAGTGTCTGAAGTATTTTTCATTTGTTCTTACTGCTCATGCCAGGGTTCAATGGAGTGATAGCTCTTCTGCATTCAATAAAACAACTCCTTTTATTACCAAGCCTATTTTACCCACTATTACCTTGGCTTGAAGAATGAATTTGCCTCATTGTATTAGAGAGAATATCTTCTGACAGCTTTTGAGTACAGATCATTAAAAAATTACCAGTTTGGAATGTTGACTTTTGTCTCTTTCTTTGTCTCCTTCTATCTCAAAAATAGCTTATCACGTCTTTCAACTTTCTAAATAATTAATTCTCCTTGAATACTCATGCATATTCTGTGCTGGATAGAGCAGGTTGTAATTAAGCAAGTTATTAATGATTTTGTTGTTGATAAATTTGGGCCCAGCTTTGCTCTTGCAGGTGTCAGTTGACTTTATTGGTCTGATCTTTCTCCGTAGAGGTCACTGTTGTAACTGGAGGAACAGAACAGAAAACTGTACCAAAATCTTCCATTTTGCCATATGAATAGTGGAAGATTTGTAGTATATTTAACTGCCCATTTATTTTCATTTAACAGCTCCTGTTCTGTAAATGATAAGACAAACAACTGCTTTGTGGTCACTTACCAACTGTCAGCTGATTTAGGAAATTAACTATATTGACTTCTTTGGAATAAAAGAGGAACATTGTAGACTCTAGTGTGTGTCCAGGTCCAAGCCATGCTAACATCAAGGCCAAAGATCTGTTTAGGAACTTTCTTAGTTCAGCAAAAGATATTCTGGGATGTTTTATCACAACTATCAGTATCAAAAAAAAGCCTCACCATTTCCTAGCATTCTTAATTGTAAGCTCTTAGTAATAGATTTCCAAGTGTGTTTTGTTGTTTTGAAGTTTATCCATCAGCTACCTAAAACCCCCAGATACTTAAATTTTTAATTATTTTTGTTCTCCTCATCTACCTATCCTTCCTTCACTTGATTTGCCTGTATGAAGACCTTCCTGGTCCATACTGAAATTACTGAGCAGACTTTTCCTGAGACTTGTTTTGGTGATGCTATTTTGTAGATCACTGCTGCTAGTTTTTCCTACAGCAATATTCCTCAGTTATATCTCACAGTGTTAGGAGGAAATAACCCAACTCAAACCACTCCACTAGAGCTTTGCCTGTTGTCTTATTCAAACATAAAATGATAGCTCCCTAAGAGAAAAGAGATGTAGGAAATTATAAATATTTCAGCCCTTCATGTTTATATGTTATTTTTTTCCCTGACAAGGTAGATCCAGGCTACAAACCAGAATAACTTTACTCTTTTTTGAAAGGAGAGCTTTTGCACAGTAGAAATGTTAGCTGTGACTAGAAGAGTACATTTGTCATGCAGATTAAAAAGGTAAACAGAGCTTCGTTGTGACGTTTGGGGCAATTCTTTATTCCTTAACCTTTCGATGTTCATCACTGAATGCACAAGTTAGTCTTCCCCAGCTGGTTTCCCAGTAGAGAGAGATGGTCTGAATTTTGCTTCCTGAGAAGTTTGGTTTCCTTTCAATTAAGGGCTTCCTGCTAAGGGATCTGAATTGCCTAACCTGAGTCACATACATGTTCCCTCTCTTGCATCACAGTCTCCTTATCCTGAGACAGTAAAAATAATGTCAGTGTAGCTCAAGAGGGTAAGCTGACTGTAGCACTGTGAGGGCAGAGAGAGGCTATCAAAGCACCTCTAATGTTCAGTCAAAAGGACTAACCTCCCTCAGTTTTAGAGGGATCTTGTAGATTGTGACATGCTATTAAGGAGGGAATAGCTGGACTTCAGTGCTTGGGGTCAGTTTAATTGCCCACTGAACTGTAACTTGCACAGAATAGATGAATGGGAGTGGAAAGGGGGGATGATTAAGGGAGGAGAAGGAGATGCAGTGGGAGCTTCTATTCATTTTACCTAAATTAAAATTCACCTGGTATTTTTAATTTTTGAAATGTGTTAGACAAAAAGAAGTCCATTTCTGCTTTCATGACTTTATTTTTCTACTACAATGACCCATAGGCTTATATTCAATTATTTATAATGACATATCAGTAGCTGTGGAGGGTTCAGATCTAATTTGCTAATGGTAGTATTGTATCAGTGTACAAACTTAAAAATGAGGTGGAATGAAACATTTTAAAGTAATGTTTTAGTTTCTTCTCTCTATTAACCTTTAATAGTTTCAACGCTCCTTTGCAGATGTAGGTTTTTAAGGAATGGTTGACTGTGAGTTTTTAGAGGTTCATTCTTTCCATAAACTCCCTATAAGGTTCTCAAACAAATTCATGAAAAGGAAATTAGTATTTCCATAAAAATGTTGCACATATACGCTGCAAGGCCATGCCCTATCTCTTATGAGCTGTACAATAGATATGTTTCTGATTCCCAGTGTGTTTTGCAGTGATTCAAAAGACAGTAAAATAAAGGCAGTTTAGACCCTGTCCTCATCTCCTTGTTCACATTCCCTGTTGGGAAACTCCCTTTCTGTATGTTTCTGAGCATTGCATCTCAGATGTGTTCCGCTTTTAAACAAGGATTTGGCCCTGCCATCTTTTTGATGTACCTTCTTACAGTATTATCAATGCTTGTCATCCCAAGATCATAAGGGTGCTTAAAGAAGTCTTGAGATTAATTTTTTTCTGTTCTCAAACTCACTTTATTGATTTTTGAGCCTTTAGAGATTTAGCAGCTTGTGTTTGCAGGTTTTTCTGCATCAGCCATGTTGAGTAGGTCCTACCTTAAAGGAGAAAAAAAAAAAAAGATTTTTTGAGAAGCAAAACCAAAAGTCTTTTGTTCTACAGAGTTTTGTCCTGTATTTTCTAAACTCTTTGTCCCCAGCAAGATGCCACAACTCTTCTCCCTATTACATTCCTGTCAGAAAAGTAGCAGCAGTTGTGCAAAGTTCAGCCTGTCTTAAGCTATGTGCATGCCAAGCAGCCAGGACAGGTATGTTGGTCAACCAGCTAGCAGCTCCACAGCAGCATGTCAGGGCTGAGTTATGACCACATTTCCCATGGAGGAGCCAGCAGTTTCAGCTTCTCTCCTTGGTTCAGACAGTGATTTGTATAAAACTCTTAGGAACTTAATTATCTTTGAGACTTTTATCCCTAATTTTAACTTAAATCAGCCCATAGGTTCAAAACTTATTAGAAGGCTCTTCGTAGATTGAAATACAGACCAGTGTGATCATAAAAGCTTCCTTTTCTTAGGGAACTGGATTAAAACTGAAAGGGATGTATAACTCCCATCAGTTGGTGCTTTGGGAAAATACATAAATGTCATAAAACTAGGGATTAAATCATGGGACTTCGATAAGAGAGCTGTTATATGCTGCTCATAAACTGATCTAATTTCTCAGATATAAAATGTGTGAGTGAGCTGTGCAGTTTTAAGAACATTTTTCCTATTTACTGTGACAGACTACTGGCAGGAGGAAGCAAAACTGCTATTACATAAAACTACAGCAGCTAAATGGAAGCTGAGGTGGAAGCCCCAGACAGAGATCTTTCAGTAGGAGAATAACAGCCTCTATTCTCCACCAGCATTGCTTGTCAATTCCTATTGATGATTTTATAACCACAGAAAGCTCTGTGAATTTAATTGCTGGAAGTTACCTTCTTGTTTCTTTTAACAGCATCTAAAATTCATGCTCAGGGACACCAATCATTCAGGAAACAAATCTTTGCTCTGGATTAGCCTTTGCAGGCATTTTAAAGAAAATTTAATTCTTTCTCACTTGGACATGTGCAACATCTTTATCTTCTTGATGAGGTCAAAGTAAAAGTCTCCTCTGAGCTCACTGTCAGTGCTAGCAAGCCTGGGGTTCTAAAAAGCTGTGCAGGTGGCAAGTTTTGTCCCTGAGTCAAAGCACATCACCTCTGTGCCTGCAAATACCTAACCAAACCTTTCTCAGAAGTGGCAGCAATAAATAATTGTACCATCTCTAGCATCAGCAATTTTAAATGCTAATTGTACTTGCTAATGGATAAACACGGAGGTTTTTCTAACAAGAACATAAATTATATATTTATTTTGCCCCCATTTTATCATCATGTCCACACTGCTCTAATTATCAGGTTTACCACATGTCTATTGTGTGGTAACTTTATCATGTTACTACACTTATGTGCAACTTCACAGGTTTCTAAGTTTTCTGCTTGTTTCCTCCTGAACACGTCATGCCATTTGTCAGGTGATTTAATAGCACCCTTGACCTTAAATATAAAATAAAAACATGAAAAACTTTCAAAGCAGCCCCTACTGCACCTTCTCTCACTCAATCCAAGAGCTATCAGACAGCATCATTCATTACTCAGTGGTCCTGAAGCAGATGAAATGACACAGTGTAAGTCTCTTTATTTATAGTAACGTTTGGTTTATATAATGAAAGATCTAATTTTTGATAAACTGTTGTCATTAAAGAAAGGTAGAAAGAGAGTGATCTGTTATAGTGCTAAATTATTTATAATATACTGAGTGTTAGCCAGAAACAAAGAATTCTTACTCTACTACAAGCACCCATACCAGTATTATGAAGAGGGCATTCTTTATTACTGAACTAACTGAAATCACATTTACATTAGTGCTTCAATTCAGTGGAAGAACAGATTGTGGCACGAATATGACAGCTATACCATAAGAGCTTAAACACCTGTTTTCTGGTTAGTAATTTAAGAGCTTTGGAAAGCAGAAGCACAGTGCAGAGCTAGTGCAGTGTGACATATAATTTCTTTTTAAGATTCTCAGTCATCACATAAAAGTGACTGTTATCAAAGTTTTTTGTAATATTGCAACTTCTATTTTCTGCCATTGTGAAGCTGTTAGTTATTAGTAATGACTTTTAGAATCTGGGCAAGTCCTCTGTCAGAGAGTGAAATTCTGCAGGCTTTCTCAGCTCAGTATTTTTGTGGAAGGAGGCAGCTCTGTCTTTTCTTCAAAGGAGAAAATCTTTAGGCCTGTTTGCAGGTATGAATCTGGAGTCATGTCTCAGGGGTCAATATATTGCCACATGGAAGAATATTTCAGTTTACCTTTATGCCTGTCCCACTGTGTTCTGTATATGAGAAATTAGAGCAGGAAATGTTAAGTGGAAACGGAGTAATAATAGACTGCCCATATCAGTGATACAGCGAGAGAGTGTAACGTAGAGTGCATCATGTTAAGAAAGGATACTCTGCTGTGTGTGCTAAGTCAGTGAAATTTGTGAAAATTCTTTGTATTCTTCAATTAGGATGTGACCTTCACCTGCAAGACAGTTTTTTGAAAAGAAGGTTATGTGGTCAATTCAAGAAATCGTTTTTATCTGTCTGCAAGTCCTCCTTTGGTTTTACAAGTTTGCAGTCAGTGAAAAAAACAGTTAAGAGTTGCTTGGGGCCAGCTGTAAACCCTGACTCCCTGAGATGGCCAAGACTATGGTATCCTTTCCCTCTTCCTCAAAGCAGGAGGTTCCAGAGGAGTTTTTTTAAAGTATTCCTTTCAAGTTTGTAGTGCATTTGTTCATCTAAGATATAAATATATTTCTTTTTCTAATGAGTGTGCATTATCATGCAAATTCTACAGCTATTAGCAAATCTTTCAATCAGCAAAAAGGTTTAACTCTTAATTACCTTGCTGTGATTCTTTGTTGATTCATAAGTAAAGTAAATAAAGAGGAGTCATGCACAGCCAAGTGCCTCCTGACTCCAGGAGTACTACAGTGAATTTTTCCATCATAGCTGGAAGCTCTGTGAATAGTCCAAACCAGCTCATTTTCAGAAGGCAGAAGTGGAGGGTAGATAGAATCATAGCATTGTTTTGGTTGGAAAAGCCCTCTGTGATCATTGAGTCCAACCTTCACCCTACCACCACCATGGCCATTCAACCATGTTCCAAAGTGAAAGGTATTTGTTAACTAATTGTTATTATCTAAAGCTTGCTTAGGCTTGTTCCTGTTGTTACAATCTTGTTTACAATTTGAGTTTCAATATGTCATCGAGGCCGCAGGCTGAGCTGGTCCCTGATGGTATCAGACACTGTTTGAACATGTCTCTTTTGAAGCACAACAGAATTAATGAGTAGTATTGAAACACAAGAAACAGAATCACTTAACATGGAAGAAGGTGTGTTTATTCTCCCTTTTCTGGCATCAGAATAATTTTACAAAAAAACATTTAAATTAATTTCACTCCCACAGCTCCTCTGTGAACTAAGGAAATATTTTCCACATTGAAGGGTTAACATGAATGATATTTATCTCTGTGCCAAAATAGGTTCCCTATGGAGGGGGAAAAAAAAGTAAAATAAAGATTTACTGGCCTTTTGAAATTACTTCATAGTTTTCATCTGGAATTTCTTCATCAGTTCCTCTTTGCCTTGTTCACTTTGATATTTCTAATTTCAATTTAAGGTTTCAGGTGAGAGAAAAAATAAGCACATCTACTGTAAATTTTTCCAGAGATTAATCACTTTTTATTGTGATAATGTATACTGTTCTTTTAATAGACAACCATTTGGAAGTGTGGTGACAAGAACTGCAAATGACTTTCTTTTAACATTATCACTGTCATGTGCAGATATATGTGACTTTTCCAATCCTACGTTTCACATTGGGGTGCAAGAATCCACAAAATATTCAAGTCCTGAGAACCACTGTGCTATAGTAAGAACTCATTTTCTGTTGGTTGCTCATCAGGACTGCTAGGATATTTTTAGTTATCACCGCTATCCACAATTTTGTTCTGAGATATTTAGGGTTTGACATGCATTTTGAATTTGCTGTTCGGTCCTGTTATAGAATCATAGGATCACTAAGACTGGAAAAGACCTCTGAGATCATCATGTCTGACCATATCCCAACTACAATGACCACTAAACCATCTCCTGAAGCACCACATCTACACACTACTTGGACACCTTCTGGGATGGCTACTCCATCACCTCCCTGGACAGCCTGTTCCAACCCCTCACCATTCTCTCAGTAAAGAAATTTTTCCTAATGTCCAGTCTAAACCTCCCCTGGCATAACTCAAACCCATTTCCTGTCATCCTATCACTGGTTACCTAGAAAAAGAGACCAGCACCATCCTCACCACATCCTTACAATATCACCAAAGATATTGCTACTAGATGCTGATTCCTCATTTACAATTTCGGTTTCAGAGTCTCAGTGTTCTTTTTAACATGCTTAATATATAATCCGTGTTGATTTTGTGCCCTGCTACTTTTTTTTTTTTTCATCAGAGAGATAATAGGGAGTGATATTTATACAGAAATTAAAGCAAGTATTTTCAAAAGTTATCTTTGTCTACTGAATTTCTAATATCATCACAAAATGGTGTGAAGTTGCCTAAGAAGACCTGTGTTCTATTAAACACTGTTGATTGGTATTAATCATGCTACCACTCGATCCAGCTGATTGCCTCTTTTAACATTATTTTCACAATTTTTCCTTACAATGATGTCATGTTGAGATGATCCCACTTCTCTGAAACACTAACACAGTCTTTTATCTAGATTTTAGAATGTCTTCTGTGTCACAGGAGCTATTATACTTCAAATTGATTGTCCAGAGGAAATCCCCAAACCGCTCCTTAGGAATTAGAAGCCACAAGTTATCTGGTCTTGCAGTTTTGAAAGCAATTAATTTTTATTATAAATATCACAGAATCACAGAAAACATCTGGTTAGAACAGACGTCAAAGATCAGCCAGTCCAACCTTTGACCCAGCACTGAAGAGTCAACATTAAACCATGTCCCTGTGTGTATCTGCTAACATTATTTAAAACAGAAATGAAATTAAATGATCAGAGAATTCTAATTTCCGTGCTTCCATGAATTTGTAATGTTGGGGTGTATTGCCATGAACTTTTTAGCCCACAATAGAAAGTGATGTGTGTGTATTGGGAAGTATAAAATTAATGCTCCCTCATCATAACGTTTCTATATTTAGGATCAACCATTAACCCAAAATTGATTAAAATAGTTCTTACTTCATGTCTTTGATAAAACTGTATGAACATCAAGAAAATGTTTCAAATGAATTTTTAAACTCTGTAGCTGAATGTTTGGTAACAGTAGAATCTTTCATGTTACAAAACATATGTGCCTTATATCTTGGGTGTAGTTGGGTTTGGTTTATTTAAAGATCTATTTCAGTCTATAGTTTTGCTTTTCTGCTTCCTTACTTCTTCGTTAAACTTTTATTTTGACATTGACAAACTGAATATACAAGTGCCAACAGAATTCTCTTACTGTCTTGAGAAGCTTTTTACTAGTCCAGGCAACTATGCCAAGAGCTGGAGGCTCTTTTTTTTTGTTCTATTGAGCAAGGACACTAAAAAAATTATAACAGAATTATTGCTTCGTTTTAAATAACAATCCAATACATTTGAAGTTTGCATCATAAATTCCTTTTACTTTCTCTAACAAAGTGACCAATATGCAGTTTTCTTCTTGCCTAGGTTAGAAAAGAGTAACTTACCTAATGCTTACTTTGGAGAGCTGCCTGATTGCCTGATTCGGAGTAAAGAGTTGTATGGTCTTGCAGTACTGAAAAAATAATCAAGGGAATACTCTTACTGTTCCTGGGTTTGTTATTTAGAATCAGATCCATACTTTGCCACATTTCACTAGTTTCCTTAAGGCTTTTTGCAGCATGCATTGATTGTTGCTACTAATTGGAAAAGTAATTGAAACACGCCGGCCTCTTGTGTTTTACAGCCATGCATTGTCATTAGCAAAAGCTCTGCCCTTTGACCCCAAATGCTCTCAAGGATCAAAATATATCATTATATTGGAGCAGAGTGTTTCATAACAAGAATATAGCAGTAGAACAGCTTAAACAGTCATGGGGATTTTTTTGTAGTGAAAAGAAGAGCTTATCAAAGAAAAGAATGACCTGCTAACTATATTTGTCTTACACTTTGAGTAACTGCTGGCAAAATACAGAGCCCTGAGATGTGCTGTGTAAATATTTTATGAAGGAAGCTTCTCCAGCAGAGATGTTAATAATTTAAAATATGATGTACTACATACTGGGGTTTAGGCATAGACATTTAGTAATAAATTTGTATTTTGTATGAAAGCCTAGTAAATGACTCCCTTGCCACATATTTTGTGTTACAATTGTGTTTGCATGTCTTCCTTCATAAATTATGCCTATGTATATACATGTCACAAGAAACATGGATTTTTTAAACCAGACATGATTCCAGAGTCCATCTAGAAAGGATTGTGGGACACACCTAGAAAAGACATAGCCTCCAAGTCAAGAGTGTGTGCCTCTAAGTGTTTTGTTGGAGATGTACATTCATTCGTTTTTCCTTCTGGAGCTTCCAATGCAACTAATAGGGTGATTCAAGGGAGAAATGTAACTATTGGTTTTAAGTTTTGTTCTGCTAAGCATGGCTGCAGTGAGGGCTGGAGCACCTCTGCTATGAGACAGGCTGAGAGAGTTGGGATTGCTCAGTTTGGAGAAGAGAAGACTCCAAGGAGACCTTATTGTGACCTTCCAGTATCTGAAGGGCGCCTACAAGAAAGCTGGTGAAGGAATTTTTGGGTGTTGGGTAGTGACAGGATTAGGAGGAATGGATTTGAGCTAGAGGAGGGGAGATTTAGATTATACATCAGGAGGAAGTTCTTCACCATGAGGGTGGTGAGACACTGGAACAGGTTGCCCAGGGAAGTGGTGGAAGCCTCATCCCTGGAGGTTTTTAAGGCCAGGCTGGATGTGGCTCTGGGCAGCCTGATCTAGTGGAGTGTGTCCCTGCCCATGGTAGGGGGATTGGCATTAGATGATCCTTGAGGTCCATTCCAACTCTCACAATTCTGTGATTCCTTTTTGAATCAGTAGCCAGGCAGATAGAAAAGGTGACCAGGAAACACAGGACCTACTTTGTGGAGGCACATTAACTCCTCAGGATTGAGCTTTAAATACACTTTGTTTAGAAAACTAATTTGTAGTGTTTTGCATACTGCTTGAATTCCCTGAATTTTTTCACAATAATGCTGTGGTGATAGATATTTACATTATATTTCCAATTTTCCCAGCATGAATGCTGGGAAAAGGAAGTAGATAGACAACACAAAGGCAAATGAGTGTGAAGATGGACTTATAAATGTGTCAGTCAAAATATCTTTTAATCTTCAGGTTTCAAATTTTCTTTGCCAATTCTGCTGTTTGTATTGCACTCTAAGCTTTTTGTCCTTAGTTGTCCTTGGTGTTTTATTATCCCATGTTTCTTTAATAGGAAATTAAGTCTCTGCTATGTTCCAGTATGTCAGAATAGGTTTGCCATTTCATACATGTATGGTATTTCTGGCTGTAATATAATAAAATATTTGTAATATCATAAAATATTTAAAGTTCAGATTATATCTCTTCTCTACTACAATTCAGAACATTTTCTGTCAGATAGGAGTGTTACATCTCAGCATTAACTCCTCTGCATCAGATAATGCTCCCTATTTGTATTTGTTAATGAGTGCAGACATTCATATTATAGTACCTGATGGGGATGTAAGAGACAGAATATAGATTTTTTTTTCCCCCCCTAAATTAGAAAATTATCTGAGTGGATGGTTGATTAATAATCATTCTAAATTAAAGTGCTTTCATAAGCTACCATACAGAACCTCACTTTAAAAAAATCAATCTTTCAAAGCTGTCACTTTTGTCATTTGTTAAGCATTTGTTGAGGAGGAAAGAGAATATTTGTCCTAATTCTGAGCTTCCTAAGCTGTGCCAAGAAAAAGGAGGAAAAAAAAAAGTCATCCCACTAATGCACTGTATTGCAACAGAGATTAAATTGATCAGTCTGCTTAGGTATTTCCAGAGTGTCCCTTGCTGTAATATCTGGACTCTGTATTGATGTGCTGTATAGTGCATTAATAGGTAGTAGAAAATATTTGAATAGCGAGCAATATATCTTATTCAACAAATTACTTTTACCATGGTGGGTTATTGAAATCATAAACCTGAAAGGGCTAAGACTTTGGTGAAATGGTAAGAAGAAAAGATGAGCAAATTTTTCAATTCGTGTTGAGGATGTGATGGTTCTGATCCTGCCCAGGGAACTTTCCCACAGGACTGTGACAGAGGCAGATCTGTCATCTCCTCTCTGAGTAGTTTTAACACAGAATTCTGCTGCAATTTCCTCTTCTTAATGAGCCAGGGAGTATGAATCAGTTAATGTTTGAACGTATCTTTGAAAATGTTACAGGCTGTTCATGTTTGACTTTCATTAAGCCTTTATTTTAATCTAAGACAACAAGTCAAACACAAAAGATATGCAAAGTATTTCATATTTTGGCCAAAGCCTATTTGGAATACTTGGGGGGGGGGGGGGGGGGGGGGGAGAGGTTGTAAGAAGAAGGGGAAAAAGAAAAGAATGAAAAACAAAACACAGAGAGGGAGAGAAAGAGAAGCTGGATAAAACCTTAAGTGCATTTACTGAGTTCATGTCTCCTGGTATGACTGACCTAGAATACCTAATGCTGAAGCTTCTTACAAAGAGTCTGATCCTGGGTCTTGCACAAGACCCAGCACACACTGGAGTAGGAATTTGTAGTTTTGCTGCAGGTGAACTCATCCTAATGGATATGTTCAATAAGATCCTACTTATTGAATTTAAATGCAGAGTTTCAGTTCTTAGAGAGATTGAAGGAGTTTTGGACACTGAGACTCAAGAAATGCCATTATGACCTCTTAATAAATTATGGAAACATGACTCAAGGGCTCAGAGCATGGATGGGTTATGCCTTCTCTCTCTGGAAAACAGGGAAGCAGTCTCGGGGAAGGAGACCTTGGCTGGGCAGCATTGTTCATTGTTAGTATCATCTGTGGTTTCTTTTTATTGCCTTTGGACACGCTGTAAACAACCAACCAATCTCTTTCCTCTATCACATTAACTTGCAAGCTGCTCAGCAGTCCTTAAAGTCTCTCAAAGGTTGTAGCATTTCTTTAATCACATCTAGCTTACTTTTCCTGTGGCTGCCCAATTTCCATGCTGCTGTTTTGAAAAGATCATGTGGTGTTGTATCCCTAATAGGAACTTGGAAGCAGACAGGGTCATAGTTTGCTTGTGTTTCTTGTTCTGAATCTATTTTGTATTTTATTAGCCCCGTGCTTCACTTTCTGAAAGAGCCAGTAACATTTTGATTTTGCAAGGCAGGTGGTTGGGGAGCAAGGTCTTCATCTGAAGTTTCAGAGCTTAGTCACATCTTGAGAAGTAGTGATGCTCCTTGTTGCACTGACAAACACTTCTTGTGCACTTCATGCTTATCCCTAGGACGAGCTGGGACACATCTTTTGAAGCCAGGAGACTTTTTCCTAAGGTCTTTCTGGTAGAGGCCTGTATATGAAAGGAAAACATTTGTTTTCTCCGTAATACGAAATGCAACCCTCAAAGGACCTGTCTAGAGATTTCATGTGGCCTAGGTCTTTCTTTTCATGGCACAAGTTTCTGATGCTTTTTTGGTCTTTCTTACTGAGAGTTTTCATTTTTTTCTTAGAGTACTCTAGTTTTTAAGCTGTTCCTGGCAAGAGGGTGGAAAAGGAGAATTCTTCTAAAGTGGAGACTTGTTCAGCTTGAGGCTACAGGGAGCAGGGATCTGTGGATTTTGCTGACCTTCCAGTCCTGTACTGTAGTGAGACATTCATCTCCTGAAAAAGCAAAACTATCTTTCTGTGCCTGCAAAGTTTTCAGACTAAACCCAAAGGGAGGCTGTGTTTCCAGGTGTAATGCCTATGATCTCAGAGGTCCAACTTCAGTTATTTCACTCTCTACTAAAAAGGTGAGTGAAACAAATTTTCTGTTAGCACTCCACTCCCCAAAATTATTTCCTCCAGTGATTTTTTGTTCTCTGCTCACTTGTGTGATTTCTACATGCTTTCTCCTCATTCTCAGGTGGTTTTTCCTCCTCTCTACTTCTATCTTCACTTGCTTGTGTCAGGTACTCCCTCAGTTAAAATGCTGGGCCTCACCTTCCTAGTCTCATGCTCATACGGTGGGAGTCCTTTCTGTATTTTGGCATATACAAGTTCAACTTTTGTCAAACTCCCTTTATATCTAGGAGAAAGAAATAGGGCTTTCTAGAGAGCATGTCCTCTGGAAAATTTGGATGTCTAAGGTTAAGTTTTACATTGTCTCTGTGTACTGATTTCTCCCCCAAGTTTATAAACTGATGAATTTTTACTGAGACATTGAAATTTGGATGCATAAAATTTGAGTGAGATGATTCTCACCATTATCATTTAGTATTTCCATTGCCTCTTCGAACATCTTTGTTTCATTGCACATTTTCTAAACCACATTCTTCTTTCCACCTTTTCCCAGTATTTTCTCCAGTAATACTGTCACCTTTTTATTATCCTGTTCTCTTTTTCCCCTTCAGATTTGTGCAGAAGTACTTCACCAGCCTTTAAATCTCCTGATATCTCCATAAACATATGTTTGTGCCTCTTCCTCTCGCCTCGAAGTTCCCTTAGCTCTCCTCTGATTTAAATTTACTCTTCCAAAATTTGCTTTCTCCCACATGAGTTCTCCACACTCCTCTTTATTTCTTTCCTAGATGATCTACAGAAAAAGAAAATAGCTGAGAGGCAGAAATGCCTTGGATAATGTCTTTCTTACTTTTAGACCAGCTTTAACACAATCAAGGAATGCTCAACCTATTTTCGCTGTTGTGCTCCCCTCTCTCCCCAGTATTCTACAATGCAGCTCCATTGACTTTCTTCTTCTTGGAGAAGGCAGGTGGTTGGATGCCATGGAGGGCAAAAACATGAATCTAACCCATGAAGAGCAGATGTGTGTATTTGCCTTCAGTAACAGTAGCCTAAACCCCTTAGAAATCCTTTCCCTTTACTCAGGAACAGCCTGTTTCATACTACTGCTATTAACATTTGCCTCCTGCAGTGGCCTATTATTATTTAAAGTCTCTGACACATAAAACCAAATTCTTTATTTGAGAGGGAGTAAGCAGGGGAAAAATACACATTCCATCCAGCAAATTTGCTCTATTACTATGTGTTCTTACTGGCAGCTTCTTTTCCTGACTTCAAACACCGTAGCAGCAGCAGCACCTGCCTCTCCCAGGTTTCCCACATGCAGTGTTAATGGATTCTGCCTCACCCTCCTCTCTATCTCAGCTGCCCTTAGCTTGCTGCTGGAGAATGACTGTGCAGGGGCAGCTTTTCTTTCTTGTTTCTCATCTCCCTGCCATGCGTTTTACTTGTATGAAACTCTCATCTTCTGGGAACAGAGTAGTGAAAAGTCCCTGTGAAAAGATCAGGTCTTAAACAAGTTTCTTCATTAAATTGTGCTTACCAGACACCAGCCTCATCATGATCCATGCCACCTAAGATGAGTGTTGTAGTAATTTAGTAGTAACACCCTCTTTCTACCAACTTGGTCAATAACTGAATAATATGAAAGGTCAAGGTTTACAAACTAGTGAACTCTACTCTTGGATACTGCTGTTCTCCTACTTGCTTTTTCCATTGAAAAGTAATTGCTTTGAGCACCAGAAATGATAACAGAAGCTTACCCCTTTTAAAGCAGCCTCAGGACCTCATTCCAAGGAAGAGCACAGTCTGTAAAGTGTTGTATGCCTTGCCCAACAATTACTTGTTGCAGCTAATTTCAGAAAGCATAAATTGCCAATTATTTCTGAAGAGGGTGGGGTTCTTTTGACCAGCAGTACTGAAAGTGTTGCTTTTCCAACAGACTTTTGTATGGCTCCCACACAGTTGTACAAATTAGAAGTAAAATATTTTACCTCCATTTCTCACTTTTGTGGTAAAATTTCCTGATGAACAAAGTTTAGTAAGCCATTGGTAGTACCTAAAATACAACTTTTCGTTTTTCCAGATCACAAATATTTCATTCTGAGAATGCAATTGCAACATATTATTGAAGGTCAGGCAATTCAATCCACAGTAAAATATTTTAATATGTTAAGCAGTGTTTTTTCACATCAGTATTGCCAAGTAACGTTGATGTAATCTTCTGTGGCAACTCGTTACTGGAAGTTGTCTCTCATGAGGGAATATATGCTTACTTCTGGTTGAATTTTTGCAGTGTACATCACAAAATACATAATTTTTAGTGGAAAAATCCAACCTGTATTGGAGAACAGCCACATAAAGCACTTCAGTTGCAGTCCTGTTGCAATTTGTGAGAGCACAGATGTTTCTTGAAGTGATCCCAAATGGAACATGTACAGTTCAGGTGAACCGAAAGGAATGTTTTGATTTAAGCATTAATGAAGTATTTCATTTTGGTAGATGATTTTGGAACAATATTTTTCATCATTTCTGCATCACAATTTTTTTTCATAGCTACTTCTACCGTGGAAGAATCTACTAGTTTAGTTTTTCATCCTAGTCTGAATTTTGTGCTCCATAGAAATTATAATTTTGAACTCGTTTTAGAAATTTCAGGGACAGGAGATTGAAAGGAATATGATACATACATCTGTCCATGTAAACCTCAGTGGAATGTATCATTAATGCAATATCATTTGAAGAAATTATGAATTATGCAAAAGAAATTCCATTAAATTGTTAAAAGCAACATAACTGAAGTTGGATGAAGAGGCTGCAGCACTGTACTGAACCATGTAGTGTTCATGTTCCTCTGCCATGCCCACAGGAGGATGTAAAGAAGGTAGTTTCTTTTATTCTCTTCCAAATGCTGCTCCTGTGGTGTGGTGGTGACCAGTTCTCACAGAATCACTGTACTCCAGAGGGAAATGAGCCAGATTTGGGATGTCTTGGGGTACGTTCAGCCACATGCACTTAGCAAACCACAAGGCAGGCTAATTCCATTCATCACTGTTTGCTTCCTTGACCCCATCTGAGAAGGTCTGACCCCAGGGCTTGTGGCAAAGCAGGAATTCAAGATCATAGTAGATTATTTGGTAGATATGCTCCTTTAGATAAGAGGCACCGTGGAGTCTTTCTGGATAGAACTAGAATAGTTGTGATGATGTTTGTTTTACCATGGAAAGTGGTTGGTCAATCTTTCATGGAATATTGAAAGGAAAAGCTATTCAGCTAATTTTAAAAGCTGGTATATTTTGACAGTGAAAAGACACAGTACAGAGTACTAAAAGAACAAGAACATTAAATTGCTGCTAATTCTAAGGGACCATTGTTTTAACACTGGAAATAAAGCAGTGTCTGAAATTAATTTAGAAATAGGAAATTCTTCAGTGGTGAATATCTGAACAGTTGAGCACAGCGTGAGCAAATTACTTGGTGTTCTGCACACTGAAGCCTGATTTTGTTTTAAAACAGAGTGCAATGTTTGTCCAAGACTTTCAGCTGTCTTCCCATGTTGCAGGGTGGGTGTGCATATGCTCACGCATGTATGGCATTGTGCATTTCCTACATAGCTGTTGAGATCATCTCATTTGTTGGATCTGTAACCACATACTCCAATACAATAACAGCAGTAAGGCTTGAGTCACTAGGGAAATGGGGGAACCAAATGAAGTTTACTCCTCTGCTCATAAAAATAACCTACCTAAGCTTTTTCCAAAACAGGTATTACTAGGAACTGACTGATCAACAATAATACTCACTTAGATCAGGCACTGGATTTCCCAAAGATACAGAGGCTTTATTATCTTTTTTGTTAAAAAACTTTGGGAAAAAAAAAAAAAAAAGCAAGCCCTGTATGCTTGTCGGGTAAATCCAACTCCTTTAGTGCCCTCTTCGAGATAGAATCTTCTCTTTCAGCTCTTTACTCTGCAGCATCAGATGGCATGGATTTGAAAGTATAAGTGCCCAAACCCAAGATAACAGAGCACTATAAAATATAAGGGTACCCAGTGCCATAGAGAGTAATCCAGTTTTCAATTAATAGCAACAAAAGATGGATGGACAAAAAATAACTAGAATTGTATGTGCTGCAATGACCATGAAATACAGGAGAACATTAACTGACAGAAGATGATCTGATTTATGAAGTAAGGAGTATTAAACAGCTGCTTTCAGAAACTGGAGGGACAATGATTCCTGATTATGGAAAGAAGCAGCCAAATACCTGCTGCTTTTGTCCCAGGTCCCTCATGGGAAAGGGGAGAAGCAGGTAGAACCTGTAAAAGGTGACAGCTCATGTGAAGTCTAATCCTGCTGGTTTACCACTGAGAATAATTTTAATTTCCAACTGCCAGTGGCATTTACTGTTCCGTGTATAAAATCACCCCTGGCTGGTATTTGTTGACTGCTGATGAGCTTTGTTCTGTTACTTGCTGGATGCTCCCAGCTCTGTTGACTTCCAGAGGCACTGGGGATGCTGCAACAGTTAAAAAGTGCTCCTCAAAACATGTAAATGCAGGGATGTGAGTGCTGGTTCCCTTACACTGCTTGAAGTCAACTTCTAGCTATGTTGGTTACCTGGGAAACAGCTGTCAGCACAGTGGAAAGGAATCTATTTAGTGTAGTGGGTAGCTGATGGTTTAAAAAAAAATGAAACAAAAAGAAACAACAAACCCCCCACCATTGCTCCATCATTCAGCACTTTATGTGTTTCATGAAAGAAACAGGAGATAAGATGTACTTTTAAAGAGCTTTATTTAGAATAAATTACCAAACTAAATAGTCTGGCACTACAGAAATGGATTAATTTATGGGAAAGGTGTTTTTATAAGAGATTTATATTTCAGTAGCAGCACAAAATTCTATTATAACAGCAATACTGAAAATAACTTCTCCCCCCCCACCCCCAGTTATTTTCAATCTGTATATTGCAAGTAGTTAGATTGCAGCCAGTATGTATCTTTAGGTTTCTTCCAGAAGTTTTAGGCTATAGAGGACCCCACCAATGAAGTTAAATGTTATTGGATTTTTCAGATAGTGGCTCCTAAAGCTGCAGCAGACATATGTTAAGAATAGCTTTTCCAAAGTTGTCAGAATTAAGAATTCCTGGCTTCTGCTCTGTGCTCACATTCACTGACCTGTGTCACATCTCAAAGACCAAAGCAAAAAAGACAATGAAATGAAAAAGCTGGTTGTCTTGGCACCCGTTATCATGCATTTGTGATGACCTAATGACAGGGACACCATCGAAGCTCCACTTGTTACCTGTGTTCCTGTGCAGTTTTCTTCTTTCTGGTGGGGGGTTTCTTGCTGCTCTTTTGGCAAAGAAGGATAGCCACATAGAATCATAGAATGGTCTGAGTTGGAAGGGACCTGCAAAGGTCATTCAGACCAACCCCTGCTGCAGTCAGCAGGGACATCCTCCACTAGATCAGGCTGCTCAGAGCCTTGAATAGCTCCAGGGATGGGTTCTCAACTACCTCTCTGGGCAACCTGTTCCAGTGTTCCACCACCCTCATGCTAAAGAACTTGTTCCTAGCATCCAGTCTAAGTCTCCTCTCATTTCAAACCATTGCTCCTCATGCCATCACTGCAAGCCTTTGGAAACAGTCCTTCTGCAGCCTTCTTGTAGGCCCCCTTCAGGTACAGAAAGGCTGCTATAAGGTCTTCTCAGAGCCTTTTCTTCTCCATGCTGAACAACCTCAGCTCCCTCAGCCTGTCCTCAAAGGGAGAGGTGTTCCAGCCCCCTGATCATCTTCAAACTAATTTAGCACCAAATTTAGCACAAGGTATCTATGAGTAAAATGATGTAGCATAAAAAGATTCCTCCACGGAGCAGGAAAATTTCATGAGACTATAAGCATATGTTTATGTTAATTAAGAACACATCTAGGGTTGGAGAGGCTTGAGAAATGGATATTACTGTACAGAATATATGTGATCACTCTTAAATATATTGTGCCTGTAACTGCATATTACTATATGCTCCATGCTATACTTAGCAAGTCTGTCTGTCAGAAGGCTCTAATTGCTTTATGTGTGAGAACATTAAGCTGCAATAAATTTATATACACAGCTGTTCCATTACTGCGGAGCAAGTTTTATCTCCTAATAAATTGATGTTTCTTTTTAGTGTCAACTCAAACCAAAATTTACACCCGAGAAGGTGAACCTTAACATCACATAATTAGTTCAGTGACACCAGTAATAATAGAGGGTGCACACTGTACATCTCTTAAACATATTGGTGGAGAAAAGTTTTGACTTCTGTTAATTGTTTCTTGAAAGCTTAATTTTGATTAAGGAGCAGCTTTAATTGGAAAAGGAAAAAGAATCATGACCCCTAAATATATGCTGCAAATAGCATATCTGCATTTACAAGGAGTTGCACTGTAACAGAAAAAAATCCTAAAAGCCTTCTGTGAAATGGGAGGGGGCTGGGGAGGTGTTGTGGTTCTGTATGGAGTCACATGTAGGTTAATGGAACAGAAGCTTAGATTGCCCTGGACTTTTGATTAATATTTAATTAATCTTCTGTAGAAGACTCTGATTTGAATTAAACTGGGTACTAATAAAGGAACCAATTCACTAAAGAGTTCACATAAATTTGACCTGCCATTATGAGAATTTAAATTAAAATGGCCAAAGTTTTGTTTTCTGCTCATTTTGTGCCTGCTGTACATCAAGTGTGAGCAGCTTACTAGGAGTGATAGAGCTGGGAAAAATGCAAGCTGAATTGGGCACCAGTAATAGAGCCATAGCTGTAATATAAGACCTGCCATTTGGTTTAAGTAAGTCCCATGTGCTAATGAGTTGTATTGTTCTCTCAGTGCAGGCTTTTACAGCCCTTGCAAAAGAAGCAATTACCTGTGCACAACCAGGGCAAGTATAGTTCCTTACATGTAATCAGATAACCAGACTGGAGTCTGTCTTCTGTTGTCTTGGCTTCAGCCAACAGGAGCATGAAAGAAAGAGGCCTTCTGCGAGTTGTGTTGCCTTAAAATAATATTGTTTGGTTTAAAAAAAAATCCCCAAAATGTTTTGGGGGAGCGACTTGTAGAATCACAGAATCACAATCATGCTTCATTGTTGTCTCTTACTCAAAGTGACAGTAAAACCCATGAAAATGAAGGCTGTCCCCAACTGCTCTGACTTCCTTGACTCCCTTTTCCGTTGTGTGTAGGGTCAGCTGGAATCAGTACTTCCTCCTGCAAATAGATGAGGAGGGGCTGAAGGGGGTCTTGCAGGATGCTCCTTTTTACAACCCCGGTGGATATTTAGCATCTGCTTGACCTCATCATAGGAAAATTTCCTTATTTCACTCACAGTTTTTCCTGCCAGCTCTTTTCACCATCATGGTAGATACCATCCCCATCTTGCATGATAGCCAGCTGCTAACCCAGTGAGCACTTTGATGTCGCCTTCTTTATAAGTTTGGATGATATCTAAATCCTGCAGAGTTTCTCCAAGTATTATTTGTAAGAGAACTTTTCTTATTAAGGTGCTGTGGCTTTGGAAGTCTGCCTGATACCTAAGCCATGTGGTTTCAGGTGCCTCTGGTGTAGTCCTGTACAGCTCATCTCCCTTTGCTGTCAGTAGAGATGCAGGGACTGAGCTGACACCTATTGCATGCATTTGTTGTGGGGAAAAGGACCATTTCACAAATGTGTGGGTCCTCCATTGTGCAAGCACAAATCTCTTCTTAAACTGTAAAATCTTTTGTTAAGGGCTGAGTATAGGCAGCCTGTGCAGGGTCTGCTGGAGCTGGGATCCTGCTATTTGAGTAGTGCTTAATAATGCAGAAATCTGGCCAAAATAATAAAAAGTAAATAGCAAAAGGGCAGCAAAATCAGATCTCTGCAGGTCACACTTTCTAAGGATATTTATCATTCTTTTCTCACATAGCCTCTAATTCCTGGTTTAGGTTTCCCTGAAAAACAAATTATTGTGCAGCTCAAATGGAAAATTTGCAGGAACTGAACTTTATCTGAGTTAGCAGAATGGTGATATAAACTGCCCTCTGGAAGCCAAGCCTTGCCTTAGCTAATTTTGAAAATTCCCATAGATACTCATGGAGTTCCTACTACCTTTTGTAGGGGAGAATTAATTTTTGGAGACAGCAATTGCTTGCCCAAGTGACGTGCAATGACTTCTACTGCTGCTTTCTTCGCAGGATCATAGCAGTCACATGTGGCAAAAAAATACAACATGACCTTTACAAAATAACCCTTTGAAGTACAGAGACTATTCTACACTACGAGTTTATTTCAGAGAGTTTTGTGCTGGTGTTTCTTTAGTCTGTCACTTAACAGGGCATTGCATTAATAAGGCTTAATGCATTGAAAAATATTGTTACAGATTTTATTTCAATTCCTTCAAGGTATTTGAAGACGATACACTGTTTTGGTTTTTTGTTGTTTTGTTTTTTTTTTTTACTCAAGAGGTAGGAAAAAAGAATTGGTTTAATATATTTTTAATAAATACATTTGTTAGAAATAACATGGTCTTCTATACAGGCCTCTCAGGGTGTTTTGGCTAGTGAAGAATGGTCAGTGCCAGTAGAAACAAGTCTTTAATTTGCTTTAAATGGAACTGACTCTGCACTGTTTCTTATGTTAATAGCTACAGTTACTTGTTTGCAATATTTCATCTTGTCTTTTGGGAGCATGAAAGAGCAGTTTGAAGGTATGTATCAAATTCTTCAGGTCAGCTGGGTTCAGGCTTATACAGGCTCAAGAGTTCTGTAGCTTCATTTTCTTCTGCTGGCAGGAATTCTTTGCTAGAAGTGCCCAAAGGAAACCCTTAAAGAAGATGTGGAGAGCATTAGAATGTCAGGGTACAACTTAGACTCCTGTCATTTGTTTAGTAATTATGCATTTTTAGTACTGTAACAACTAATTCCTTTACTGGACAATAGTTCAGTATGAACTTTAGATGGACTTGTTAGCTGTTCACCTGCAGCCAGTAACTGTTTGAAAAATTCTGTTTTTATCTCAGTGGGATTCTGTCCTCCCAACTATGTCTTTAGAGTCTCAGTCTTGAAATAAGAGAGGAAGGAAGGGGAAGTATCTTACATAATTAGTAATAATGGCAATTTTTTTTGTTTAGGGGGGTTGTTTTTCATAGACATTTGTTTGCTGTATAGATCAAATGCTTAGTGTGTCCTTTGACAAATGCAGTCCATTAAATGCTTTATTCATGAACTGGGATCAAGGGATTGTCTCAGTTCTAGCCTGCTCTCTGAAATAAGATAATACAAGCAATTTCTATTAAGCATTATGCTTTAGGAGAGCGGGGGGAAAGGAAGAAATTCTTTAATCTCTTTGATCAGATTTGAATGGCAAAGAAATCTTGTGCATTAATGTTTAAAATTGGAGATTTTATCAGCAATCATTTTAGTAAGTAGAACTTCAGCTGGTGTGCTGAATAAATATGCTTCTTAGTACGTGTAATATGTTGATTTCCCTGGAGTTGCTCTTTAATTCATTGTGGAGAGAGAAAGAAGGACTAGTAAATAACAAAAAGAAGAGACTGAGTGATACTGCTGTAAGCAGACATGTTCAGATTGGTGTGACACGTGTCTTTCTGGTAGCCCAGGGATAACTTACCAGATCGTTTCTATAGCAAATTGTTTCAGAATCAATCTGTGAATTTCATGCTGGTAACAAGAAGCTTAAAGTTCAGAATTATTCTTTATTTCTTCCCCTAAAACATTTTCAAAACTCTTGGTCAGGTCTTCATATGTCCATAAACTCTTAAAGCTGGCTTGGGATTGTGGGTCTACACAGGTTTGTGCTGTTTAAGCTCAAGCATTGCATTTTAGAGCTCTGCACAGGAGCTGGCATGGCTGGTTTTTAGTTAGAATCACATATGTAGCAATTTCCATTTCAGTGAAACCTATGAATTAGAAATCTCACTTTATTAATAGCGTTCAGGAAATAATTTCTGGTTTCTATACAGGAACTGATGAAGTGAGCACACATCAGACACTCCAACAGCAGCAGAAGGTTCTGGTTTGCAGCGGCATTTTTGTTGCTGAGCCTCCTGCCTGAAGTGTCTGAAATAGAATTACAGTACATTTTATTAAATTTATTATCATGCTGTAGAAGGAAAAGCATTTTTCATGTTTTTTCATGTGACTAATCTGTTATATTTTGGGATATCTGACCAGTGCAGGTTTGAGTGGCAGTAATGCATGGTGCACAGCCATGCTTTACATCTTCAAAACTTTTTTTTTTTTTTTTTTTTAAACACTTGCCACTTGGTCTGCAATCTCCCTAATTAAAGATGCCAGAATAAAGCAATATCTTAGAAAGCCAACTGAAACTAGGTAATGATTACAAAATAAAGTTATATCAGTTTGGATATATTTCAACGTGATGTCAAAACACTTTGTCGTCAGGATCCCCAGAGACACCATTATGGTGTCAGAATGAAACATTATCAACCTAGGAGTACAAGAATCACAACATGAGATAATACCTTTGTAACTTTGTAGTGTAATGTTCTAAGTGGAATTGCTTATTGTATGTATTTAATTTCTTTCTATTTATTAAAAAACATATAGCAGTTATGTTACTCACGGAAGCCTTGCAGCATTTGCATAGCATTTGCCAAAGTAATGTGAGAGCTAAGACACAAATTAGCCATAGTGAGGATTTTTTAACCACAGAAGCTGTTATGTTGCAATCTTTGGTTTATCTCAGGCATGGCTTTGCATGTATGTAAGTTTCAGAAACTTAAGCATCTTTTTTTTTTTTTTTCTGTAAAGAAATATTACTAACAGGAGTACAGTGTACTCTGCACAGGACCATTAAAGTTATGGTAAAGTAAACGAGAACTGGTATAGACTATACAAGATCTCAAAAACCACTTCTTAAAGAAGGCTATTATCCATTTGTGGCTATGTGAATGCAAACATAGGGAGGCTGAGTGACTTAAATGGTTTTATTCTTGTTCATCTTTCTGCCTAAGGATTAAACTGCTGGGTTATGCTGCCATGCTTGTTGACCATCACCTTCTACCAGGCATTCCTAGTACAAGGAAAATCTCACCTACTTTGAGCCCAACTTATCATCTAGAGAGGGATTCATCTGCTCTAATATAGTTGTCTAAAGATCCCCATCTCTACTCTTCATTGTCAATGAAGAAAACTAATGAGCTCTCAAGGGTAAATAATTGCTTCCTAAAACAGACACTGCGAATTGTCCTCTGGAGTAACTTGTTTCTCTGTATTTCCCTTAGAAAGGGTCTAGATAGGTAGTTTTAGCTACATGCCTGCCTTTTAGGTGATTAAAATTGGTTGAGAAAAATCCCACCTTACCGTCTCCCAGCAAATAAATTAGTTTTACTTTAGCTTTTATCAGGCTAATTGTCTTGGTAAACCACTGAGGTGGTTTACAAGTAAATGTATTTCTTCTGCTGTAAGAAAAGTACACATTTTTGGGTATCTGAAATCTGCATCTGGGTTCAGACAGCACAACAACAAGAAATACTAGAATACAGAATTTCTAATCTGGTATTTTAAAACATAGCAAAACCTTCAGCAATTACTGAGCATCCCACACAAAAAGAATTCCTGAGGAAAAGACATTTTTCAATATTTCCAAGAGGAATAAAAAGTGAAAGAACTTGAAAATATCTCACCTAGTAGAAGTTGAGTTACAGCCGACTCACTAAAGAACCAGCAGAATTTTTGGATAAAAGTTATGAGCTGTTCTTGTCTGATCTTGCCTGAAATTGTTGGGTTTGTTTTTTTTTTTTCAAATACAACTTTAATTTTATGGCAATTTCTAGGTTTAAAGTTAATGAAGACAGTGTGGTGGTAAAGCACGATTAAAACATCTATTTATTAAAGTCCTCATCTTTACAATAAATTGCTAAAAGGATTTATCCAGAAATCAGTTGTGTGCAAACTATCATACTGAGACTTTTTTAAACCTCCATCTGCAAATAATACCTAATTAAAAATCTTAATTAGTTTTTCTGCTAATCGATGTAAATCTTGGTGATCAGCTTCATAAGGTGGCAACAGTCATGTGAATGTAGGCACCAATTCAAGTAGTCAATCTTAGCTTTGATTTTATTTTTTTCTTGGTTAAGTCATGTGGGAAAGGCATGAAAGGATGAAATAATATCTTAACAGTAACCTCAGATCGAAACTTTTATTTAGGGGTTGCAGATTATTTAATACCAAAAGTAAAACAATGATTCCACATTTCTTCTTGTTTCATACAGACTTTCAGATGTAATGCTTCTAGCAGAGAGAGTCTCCCCAAGTTTCAGCTTTCATAAACTGTGTGAAGCTTTGCCCCAGCCTGGCTGTCCTTAGGGCAATCGTTTTTGCTTGTCTGATTTTAGTGGACAGCTTCTCATTTTGCACCTGGAAAACAGCCTATAGTTAGAGTAAGATATAACATAAAATCAATCAAAATATTATTTGGAGATTTATAATGCAATAGTCCCTCTTGCAAAGAGCAGATATAATGATACCATAATTATGTTAACAGCCAGTAAGGACTGTGGGAGCCTTGTGAACTTTGCCCAGTGTATTATCTTTTAAAATATTTGGGCATTTTAAAAGATGCCTGTCTATGCATCACTGTTTATCTAGTGAGGTGCTGCTTGGTACTGTAGCTCTAGTGATGCTTGAAAATAGGATGCCATTTTTAGTGAGGGTAGATGTTCATAAGAGTCAAAAACATTCTGTTGTGTTTTACTCCTTGCAACACCCTGGTACCTATTTTCTAAGCATTTTCTGTGGTTAAAGAGAAATAAAACAACATAAAGTATATTTGAGGTTTCCAGTATAATTAATGTCAGTGCAGCTGTCTAGATAATGGTGCTCAAGGATATGTTCCTGGTAGAGTTAAAAACTGGTTGGACTTGATGATCTTAAAGGTCTTTTCCAACCATAGTGATTCTGTGATCAACTAACCTATATACCATTTTTAAAAAAGGGGGTTTTGCATTGCAACAACCTAAATTTCACCATTTTCATTTATTTTTTAAAATATTACTTACTTTTGGTGAATTCTTCCAATCTAATGCTTCAAGGATTTTAATTTTTTTTTCTATCTTTTTATGTCTTAGACTCCTCCCATAAAAAGACATAGACTTTTTCTCCACTGTTTTTGTTGGCTAGAGTTGGGCTCTGAAGATTTTATACTATGAAGTGTACTGCCACCACACAGTAGTGGCTGAGTCATCTGAGGTGTGCCAGAGGGAGCTGGGCTATACCCACCCAACAACATCCACACTATACAGGTGGTGGGGCCCATGGACAGACTGCCCTTTTTGCAGATAGCTTCTCTGCTTTGTGAAGTAGCTGCTCCCCTGCTGCTGTCCCTCTCCTGAAGGTTTCTGCCCCCACATCTCATCCAGAGAGATTAGACGGAGCTCTCCCTAAATAGCTTCCAGCAAAGCAGCTGGATTAGTTTAAACAAAAGCTGACGTGGCCTGAAGCCCATGAGGGATCTCTCCAATGATCCCTTCTGCTGGCACAGGGATATCCAGCTAGGTCCAGGAGAGGATTTCTTCTCTGTGGTCTTTGTTAAATTCCTTCGTGTTACTGTGCCAAGCAACCCTCCTTGTACTGACACAAAATAGCCTGTGATGACTAATTGTGGATGTTCATCAGACCTAGCAGTGCTGGAGCCATCATTGTCTGTTCCAGTTAGAATAGGAAGATACTTATGAATTAAAAGCTCACTTCTCCCCACCTGCCTTTGAAGTAATTTTATAGTTTATTTAGAATAAAAAATGTAAATTTCTCCTTTGCTTGACCACCAATATTTTTGTTCTTTTCCCATAATTTATTAAATCTTTCTATGTGTATTTTTTGCCTTTTCTTAACACCTTTAAGAGAAATTCACAGCTAGATGTCATTTATTTTCTTTTAGGTTAAATGTGGTGTTCCCTTTATTGTTTGGGGGTTGGTTTTTCTGTTTGTTTTCTTGGGGGTTTTTTTGTTTGTTTGTTTGAGATTTTTGTTTGAGTTTTTTGTTTGTTTGGGGGTGGGTTTTTTTGGTTTTGTTTTACTCAGAAAATACAGTAGCCTATGACAGTGGCTGTAGCAAGTGGTGTGTGGCTGAAAATTGGCTTGGCTTCTGTCTGTAAAATCTAACAGCTCCAAAGTAAGGCTTAGACTGCATGATAACCCAGTAGCTGAGTATCTCTTTTCAGAAGTTTATAGCAAACTCCTAAAGTCTGGTCTTCTTTTTAGTGGAAGAATTCCCCTGAAAAGTAAGACTGGATTTCTGTCTCCGGTGTGCAGGCTCTGACAGGCTAATAAGGAAGAGTGATGGTGGCAATAAAAAGGGTCTTGGGTGCATTCTTCAGATTTCACTGGCTGTAAAATGATGGCCCTGCTACACAAGGGCCACAGAGGGACTCAGAGTGAAATTTAGTCTGGAGAGTTTGAAGAGACTGTTGTGGTGAGGTGACCTCCCTATCAGCTCCAGCTCTCTGCGTTGTTTATGAGCATTGCGTCAGAAGCGAGTGCCGAATTAGGAGTGTTTGAGAGAACTTTTTTAACCCAGACAGCAGAGATGTATGGTTTTGATTTTTAATGATTTACTCTGTCGAAATTGGTGTGAAATGATGAACAAATCACAATGCCAACATTTGGAAATTAATTTCTTTCACTGAAGAAAGCAAGTGCAGTGCATTTGGGGACTTGCCTAACTTCTTTGTGGTATTGGAACTGATGACTACCACTGTGAACATAAACAGAATGACAGGAAACCTCCTGATGAGCTGATTTCACATGCATACATATTGACAAAAATCCTAGGATTTAAATCCTTGGTTTGATGGCATTAATATGATGAAATGTGTGGGTATGTATGCAGGTAATATGTTAGATCTGGCCTGTCACATTAAGCCAATCCCTGAATTCAGCTGCCTTTAAAAACTGCAGACTTTAAAGGATATGTAATGCTTTATGTTCATTTAGCAAATATGAAATGGCAAGAGAGAAGGATTTCTATAACCTCTTGAACAGTAGAAATAAGCCAACACTGAAAGAGATCTGGGGAGGGTGTGGGGGGGTGGAATTCAGATAGGATGTATACCCTTCAGCATACAAGAAGCTGCCCTTGTTAGAAACTATCTTTGCATGCATAATTAATTTGAGCAGCACATTCCCTTTCTTACAACTAGAAGAGAAATTGAATTCAAGTGTTTGGTGAACATATGGGGGATTTACTATGAATTTATGACCTGTGGTTTGGGTGTAAAACCCCGAGATACTAGCTGATAAAACTTAATGAAGCAGAAAAGTTATTTTTAGTTGCAGTTTTGTAACTGATACATTTTTCTTCCTTTCCTTTTTTTTTTTCACCTCTCCCTCACCTTTTAGTGCTTTATTCATAATAAGTTCTTTGAAACTTAAGAAAACAAAATAGTGTAGGATAAACCTTATAGCTTCCAAGCTATAACTGCGCCATGTTACAAGTACCTTTGTATTCTAACAAATTTGATCTCTTGCTCAGCTGATTTTTTTTTTTTCTCAGACTGACTATAATGATTCTGTAGTCACACAGCAGTTCTTCTATAGAGTGCTGGCTGTTGTTCCTTCTGTCTGTGCATGTTAACATCCACAACTACATGGAAAACCTATTGCCTGGTGTTTCGGAGAAGGGCACACTGGAAGGAGAGGACCAGCGAAATGATTACACTAGTGTATGTTTGAGGACTGGTATTTAGATGTCAAAAAAGAAGCCTCAGAGCAAAGGGATAAGAAAAGACCTGCTCTGGCAAGATGGTGGCAGAAATAAGATGGTGCAGACTGCTGCTCAGCCCTCTCCAACCCCACGGTGTGTGGGCAGAGTCATCTGTGTCACTGACGATTAACAAATCCTTTTAATGTCAACACACCAGCAGACCATGCATTGGAGCATGGTGCTAACTTTAAGCCTGGTAAAGAGCATACTTTCATTTTATTTTATGTCTGTGGCATTTTGCAACAACTTGACAGTTTCTGCTTGTGCAGCCTCGAGGGCCATCCAAAACAGACAAATCCATCTGCTTGGGGTAAGCACCGTGGCGAGAGGGTGCTCGACTTTCATTAAATGTAGCAGAGGCTTTTATATTAGATTATAAACAGTCTGCTTTCTGTTGGGCTGTTTTCATCCTGCTCAAGCCAGGAAAGGAGGGGTTGATTTTGTAGATGTTCAGCTAGTTCTGAACTTTGGCATGGATGCATGCTGCCAGTGAATCAGAGAATCAACAAGGTTGGAAAAGACCTCAGAGATCATCAGGTCCAACGTATCACCCAGCACCTCATGACTAACTAAACCATGGCTTCACGTGCCACGTCCAATCCTTTTTTGAACACCTCCAGGGACAGTGACTCCACCACCTCCCTGGGCAGCACATTCCAATGGCAGATCACTCTGTGAACAACTTTCTCCTCACCTCGAGCCTAATGAAGGCAATGCCACCAGAGTGAGGATGTCGTTAAACCTCAATGGGATGGAAATAAACTCTTTTTCTGCTCCTCTCTAACTGTAGACACAGGTAGACCTCTTGGTTTTTAATATGATGAGAGTAATCTGTCCAAATGGAAAGGAATTTATTTTATACAGAGGTGATAGTTATTTGCCAGCTTGGAGTGAATAAGAACCCATCTGTGGTTTGTAACTGCTATCCAGAGATCTAAGCATCTGGTCAGTCCAGTGAGTCCCTGGCAGATCCAATCTATGTTAGAAGATTTCAAGGTGTAAAGAACACTGTTTGTTTACTAACCTTTTGGGTATTTCTAGTCATGTTACAACTGCTTGGTGATGTTGTTAGGACCCTTTTCCATGCTTTTTCAGGTCAGTTTATTTTTTTTTCCAAAGCTTTAGTCATCCCTGGTCAGTAGCATGTTTGTATCTACTTTATAACACTGAAAATCTTTCTGTTTTGAAGGGATTACAACTCTGTACATGACATCACACAGAGACATTGCTTAATGATCTGAGACTATGATGGTCATTGCTTCAGCTACTTGTTTCTGGAAATATGTGACAGCTCTGGCCTGGCTAAGCTTTGCTTAGAGTTGCATTTTTAGCCCATGCCTGTGGGTCTGTGTTTTAAAGCGAGGCCCACAAAATAGCTGATTGTGAAATGTGCCATCTGCAGTAGGAAGGCGGTGGGATGCTAAGCATGTGCTACAAGGAAGCTCTAGGGACTTTGCAACCCAAGTTAACTTTGGCCCTAAAAACCTTTCCTTGTTTATTATTGTATTTAAGATCATTTAGTAATGACAGCCCTCTGCAAGAAGACCATCACTTGCATCTGATGTTAGGAGGTGCTAATTGTTGTCCCTAAGTTGACAGCTCTTCTGTTAAGAAGTAGGCAGAGGGAAGGGTTTGTAGAGAGCAGTAATTCCATTTTTGCTAAAAAGTTTAAGACTAACTTAGGTCAAATATTCAATAGACTTTGTATGGATTTGAAGTTAAACTCCTTCCTTCCTACTAGTAGTCCTGAATTCTTTGAGGTGAATTTACCTTCAGATTTTAAGTTCATATGAATGAAAAACTCAAACAAAACATGGTACATTCAGTTAAATATTCAAGGACTTGCACCATACATCTGCAAAAGCCAAACAGGAATTTAAGCAGGAGGAACTCCTGCAGCCCTGCATCCTAATCTGTTGTAATGACCCTGCCTCTCTTGAATGAATTAATCCAGTAAGTCAAAATTAATTTTGCTTTAGACTTGCTAAGGACTTTTCACACTGGATATAATTTGTTTAGACCCATCCCAAGGGGTAATAATGCGACTTACACCAGGAGTTGTAGATAAAACATTATCTCAGAACCTGAAAAGGAATAAAGTTAGGTTTGCACTTTTGACTCCAAAATTTTATTTGTGACAGCTGTTTATTGTGATTATTATTTTTGCATTTCTCTCCTTCTGGAAGTAGTAATTGTTGGCTGGGGGTTGAATGAGCTATCAAGCAAGTACACCAAGTGTTCCCTGAGTGCAGTGGGAGACTGCAAAAAAGCAGTAATGATGAAATTTACTGGATGAAGAGAGGCATGAAAAGCAGCTGGAGACAGCATAGCAGGCCAGGATAGAGATCTGCTGGTGGGAAAGTTAGGGCAGCTGACTAATTTAGCCTAGAGTATCAGAAAAAGGTTGAGAGGAAAATGGAATCAAGATGCAGCCAGCCTGAGATATAGTCTAAGACCTCAAATAACCTTTTCTTAAGGGTATCCTAGCCCTTCTCAAAATGTTTACCTTTTCCTCTTCTAAATAACAATGTTGGGATTTTTAATTATTATTCAAAAACTGCTGACTTCACCTCACTTTCTGTGTCTCACAGACTTCTTTAGTACAAAGAAATTTGAGTAGAGGTAGCAGTAGATTTGTCTTTTAATGTAGCTTTTTGTTTTCTCTGAAGTAGGCCTTTTTCATAATTCAATTCTTTTGCAATTTTCTAAATTTGGGTCATGTTCCTCGCTTTTCAGATAAAACAGAAATAATGTGAAAAAGATTTATCTTCTCTGCCATTTGCAAACCTTTTAATAACTTTGAATAACTTTTCTTAAGTCAGCTTTAGACCAAGTTCTTCTTAAGTCTGGGAGCAAGTTTAACATAAATGCAGGATCTTCCTTGCCCTTTGTTGTTCCACATCTGCAGTGTAAAGGATGTCAAATTCATGCATTTGCTGCTTGGGAGGGTACATATATTTTGGCTTCCTGGCATAGGCACTGTTTTCTTGCTGCTCCTCTGTTGATGTAATTGTTTTAATCACAAAATGTACTGAAGTCCTCAGATCTATAAAACCCCTTCCAGTGGCCCCTTTTGGGGCTGATAGAGTGTCTCTTCCTTATAATGCACAGGGTTTAGTTCAGTACTTTTAGTGTCTCCTGTATTTCTTTGCCAGTGGATAACTGCTCCAGTGTCAATGGATCACTGCCATCCCTCAGAGTTTGAAAAAAAAACTTGATGAAGGAAGGCTGATTACTTACTGATCATCCTGAGTGCTTCAAGCTGTCTGCACGCAGTGCTTTTCTGATAATTTTGCCCTGAAGTTCAATGCCATGTCTCTTTTAGACATATATTCTTATACCTGAAATACTAATATTTAAAGTAATTTGTTACACTTAAGTGCAATTTATCTTACAAAAGTTACTATGTAGAAAGCATTGGACTACTTGTTTGCTAGATTAACAATAGCAGTTTTAAAAATCAACAGGCCATTTTGAAATATTTTGTGTAGCTTGTATTGGATTGTGATGATAGCATTTAAAATATGCATGGGGAAAAAACAACAACAAACCCAACAAATGGCTATATAGTAAAGGAATAAATTTACATAACCCAAAACTGGAAATGGAGATAAGCTGTTCCACTAAATTATGTTGAATTAAGGAAACAGGATTAGCAACACACCTACAACAAAGTGGAAGTTTTGAAAATGCCACAATATTTCATTTCAATCTGTTCTAAATAAGGCTTTCTTTAACTACTTTCCAAAGTGGCAATTTGCACATAGAATTTGACCTACTCTCTAGATAAAGCATTTCTTAAAGCTCCCAGTTGAAAAAAAAAAAAAGGGGGGGGGGGGAAGAAAACACTTTGCTAAATTTAGTTTCAAAGAAAAGAAAAAAACTCCAGACCTCTTCAAAACTTAGCCTTTGCTGGAACCAAGCTAATTTGTTTCTTTGTTTGTTTTGCCAACCAAGCTCTGTCTAATGGCACTGAAAAGAGTGGGAGGTAACATCTCAAACACCTACAGCCTTCAATCCACACCATTTACCAGTCCCAAAAGACATGGAAACCAGTCACAAATGGACTCCAGAACACAGAGCTATTGCAGCAAGTCCAGAGGAGGCCACAAAGATGATCCGAGGGCTGGTACCCCTCTGCTATGAGGTTAGGCTGAGGGAGCTGGGATTGTTCAGCCTGGAGAAGGGGAGATTCTGGAGGGACATTAAGCTGCTTTCCAGTACCTCCAGGAAGAAGCCTGGAGAGGGACTTTCAAAAGGGTGTCTAGAGACAGGACAAGGGGGAATGGTTTTAAGCTGAGGGAGAGCAGGGTTAGACTGGAACTTAGCAAGAAGTTCTTCAGTGCAAGGTTGATGAGACTCTGGAATAAGCTGCCCAGGGAGGATGTGGATACCTCCTCCCTAGGGGTGTTCAAGGCCAGGTTGGATGAGGCCTTGAACCACTGAGTCTAGTTGAGAGGTGTCTCTGCCCATGGCAGGGAGGTTGGAGGAGATGATCTCTGAGGTCCTTTCCAGACTAAGCCATTCTGTGATCTTTTGTTTGGTATGAGAGAAGACATGGAACATAAACTCACTGTGTTTTATTGTGTCCTGTGTCCAAGAACAGGAATCTATGGAATTGTTTTCTGTTGCCTCCCTGAAGATTTCTCTTTCCAAACAAACAGCTGACCATTCTTCATCAGCTCTTACGAAATAAACTGTGAAATGCTGAGCTTAAGAAGGCCATAGTAAGAGATTAAGATGCTTCTGGTTAGTCTTGATATAATATATCTGTTTGTCAGGCTTCCTATGGTTCCTACAGTGACATGTTTGAAACATGATGGGAGCTGTAGGAGTCAGGTGTGAGCCTGGCAGCTGGGGGAACAGCGACGAGATTCATAAATACCTGCTCCCTCTGCCCCATGCAATAAGCCATTCCTGGGCAGATTTCATTATGGTTCCACATAAACTTGTGTTATGGAGAGCAGATTACCTGTGATAGATACAGTGTAAAAATTGATGGGTTTGAAGAATTTCAGGGTTTGGTTGTGCAGTTGGGGTGGGTTGTGGGTCTCTCCAGAAGACAGCATCCACAAGGTCTGCTGGCACTGGACTGCTGCCTGGAGACCTGTGGTGTTCCTGCACACCACACCATCAAATGGATTGCGTTTCACAGGCCCCCAAGCTTTTCAATGCTTTCAGACTCATCAGTTTGAAAGACTTGATAAAAACAGAACTAAGGGATAACAGGAACTTATTGACTGGGGAAAATAATCAGATTTTATATAGGTAGGGCCTTCAGACATTGTAATGAACTTGATATGACTAAAGATCAGACAGCACTGCAGTTTATTGATTGGAGAAAAGTATCATTCATGTTTATTCAGTAGCAGAGATCATTAGGACTTTTCTCTTAATTTCCCTCTCTGGTAAGTCTGATGCTGACACACGCATTCTGCTTCATTTCGAGGAGGAACATTGACTGAAAAAAATGCCAGTAACTTTTGATAAGTTTTAGGAATAGCCTCATGCATCTTTTCCTTACACCATCTCAAGTTTCTTTATAAGTCAAGCAGCAGTAATCATCTTAAAAATACTAAAGATTTCTGTACTAAATCCTTGGAAATTATTTTTAAGTCTGTACTTCTGCACTGTAGTAACAGTCCCATGCTAAGAAATGACAGGCACAGATGGCAGTTCCTAAGTATATTGATCATTTCCATCCTTCCTCTTTTAGCAACAGATCAACCCCTAACAATCATGACCGGATACAGCGCCTGAGACAAGAATTTCAACAGGCAAAGCAAGATGAGGACGTGGAAGACAGGAGACGGACTTACAGCTTTGAGCAGCCATGGGTAAGCGTGTGGAGCCTGTTGAGCCTGGAAAGTTTGGCTGACTCCTGCTGTCTCTAGCTGGTCAGCAGCCAACCCATAGAGATTCAGTGTCCTCTGCTTCCACTCTTGTGTCCTTTCTGTTATCCTCATTTTTGGTTCATGGAGGCTGATTAGATTTGTAAATTTCTTCAGCCACCTGTCCTGTGTGCATATAGCATTATTTGCTCTGTGTTTAGACCCTTGGTTCTGTTACTTGGATTTTTTTTGCCTTAAAAGCAATATCAATTATACTGAAGTTTTTTAGGAAAATGAGAATAAAACACACACTAATGATGAATTGTTTAGAGGGAACATGTAACCGTGTAAATGGTATTTTCTCTGAAACAATATCACTGTTATGCACTTAAATCTTCCCCTTTACAGGAAGAGCTACGTATTTTCAGAGTAAAAAAGGAGATATACATAATAGACTGCTTCTTAACAGTACCCCTTTGCCACTTGTATTAGCCAAGACAGTTCTGTCTTGAGATATATGTCCTAATTGATCATTAAATTCTGTTCAGTCTGATCCAGCAATATGATAAAATTATTTAAATCCATGTGCTTATCTTGTTTAACATAATTGAATGAATCAGTGCTGCCTTTTAATCAATTATGTATCCTAAATGAGGATCCTTTAAATACGAGACAAATATGTATTTTTGTTTAAAATTCCACAGTAAAGACAGTGCACAATTTGTCTGCACTTCTAAAAAGAAGGGAGCTAGATGATGACAGCAGTAGAAACTCTGACAGCTTCCTCTGAAGCTAGTATGGGTAATGGCTTGTTGTTACTTATCATTATGATGCACGTGAGACCAAGGTGGAAATAGCTGGAGATCTATATCTGTGTGTATTCAGTCACTGAGAACAACCTAGGTAACATCATAATGCACATGGCATCTTTCTTTGCCTGTATATAGAAGATTTTTTTTTACTTTTATTAAGTCTTTTTTTCTTCATCTCTCTTAAATTCACCAGCTTTAAGCTGTGGTATTTTTGACATGGAGCATGGAGAGGAGCAAAGGTAAACGTATCCCTGAATGACTTAGTACTGCTTAACACAGGACGTAGTCTTCTTTTTCTCCCAAGTTAGAAAACCTCTAACCTTCTCTGAAATTGAATAAATAAAATAAACATTTATTTTATGGCCAGATGTTTTTGATACAATGTGGTGAAGATAATGTGATAGCTCATCACAGTTACAGTGTAGCAGTTTGGGGGTGAAAGGGGACTGGGTGTAGGAGGTACTTTCCATTATACAACTGCTGTTTAGTCTCCAATTGAGAGATCTGAGCAGCATTCTTGGGAAAACTGTGTGAGAAAAACTTGCACTCTTGAAGACTTGGAACTGAACTACTGAAGGTCATGGGCCAAATTGCTGTATATCTAAATGCCATAGCAACTTTAGACAGGCAACTTGGCTTTTATTATAGTTTCTTGTAATGAGCGAGGAGGGAATTATTTAGATGACAGGCTGATTACCTTAGGAATGGAATAATTTCCTAAATTGTGGGTCAGAACACTGACCTTTCCTTTTTCTCTTATTCAAACAAATAGGATCTCTCTATTTACTCCCCTTCTATAGATCATGCAAATGAGCTCAAAGTGACTAATTCATCTTAAATGTATTAATATTAATTCTGAAGCTTATTGTTGCATTTGTAAGAGCTGCTCTGTTGCTAAATACATAGGTGACCACATGTTTTATTTTAGATAAGTACTTAAAAAAAAAATTGCCCAGAGCATTTTTTAATGATAATTATTTCATTTTTTCCCATCCTGTACTCCAGCCTTTCAAGCTCACAATGCTTGGAAAGGATAAAGCAACGATCTCATCCATTTCAGCTGTTCACAGTCATTGCAGTGTTAAGGAGCCATAACCATCTCTCTTAAGGAGTATGTGTTACTTAAACATACTAGTCTGAAATGATGGACTTTAAGACATCCCCTCAAAACAGATCCAGATGTATTATTAAATACCAGTGACACAGAAAAATGCAAAAATGGTTTATAATGCATGTGCAGGAAAATGCTTAGATACATTGATCAATGTCTTTTCAGTCTTCTCCATCTGTGGGCTGTTGGTTACAAACCACAGCAGTGAAAAGTGCACCTGTAGAAAAGTGTGTTTTCACCTGAGGGAAATGGGTTACACAGCCTACATAAACAAAAGGCTTTACATCCAGAGAAGCCCCTGAGCCACAAGACAGCAGCCAACTCTGACCTGTTTTGGCTAGAAAGAGGAAAAACCCATCCACCAAGAAGTGTGTGCTATGAGGTGATAAGTAGTTTGCATTTTTCATTAACAGGCTGATGGGAGGGTTGAGGATAGGGAACAAAGTGCTGATACCATATGAGACTATTGGTTACTTTAAGGAGGTGTAAATGAACACAGAGTTTGCAGTGTGAGTAATTGATACTGACTGAAATCTGGCAGCTCTGAGGATATTCAGAGGAGCTCAACAGCTCAAAAACCTGCTAATATATTACCAAAATGATCCTGCAAACGTCTCCAACTCCAATCCATGGCAGACTATTAATGGCCTGTGACACAGGAGTCTGGTTACCTGTGACAAATGCCTTTGTTCTCCTCCATGGGTTGGAGGCAGATCTCCACACCCTTGGAGCACTGCATCGTGTGGGCTGTGAGCTATACCCGGGGCAGAAAGACCTGCACCTGACCCCATGCCTTTCTGGATGTGCCCATCAGGTGAGGTTACTTCTGTGCAGATGAGCAATAAGACAGAGCTGGACTTCTTGCCTGGCTGTAGTCGCCCTGCCAGTAAACAAAATACTCGACTGCCTGCGAGCGTTCATGCAGCATCAAGCAGCTGAACAGACACAAAGAAGTGATAGCGGTGGAATGAGGTGACACTGCCTCTTAAGCAGCACAACGTTTCTGCTCGAGGCCATTTGAATGACAGGCTGTTAAGATTTAATAACTGACTAACTGTTGCAAGATCAAGCCATCTCTAAAATCCACTAGTTCTGCAAATCCACCAGTTGAGTCAAAGCTTTATGAAAAGATTTTTGCATTTGTGTATTTTAAGGTAACTTTCACAGGCTTCATAATTTATTTATTTATTTTCTTATGTGGCTTTTTCCTTATTTGTCCTGTTTCAAAAAACAAGGTACCAGAGTGTTTCAAGGGCAATACTGTATGCCTGATGTTACATGGGGAAAAAAATTCCGTTTTAATCCTGCTCTTGTTAATTCCAGTCAGAGTTTGCAGAAATGTGTATCTGGGCATGTAGAATTGTCTGATAATATTTAAGGCCCTTGCTGTTGCTATGACATTTTTATAATGAGGAAGGATTTTTTTTTTTTTTTAATACAGCTGATTTTTCTGTTTGGTAGCAAACTTGAGCTTCTCTTCTTTGTACTTTTTCTGGGCAGTGTTGGGTCTGCTGATGTCTATCCTTCCTTGCAACAGCTCTAGATTGGGGGATTTTGGTTGCAATTTGTTCTGTATCTTGTATTTTTTTCCAATTGCATTTTACTTAGCAGATCCCTACCTTCAATAACAAAAGTACAGCCTAAAATGTCATGGAAGTGAACAATCCAATTTAAAAAAAAAAAAAAGAGCATTTTTAATCCATCAAAAATGTTACAACTGCTTGCTACTCTTGCTTGTAGAAACATGTCAACAGTAAAAGAAAACACAAAACCAACCCACAAACATGCAGAAAAGACAAAAGTTAGTCACTTATTTCTTCCTCTATAATTAAAAAGATCAGTGCTAAAAATGGAAAGTGGCAAATTCCATTCACAAGTACATTCATCTCCAGTCATCTATTTGGATGGTGGAAGAAAACTGGTGTTGAGAGAACAGCTAAGCAAACTCTACTTTAAATGTTTAGAAGTCAAATAAAAATATTTTGTTCCCTAAAGATAACATCTAAGCGGGTCAAAATAAATATACTACCTTGACTGGCCTGAGTATATTGTTATTTATGTGCACAGATTTGTGACAGGTAAATAAGAGCATGATTTTCATAGGAAAAACTCCAGAAGTCTTAATAATGTATTTTGGCATGGCCTGATAGATAAATGCTCAGAAAAATTAGGGACTGTGCTTGGTTTTGCTGCTATTTGTTGGTTTGTAGATCTTGCCTTGAAGAGAGATTTAAAAAAAAAGAAAATTCTTTTTAATCTGGTTTTGGTCCTCATTTCTTATCCCTGTATTCAAGTTCCTGACCTATTCAAAGCCATGACGATTTCTAAATAACCTAAAATTCTTTCAGACAAAAAGACAAAAGCCTGAGTTTTATTGCTGTACTTTGGAACATAACATACCAATTTTACCTGGAAAAATTAATAACAGCCTATATTTAAAGCAAACATTGTAAAGTTTATATCAGGCTGTAAATTATATATAATTGCTCAACACATTAATGAGAAAGAGAAGTAGCATATTAATTATTTCTATTATGAATCCATTTCAAGAGTCACTTTCAGGATATTTTATTCAAGGTATGAGGCAATGCCTAATGGAGCATTGCAGTAGATAAAGAATGTCTTAGGGGCTAAATTGCTGCTTCTCCTACCCCACCCCGTTTCAGAGAGGAAACCAAAGTTATGCAGGGCAGCCTTTTCACAGATACTTTCTTTTTAACTGTGTCAAACCTGCAAAGGATTTAATGAAATAGCAGCAATTTCTTGCTGAGATTTAGGCTCTGACTTCAAAATGTTGTACTTTAAACTTTTTTTCTCCCCACTAGTTTCAGCCTACTAATTTATGAGAAACAGAAAATGAAGATAGAATATTTTAAATAATTTCAGTGGTAACCATATTTATAGCCCACAGACATGCAGTGCAGGTACATATCCCAGGCAGTGGTTTCTTTCTACCATCCTGAAGATTTTCTTTTTGCTGCTGCTGTACACAGAATTGTCCTGTACAGCTTCCTCTATAAAAGCCATAAAAAGCTACAGAAAGGTATGGGATTTTCTTCTTAGATGGTGCTTGAATTAATTCACACACCTGTTGGCAATTTTTAAAAGGAATGTTGCTCTGTATTCTGTTCACCATAGCAACATAAACAGAAAGATGGAAGTAAAAACAGTTTTCAGAGACATCTCCCAGAACCTTTGAATGTTTTTTTATCCTCTGAATTTTGATATATACAGTTATTGGGCTGCTTGTCATCTCTGCCAAACACATTTGCATATAGAGCAGGCATGGTCATTTAATCTTACCTAATTAGTGCTCAACTATAATTACCAGGGCCTTTTTGGGGAGCCTTTTGTCTACCAACTTTCCAGGTGAACTTGAAATCTCTTGTTTAAACACAGAGTTTCAAGCTGGGGAAAAAAAATAGCACATTTATTAAAGTATTAAATTAATTGGAGTTTTTTTAATAACTAGGAAAACACTAAGAGACTTGTTCCTTTAGTAACCTCTCTATTAATTGTTTCTTTATCAACACAAAGGAGTTCTAAGAGTCAGAGTAAATATTTCTCCCATCTTCTCAGCGTGGTAATAGACTGTCAGGTGTGTCAGCTCAACTGATGGGTCTCCTGTCACCTAACTGGTTGCATCTGCCTGAAAACCCAGTGCTGCAGATCACCCCCATGATCTCCTCTCTGTGGCAACATTGATCTGTGCCAATCTTGGAAGATCCGTGCTGCCACCATGCTGAGCTACATTCCGTGGGCTCTCAGAAATGCCACTCTGTGTGGACAGCTACTTTTAACTAGGAAAAAGAGAGGCTTTTATGCCCTTTATGGCTGAGAGTGGTCAGTGCAACATGAGCCATGGGGGTACATTTTTTGTGAAGTGACAAAGGTGATAAAGTGAGAAACCTGCAGAAACCTTTCACTTTGCAGCCCTGGTTTTAAATTAATGCCTCTGAGAGGAGAGCTGTGTAGTTTCATGTATCTTAAAGCACAGTTTTACAATGATCTTAGAAGGTCTTTTCCAACCAAAATGATTCAGTGATTGTCTGCAGAGTGTTGTTGAGCAATGCTGAATGCAATAGCTATCACTGCCACTTAATGTATTGTGGAAGGCAAGAACATACAGTTATTTGTATAATGCAGCCTTGGTTGTTATTGTGGCCTTGACCACATCCTGATTTAAAAGGTCAGAGCTTGTCATACAGCTCATTGCAAACAATGCCAGAGTTCTTATCAATCTGTGCTGTGAAGACTGAGCTGTTGCCAGGTTTGTGGGATGATTTCAGGTTGTTATAATTGTACTTAGCCTTGTGTTGATACCAGAAATTACTGTTCTGTGTATTCCTTGCACTTGTTTTTTTTCTTGCTGTGGAAAGATGTCAAAACAGTTCAACCTTTTTTAAATTACCTCTGTTTTGTGCTGACATAAATGGAGTGTGCATGGATACAGATGTGTGTGTTTTATGTTTATTTTATATAAATACATATATTAATGTATACTTTGGGGATTGAGACAAACTTATCAATTCTCTTTTGAAGACTAAGTTTACTCATGATATCAGTATTTTTGCTTTAGATACTATTAATTGAAAGCCTATTGAAAAGATAAGTCACTGTATGGAGATTTTCCTTTTTCTGAACAAGTTAAGGATTAAGAAAAGGAATATATTAAGATGTTATATCATCATAACCATACATCAAAGGCATTCATTATAGGATCACTGAGGTTTTTACTGAAAAGATTTGAAAGAATGACATTAATAAGATGGTTGAACAGCTCATTCTGGAGGTCATCTGTAAGTACATGGAGGAAAAGATTATCAGGAGTAGTCAGCATGGATTCATGAAGAGGTCCCTTCTAACCCCTACCATACCTGTCTGTGTGTGTACTATGTGTGTTACCTTATGTGGTATTTGATTACATACAGAGGGAATATTTTTGTGTCTCATTGCCATACTTTTGGATGCTTGCAATCAAATAGCAGATCTGATTATATGAAGAGCTTATTGTAGATGTGAGCAACATGCAGACAGGACTCTAAATAAGTATCCTTTTTCAGATTAGTTAAGCATTGCAAATCCACTTAGTTTAACAGGGCATACAGGCATATCTTCAGAAAATCAGATAATGGATTTTAGATGTCTGTCTTCAGACCCAGATGCTGACAATTAGACTAAATTCTTTGTGAACTGTGGAAAATCTGGACCTGACTTTCCAGATCCAGTCATTCTGGGCATGCACTGCAGCAGGAAGACAGGCGTGATAGTCTCTGCCTCTTTTTAACCATTCATTCCGTTGTCCATTAAAAAAATACCTCTGAAGCTACGTTTTGATCTTAGTCCATTCATAGTCCATTAGGGCTTTCAATGCCTTTGTCGCTTTAGTAAAGGCTTTTGTGGTAATCAACTCCCTGTAAATGTGTGTGTGTGTGTGTGTGTGTGTGTACTTGCATTCATGCTTTCTAGATGATGCGTTTTAGTGTCTCATATAACCCTGAACTGAGCAGCAGCTCAATTCTTCCTCCACCTGTTTGGTAATGTAACCATTCCCTGTACTCTAAAGTCCTTAAGTCTGCTGTATTTACAGTGAACTGAAAATAGTGAAACCGTGTTTTCAATTAAAGAGGAATTCTGATTTCATATCTTATCTGTGATAACTACTTTCTCATATATGACATAATGTAGCTGCAAGCTTTCCAACATTGTTAAAGTGGAACCCATGAAATGAGGAGATTTGGTCTAAAATCTCAGTTTAAATGTTTGTATTCCTTATGGAGAAGTTGAGATGGGAACTTGTGAGCTTCCCTCTGGTTCTCTGTAAGCTGCTTATAACCACACTGGAGAGAATTCACAAATAAATCTTGTGATTTTCAGGTAATCACTCGCTTCCATAGCTGAGCCCTTCAATAAAATACCAAATGTCAAAAGACTCTCAATAAAGTCAAGAAAGTTTGAAATGTTGACATATGCAATAACTGAAACACTGTTCTGTATGTGTTGCCCTTATTTAATATAGTAGGAAATCTCTGTGGAGGTTGTTGGTTTGGACATACATATGTACAGCTTATTCATCTCTAAGAAAATTTCCCACAAGACTGTCACACAATTCTCTCTTCTCAGCTTGTTGCTTCATCATACCACTCCTAAAGCATTTTTCATTAGAGGATTTTACAGGATAAATCTGTTCTGAAGTAGACATCAATGTTGCATTAAGGATTCTCCCAAGTTCTCCATTACTCATACTCTGTGCTTTCCTCTTCTGATTCTCTTGCACAATAATCTTCTTGTAATGAGAACTGCACTTTTTCACCACATTTTATCTGTTAAGTGCAGAGCTGAGACTGATGCTCTGTCTGAAGTGTATTGTTACTAAAAATGAGGTTTCTAAAAGTTGTGCACCTGTTTCAAATTTCTTGTTTCTTACTGCTTGCAGGTACTTGACTGTATAGTAAGACAAAGGAGTTTATGTCACAAATGACAACTTTCTAGTTTCTAAAACTTGTCTTCAATGCAGGAAGCTTTTGAAAAGCCTTTTATCTTACAGATCACTGTGAGCCATTATGATATCTTTCTGCTGCAGAAATTATAATGGCAAAACCCAAGAGATGTTTGTTTTGAGGGAAGGCACAGATAAAGCTGCAAAAAATGCAGCAAGCAAGCAAGTCTTTGCAGTCCCAGGCTCCGACAAGTGGCTGTGCTCCCTAACCTCCCAGTGATTAGACTGACGTGTTTTGAATGGAACTGGTAACTTTAAGGAGATAAAATAATGCCCACTTTCTCTGTTAGGTGAAACATCATTATTAAAACAGGAAGCCCAGAATATTCTTTGACTTTAGTGGCACCCTGTTTTGCAGCTTGAAATCACAAAGTCTGAAGAAAGTAGTAATGTGAAACGAAAAGTGGTCATAAACCAAAGTTTGAATCCAGCCATTCTGCCAGATCTTGACTGGTAATGCTCTCTAGTCCCACAAAGGCCATCTATTGTCACTTGCTTTTAGTATTGGCCTCAAAGTTTCAAGTTGTCACCTCATTAAGATGTTATCTAAAATCCTTCTCAGAGATACAGGATTCCCCATTTTCTGCAAGAGACTTGCTAAATTTAACTATTTGATCATATTGAACCAGAACATGTTTCCCTATCTCTCAGAAAAAAACCAGGATGTGTGTCTATTCCAACAGCAAAACAGGATGGCTCCACTAAGGGAGAGCAGCACCCTGAGCACCATACATACTGGTGAGGTTCAAAAGAGCCCCTGTGCTCCATCTCCCTCAATCCTCAGTGGGCTGTAAAGCTTAGCATTACAATGGATAGGCTAATTTACTGTGTCTGAATATCAACTTAAATTAAATTACAGTGTTACTAGAAAATCATAACCCATTCTGGACCAATATTTTTTTCTGATACATCTGAGAAGTGGTAGGTGAGAAACAGAATGTCTGGCACAGGCCACTGCTATGAGTCAGAATTTAACCTAATTGTCGTTCAAGGAGCTACTTGAACCACCTGTTGAAACAAAATCGAACTGTACGTGTACAACAGCAGTTTAAATGCTTTGGTGGGTATTCTTCTGCTTTCTTTAAGAGATTTTCATTTTCATTTTGCAGCCAAACACCAAGACGTACTCACAAAGTGGCAGGCACTCAGTATCAGTAGAGGTTCAAATGCAGCGGCAGCGGCAAGAAGAAAGAGAGAGCTTCCAGCAAGCTCAGCGGCAGTACAGCTCCTTACCCAGGTATGGCACCTGTCTGAAGCTATTCTGTGGATATCAGCCCGGAGCTGATTTCATTTGTGGGAGGAAAATGTTGTATTTAGTGCAGATGCTTTTGTTTAGAATTGATATAAAGTGGAATGTATTCAGTGTGGAAGAGGCATAAAATTTCTCATGTGAGAGCGTGTGGTAGCTGTTTATTTTCGGAGTATAACTTCAGAGCTGGTTTCAGTGGAGCATGATGACACTCAACACCCAACAGAATTGAGGCATTAAAGCAAAGCTATTCTTTGTGGGACACTATCCAGTGAGAATTTCTGCAATAAAAGTCTCCTGAGCATGGCATGGGTTGTCCTCTTTTGGCATGTCAGATGATTTTTTTTTTCTGTTGCCAAATTCCTTGCTGAGTAGAAATTTCATATGTGTGATACTAATATAGAAGAAAATGAAAAGAAAAAAATAATCTCAAAACCCTAAACAAAAGAATATGGAATTGAGAAACTCTGTCAAGAAAATCAGGGGCCTTCAAGTTTCCAGTTTGTAAATTTTATCTAAGTTACTAGGGCAAACAAAATGAATGCTGAAAATTAATACACATTTTTTCTAAACAAATTTGTATTTTTAAAAAATCCTTTGATTCTTAAAATTAATCTGTTTGAGAACTGTGTCTTTCACTTGATATTTAGCTTTGAGAATTATTCAAAGTTTTCCCAACTTGTAAATTAAGTATTATAGTTAAGCATTATGCAATTAGTCTTTGCATTTTCAAGTATTAGTGGCAGTGGTTGAATGGAGAATCTTTTACTGGTGTCAATTCCCTTCCAACAAGGCTGTATTATTTTTTGTGCTTCATAACAACACATGTTTTACCAAGTGTATCAAAACTCTCTTTTTTTTTTTTTGGAAACTAATAGAAGCCTCTTCAACAAAGTTTCCTAATCGTGAACTCTTATCCTACCAACATCTTTGAAAATAAAACTGATCTCTCAGTTTTTCACATGCTATGACACCCTTCAGTGTTGAATTTTTCATGTTGAGTTTTGAAGGTGGGAAAGAAAAATGAGAAGTTCCTCTATTTTCTTAAATTGTTAGTTTGTCATTTTGAAAATCTCTATATTCCCTTTGCTTCTTGTCTCTACCTTCCTCCTGAAGTGACCTCACTTATTAATGCCAACTTGCTTTTTCTGAGAATCACAGAATGTCTTTGGCTGGAATCATCTGCTCCAACCCTCCTGCCACGGGCAAGGACACCTCTTAACCAGACTCAGCTGCTTAAGGCCTTGAACATCCCAAGGGAGGAGGCATCCACGACCTCCCTGGGCAGCCAATTCCAGAGTCTCGCCACCTTCATACTGAAGAACTTCTTCCTAAGATCCAGTCTAAAGAAGTTCTCTTTCAGTTTTGCTAGCAGTGTACAGACTAAAGGGAGGAGCACAAACTCTAGCGTTGCTTTTAAGTTGAGGGAGTTATTTTTGTTTTAAACCTATGGTTCTTGAAACTAACTTACCTTGTTCTGCTCAGTTGCTGGTAGTATTTAAAGTCAGTATAGGAAGTCAGTTGCAATGCGGTTCCAGTGGAATAAGTTAATAACTGTAAGGAGAAAATGAATCTACAAGAAATTTGGGAATCATTGCATTGTGTCATAGAAATGCTTGTTTTGAGAAGAGTGACTGAAAACGTCACTCTCAGTGGTTTTCACCATGAGAAATGGCTGGCAAACTAGCAATACAAGTTACTGAGTAATTAATGATAATTTCATGACTTTGAGCACGCTGGGTATTAGAGCTGTGCTGAGAGCAGACAGAATTTCTGGACCTGGGGCTAAAGCTGAACACTAAATACCAGGATACTGCTATAAAAAGCTGGGACACCCAGTTCTTCAGCTTTACAAGCTGCTCGTAACTCTGTGACTGATCTTTAAGGAAATCTTACTGTTGCTCTGAAGCTTAGGTCCCAAAGCTTAACGTTGCAACTGTGACTGTAATGATTAAAGTTTGTGCACTGGCTTCATTCTTGTGCTTTGTTGCTTTTCATCTTGTATAGCCTTTAGGAGTCTCCTTTTTTTCCCTTTGTGCTTTCAGATCATTAGTGCTGAAGGCAAATAAACTCTTGAGTCTAATTTTAAAGGATTTTCCCAGAAATCTAGGGGAAGTGGGCCAGCTAATTTTGAACAAGTACCAGAAAACAGTCAGTAAATTAAATAAGTTCAACTAGTCATCTTCTTGTCCCATGTGAAACTGTACAAGCTGTGTTTAACTCCAAGTTAATTTTCTAGTGCTTAAAATTTATCTTGTTCTAGATCAAAAACCTGACAGTTTCGTAGCCTACAGAGGTTCATTCAGTTTGCTCTTGTTCCAGGGAGTGATAAAACATGGCTCAGAAACATCATTTCCTTGGCAAAGCTGGATGTAAGAATACCAAGAACAGCTATAAAGATTTACATAAGAATTTACATTGTGTTGTAATTTAAGCTGTAATGATTTAAATTCACCCTGAATAACAATTTTCATCCAGAAGTCTGTTATGAAATAAGATGGATGTGGTCATTTTCAAATCACACATGTGGAAGGAAGATTGCAAAAACATTAGGTGGCTTTTTACTCATGATAGAAAAATTCTCCATGTCTCAGGTCTCTCCACTGTGTATTCACTGGATGAGGTCACGTTGAGTCATGTGTGTTGACATGAAAAACCAAGCCAATTATAGACAACTGAATTATTTTCTTATTGATTAATGTCTCAATATATTTTGCTTTACTGCTTGATTCTCGTACACTAATTTTCATCTCAAAGTGGGTATAGCTTTTGCTGCAGCACAAAATTGTTTTACTTTATCTTCACCAATCTTATTTTAAATTCATAAAAGCGTCCAGCAGCTTGATAGTAAATTAAAGCTATTTCAAAACCATAATCTGTCTTTAAAATAATGTGATGATTTATTGAGAAAAGAGATAAGAATTTGTAATTCCTGGATGTATTTGATTTATTTATCTACCCCCTGGAGCCAAAAAATGGGCAAAAAAGGTTATCTCTGCCTTTTGTTTTATGAAAGCTATAGCACTCTGGGAAACAGTCCTGATAGAACAAAATTCCTTACTTCTGGAAATGGGAGGAAGCTACTCTCATCTGTGTAGCTACCTATCAATAATGAGCTTTATCTTCTGACTTGTGCACTGTTAGAGCAGTGTTTAAAAACTGTAACCAAGCATGAGTCTAGATTTAATTCTTTCATGAGTAACTCTACAAGTGCTGGCTGTTTTCTGGTTTCTGAAGAAGCACAGCCATGCGTATGGTCTTGCCTACCTTGCAACTGAAATGTAGTACTTTTTGCTTGAGAACATGATGGTAGTTGTAGCACTGAATAGGTTTTCAGGGACATATTCCTCCTGGAGAGGCCTTGAAATATAGCTCAACTCAGTAGGACATGTTCTCCCAACAAAACAGGCAAGATACTTCATTTGGATCAGAAGAGAGCGTTACTCTGGAGAGTTCTGTAGCTGATGGCATTGCAGAAGCACTCTTCTTAGGGACTGTTGTCAGTAATAGTACATAGGGAACCAGAACATATGTCTTTAAAGCCTCTTCTATTTTTCTTTCCAGACAAAGTAGAAAAAATGCCAGTTCTGTATCGCAAGACTCATGGGAGCAGAGCTATTCCCCTGGAGAAGGGTTCCAGACTGCAAAAGAAAATCCCAGATACTCCAGCTACCAAGGATCAAGGAATGGCTATATGGGGGGACATGGCTTCAATGCCAGAGTAATGCTAGAAACACAAGAACTGCTCCGTCAAGAGCAGAGGCGGAAAGAACAACAACTAAAAAAAAAAACTTCTTCTGAAGGGTCTAGCAACTATGACTCATATAAGAAAATCCAGGACCCTAATTATACCCCTCCTAAAGGTCCTTTCAGGCAAGATGTACCACCTTCACCATCTCAGGTAGCAAGGCTGAACAGATTGCAAACACCAGAAAAGGGAAGACCGTTCTATTCCTGAGGTGAAGAAAATGAAGATCAACTTATCATGCAATAAGGAACATTTTCATAAAAGGACGTATTTTGAAACCTTTTTAAAGTGATGGTACTAAGGAATCCATCTGTTGTCTGTTTCAGTGCCTTTAAAAATCCGGGCAGAGCATTGATGGGCCTTATGTCTTTGCCCTTCTGTCTCAAGTGCTGAATTCATGGAAGGATGTTCCACCATTTGACAATCATAGCAGAAGTGAGCAGCGCCGCCCTGCGTAACAAGTCCCGTAGCACAGTCCGGTAGTTGTCAATGGCTTATTACTAGGATTTGTTGTAATTTTTATTTTTTTTTTGTTGTTACCTTGCAGTGACTTACTACCCCAACATGCAGCTTTGTGGTATAAAATTAATGAATTTGAGGTTGAAGGAATCATTGACATGCCCTTTCGTATTTTTCTCGCGTCAGGAGGAGAGTTACATGTCACTCTTGGGTGGATAAGGCTTAGCTCTACTCTTGATCACGGTCACAGTTCTAAGCTGTTTTATGGTGGAGTCATTACCGGTCTTTGTTGATCAATATTTAAATGTCTATATGCTGAGAAACTATCCTTCTCCTATTATGCACATATGCACTCTTTTTCTCTCTCTCTCCCTACTCTGGGCTTATTAAAAAAGCCTTTATCCTGACTCATGAGGAAAACAATATTAAGCTTTCAGTTATCCTGAGAATCCTGTTACAATTGCCTTATAATCTTAATACCCAGTCCATTACAAATGAAATAACTGGAGAGAGACTATTTATACAGTCACAGCCAAGCCCTTGATAAGTATATTTTATTGTTTTATTAAAGATGGGAAATTATGAACAAACATACAACTGAGTTCTGCTTTGCTTTACTTCTAGATGAATTTGGTCCTACGACACTTGTGCCTAGGAGGAGAACTAGGGAGGGTATCATCCCATAGTCATGTGGTATACAGTTGCTTTATTTGGACAAATCTTGGAGACAGCTTAAAGCAAGAGCAGAAGGAATTAAAGTTTTTCTTTAAAAAAAAAAAAAGAAAAGAGAGGAATTTCTTCTTTTTACAGTTTGTGAAGCTTTGTGGACAATTGTCTTGTGCTTCCCTATACGGTAACGTTGCGTTGTTGCTCCATTAAAAATAAACCTCTAAGTATATGAATGTGAGATAAGTGGAGACGAACTGTTACACATCATCCTGAGAACATGTCAGTATCCAAAAATAATGAAAGAGAAAAAAACAAAAAAGATTGCTCCAGTAGTGAGTAATATTTGAATGTGCATATGGGATATGAGAATTTCTTTTGCAGCAGCTGGTTTTGTTTGTTGGTCTGAACTTCATGTATTGTAAAAGAAAAAAAAAAAAATAGAGCTGGGTTGCTGAAGTGCCTGCAAATCCTGATGAGAAAAAAAAGGCTTGAGAACAAATCTCAGCATATCATGTACAAAAAGGAAAGAGAGAGAGTAAGAAAGAAAATCATGTATTGCGTGATTTAAAACAAAACAAATGCCTATTTTTTTTAACTGGCACATTTTATTTTTGCGCCAACTAGTTTCTAGAATACATGTGAAATATCAGCACACATATCTGTGTCTTTTATGCCTGTTTGTTAATGATTTTGTTAATAATGTACTCCATGTTTAAAATTTGTTATTAGTGTAAGTGGATGACAACAGCTCTTTTACGCAGACTTTACCAAACTGTGTAAAACAGCTTTCCATGTACAGATGAAATTTAGAATAAAAGGCTGTTTCCATCCTCGTCTCTGTATTGCCTGGAGACTCTTAGGAGAATTGCTGCAGACACTGAGTTTAAAAAATATTTAACAGATGTTATTTTATTCTATTCCTAATGGTTTGCGTGTGTCTTTCTGTGAGCGCTTATAAACACTGGCAAAAGGAAGACAAGATTTACAGCCCAACTGGACACCTGAAGACCGTCCTCAGAGGGTAAAACAGCATAGGTTAACCACTTGTGTTATTTTAGGCCATACCTGTGACATTTCAAAGGTGCATTCTGAAGAGTAACCTCTGCAGCAGAAATCTTTTGTGCTGTACTGTGGAGTCCTCTCCCTGAGGAGAGCACTGTCAGAAGGGCACCTGCTGTGCTCCGGTCAGATCCAAGCATGTGTGAGGAAGCCCCTTCTGCACCAAGTGTGTGTTTTGGGCTCTGATGGGAGCCCTTTGCAGGAATGTTGACATGGTGAAAAATGGGAGAAGGCAGATTTATGAATAAAGCAATATTTACAATGCCAGTGATACTCTGTTTCCCCCATTAGTATTGGAGCTGTCTGCTTTTCTCCCTCTTCCCCTCATTCCTCCTTTTGTTGAATACTGCAGGAATGTCTATCATAATTCCGTATATGCACGACATCAGGCTGTTGCCATGGCAATAAGTGTCAAATTATTCACTGTGACTTTAGAGTGGGATCTCAAGGGGAAGAGTAGCAGGAGCTGCAAGGTGGACAGGTGGCTTTTGGTGCCCAGATATACTAAAATCGTGATTTTGAGGAAGACCTAAATTGTAGTGCCTTGCAGTTGTGAGCAGGGAAATAATTGCATTTGCAGTTTTGCAGGCCTTGCTGTCCCTTCCTCTGAGCTCATTCCTAGATTACATAGCTTGATGTTTCTATAGAATTATTTGGACAGGGAAATAATTGCAAGCACTAAAAAAAATGCATCCAAGGAATGGAAAACAGATTGAAGTCCTTTGCAAACTAAGTTCTTTGATAAACTGTTGTAGGAAAAAGGGCATATGTTTGGAAAAGTATGAAGTACAGGATGTTTTACGTGTGGGGATGGCATATGTTAAAGTTTACCCTTGTATGAAACTCCTCTTCAAGGTGTTAACAATTTGCCATAATTAGATGTGTTCATGAAAGAAGGCAGATGTTCTCTCTGGGCCATGTCTGTGTTATGTTAGCAAAGAATAAGGCCTTTTTCTGGCTTCGTCATCCTTTCTTCTCCCTGACGCAGCGTAGACAGGATTTCTAATATTAACTCCTGTGAGTTGCAAAGGGTGATAAGGAAGTGGGAGGGAGGGATTTTAATAGAAAACAACCTTTAGTTCTGCATAGTGAATAGATTCAAAAGTTAATTGAGCTAACAGCATTACTGCGCTAATTTGTTTGTGGACGCCTTGCCATTATGAGATTAACTCTATAACATTAGTGTATTGAAGAATGGTCACAGGACAGACTGTGAGGGAGCTTACAGCATTGAGGAGTGGGTGTAAGGCTTGCACATTTTTCTATGTTTAAACCCTAAAAAAAAACACCCCAAAACCATCTGCAAAGCCTGCTGGTTTTTTATCAAAATAATTTGTTAATGCTATTGAAATTCCATGGGAAAGTTTAATATTACTCATGCAGAAGAGTTTCTGCAAAAAAAAAAAATCCCACTTCCCCTGTTCTTATAGGGCCTCCTTGGAAACTGGAGTGCAGCCCTGGTGAGTCATTGCATGGGCCAGATAGTTTAATATATGTCTTTGAGAACTCTGCCATCAAAACCAGCAAAAAAAAAAAAAAAAAAAAAAAAAGTGGCACGGAGCCCAGCAGAACATGGTTGGAAAATACAATTGCCATTTATTGCTGGCAAACAGCAGGAAGAAAAACAAAACAAAATGTAAGCCCATCATGACTGCAGATATATGGCTTGACTTTCAAAGCTGTCCTGATGGTTCACTCATGTTCACTCTGTTTATGAGTGTCTGTAACATTGCATTTATCTGTGCTGGGTATGTTGAGAAAGGGAGGGAAGAAACTGGCCAGACAAGGAAGAGATGTGCCAGATTAGCAGTGTTGGCTAAATCCAGGATATTCTTGAGTAACTCAAACCTTTGAACTCATGTTGTTGAGACTTGAAGTGAATTTGGCTATTGCATGTCCTGGCTTGCAAGTCTTATTTTCAGAATATTTCCTAATTCTGTTTGCTGTGCCTGACTGTTTCTACATCTTTCTCTCCCCAGTCCTCAGTCTATTTCATAGCAGTTGTGAGGAATCTGTCAAGAATGCAAATGCACAAAAAGCCTCACCTATTTTTTTCTGCTGCTGTTATGCCATCGCACCCTGGCATTCTAATTGAAGTTTTAGCCCTAACTTGGCAGAGAAGGGGTCAGAAATTCAGGATGGGGAACTGACTTCATGAAAGTAGGGTTTGTTTGTGCATGTTCATTCAAGCAAGCGTGCAGAAGGGAGAGAGAGGCACAGATTGGATTTATTTGCCTTTAATTCATGTCCAGCTTGAAACCCTCTTCAAAAAATCTTGCAGCATTTCTTCAGATTTTTTTTCCATCTCTACAGAAACCAACTGATGATTTGATACACATGATTATTGTTTCATGCTCTCTCATACATCTCTTCTATTTTGGATCAGCATCAACACTCTCTCTTTTACATCCACTGATTAATTCTGTTGCATTTATTTGTTTCTCTAAATGACATGCAATTCATTCATATCCTAGGCTGCTTCTTGCCAGTGATTGATATTTCCCTCTTAGCTTTGCAAACTTATTTTAATATTTTTCTGTCCTTGGGAGTAATGTTATCTTCTGTAATTTACACTTTAATCACATTTTAAAAATTGAGACTAGAAGCTTGAGCTGGGATTACACGAAAGCAGACTACAGAATTTGGCTTTGATTTCTATTCTGTGTGCTGTGCACATAGCCTGGGCAAGTCACAGGGACTGTACAGACTACTGCCTGAATGAGATGAAGAACAGCATCAAACCCAGGAGCTTTGGAGGAAAAAAAATGAAAGTTAAGGATAGTTTTGAAAATATTTATGCTCACTGCATGCTATCTACTGTGAACAAAATAATAATTCCATAGAAGTATAACTCTATCTGACTGGCTGATGGTTTCAGAGCTCTGACAGACATGACTGTAGCATAAAGAGAGATGGATGGAAGAGGAAACTGCTTGTGCCCTTCCAAAGGATGCCAGGACCCACTCCCCTTGCAAACTGGCTCCAAAAATACTGTTTTCAGCTGCACATCTTACTGCACCCGAGGTCTGGAATGGGCTTACATTCACACATTGAGCTGAAAACTGCAGTGACATCTGTCAGAGAGGGAGGGATGACAGCCATGGTTGGTAATAGCTTCAGTTATCTGATTTTCATCTGCTTGTTTGTTGGAGTAATCTTTGTCTTAGGGAAATAAGGAAAGAAATTTAAGAGTGAGAGAAAGGAATAAAATATTAGCAAAACAAGTTTCTCCCATTAATGTCACCATTATAGCCACTGGTAGATTGGTGCTTTTTATTTTTTTTTCCTTTTTATGGCCCAAACACATAAAAAAGGATAAACCAGCTGGGAGTAACCTCAGTGCAAAACTCATGACCCTTCTAGAGATTCATTCTATTGTGCAGCCTGTAAGATGTGAATTAACAGCACAAGTAAAACAACTCCAGTGACCCTTCCTCTGTGGAATTTCCTGGGACGTGTTTAGATTGTCAGTCCTTGAGACTAGGGGCTGTGGTCGGTTTTTATCTGTGTAGGCCAGAATACTACTGTTGGCAGTAGGAGCTAGTAAGTATTTGGGAGTTCTTTGGTGTGAATGGAGCTTTTGAAAAGTTGGTTTATAGGGATTATTGCAACAAGCGCATGATTGTCCCATTTTAGATGTATTCCTAGTCCTAACAGTATTCTCATTTATAAGCACAGAGCATATTGCTAGAACCAGTAATAGCTGGGAACTTGCCACATTTGACAGTTAAAATGAGTTCCTCAGATCTCTTCATTTAACTAAGGGAGTACTTCTTTAAAGCTTTTATAGAGTGAGGGAGAGAGAGATCACTTCCTCATGGAAACAGGAAATACATTCCCATGGACACTGTTTGAAGCTGAAGAAAAGTTGAGGCATTTTAAGAGACTTCAAGGAGCCACAGCCTTCTGCCAGAAGCTCAGAGCAGTTATCACATTTGTGTTTAGCAAGCTGGAGAAGACATTAGTTTCCACTGCTCCAGCAATATAGTTCTTATTCCCACTTAGAATTTGCTGAAGTCTGAGACCCCCTTCTGGGTACCCATCACATTTTATATCTTCCTTAGAGGCAAGCACAAAGCTTTGTAATACTTCAGCTGTAGCCAGGCTATTAAAAGCCAGTAGGCTCTTAGGAACAGGAATGTCTTTGCCTAGAACTTCATTTCTAATGATGATGTATGGTGTGTTTCATTTCTGCAACCATCAGTTGGTTCCTGTCCATGACACACATCTTCCTCAGTTTTCTCAGTGTATCAGACGATTGAAGCTGTGCTCTCTGGCCCAGCCCAAACTACAAGAACCAATTTAATGAATAAATGTTTATAAGTAATATTAATAATAATTTATTAATACCTGATGATGTGTTTTCTGGGCTATGGGCTACCAAGGAAGGCAAATTTATACTAGAGGAACTATTTTGCATTTGCAGAGGAAGCCTAAGGAGTCTTTTCTCACATTGGCTTTTGAAACTCACTAAAGGTTAATCTAATCAGCTGCAGCAATGTTCCATTGCAGGAATGGCAATGTCTTGTTTTAGTGCCTGGTGAATGGTTTGCAAAAGTCTACTTTATAATCTGAACTGAGTTCATTGTAATTTTCCACTTACTGTTCTTCACTTTGAGAACTGTATAAAATCATATTACAAATAGAAGCTACCAAATTGTGCTAACCAAAAGCTCAGTTGATACTGTAGCTGGCAAAGTAGAAATAATTTGTGTTTGAATATCCCATTCTTTGTTTAAAAAAGAATGTACAGATTTTTTTTATGAATAGCTGTATACAGAACTTTACAATTGTTCATTCTTATTTTTTAAAGTCAGTTTGCAAGAATAATTTTCTCATCTTTATGCAGAAATTTTCTACATTTTTGTTGACTAAAATACTACTAATCTAATTTCCTATTAAAAAACTCATTTTCAGCATTGCAGAGCTGAAAGGTGCTACCAAGCATTTAGTCTTCAATTTACATACAACAAACTCTGTAATCTGATGGGGGATTTCACACAAGGATGGCTGCATGCAATTACACAGGCAAAGAAAAAATTTCATCCAAGGCTCTGCTCTACAATAATTTCATCTGTTGGTCTCCCATTGAGATTTCTCCTATTGTTAAATTGCTTATTGATGTGGACTTAAGAGTAGAAGAATCTACAAGGCGTTGTCATGCCAGGTTTTCAATGCTGTTTGCATTTCTTTTTAATTATAATTTGTATTTGTTAGAAAGGGACAAAGTAAACAGATTGGAGTAATTCATTTGAGTTCACTCTCATTGACAAGAAAGCATTAAGCATTCTCCAGATGAAGCATCAGTCGTGAAAGACAGAAGGATAATCCTAACATTACAAGTCAAGTAAATTAGTTTTTGGATATATATTCCAGCATTGCATGAAGCTATACCAATTCTGACTGCTGGCATAATAATATGCACTTTTAAATCATGCCAGAAGTCATCATTACAACAGAGAGAGGATTCACTGTTTGTGTTTATTAATGTGGGAATGTTGGAAGAGTATTTGATATTAAATGTCACAGTCTACAGTGATTGGAACTAAACAACTGTAAAACAGATTGAGAAGACTTGGACAGATAAACAGAAATGACAAACAGAGCTCCACATGCTGCTGTGGTAGAAGCACACCTCTGGCATCACAGAACAAGTGGAACACCAGGAACCAGGTGCAGCATCTTTGGAAAGATGGTGAGAGAGGATAGAGAGTGCAGGACCGTGGTAAGCATGAGCCTGCAGCACATTTGTTCCTTCTGAGTACAAGGGAACCATTTGTACCTTAGCTGGGCCACCTCTTTCCCTTCTGAAGATTCATACAAAGCTGTGTTTATCCTGAGCTGTATAACTGAGGTGTGGTTTCTTTTAATTGTGTGAGGATAGACATGAAATTCTGCACCATTATGCTATGCCTACAGCACCATAATAGTTGCTCCTCAGAAGCTGTGACTCAAAGCTTGTAACTCACTGTCCATGAAGCCCAGGACAACTTTCCTCCAGAGGGTGGAAGGAAAACAGGGCAGGCAACTACTTTGCCTTGTCTGTATGGTAGGCTGACATCACCACAGAAAAAGCTGTTGCAATAATGTTAATTTAAGTAGCATTGTTTCTCTTGAATTAACTGCTGTGTGGGACTCAGGCTGGGAAGGAGGGTCTGGAAATCTGACTTGGTGCTCTGCAGATTCAAGTAAGAAAAGAAGAAAGTTTGTTACAGAGCAGCTGATCTGTCTCCTACATGTACCATGTGTGTTCTCCCAGTCCACAAATGAAATGTGATTAAGGGTTTATCTCCCTATAAATACCATGTATACTTATTAAGTGGTGAGTGATTTGCATTATTATGACATTTGATCGGTGATGCTTGGATCCAGCTGGTGAAGTTTCAGCAAGGAGCTGAGAGAGCAGCAACAGTCCTTCTATTGTCTTGACTTGGCATTGTGAGGCAGCAGTGAAAGCAATACAGGCAGCGATACAGGACTCTGATGCAGAATGCAGGCTCCTTCTTTTCTTAAACATCTTCTCCTAAAAATGCTGGCGAGTACACATTGTTTCCTTATCATTTTTTCCTCTTGAGAGATTCCAATTCCATTTCAGCCACAGGCCCAAATCCTTCCTGAGCACGAGTGAGACAGCAAGGAGGATTACCAGAAATAGTGCAGACAATGACCAAGCGCTGCCTTGCGTGCCTTTTCTTTCCAACCAGCCACCCACCTTTCATTATCAAGGGAATGAATACCATATCTGACTGCATAATCAAAATCCAGTGACCTGTCAGAGCAGGCACTAAAATAAAGCTCTTGCTGTTTCCCTTTGACTAGGCTTCAGTTCTGGAACCCTTTTAACCCAGATTTTCTGACACATTGTAACGTGTAGGCATTTAAGGATGCAACCACCGAGCTAATATGTTTTAGATTGTGCCCCTATAACGTATATGGTATATTTAATGTCACGATTTCTGGTAAAATTGGAGCACCCTGATGCCAAAATAATAGCCTTTAATTAAAGGAGCTACAGCAAGAATGGTTAGAGCATATTGAACAGTAGAAATTCCTGCCCAGTTTTTCCAGCAATTTATCTGCCTTTGATATTTGCCAGCACATTCTTGATGAATGTCTAAGGTAAAAATGAATGCTCATTTGGATCTTGAATGCCACTCAACATATGGAAAGAACCACTTGCTTTTCTTTAAATACAGTTCCAAACACCCATCAGTCAAAAAAGCTTCCCCCCCTTTCCCCAACCTCCTTCCCTCCCTCCTGCAAGAATTCATTACAGTACACTTTGTGGATTAATACTGAACAAAAGTTCAGTGGAGATCATACAAGGGCCAAAGGGGCATATTGGTCTATTGGAGAGTCTAAACCTAACCCTTGTTGCTTAAAGCCAGCTCTAGATTTTGTAGACAATAGGAGAGAGCTTAGTTTTAAATGTTTTTCCATATTTTATGTTTCCTTCTTTCCTCTCATCTGAGACAAAAAAGCCACACAGCTCAACACAAGCACAATACTCTTTTTTTTTTTTTTTTTTTTTTTTTTTTTTTTTTTGGTGGGTTGGCTGGTTTCACACCTCCTGGATAATTGTGCTACCAAAGAGGTCACAGATGCCCTGGTAAGCCTCCGTGTCTGTGGTCTGTTTGCCTGTGGGGTTAGAAATCAGACACATTTGTATGAGTTTTCTCAAGGTCTTCTCAGAAGGTTCAAGTGTAGAGCCCTTCAATAGTCATTCCAGGTTTCCATTTTCCAGTAGGTGATGTGGTGAGCTATTTGAACAACAGCTTGTAAGCACTTTTAGAGAGAACAACTCAAGCAAATCTATGGGATTCCTTTTTTTTTTCATTTTTCCCATTTCCTCTCCTTTTATGGAGAGGTTAAGTTGGTTCTCTGTCCGAGCACTTTACCAAAGAGAATGAAAAATTATTTGGTTTATAACACAGATTCTGAGGATGCAAAAGTGAGAAATTCAGCTTGTCCCATTTATTAGCAAAATGGGAAAGTCACAGAAGTCAGCCTATAGCTGTGGAACCAAACAGCAGCAAGCAGCAGACTGCCTGATTGTATTGTGTTAACACGAAACCCAGATCTGTCTAAAAGCACTTGACAAACTGTGTCCTGGCACCAGACCCTGGAGACTTTAGTTACCATTTTTATATCTTTGAACTGAATGGAAATTTAAATTTTTCATACTGATAGCTTTCTAATTGGATGATTCTTTTGAGTATTTTCAGATCAGGCTGTGCTCCTAGGGAAGCAGACTTTTATAGACAAGATCTTCACAGCCAAAGATGCAGCTCTACTTAGTGTGCAGAAGTAGTATTTCTTAGACATCTATTTTGTGTGACAGTATCATAAGCCAGTGAAAGATATTAATTTTTAATATTTTATTGCACATTTTAAGGTGTGCAGTTGCTGGATAATGAAAAATACTTGGAAGCAAGCATTTTGGGGGAAAATGTACATGAATCAGAAGGATGCTTATTTTGTATTTTCACTTCCTATGATCTTCAGAAAATGCTGACTGCAGTCAGCAGTGTTGGCAACAGTCCTTTTTCACACAACCCTTGAAGTATTGCAATACCTCATTGCCCACAGCAGCCAGCCAGGCTTTTAATAAATTAGTCCTGAATATATAGATAGGTTCTGGAGAGATTCTGAGGTCAGAAGAGACCTCTGTAACAATCTAGTGTATTACCTAACTTCCTTTTTCGCACCAGCTGTAGAATTGTGCTCAATATTTCCTACACCAAACTCAATAACTTGTGGCTGAAATCAAGAAAATCTTTCAGGAAGACATGCAGTTTGTATTTAAGATGATAAAGGACAGAGAATTCACTACATGCTTTGGCATTGCCCTCAGTTTTTAGTTGCTTAGACTGATTAAAAAAAAAAAATCATGTTATCATCAACCTGAAGTCTTCTATCTTTGATGATCTTGCCCTGCCTCTTGATTTGCTCAGTCAAAAGCAATATTACATGGATGTGATTTTATACACTGAGCTTACCATGCCGCAATGAGACCTCAGTGCCAGTTGAGAAACATGAGTCTTGAGCCTCAGAAATTCTGAGCATGGAAAACATGAACACCAAAATCATACAAAAGAGTGAAGAGAGAAAGAGAGAGGAAGGGTAAAGCCTAGAACAAATGTTGTGTGCTGAACTTCCATTTGCAAAATGGATGCAGTCAGCAATAGAGACCAATTTTTGAAACCTAGCCTCTAAATACTACAATTCAGAGTCAGAAATACATTTTCAACGTAGTGCCTTCTGTCACACTCACATTCCCTTGATGCTTCAGTATCTCCTTTTTAATGCTTTTGGGTTTGATGGTGGGGTTTTATTGGTTGTGTTTTTGTGTGTGTGGTTTGTTTGTTTGTTTGTGGTTGGTGGTTTTTTTGGTTGGTTGGTTGGTTTGATTTGTTTTTATGTTTTTGTAACTAAACCCAGGTTTGTTTGCAGAGATGTAAGTAAACCCAGAGATGGTTTGCAGACTATTGGCCAGTACTGTGACCTAGAGGTAATCCTTAATGCTTCTTCTGTTTGGTGTAAAATCATGATACATTGTCACCTTGAACTTGCCATCCTCTACTTTTAATCTGATTCTCCGTTGAACAGATGCATTCTCATATCCTTTTTTAGTCAAATCGTAGGGTCTGACTGAAGCTGTAGTCACAGAAAGGAATGTATTTGATAACTGATAATTTAAACTCGATTTTTAAAGCTAAGATAAATATTTTGTATTCTAAGAGATTTTTATTTCTGTGTGTAGGACAAAAAGGAGAGCAAGAACTTCAACTTCAGGCTTTTGTCTGTTGAGAAAGCTTAAACCAAAACCAGTACTCCAAAACTCCTTTTTGTATTTCTTTGCTGATAGGTTGGTTTGTTTGTTTTCTCTGTTTCTTCCTCTAAAGAGAGGGACATCTACCATTGCAGTCATAAAACAGTGAGCAACACAGAGTTCAGTCATGCCAGAGAGAGAATATGAGACTACATGAACGTGTCAAGGTAATGTTAATTGAGGGGAAAAAAGGAAAGAGAGAGAGGGGGGAAAAATGAGGCACAGAGTGACTTTTAAAATCTTTCACACACATCTTGTCTATTCATAACCCAAATCAAAGCAACTCTGATTGCTCTATCAAGTGTAATATATAATTAAGGCAATTCAGTCCTAAGGTTTGGGGTTATCGCAGTTCTTTTGATTCGAGTTGCTGATTGTCTTAGTGAAAGAGCTGGTTGGGAATTTTTTGACAGAGAGGTTTTCATCTTAAAAAAAAAATCTGTCAAAAGGAAAACTTTTTAATGAGGGCAAAGCCTGCAGTATAATCAATAAGTCAGGAGCTAACAGCACCCACAAGAGCATGGTGGTGCAAATCCCTGGTCTCAGCCAGGACAATGCTGGAGCCACTGAACTGCTGGCTAGCTGAGATTGCATCAAGCACTCTCTTGTCTTGCTTTAAATTGTAGTGCAATAAATGCCCTGGCTACTAGCTGTGTATTCAGTCCCTCTGTCTTCCTGGCTGCTTTTCATTTGGCCCTGATAGGGGAGTGGAAAGATTCGAAATGCTCAGGAAGCACTCTCCTGTGCTGCACATCTTGGCTCTGAGATCTTTGTGAGCTTTCCTGTTGGGAAGTCTGATCTCTGCAGTCTTTTTGAGTGGTCATTTTACCATGCATGAATTTCAGCACTGAGTAACACCCATGAGACTGAAGGAGCCACATGAAGGAGCCAAGCTGGCACTTCTGTGTTCTCATAACCACCTTCCTGACTCAGCTGGGAGCAGCACACAGATTCTGAGCGTGCTTAATGGTGAGGCTGCAGACATTCTGAGGGAGGGACTGTGCTCATCTGTACACTTACAGACCAGGCTTAAAGCTCCACGTTTGCAGAATACAGTTAGACTGAAAGGTCTTAGTGGCTGCCAACAGGGATGTCCTGGCTCCAAAGTAAACGACAATCCTCGTTAAAAATAATGGGTGTGCCAAGTGATCGGCCAGGCTTAACGAACAAAGCAATCAAGCCCCTTTATGGGGTAAAAGCAGCTGGTGGCTGAGGAAATACCAGCGGCACTTGCATGTAGCTTTGGGACACAGAAGCTTCAGTATCAAGGAGCTGAAAGGAGTTTGTTCCCTCCTGCCCTCCCTCTCCCTTTCTCCAAGCCCTTGCTCACAGAATGCTGCCCTTCAGCACTGCCCTATGGGGAATCTGCCCTGAGCTGAGCTGAACTCAAGGGACTAAAACAGGGGCATCAATGATGGCTGGGCAGGACAGAGGTTCCAAAACTCCTACCAAACCCCAGCAACTAAAATAACACTGAAATTGCAGCCTTATTTTGCTCCACTGAGTTTTAAAAATATTTTTTTAAAAAAACATTTTGATGGTTGAATGTGATTTTTTTTTTTAATTCTGTACAAAATGGAATAAAACATCGTGGTAACTGTATTATCTTTAGAATAAGAATTTAGAGACTCATAACACGTTTTACTGAATGTAAGACTGAGAAGTAGGAACTCATAAATTCCTGTCCCAGCCATGCTGCTTTCTGGGATGTGTGTCTTTATCATGTGCACTCCACTCAGGGTGGGATTTACATTATCTAACTTCAGCTGTCTAAAATTAAGTATCTAGGAGAGGTTACTCATATAAACATATTTCTGAGTCAGCTGGAGGGCATGCCACCTACAGAAAGAAACCCTGCCTATCCTAAATAAGGGTTCAAAACTGTGTGCTGAGCCTTGCCCCAACCTTAGAAAAAGCCTAGATGAGTGGCAGCTGATTTTTGGTGTACTGAAGTTAAGGTTGATGACTTCCACCCTATTAAAGTCAGAATCTTGTCCCACTGAAATTTAAAACAATATTCCTGTGTATTTCAGTAGAATGAGGATATGTCCTCTACACCTCTCTTTGAGATGATTTCTTTCTCCTATTTTAAGAGGAAAACATGCTTAAGTCCCTGAGCCTCCAGATCCAGCTGAATAGCACCCTACCTGCCCCATGATGTGTTACACTGGCAAGTGCTGTACTTGTTAGTGCTAAGTGGGAGAAAAAAAAAAACAACCACCTCCTCTTGCTTTCTGGTAAATCTGTTCCTGATCCTTATCTAGCTCACAAATCTGGTGCTTTGGAAATGTAATTAGTGTTTGTAAAATTCTTACTAGGTGGAAGACATGAAAGCCTCTCTGTTTATTAATAACAAATGCTTTTTAAAGCATGCCCCGAATGTTTAGTCCTAGTCATGTATGCTACTGCTATATCATGGAGATAAGACATTCATAGAATGATTTAGTTTGGAAGGTGTCCACCCCCAGGGACACCTTCCACTGGCCCAGGTTGCTCAAGGCCTCATCCAACCTGGCCTTGAACACCTCCAGGGAGGGAACATCCACAATCTCCCTGGGCAACTTGTTCCAGTGTCTCATCACCCTCACTGTAAAGAATTGCTTCCTAATTTCCATTCTAAATCTCCCCTCCTCAAGCTTCAATCCATCCCCTCTCATCCTATCACTACAAGCCCTTGTAAAAAGTCCCCTCTCAGCTTTCTTGTAGCCCCCTTCAGCTATTGAAAGGCTGCTCTAAGGTCTCTCCACATCCTTCTGTTCTCCAGGCTGAACAGCCCCAACTCTCGTAGCCTGTCACATAGGGGAGGTTCTCCAGCCCTCTGATGATCCTCGTAGCCCTCCTCTGGACCTGCTCCAGCAGCTCCATGTTGCTCTTATGCTGGAGGCACCACAACTGGATGCAGTGCTCCCGGTGGGGTCTCAGAGGAGCAGAGCAGAGGGGCAGAGTCACCTCTCTTGTCCTCCTGGTCACACTTATTTTGGTGCAGCCCAGGATATGGCTGGCCTTGTGGGCTAATCCAAAATAACTGATCACCAACCTGACAAGCCATGTTTGTTATTTGAAAAAGAGAACACTAAATGGAAGCTTTTGTTCCTAAAAGTTACATTAAAGTTCCCACGATCTGTTTTAAACTCACGGTAGTAAGGAAATCCAGTGTGTGGAAATCTCTCCTTACCTCATCCCATTGTGCCCCATAGATGGAAAACCTCTTTGCATCTAATAAAACAATGCATGCCAATAGAAATCTCATCTCTAGTGGCAAGTTGTGCAATTCTTTATAGCTATATACTAGATCCAGATGCTTTGGCAAGAGATATCTTCCTTCAGGAGCACTGCTTGAGTGAGTCTCTATTGATTGCTTTTGCAATTATAGATTGGACCATGGCAGTCACTAAAGACAGGGAAGCATTTTGATTCTGAGCTATACAGACTCATTCTTGCCTTTAAAAGCAAACCAAAAAAAAAGCCATTTTTACTGTACAGATATCTTTAACAGTGCATCATTAAAAAAAAAAATTAAATGAGCTATTAAGAAAGCTAACCTGCAGTATATCCTGCAGACATTTCCAGTCTTCATGGGAGACATTCAGCAGTTAACATAGCACAGGGATGGTCCAGCTCCAAATTCCAATAACTGCAGATCAAGACACTGATTGTCATTAGCGTGGCTGTTGCTCCACTTCATACACAACTGCCTTTGTACTCAGAGCCTGTGACTAGACACAACTCAGACTAATTTGTCTTAATTCAGTTTAGCTACATGGAGGCAGCTTGTAGGTGGGCTTATATTTAACATTAAGCAAATCAATTTTGTATGTGCTTGTAGCTTTACAGGCACAAAAGAAGGCTCATACTGTGGCTTTTTCCTGGCACGTCCTCATCCAATTCAATATACCAGTGTAAAGTCACCTTTGGAGATACTTTTAATCATCTCTTAAATTTTAGGTGACAGTTGTGATATTTAGTAGTCTTTTAATCTAGGCCTTCAGATGTCATTGTACAGGTGGAGCTGGGTTTGCCATCAAGGAGATGTCTGGGGAATTAATGGTATTTACTCTTAACAGAAATGCTCAAGGAAACCAGATGATCATCTGTGGCTGTTTCCTGTCATCTGTTGGATCCTCATTCTGTTCTGGTTTGTTGATGATTTATTCAATAACCTGTATGCATTCATTGATGGCAATGAGTTTAGTGCACATAATTTGTTTGATTTTGCCTGATGCTTTTCTTTTTTAGTAGTATAATTAACATAACGTGTTTAAAAGCTATCAGCCTGACACTTTTGAGGTATTTACCCTGAGTGAGCACGCAGCTGGCACAAGACAATTTTGCTCTAACTTGCGGGTTTTATAACCAAAAAGCCTGATCAAGGATAGGATTCCCAGCCTCAAGAGAATGTAGCTATTAAAAAAATGTTAGGAGGAAAACAAAACCAAGGGTGTTGCCTTCTTTCCTGAGAGGGAAAATGTAAATATTACAGCTTTGAGTTTTGCACACATAGCATGAAATACGAGGTCTTTCCCTTAGATAAGTTACTCCTACAAACAGAAGCAATAATGTCAGAGAAAAAAAATTTTGTGGAAATATTTCATATTTTGAGAAAGCTTGAGTTCCCTGTCATTCAGAAAGGGGCAGGCTGCTGCAGGGAAAATATTGAATTCTACAAGTAATCACAGAGAATGCTGTATACATTTTCTTTAGTCTGATTTTGCTTGTTTAATTTTTGTTTGGTGTGAAAATACAGTTCACCCAAGCAGGAGAGTGAAAAACAAGTATGTTGTGCCACATGAGTTTTATTTGTACAAACACATAAATGGTCGTGTGATGGTTCCATAGGTTTATTCATACCCCTGGGAGAAGCTCAGTCTGGTTTGTTTGGGATTTTTTTTTTCCATGCTAAAACTTCACATTCGTAAGTAAAATTGGTTTTCATGCTTTGCTAAACAGTAATGATTCAGTGACAGCTACTACTGCCTGTCTTGACAACTCTGCTTCCTTTTCCCTCGGACACCTTTTAGGCAAGGTGAACTATTGTGTCCCTCTGGCTTGAATCCTCCCATCCTTTAAATTACAATACAGAGATATGTTTTACAGCTACAAAGATGATTGTAGTGCTGTGTTCCAGAAAACAAAACAAAACAAAACAAAAAAACAACCCAAAACCAACCAAGCAAGCAAAAAAACCGAACCAAAACACAACTAAGCAGCACAGAATCACAAAGGAACAGATCTGACACCATTTGACACAAGGATCTTTCAATTCACTTCAAAAGGCTTTAATCGAACCTGTATTGCCTCGTTTCCTAGTCTTGTTTTAAAGTATCCTTTACACTAAGAGATGAGAACTAAACTCTTCTACCCCTCCTTGCCTCATGTTTATGATCTAGGCTTTTGTAATAGTAGCATTTTCCTGCAATGCCTGCACAATAGCAATGAAATACTTCTTCTCATAGTGACACTTACAATCATCTTCGAGTGGGAGGAATGGTATCTGCAATATACTACTAGATTCCCTCTTTAGCTCACTAGGTTCCTTCATCTGTGTCTTATGTCTTATTACCAAATGCTGTGAGAACACAAGGAACACCTACACCTCAGTGGAAACACAAATGGAGTGATTTAAAAGACATAGTCTTTCAATGACTGACTGAAATGTTCCCTGGGAGCACAGGGATTTTATTGCAGCCACACTGTCGTGCCAAAATGTAGTCGACAAGATGACACAATAGATAAGTTTAGAGGAAGGTGTTTACGGGTGGACAAGCCAATAAAAACTCATGGCTGAGATGTTGGAACCCCTGTTTGCACAGCATGGCAGAGTTATCCAGCAGACAGCCCAATTGTACAGGGGTCTCTGTAATGCATGTTTACTTTTAAGCATTTCTAACACTGCTACTCTGAGAGCAGTCAGGGTTTCTGGAAACAATCAGTGAATCCCAGGTCCGAACAAAAGTGCTAATGTGGTACCAAGTTCCTGAGTAAATAAGCAATTGCTAAACAAAATCTTTTTAACAGCATTGTGTGTCTGTGTCAACATTGTGTTTCCTCCATGAGTCATCTGGTCAGCAGCGCTCCCGCTGCACAGAAGAGGTCATCCACTTTCTGCAGCTCTACACTGCAGACGGAAGTTTTGTAACAGAAGACACCACTCAGGCCTTTGTGTGAGCAGCAGGAGTTGCATTTTTTTTGACAGGATGAAAGGCAACAATCAGAAGGTAAGAAAATCCTGATGGGCATATTTGAGGGTGTAAAAAAAAAGAAAAGACATGAAACAAATGCTGTTTGTGGCAGCCTCAGTGGCCATTAGATGATAGTCAGAAACAGAGGAACCTGTTTGTTCTTTATCACCTCACCATATATATACATAGATCTCCTTCTATCTATCTATCTATCTATCTATCTATCTATCTATCTATCTATCTATCTATCTATCTATCTATCTATTTATTTTAATGCATGGGGAAAGATGCTTCAGGTATTTTGTATTTTGCAGATTAATAGGAAGTAATTAACCAAGGGGGAAAAGAGAGACATCCTTACATGTACTGATCTTCTTATTTCAAGTATCCAGCACTTCGTTAAACTCCACAGATTTCATACCTGTTCAGAACTGGTTCCAGAAACAGGAGGATGCCTACTTTTTATCTTAGGTATAAGCAAGTAAACATTCTTCTGAGATTTTTTTGATCAAATGCAGGCAACTTGAGAGAACTCCTTTCTTTTGTGTGATTTCTTGTAATTAAGTGATGTGGAAAGCTTACAATAACCAGTTCCTCTGACAGGATTCTTGCCAAGGCATTTGGAAAGAACTTGCCCAAAATTTGCTATCTATGTTTTGGTCCTGATTCAGCTTGAGTGTAAACATCAGGGTCTGCTTTTTAATGCCCTCTCTTCCCATGGCTTAGCTAACTTATCTCGTTGTGGTGCTTTTCGGAGTCCAAGCAGAGACATTCAACCTTTTTCTAATAAAATATAGTAAATTTCCTCTGTCATCATATTGTAAGATTCTTGGATGAATCACTCCCCAAATTTCCAACTAATAACTTCTTATTTTTCACCAATATAACACATAGGTGGATAACATTCCATCACCAGTGACTATAATCACCTTCAGCCCCAATTCAGCATCCCAAGTTCTGGCTTGATTAAGCATTTGCTGCTTCTATTTCATCCTTTCCTGACAGAGATAACTTTGTTTTAATTCGAACTGTCACACTCTGGAGTTCAGGAAGGACATGAAAATGTCAGGTAATAATCCCTCCTCAATCTTGTGAGCAGTTAACACTGCTAATATGCAGAACCATTAGCATGTTGGCGTGATTTTAACTTAATCATCTGCAGCAGCCCAAGCTTTATTGAGATCCCTTAGAGCTGATCTGGATAAACGTCGCCCATCTTTACATGCTTTACTTTGCTTTCAGTGCTTAACAAAAGACACTTTTAATCTTGCAACTTTTCCTATACCTTGGTAATTTTATTTTAAATGTGTTTCATCAATAGTTTGAACACTTTATAAAAGCAAATACACTTCCCCCCCGCCAAGGTACTAGCCTTTGGTAAAGCAATCCTGCCCAAAACAGGACCTCTGTGTGGATAGTGCCATTTCTGGATGTTAGACAATCGTGCTGGCATAGTTAGCCATGCAAATAAACAGAATAACTGCCTACATTAGCACATTAACCAGATAATCAAACTAATAATGCCTGAAGGAACCGATCACACATAAATAGTAAATGTTTTTATGTCCCTACTTTTCCAGATGTCTTTATCTTTGGGATAATATCTGGTACCTCACTCCTCCATTCTTTCTCCAAATGGAAGCATTGAGGGGGATTACATTCACTCCAAGAGTTCAAACTTCAAGGAAGAAACCTTATCTTTTGAATAGTTAAATATTAGACATTTTTATACTATGAAGGAGCTAAATGTAAGGTCTCCAAGGCTTTGAAACTTTCTGTTTACATCTTCTATTGGATGATCCCATCATTCTAATTCAGCAGGATGCAATTATTGGTGTAGTATATCCATCCACCCACCTACCTATCTTCTCTGACTTCTTTTATCCTTTGAATCATCGGGGTTTTGTTCTACAGAATGTCAGTAGCAGCGTTCAGCACTAGTTCATTGTGTTATTGCTTGAATGTACTTGTTTGAAATGCATGACACCTGCCATCTCTGTACCTTTAGTAATGATGACTAAATACAGCCATAGGGCAGTTTTGTACTGAGTCAATTTCTCAACAGGAGTAAATGACATACTCTTGTTCCTGAGTAAGTCTTTGTAAACAGTCAGAGCAAGGACTTCAGAGATGAAGACGTTTTCTGGGTTGAGGACTGCAGTTTGGTGTACATCACCTAGCTCTCTATAATGTGGCTGCAAACATGATATAGTTTTTATGCTTATTCACAGGTCATCTGCTTGGATTTCTGAAAACATTTAATCTGAACTGAATCTCTGTTGAAAATCTTGATCTTTCTTCACTTTTCCTCACGTTTGTAGCTTGCCTACAACAACAACACATTAAAAGCAAATATTTTACTTTTGAGCTTGCAACACAATAGCAAACTACTAGTCACTAACTCGTAGCTTGGCTGAACTGAAGTTGTTTCCACAAGTTCATGTAAACACAGAACTGATGAGATGCTAAGTTTTCCTTGTGGGAAATCAGGCCAAGGTTGTAATCAGCCTTCTCTCAACAGCCTTTCAAGGTGACCTGAGGTTCTGCTCTGAGGGTTTATTTCCAGTTTGTCATTCTTGAGCTTTTTGGCACAATTATTTTGTTTCTCATTTTCTCACTGTCTCTGTGGGCTTTTGCCATATCACCTGTACTTATGCAGTGCCCTTGTGTGGATGAGCAGTAAACAGCCCACTCTTCATCTCTTTCATCATTTCCCACAGGGATTTTGCAGAGTTGTAGTACCAGCTAGGAGATCCACTTCAAAACTGCAAAGCCTTTGATGAAATAGCCACACTACCACATTTACTTAGTCTTTTCCATTTCTGTATGCCACAGTTTCCAGTTTTCCTGACAGCAAATATTTGGATTCTCTGATGCACTGGAACCTACAATAGCTGCCTCCAGTAGCATTCTTGAGGTCCCACAGAACTAACTAGGGCCTCAGAGTCGAGACTAATTTTCACCCTGCTTCATATGCATTGGATTCCTTATGCTAGGGGAAAAAAAAAATCTGAGTATTTCAGAAGTAAGCTGAGGTCATTCTTTGCAAAGTATGCCTTTAATTTAAAAAACACTTTTCTGGCTATTACTTTGAACAGCTCACAGGTATAGCAGGAGTTAATTTTCTCCCTCCAGAAGGCAAACAACTTTCTTGATTGTTAAAAATCAAAAGTTAGGAATCCTTGTAAAAAGCTGGGATTCATTCATTCATTTGGTGTTTCCAACACATCTTTTTCCTTGCAAAAACATGTTTTTTTAATTTCCTTTCCACTGACACAAAATCATTAGTATTTGCTCATGAAAAACTATTTAGCAAAGATTAAGTCTCTGGAATTCATGAAGGATCTGGTTATGAGGGATCAAGTTTAATATCAACGAGATGAAAAGTTTACCAAGAACTGATTCTAGTTATTTCTGCTCTAGCTTTGTAAAAGCAAGAGGATGAAAGGCCAAATTCTCAACTGTTATAGATTGGCCTTGCTTCACAGAATGAAATGGAGATGCATTCCAATGAACACCAGCTGAATATCTGGCTTTGAGATCATCAAAGCCAGTGTGTATTAACCCCATGTGGTTATTGGCCACACATTTCCCACTATGATGTGCCGATGTGAATATATTAAATATCCTGTTGGGAAATTAACTATTCATATTATTGAAAGACATTAATCCTTACAATATAAGCAATTTCCCAGATGGAGGTACAGAAAAAAAGGAGGGGAAAAAAAAAGGTGGGGAATTAGAAGGTATACTAATGCAGTGTGCCCCAAAGTTTCACCAAGTGGGATGTACACTTAGTTGAAGGGGTGTATTTACTTTAATTAGAGGTGATGGGTGTGCACTTTATGAATTAGTTTTCAGGAGTGTGTCTGAAAGTGTTTCACAGCACCAGAAATGTGCATTACCATACTGAATATGAGAGCAGAAGCAGATGAATTCTCCCTGGTTAATGCCTGTGGAGGACTGTGAGTATGAGATTCAAATATATTAAAAACCTTGGTGGCCTCCATAAGGGAAAATAAATGGCATATGAGAAGAGAAATGGAAAAGAAAATGGGTGTATTTGCATTTGCTGTCTGTTCTTCCTTTTTCGTATTGCATTTTTATTTCCTGCTCAGATAATCAAAAGAAAACTATATATAGCTTAGAGCAAACTTTATGACAAAAGGAACTTGATTTGATGTTGTCTTTATTACCAGAAGCTTTTTAAAAGTAGCCTTGAATATCATGAACTAATATTATGAAAGAATTTGAAATAGTGCAAAGCTGTTTACTTATTGCTGTCCATGGGGAATTTATTATTTGTTTTATTATTTTATTTGTTTTATTCTTCATGTTGCAATTATATTGGTTCACTGATATCAGCTGAGGGGTGAGCTGTAGGTTCCAATATTACAGTGAAAACCCAGGATAGCTTCAAGAGAAAGCTGGGTAAACTGATAATTCAACAATTCCCTACTGTTTCTTCCTGCAACTGACATGTTTTAAGATAAGAAAAACATCCAAAATTCCTTAAACTATTTGCTAAAACTTGGTGAGCAGTGTGAAGCATTGTCACCTGTCTGCTTACAGTAGCCGGATGATTCCACCACTTTTATTCCTTTTTTCCTCACCATATGGTTACCTATTTAACAAGAATGATGGACTTAGTGTAGGAAACATTTCTACAGCAACTGTGAAAGGCTCATCTCAGTTCTCACTAAATTCAAGTGATTTGTGTGATACCACTACTTCCTTGCTCACTGAGAGAAGAAGTAATTAGAAAGAAGAGTTTACACAGAATCACCAAAACCCATGAGCCAAAACCCATGTAGTCCCCAAACTAAATTTTCCTGGACTGTGCTGATGTGCTCCCTCAACCCTTTCTAAAATGGTAGTTCATGAGAAGAGAACCATTATTTCGACTCTCAGAGAAGTAAATCTGTTTTAAAAGCCATAACAGGTCCCAGCTGTTTGTAGCAGAGTTATTAATCAGTAAATATCCTTTTTCATGCAGCTCTAATAATTAATTTGATAGACTTTGGAAAAATAAAAGGTCTATTGAATTATTGTCCTAGAGACTGAAATATTTAACCTGAAAGTCATATGACAATTGTCAGGGACTCTGTTTATAGGCACAGTGAATGAAGAATTCCTTTAGGAAAATCTGAGATTTTAATCACTGACTTCTAGGAAGACATGATTAACAAGGGCTTCTCATCCTCAGTTGCCAAATCCCAAGTGTCTGCTCCTGCATCTACTATTTCTTAAGTAAAATCCCCAAACCTCTTCCAGTTCTCAGAGTAGCCTCATTAAATCAACTGTAGTTAAACCTTCTGCAGATTAGCACTTGTTAGGGGAATGTAGATGTAACACTTGATTACCTTTCTAAAGCTGATGACATGAATTGATTTTTAGATTTTGGTCAGCCCTGAGCCACCTCCTCCCCACCCTCAATTTCCCAATTTCCCAAGCACAGGAGTTACTCCATGCATTTAACTGGCTTGCAGTAAAGAAGCTCTGCTGCTCGCAGGTAATTTGCTGAAGTTTGTGCTCAGAATAAGAAAGCCCCACAAGTGCTGTAATCCACTGATACTGTATGTCTTGTATTATCTTTAGAAAAGATTCACTGCCAGGAAAAAAATATTCTATATCATCACAGCAGGAGACTTTGAGCTGTTTATCATGATGTAATTGAACCTAGGACTAGTCCTTAACTTTTATGAGACCAAGAGGAGTTACACCGCTGCTGTTTCCACCACAATAACGATAGACAAAGACTAAAATCTGATTGTAATGGACTGGATGTATTTCAGTGTCAAGAGACTTTGAGCTGTTTATCATGATGCAATTGAATCTAGGACTAGTCCTTAACTTTTGTGAGACCAAGAGGAGTTACATCGCTGCTGTTTCCACCACGGTAACAATAGACAAAGACTAAAATCTGATTGTAACTGACTGGATGCATTTCAGTGCCAAGTTTTGGTTCTGTAATAGGCCTTTGGATCATTCTTGCTTTATTTCTGTCAATATATATATGATTTTTATGATTTAAAGCACATAGTAATTTATCAAGGGTAGTAAAAAAAAAAAAAAAAAGGAAAAAAAGAAGTCCTAAAATAATTTTACTGAATCATGATGTGGCTTAGATCAATTTTGTAATAGTCTGCCTTGGGCATGTAATAGATGAAGAAAGAGAATGCTTAACTCAAAGTGCTGTGTGCTGCTTTAGTACAAGGTAAAACTTCATCCTCTTTGCAGAGTTTAATGCTGGTATTGTATTTCTTCCATTGTAGAATATTATTGCTAAGTAAGTTAAAAGGAGCAGAGCATTATCTCTCTATTCCTTATTGGCTGCAGGATTCCTTATCAGGTTGATTTTAAGATTTGGTCATTAATAATGCCTTACATGGCTTAATTCATCCTTTCAACATGATTTTTTTTTTGATTGCTTATTCACAGATTGTTCTCTTAGGTAGCCTTCCAAGTTTTTTCATTTGTCTCATACGTAGGCTAGGAATGTTTTATATAGCTTATGTGCATTGACACAGCATGTGCCCATGGCAATGAAGATTTTCTACAATGATTTCTGAACCATCCCTTTTCCACACTGCAGTGGTAGGAGCAAAATCTTATTGGCAGTTTATTTAATTGCAAAAACTTTCTATAGTTACTTGAATTACCTGCTTTTAATGCATTTAATGATAATTTTTTTTTTTCCTGGTAAGCATTTCCTACTAGGGAATTCTCAAATTATATTCATACAGGAATTTTCTACACCCACTCTTGAAATTCAGTGCTGAAAGAGAATAATAATTACTCAACTTTGACAAAAATGTCTGGAAACATCCCTTTCTCCTAAGAAAAGGGTCATGGCTTTCTACTGTCTGTGCATTGCAAACATAACTGCACTTTGTAGAAGATCTTGCCTATGAAATATTCTGTCCAAATCTTCATAGAGCACAATTTATCTCTCACTTGGAATAGTAAGAGTAGGGTTCCTAGACTCTGGCAGTTTTGAACCTACAGTACAAGGGAGTCTAGGTTTTTCAAACCTAGCTTGGAGCACTAGAACAGCTCCTCCAGCTTTTGAAGTGTCAGCTCAATGAATCACTCCCCTTAAAAGAGTTGCTTCTGACATTTCAGCCAAAGCCCTGCTGCTTTTGCAGGAGCCTATAGGCTTTTATCTTGTGCACTGGTCTGAGCTGCAAAAATGTTCCAGTTTATCACATACTGTTCCATACTGTCACTTAGAAATATGCTTGTGCTAGCTGAGTGAATATTGATAAGATACCTTGAGACTCTGATAAAAATGGAGCAAAGAGAAGATATCTTTCAAATTTGATCAATAAAGTCTTTAAAACAGTGATAAAAGACTTCTGAGAGTCCATTATTGAGAACAAATTCACAGAGGTATACACAAAGTTGGGGGCTTATTGTTTGGTTGTGCTCTTTCAAAGGTTTAGGGCTTTTACTCTGTATTGCTAAGAAAAAGCTCTTTGAAGGTCATGTCTGAATTCAAAGCTATACTTATTGTCTGTTTTTCCATGCTATCTACATTATTGTTGCACCTTGTATTTGGGTGCCCAATAGCTCCTGAAGGTAATATTTTCCAATTCCACTTATCCTACCCTCTGGTGTAGCATTTGTCAGAGCAGGTTTCTGTCTGCAGGTGTTGATAAGGTAGAAAAAGCTACCTGACTAACATTATTATACTGCTTATTTTTTCCTAGGTAGTTTGAAACGATTATCTCTGCTGGACTACAGTCATGTGCTGCAAGATAGCAGGTCCTCCTTCTGCTGCACCACCCTCAGCACTTTAAAGCAGTGGTAGTTGTGCAGATTACCTAATGGTAAGAAATCTTCTTGTAAAGGAGAGTGGGTGGAGGGGAGAGAGTGAGAAGGAGGGCAAGAGGGAGGAGCTGCTTTTCACTCTGGGTGTTTTTCTTGTACTGAAGGCCACAGCTCCTTGCTCAGGTGTCTGAGTGGGCAATTCATCTCTTGCTGTTAGGGAGCAGTGCTGAACATAGCCACTGAACACTGGTGGTGATGGCAGTCATAGCAAAAGGACACTAAACCTGAGCCAAACCCCCCCTGCAGCTGATGTTATGAGATGTTGGATTTTCCACCTGTGGTCGTCAGCAAGTGTAACAGGTGTGTTCCCCAGCTCTGAGAGAGGGATGTCTGGTGACAGGGTCATCCCTGTGGCACCTGCCAGGCATGCAGGGTGCCTGGCTTCACTGCCTGGGGCTCAGGTGTCTCTACACCACCTCAGCCTGAAAATTATTTTTCTTCCATCGATAGCTGAGTGTAAAAACCAAACACCAAAAGCACCCCAGTGAAGCAGGAATGCAACCAGCTTTCCCTTTGATTGCCACATGATCTTGGCTTGGCACTTCTATCAGAAGTTAAAAAATGAACTGTCTGCTTGGATCATTGCAAACAGGAGAGGTGCTCAGGAGCCTCCCTCATCTGTACAGATGGCTCAGCTGTGCTGCCTCCACAGCAGTTCTCTGTGCTTCCCTCAGCAGAGCATCAGGCCAGTTGTAGGCATAAATACAGCTCGGCATGTCCAACCACACCTGCCATTCAACACCTCCTGTGTGACAAAACATTCCTCCTTTCTGTTTCTGTGATAGAAACAAGCTCTCTGAAACACATTCAGCTCTAATGGAGATAGTTTACAAGAATGTTTCAGATTTCTTCTTTCCCTAGGCTCAGTTACAACAGAGCTGTGGGATGAGAACATAGCTAACAAACACAATGAGAAAAGGGCACGGTTCTACATCATAGAAGAAAAGTTTCTGTAGCTAGAAAAATATTTTTTCCCCATTTTTATTTTGATTTATTTTTTCCCTTTCCCACTCTCTCAGCTTTCAGGAGCTGATGCAAGATATTCTCATCCATTCACACTGCATATCATCATGATGACCAGTGTAGCAGCACATAGCTTGGTAGCTGGCCAAGCCTGCGTGGGCTATCAGTCTATACCATGAGAATCCAGTATTTTGGTCAGCCATGTGACTATCAAAAAGTTTCTTGCTCCAACATTATCTAACAAAGGTGTTGACAATGTTATGCCTGGATGCATGCAAAAACCATGTTTGTAAAGATAAATAAATGGGTAACACCTTCAGCAGCTAATTAATGTATGTTGGACTGAATCTTTCTGCCTTAGAGGATAAAAATACATTAATAACTCTGGCCTGACCAGGATGCTATAAAGATTCATTAGGTAATGTATGAAAGTAATGCAGAACTCTCTTCTGTGACTCTCTCACTCTAGTTTTGGAGCATGAACTAAACCTGAGTTTATTCTCAAAGCCTCCTTACAGTCTGGATATTAGTATTCTCATCCACGTGTCTAAATTCCAGTTAAACAGAGATTTAGTCACACTTCAGTGGCTCAGTGCCTAAACAGAGGTATCCAGTACATGTTATCAGATATGAAACATTGCTATAGATAAGACACCTGTGAGAGACCTACAATCCCTCTGGAGCAGCATCTGGGGACCACAGTGTGGGAACCCACAAAAGATGACAGATTAGTTTGTGAGAGCAGCTCATCTGAAATCTCAAGAAAAATTTTGAACTGCCTTCTAATGTTTTGAATAAAACCTGGGGTCATTAAATATATATACTTTGGAGCCAAAACAACTTCCTCAGAACCATAGCAGAGGCTTCTGTACCTGACCAGAAGCCCTGGAAAGAGAAGTGAAGCACCATGCCTAAGCAACCCTGTGATCTGCACAGGATTGAATGACAAGATGTTAGAAACTACTCATGTTTGGCTCGTGTCACACTCAAGTAACCTCCCAGAATGGCTTGAGTGGTCGACTTTCCTGAGCAGGAGGACAGTTTGTTTCCACCATTTCCACAAACCAAAAGATTGTCCTCAATATCTTAACCAAACCAGGGCATATTCTGCTGTGCACAGCCTAACACTGGCCAGTGCAGCAGAGCAGGGGAACTCGTTCAGTAGACCTTGGCCATTCTGAGGGAATCTGGTTGCCATGACATCAGTGATGCAAGATTAATGGATCAGAGAAAAAGTAAGAGTGATAAGGTAAGGAGTGAAGTCTGTTGCTGCAGCAATGTAAGGATGCTACCCCAGGGAGGAAACCTGTTTGGGACCCATCTGTGGTGTCTGCTTGTGCATGCATCACTAGATGACAATGTTTATGTTGTGTTGCAAACCAGGAGCAAAGCAAGGACTCAGCTGATTTCCCAGAGCCATCTCACATAGCTTCAGGCATCTTGGCTCTGCAATGAGTTTGGATTCATGAGCTTTGCATTACAGTGTCAGCAAAGGGGAGCGACTGGGAGAGGCCAGCGGGATCTCTGGCAAAAAGTTGGCATAAAAGTGGCTGCCATTATTCAGGTATGAAGGTCTTCTTGAGAGAAAGTGGTAAGAGGGCTTTTGAATGATTTTGATGGGCCAAATCAAACCATGAGATATAGCCTGGTCATTCTTGCTCTAGCAGATGGTAGAAGAAGCTTCCTGGAGAGCTCATGTGGGAAAATGAGGCTTTTTCTAACTCAAGGAATTTATGTCACCATCTTTATAGTCCTTGTGAAACAGGATGATTTAACTACCTGACCTGTCCTGAGATTCAGTGCTTGAAGGTGGAGGTATGAACACAGTCCTAAGTCTCTCAAGGTTATATCAGAAGTACATGGCAGGAACCGAAGCTCCATCTGCTGAGCTTGGGTCCTGGCCTCAAGTTCTGGCAACCCAGAGCATTACTCTTTAACTTCAGCTACAAATACAACGTTCCATTTTTTGTTTCAGCTATGATGCTTTTCTATTACTGCATCTAAAATTATGATTGTTAGTTCTGAACCTAATTGGGCAGAGGGAGAAGGAAATGCTGTTTCTTTCATTACCCAAAATATTTATTGTCTTAGATTGCTTTTTCAGGTGATTTGTGCTGTTTGTTTCCTTTTTGCTCTTGAAAATTTCCTCTTTGCTAGTACCACTTAAATTTTATTTTTTAAGTCTTGTTTTGGTAGCTTATTAAGCATTTGATTAATGATGAACATTTCTAGAGTCCTGCTACTTCATTAGAATACTCAACATTTAAACTTATAATAAGCACAGATAGAAATAGAAGGTGTGTTCATTTGAGCAAGACCTGGTAATTTTTTCCATGGTAATCATCACAATAATGAACAGTTGATTACATTATTGACCTTTCAGGATAAACAGTACCCTTAAAAGATGTGGAACTAGGTATTTAAAGCTGGTGGAAACAGTTTTTACATTAGTGCAAGATCTGACCCATGAATATAATGTCTCATCTGCTGAAATAATGACTATCTACATACTGCTCTTCTCCCCAACATTTTTTCTTTGTAAATGAGGATATGATCATCACTTTCTGGCTATTCTAAAACCAGAATACTAATTTGCTTCTAATAGGTATGGCCATTATTCATGCATGCCTCTTGTTTTAGCAAAAGCTGTGTTTTATAAGCTTGAAAGTCCATTTATTCCAAACATTACTGGCAATATGTGGAAACCTCAAACTGCATTGTTTTCATTTCTGACAAAAAATATGCATGACACATGGGCCCTTTCTTTCTTTCTTTCTTTCTTTCTTTCTTTCTTTCTTTCTTTCTTTCTTTCTTTCTTTCTTTCTTTCTTTCTTTCTTTCTTTCTTTCTTTCTTTCTTTCTTTCTTTCTTTCTTTCTTCCTTTTCCTTTCTTTCTTTCTTTCTTTCTTTCTTTCTTTCTTTCTTTCTTTCTTTCTTTCTTTCTTTCTTTCTTTCTTTCTTTCTTTCTTTCTTTCTTTCTTTCTTTCTTTCTTTCTTTCTTTCTTTCTTTCTTTCTTTCTTTCTTTTTCTTTCTTTCTTTTTCTTTCTTTCTTTCTTTCTTTCTTTCTTTCTTTCTTTCTTTCTTTCTCTTTCTTTCTTTCTTTCTTTATCTTTCTTTCTTTCTCTTTCTTTCTTTCTTTCTTTTTCTTTCTTTCTTTCTCTTTCTTTCTTTCTTTTTCTTTCATTCTTTTTCTTTCTTTCTTTTTCTTTCTTTCTCTTTCTTTCTTTCATCCTTTCTAGCTGTCTCTCTTTTTCTTTCTTTCTTTCTTTCTTTCTTTTCTTTCTTTCTTTCTTTCTTTCTTTCTTTCTTTCTTTCTTTCTTTCTTTCTTTCTTTCTTTCTTTTTCTTTCTTTCTTTCTTTCTTTCTTTCCCTCTTTCTTTCTTTCTTTCTTTCTTTCTTTCTTTCTTTCTTTCTTTCTTTCTTTCTTTCTTTCTTTCTTTCTTTCTTTCTTTCTTTCTTTCTTTCTTTCTTTCTTTCTTTCCTCTTTCTTTCTTTCTTTCTTTCTTTCTTTCTTTCTTTCTTTCTTTCTTTCTTTCTTTCTTTCTTTCTTTCTTTCTTTCTTTCTTTCTTTCTTTCTTTCTTTCTTTCCTTCTTTCTTTCTTTCTTTCTTTCTTTCTTTCTTTCTTTCTTTCTTTCTTTCTTTCTTTCTTTCTTTCTTTCTTTCTTTCTTCTTTCTTTCTTTCTTTCTTTCTTTCTTTCTTTCTTTCTTTCTTTCTTTCTTTCTCTTTCTCTTTCTTTCTTTCTTTCTTTCTTTCTTTCTCTTTCTTTCTTTCTTTCTTTCTTTCTTTCTTTCTTTCTTTCTTTCTTTCTTTCTTTCTTTCATTCTTTCATTCTCTCTTTCTTTCTTTCTCTCTTCCTTTCTTCCTTTCTTTCTTTCCTTCTTTCTTTCTTTCTTTCTTTCTTTCTTTCTTTCTTTCTTTCTTTCTTTCTTTCTTTCTTTCTTTCTTTCTTTCTTTCTTTCTTTCTTTCTTTCTTTCTTTCTTTCTTTCTTTCTTTCTTTCTTTCTTTCTTTCTTTCTTTCTTTCTTTCTTTCTCTCTTCCTTTCTCTCTTCCTTTCTCTCTTCCTTTCTCTCTTCCTTCCTTTCTTCCTTCCTATCTTTCTTCCTTCCTTTCTTTCTTCCTTTCTTTCTCCTTTCTTTCTTTTTTAATACATTGAACTTTTGTAATGCCCACTACAGGAAAATGAACAAAATGCATGGTCTATAGCTGTTCATTTGAATTCAGATCTGATGCATGTGCAAAACATGTGCATTTAATCAATCAGTATAAGCCATTAAGATTAACCTATCCTGTAGCTCATTCTCAGTGTAAAGAGGTTTTTCTGCTGCAATAAGGTAGGTGAATTGTCATGCAGTACTACTCTGGCACCCAGAGAATGTAACAGTGACTCAAATAATAGCAGCTTCTATGCCTATACCTCATAACTTTCCTCTGCATTTTTACTGCAAATCTGTGTAAATCCATACTTTATTCCCCCTGCAAGGATTCAGGCTGATAGAGTAAACCACTATTGCCATGGTAATAACAGCAATCAGGCAGTGCAGGTTGTGCCTTGGTGCTTTAGGCCAGCCACAGTAAGATTATTTCTCCACTAATTCAAATTAGCAGGTTTTGCTCCTTTGTAAAATGTTTTTAGAATCACAAAATGTTCTAATTCTATGAAGAACTCTATTTGGAGTAAGTTGTTATCACTGGCCTAAGGTACTAATTTATTTTTTTTTCAGTTTGATTACCTTATTTGATAAACTGCATCTCTGATGTGTTGGCCCCTTCTGCACCTGCAAAATCTGTTGGTACTTTAAAATATTCCTTCAGCTTCCAAAGCTTGCTTAGAAAAAGTTTAACCTGCACTAGGAGTTGGAATATAAAAGCAGATTGAAGCATTGATTTCCCCATTTTGTCACCTCTAGAGAACAATTCATAAAGCACGGAAGTTCTAACTAGTCAATCAATAGTTGCTACTTAAATCAGAGGCACTGCAGATAGCCTGTTGTTATTAAAAGTGTTCTTCAGAAGATGATAATAAATGAAAAGAGAGAAACCAATTCAGCCTCTGAGTGGAGTTCAAGATTGACACCTCAAGGGAAGCCAAGTTGTACATGCAATTTGTCCTTTTCCCCCTCAGGCAAATGGGAAAAATGAATTTCCCTAAAGACTTCTCAGCTCTTAAGTGCAAGGATGACCTTGTGAGATGTTTTTTGAAAATACCCTGACTACAGAATAGTATGGAGGTCTCTGCCAGATCCCTGGAAGATTGTTTGAACCTTTGAATTCACAAGCTAAATCCAGAGGTCTGGGTCCTCTGTTGCAGCCTTGCTCTTGAGTCAGACACCCTGATGTTCCTGCAGTAATGGAGAGGGCTGGAAGGCTCAAGACTTAACAGACCTGTCTGTACAGACAGTCTGAGCTGGGAATCTCCAAGAACCTCAGAACCAGGCACTTTGAATATTTGATGCTCGTGTGCACTTTCTGTAACAGGCTGAGGAGACCCAGGAGTCAGGAGCTGCCATTTCAGGAAAGCAGGATGTAGTTTTCATTTATCTGGAAAACTTTAAAGATTATTATTTCATTCTGGATGAAATGCAGGCTTGGGGCGTTAGATTTTTTTTGTGGTTAGGTTTTGTTTTATTTTTGTTGGGGGTTTTTGTTTTGTTTTTAAAATCATATAGAATGGTAATTTTAAGCTTAGAACATTTCAGCTATAGAAGATTTCACAATACTCATGCAAACAGTGCAGCTGGCAAACATGTTCCTCCATGTGATAGCAACGAAGGAAACTCAAATTGCAGCATGAGATGCAGTTCATCATGATCTCTTTCTGAAGCTGAACTTCAGGGTTGTGAATAATGCAGAGATGAAATTAAGTTGATTAAGGCTGTTTATCAGCTGTTGGAAATCATGTTATTTTTCCACACCCATTAAGGGTATACTTCTTGGTGTTGGCTGAGGACCTGTGCACATAAATAACAGCAGAGTGGGTAAGATGTGGTCCTGCTGCATGCCAGTTGGGAGCATTTGAGTTCCTTGAGTACAGGAGCTAGGACACAATCAGCAGGATTCACAGTGGACAGCTCTGCAGGTGTTGAGGCAGGAGGCACCACTGTGGGACAGACTGCCCTGAGGCAAACAGTGGAGGGACCAGACTTCCCAGCAGAATTTAACCATTACATGCATAAGCAAACCAGTTAACCATCAAAGCAGCAAAAAGTGAACATGCTCAAATGTATATTTAACAATTCTAGCAGCTACTGGGAGCTGGAGGCACATTTGGTGAGGGACAGAACAGCAAAATCAGGGTCAGGGACACCCTAGAGGGAGTGCAATCTGTGAGTGACCCACAGTGGGACAGGGACATGAACAAACTGGTTTACATTCACAGCAGGATGCTGTGCACTCAGGGGGTTCCCCCTAGGTCTCAAATATCCTGCAGAGCCATGCCCTTCCTTATGCTGCAATAATGCAGCCATGTACCTGCCAGGATACCGGTGTCTCCACTGGGAACAGGTCACTTTGCAGTCGTGTCTGAACCAGTGGGATGAACTTTTCTCATATTGTTCCATCAGGAGCTGCTGAGAAGCAAGGAGCCTGTGCAAAAAGACTGTCATTTAAATTCACCACCCAGTAATGTTTGAACAAATAATGCTGGGTTTGCTGCCTCTTTGTTCTTTAATAAAGAGGGGAAAAAAATCTCTGTTAACCCATGGACAGTGAACTGCAAAATGAGATTTAGTGTTTAAAGATATTTCTACAGTTATTATTAGATTTAGAGACCTCCAGCTATATCAGTACCCAGGCATCAGTGATAGGGTCAGTGCTGTGCTGCTTATCCTGCTTAAGAAAACATGCTTTTTAGCTAATAATGTTTTTCTGAATCTGTGATTCTTCCTCTATTGTTCATCTTGGTGCTCTTCTATTACATTTAAACCATATTAGATTTACAGGAAGATGCCATTGAGGTGACATCCAGTGGCCTATTTGCATTGGCTATCTCTCACACGCTGATGTAATGGTGCATGACCTAGCAGCAAGACATTCAAATATGTAAGATTGATTGGCCTAAGTGTTAATTGTTCTATTAAAGGGGAAAAGAAATGCCCCACATCCTCCTTCTCTTAACCTCAAGTCTGACCCTGATACTATTTGTCACAACTCAACATACCCTTCCTACTTCCACACCTGTACAATTAACCCTAAACAATTACAGTCTCTAATGTACCCAACATGCCAGGTTAAAATCAGATTCTCCAAAGAGATTTGATAAAGTGGGTTGAGGTAATTCTGTTTCAATGTGATAAATGAAACATACATTGCAGCTAGGAGATATGAGATGATGTTGAACATTTTTAAGGCCCCTCTGTCTGAGAGAAGCAGAGATAATATTTCACTAGAAATAAGGGCAGTGTGGTAACATTCTTGATGTGAAAAACATATTTTAAAGCATGAGTGTGAGACAGAATAATTGCCTCACTTACAAACCTGATGTGTTTGCCAAGGACTGAGGGTCCTTTGAGAAAGATTTGCCCTGAAAGTGGATTGCACTTAAAATATGCCCAGATTTCTCTTCCAGTGGGTAGATTCATAGATTCATAGAATGGTTTGGGTTGGAAGGGACATTCAAAATCATCTAGTTCCAACCCCCCTGCCATGGGCAGGGACACCTTCCATTAGAACAGGTTGCTCAAAGGCCTTATCCAACCTGCTCTTCGCAACTTCCTTGGGCAACCTATTCCAGAGTCTCACCACTCTCACTCTAAAGAATTTCTTCCTAATCTCCAGTCTCCTCCTCAAGGTTAAAGCCATTCCTTCTCATCCTATCACTACAAGCCCTTGTAGAAAAGTTTCTCCCTGGCTTTCTTGTAGTCCCCTTCATGTACTGGAAGGCTGCTCTAAGGTCTCCCTGGAGCTTTCTTTACTCCAGGCTGAACAGCCCCAACTCTCTCAGCCTATCACATAGAGGAGGTTCTCCAGCCCTCTGATCACCTTTGTGGCTTCCTCTTGACCTGCTCCAGCAGCTCCACGTTCTTCTTATGCTGGGGGCACCATCATTGGACACAGTGCTTCTGGTGTGGTCTCATGAGAGCAGAGTAGAGGGGCAGAAGCACCTCTCTCATCCTGCTGGCCACACTTATTTTGATACAGTGTTGGTAGTTTTCATACTGAGCCTGCAAGACATGTATGGGATAACAACAGCTTAACTGGTTAAAGTCAGCAGTAGTACTAGGCATAGCATGGGAGGTCCTGAGCTGGTAGCTGTCTAAACTTCAGATTCTTTCCAAAGCAAGCTAGAGATCTCCAGAAAATTGATCATAGTCAGTCTAAGCCTAGTACTCACATCAACAGATTTGTTCTATTGCAAAATAAAACTGTTTGCATGGCACCCTTTTCTGGATGAGCTTGGTGACTTTGCTGACCAACAGTTGTCTATTCACAGGCACTAAATCCAGTGGAATTCGTCTGAAAACAGTGCAAGGCTCCATGGAGGAAGAGAATCATAGAATCATAGAATCATAGAATCAAGAAGGCTGGAAGAGACCTCAAAGATCATTGAGTCCAACCTGTCACCCTAAGATGACAGATACCAAAGGCAAGTAAAAGGGAATTGGTGAGTGGTTGCTAGGAGAGTTGGTGTCAGAAATGAACATATAGCCACCCTTCACCTTGTATGAATTTCCTCTTCTCTGCAGTAATTCCCTTTTTCCTGAATTTAAGTAATTTAGGGCTTTCACAGAATGTCTTCCAGAACTACAATATCACTTGGTAAAGGGCAGACATAGGCAACTGTCAGCCACTCTTAACAGGAAAGGATAACTGGTAGACTCATTCAACTCCCAAATTACCCACTTCAATCTCATGCTTTTTAATAGAAGTCAAAAACTCTTGCAGATTCAGCCATGTTGTTGATCACATAAAAGAAACCTGTGGTTAATGGTCACTTGTGGGCATCAGCTTCCTTTGAAATAGCTTCAACACAGGCCAGAATTCCTCTATGTGGACCTACACTATAGGGTGTAACAGAAATTCAAGTCATTATTTGAAAACACTATTTCTCCCAGAGTAGGATGAACTTTACCTTTCAAATTGTATCCAATTTGCTAATTTTTTAATGGGAAACAGGTTTGGGAACGTGAGTAATATTTTCCCTTGGCATGTGTATGGTAGTGTTGGTTTGTAACAGTGGTTACTGTGTGTCCTTTGCTAAATTTAATAGCTGAATGCTAGACCTTAAAAAAGGTCGAGTGAAGAAGAAATGTTTAGAGGCATACTTTAACTCACTGAATTCATGCAGAATGTGAAGCTGCTCAGAGGAGCAGCTCCAGAAGTCAAGACTAAGTCACTGCTGCAACAGCGCAAGAAGGAAAAGAATTTTGCAAGAGAGTAAAACTTTAAAGGTGCTAAAAGGACTCAGGAACACAAATCCCACTGTCTGTCAGTGGCACAGGTTCTTAAATACTCAATGACCCAGTTTGCAAACATATTTAGAAATCTAAAATTTAGATAAGAACCTCCTGGCATTTCAAAAAGGATCCATTTCACTGCCATGGAAATCTGCATCTTTAAGTTATGAATTACCTTTGAAGACATGTCTGAAGTTGCTTTAGAAAGGAATTAGCAATGTCTTTCCAGTGAGACATTTAAAAACATTACAGGTTGATGTATCATAAGAGCCAGGAAAGCTTTCACAAAATTCCTCACTGAAATTAAAAGGAAAATAAACATCATCCTCAAACTTTTTAAGCTCACTAATTACAGCACAGTGCATTCAGATCAAGTTCAAATGTGACTTTTCTCAGTCGACAGTGTCTCTTCAAGGAAATCACTTTCAAATGGAACAACTGCCAATTCCTGAACATTTTAATACTTAACAACCTTGACAGTGTCCCTTTGATTAGCCTGCAAAAATGAAGTTACTTTTGATAGGAAAGTTAATTCACTTATTTGAAGTCTCTACATATTATGCTTGGCAACCTGAATATCAGCATCCTGTCACTGGAAAAACTTGCTAATACAAGCAATTTTGCACCAAAGTTTAACCACAAGAAACAAAGATCTAAGTTGTCTTCTCTTATCTGCTCTGAAAGATGCTTAGGACCAAGAAATGTTGAGTAGAAAAGTAGACATTGTATTCAAGTTGAATCTCACATGGTGACCTCTTGCAAGATGGGAACAATTAGATTGGCTATGGATGGAAAAGTAGTTTTATTATTTCAGAGTTATGTGTTCCATTAGTTCCCATAATTCTAGCCAAAATTAACTTGGTGAAAGAGTAAACTGCATGTAAAACATCCTATAGAGTTAGCCATAATTTGGTCAAAATAAATGAATTGTAATTATAGAGGCAGTATAAGCTGCTAAATTCAGATCTCTTTAATGAGTAAAGAGGTGGCTGGTGGATACAAAGAGATGATGTCTGATGTTAAATTCAGGGACCATATTTTGCCTACACTGAGGTGTTTTTTGGTTTTTTTTTTTTTTTTTTTTTTTCCTCCACAGCTACATTTAATGCCTAAAATCTGATCTTTATGTTGGCTTTGCTAGCTGGGAGCTACCTTAGGGAAATTATGACCTTGTTAGGACCAGAGAAGTGAATGCTGAGCGACAGAGAGAACAGGATTTTCAGTCTGACATTCTGGGGTTTGGCTTCATTCTTTTGTGACTTCATTGAAGAAACAGCTTCACTGATGAAATCACTGGAATAAGTGGTAGCAGTTTGCAGGATGGGCTCAAGCCCTATTGAAAGAATATAGTGAAATATTAGAGAAGCATGGCTGGGGCTAACAAAATGAGACTATTTCCTTCTGCTCTTAGACCTCTTACACTGCTCTTAGACTTCTTGCACTGCTCTTCCCACTACATTATTTTAAAAAAATCAAACTCAGAGCTTTGAGCAGGGTTCCAGCACCTTTAAAGAGACATTATTTCCCTCAAGTGCTACTCTTAGTATGTATTAGAACAAACCTCTTATACCCCTTCCTGTTAACCCAGCATCTCTTAGTTCCTCCTTTCATTTTAGGAGACTTGTTGCTATGTTCTGAGGAACTGCCACAGTCGTTTTTGGTTTGTTTTTTTTTGTTCTTACTCTCCCACTTTTCTACTCCATTTCTTCTTGTCACCTCCTTCTTTGCTAACTCCTGCCTTATGATATTCAGCCTCCCTTGACCGGTACCATGGCTGTGTGCATCACCAACATCCCCAACATCACTTGCCAGCTGTGTTGTGGGGCCAAGAGGCAACAGAAGGTCATGGAGGGATGTTTGACTCGGTGCTGCAGCTATGGTTGTGCGCTCTCTGTGGGTAAGTTACAACTCCTGAGCTTGCACAGGGAACCACCAGAGGAGAAGGGAAATGAGGAAGAAAAGAATATTGAAGATAAAGCTATGGGCTGCAGGATTGATTTTGCAGCTGTTAGCATGTCAATGGCTTGAAATGCTGCAAAGCTTAATACAGATAGTGCTTAACAGCAACAGCAAAAAAGAGATGGACTCCAAACCCTAATGGATGTGAAGTGTATTCATGAAGTTCACTTCTAGGCTCCTGCCCTGACCTCAAAGCTTCTTGGTAGAACAGAGGAGGTATTGTAATAGGTTATAAGTGCTAGAAATAATATTATAGCTAAGACCGATAGGAGGATCCTTATCTAGCATTTTTTATACAGGATCTGTTTTTTCTTTTCTTCTTCTTTTTTTTTTTATTTTTAAATTCAGCATGTTATTTTTAACTATTTTTCTGCAATTTGGACTTAAAGAATTTTCTCTCGTGATTGGCACTGTGTCAAAATCCAGAAGTGTTTTGACCAGCTGCTATTATTTTATTGCTTATCCAAAAGTAGCTTCAGCTTGTGTTAAAACTGCAAACGTATCATTTGAAATGGATGAAAGGATGTTTCCTTAGGAAAGGTTTTAATGGAGGCATTGAGATTAGCAAGTCCACAGGGTCTTTTCCCAAAAAAATTATGAATGAGGTAAAACAATGAATTAGAAGCTTGACTGTAATGTTAAGTATAATTTTTTGCTGTCATGAGCACGATGAAATGAAACTATTCACTTACCTGCCTAGAATATATAGCTCTTTCCTGAAGAACACTTTCATGGGGAATAAAAGTTGCAACAGCCACAGTGCAAATTCAGTCTCACATTTTTTAGACATGCCTTATGACTGCAGCCATTTAGAACAGAGATTTTTTACACTGGGCAAAATAAAGCATATTTAGCATTTAATGCAAATGTGTTGCTTAATTTGGATTAAAGGAAACCAAAGTGAGATTACAAAAATTCTTAAGTCCCCTATAAGGCAACTGGAATTTCAAACTGAACCAAATCATTAAAAAGTAAAGATTAAAATAACAGTCCACATGTGAAGCCCTAGTGAAGAGAGTTAACTGTGCGTTCAGCTGAGCACGTTTATCCTTCTCTGCTGAGACAGACTGGTAGGGTAGAAGATTTTCAGCATTTGTTCATTTAAAGATAAGGATAACTCTGTGCACAGAGCACTGCAAGCAGAATGCAAAGAGACTCCCTTCAAAGTCTGCTCAAGTCAGTAAACAGACTTCTTCAGCTTTATAAGAATTCTTGCCCATCCTCTCGTAATTCCACAGGCAAACTCTGCCAAGGCAGCTACTTCTAATTTCTGTTAAATGAATGATGTCTTATTCAACTCAGACTGATAAATAATTCTCTCAACTATAGGTTTGAACTTGCTATCTCACAGGGACTCTGATGCATTCAGTATAAGAATCAACACTATGACTCATCTGAATTATGTTACAGCAAAAACCTCATTTGGTTGATACAGATTTTATTTTATTTTTCCTATCCAAAAGGAAACACAAAGTAGCTTTTCTTGTGGTTTCTCTCTATCCCTCTGTCATTCATTTTCTCCTGCACATTTTCAATACAGAAAGTGATTTTCTGCGAATGATATGTTTTCTTAGGGCTCAGAAACTGACAGATGACCTTACTTGTCTTTCATTATTGCCTTTACAGAATTGTAGACTCAAATATTGTTCCCAAGCATGTGCTGGCAAAATAAACATATCAATATAAATACTTATCATTAAGGCAATCATTTCAGCTGGGAGGAAAATCAGGTTTAAGATCTGAGAAAACAAAGTGGAATACATTATTTTTGCTTGTAGCTTGGGAAGCTTGGAAGCTCGGAAGCTCCTATTATTGTAAGAATTAAATTGGCTTACTCAAATGAATGCAGATGGCAATGCCTTGTGCTAGGTACAGCTGCCATGTTTCTTTTTTTTTTTTTTTTTGTCCTCAAAGGAGAGAGGGAAAAATCTAGTCTGTCCACCTGCAATAAAGAATGGGTTTTCATCACATAAAGGTGAGTTTGAGGGTTTGTTCTACATCATCCCATATGCATGCTTTGAGATTTTTTTTTCCCCCTTTGGTGCATTTAATAACATTTTCAACAAAGTTATTCTGGAAGTGACATTTCTTGGAAAGAATACCAATAAATAGTGATGCCTGTGGAAATGTTAAGAAGTAGCTGCTGAACCCTGTGGTCAACAAATAATATTTGCAAAGAAATACAGCCAAAAAAATAAATATATTTTTAAAAAACATATATATTCCTAATATAAAAAAGGAATCTCTATAATCTTCATTGGACAATCTTTGAGAAGCCTAATACACCAAAAGGAGAATTTTCATTTCAGTTCATTGACTATTCATACAAATACTTTTCTAACTTGTGTTTTTTTGTGCATGACAGTCAGTGATTTTGCTTCAAGTATTATTTTCCACTCTCTAGGCAAACTCAGCATCATTTTCAGGCTCAACATCGACTGCTAAAACTTCTTATGAATAAAAAATTCAGGCTTTCAACCCTGATGCAACTTTAGTCTTCAGTGAAAACATATGGTTTAAAGTAAATACTCACAAGGATGCCCACAGAAAGCACAAGTTTCACAATACCTGTGAACAGGTGCTGCTAAAGCTCCACAGCCAGCTGAAATTCCTGTGATGTCTTTCTCAGTCTTGACAATATAAACAATTCTCATCTAGTTAGGTGAATCAGTTGGTGTGACTGAGGCAAAGGTTCTTAGAAAATGTGAGATAAGCATCTTGAGTAAGATGGTGGTCACATTAAATGTTGAACTATTCAGAATACTAATTGACTTTATAATATGTGTATAAATGTGTGTGTGTACATATATATATATATATATATATATATATATATATATCCTAATTTGAAACCCTTGTGCAACAAGGAAGTGACCTTATCCTGCAGGACAAACATGGATCATTGTTTTTCTTTTAGAAAATTTCAGAGCCATAGTGAGTGTTGGGAGGACAGAGTCAGTGATGTCCAGTGATAGGACAAGGGGCAAGGGATTCAAGCTGGAGCAGAGGAGGTTCCACAAGAACATAAGGAAAAACTTTTCCACTGTGAGGGTGATAAAGCACTGGAACAGGCTGCCCAGAGAGGTTGTAAGTCTGCTTCTCTGAGGACATTCAAAACTTACCTGGATGTGTTTCTGTTTGACCTCCTCTAGGTGGTCCTGCTCTGGCAGGGGGGGTTGGACTTGATGATCTCTTGAGGTTCCTTCCAACCTCTGATATACTGTGATACTGTGATACTGTGATTCTGCTTGTGATTCACTAGAAGAAATACAACCTAAAGAGAAATAGCAGAGACTTCACTAAAATAATTGCACGTTTCATAAGGACAAATATAGTTTTCTTTAAACTGTAACAAAGGTTAAAGTTGGTTCCAAATCATGAACTGTATGAGCTGTGAGGGTAAAGTTCAATATTCAGAGAGAGGACTTCAGGGGACAAAATGTAAGAGTAACATTTTACTGTCACTGCATGTAGGGAAAACAAGAGCCCTGAAGGTTGTGTTTCTTAGGGTTCTAAGTAAGAGACTTCTTTCAACAATCTGTTGCCAGTCAGATTTGAAAACAACTTTATATATTTCCCCCTGTCTTTTAAGGTACATACTCCTACTTCCTGCGTGTTGTGAATGAATAAACCAACCCTCAAACAAAGGTTACCCTCTGCTCTTAAATCTTTCTGGTCCCTCGACATTTCTGAGTGATGGAAATTGGATGCAGAGGCAAGGCAAACTACTCTGGCTAAATGCTTCTGAATAGGATGATGGTCTGCTGCTACATAAATCCTGTGTACTGGCAGGTCCCTGGAGCATTCTTTGTTCTGGCCTTGGAGAGATTTCTTGTCAGTCCACCAGACACTATGAAGAAAACTGCAGTTGATTCTGTCAGAACATCACACTAAATGAACAAAATGATAATTCTCCCTTCATGTACATTCAAAATTCTTTTTCAGAGCTCTCCTCAGGTCTAGTTTGGTTAGAACAGGCTCCAGAACAACAAGAAGCCACCTTTTAATTATCCAAATGTTCTTTTCAGGGAACAGCTCTCAGCGTGATTTTCTTGAATGACATACAATTTTTCTCTGCAGACTATTGCAAACAGGGAAAACGTAGGACAGATGGGCAAGAGGAAAAGGTGATAAAAGGGATAGAAATATTGTGCAATAATTCTTCTTAATCTTTCCTTCCTGATGTACTGTGTTGTAATCATACACAACTCATGCCACTTAACACTTGAAACTGCTAGCAGTAGAGATTAAACAATAAGCAGTTATTGAGGAAGTGAAGAGTAGAGTGATAAAGCTTGCTGATGGGACTGTTACTCAGGCTAGTAGAAATGACAGCCAGCATGAATAAAGTGCTGTAGGAGGACCTTATGATACCGAATGATTAGACAATAAACTGTCACAGGAATTCAAAATCGTTAATGTAAAGTGATGTGCACAGGAAAAAAATCATCTGACTTCACCTATGAAGTGATGAGCCCTGACTTGATGAGGAGTTTAGGAATGGGATTGTAGGGGTCTAACAGAAGGGTCTGTGAAAACATCAGCTCAGTGATCATTAGCAGTCAAACCCCCAAATCAAGCATTAAGAAATGCTAGGGAAAAGATAGAAAACAAAGCAGACAGTATTAGATTACTGTATAAATGCATTATTTATCTGCATCTTGAATAACAGGGGCAATTCCAGCCAACTTCTTGGACTGGAATAAAGCTATCTAAGATTGACAAACATACGTAAAATCCTGAGAGGCACAGAGAAGGTGAGCATAGATCTCTTGCAGTACAAGAACTAGTAGACAAACTATATCAACAAGCAGGTAGTTGAAAAGCTCAACATAAAAAAAGAGGAGAAGGTCCCCATGGCATGTTTAAGTAAGCTGTGGAATTTCTTGCTACAGGATATTGCAGATGCTAAAAGTTTATGGAGTTCAAAACACAACCACAAAAATATATAGTGTGAGGGCTAATAAGTTCAATGACATTGTCCTTAGCTAAAGAAGCTGTGTGCTGTAAATTGCTGGATTGTATTTTGGGCAAGTGTCACTTTGTGCTTGCCTTGTTGTTGCACTGCTAGAGAAAAGATGCTGAGCTAGATGGACCAGCAGTCTGGGCCAGCACAAGTGTTTTTGTGTTCTCTTACAACAAGTGAGGGTTGCCAAAGAGGAAAGGATGAAACCCCAACACTACTGAAACAAAAAATCTCCACTGTCTTCAGATGGTTGTGAAACAAATGTCATTTAAAGGCTCTTTTTTTCCAGGAAGACCTAATTCAAAAAAAAATATATATATTTTTGCAACTGAAGTGTACACATGGTGCTAAATACAGATTTGCATACAGATTTCAACTCTCCCAAGGAGAATTGAATTGATTCATCACATTATAAGAGATGGAGGTGCCCAAAGTCTGAGGTAGAATCATAGAATCATAGAATTGATTAGCCTGGAAAAGACTATTAAGATCATCAAGTCCAGCTATTACTTCATGGTTCGATTCAATGACTTAAACTCAGGATTGCAACCTATAAGAACTTTGTGTCTATTGTTGGTGGAGTCAGGGTCATGGAGTGAGACATGGTCAGGTCAGGCCATTTGAAATATTTGCTATTGAAGCTGAGATATTGATTCAATTTGTCTGAGAGGAAAGGCATTTGGGGGTGTGTGTGTATGTATATTTATCTGTAACTACAGTTTATCACTTCTGTTTTGTCCAATAGGATGCTCTTTGCTTTATTTCTTGACATTAATTTACTGCACCTCAGTGAATCCAAGCTATGCAGGTTTTTTTTTCCTGACATTTTAGCAAGTAAAATGCGATTCTGAGAACTCTGAGAAAAATCATGATCTAACCTTTTCCAGCATAATGATAATAATGATACCATTTACAGGAGAAATTGCTTTAAATTGGTTAGAAAACACCTTAAAAGACACCTTACCAATGTGAGGGAAGAAAACAGAGTGCATTTTTGTAGTTAATTTTGGTTAAATAGACTAATGAATGTTTTCTGCATGGCAGCCAAGCTTGCCATGTGGCTGCAGCTGCTGCTGGGAGCAAATGCTGCTTGTTTTTCCTTTGCAGTTTGTTCTTGGATTCGGTGCCTGGCTTTGTATGGATCCTGTGTGTGGCGTCAACAAATGCAAGAATGACTTGTCTGGTGCCTAAGAAACAGAGCTCCTAATGTGGTGCCATGTGTCTGGCCTGCTCAGAAGGCGGATTTGCATCTATCTCACAGGTTTTTGCATGCTGTTTTCTGTATTTGAGCAGAATTCGATTGCGAGATCCCCAGAATCCATCTCAGCAGATATTGGGTTGTGAACAACAAAGATCTAGGTGATGTAAAACCTGCTAGTACTCAGAGTACTCAGCTCAAGCTTGTTGCTGTGCAGAAGTTAAGCTTGGAGTAGGATAAGAGGTGTGGGAATCCACCATGATTGCACTCATGTCTGTGTCAAAACCTCGGGTTTCAGCAGGAAAGGAATGACTCTCTCTACTCTTAAACTTTTAGGCATGAATGTAGATTTTGCTTCATTCCTCAGAGGTGCCTGTTTACAGTCCAAAGCCCTTTCAAAATCCTTGAGTTTTGCTTAGAGTAAGGTTGTCAAATGAGTAACTGTTCATCTCTTTTCCCTCACCTCCTCAGAGCCCTGCAGGAGTAATTCACTCCTGTTTTCATGATTTTTCCCTGTAATTGTCAGTGATAATAACTCATTTTATTTTATTTTATTTTATTTTATTTTATTTTATTTTATTTTATTTTATTTTATTTTATTTTTCTATTTTATTTTATTTTTATTTTATTTTATTTTTTAAAAGAAAAAAGGATTCTGGTCTTTATAATCAACTGACAGCAGGAGTTGGGGTTTTCAGAAAATCATCAGTGAGATTCATGATAAAAATCTGCCCCAGGAGGGCTGCTTTCATTTTTTACTCACTCCATCTTTTTGCTTGCTTACAGGTTGGAGCAGCAGTGCCTTGAATAAACCTCAAATGATATTACCAAAAAAAAAAAAAAAAAAAAGACTTTGAATCTGACCTATCAGCACTACAGGTAATACTATTGGGCTGGCAGCAGTTTGTCTATTCTTGTTGCAGAACTTTCAGGTTTGAGCTGTCCTGCAATAGAAGCTAGACATGGTGTGAAGGAGACTTTGGTCTGAAACTGCAGGGGTTGTAATTAAACTTAATTGAAACCATGTCTGTGAGACAGAAGGACAAATGCCTTTAGGATCATCACCACAGCTGCATCTTTTCTAAGTAAAGACAGCACTAGCATGGGGAAAATAAAATCCAATACCAGATACTATGGGTAAGCTGATGCTGTGTAGTGCCCTGGATTGTGCTACAGGAAGAATTTATGGTAGAATTATAATGCTGTTGGGGTTTCTTTGTAAGTATAAAAAGCTGTAAGTATGAATAGTAGTTTTAAATGCATGTATTTCCTTGCTGCTGTTTTTTTCTTTTATGTGCTATTTCACTGTATTTTTATTGCTTATGTCTAGCCACAGGGAGAAGCTGATTAAGTAGTCTAAATTTTCCTTATCTCTTATCTTCACTGCTTGACCTTCCTGTTTGAGTGTACTGGGTATTTCCAACTGTGTTTCTATTATGAAATCCAGATTGTCCTCTGGAACTACGTTGTTTTTGATGAACTACAAGAGAAGCCCAGGTGGGTCTCTGATAGCAACACGCCTGAGGTCCTGCCAGCTCATTTGCTGGGCTGCTGGGGCTTCTAAGCAACTGTTTTCCAGAATCTGCCATTTTGAGAAACTTTGTCACACCAGTGCCCTGGGCTTAGATTTCCTGCAAGTCTGCAGACTCCTTGCCTTACATGCATGAACCACAGCAGCCTTGAATCAGTTTTGCAGGTGGGGTCTGAAGTCTTTAGGCTCATCTTTCTTTTCAGCTGAGATTCTTCAGTCTACAGAGGTTCTTAACATGGAACAGGGCTCCCAGGAGCATCACCTCCTCACCAGTGGTGTTTTCCCATGCTAGACTGATAGTCCAGAAAGCTCAGAGACATTGTATTGCCCATAAAACCTTTTGATAATGTTGCAACAAGAGGGAAACTGGGAGTAACAGGGAGGTTCTGGGTCGCTGTGCGAAACTACTGTGATGAGCTGGGGCAAGGCAAATCTCACTGCTTTAGTCTCCTGCCTCTGCAGCAAGGAGTCAGGAAGCCCTGAGGACTTCAGCTCTGTAATTCTGCTCCTGACTCTGCAACACTCTATTAGCCTCAGAGGTTCTCCTCCGAGCTGGCAATCTCATGGTTTCGTACCCATTGCTGTGGGAGAGAAGGGAACAATTTTCCAAGCTTAGCTGTAAACGCCAGCACCCCCAAATTCTTGCAGTCCGAAGAGCTGTGCCAGGTACCTCACAGCTTGTGCTCTTCTGCATGGTGTCATGTTTGTGTCTCAGATGATACTGGACACATGTGGGTAGCACTGCAGAATTTCACCCCAATATTTCACAACAAAATATTTGGATCCTTTCAAGCAGAATCTTACCAGAGTTCATTTTCAAGTGAAAGTTCTTCATTCTATGTAACATTTAATTCTGAAATGAAATGCTATTTTTCTCAGAATTTCAAAATTCTCTGTAAAATGAGAATGCTTCCTTCAGACCAGGTCAGCATTGTCTATTGAACAGAAGGGACCTGGATCCCTTCTGACTGCTTCAAAATTGCTGCTAGAATCTCCTCCTTGGCTTTTCCCAGACTGCTGATAGAATTTCCTTTTTTTCCTTCTCCCAGAGCATCCCTCAGAATACTGATGTTCACATGTCTTATACTCAGTTAATCTAGTTCCTTGTCTAAGTCACTTCACAAATTATTGTACTATTGCCATTACCATTCAGAAATATTATATCTAATTATGCTAACCCTGCAGCATTGGTTTCACTGATGAGATTGGCTTCTATCTGATCCATTTAAATTTGTGTCCCTCAAATATCATGTCAAGCTGTCCCTTTGGGATGAAAGTTCTCACCAGTCCAGTCTTTCCTTATCCCTCCTTTTGCCAATTTTGTCCACCCTGTTGTTGCTCACTCCTATTGTTTAACAACTTTTCTTGTAATTATCCTATAATGTACATTTACAAATTCCATAAGATCCCTAATTGTGTCAATATTTGCTTTGCTTGAATGGAAACTGTATCTGCTGCTTTTTCTTTCTTCTTCTTTGATATAATGCTTGTGTTAGCTCTAACAGTAATCAGACTCCCAGTTTTACAGGACAGGTGAACACAGTTTCTGGGTTGGCACAGTGGGTCCCAATATTGACCAAGACCAGGAGGCATTGCTATAACATAAATAAATAATAACATCTCTAAAGCCCTTTTCATCACATTAATGGCTACGTGATGTGTAGTTCTGTGATTGCAGTAAGTAGTTGTAGAAAGCATTGTGATAACATCAATAGAAGCATGGTATGGTAATGTAAAATTAATGAGCTAGATGGTAATCTTTTTAGGCAAATTGTGTTCTGTAATACAGCACACCCTCTCAATTAGGCTGTTCTCAGGAGCCAAGGAAACAGTGGATTGTGGGTGGAAGTGCACAGTGAAACTGAATGTGTCACTCAGGTGTAGCTGCTAGTTGAAGTGCAACAGCATCTATGGAACGGAATCTTATAGCGAAGAGCGTTGTGCCATTCGTGGTGCTTTCTCCTTTATGATTGTTTCCCAGGTATTTGTTAGGAAAGGAAAGGAGACTTCAGTGACTTTTGTCATGAAAACCACAATCAAGAAGCTGGGCTGATGTCTTCTGAAAACCTGCACTCAGCCAAAGTCCTAATCAAATTATTAATGAAGGCATGACTGGCAGAGGGTGTAAAGATCTGTTTCATACTCTCCATGGCAATTAACTTTCAAATCACTAAGATTAAGATTCAGACTTTTTTTGCCTAGTGCAATTAATATCTCTGAAGCATGATATCCAGTGGAAAAGGGATGTGACATGCAGTCATGGCAACTGACCTCCCACTGGACTCTTAGGAGTACAGAAGTGCCAGAAAGGTTCCTTGGTGGAGGGAAACCTAGGAGTTATACAACACTGACAAGGAGTAAAGTGATGATGCTCTGTGTAACACTTGCTGAACACAAAGCAGAGTCTCAGTTTTCTGTGTTGTCATTTTTGCCTGTGTAGGTTACGGTCTGAGCAGCATGGCCACACATGTGTATCATCAACAGGGATGAGCTACAAGCTGATGTATAACTCTCATTGCAGTAATAGGGATGCAAAGAATATATTCGATCCTACAGCTCACTCAGTGAAGCTTTCAGTATCTTTAATGAGCTCCCTGAGAATTTGATTAAATATTGTCAGATTGGGTTCGTTACTCCTGATGAAGGGATAGGGAAGAAATTAATTAATGGAACAATTTCTGGAAGCTAGGACTTAAATTTGGTTTATATCATGAGAGACATTCATTTCATCTCACACTATAGCTCAGTGGACATTAATCTATATTACAGTTCCACAGCCAGTGAAAGCAACAATTTGTGTTTGGAATGAGAAGGCTGATGCTATAGCCAGCCATGGGTCAAGCAAGAACTAGGACAAATAAGGCTTTTAAATTTTCAGAAAATTTTGATCAGATGTTGATTTCCTGAGGATTTCAACTTAAAAATAGTAACTGCAGTTTGGCAATAAGGTGTCTTATCTTTTACTTTATAAACTTCAAATATGTCCTGATTAACTTGAATGCTTGGAGAAAGACACTCCAGGTTACAGAGATGCTAAATGTAAAGGAAGCCGAAGCTCATCTTCTGTTTCAAACCACTGCATGCTAAGATCTCATTCTAACTCTCCCAGAAGAAGCATCTCCACAAGGTCAAAACAGTAATCATGGTATCACAACACTGAAGACATATCAACCCGTATATTTAATTCCATGTTCCCAAACTTGTTAGAATTGAAAATACATTGTTTATTTGAAAATGGCCATAGACTCCAAAATAATATATCATGTTTTTTCTTAGGTCCTTTTACTTTTCTTTTTTGTTTGTTTGTTTTGTTTTGGGTTTTGTTGTTTGCTCTTAGCTCAACATTGTGCTTTTACACTGATTAAATACATTTTACTGCAGAGATACTACTTGGAGAATATGCAGTATTGGCCATTCATCAGTGTAATTTCATTCATTCCAAATAGCAGGTATCCTTTTATACCATAAGCAGTTGTAGTCCACAGTATTAATGGTGTCTACATTAGTAAAGTTCACTTCATGGAAAAGCTACTGGACTGTGATTTATTGTGTTTATTAACAGCTTTATGGAGTCTATCTTCATTCAGGTCTTCAGCAATGAATAAACAAAGGAGTTATTGGTTATAAACAGAAAAGTTTCTGACAGCTTCAATTAGAAAAAATCTTCCTTTGTTCAAGTGGCAAGCCATACTCCTGGAAAATTTCCTGCCTCTTTGGGTTTTGTCTGAAAGTCAATTTATCAGTTGGCATACCACTGGGTCCAAACCTGCTTTGACTGAAGTCAGTGGGAATGTTGCCATTGGCTCCAACAGGAGCAGGTGCACGCCCCTAATGAGGTGTGTAATGGAAATGGTGTACACATAACAACCTGGACACCGTTAGCATGAGAAATGCTGGAGCAGAAGAAGGGTTTCTCAGAATCCCAGAGCAAGTGAACAATGTGTTGCAGTGACATTTAAGCATTGACAAGAAAAGTTAAGAGATCAGGTGGAAGAATAGAAGTAGACAAGAAGATACTGTCGCACTAAAACAATTCACCTTGAGCTTGGAAAAGTTTATAAAACCTTGAAGAGGGAGGGAAAGGGCATCATGATAGATGAGAGCACCTAAGCCACATTAGATCAGCTGGTAACACAGGCATCCTTGCCAAAATCCCTGAAGACCTTGAAGCACTGATGAGAGAATTAATCATGAAGAGCATGACTCGAGCAATTAGGATAGGAAGAACTGAGTTGTCCCTTGTGAAACTTGGCCCCTAGCCGCCACCCTGTACTGAAATCAAGTATGACCCAAACCTTTGCAGAAGAATGAAAAGAAGGCAAAGGAAGTTTTTTTTTACCTCATTATTTCTCATTTCATTCACCATGTCCAATATAGTGTGCTGTGGATAATCTCAGACTGCTACTGACAAACCTGGAACCTCAACAGCAAGACCCTATGACTTTATCAGCCAGTATTGCACCCACAATAGTTAGCCCTGCTTCTCAGTGGAGGGAAGGGGCATGTTAATGAGCCTGAGAGCAGTGTGCTCCTAATCCTGTGGATATGATTCTATAAACCAAGCGAGTCACTTGCTTTGGGCTGGTTTGCTCCACGGAGAAGGATCAGATTTCACAGTGTTAACCAGACTGTCTGTAGCATAAGGTCTAGCACACAGTGAGGCTGATGCTTGCACATCCTGAGCAATGCACGTGCCAGGGTGCTGCAGGACAGGTTGTGCTTGAAGGAGTTTTATGGTATCTCATGCCCAGGAGGAAGAGGGACAAAGTAGGAAGAGAACAGTGGCATTCTTCATGCTGCAGTCTTTCTGCAAATCATGTGTTTCAGCCTCAAGGGAGATACCTTATGTAGAAGGCAGGGGAAAAGAGATGTAGAGGCTGCTGAGTACTCTGCCATTTCTCCTGTTAGTTGGCACAAAGCTTATTTCCCTGTTGTGATGATGATGTGGCTTGTTTTGCTGGAAGGTGCTAATGAGTCCTGTGATGAGTACAAGGGCTACTCCTGTCCTGAGCTGCTGGCTGTCTGAGGTAAGAGTGGGTGTCTGCACTGCCAGAGCCAGGCTGTGCTTTGTCCGGAAAAATGGAGGCGTTCTGTGGTCTGGGCTTGGAAGGGGTTTGTCATATGTTTGACTGTAGGGTTTATTTTCCTTACCAAATGTGGATCTCGAGTCTGGACGGAATCCTAGAGGGGCGTCTTTGTTGGACATGACCACTGTTTTCATGTCCACATTGAGTGTTTTATCTTGGCCACAAACTGAAGCACACATAATGAGGAAAGAAACATCACTCATTATTTGTCTTCTTGATTGGCAGAGTTGTATGGGTGAAGGTAGATGTGGATCTCTTGGGATGCTGCAGCTATTGTGGCAGGAAATTTTTCCAGTCAGATACCCGAGTGAGATCCTGGAGACGAATGCAATTTGTCTCCGGTTTTATGTTTGGTGATTTCATTTTTCTGTCTAAGTATTCCATTCCCTTTTATTGTCAAGATTTATTACCAGCACTGTTGTGAGGTACAGCCAGTTCCAATCCTCCAGCTTCTTCTTCCTAAACTTAATTTTTGTCAATGGAATAGTTTCCTGTAAAACATCTGATTGTTGGCTTATTGGCAGATTACATCCATGAGCTTTGTTAAAACTGACTAAGGCCAGCACCAATTAAGTGGCTGGTGCCAAGTCTCTCAGTTGCTGATGGAATAAATGAGACTCTCAGATTCAGTTTCAGAACTGACTGCATTTTAGACAGTGAAAAGTTAAGAATATTAATTTCCTAATTCTCAGCTACAGAATTGGTATTTATGTTCCTGTAGCTCCATCCTTTCACACCTTTAATACATTTATTGACACAACTTTCCTGTTGGGTATGGAATATTGCTTATTTTTCAAGTGGTAAACTACAACCCCATGTTTATATTAGAAAGTACATCACATACAAGAGGGAACCTTTCCTAGAAGGACCAGTAGGTTATACAAGATTGCATTTTGAAATTAATTTTCTGCTGGGTCTGCCAAGAGATAGACTAGACTGAAAAAAAAGTAAAGTCCATGATGTATCTTTTCATCTATACAAGGAGATTTTGTTCATAACAGATCCCTGGAGGAAATCATGCTTCTAATTCTCTAGCCAAAATGGCTTGCCAAGGCCATTGTACCTGGGATGGAGAATGAGGCAGATCTGAGGTGAGAGTCCCTTGAGGTGAGCTTGTTCCACATAGACCTACTGAATTAGGACTTGCCTTCTTGCAGGCAAAAATGTCTGCAAAAACAATTACTACAAAAGCTTTTCTTGAAAGCAGGGACTTCCACTGAGTAATATTAGAGTCCAAAATGCTGATAGAAATATTTTTGTCTTCTCCTTCACAAAGACAGCATTTACAGGACTTATACATTTGGGGTTCTATCTACATTTGGGGTCCTATCTGTTTTTGGGGTTCTATCAGTTGACATGTGCTTCTTGTGTACCTGTTCTTTGAAAGTGGGAAACACACCACACTGTGATTCAGTGGAGGCTGTGATGAATATCTTAACTCCAGACAAACAGATTTTCTCTTTAATGGACAGAAAAAAAAGTTACATTCCTTAAACTATACCTTAAGGAAACATTCAGCTCCTCACCTGTGCCTAAAATGTATTGCTCAATATTGTATTTAACCTGTACTTTAGATTATTCTCTACTCTAAAGGAAAGGAACAAAGACTCAGAAAAATGGGGAAAACATATAGATTTTACTCTAATTGTGAGACATGGCAAAGTATACTCACATTATTTGTTTATGTACAAAATATTACCTCTTTGAAGAAAGGTAATTTAAAGAATTTATTTCCCTTTAGATTTACTTCCCCCTCTCCAAAATACAAACAAGAAAGGTGAAGAAGTTAAGTTTGACTTTTATGTTCTTGAGTTTTCTTTAAAAGTCATGATAGAGCTGCCAGGATGCTGAGTTATTGGTTGTCAATAAAGTAACTATTGATCATAATCTTCCAAATTCCGTCCTTCATATGTGTGGAAAACCAGAATATGCTGTGAAGTGCAGAAGAGAATTAATTACTTTGTCCCTGAGGGAAGAGCAGATAATTACCAAATAACATTTCTATCAAAGCTGTAGCTAAATCTTGAGTGTTACGTGAGGCAAATTCCTCACTCCTACAAAATGAATAAACTTGTCTGTACTTTCACACAAATTAAACCTTGTAACATTTCAGTAAAAATTCTATTAGGAATGTCCTCATTTTTATAATTAATTTACATTACTTGAAGGGCAAAAGAAAAACAGATGCTGGAAAGAGTAAGCACATATTCAGAAACCTTGTGCTCTGTCCTGTGGGCATTTTAACTGATGTTATGTTGTTAAGTTTGAAGGATTCTTTTGTCACTTGTTGATCAAGGTACTTCGAGAGGCTTTCATATTGCTGAGGTCTGTACTAGGATGGTTGAAACAGACATGTTGGAAAGCAGTGTTGTTGTGAAAGGATAATTCATTCTTTGCACTAATTCCCTCCTCTCTAGTGACATAAATTGCAGATTTGAGAGAAGGAGGTGCTTGAAGCTCGCATTGTATACACTAGCCTATGCTCAAGGAACAGGGAAGATTTTGCAGCTAATGTTTTGCAGGACATCCAAACTACTTTAGTGAGATTTATGCTACTTTCTAGAATTCAGTGGCAATGACTTCTGCCAGTGAACAAATACTGCACTGGGAACGCTTTGTGCAAAGCCAGTTCTCTGTTTTTAGAATGCTGGAGTTTCTATTGAAAAAGGCTGAATTATTAATTGGAAATAAACTACTCGGCAAATGTAGCTTTTTTTGCCTTGTTTACAAGGTAAAGTCTGATTCTGAATTCCTGGAATGCATTTGTTATTCAGAAGTCTTTTCCAATTAAATGAAATACTGTGCTGTGCGAGCTGTCTACCGTCTCTTTGTGGTGCAGGAGCAGTCACCTCCACAGCACGTGGCATAATTGCTGCCTAACTATAACTCACTAAACAGGGATGTAAATACACTTCTAAAACCACCTACCTCGATGTGTCTAAATTCTGGGAAGTCAGAGTCAGACCCCTTGTCAAGAAAAGGAAACTTCACTCACAGCTTCCTAAATGACCTTTCCTTTAAGTGCTTTAATGGACAGTGAAATTGCAAACAATGCCAACATCTGAAGCAGTATTCGCTTGGCATTTGAATGACTGCCTCAGGGCTAGGTTGTAAACAAGGAAGATCACTAAATAAATGATTGTCCATGTAAGTGGTACCTTCTGAGAAGGAGAGTATATTAGAAATAATATTCATGGGGAAAAGTGACTCTATTCTAAAGCAGACTACAAGGAAGAAAGGCTTAATTCCCAGTTTTCAGAGCCTTCCCAAGCCAGAGGATTCTGAGCACTCTGCAAGGGCTTTTCAATCTCTGGGCCATGGAAATGGTGTCCTTTACAGGCCCTGGGAGATTTAGATATGAGGGGAAGAAGCACAGCAGGAGTGCAATGCTACCAGATTAATAGCTAAAAGAAAAAGCAGAGGAACATCCAAGGCACAACTGAAGGTGTAGGAATTTCAGACTCCTGGGATGTATAGACATTACGGAGGTGGCAGACTTCTGATGAGGGAATACAGTTTCTTAAGGCCTGTTTCCTGTTCTTTAAAAGGAAATAAGAAAGTGCAAGAACACGGAAAGTCTGGTCACTGACATGTTCTGAAACATTAAACACTGGTGCAGTTCCAAGGAGAAATGAATTTTGTTTGCTACATATTGCCTATAGCAAGGAAGTGAAGGAAAGCCTTAGGACTTTCACAAACCCACTTACTGGAGCTGGAATCAGTGTCTCAGGACTTGGGAGATTTCCCAGTTAAAGTTATGAAACTCTCTGGATTAAAACACAGACTGAGGAAAACAGAGCATTGGAGAATGTGTAGATTAGCAGAATATTCCCAGAATATCTTTTGCACTTCTGTGGGAACAAACTCTTCTTTTGCTCCAAGACAATTGTAAGCTTTGAGGATGTGGCCAGCCTAGTGCCAAAGCCAAACGAATACATTCTGCTATTAAAAAAGACAGTAGCAGCAGCAGCTGTCCTGGAGTGCAGACAGTGTGAGCTCGTATCTGTTCTCAAAAGACTGCAGAAGAGGACCATGGGAGCAGTTACTGTGTCTCTATGGTGTAAGCAGAAGCTTAGACATGAATGTGCTTTCCTGTATGTGTACTGGAAAGACAAATTCTCATGCTAAAACAAAAAAGAGGGTCTAGGAGCTGAAGGCTGGCACAGAATTTTGAGAACTTAGAGAAGATGGAGGAAGATAACATCTTTTTGGTCCTTCGTACTTGACTCCTACCCTAGAATAAATTATTTTTCACTCCATGCAGCTTTGGTGCAGAGGGCTCTAAAGGAATGCGAAAGGTCTAGCAGCTATATTCATTGCCTGGATTTGAAGCAGGGATGTGCCATTAAAATAAGAATCGTGGGCTCTGGGATGGACTAAGAGAAGGAAGGGGTCCAGCAAAGGTTGCTTTCTCAATTTTATTCTAGTCTTCTGGGTGCAAGCCTGAACAGTAAGAAAAAACCCACTGCCTGCCCAACTGTAACATGGATGGTTCCTGGGAGAAGAAAGGGCAGAGGCTACAGGAGTTTGCTGGAGGCAGTATTTGCAGGCAGTTCAGGAGTCCAGCTACTTCCAGCAGAGCTTTGCAGTGAGATTGTGTTGTGCAGCCACTCTAATGTGACAGCATGTGAGAAAAGAGCTGTTTATCAAGTATTCTTTTCCTTTGGGCAGCTTGGCAGGTATTTCTCTGAGGGTCTAATAATAGTTTAGCCATAATACATGGTAAAGTAACATAACCTGAGCTAAGGGCATTGAGTTTTGTAACAACAGGTATGTTTCAGACATCCACATGTCAGAGGAATTTGAGCAGGAAGGCATATAATCAGACAAACATACCTCCTGAAAGCTGCAGCAATGGTCAGAGTGCAGAGCTAAGGCCACTGCTTGGTCCAAGCTCAACCAAGAGTATATGGGACGGTTACTTCTGGCTGGGTTTTTTGGCAGTGAGGTACTTGTTTACTCAGTAGTGCAGCTACAGCTAGGAAGATTGAAAGCATCTTTAGGCAAAAACCCATACTGTTTAGGAATTTTATGCATCCCAGATGGAATGGTGGATATTGAGCAAGCAGATCCCACTGGCCTCCCTCTGTTCTCTCACAGGATATTTGTGTATAGCAGATTACAGTCAGATATCATGTGAGAGATCTTTGCAGCCAGGAAAGGAAGGGAATAAGGGAGGAAATAATTCCCTGTAGAAGGAGAAGACTGGGAATCAGAGAAACTGGCAAAAATCTTGAAGACAAAAGCAAGGGCATTCTTTGCTGTATCTGAAGGGTGTAATGGAAGGCATTATAGAGGGGGCATTGAAGAGCACACAATTTTGTGAGGCCCACTAGGCTAGAAAGACAAAGCCACTGAGCTTCACAAGCAGGGAAGAAGGTTGTCAGCCTGGGCTTTAGCTAAATATGAAGCTCATTTCCTTCCTCATGTTAGGGTCCTGATCAGTATTGCTATTCCACTGATGGGATCATTGGTCTGGCTGATCCACAAGGGCTGTGCTGGTATACTGTGGACACATTAGGACTGTTACAGCAATGTGTTTTAGGAGTAAACCAACTCAATTTTCTAAAACCATTTCTTGCAATACCACAGGAGTGACAGAGAGGATCAGGACTCCTGTAGGTGACTGACAGAGATTCCTCAGCTCTGTTGTTGATACAGGATGCAGATTCCCTTGGGACAAAACAGTTGTCCACAGAATTAGATGTTCAGATTTATAGAGTCCCTCTGCATGGTTTTCAATTATGTCTTCAGTAGTGGCATCTTACTTTGAGTTTCTATTACAATATACTAGCAACTGATGTGACTTAGAACCACTTCTTATTTTGCTTATACTCATGACAAATGAGATTTCAATGGGCTAAGCCAGAATAAGACTTTACCTGGAGATTTGACCAGAAATAGCACAGCTCCATGTGAATAAAAACAAGTATTCATACTCTGTTTTGTTTCTAATTTGGAAAATCTCTACCTCATTACTAACTCAAAAATTAACTGAGCAAAATAATAATCGTAATGGTCATAATGATGAAGATGATGCAGTTTGCAAAGGGGAAATATGTTGCTGCTCTTTAAAGTTTTGGTCATATAGTGGAGAACACAGACAAATGCCATCAGCCTCAGGTGATCATTCCCACTGTAAAAGTAATATTATAATAAATGCACTGTGTTATCTCTAAAGAATAATTTAGCCCATTGCATCTGTAATGAAGAATATGGTGCAAACTCAGCTACTGATCATGTATTTTGGGGTTTCTGTTATAACATACCAGGCAAAATTTTACCAATCAGATTTTATTTCTCAGGGCTTTATTTCATATCATAGAATCTTCAGTATTTATTTATATGGGGAAGACAGAAAAGGAATTAGTGGATTTTTTTCCCCCAATGTGCATTACTCTGTTTCATTTACTTTGACAGTGCAGCATTGTGAAGAATGATACACTTGAAATATTAAACATTTTGCTAGATGCCTGATCTTGCAGCCCTTCGCTGTGCTGAACTAATTCACTTTGATGTCCATGTGATTTTTGCACACAAAATAATTACATGATCAGGGCCTAAATTTTTAACAATTTGTTATACCAATAACAGGAAACCCACAGTGGGATAATTGACCTTGACTTCTCAGACACACACGCCTCTTTATCTTACCATGTACAACATCCAAGATGGTTAAATTTGTTCCCTTGCAATAGCAAACAAGAAGGACTGATACTTGAGAGGATGCTGGGAGCAAAGTGATTGCAGCACCGAATATGAGCTGTGAGTCTGCTGATAACATGCAACCTGTGATAAGAAAGGCATGCTTGTCTTATTAATTATTTATATATGGAATGTATTTATAATATTCCAGCAGAGGCGAGGTTTGTAGGGAGATATAATTGGGCATCAGTTGGACTAATAAATAACATACCAAAATGAATTTTAATGAGAGGAGAAAAACATTCCTGAGGAGGCATTGTGTAAGAGAGGAAAACGAACAAACACTCTTCTTTTTCATATTAGGTTGATAATGCAGACTAAGTAGCTATTAGTATCTGTGTAGTACCTTCCGCACAAAGGTAAATCTAATAATCCCCAGGTCTGGGGGTGGCTCTTCGTGACTTCAGCCTTGGTAAATTTTAATACAAATTAGAATCCTGAGTTAGGCTGGGAGAGTCCAATTGTTCTGGAAAAAGAGAAAACTAAAGATTGTCTGTTCTGGGAAATGGAGAGCAAAAACTGGAAGTTGATTTTTTTTTTTTTTTTTTTTTGCTCTTGCCATGGAAAGGTTACAAAATCCATGCCTGCTCATAATGAAATTCCAAAGCAGGGTAGGAACTGTGTGCTGGCTTCAGCTGTCAATCACTGTTTAGAAATGTCACCAATAATTTGTACTCTGGAAGTGTTCAATGTGTGGACCCCTGGCTCTAATTGGATCCACTGATTTCAGCTAAATCTTGTCCTGTCAGCAGCTCAGCAGTAGGTAGGGTATTGAAGCTCTAATGAATCCAGTAGTAACTTCAAATTGCCAACCTGGACTATTTTAATCTTTTTGCTGGTGAAAATAGTTTTGCATTTCTGGGGAAAAAATTAATCTTGACTTAGTTCTTCGATAATTATGCTAAATTATTGACCAAGCATGTGGGGCATAGGCATTGTATATATGTGTGTGTGTGTGCATCTGTACAGTTCCTTCAGTAGAACAAAAGAAAACTAGGAGAGAATGATATCCAGGTAAGTTGGATCAGAGAAATGTGATTTCATGCTTTGGTCTAGTGAGCATAGAATTAATTATGGAAGTAAACATTCTTTTTTCTGTGAAACAGGGATAAGGAAACCAGAAATCTGTACAGCATCCTCCTATATTGTTTCAGCATCTGCTTTTGTGTGCTAGAGGCAGTGCTGCTGTTTCAACTCCTGAGTTTCTATCCCTGGTTATCCAAGAAAAAAAGGAGGTGTGCAGAGCAGTGCACTTGTCTGTATTTATCTCTGTCCATCTGTCTGCTCATGGCTTCCTCCAGGAATTTTAGAAGCTGTGATGCAACTTTAGCAAATTTGACAAAGAATTAAATGTCTCACAGATATCAAGTGCATATACATTTTATGTTTATCAAGGTAGAAATATCCTATTCAGGAGAGACAATTCAATCCACACTGTCCCAGTCAGCCTGCTCACAGTTATGTCATGGCAACAAGAAAATGATCCTGCCTGTCTGGGCAATTGACCCCAGAGGTGGGGACATGAGTATGAAGCCCTGAACTATCAATCCCTCCAACCCCTGCCCAAGATATGGCAAAGGCCCTTAGGGAATGTGTTTGGAAATACTGGGAGATTCTACACACTAGTGGTTTAGGGTGGCATATGTGGGGAAGAGTTAGGGACATGCAGATGGGAGATAAGGAAGAAATGGAGAGCTAACTGGTGATGCTGGAGAGCACAGGATACAAATCCAAAGGCAACAAACCTTCAGTAGCTGTGCAGCACATGCAACAGCTGGGTTTGGCTTGCTTTTGTGAGGGCTGACTGATTTCTTCCTTGTGTCTGCGCTGAAATGACACTGCCTTAATACATAATGCAATATAAATACTTTTAAGACCACCTGAAAGTATGTTCTTGTGAATTTTCCTCTAGACTGATGTGAAATGTGTTTTTCACAAACCCATCCTTTTACTAACCAACTACTTAAGTGTATATTGTGTATCATAAAACTGAACAAGGTTTACATAACATATAACTGCAATAACCTCACAGCTTTCTTGTCCTAGGAGCTGAATGTATATATCCAAACAAGAAACAGGCTCTGTCTGAAGATATAAGTCTCAGCTATTTTTTCCCCAGCTATTATGCATTCATAATAAAATCAACGAACTGGAACTAAGAACAAATTTTGAGGCATTGACTTTGTCCTTTGGTAAATTATGGACCTTATTCTCTACCGTGTATGGAATAGTCATTTGCATGATCATTCTGACCTATAACATTTTTCCACCCTGCCTTCTCTTTGTGCTCTTAAAAGCAATAGCAATAACTGTAAAGTAGCAGTAAACCTCACCGTGTATTTATAATTTCATTTTTTCTAGCTTAAAATCTCCTTGTTTAAAATATTTAAAAATATTTAACAGAAAGCTGGGGAGGGACTTTTTAGGATATCAGGTAGTGATAGGACTAGCGGGAATGGAATAAAGCTGGAAGTGGGGAGATTCAGGCTGGAAGTGAGGAAGAAGTTCTTCACCATGAGAGTGGTGAGAGCCTGGAATGGGTTGTCCAGGAAGGTGGTTGGGGCCCCATCCCTGGAGGTGTTTAAGGCCAGGCTGGATGAGGCTCTGGCCAGCCTGCTGTAGTGTGAGGTGTCCCTGCCCATGGCAGGGGGGTTGGAACTGGATGATCCTTGTGGTCTCTTCTAACCCTGACTGATTCTATGATTCTATGATTCTATGATTTTCATGACAAGCTGTAGTTTTGCTTGATGATTCTCTCATTATTAAGATTTGGTTTTCTGATGTTCTCACGAGAGATTCTTTTCCTTTAGTCTAGCCTCAGCTAGACTGCTTCATTTACTGCTTTCAATATTTGTTCACCTTTCTGAATGCTTGCAGTATTTAACTGTCAGCACACTTCACTTTCTTATGGTCTTTAATCGTCTGGATTTGGTCACCTCTGGCTATGCTGAAGATGACCTATTTGACAGGATTTTCTTGAAAGAGATAAATGTGATCCCAAGGCACTGGAGAAACAGAAGGACGGTTTTGTATGTGCTTCACTGATTGAGCTTTCCCAAACTGCTTGTTGGAATACATCTCAGCTCTGGTGAGGCCATGCCTTGAGTATTGTGTCCCGTTTCAGGCACCTCAATACAGGAGAGAAGTCAAGATGCTGGAGGGAGTGCAGAGGAGGGCAACAAAGCTGGGGAAGGGCCTGGAGAAGAAATCTTACAAAGAGCAACTGAAGGAGCTGGGGCTGTTTAGTTTGGAAAAGAGGAAACTCAGGGGAGACCTCATTGCTCTCTACAGCTACCTGACAGGATGTTGTAGAGAGGTTGGTGCTGGTCTCCTCTCACAGGTAATTAGTGAGAGAACAAGAGGGAATGGCCTCAAGCTACGGCTGGGTATGTTTAGACTGGACATTAGGAAAAAAAATTCACAGGAAGAGTGGTCAGGCATTGGAATATGCTGCCCAGGGAGGTGGTTGAGTCGCTAACTCTGAATGTGTTTAAAGGTCATTTAGATGTGGTGGTCGGGGATATAGTTTAGGGGTGAACTTTGTAGAGTAGGGTTCTCAGTTGGACTTGGTGATCCTGAGGGTCTTTTCCAGCTTGAAGGTTTCTGTGATTCTGTGATCTGTGATTTGGTTGTTAAGTCACTTGAGAGTCCAGGATATAATCTTTCAATTATTGCATCGTGACATATAAATGAACATTGTACAGATATCTCATTCCCCTATGTCATTTTTTTACCCAGATTTTAATGTGACTTTACTCGGACTCTTGATTCCTTCAGCTTATTTTCTCTCAGTTCCCTTTGATTTGCCCACATCCTCCTGATACTGAAGTATCCAAAAGAGAGGAGTGGAAAGTGATTGCAGAAGCAAGATAAACTTGGAATGTAGGAAGCTGCGGTTGAATTATTTTATGTGTAAGCTGAGTTGGAAACTGCAAGCACACTACAGAAAGAATAGGTTCAGATTTAGGGCTGGGGGAAAAAAAAAAAAGAAAAAAAAAAAAAAAAAAGGAAGCAACTCATATGAAAAATGACCACAAAAGGAAATGGGTAGCTGAAGAACAGGAGGACGTAAGCCTGCCACCTGCCTCCTTTGGAACAAAGTAGCTGGTGTATGCATGTTTTGCTTGGATTTGTTTCAGTCCAGCTTTCTAAACTTCTGCTTTCCTTAATCTTGGCTCCTCTCACAGTGGGATCTCCCCAAAGATCCCTTATTATTTTGCTTCAGGTAAGTTAGTTACTTTATACTGCTGCATCAGCCAGAGCTGCACTCCTGTGAACAAATGTTACATAAATTATGAAGAGAGGAAAGGAGAAAAAAAGAATCCATTAGCAACACTTAGATTGTAAGTGTCTGATAACTGTTTTAATAACTGTACATTTGTCTTATGGATCAAAGACTCCAAAGGCAAGTATGTGGATTTGTGGCTTGTTTTCATTGCTTTGTATATCTGTAGGTGGAGAAACAAAAATAAACATAGATAACACCAAATGGAATGAATGACTGGAAAGCTAAACTCCCTAGCCCTTTTGAGATATTTTATCCAGCAAGTAGTGTTTTGCTAGAGATATGCAGTAAATGGTGAAGAAGTGATGTTATTTAATTAGCTAATATTTGTAATGTAAATGTTGATAAATTAGTTAATGGACTGGATGCCTTCCCTGCAGAGTGCTGCTGAAAGGGACAGTCTTTAGAGGAAAGGAGAGTCTGCAGCTTCCCTTGTGCCTTTGCTGGAGATACAGAGGACAGCTAAATGTGACAGCAGCACTGGCTGAGGAAAGAACAAACAAGGAGCAGTCTTATCTGAGGCTGTGCTCTGCTGGGGTTGTCAACCTTCCCACTGACTTATACTAGGAAATTCAAAGAACATAGGAAGGGAAAGTGGGTAAGGGAAAGGAAGGGAAAGGGAGGTAAAGCTTCCTTGAGGTGTGCATGAGGTGTATGCCTGCAGCCCCTCAATGAGGCTGTGTCAGGATTTGGGAAGGACAAAATAGATGTCATGAATTGAATGTTGTGAGTGTACAACAAGGTTCTTCAAATCAGAGAGGTCTGAACACAAAATGTTCCCCCTAGCCATGGTCAAGGTTTTGCTAGTCAAGGAACCAGGTCAGGGAGGTAAGGCTGAAGGCAAGATCCAATTACAGCTGTGGCAGAAAATCAAACCAGCAGCTAGGACTATGTGAATGATGGCTCCTCTATCTGTAGGCTGAATAGCTGTCTGTATTTGGAGATCATAAAAATGTCTGAGCTGATTTCTTCTGCTGTCCTACAATAAAACTTTCCATATTAGAGCAAAATATACTTCTGCAGGTGCCTCATCCAAAATGCAAGAGCAAAAGCAGATAAGCTAGGCCAACAGTGCAACAGAAGAATTGGGAAATATTAATTGGAACGTTCATTCTAATTTTTCTAGGGTCAGATTTTCAGTGCTGACTTCTCTCTTTGCAGATAACATTTCATGCCTGTAAATAATTACAGACACCTTTTTTAATATAAGCAGTAATGATGTTTTCATTCAAGTTTTACAAGCAAAATACTTAAATTTATGACTGGAAATCAAAGGTCAAAGCTAGAAGTACTTTTACTAGAATTTCACATCCACATGATTTTTGCAAAAAGTCAAACTCTAGGACATTTGCATTAAGTAGTGACAAAAATTCTCAGTGTTCTCATAGCAACAAGGGCAAGAAAGAGCCCAGAGATTATTTTCTATCTAAAACTAGTGATTATTTGAATGTAAGATCTAAGCTGGACAAAAATGAGAGCATTTTTGTAAAGGGATATTTTCTCCAAATACGTGGGTTTTGGCAAGACTTTTGGCTTGCAAGCCTGCATCTAAAGATTTGTGCCAACTTTACTTCAGTGTTCTTCCTTGCAAGCTTATTCCCAGGGACTCATCTGTTCTTTGACAATGATTAATCCGAGACTTTTCAGTGCTCCTTATACACATAGGACAACCACTGCTGTGTCTCTCCTTACATATACATCTTTCTTACTGGGGGATGATTTTCTGCCTCTTTTATCTACATCCTATGCTACCTTGGTATCATTTGTACTTGTGATGGCAAATACTGAAGAAAGGCAGTGAGAGTTGTTTTGAACAGCTGGTTGTTCAGTAAAGAGCTCTGTATCTGGGGATATTGTAATAACTTTGTCCTGTGTACAGAGTCCCTGACCAATGTTATCACCTTCAGTAAGTGATATGAATAAGTTCACTCTACTGAGCACTTGTCTCCCCACATAACTCTTTTGTAGGAGGGAGCTGTGCCTCTCCTATGTGGTGTGCCCTAGAGACACAGCTCATTTGCCATTCAAATGCTTACAAAGACCCAAGCTGCTTTCCCAGGGCACCTGGCCACAGATGCAAGGCTGTGCCACAGAAAGGACTGGGCTGCTCTTGCTCTCCCTCCTTGCCTTGTTGCTTTGACTTTTCTCTGCCTTCATGGTTGGTCACTTTTACACATGGGCAGTGACCCTTCCTCTGCCTCTGCAGCACTTGCCTGACACTTCTCAGGTTCGCAGGTGGCTACTTCAGCCCTGGAAAACCCAAAGTGGATACTAAGTTTTAATTCAAGTCTTCACAAGTAGCTGGCAATTAGCAAGAACCTGCCTACCCCTGCCTGTACAAAGACAATGAGAAGTAGCACTTCTTCTGCTTGATTATGATTGCTAAGAAAGGCTGCCTCTAACGCTGAAATGTGTTTGACCTGTTCCTTCCTTCTTGCTCACCCAGCTGGCTCTGTAATCATCAGCCCTTTCCACTCAGCCTGTTTTTCAGACAGCTGAAGAGCAGAGGTTGAAAAATGCCAGTGACTTTCATAACCATATGGTGACCATGTTCATTGGGTAGCTGTGAAGGGCTGCCACACATCTATAATTTTTTCTGCTAAAATGTGGACAACCCCAGATACAAATTTAACTTAAGCCATAAGCAGGTTTGTGCATTTCCTGTCTCAGGTCACACTGTCCAGCTGTCCAGTAGGAAAATGCAGAGGTATTCCTATGTATAAATCTATTCCTATGTGTAAAGCAGTGTTGTGAGTCCTCGCAGAAAGGAGATGAGATCTGAGAAAAGGATCTGTTATGCTAGGTGTAGAAGAAGCCATCACAAAAATCTTCCTTTTTACTGTTTACTGCTAAGTAATACTCACTACAGCATTGAAAACCAAAGAATAAAATGAGGCCTGAAATGAAATCTCTCCTCCAATCCACTCCCTTCTGGACATTTTTCTTCCTGCTGTTTGCCTCTTGTTGACACTAGCATCTGTGTAGCAGCAAGGTGAGTTGGATCAACTCACTGAGCTAAGAGACAAAAAACCCTGGAAACAAAAGTCAGGTTTTGGGATAGTTATGTGCTGATGCAGACAGATGCATGGGATGGGCCAGGAATGCCTGGGACAAGGGACATGGGCTGGACATGAGAAGCAGATGATTTGACATGAAAAGCAGGCACTCTGCTGAGAGGCACGGTTCTTTTGAAGTCACCTTCTGTATTCAGTGACCTCACAGTCATCAATCAGTTGTCATGGAGCTGACACGTTTCAGAAGAGGTGTTTCTCAGAAGAGGATGTTTGTATTCTTACCTGGGCATTCAAAGCTGGTGTGATTAGTAAACAAAAAGTTTACTTGGCTTGAGCAGAAGCAGTAGGCTGAATGTAGCATTGTTTTCTCAGAAATAAGTAACTACTTTGCAGTAGAAAATGATATCATTGGTGTGGTTATACCACTGAGAGTACTTGTGACTAGGGGAAGAAATTGTATTTGCCTATCCCTCAGCCTGAGTGAAACACTGGAGGTTTTGGCAATGCCAGCGGTTAGCTGGAAGCACAGAGATACACATGCAGAGATTCTCACACTGATTTGTGCAGCATACGTGGTTTGAGGGGTTTCAGGGGAAAAAAAAAAAATTCAAATTCTTTCTGGTTAAACATGACTAACAATGAGGTAATGGTGGCTCAGAAACATGTTGTAGTTAAGGTTGCACTCTAGAGACTGTGGTTAGCTTCCCAGGCTCTGCAATTGGGCCAAGAAAAGTAATTACAGTGATTAATAATAATGTTTGATTTGCCAGTCATACAGTCCATTCCTCAGAGCTGGTTGGTCAGGAGGAGGGGGGAGGTAAATTGTAGGAAGGAAATTAGAGCAACAAAATACAGTTCTTGCAATGTATAATCCAAACACTGCTGGAGCCAGCTCAGCTTGGCATCAGCTATTTTCATACAGCTGTGTACTATGGCTGTGGTTTTGTGCTGTACAGCAGGAGTTAAGTTATGTATCTGTGAATTGCTGCTATGGATGCGTGCAGGACAGTATGGGCTAATTCACATACTCTACACTACAGCTGTCATGCAGAAGAGGCTTCTTTGTGGAACTGAACACCACACAGGTGAGACTGTGCTGTGTAAAGAGCTATTTTGTTGGTCTGAACATTACAGTAAGGGCAACATTTTGAATTCCTGGGGATGAATAGCTAGGAATGAGAGAGATGGGAATTTATTGTGAGTGCAGCAGTAGCCAGTGGTGTGTAGCAGGGCTCAAAAAGGGAGCTTTGGCTGTGACAATAGTCCTAAAGGCTTAATAACATCCCATCCTGTGCTTCCTGCCCTTGCCTTTGGGTGTGACTGTGGGGAAGGTGGAGCAGGCAGGAGGAAGCAGAAGAGCTGCTCAGGTCTGCCACAGCAGAGCAGGCAGGGGGAAAGGCAAAACCTGATCCCTTGGCAAAGTTGGGTTTCCTGATTACAGGAGTCCTTGGTGACACTACAATGAAGAGGAGTTGCCATGGAAACCATTGCAAAAGATTAAGCATATCAAGAAAACCTGATGGTGAGAGAATGGGTGGAAATAAAAGAATTAAATTAATGTACAAACTATGTTTTTGTTTCATTTCACAAGTCATGGTAGAAACCTTTACATTCACAAACAACCAATTAGGAGAGAAGTTACAGTGAAATCTGCAAGCCCTGTTTCAGAGGAGCATGATTGCTCTATAATTAAAGGAAAATAAATAGTGCTTTACTATCCAAAATGAAAATCCAGTGGTGCAGACTCTGTTATTCTTCACTTTCCCACTGTAGAATCTGCCTAGGGTTTTTCTGACATTTTGAGCCAGACAGGACACAGTGACCCCCTGGGATGTACTCACAGGTGCAGTGGCTTCCAGCCATGGAGTGGCCAAATGAATTTCAGATATTTGAGAGAGGAAGGGAACACTTAACTCCTCATTCTCTTTTGTGACATGCTGGCCAGGCTCCTGGACCAGCTAAGCTACGCTCATTTGCAAGTTATTAGAACAGAATGGCAAAGGTCAGCAGTTTATTCTGCCTTTGCTGGGCACTGCCTACACCAGTCCTTGGCATAAAGCAAAGCTGGCTTCAGGCTGTTTTATAGTGATGAGAAATAACTAGCACAGCTGTCTTAGGCAACTGGGGAAAAGGTGGGCATGGAGCTCATGACCATTCCTCCCAACCTTGGTAATGGCCTAGGGACAGCCAAAGCCTTGGCATCTGGACCATGCGAAGGGGACTAAAGCCAAGTAACCTGTTAAATGGCTTTATGCAGCTCTGGAAAAATACAGAGTGCTACTGGAGAATCCAACCCACTGATTCCTGTCCTTGCATTTTGATGTGCCACCATCAGCAAGGATTCACATTGTAAAGATAAATTTCTGGCCTGGGAGGAAATTAATGAATATTGCTTTCACCCTGCTGCTATGGCAATGTTTCTGAGAAAAGTGTGTATTATACTTCATTGGAGCAAACAGTAATCCCTGTGTCGAGAAAAAGCAATCGAGTGTTTTGCAATAACACAACGCCCCAAGAATGGCAGGGTAAGTGTGTGCAGAGGTCCTTTCCTGGTTTGGAGTAGGTGCCTGGGCCAGGCTGCGTCATTAGGGCTCTCTTGCTCAGCTCAGAGTCTCTGAAATGACACTGGAACATCCTCCATCTTAATTTTGAACCGAGTTGTGTCAAGCTGGCCAAAGCCAGGGAGCTGAGCTTTTGTCCAATAGGTCTTCATTCACATTAAGGACTTGTCTGTTGACTAGTCATAACCCAGTCTCATGTAAACAGAGCTCCAATTCCTCAAGCAGTTGTTACTTTTCAATGAAGATGCCTAGGGAGATAACAGAACCATTAACTTGTCTTGCCATCAATCAGGAAATAGAGAGCTGCACCTTTTTTTTTCAACAGAACCTACGTGATGACCAATGCTGCCTTTCCATTTGCTTAAAGCATTGCCTGAGGTGACAGAAGCTCACACCAGAGAGGACAAACACAGTCCTTCCTGATTAATTTTTATTACTGAACTTCCAAACTTTCATCCAGACAGAGTGTTCTGCACTTCTCTAACTCTTGTGTCTTCATGAGCAAAAAGCCTAAGTCACTGCCACAAAGTGTTTGTGTTACTGATACCATATCAGCAGGTGGTAGGTGATTAAACTTCATGAGTGTGTCACTGAATGACAGAAGAGTGTTGGCTGTTCCACACTGGGTACAAAAGGTTTCCTATTGAAGATGGCTTTAACACTGCAGCTGGCTTCTCTTTATTTACAACTGTCACGTAAAAACTGTGACACTGGGTAATATTTGTCTTGATTTTGCAAGATCCCAGACCTGATTACTGCATGGTGCTTTCCCCAAGATACCTCTGAGAGCCCTTTGGAAACATGAGCTGATGCAGATGGTTGCTTTAGGTGCTGTGAGTAGAAGTGCCCTGATGCTGGGGTAATGGATGTAGAATAAACCCCAGATAAAAAAAAAAAAAATAAGTACACCAGTGGATACAAACAGCTGTACTGGTTTCCTGTTTACATCTGGCTTCCAGTCAAGGTGCTGAGACAGCTCTCTGAAGTCCTGCATGGCTGGAGTCCTGCTCTAGTGTGATTGCCTCAGCCTCATGGTAGTGATTTTGCAGTGATATCAAAAGCCTAAGCTAAGATACTCATGCTTCTATTTTGTTGGTGGGGGCAGCCAGGCAGGGTGGAGCTCTCGTGGTCTCATCTTGTGTGCTCAACCAGAACAAACAAGATGCTTTCAGGGTCTGGCATCCGGTTTGGCTTTTCTCTCAGGCTTTGTCTAAAGGGGCTTGGTGTTTAGCTTGTTGTCTTGGTGGGTTTCTGTGCTGGCACTGATCAATAGCATGACATGAGTTTGTCACTGCTGCACATGAATTCTGAGTCTTGTAAGGATCAGGGAATAAACAAAGTACAATGAAATGAATCCATAAAATCATGATTTCTTTTTCATTCCAGCTGACAAGGGAAATGTATGGAAAAGAAGATAAAACACTTTCAGCTCTCGTAATTATTTAAGGTTATCTCTCAGTGTGAATCTCTGTTAAGAATATACATTGCTGTAGGTTTTTTTTTTCTTTCTTCTGCCTTTCCCACACTGTTATGCTGTACACTTTATTATTGCTGTCACAATCTGCTCTCTGTCCAGTATGATTGCTATCCCCAAAAGGTTTATTCTACATAGCAAACATCCTGTAATAGTGACCTACTCTAATAACAGGAAATTTATTTTTAAACTGCATAATGACTGCTCCATATTAATCTGCTTCTTTCCCCCCTCAAACCCCCAAAAACTTTGACATGAAAATCTGCTAATACTACCCAATGCCTGATTGGATTCTACAAAATTTCATAGCTTCTGCAATCTGCAGTGTTCAGTAATCTGAGATAGCAATCAGGTATTTTTTTTTTTCATTCCTCTTCTGGTCAATATATCTTAAATAATAAATATCAGCAAACAATTTCAAATCAGTCAAACATCAAAGGTCAATGCTCATCAGTCACATTCTTTTTGGGAGCAACTTTATTCTCCTCATTTCAACCAGTAGCAGCAGAAAATGGTTAACCCTTGATGTGCATAGAACATGGTCCAAAATGACTTGTAACTCTTGCCATCCTGGTGTTTTGAATTGATTCATATTTTTTTTCTAGCTGCCTGCCTCTTTCCTCGTTCTTTACCTAGCCTTGGCTTTGTGATGTCACTTTGGGGGTCAATGACACTGTCGTCCCATGGGTGATAAGACATCTGTGTTGGTTTTACTGTGTAAGTTTTTGGGGTTTGCTAACACTAATACAGCTTAGACCATATTTTAATGCCTGTAGGGTCACACTATCAAGTCTCTGTTCTGCCAAAGTATTTTCAAGTGTTTGTTTTTTGGTTTGTTTTTTTGTTTTTTTTTTTTTTTTTAGTGGGGTTTTTGTTTGTTTGTTTGTTTGTTTGTTTTTTTAACTCCCTTTAAACATGATTTGACAGATCCATTTTATATCCTGTATTGCCTGTAGCAGGGATATTGTTATGCATCTCTCAATGAGGTTGAGTTCTCTATCTACCATCAGGCTATTTTCGTCCAGATAAATCATCATGTCTGCTTCTGTCAATGCATCCAAAGTAATGCAGAGATGAGTACCCCAGCTGATTTCCACTTGCCTGTCTCTCCTCTCCCTGTACCACAGCACTCTTTACAGCATAACTAGCCCCTACTGCTTCCTTATCACCACCCTGACACTGATCACCTTCGTGCTTCATGGTTTTCCTGTTTAGATATTTAGTGAGGCCTCATGCACTCACATCAGTTTGCAGGGGAAAAAAAAAATCCCTTGCTCTCTGTGTTAAGCCTTCTGAGAATTCAAACAAAAAAATAATAAAAAATTAGCAAACTTCAACACAGTTTTCCTTCCCAGCTTGGCTAGTCCTTCAGATAAAATGCTCACAAAGCTGTCATTGATCCTGACAGGAAGGATGTGCTTAATGCTTCACATTGGTGCTTTCCCATGTTAGCATTTGACTTGGACAGCATTTAATAAAAAGTCTTACTTGTCATGTCTTTATACTAGAACTGAGACAGAGTATAAAGCCATTCATTTTTGTATCTGCTGCTACAGTAGCCTAGAGCAGAGCACGTTGCTGCCAGTTATAGTCTCTAGAATGTGTTTGCTGTCCACCTTCTGATGGGCCACTGCACTATTTTTAAGAGTTTTGAGTCATTAAAACACTTACAAGGTGTGTGGTTGCTTGTGCTTCCAAACCTCTAGATGGATAGTGCCTTTATTTGACTTGTGTCAAATTAAACTTCTAGATAGATGACAAACGTCTCTTCCAATTCTTTGATGCATTTATTTTTTGAACTCTATGCATTTATGGGGAGCAGGTATGGCTGAAACTGCTTTTTCCTGTGTAATGGTGAGCTGCAGCCTGTCCTTCCACACTGTCACAGTGACAGCTGGAGAGCAGTGCACCAAATACTTCACACTTCCACATACACAGGTGACACTGCTAGGCAAACTGGCCTCTCCGTAAACTCCTGTTGCCATTTCTTTGTTTTCTTTCTCTCTGAATTGACAGGATTAAAAGTGTGTTAAAAGCAAAGTTAACAAAACCAAACAACCCAACCCCACAGTTTAACCTGTTCCCTAAATGCTTGCCTGATTCTTTAGTGTAAAACACCCTCCTTTTTACTTCTGTTTCATGTTTCAATAATTCTACAACGTGTAGTAAGATAAAATTATAAAAAAAAAAAAAAAAAAGAAAAGATGGAAGCATATCAGAACACTTGAGGTTTTTACCCATGTCAACATAGGACAACATCTGCATACATGAGGATCTGAAACTGACAAAGAATAAATAAAATGCAGAATTTCACAGACTTCTGTAAACAGTTGAGAACTTTACAAATCCTGCCATGTGGGCTGCTGCAGAAACATCCTATTAATTTTCCTTTGAATTGTTTTCCCCATAAGCAAATCTTCTTTGATATTTTGTTTAAAAAAAAAATAAAATTATACCAATTCAACACACTTTTACAGCAAGAAAGCAACTAATTGACTTCTAGAGAAAGGTCTCTCCTGCTGGAATAACCACAATATTTATGTAAAAGTGAAGATTACACCTGTTATGATCACTAGTTTACATTTTTTTTTTTAGATAACACAACAATTTTCCTCTCAGATCTAGTTCCAGCATTCAAAATCTTTATAAAAACAGCTGAATACTGAGGTCAGATGCAGTGGGGTGGAGCTTCTCAATTTCTGGCATGCAAGTGTTTCTGTATTTTCATACTGAGTAAGCCAAAGCTTGTAAAATGTAATTTATGAACTTAGATAGAAGTCTGTTCTCAAAGAGAAAGCAGTTGGTTCAGTTATGAACAATAACAAAGAAGGTGGTGGGATGCTCTTGAGTTTATGTTGAAAACATGCAAAAGATGAATAGAAAATTAAACTTAAGAGAGAACTTTCCTTGGCATTTGTATTGTCAAAACTGTTCTGACCATTAATTGGTGCATCCAGCACATTTGCCTAGGCCTAGGGTATATTGTGCTTCCAAGGGGGATCCAATAATACAATTAACTATGCTTAGAACTTTCTCTTAGTTACAAGCTGACCCTTGTGAAAAAGCATCATGGAAATATATCAGAGAAAGAACTATGGATTCAGAACAAGAATAGTGTGTTGCAAGAAGAACAGCAATAAAGGGACAGAGGAAATGGAGGCAGCAGCACCTAGTTAGGACCATAAAAGAGTTTGTTTGAAGGCAGCTGTGAAGGCTATCTAGTCCACCTTCTCACTTAAGCAAGGAACATCCAGATTAATCAGGCTGAAGTTCACTTGCAAATCAAAGATTTGAAGCAAAAATATTTTTCTGCATTAAGCTGCTTGCTTTCTCTTCATCCAAGACATGAAGAGGCTCACCAGGTGCAAATAAACCCCTCTGTGATACCATGCCCAGAATACTGCATTCAACAGACCTCTGTATCCACTTTTACTTACAATTTCTGCATCCAAATTCAGATGCTGCTTCCCATGAAGATTGACTGACTGATGCTGCTGAAGTCAAATAAATGCTGATACTACTAAGAATTTGGCTGGCAGTTTATCAGTAGCCCTCAAATCTCATTACCAGGTGGGTAGACATCATTATATCTTTATCCTGCTGGGAATAACAGTGTGCAGAGAAGATTCGTGCTGAAGGTCATGCAACGAGTCACTGGGAGAGCCTGAAAGTAGGAAAAATGTAGGTGGTATCCTCATCATGGGTACTCACAGACTGATAAAGCTGCTGGCATTGCACCCATGCAGTTATCAGGACCAGTAACTAAACCACTTATGGTGGGAATGGAAGGCTAGTGTCTAAGAAACGTCAAAGGCACCTGTCTAAAAAGATGCCCTTTCTCCTGAAAGATAAGAAATAAGCTAATTTTAATTGATGACTAAAATCCAGTGTGATGGTTTTAAAACTGTCTTTTTAATTTTTTCTTTACAAAGTCCAAGCAGAGAGGGCGAAAGAATGTAACTAAATCACTATTGGGTGTAAGGAAGCAAAATAATGATTGTTCTAAACACTTCCATTGAAGAGAGAGAAATGTTTGAGAACTGCTACTCAAAACAAGGTTGTTAAGTTTGGGCAGTCTGGGGACTCAGCTTGCTTGCTGGGCTGTCTGGCTGCTGCTTCTTCTTTTCTGGCTGAAGATAACACACTGACCTTGACAAGCTAAGTCTAACAGACTCTCTGCTTCTTGACTCTCTGCCTTCTGCCAGGGGTTCTGGGGGGATTCCTTCTGGTCTGGGGGGGAGGCCCCTTGGGGAAAGGCCCCTTGGGGGAAGCAAAGGGGGCTTGGCTGGGCTTTTTCTGTGGATTGTACACATTTGTAAATGTTGTGAATAGTGTATATTTGTACATATTCATTGCATTTCATCCTAGATTGTAGATTTGTTTGTAAATTCAGCTTTCATTTGCTTCCAGACTGAGCTAGCCTGGTTAGTGTCGGTGGGGGGGGTGGGATTTCAGCTCTCACACTGTTACATCCAGGCTTTTCTAGTGTTTCATGTTTTCACATTTTACTCTTTGTTTGCACAGTGGACCAATGCAAAATATTTCTTCTACAAGGCATGAAAACTGGAAGTGTTGTTAAAGCCAGTACATATAACTTGAACCAAAATGATCATTTCACTTGCATCCACTACAGAAGATTCAGGAAGACAGTATGAGGGACTAGGGAGGCTTACCTCTGCCTTATTCTTTTGCTAGCAATCAAGCAAAATCTGGCAAATTTTGCTACTATATCCATTGATGAGTTCTGTTGAATTTCTTTCTCATCCTTTTGCAGCATTAGGCAGATCTTTATCTATGCAATCATTTTGTTACTCTTTCTTTTCTTTCTTTCTCAGGATGTATCTATATTCATTAGATATTTAAGTCTTTTTTCTTTACATTCTGTAACTATGAAATACAAGAGATAATCCTTCAATTTATTCCAGGTTAGGGAAAAAAATAATCAACAGAAGAAAAGCTCAAGATATATCATAAGATTTATTTCCACTTCAGTATTTAGACAACAGATGATCCATTTACAAAACAGTGATCTGTGTCTAAGACTGGACTTACCTGACAAATGGATGTACAAGACAAAGCTACACACTGTGAGTATGATTTCTGATTACCTATGACAAGCATCTAAGGATGTCTGTCTCTTTTATAGTTTGCAAATGTTTGTCAAAAACAAAGTCCTGCTGAATTGGGCTAAGCAGATAAACTTTGGGGATGAAACAAGCTCCTGACTGCTGCCAAGAGAAATGGTCTGATGTGTGATTATGTTATTAATCTTGAGATAATGCTTTAGGGTAAAGAATTATTGTTTCACATATATACAAACACTTGTGAAAAAGAGTTGAAGAGCTGAGAGTAGCAGAAGGGAGTCAACTTTAGAGAGACTAGAGGACACTTTTTAAAATTCAAGCTGCTTAAAATAAATGCAAATGTCTGTTCCTAGTGGAGTGACTAAGATAAGCTACATATATCCACTCTTGCCAAGAAGGTGAACGTGCAGTGAAAACACCACTGGGGGAATTAATTTCAACCTATTATTCTTGGGCATTGTATATTGTTCACAGCATAATTCCATTCCCAGATACTATACTGAAATGGAACAGGCAGAGCCAACTGGAGTGTGGGGATCTTGAATAGATGCTCACAATAGCACATTCATTTTCAGCCACTATACAATATGCAAATACGTTTACAGTGATTTGTAACTGACCTTAAAGCTTACCATCCCCATGCCACAATTGCTGTGTGGCAGGTACTGTTCTCAGTTTTCCTGCCAGTTTGACAATAAAGCATCTTATCTCAAAAGTTTCACAAATATAGAATTCAGTCAGCAGTATCTTGAGAATTTTTTTCCTTGCTGTTTAGAATTAGCCCTATTTAAGGCTAACAATTACACAGGGTTTGTGACATTTCTTTGTTCAGGATATGGCAATGACTTAATCATTAGAAAAAAATCTCTTTTTTTAATGGTTTATAGAGCCATTTGAACAGGCAAGTGGGATTCCTCTGATGCACAACTGGCATATATAGTAATAGTGAAGCAAAAGTAGAAAGAGCTTTGTTTCACTGGCTCTTCAGGTTCTGGTGAGATGCAGAAAGGGACAAAGAGAAACCTGTTGCTCACCAGTCCACAGGGTGATATTGGATAGTGCTTGAAAGGTCAGCACTGGATCTGAATGCTTTGTCAGGGTGGTAGTGGACTGCCTGCCCTAACTGAACTCAGGAAGGTGTTCAGGTGCATGGCCACAATATGGTTCTCTGCAGAAGCACAGGGTATGTGAATCAGTGCCAAGGGGACTATAGGCTACACCTCTTTACCTCTGGCTTTCTGTATGTATGACAAGAGTAGAAAGAACATCATGATGGATTGCCTGCTCTGATTCTTCCTGTCCAATTTCTAGAACAATTTTGTTTCAACCCAACAGTACTACTGGGAGCAGTAGAGAAGATGAAAATGGCACCAAGCCATGCAGCCAAGACAATTCCTGACCATGCTACAAGTTGGAGATGGGATCGTGCATCTACTGAGTACTGATGTCCTTCTCTGCCTCTTTCCCTCACCATGGAGTAGAGTTACTGAAGAAAGCTGGAGCAATGGCTAGAAGGAACCTTCTACAGAATATGGACATTTGCCTATATTGTGGTGGTTTGGTAATCTGAAAGTGCTGCTGCTCCTTTGCTTCAAACGAGTGTTTTTGTCAGAGTCTTTCCTTCATATTTTGCATTTTTAATCTGAGAAGTTCTGCTTGATTCAGACAACTTTTAAAAGGCCAAGATAAATACTAGTCTATTAAGCAAAACTATTCTGTGGAACTATGAAACCTACTCAGCTTACCAAGAGGCTCAGTAAGGGATAATAGGAATGGAGATTTAAATTAACTAAGACACTTGTAAGCTGAGATCTAGGCAGCATTTCTGGGAAGTTAGAAGTCAAGAAAATAAGGCCAGCTATCCAAATATTCTCATCCCAGCTATTTAATTTGCTAAGCATACTTGCATTGTGTTTATATTCTATGGTGTATTGTATTTTACAGGGACTTGCAATATTGTCTCTTTGTAGAAAGGAAGTTGTTAAACAATTGTTCTTTTACATCTGTCAGCTCAAGGCTATTCAGATTTATTCTAGTGGAAGCTGAACCTTTCAACTATTTCCTCACATTCATCTGTCTCATCCCTCCCACGAAAGACACAGAGTCCTCCAAAAGCACAAAGGACAGTCTTGTGCACAAAGGACAGGTTACTGTATGCATTTATGAACTCACCACATCGTACTCAAATAAACAGATTTGAGGTTCTCTGATTATAAGAAACCTTGTCAGAAAAATGCTGTTGCACATTTCTCTCATGACAGATACTCCTGGGCACCAAAATGATGCTGTATTGTACATTTTGAATACTCTAGTTTGTGCCTAATATGTGACCCACTTGAACATGGTTTTCCAAGTTTGTTTCAAGCTGATAATAAATGAATTCATAAGCCACTGACAAGAGATTGTGGGACAGGGGGAGAGAACAGACAACACACAGGCTAATGAAGAGTGAAAATAGACTGAAAAATTTAGGGAAGCATGTTCATCCATCCATATTACTTATACAAAAACTAAAACAGGACAGGAGTAACTGGTGAAATGTAGACCAACAAACCTGGCTTCTGGCACCTCTCAGCTCTGCAGAAACTTTCCTGCTAATTTGTACTTCACACAGGAAATCATAGCCACATATATGTCACTCTGAGAAATTCAGACTTCTGAGATTTGAAAAGTTCCTCCAGTTTCTCAGCACAATACAGCTCCAGTGCTTTAAATTATAAAGGAGTAAATCAAGAATAAAAGACTTCTGTGAAGTTTCTCTTGTGATTGAAGGTCTTGTTGGTGAAAAGCTATTAGATGTTACCTGTACGTGCTGCAAAATACAAAAGGGCTGATTAATTATCTCCATAACCTGAATAATGAGACCATTTCTTCATTTTTGTTTTTTTTCAGGGACCATACAATTTTTATCAGGTTTTTGGTTGGTTTTTTTTGTTTTGTTTGTTGTTGTTGTTGTTGTTGTTTTTGTTTGGTGGTTTGTTTTTTTTCTTTTGAGTAACAATGACCAAACACTCTGAAAAATGGCAGGAAGGAAAAACAGAAGCAGAGCTCTGGCAAAGGCAACACATTTAGCAGCTCTATTAATAAACTAATCAAGGCTAAAGCATGGGCATGGGCACTGGCCTAAGGCAGCGTGGCCCCTTCTTGCATTAGCATGCTCTGCCAGGCACGGACAAGAGCCTGACATCCAGCAAGGTCAAGGCTAACCTACTTTGCAGGGTAAGAGAATTTAGCTCCATGGGTTTATCTGGGCCATGCTACCCGCAGTGAAGCCTGGAGAACCAGCCACAGCCTGTTTTACTTGTTGTTGTAGAAGTGGTCAGTGAAGTTACTTGAGGGTCATGGGAGGGAAACTAAGTACAGCCAGTTTGGGAAGGGACCAGTGGTTGGCAGCATTTCTTTCTTCTTTTCAGTAAACACCTGGAAACTGTTTGATGAGGGAATAAAGAAGGTTCAGGCTGGCTCTCACTTTAATTATTAGAAGGGTTTTTTTCCCCTCCTCTCTTTAGGTGTGAACACAATATGAAGAGAAACCCTGCTGTCACTTAGGTTTTCTTGGGGGTAGGTGTGAAGGCTGAAAGAGTCAGGCTGTACCCAGTGGCAGAGAATCAGCAGCCCCAAATCCCAGTCTACACAAGCAGGATGACCTGGCAGTTGAGGGATTTCTGCACTGATCCAGGAGTTGGTAAAATGTAACTTTATGGGGCAGACACTTCCCGCAGAATTCTTACACACCTAGATTCAAGGAGTGGAGGTATTTGTTACACACATCTGGATGCTCTTGACACTCACAAGGCCCTGGGAGAAAAATGCCAAAGAAATTCAGAGATACTGGCCATGAGTCCCTTCCTCACTATCCATCCATGCCAGCTCTGTTGTGGCTCTCTGCATTGCTTCCTCCTCTGCCAAAAACAGACCAAGAAACATCCACCCCCCAGGAAGCTGTGGTGTCCCCAGTTGTTGGCTCTGCCTTCCAGCACCTGCCCTCTGTCTCTCCCTCCCCTTCTGCATCCATCCACGGGGTTGCTTCAGTTTGTAAACTCTTTGGGGCAGCAATTGCCTGTCTGCATAAGACATTATCGGACACTGTTCTTGGCTGGCCCCAAGGCAAGATGAGAATAAATGTGAATAACAACAATTGTGACAAACAACATCAACAATAGTAATGACAATAATAATAATAATAATAATTATTATTATACAGTCTACCAGAATGACTTGGTAATAATTAGCATAATTTGTATATATAATTTGCATAAGCAGAATAAAAGATTGTTCCCATAAGCAGAGAAGATCTCAACCATGATGTTCAGTTCCCCATATGTGCCAAGCATTCCTACTGGTGTCAGTAGATTTTTTTTTTCTTTACTTATTCTCCAAGCCAATTGCTCTGATGACAGAAATCAGTGGGAGTCCCAATAATATGTGGCTTCATCCAGTAGGGTGCTGAAGGTGCTTTGCTACCTTCCTCTCCAGTTAAGCTCTTCCCTGATGAAGGTACTCAGGACATTTCAGAAGCTTCTCATGACTCGCAGGATTGAGCCCCTCAAGACAGCTGTGTTTGGGCTCTGACTATGCAAAGTTGAACAGAGATTTCTTTCTTCTGCTTCTTAATTTTGATTGTCTATTTACAAAACAGATTCCAGCATGTCGAGAGCATTTATGGCCTAATGGAGAAAGCCTCAGTGGGTGGCTTTTTGGCTCTCAAAAGGTAAGACCCTCATCAGTGGTGGAGGGAAGAAAGTATAGATAATGCAGACAAGGCAGGGCAAGGAGTGCAGGGGAACCAGGAATGACTTAGAGTGCTGTTTGCAGAGTGCTCTTCCAAAGAGCCTGGCACCGCCTTCAAGCTGACAGGCTCAGGAGGACACTGTATTTCAGTTTTGTGCAGAAAACACACTCCAAGAGGCAATAAATGTCTGTGGCAGTGAGTGTGGTCATTTCATGGATGTAGTTTCTTGGGCTTCTTGCACAGTTTTTTTAGTTAGAAGCTCTTGTAGGCTGTGCCTGGGTCTCTGTGTGAGAGGGTGTTGGGGCACTTTGCTCCAAAGGCAGAGTAAAAACTAAGTTAGAAGGAAGGAGCTGCAATATGAAAAGCTGATACTTTATAGGATGGCAGGGGAGAAAGTTCAGGCTTCCACAGAAGAGTCTTTTCACCTTAGGACCTGCAGTTTAATGCTGTGCTAAATTCTCATGTGTTGAGACAGTCCGACCTTTCCTGCAAACAAGAGCCAGTTTGAGAGCTTATAGATAGTAATGCAAACTCTCCAACGCCCAGAAAGCTCAGAGCCCTGCTGTGCTGCTCCAAAAGACCTCCCTGGGCTGGAAGCAGAGCTCTGCAGAGGCAGTCACAGTGGTTCTGCTCTGCTGCTGTGCATCCTCATCCTCCTGCCGGGGAGCCCAGCAGAGCCAGAGGAGCACATTGTGTAAACCCTCTGCATCTGTCTCAGTACCAGCCGGGTTAGATTAGACTGCAGGCAAAGGCATGTTTTCAGTGTTTACTTTCTTGTCAAGTACTCAGCACTCCCTTTTGCTTCTGGAGCTGCTCTGACTCTGTGGCTGGAGAGGAACATAACAGAGGACAGGCTGCAATTGCTGCCATCTAAACACATTATTAAACACGGACATGCCAAATCTTACAGGGGTCCGGCCTTCCTGCACTTGTTTAACTTAGCTGTGGGCAAGTCAGAGCTGGCTTCTAGTCCACGCAAATGTGTCTGCACAGAGGTGGGAATTTCAGCTGCTGATGTCTAAAAACTGACAGAAAAGCTAATTCGTTGCATTATGCTAGTTTGTTGCATTTTACTAATTTGCCCATTGCCTCTCTTAGCCTCACTGAGTTACCTCGACTGTGAGGACCCTCCATGGACCCTCCACACACCCTCAGAAAAGTTATTTCAAATTAATGATCTGTGACTGTGAAGAAAAACATAGTAACCTTTCTGACCATAAACCCAGACCTTCTCACAGTGTCTGTGATTAGTATTTGTTTTTTTGGCCACAGTAAGGATGATTTTGGACTGCGTTATTTTCATGCTGACAAACCTTTTAACCCAGCTATTCAACCACCTCATTAAATTCTTAATTACTATCCCTCATAAATCAATAACCCTACACATTGTCAGCTACAGGGTTAGGCTGGATGCCACAAAGGCTGCATTACTACCCCTATCCTCACAGCTCCCTTAGGGAATGACTGGTTGTGTACCATGAACAATTTGTTCTGCCTAAGTTTTTAGCTTTGAATATTGACAGAAGATCTGAGAGGGAAGAAGTTTCTGAATTCACCTCCTTTAGACAAGAGTGTGTGCCCAGGAAAAGAAGATTCTTATCTTCTACTTGCCATGTTCAAAATGCTGATTCAGCTTTAGTGGAAGACAGAGGTAAGTAACCTGTACACTAACTATGGGAAAACTAAAAACCCCTGTAGCTTGTTCTTGTTTCTCATCTCATGTATGTTTCTCCTATATAGAGGGGTTATTCCCAGATCCTTCTCTTTTTCTTTTCTTGTAACCAAAAGGATAGCTTAGTGCCTGTAAGTCAGAAAAGGATCTGTTCCCCTAGATTTTTGTGAAGGAAATTTCCATTTTTCTGCTGCTTTCCTAGTAATCTCTTCATCTTCCAGAGTTAATTTTTCTCTTCACTCTATTGCTTTCTCCAGATTACCAAAACTGATGCCAAAACAGACTCATTCATAGCCCACATGACATTGTTGTTGCATTTATACAGCATAGAGGTTGGGATGTGATTACATTATTAGATTTTATATGTGAAAGAAATATCTGTATCTGAGGAAGCAGTTTAGAGGAGAGAATGAAAGCAGCCTTTATGTCCTTTAGTGAAAAAAATAATCCTTAGGGCTTAATTTGGTGAGTAACCTTGGTTTTTTTGCACCAGCACAGAACTAAAGGCATTTACATGCCTAGCTATTATACCTGATTGCTGGCTAATTATGTGTGTGAGAGGAGAGATGGGGGAGGGAGGAAAATAGATCTAACTTTTTTTTTTCCTTGATGTTTTAGATAAACTGAGATATTTTCCATATAAAACTCTTTACAATAAGAGACTGTTGGCAGAGAAGTGAGAGGTATGGCATATGAATACAATTACAAATACCATTTTCTAGCCATGGCATCTGAATGTAAGTGAAAACATGTTAAATGTTCTCCCAGCCAAATTTCAAAGCCAATTACTTCTGATTTTTATTTTTTTAATGTCTGTTAAGGGCTGGAAAAGAAAATGCATGCATGCTTTAATAGCAAAGGTATAGCAGGTTATTTGTTCATGGCTTTGCTGAGCAGAACTATTTGTTCCAGGACTGTGCTGTTCTAAACCCCCTTGTCCTCACTTGAAACAACAGTGTGTGAAGTACAAATGATTTGCTGTTCTCACCACTGTAAATCACAGCTGCATCAAAGACACTTACTAGGGAGAGAGGAATAGGGAAGATGGAAAAGGTTGTATTAGGGCTCCTGTATTTTTCTTAGTCTAGAGAGGATTAAAAAAAAAAAAAAAGGAAGAAATGAAAAAGAAATTGTATTTGTTCAGTAAAGGAGTATGCATTCAGGAAACCTGACCAAATATGCTCATTTTGTTTGGCATTATGGAGAAGGTATTTTCAGGGGTGCCAAGTTGCTAAGTCCCCAAATCCATTTAGTGTGGCCTGGAACAGTTGTTGATTTCCATTTCAGTAGTCATTAGGGTTTTCTTTTTTTTCTCTAGTCATGGGTAAAGCTTGAAATAAATACATTTTATTAGAGTTGGCAAGTCTGAGAACAGATGTGAGATCTCCCATAATCTAAAGGCAGAGAACCCATGGGAGAGCAGTGTTCAGGATGAGGGCTATTTTCTTCCAGAAAGCATTGTCTGTGGAAATTGTCAGTGTGTGAGGTCCACACACGTTTCAGATATGCAAAAGGAGAACTGAAAGTTACTTCCCCCAGATTGGGTGCTTGCTGCTTCATTCTGCTAACACACAGTGAGCTATAGTACATTCATCCAGGATATGTTTATTTGCACTTGTTTGTGATACCTAGCCCAGATTACACAGACGTTTTACAGTATTAGACCCCAAAAGCCAGACCCATAAATCACAGACAACATCTGTTATTCCCTTGTGGGAAGAGTCTTAAAAGAATGTCTTCTGAGCATCTCTGTTGTATGACATTTATTACAAGTGGGCCCTCAGCCTGGAACAAAAGAGACCTCCTACATCCTCTTCCCCAGGCAGCAATTAACTGACCTCATCTTCCCACCCCCTTCATCAGCCCCCACAATCAATTACCCCAATCAGCTCTTCTGAAGAAGAAATCTGGGCAAACAGGTGGACCATTCTTCTGAATAGTTCTGGGCACTTGGGGAAAAAAAAGGTTCAGTACAGAAGGGTACTTAATGCAGCAATGGCTGCAGTAGAGAAACTGGTATGTGTAAGGGTACATGACTGCAAAATTCAGTACAAATTTTCCTTTTTTTTTTCTTTATTTCCCACCTCCCCTGAATATATTTCCCCTGAGTGTAAAATAAAATTTCGTAGATCTTTTGAGGTCTTTCCACTTTCCTGGATATAGCTTATCCAAGTAGTAGTAATTTTGTATATCTGTTGCTGGCCTCTCAAAGCAAATCTCTTGGGAGGATCACATGGCTCCTAATTATTGTCAAAATAGGAGTAGGAACATAGAGGCTGACTTCAGCCCACGGGGTTAAATAGTAATGTGGTAGAGGGCAGCAGAATATTGGTAAAATGCAGCAGAAGTGCTTTTCATCCCTGGACAGTCATGGGCTATAGTGATAAGTATGTAGACTCAGTCATTCAGGTGGGAGAAGTAATTAAACTCCTCCCTAGAAGAAGATGGGTGAAACAATAGATGCTACTGTCCAAATCACTGTCCTTGAGGCAGGCCTAGATTGGGGGAGAAGAAGGGGAGATTTCCTGAATGGGAAATAAACATTGCTTTGATTATGTGAGTACAGAAGGAGAAGATGAACAGAAAGTAGCCTAGAGAAAACAGGAAGATCACTGACCCTGTGACCTTGGAAGAAAGCAAAAAGACAAACAAGGTCATTTGAACACATAACTGGTAGTATCAGGGCTTGAATTTCTGGATAAGAGAACATTTATACTTGTCTGTGGAAATATTAAAATAGAAAATAGAATACAAAAAGTGGGGAAAGTTGATTCCTTTCATCAGTGGTATTACAACAGAAGTATTACTGAGGTCTAAGGTGCCAAGAAGAATGTATTATAGATACATTAATTAAATTGTCAAATAATATTCTGCAGAATTTAGGGAATCCATACATTTTGCATCTTTCCTCTCTGATTTCTGTGCAATCATCAGCTCACAATTAATTTAGGATGTATGCACCTCTGTGGTAGCCATGGAGCTGCATATGGGTGTAAGACTTTGTGTGCATGTGATGGGCAGAAAACTGCTACCACACTGCATGCAGTGTGCACCTACAGTCCTTTGATTCATGCCATGGATTGTGCCTCAGATCTCTGAGAACTAATGCAAAAATAATAAGTGTCCAGCTTTGTAGCATTGTCCAGACAGTCAATCTTTTAGCAAAGTGTCAAGTTTACTGACTGCTTCCTTCTTGGCTGGCTAAATTACTATAATACTCAAAATGTTGTTTCTCAGCTTCCACTGTGAAATATGGGAGATCAGAAAAGTAGCTGTTTCTAATCTGATTGTTTCAAAGTCCATTCTGAAATCTCTGCCCTGCTGAATTAATGGCAAAAATCCAACAGGCTTCAGTGGAACCAAGATTTAATCTATGATCTGGAAAAAAAGGAGTGATTTTTCCAGACTTTTACAATAAGCATTTTAATCTGCAGCTTATTTATGTGATTAAAAAAAAAAACAGAGATCTTGGTATTCTTTTATTCATAGCATTTTGCCATTATACTTAATCCTTTGCCAGCTGACTAGAAATGAGCCCCAAAAGTACACCAGAATATCAGACCTGATATTAATGGGGGTCTGCAAAACATACTCTGGCTAAGGAAGAAGTTGCTGGTTCTGTAACTAAAATCTCAGTATACTCTAACATTTTTACTTTGAAAAACCCTGTCTTTGTGCTTTACTTGAACTAAAATTCTAATGGAAATAGGACCCCAAAATTAGAAGTTGCAACTGCAGTTACATAGTTATATTGCACAGTCTTGGCATTTTGAGTTGATACACTGAAGCTTGCTTAAATAATTTCTGCTGCTTTTGTCAAGTTGCATTATTATTACTCAGGCTATTGGCAATACCAAGTGATCTCCACTTTACAGAAAACACCCAGCTCTTCTTTCCAAAGCACTCTGTTACACAGCAGATAAGTATTATTACCTCATTTTACAGCCATGGAGACAAAAGGGGCAAAACATCTTTCCTCAAGGACAAGAGTTCATGTGTTTTGTGTCATAGTCCATGCACTAGGCCATAATACTTCCAGGTGGGTACAGGTGATTAAGTGTTTTTATAGCAAGCTCTTTGTGATTCTTACTTTTTCCTAAGGTAAAGGATTGGTGCATGGCTGTATTGTCTATAAAATGCTAAAGCTTTTAAAACACAGTTTTGGTTGTATGTCATCCAATTTGCAGTTGGGAAGTGGTAAAATTTGCTTAAATTCAAACCACACTTTGTGCTGGAAGGTAGGGAATGGAATTGCCACCTTGGCATGTTTGAGTCCCATGCCTTTTCTGCAATTTACACAATCATAAACCTAACTAACGAAGCTATTTTAGCCATTATAGATCATTTTATTTGGTGATATAAGAGCCTCCATGCTAGAGCTGGGCAGGAAGCAATTTTCATGTCTTGTAAAAGCTTTCATGATTCCAAACCTGTTCCTGTTCACAATTAGAGGGACCTAGAGGCTACTACAAATGTAATGCAGAAGAACCTCCTCACCCATTCCAGTGTGGCATAAGCAAAATGCGAGGTACTCCTTCAGGACTTCAGGGTACAAGATACTTGGCTTACAGCAGGGTGGTGCTTTCTGATTTACAAATGAAATTCCACATCTTAAAACTGATGTAAACATTTTAAGGGGAAAAGAAAAATTATTTCAATGAATTTGTGTTCCTTGATTAGCAAAATGTGTTTGAAAATTTCTGTCAAACACCCCTTTTCATTTTCAACAACCACACTGTGGCTGAGATATATCTCCTAAGAGTCTCTGAGCTGAGAGATTTTCTTGCTCTCTCTGCTCAGAAACAGGCACATTTTTTGATATTTATTTTATGAACCACAACCAGCCACCCTTAACGTGTGGATTCAAAATGTGCTGTGAGAAAAGCCTGGGTGACAATGCAACACAATTTCTCCATTGCTCTCCTTCCCCTTTCTTCTTTCTCTGCCACTGTCTCACTGTACTTGTTAAATGTCTTTAAAGCAAAGGTTTTGCATTTAGCAATGTGTCTTAAATATTTTATTTTGTTTGGCTGTATTTCAAACTTTTCTTTCAAACTTTCATTTTTACCTCTCAGAATTTCATCTTCTTTTACTTGACTTTTTTCTTCCTGTCATCTTTTCCTCTTTCTTACCATCTCTGGTTGTCATTCCCTGTAGGATGGGAAATGGCTGCAGGCCAAAAGTCAGAGAACAATCATAAAAAGCTATCAAAGGATGAGTAAAAGATGAGAGTAAATATGATAGTGTTGTCTTCTGAAAGCATAATGACAGCACTTACCTGCCTTGCCTGGCTCTAGACAAGGATATCTTTGGGGGTGTTAGAAGGACAAAACTGTACACTCTGTTCAGGCACATGACCAGTTCTGAGTGATCACTAATTAAATTACATCTATCAAATATGAAGATATTCCCTGAAATATTATAGAAATATATATAATATTAATAAATATTAATAAATATATTTCTATATATTATAGAAATATTATAGAAATATTGCCACCAGCAAAGGCCTCAAGCTTTGATGCAGACTTTGCTTGAAATATGAAATAATGGTAGGAAGAAGGGAATGTGTATTCTCTCTTCAGTCTACTTAACACCACCAAAGGTGGTGACAAGCCCTCTGCTAATGTGATGAACTAGCAAAAGTAGTGCAGCATCTGTCCCTTGAAATTCCCTTGTTACTTCAACTTGCATTTACATCTTGCTTTGTATCCTGTTCTCTATAAGAAGGGGTGGCTTGGCCATAAATAAAATCAAGCCAAATAATATCCTTATAATCCATCAGTAATGATCACAGTTTAATTTCCTTGAAGTTGGCTTGATGTTTATTATCTAATTCTCTCCTCCTTTTTTACTACCCATCAAAATCTGGCATTTCTTTTATCAAAGGACATTAATTAAAACCTCACACTGAACCGTTGTCCTTTGTCATTTTTTGAGATGTTTTCCAAAGGCTGCTGTTCACCAATAGGAATGGTCCAAACACCAGGCACATGAAGGAAGATGCTATGAACTTTGATGCTTTCCTGTAATTCTTAGTTCTGCAGCCCAGGGAGGACAAGAACTGGTGAGAAAGCCTGACAAGTCTAAAGGCATGGATGTGCTTAGAGAATTATTTTTTCCCAGAGTAATCACAGAATTATCAGGGTTGGAAGGTACCTCAAAGCTCATCCAGTTCCAACTGCCCTGCCATGGGCAGGGGCACCTCACACTAGATCAGGTTGCCCAGAGCCCCAGCCAGCCTGGCTTTAAAACCTTTGAGTGATGGGGCTTCCACCACCTCTCTGGGCAACCTGTTCCAGTGCCTCACCACTGGAAGGACTTCTTCCTACCATCCAATCTGACATCTAGTGCTATTAATACCTGACATCCTAAAAAGTCCATCACCAGCTTTCCTGTAGGCCCCCTTCAGATGTTGGAAGGCCACAATAAGGTCTCCTCTGAACCTTCTCTTCTCCAGACTGAATAACCTCAGCTCTGTCTGTCTCCATAGGAGAGGTTCTCCAGCCCTCCCTTAACTATCATGCTAGAAACTTTATGTTGTTGAACAAATAGCAACTGCTACAACAGGAAATATCTGACCTATGCTAGCAATCAGCTTCTCATTCTCTCACTGAGGGTTTAAATATGCCTCTCCTAAAGTGAACCCATTTGCTGAACAAAGTTTGCCTTTTTAGCTTTTGTTCTTATTTCACTCTTATCATGTATGTATTGCCATTATAATCAGTCCCACAGCTTCTGTTGTGCCAGAAACATGATAAATATCAGATCCCTTTTAAGAATTCCTGTTGTATGAAGAATTTCTTGCAATTCAACCTCAGAGGTGTCCCCTGTCCCCTTCTGCTGAGTTTTACTCCTGTATATATTTCAGTCCCATATCTCTAGGATACCCTTCATATTTTACAGCCAGATGTCACAGCCTTAGCAACTGAGGTTAAAAATGGCAGATCACACTGGAGAAGAATGTTGGTATCTCTGTATCATGCATTGTCAAGTAAAATGCTGTTGATGTTTATGCCTTGCCACCTTCCTTGTTATATATTTGTGTGTTGCCAAACCACTGGATTTCTAATCTGGCTAAGATGTCTGGATGGCAACACCACCACAATAACATTCTTGCACAGGCTTTGATGTTCAGATGCTACTTATTCCTTTAAAAACTAACAAGTTGTGGCTTCAAATTTGTTTGAGCAACTGCTGGAGTGTGAAGTGTACAGCTGATTTATTCTAGTAGAATAAGAATTGCTCTATAGATCTTCCTCTTCCAGATGTAACTCATTGTAATTTACTTTCCCATTTAGGATCTGGTGAGGCAGAAATAACCTTCTAAACATGTCTATGGAACAAACCAATCTCTTAACAAATACTTGCCTTAAGAAGCCAGTAATGTTATGAGCTTAATAGAGTCTTTTCATAAACTTACATCAGAACTGTATTCCCCATGTTGGAGGACATTTTGACATGACCTCATGCTGGAAGCAGCTGCTTGATTACAGTGATTTCTGGAAGAAATTTGTCTGTGTTCTGCTTCACTACATTCCTTTTTCTTTTTCCATCATTATGCTAGAGGTGTGCTTCAGCTGCAAAGATCAGATCTGTATTCAAACTTCTTCAAAGTTGAGGAGTGTTTGATGTCTAAGGACAAATGAAGGTTCTGCACAAAACAGGGTTGCAGATGAAGGCACATAGCAATTACTATGAGATGCAGGATGAGAGTTCCTTGAAAAACATTGATGTTATTTTTCTTTACTTTTTTATGGCTCTAGGGATGAGTTTCAAGAAGCAAAAGAGTGGAAATAGGCCAGGATATGTCTCTGTTGGGCAGTCTGCTGTCCCAGATGTTCTTCCAGATCTCTTTGTTTATATGTGCCCATGTCTGATTTTCTGCCACAGTAAAAAAAAATATTCCCAGAGAAAGCAAATATTCTCATAGTCTCTGGAGGCAAAATCAATGCAGTGCATCAGACTGTGGCTTTGGAGTCCCAGAGCAAGCTGGAGAATGAGCTTGAGGCAAAATTGACACATAAACTACATAAGAGGTCAAGCATCATGAATCCTGCTGGCTGGTGCTCTTGTGGCTGACACTGAAAGAGTGGCAGGTTCATGACAAGATGTGGTGGCACTGACTCAAAAGGGCCTGAGGAGGCTGTGCAGAGCCCTTAGCAACTGGAAATAGATCTGGAGAAGTCCTAAAGGGAATACTGAGACAGGCATGAACAAAACAGAGAAGGATGCAGTACACTATATGCTACTGGATAAAACTTAACTGTGGTTAATGCTTTATCTCTCTGTTAATTAACATCCCTGGCATGTGCAGACTTAGCTGCCTTTATTCCATTTCATACTAGCAATGCAAGGAACCTGGGCTGCCCTGCCTCGTTTGCTTCTTTAGTGCTATACTTCAGTGGCCATTGTCAAAGAATGGGTGAGGTTGGAAGCGACCTCTGGAATTTATCCCTGCTCAAGCTGGCAGGCCAGAATGGTATTCAGATGGCTCCAGAGTCTCTCTGGGCAACCTGTGCCAGTGTTGGGTCACCCTCACAATGAAAAAGTATTTTCTGATGATCAGAGGAAACCTCCTGTGTTTCAGTTTTGTGCCCAATGCCTATGTCCTGTCACTGAGCATCACTGAAAAGACCTTGTCTCTGTCTTTGCACCCTCCCTTCAGGTATCTATATGTGTTAGTAAGAGCTTCCCTGAGCATTGTCTTCTTCAGGTGTAACAGCTCCAGCTCCCTCAGCCTTTCCTCATAGGGGAGAAGCTTCAGTCTTTAACCATCTTAGTGGCTCTTCTGCTCTCCCATATGTCTATGTCTCTTGTCCTGGGGAGCCCAGAACTGGACACAATACTCCAGCCATGGCCTCACCAGTACTGAATAAAGGGGAAGGATCACTTTTGTCAGCCTGCTAGCCATATTTCATCTAATGCAGCCCAGGATGCCATGAGCCATCTTTGCTTCAAGGGGACATTGCAGGCTCATGCTTTCTTGCTGATTGTTGTGCTCAAGACTCATTTCAGACTGTCCATCACTGTCTTCTTACCGGCCACCAGCTAAACCACATTGGCAGGCATTGCCACCTGCTTCCTCAGGAGAAGCTCTGTTCCCCAGAAAGTTTCCCTGATGTTTCTGGAGACCATGTTCAGCTCTGCCACACTGACTGCATGCAGAAAAAGCTGCCTTTGTCAGGATTTGAGCTCAGGGCTGAGTCTGTGCTTTCAGATGGACGGTTTGGACCTCTTGGGCTGTGCACAAAGGCAGAGACTCCACTTTGCACTCTGTTCAGAAGCAGAACAGCTTCCTCTGTGGCAGAGAGGCTTGCAAAGATCCTCATTTTCTGCACAAGCTAGCTCACAGGTTTGGGCTATGATTTGCACATTAGTCATGCTCTTCTGGTATTGGTACCTGAGAATGGGATTAGCTGCAGTCCCCATCAAAAGCACTGAGCTCTAAAATAGTTCCACATGGCACAACATAGCCCCAGGTGACAAAGCACACATTACTTTCCTCTCCCAGAGTGTCTGGAACAAGCCATTCTGAATGATGTGTCACATATTAAGAGCAACTTTATTTTTATCCTGATGGAATTCCAGGAAGCTAACTCCAGTGCCCTTACACTGACTGAAAAATGGCATGTCCCAATAGCTACAGGCAGGACGAGGCCAGTGTGTGAAAGGGGCATTTAATTAGTTGTTACACAAGGAGCTGAAGTGTTGTTACATCAATGGTTTGTTTCTGACAGGCTTGAGGGTAGCTAATGATTTATAACACGAGAAGAATTTTGATATATTCAATCTAGAATGGCTGTGAAGTTTATGAGACAGATAGGCTACAGGTCATCTGAGCCTTTAAACAAGCTCTTATTGTTAGAGTAGGACAATATCCTCTAATTCTCTTTCTGTCCTGCATAGATGTGAAAAGCAACATCTTAAATATGATTTGGTTGCTCTAATTCATGTTTTAGAATAATTGCAATGTGTTTGTACAGTGCAACACCTACACAAGCTTACTCAGTGAGCAGGGCCCCTTTATTCTCCACATACTGCAGTCAGATCTTGTTCTGTCTGCCCACATCAGACAAAGTATGTTTGTGTTCTGAGCAATTTACACAGTGTATTAAGGTGAATGGGGAGATACATCATTCTTCTGACCAACAACATTTGGAACCATCTTACAGAATTCTGCTGTTGTGTCTCCTAGGTTTCCAGCTACATGTGTTTACTACAAGTCCTTCTCGAAATACAGGCTTTCTAATTGTGCCTTGCAGCCCAGCCTGAGTGCCAATCAGAGCCTCAAAACACATGACTCAGCAGAGACTTCTCCCAGTACACCAGAAGTATCAGATATTCCTGGGGTGATGAGGGGAACTGACAGAGATCTAGAATTTGGAAACTAAAATCAACCTGGTGGCTAAAAGCATTTCCCAAATTTCTTAAATCATTTAATCTGGAAAGCTGCTGCAGCCAGATGAATAAATTGCTGTGCCATACTACTAGAAACAATTAGAGTTCTGAAAACAAAATGTAGGTCTGCAAATTTTCCTGCAGAACGTTGCACCTTAGGTGCCATGATACAAACCAGTGTAATTACACTAAAACACTGCAGGCATTTGAATGTCAGGCCCAGGAGATACTAAATGCAGTTAACAATACAATAATGTTTTCTGAAGAGAAAAAAAAAAAAAAAGTGCAAGGTAAAAGGAGAAATAACTAGTTAACATAATGATAAGGCTTGGATTTTAGCAGCTGCCTTACATCTTCAAAACATTGCTAACTTATTAACTAATTGATACCAGACCCTCCACGCACCAGCTCACTGTGAAGTGCTTTTGTTGGCTGGGTGGGTAGATGAATGTTGCAATGTGAGTGGGAGGAAGCAGTACTACTACCATACACAGCACAGTACCAGGCCCTCAGAGTCCTGGTTCTAGCAGTAGTAACCTTGCCTTCGAAAGGATGTAATTGCTCTTATGGGGTTGCCTTACATGGAAACCAAAATGATATCAAGCTTTAAAAATTAAATTATGCAGCAAGTCAGAGTAGGACAGATTTGTTCTCAATAAAACACAAGAGACTACTTGCTTTGGTGACCTAATTGCAGCAGGTCTTTTTAAAGAAATGATTATGATAGCTGATTAAAAGGAGCCAGGGAGCTTATTCACATTTGCCAAGAGCACACAGCAAATCAAGCTTTATGGCTTGAAATGAACTCGGCGCTTTGTCCAGATTAAATTAAGAAAGGAGGTCACTGAAGTGAGGAGTTCAGAAGAGCACTTGAGACTGGAAGTATGAGAAATGAACAGCAGAACTGAAATAAGAAAGGTGTAAGGGAGACTGAAGCCATTTTCTGCTCCTGCCCTTCATTTTCTTCAGTGACTAGTGAGCTGAGAGAAGGGAAACTTTTTCAAGAGCAAGAAACCTCAACAACCTCCCCTGTAAAACTGCATTAAAAACAGTAATGGGAATGAGTGGGCAGTGATGGGAATTCTTTGGCACATGGCTAACCAGTACTATGCAGGATGGCTGCCGTGCCCAGACACCATCAGGGGAGTGTAAGACCACATTTGGAAATGTGAGTGTATCAACTCCTGGTGCTCAGAGAGCAGAGCAGCACACGGAGCTCCTGACAGGCTCCTCAGCATCTGCACACTTCACAAATCATGAATCCTCTGTGGTCCTCTGTGCTGAAGGTTTGCTCTGAAATGCAGTCTCGTTAAACATTTTTCATGGACATTTCCTGAACCTGGACTGAGTTTTTCTAAGTTGTCTGTGAAAGTTACCTCTCTCCCAAAGACATGTAGTAGAAGTTGTTTGTGTTTTGAATGTCCCTGTCTGGGCAATTTATGGCAGGTTCTTGAAAATACTGGTGAAACTTTACCAAATAGATGATTTGCTATGTTAAAAAAGACATAATGGAACCATGACATCTTAATGAGGCTTTTCCATTGGTTTCTATGACTTCTGCTATTTTCTGAAAGATGCCTTGTCCATTACAAATTCTTTTTTTGGAGAGAGGGAATCTTGACCAGGGCCTCAAGGTTATTACTCGCTATATTCAAGGGGACTTGGGGGATCTTTAACTTCCAACTGGAGAGCTGGCAGAAAAACAGTAGGTTTAACATTTCCTCTGAAGGATGACACCTCTAAAAGTGCCACATGCTGCAGTAATAATTACTGCAGTACACTGGATAGGAGCCAAAGTCCCAGTATGGGACTTGAACCCACAAGTAGTTGGCTGTGAGACAGACATGCTACCCACAGAGTCACAATGACACCTAGTAGCATCTTAATTTAATAGACCAATTTTTTTTCCTTTTTTTTTTTTTAATTGCAGTATCTTGTCTTGAATTTCTATGGTCTGGATCACTGGAAGTTTATTTTTCACTTCAGAATGAATTTATGGAGAATGACACTCTGCTTTCCTTTCCTGTATTGCTGTTGGGAACTATGAACAATATGCTCTTCAATAGTTATGCCCATTTAGAAGGAAACACAAATTGAGCATTTTATCACCAGTGTCTCTAAGGCCCTTTAAAAATTACAGCAAGGAAAAAAAAATCTAACTTGTTTTAAAAACAAGCTGGGGAGCTATCTGAGTCCACAGAAGGCCACTGCAGTCATGAATAGTCATACCCTTTTCAGTTATTTTCATAGATGTAAAAACTGAAGACATCCAGCCTGAAACACTTAAGCCAAATTTTCCAAATTCAAAAGATTTTCTTTGTCCTTGAATTTGAATGTTGGATTTGAGCTACCCCATAAATGTGTCACTAACATTTTCTGAAAATCAGGTCCCTTTAAGGTACCTCAAGCTGAGCCCCAAACAACAAGGGCCAGACCCACCAGTTACTTTCTAGCATTTAAACTGGGGAATATGAATTCTCCTATAAGATGTCTTGGTGTTTGAATTTGCAGCAGGCAGGTGATGGACCTGCCAAGAAACCAAACCAACCAACCAAAGAAAAAAAAAAAAAACCAAAAAAAAAAAAAGGCAAGAAAAGAATGGACATGAACATGGACATGCACATGGACATGAACTGTGGCTCCACTGTGCAACTCTCAGGCTGCTGCAGTCCTTGTGTGAGCACTGACCTAATGTTTCTCCATACCATTCATCACTGGTTAATGAAGCCTCCTTCCAAAGCACAGCAAGTTTCTCAACACAGGCTTTTACCACCTTTTTTTTTTCTGGAAGTGCAGTAGTACAGGTCATCAGACATCTCTGGTCACTTGGTAAGAACATACTGTCAGAAACTGCCATTCTGGAAAAAACACAGCATAGGGTGAGGCAGGAGACAGTGGGATACAAGGAAGAAGAGAAGGAGAGGTCTGAGCTGGGGGAGTACACACATTAATAGAAGACAAGGACAGGCAGCACTGGAAACACTAAAAGCAGAGCTCCCTCATTCTGGCACAAACCCCCAGCACTTTTGCCAGCAATAGTACCAGTGATGCTGACAGGGGCTCTTTGTGTGTTTTATTTTCTTGGCTCTCAGCATGCAGAAGGTTGGGCACCCATCACCCCTAAGAACAGATGCAGATTTACAGGTGCCTGGGAACAGAGCTGAGGGAGCATGCCCCAAACCCTCCCAGGCCTGCTGCTCCTCTCACTTAAATGAGCTTCCCTGTATTCAAGAGTTTGCATAATCCAGGATTAAACTGTGAGAGCTTTACAGTGTGTTTGCCCTCCAGATCTGAAAGTTTATTTTTGACCATAGCTAATAAATAGTTAATACTCACATTTGATTAAAAGAAACCCTTTGCTAAGAAAAAAAACAAACCCAAAGCAAAACTCATAAACTCCTTAAATATCAGAGAGATTATAAAAAAATAAATATATATAAATAAAACATTAGTGCACTCAAGGGAAAATAATATCATTTTGATCTCAGTTAGAAAATATATTTGTCAGCACTTAAAGAAAAATATAACCTCTTCTGTCAGGTAAATAAGGGGATTTTTAGGATTGGTGAAGATGATACCACTTCAGAAACACTGCAACTAATTTATACATTCATTTGTATGCATCAGTTTGAACACAGTGTGTTCCTTGCTGCAAGATGGAGTTGGTGGGATTTTTAGCCACCAGGAATTTTTCCATGAGGCTTTCAGACCTGCTTGGACACCAGTTTTTCACTAACCTTCCAATGGTATCAGAGACTCCCCAGCCTTGAGGGCATCCCTGTGGCTTTCAAACCACTAGACAGGCATGGAGGCCTTCTCTGTAGCTCCAGCTGGTATCTTGAGTCTTTTTTCCTAATGCAGATGTAAAAAAACCCCACATGATCTCATTATCATAGGTACTTTTCATATGTAAGTGGAAGAAAATCCACCTCAAGAGAGATTCATATCATTCCTAGATCCCCAAGATCTAAAACATGATAAGAATGAAGGTCCAATGAATAGGGGACTTCACAGGGGACTTGAGCATCTCCCCTATGAAGAGAGACTGAGATCCCTTGGGCTGTTCAGTCTGGAGAAGAGAAGACTGAGAGGGGATCCCATAAATGTGTATAAATATCTGAGGGGTGGGTGTCAAGCGGAGGGGGCCAGGCTCATTTGGGTGGTTGACAGTGATAAGACAAGGAACAATGGGTTCACACTTGAACATAGAAAATTTCACCTCAACATGAGGAGAAACTTCTCTACATTGAGGGTGACAGAGCACTGGAACAGGCTGCCCAGAGGGGTTGTGGAGTCTCCTTCTCTGGAGACTTTCAAAACCCACCTGGATGCATTCCTGTGCAGACTACCCTGAGTAATCCTGCTCTGGCAGGGGGGTTGGACCCAATGATCTCTGGGCATCCCTTCCAACCACTGTGACAGTGTGAATCATTGTCTGGCAGTGCCCACTTTTCTCCAGTGGTTATACAGATGGCACAAGATCACTACCACATTGGTGCTCTGGTCAGCATAAAGCATTGAGAAGATGCATGCTTCCTTATCAGACTACATTTCTGAGAAGAGCAACAGTAGCTTTTAAAACACAGTTTTCTTGGCATTAAAACTGTTTCGACAACAGTTGCAAAACAGTCATCAAAGATGATCTACAAAGACAGAAAAAAAAAATAAAAGGAAAACAGAAGGGGAATTATTTTAGATATGGAAAACCATGTGTGGTGTTTTTTGCCTTGTGATTGTCCTGTGGATGAAACCTTGTCTGCACTATTGATAGGACCATTCATTACTAACAATTAATACATATTTTCAGAAGTCTAATTCTCCCATTCTTGCCAGAATAGTTTTGAGCCCCCATCACAACTTTGCCTATGCTCAGCAGGAGAGGGGGATCCCTATCTGAGATATGATCAGTCTGTCTATCTCACACATCTAATTAAGAATTATATTTGCCAGCAAATTTCGTTATTAAGAAGTCTCTCCGAGAACCATTTAATTGTTGCAAGCAAAAAAGAAATGTAATCAAGGAATTAACTGTTGGACAAACATTTACCTATGAGTCTATTAATTAGTTAACCATCAGTGCAAAAGTAATGCTCACAGCTTTAATACAGAAGCTATTGAAGGGCAGTGTGTCTATTTTAATTCCATTTTGAAAGGGTTATGATGCTGCCAGTTCCCAGAAGCTTCACTCATTTGATATTTTTCTGAAAATCTTGCCTTGGGATTAGATCAGAATTAAATCTCTAATTTGAAAAACAACAGGAAGTGCAAAGAACCCAGGAATAGCATCCCAAGAATTCTAAATTAGAGAAAATGAATAAAAAAGAGCCCAAATGTTATTTTTATTCCAATAGTTTATGAGCAATATTTAGGCTATGAAACATGAACTGGTAACCTGAATGTTTCTGACACCTGGGGCTGTCAGTTCTTCAATGAAAAATAAAAAGTGATGGATTAAAAGGGTGTGTTAAACAGGGACATGTTTGCCTACAGAAGTATGCAGGTAAGGTGTATCTAGTAAGTTTGCCTCATTTTCTCTGACATTTGCAGTTACAAATTCAGTTGGCTTTGAGAGCTTACTCCCCAGTTCCAAAGCATACCTTGCAAGCCATAGAGAAAGGAAAGAGTTCTTATAAATTAGTGTCACAAAAAGTGCAAAAATGGCTGCAGTTATCCTACAGTGCAAAGGCTTTTGTTAATGCACTAAGTACGAATCTGCTAAATTCAGAACTGTTCACTTCTTCAGCTCTCAGGACACGTGAAGTTTTCTTGTCTGTCTTTTGAGAGACAAAATCACCATGGGCCTAGACTTTTAACAGGAATTTTGACTACCATTCCTTTAACCTGGTGTTCAGGTTTGTAGATCATATAATTATTTTCGTTGCAAAGCCCCTTTTAAACATCTGGGAGTCATTTGAAGGAATGTAATCAACTTTATCCTTTTTTTTTCCCTGAGAATATCTTCTGTTAATATTTAACCCAGAACTGATTGCATGATTTACCAATTTAACCCTGACCAACTTGTGAAATTTATCATCCTTGGCTGTTACTACACAAATCTATCATGGTAACAAAACTTTTTCCTGGTTCTGTCTGTGCACAATGCTGTTCTTGTCTGTGGTGGGCTGCTCTATTTGTGGTGCTCTGCTGGGTTAGCAAGGCCAGCGCTGAGAACAGGAATTCCCTAATTCCTATGAGGTGGTGGAACCTCTTCAGGGTGGAGGTTATTTTTTGATTGTAGAAATCCTTTCATTTTTAACATTCATCTTTACTTTCTACATGAAGTGCTATGTTTCCAGTCCTCATTCAGTCTAATACATGGTATTGTGTAGTATAAATGTAACACAGAACTTCAAATGTTGATCAGATAGTGTTAAGCAAATGCAGAGGCGACTATAAATATGCACACTGCAATACTCGTGGGGTATGATGTAGCCTTTCACAGTTTCCCATATAGGATCATAGAATGATTTGGGTTGGAAGGGACCTCCAAAGGTCATCTAGTCCAGCCCACCTGCAGGTTGCCCAGAACCCTGTCAAGCCTGACTGATACCCAAAAAAATTTCTGTTGTCTTTCAAGACTTTGGTGGGCCGAAAAGTCTCATGGAAATCAGTGTCAGCTTTGTCTCACCCTCATTTTCCTTACCCTGCTTCTTTGAGTGAACTATGAAGTTGGAGAGGGTTGGGGGGAAAAGGCCAGCAAGAGCACTAAAGCAACAGAAAGGGCAAAATGCACCTTTTAAATAAGGTGTATGAAAGGTCAAATGGTAAAGAGGTGAGAAAAAAAAAAACACAACAAAATAAAAGGGCAAGTGCAAGTGAAAGAACTATTAAATCAGAGATGAAATCAAATTGGGGAATAAATAAAAATATAGAGTTTAGACAGAAGAAAAGGTTGGAGGCCCTAAAAGTGCTGGGAGAGAGAATATATCAGCGAAGACAAATCAGGATTTGCACAGTTCTAGTGAGAGAGTGCCTAGCAGACCTCATCTTACAGGAGCAGAAGATACAGGGGAAAAAATTAATCTTCTGTCTGGACAATGAGTATGCAAAACTAAGATCAAAACCAGTTTGTTGCTCGATTCAGAAGCACCAGCTTTGATTGCTTAAATATTGAACCCCTTACTATGGAGGAAAGCAACATCCTCCAACTGGACAGCAACCCAGTATTAATAATAATACCAAATGTTCATGCCCAAATGGAGAATGAGGAAGCTGAGTGAGTTGCCAGGATGTAAATCATCCTGTAGTTAAGTAGAAATTGAATCTCCCTTCCTACCATGCTAATACCACAGCCGCTCTGGGTGTGATTTAATTTGATTTGACCCCAAATTTTTGTAAAGATAAGTTTCTGCACGTTTTTGGAGAGGTCACATTTCGTCAAAGGTAAGAGTCACGGTGGTTGCACACATGGAAGATGGATGGCTCTGCTGTTGTCTGATCTGCAGAGCAGTTACACTGTACCCATGCATATTATTGCGCCTGTAATTGCATCCATCATACCTCCTGTAAAAACAAACAAACGGACTCCCAAACTCACTTAAAACTAGATAAACAACTGTTCTTTGGCAACATGACAGATACTTAACTGCCTGTGAGTAGCCCATAACAGATAGGAAGGACAAGGATTAAGGTGGATTTGTAAACCATAAATTGTGGAAATCCACTTGGAGTCTCCAAGCCAGACTCTTCCCTTAACTTTACTTGAGTTATGCCAGGGATAAATCCGTCCTTCTGTCGAAACTTCATGCAGTCTCCTTTTACTGTGTCAGTCATTCAGGTGTTACAAACCCTGGAGCTTCAACAAATCTAAGTCACTCTCGTAATTTTTTTCCTCCCAATTTGTAGAAGGATGAAATGATGCATTTTCCGTGGCTCTGCTTTGCTGTATGAAAACCTACCAGATGAAATTCACTAGAACTAAGTGAAAATGCTGCAGAAATGAGACTTTATCAAGTTGGTACTGGAACAGCTGAAAATAAAATTGACATTTCTAAAGTGTGTGTGTATATATATATATATATGTAAAGCATACATATATATATATATATATAAAGAATTCAAACTTCTTTTTGTTTTGCTTTTGCCAACAATAACTAAAAGTACAAAGCAATTAATCAAAACTAATCAAAATTAACCAAAACTAATCAAAACTAATCAAAGCTAAAAAAACCCTGCCACCACCAACAGAAAAAACCCAAACAAACAGAGAAATAGCCACAACTGTTTGGATACATTAATTCAACATTAGAACAGATGTGACATTATTTATCCTAATTTACTCAGCCCACATGGGTTTTAAATGTGGTGTCTGGTCACCAGGGGAAGGGCAGCAGTTTGAGTGTGTGCAGGAGCAGATGTGATGCTTGCTAAGACATACCCAGAAGCTAGCAAGCTCTAATTGTGCTATCTTAGGATGTCACTGGTGCCCAGGTGGTGTTCTGATCTTTCAGACTTTATCTCTGATGAGAAAGTCCACAAAGGAGTTGAAAGCAATTTAGGTCACAGGAGACATCGCAGACGGCTCTGACAGCTGAAGATGATCACTCCCTCAGCTCTTTGCTGCTCCTCATCTGCCAGATGAAAGGTTTGAGTGCACTTCTACATTCAGTCCAAAGTCACTGAGGGGTGAAAGCATCACAGGTTCGGCAGAGTTCTACATCCTGCACAGCCACATAGTAAGCAGCCTGAAACACTAAAAGCACTTCTTAAACTTGAAAACTAGATTTTGTTTGAGTAAAAGCTGAAGGAACAAGCTTACCATGAAGGAAATCTAGAATTCAATGTAGTAAACTCAGAGTCTGTAAATGATCTTCCTCCTGCAGTGTGTCCTGGCCAGTCACGGCTGCTCTGAATGTCAGCAACTCAGGGATGTGCAGGTTGGTGACAAAGTTTACAGCCTGCTTTGATTGCTACACTAAAAGCCTTTCCATAATCTCTACTGAACCTCTCTGCATTCTGAATGGTCTCTCAGTACTTCAGGCTATGCCCTCTCTTTCTGGGTTCCTCACGCTCCTTCTACACTCCTGAAATGTTCCTTTTCCTGAGCCCCACCATGCTCTGTTGTTTCCTCAGAGATCAGGGCCTCTCTCTTCTACAAGGTTCTTTCTGACTCAAAGCACAAAAAAGTAAGAAGGCTTCTGTGGTCACCCCTCTCAGAAAAAAACTACTGAGGGCAGAAAAGGAACAAATGGAAAAGATGTCATACAGCTAGCGCATCTTGAGGGCACTAAGAGAAATGAAGGAGTGGAAAGGAGGCTCTTCTTCCTCAGATGCAAAATGGTGGCAACCAAGATCAGATTTAGTTACTAAATGGCTGGAAGCAACAATATCTTTTCCCTTTCTTCTACATTTTATGGTCTTTGTAACAATAGCTTATTCTTCTAAGTCACAGAAATTCAGGCTTACATCCGTTCCTGTTCCAGGAAGGCAAGACATAAATGATTAATGATGCTTTCCAGAAGTAGGGTGTCAGTGAAGATCTAGTTCTGAAATGGATACAGCTTCTTGGGTAAAATACTTAACAATCTGCTTAGGTCTGAATCCTTGATATTTCATTGTTGTGAGTTGACATTTTAACAACAAATAGTTATCTCTTCTTGTGGAAATGTTAGTGGGTACAGCTGATTTCACACAAAGGGGTTACTCTCCTTTGCTTGTCTTTCCTTTCCTGTGAAACACTTAACACTGTTATTTGGAAAAATCTCAGCTATGTGCTGCATTTGAATAGAAGGAAGGAGTGTTGTGACAGCTAGCAGGGGACATGCATAGCAAGGTGCCTAGTGTGGTTGTTTTGCTGTATGTTTCCCCTTTTGATTCTTCTCAAGAGTTCTGAATAAAGACAGCTGCTGAAAGATTGAATAATGCATCTTGAGCATATTAAATGTATCCTGCATATTCAACACTGAAAATAAATATCAGATTCTCATACCATTGTGTATTGTTCAAGAAATTTGGCCCATAGTGTGCTGTTTCCCTAGCATGGTTTGTCTTTTCTCTCTTCTGCCATTTATTTGCCTCTTTACTGTACCATTTTAATTTTAAAATGGTACAGTCACCCCAGTATTGTTCAGACAGAAACAGGACTTCTCTTCATGCAAGATCCCCAGGTGAGGTCTGAAATAAATGGAATGTAGTTGCTGCTGTCTGGTATTTATGTGAACCTGAAACTTCATCTCATTCACACCATAATTACAATCAGCAGGCCAAATCCATGGCTGGCACAACCCCCCTGAACTCACTGGGGTTGAACTGCTTTATTGAGTTGCCTCATGAACCTAGAGGTTGTAAGTGGATGTGTTGTAGTCCTTGGATTAGAAATATCAATACCTTTCAATATAGCACAGCTTTAAATATACCCCCAAACTCCTTTAACTTCTCTCGAGGCATTATGTTAGTTTCATTAAGAAGTGGGGAGGGTCTTTTCTCCAACAAGCTTCTTTGGCCAATGTTGATAGAAAGGCTGTTTTGGAGTTTATTTCAACTGTAAAATTGGAAGCATCTCTATGGCATACCCACTTTAAGAGGTTATTTGAAACTGGAGCTGTACTTCTGGGAATGAGATCACATCATAGGCATTGACCAGTGTGGTTATTTCGTTGCCCAAACAACTTTGGAGAAATCATTTCTGAGAACTACTTTGTTATTGCAAATGGGATTCTGTTCTGTATATCCCACCCACCTTCAAATTCTAGGCCAACCTTCAGCTACTTGGACTCTTCTCCTTCTCTTCCATTCAGGAAACATTAGTTTTAGTTCACATTTGTCTTTGATTTTCCAGGTCCCAAATGAAAACTGTTTCCCCATGGATGACTGTACACGTGTGCTCACCAGTCTTCCATCAATGTCTCTGGTTTCCGGGTCTCAATTCAAATTAATGGCTAGCTGTCATCACCATCTCCTACTTCTGCCTATTTTAGCCAGATCTATACCAGTGAATAAGGCTCAAGTGCTTCTCCACAGTTGCTGACATTGTTTAATCACCAGGCTGCTTCTGCCACACCAGCCTCTGCTCTTGCAGATGGGCATTTAGGGAACATCATGGGACAGAGATGGTTTCCGGTGGGCAGCATGGCCTAAAAGGTGTTTGCAAGGAGGATGGAGTTTTACCACATCTACAGAAGCCTCCATGTGCCCCTTGCTCTCCGGACCTGTTTGATATAATAGCAAAGATATAGCTGATTTGTAAATTCTAGAGGGTCTGAATACAATTTTCCTGTTCTGACTGAGAAATGATGACCTGTACTGGGAGTACCCCAGCCTAAAACTGTGATACCACTGCACAGGCTGAAATAAGAACCAGGATCTCATTTCTAGGCTTCACATGCTGTGATAAAGGGCTGCCTTTTACGCTTTTAGTACACTGTTAATCAAATGAGTACTAATATAATACATGATAACAAATAATCCTATTTTTAAGTCTTAAATGAAATTACATTTCACCTTTGAAAGAAAGATTACTCCTTGATGTTGTTTATTCTGCCTTTCTCCCACACACATCCTGTATATTAAAGTATATCTACAGGTGATGAATATCCAGAAGTTGATGGATTTTAGATAATAAGTTTTTCACTAAGCAGAAGAAATCACAGCTCAGTTTATAAAAATATTCTGAATATTTATTGCTAGCAGTAGCTAAAACCAAATCATGAATTGAGATGTAAGAGTTCTGTTTGGATAAGTCTATTTTGCAGAAAAATCTGTGTTTGCATCCAGATATCTGAATTTCTCTAGCTGTGTCCTAGGAATCAGACAGAAAAAGAATCATAGAATCATAGAATCAGTCAGGGTTGGAAGTGACCACAAAGGTCATCTAGTTCCAACCCCCTAATAAGAAGATAAATGGGTATATATAATATGGAGCCTTTACATGTCTTGAACATAGCTATAAAGTTTAATAACATCAATACAGCTGACAGCACTCCTTTGAACAAACAAGAAACACAGGAACATGTGTCTATACCTCCCTTTGCTTCTCTACTCGTGCAGACCATAAGACTACTCCTAGAGGACTACTCCTGCCATTACAGAATCAGAGTCACAGAGTATTAGATGTTGGAAGGGACCTCCAGAGATCACAGAGTCCAACCCCCCTGCCAAAGCAGGATCACCTAGGGTAACTCACACAGGAATGCATCCAGGTGGGTTTTGAATGTCTCCAGAGAAGGAGAACCTACAACCTCTCTAGGCAGCCTGTTGCAGTGCTCTGTCACCCTCACTGTAAAGAAGTTTCTCCTCATGTTGAGGTGAAACCTTCTATGTTCAACTTTGTATCCATTGTTCCTTGGCTTATTACTGTGCACCACCAAACAGAGAAGTGGCCCCTTCCACTTGACACCCACCCCTTAGATATTTGTAGACACTGATCAGATGCCCTCTCAGTCTTCTCAAGACTAAACAGCTCCAGGTCTCTCAGTCTCTCTTCATGCGGGAGATGTTCAAGTCCCTAGGAGTATTATCATTAGCTAGAGGACTAGCTAATGGTAATAGGAACTATTCAGTTATTGATCTTTTCAAGACACTCTTATCCTCACGTAAATTATTTGTTCATGTGGACTGCCAGCAGTTCTTTGTATGTATGTTTCTTGGCTGGTTTGCTGCCATGTAAAGCAAGTCTTACTCATTTATTCAACAATCTGTGCAAATTTAACATCATTGGGTTAATGATTTCCCTGCCAAACGCAGAGAGACAATTGTATTTAACTACAAATCTCATTTTAATATCCCATTTAAAAGTCTAATCAAACCATCACTATTTTGCCTTTGATTTGCTGTATCTCTGTGTGTTGTCTTGGAGATGTTGATGTTGCTTCCTTCCAGCTCTATTGATATTTATAACGTGGAAGCATGTTTCTAGAGGCATAAAAGGGTGAAGTGCTCAGTAATGGGATACAGTTCAGGTTACAAAAGGTCTAAGGAGGACACTTCACTACTATAAGGTGAGATGCTCTATTAATGAGAGTATTAGAAGAAAACAAGCAGCTAAAGCTCAAGTACATTTTGTGTCAATCACATTCATGGAATTAGCCATGGAACAGTGGATTGAAAAAAAAAAAGAATGCTAAACCCAAAGCTAGGTCTTTGAATGTATCAGGAAAAAATAAATATGTTAACATCTGCAAATAATCCCTTCTGGCAGCAAGAAAAAAACACATAGATAAATAATAAAAAACGGTGAGTCAATATGAATTCTCAGTAAGGCAGTTTGGACTGAAAATATTAAAATGCCTTTTATAAAACAGGTCTAGCTTTTGGTGGCTACTGGGATGGGTTCCTGGTTGGCAAACTGTTGCTGTAAAAAGGCTAGGATCCAGAGCAGGAATTCCCCCAAATCTGAGACCTGAGAGAATAATCACCTCACATGTGATGGGCCCCATTTATAAACAAGGTGGTTCTGGTGCTAAAAAATAAATGCCACATTTTGCCCAGTCTAGACACAAAATGAGAGATGAGCACAGAAAACAGGGACTTGCACCAGTTTCATTCCTTTTCAGTGCTGCAGCAGCAGTCAAATATATATATATATATATATATATATATAAAAATATATAAAATATATAAAAACAACCAACAACCAAACAGAAATATGTAAGCAAACTAATTCAGTAGGGCTGTGTCCTCTTTACAGTTTATTACTGGGATGGTCCAACAGCCATGCTTTATCTCTGTAGCAGGAGCAAGGCATTCATTTTCTCCTGCACAGATTGAGTAATGGCACTGCCATATTTTATTTCCAAATTAGAGGAAATGTCACTCAGTGCTCATATTTAAAATGAGAAGGAAGAAAAGCATTCCCTTCATGCAGTTTAAAGAAAAAAAAAAAAGTTAAATCTGTTAAATATCCACTGACATTTGTATGAACTTCAAGCGAAGCACGCATCACATCTTGAATTACCACAGGTCATATATCATACCAGGTAACATATATCAATTTTTAGACTGAAATATTTTGATTTTCTGTGTGGTAAACAATTTCTCTGGTCTATTTATTACACAGAAGACCTGGGGAAGACTCCTGTAGCCAGGACACAAATACATCTTTTGTGCAACCCACAGGCCTACAGAAGCATCTCACAGTAAGTACAAGGGTAGAAGGAGATATGGTGTGTCTGTGTGGGCATACCTGCAAACACAGAGGATTCAGCCTCCTATGGGAAACTTGGAAATTATTTAGCCATCTGCTCTGCAGATCACTCAATCCGAATATATGCAATCTGGACAACACAGAAATGAGATTTCTCTCGTTTTCTCTCCCATACACATTCAAAACTAATCTTGAATTTGAAGTCTTTCATTCAGAATTATAGTCCAGGCTACAGTCCCTACTGGGAACCAGCATAAAGCATTACCTATAAAAGTGATTAAAGTGTTGGTATCTGCATGTACTTCTGAGCAGCTGGTCTGTATTTGATGTATATATCTGTTCCTGGCTCAAATAGAGAAAGGGACAGTAGAGGATGAGCTAACTGGTAGAAAGTTCTGAGGATCTTCCTTCGAAATCAGCAGCAATTTTAGCAGTTTTCTTTCTTCTCTGCCTGCATCCTGGCATGCTTGGACAGGCTGTACCTGTGGCTGCTTTTGTCAGTGCTGGAATCTGCTGGGTGTTTTGTCAGTGCTTAGGAGCATCCTGGGGAAACTAGGTCTCTGCTGGCTGTCCTGGTGGCTTCAGGTCCTTCAGAGCATTTGAGCTCTGCTTGCTTTTTAGGAAAACATACTAGATTATCTTCTTACAGTCTTAACACTTCACTTTCAAGTATTTTCCCTACCAGCTGTTGTCTGATCCTGCAAAGTGCTGAGCACCGTCAGCTGTCACAGGGCTTTATCTGGACAACTACATCTTTGTAGTGTTTCTGCTATGTGCCACCACTGGAGCTGGAGGCCAAACAGCTTTGACCAGATAGACATCTTTCCACATTGAAGAAATAAAATATTCACTGTAGATTGTTAGCTGTCTGAGTTGCTTTAACACATCCAAAGAAATGTCCTATTTTTCATTCAAGCCAGAAGCTTCCCTGATTTTCATTACCTGTATTGATCCTAACACTGTTTAAACACAAAGGAAGAACTTTAAAATATGAAAGAACAAGCTTAGATATTTTCTCATGGGGTACCTCTGAGCACAAGAGTATCTTCACTTCAATATTTTTTCTGTGTCTCTTTCAAGCTAACCACATCCAGATTGTGGACATGCCAGGAAATGCCATTCTGGGACTAATTTACTGATACTGAAAATGTTATTTCCAGAACTGTCACTTTCCAAGGGAATTTGAGTATCCACAAGTATTTCAACTGTGAGGATCTATTTTCTGACATTTGGGATCCATCTGCGCTCCAGTCCAGCTGGAACCAAACAGGCTCCATCCATCTGTAATCTCCCTGAAACTGTCCAGGACTGTCAAGGAAATGACCACACTGGAACCAGTGTTGGTGTTGGCTGGTACGGTTCAATGCTTTGTGTGGAATGGGATTTAAATGAGATCATTTCACTACCCTTTGGGTAAATTCCATTGGGAAACAGCTGGAGGCAATGATTTCATTGCCTTATTATTAGTTGTATTACAAGACACAATAGAAGTAGAAAAGAATAGGGGTTGTGTCAGATTTTGATGTAAAATTGTTCTCTCCTGCCCAGGCATCAGCACTAGGTCAACACAATACTGATCAGACCTGATCCCAGGAGCAGCCTAAAAATGGAAGGACTCATCAAATGAGGCTCCACAGGGGCCACTCTTGACTTGGTATTTTCATTAACAGATGATGGAATAGCGATTATACAGGTGATAGAAACCTAGAAGAGACTGCAAGAATATTTACTGCAGGGCAGCTCTGGAATGCAAAGCAGTCTTGACAAGAGCTGGAGGCCAGTGTGTTATTTGTCTGGTGGAAGTAGTGTGTGGTAAACCTAGGCAGTGCTAATCATTTGCACAAATACATAGAACAGAACAAGCAGTTTGGTAGAGCAGGAGATTACAGTGGATCAGTATGTGAACATAAGTCAATAATTTCAATCTGTTGTGCCATGTTCTTCTTCTTTGCAGGGCTATACAAGCAAGCATAGCTGGAGAGACAGGTGAAGCTGTCTTTCTGCTCCATGCAGTTTTCAGTGGGCTCAGCAGCAGACTTGCTGATCTGAGGTGCTTTACAAAAGATGGGAAGTAAAAGGGGAGAGTCTAGAAGAAAGGAACTGAGGATGATCAGGAAATCCAGCTGATTGCATTCACTTAAGGAAGAGATGATATCTAGTGAGAATCAGATAAAGGAGGGGAAAACACAGTAACAGTCACCTAGGCATGTAAAAGGCTAGTGCTGGGGGAAATTAATGTAGTCTTATGCTTTGGACACGAAGTAATAAGTTGAACTACTACAAGGGAAAATGTGAATAGATATTTGGAAAAACTCTCAGATTGTACAGACAGGAAAGAAACAGGTAGTCTGCAGAGGCAGTGAAATGTCAAACTGCATAGATCTTTAAGAACAAGGATAACAGCTTTCAGATAAGACAGATCTTGCTTTGGAAGCCTCCATCTTTATGATCCTTCCAAGTTGGAGTAACATGTCCATGCTCTCCAACAACATTCCCAAATAGCAGCTTTCCTGCAGTGGAACTGGAACATTGGTGAACTTCAAGTCCAGCCTAGCGTTTGTTGAAATGCAACAAAGAATAGATGAAGTGAATTAAGATTTCACAAAAAGGATGATCTGACAGGAGCAAAGGACCTGTGATTGATAGGAGCTGCACTTGTTATTTATTGAAGAGCAATGAGATTGCCTCTGCAGAGGTACAAAGGAAGAGTTGCATCTTCCTCTCTTACTTATAACTTTTGTTTCCATGCTTAACCTGGATCCAGATCTACCCCTTTTGCTGAGGAAATCCAGTGACTCTTTGTGCCTGTAAAAATAGAATGTCTAAACACTTTCCAGAGGTGACTTTCTCTAAGGGATAATGCTGCTAAACCAACACTCTCCTTTGCTGTACAAAGCCCATAGTAGGTTAGTGCTTGCCTTGTTCTCAGATTTATTTGGGATGAGTCAGCTGTGCATACTCTGCCCCTTACTTCCCTAACAAATGAGACAAAATAACCCAGTCAAACAAATGAAAACTTCACAGAAATTTTATAGTATCTTCCTCACAGGGGAGAAAGAAAATGTTTGCAAACACGACCTTCTGCATGGTCATGAAAGCCAACAGTTTTCCTTGTTGAGGTGAAGGTTTGTGATCTGGCAAGTCAGGTAAACTGGAGCTACATTGCCACAATGGTATCTGGACCAGGTGACAGTATAATCTGATTTGGAGTGCACTGGAAGCATTGGATTTGCCTCCTTCAGAGCTGAAAGAAAAATTTCCATTGCCATGCGGAGATCCTTCATCAGGTTCTTGGGAAAAGAATTCATTGACACGGTTTACTTTGGCATAAAAGAGACTGGAACTACTTGAGAGTCCTCTTCTCAAAAGAGACGAATACTCCTAACCAGATAATTCCTGTCACTTATTAAACTGTAGGGGTAGTGAATGACAGTTAGTGCCTTGCAAATGGGATCTGCAAATGGGATCAACAAGAGGAAATTGTTCCTGCAATCCACCGATGCTTCTCCTTTGGAGGGTTGCTGATTTGTTTAGGTTTGTCATTTGCATATTTCCAGCCCCTCAGCTCTTCTGTGAATTGGTGCCTCTGCCTCCTTCTTGCCCACAGCTGCCCACCCACTTCTCCCTAAGCTTTGTGGAAAATTTTGCTCTCCCACAAGTGCAGTTTGAGTTTTTGCATAGGCAGTGATAAGTGTTGAGTGTAAGAGACTCTTTTGATAATTTAATTCACTTTACTGAATTATGATTCTGCATGCACCATTAGTTCAATCACACACCAGCTACAATAAGAATTAGGTCTGTTTTGCAACATGAAGCAGACAAGGCTGTTCAGTGGAGCAGTCAAGGGTGTTTAATGTTACATTTGCTGCTGACTTTGAAAACAAACACATGTGCACTGATGTACAGCACTCTGAAAGCCCTGAGAAGATATAACAACAGTGGCATCTTGGGGATCCCAGGCTTGTGTTCAGAGGTGGAAGTGACAGAGAGGTGGCAATGCTGAGCAAGAGCCTCATGGTTATGCAAGTTCTACCACGCATGCGGTGAGTGGGGAAAGTGGCTCTCCCCAGCTCTGTAGAAAATCAAAGGCCTCAAAAGTGAAAAATAGGAGCTTCCATCAGGAGGAGGTGATGTCTGAGGAGTAGGGGGTTTAGAGAAGGAGTATGAATAAGAGCACTTTAAGAGGGACATCACTCATCTCAATGCAGACTTGAAAGTTTGAAAGAGGAAACTTCATGTTACCCAGAGCACTGAATTCTGATTAACTTTTCCTTCTAATAATATATGCCTTGACCTCAACAGGGCAATTTGTGTCAGAGAGGTACTCTCAACTTCTCCCTCATCACTTCTCCCTCATCACTCTCACTCCACATTTTAACACTTACTTATGAGTGGTCGGCTGGGAAACCAGAACTAAACACCACCTAACCATGGCTGAGTGCCAGCCTCCAGCTACAGTCCGATGCACTTATTGCTTAAGAACCTCTCCAGTATTTACTTTGGAGACATCATCCCAATATTTTCAAAATTAAGTAGTAAAGTATTTAACATACCCCCTTCTACTTTCCTCCTAGAGCCAGGATTTGCAAAAGGAAGTCCCCAGTCACAAAAGTGGGTTTGGCAAGAAAGCTACTTTTAACCCTTAATATGTTGTTCATTCATGTTCTATGGCCAAGGGGAAAAGTCAACAACTTTATCCTTGAACAGTGCTGCATGACATGGAGAGGAGTGAGAGTTCAGTGGTGACAGCTCAGAGTTATCTCTTCACTCCCTTTATCGCAGAAATGGTGTGAAACCATTTTGGCCTGTAGGAGAAAGTAAAGTTGCCCCACTTGGTAACATGTGACCACACTACATAATGCAAATGTTTGCCAGTTACATATGACTGGGAACAGTGAAAGGATTTTTTGGTAGTAGATTTTTACACCTTTTTTTTTTTTGTTTTGCCAATCAATGGTAAAGGAGAGAGAAATAAATTGCTTTTTGGATGTCCATATTGAGAATGAAGGATACCATTTGTTGCTTGACATACCTTTTCTTCAATTAAATATCTCACTACCTTGAAGTCTCATGAGTCAGTAGATCCTTGTGCTTTCCTAGTTTTCCTGTGGAGCAGCTTATAGCTTTGAGCTGCTTCACCCAGAACATTTGCCATCTGCTGCATCCAAGGACCTGCTCCAAAATCTATTGAAATGCATACAAGATCTACAGATTAGAACTCAACTATTAAGTAAATATTAATTGAACATATTTTTGTTGTTCAAGATAATGATCTGCTTCCTGTCACAGGCTCTTGTAGCTTTCAGATCTCTCATCATTATTTTCTCATATTTACATTACAATGGCAGCTCAAGGTCCTTGCCAGATGACTGCTGCCTTGTGCTAGCCTCTGCCCATGCACACACTCCAAAAAGGCAGTCCCTGACCCTACAATCTTATTGCCAATGCAATTATCACAGAAGTTTCTTACTGGCATGTTTTTAAATTGTAAGCTTCCATTACACAAAGGCAGCAATAAACCTATGATCCTTGTACTATTTATGGATTGGTTCATTACATTTCTTTTAAAAAGCAATATAAATGTCTAAACTCCTATAAATACATCAGCATTGCTGCTTATCTTGCTTGTTAAACTGGCAGTTTTGTAACCTCAAGACACTGCAGCTGTGTAATCTTTCACATCTATCTGGCACAAGAACTGTGGGGTTTTTCTCTCCCCATTTCCATGTATGAAATGGTGCTTTGATACTCTGCTTGTAGACAAACTACAACTGCTACTGATTGCAAATGTTTTGGCTTAGACATAGAAATGTGGGGCTGTAAGGCAAGGTAAGAATTTCTGTAGTCATTTGGTATTCTGATCTTCAATCAAAACTAGCTGTATAAAAACAACAAAAAAGCCCCACTCCTGCTTTCAGCCATGAATTGAAATTTCTGTCGTGCTGGAACTCCACTGGCAAATCCTTGAGAATGAGATACTTTAAAATATTCAGAGTTTTCAAACACTGATGCATCCAAAGATAAAAAGTCTAATCCACATATCCTCTGATGTTTCTACATATGTCATGTCTCGAAAGAGACAAGACAGTGGAGTTCCTACCCTGAATGAAGATATCTCTGCTTTCTGTTATCTGCTGCAGAGATATACTTGGGTTTGTCCTGACCTTACACTCTCTGGCTGTGGTTATGGACAGCTGCAGTGAGCCTGGTGGTAGCAGTAATAGGAGTTCGTTTTTACAGCTCGGTAGCTGTTTATTTTTTTTCTTCAGAAGTTTGGTTTTCACTTAAAATAACAAAAGCAAACCCCAATTCCTTTTAGTTACAAGTAGCTTTATGAGCTGTGTGTCAGGAAAGAACCACTGTAGTGGGCTGAATAAGTGAGGACTCACTCCAGAAAAGCCATCAAACTCATGCTGCCATGAGGGCAATACATCTGAGACCGAAGTCTAGTCCAGGAAGTGTTCAGTACCTGAGGAGATCTGCCAAGTTGGCCTGAAAAGCTGCCCCTCATAAGAATCTGGGCTGCTGGCTACCAATTACTAATGACTCAAAAAAAAATTTAAGGCTTTGCAGTTCGTTGCACACACTCAGCTGTCTGTCAAAGCCACATGAATCTCATCAGGATGGATGTCAGCTAAACTGCTATTGAAGAACAGTGCTGTTGGCTACAAACCATTGATAAATGACCTCTAGGAAACTGAAGGCAGTGCCTTACATATGTATAGATCCTGTCCCAACCATGCAAGTCAGATTTTTGAGGGTGCCCTCCAAAGAGCAGGGAGGTAAGAAGATGAGAAGGAGTAAAGAAACAAGAATTTAATTCTGTAACATTTTCCAGAGTTGACACTGGTTCTCATTATCTGCTATGTTTCATGCTTGACTCTTCTGAGATGGTTGATTTGCATCATCATAGCTAATTCTGTAGGCCACAGTATGCTTTGGCATCTTTGCTGTTTCAGAGCCCAAGTACTGTGCTCTCTTTCTGGCTGCTTTTAGCAAGGAAAAAATATCTCTTTTTGATAAAATCTGTACTTCATAAGTAATAAAATATCACACTTTTTCTGTGCTGAACTTAGACATTTGACTCTTAAACCTCCTTCCCCCCCTCCCCCCTCCTCCCCCCCCCCCCCCTTTTTTTTTCATGTTTCTGCAAGTCCATTTAATGACCTCACTTTACTGCCTTACCTTAAAGTGATCTGATTACATCCACTGGTCACTTTATCCTACTGCTGAAATGTGCCATGTGCTCATTCTGTAAGGAAGACTGTACAGGACATCAGGGTGTTTGTGGACTTAGCAAAGAAGGTTACTGTGGTGGGGAACACTGTGCTGGTCTCCAGGGGTCAGAGTCCCACCCTGACCCAGATAGCAACAGCTTTTCGGTTTCATGCAGAGAAGAAGAGGGAGGGAGAAGGAGCAAGGGGGCAGATGACGCCTGGGTATGGACTCATGCTGAAGCCAGGGTGTGACCCTGGACGCTCAAATTTGATAAGTCTGGGGTTAATACCCTTTTTTCTTCACACTGTGATATGTGGTTGTCTTTCTCTTGCCGGAATAACCTGCCTGTGCTGATTGCAGGATGGAACCCTCCCCCTGCAAAGGCTGATCCATACACTGATGACTCTGAATAAAGAGTCCTTCTTTAAAACAAAAAGAGGAAAAGTTTACCATGGCTAACTTGGATCTTGGAATAGCAGGTGGCAACTTAATTGGGAAATGTAAGCTGCTTTCTACTAATTTGCATGATTATAAGATTTTGTAATTGCCCTGTGAAAGTCAATTTGGCATTGGGTTCAGTGAAACTCAGCTGTGTTAGCATGATACTGATGTGCATATGAGATTCACTGTTCTATTTGATATGTTTCCTGCTGGAAGACCAAAAGAGATTTGAGGGGGTTGTTTTTAAATATACACATGCACACACAGAGAGGTGAATCTCATTGTAATGACCCCCATGGGGCCTGGATAAATACATGTTGTATCAAGGAGTTCACTGCAGCAGGAGTTGGTAATACACTCCTTCAAAATAATGAGGAAATATCTGGTCTGAGCCGAACGTCGATACCTGGTAATTTTTATGAAGATTACCTCATTGATTAACATTTAACCTGCATTTTAAAGAGAAAAATGTTTAAGAAAATGAACATTCATAGGCTAAACTGCACTGAGGAAAGTGAGAAAAAAAAAAGCAATTTTGTATTTAGATCAATCTTGTATTAGTGTTTGCTCTAATACAACTAATTAGGAAGAAGAAATTGCTTTTGTGATTGGGCATACGTAAAGGAGAGTCTGAAGCAGAGCTTATCCTAGTGCTGTTTGACTTTGTCTCTGTGTGTGCATTATCTGCCTGGCTCCCTCCTGCATTGTACAGGCACATCTTGCAGGCTACAACGTATAAAAGGTTTCTTCTGTGCAGTGCAGGTCCCCATTAGAGGCTTCAGGGCAAGGCTGCATGAGCGAGGAGCCATGCTGCGTGTGGAGAGGGATTAGCTTGAGTCTTGGTCACGGCATGGGGGCTCCAACTGCTGGCTGGCGGGTGGGCGTCAGCGTGCCTGCCAGCCCCTGTGATGGACACCGAGCCCACAGCGTCAGGACACCTCTAAGGCAAAACAAAGTGTCCTTGAAAAGCTGAGAGAAATGCTAGGTTTGCCACCTTCTTCCTTTTCCCCTCCCTGTAAACTGGCAGCTTAGAGTGGTGTGGAGGAGTGTCAAGGGCAGAAATAAGCCAAGAGAGGAAATTTATGACAAGGGTTATGCTAAAAAACCTAATTCCCATCATGTATCTACACAATCAGAGAACAGACCACGCTTGACTGAGTTGGTACAGTATGCAAGCACATACCTTGATAAAAGCACAGTAGTGGAGTCTCTGATCTTATATATTTAAAGTAGTAACAGGCCAATGTGCCTCAGTGGGACCCAGTGGTGCTGAATGCACACACACACACGCAGGTCCAGGTTGGTTTTCAGCTGGTAAAACTTGATTTCTGAATTATTTTTCACCTCTCTTCCTTTTCTCTCCCTCCCTTCTTGTAGTCCATCAAGTCTGAGGGAAAGACCTAAGGGGAAGATTGCACATGATGTTTGCAAAGATGATATTCAGAGCCAAGTATGGCATGGATGGGTGGATGAATGTATGCTGGTCTGCAGGGAGAGAAGGAAACACCTAAAGACAGAAGGACCAGGAGAGCTTTATCTGGTCACCAGCAGTGGGGGAAGGCCCTGCTGAAGGGTGGCAGATCAGGATGGTAGGCCTGGAAAGTGACCATTGCAACTCTGTTTTGTATCTGCTAGTGGGAAAAAAGCTGGAAGATTCAGAATATGAGTGAGTATATGAGTGAACACATAGAGAAATCTATGGCAAAGATTAAATACTGCATTATAATCCTTAGAGAAATTCTTTCAAGTTAAGAGCATGGGAATGCTTTGCTAATGGGATGCTGAAAGATGTGTAGATAAAGAAACAATTAGGAAGGAAATTGGAAATCTGGAGATCTGAACTATCTTTTACTCGAATGCTTTAAAGTCATTCAGGTGTTCACAACTGCTTAAATCCTTCACTTGTTTGTGGCTTCAACAAAGCAATGAAGCAGCATTGTCATAAAGAGCCCAGCCCTGCTCCAGATGAAATTCCTCTGACATAGACAAAGCAAAACAAAACCCCCAGAAGCCCAACAATGCCATTTCATCTGCAACATTATATCTGCTGAATGAGAGGAAATGCAGGCATGCATCAGAGTAAAGTACTTTTAAAAGCTCGTTTGGATGGTATGTTTTTTACCTAGAGGGGAAACTACTGTATATGCAAAACTCAGATGAATATTTACAATATCCAGGAATAGGTACCAGAGGGGGGGAAAAAACACGCCGCAAATGTAATCATCTTCTGAATGGTCCAAAACCAAATTGTTCTCCCTGCCGTTGCTGAGCAACAGTCCCACGGTGGGATTCGGCCTGTGCCAACCTATCCAGAGAGTGAGAAACTGGAGTGTCAGGAGAGGCGGTGGAGGGGCTCTGGCGTGGCTGAGCTCCACTTCCTAGCAGTTGTGACCCCCCTAAGTACATATTTTCACCACTCTCCTGACCTTTCGCTGCCTCCCCACTCTCATAACAGGCTTAAAATAAACAGCAAACCAAGACGGTTACCAGAGAGCAATGGGACTCTGACTGTGGTTGCAGTAGGCTGGTTTGTACCTAGGACATTTTCTGTGAAGTAAAGCATTAGCACTTCTTCTGAGGTGTTCAAAGGCTAGGAAACTCTGGGGAGGGAGAGGGAAAAGCAAATAACAAGTCTACCCGACAATTCATGGGATTTAAAAGCAGTGCCCCTCTGTGACTTCAGCTCTGAAGACCGCATGTGCTCTCATTAGGTGGTAACAGAGGAAAAATCCACCGTCCAAAGTGGCAATAATCCACTATATTTTGAAATAAGAATTCTGGAATTCGTAATCTTCTGACACAGTATGATGTCAGTTTTTGTTTGTTTCCTTAGGCAGGTTATTCTTTAAACAATTATACAGACACAAAGGAAAAGGAAACCACGAAAAAAAAAAAACACCCACAAGTCCAAATAATGCTAATAGACTGTTCTGAAGTTTAAAACAAACAAACAAAGAAACACACAAACAAACAAACAAACCAAACCAAATCAAAACAGAACAAACCACCAAAAAACAAAACGAAACAAAACAAACCCCACCAAAAAACGACCCCCTCCAAAAAAAACCCAACCCCCCCCCAAACCAAACCCCCCAATTTTGTGGTTGATAGGATGCCTTGAGACAGCTCACTACACGGAGGTGTGGAAAACAGTACCTTGGAATAGAGATATTTCAAACGTGCACATGACAGACCTGGGAATTCAGTACTTGGTTGATTTTGTTGTGGTTGTTCATAAGGCAGTGCAAAAGTGGCAGTCCTCTGGGTGAGGAGTAAATCTGGGTTTGCCCTGGTTTTCATAATTGATATGTTTTGTAGCACTTTTTGGTTTAGGTATTTAGGTATTTTAGGTAAAAAACCTGACATGCCAGATCACTATTTTCCTAGGTAACTGCGACCTGTGTGGTATTTGTAGTGTGAAACAAAATGCCTACCTTTCGCTCTGTGTCCTTAAAATTATTATTCTATATGTAACTCTAATTGAAAATATGGTTGTTTAGGATGAGGAATCAACAGTCAGGTTCAGCCTTTATAGAAAAAGCCTTATGGGGAAGGAAGAAGTGTAAAATAATTGGTGCAGCCCAAAGATATCTTATTTTAGCTTCAGAAAGTGGGACCTGTTAATGATAAGCCAGCACTAAGTGTCTGCATCCCAAATCCCAAACTGCCAGGGCTGTTCTGACAGTCTGTGTGGACAGGCTTCAAAACCACCACTGGATCTCACCTTAACATGGGACCTAACTGAGCAATGAGTGTAAACAAGTGTAAATCAAGAGCTCATTCATGTTGTGAGGCAGGGAAAAATAACCAAAAGCCAGAGTCATTACTTTGGTCCAAGAGAAAAACTTTTTTTTTTATGGTGAAGAACAAAGTTTTCCTGCTTGCTAGTCTGACTGCCAAGCTGTTGCTTTTGGGGTAGCAGTTTAATAGAGTTCCCCATACACACAACAGGCTAGGTGGGAAATTGCAGAAGAGCACAGAGGAAACTCTCACAATACATTTCCCCCCTATTATTTCTTAGCTTATTTTGAAATCAGGAAATCATATGGAAGCAGCAGGAGGATTCCTAGCCTTGCACTATTTCCTTCCCCTATGATCATGAAGTTTTATTGCTGCATGAGCCCTGCTGCCTAGCATTTCAGAGAAACTCAGCAAGAGGTAAGGTTTTTCTAAGTGTGGGTGGTCACGTCCTTGTATTCAGCAGAAGCAATAGGGCTATTCAGCTTAAAAAAAAAAAAAAAAAAAAAAAAAAGGCAGCTCAAGATGAAGTATGGAAGAATAATTTTCAAAGAGAAAATAATGAAGAACTAACAAAAGCACCCAGGGAATTCATTCTTTTTTATTTTTTTTCCTTTCAGTAACTGCTGCTGAAGAGGCTGGCACTGAAATGACATCGTTAAGTCAAGTTATCTCACTCATATACTTGTGGGCAAAATTGTATGAAATGAAGGGAAATTTCCTCAGGACCCAGCCTGTTGCACTGGAAAGCTTATCCACTGCTGAAAATCTGTCTTACACACATAAAGATGTCCTGCTTCATGATGCAGCTAGAAGTACAGATATTTTTTGATAGTTGGGGGATAGATTTTGAGTTTTGAATATTTCAGTGTTGTTGGTATATGCAGATATTCACATTTCTATCCACCTTTATGAGTGCATTAACATTATCTGTGTCAGAAGTCGTGTGCAAATGGGTTTCCTGGAAGGCAATCCCAGCAAAACAATTCCTTAAGCTTTGCTTTTAAGCAAATAGTGCATAATATTTCTAGGAAAAAAAAAAAAAGTTGACTATTGAACATTAGCAGCACACTGCTCATAAATAAGCAGCAAAGGAATAGTGGCACAAATCATGCAGTGGATAATTCTGGCCCATAAGGGAAATCTTTCAAGAACTTCATGTGATTGGAGAAAGATTAATTAATTTTTTTCAGCAAACTGGTGATTAAGTGAATTGTTCCACTCTGTACAGATAATATTCCCAACTCTGTCCCATAAATATATCACAGAAAGGCATAATCATAGAATCACAGAATGGTCTGGGTTGGAAGGGACCTCCAAAGGTCATCTAGTCCAACTACCTCTGCAGTCAGCAGAGGCATCCTTGACTAGATCAGGTTGCCCAGAGTCCTGTCAAGCCCAACTTTGAACACCTCCAGGGACAGGGCCTCAACCACCTCCCTGGGCAACCTGTTCCAGTGTTCCACTACCCTCCTGGCAGAACGTTGTGCTTTTTTCCTTACAATATTTGATATCCCCACGAGCAGTTCAGGAATGCATGCTACAGCATGCTACAGCACAGAAGTGTTAGGGTATAATCTCCATTCTACATCTGCATGTAATCTCTCTGAAGATTATGAGGAAAGAGAACCTCCAAATATGATACTACCCTTGACTATTTTTTTTCCTGAGGCTAGTTAACTAAAATTCAACTGGCAAAAGAAGAAAACACTCCCATTTACACATATTTATGTATTTATTAACTATAGTCATGGAAAGCTACTGCAAGTAGAGGCACAATTTAAAGCAGACAACTGTTATTTAGACTAAATTATGATGTCAAACATCCTAGTTTCAGAACACATGAAAAATAGTCCACAATAATTCTGGATTTCCCAGTTTTATCAGGGAATGCAATTAATGTTGGAATGCTGAATCTGGGAAATAATGGCACAGGAAAATAACCTTTTTTTTAGCAAAACATTTTTATTATAAAAATTACACCAGCAACTTCATAACCAACCCCCAATTTCTTTCTCTTGAGAACCTGGATGATAACAAGCTTTTGTTTTAGTTTTGGTCCTCACTTCCTCCCCTCATGCTGATTTTCAGTCTGCTGTGTGAAATGAGTGGTGTTGCAGTGTTGTTGAAAGCAGAAAAAAATCTACTCCTCTGATTTACATTTACAAAGCAAAATGCTCTGTTCTCTGCTTTGTGTACTTTCACATAGTTAGAACTGGATTAATTTATTTTCTATACTTTCTCTTATCTCTTCTCACTCTGGGGCTGTCACATCTCTTTCTCAGACAGGCATGGAAAAGGAGAACTTACCATTTGTTTTAGATGGTATTTGAGGAAATATTTGGTCAAATCTATTGCTCTGCATCATATTTATCTCCATGATTCATAAGCTCTTCATTGCTGTTCCTCCTTGGTCATGAAGGGAGGGAGCTTCAGAGCTCTAGCTGCTATTTGCCCCTTATTCAGGGGCTAACACAGGACCTTGAATTGCTGCTTTTTGTAAGTGAAATATCTCACACATCCTTGCTCCCACTCTGAGCCACCCAAAGAAAGATACTGTTGCTGTTTCCTACCATATTGCAAGTTAGCTTCTCCTTAAAATAAAATTTTAGTTTGAGATCTCCCCTTTTGTGCTTTAAATATCCTTTTCACCATCTCTGGACAAGGGATGTGTCAGATCAGAAAAGGACAAAGCCAGAGAAGACAATAGTCTTGGTGACTTTTGTCTGGCAGAAAATGTCACTCTACAACCTTTCTGGAGGCTCAGCCTAAAGCAGAGGGCAGCCTGTTCCCTGGCTTCAGCATTTCAGGAGTGGCTGCAAGACAGCCACAGTGCTGCCTTTCCCCTCTGCAGCACAGTGCTTACCCAGGCACCACGGAGCAGTGAGTTCACCTACACGGGATGCATACAAACTGCTTATTGTCTTTCTGTCAGAGGCATCACCAAAGAGTCTCACTTTGCCCAAACAAAAGCAGAAAGAAATTGCAGAGCTGGCAAGAAAAGCAAACAGCAGCCCTGTTTTAAGTGAAAACACTGCCAGATGCCATGAGCAAGACACAGCTAGCATAAGACAGATACTGAGGAAGCATAGCTTAACAAGTTTAATAGAGATTTGCTTACCTCTGGCTGTGTCTGAGAGCAGTTAGGTTAAAAAAGCCTTCTCCCCCTTCTTTTCTTTTCAGAGCAAAGCATACTCTGTGCTGAGTACCTTGGTGTAATGACTCTTTGTGTTCTGTCAACCTAATGTAATAACCTAAATATCACTGAGCAGGTTGGGGTTCAGGCCAGTCTTAATGAGATAATATCTCATAAGGGATTGATCCCGGATACATTTCAGGGGCCCCACAGCCAGCGTTTTGCAATACACTGCAGACTCTGCAGCCTAGCAAAAGAAACAGAAAACTAGTAAGATGTATGAAGAAATGCAGAATGCAGACTGTTACTCCCCAAGACATTTCATGCTCTATGGATTGCAGACTCTTGTAGCAGGCTTATGCAGCCATTTATTATTTTTTTCTGTCTGCCAAGCATGGGTGACATCATTTGTCAGGCAGTTTGCTTACTTATCTGTTTTTGCAAAGTAATGCTTTTGCACATTTTTCTTCATTATAAGCTCTGAACAAGTGAGGTGCAGTGTACCACTTAAAGAGCTTTTGCATGCAAACAGCAGCATCACAAAGCCAGGTTGTAGGAGAAAATATAACAAGAAATAGAATTTTAAAATTGGCACTGCAGAATTGAAGTGAAATACATTTCCTTAAGTGTTATTTATCCTTTTCAAATAGTTCACTTTGTGCCATGATAGGAATGAAATGTATTCTACAGTACAAAATTGTTTCCTGGGAATGAAACAGTGATTGACACCTGTTTGAATTATTATGAATATGTGGAAAAAATGGACTTTTACACATTGACAAAGCCAATAAGAGTTTTGAAAAGCATGTTTCTATTGGCACAATTCTAGTACAGAACAGCCTACCTTTTAAAAGCAACATGGTTTTCATGCAACGGGCTCTAGCTGTGAGCAAAGTGCCATTCAGCAAGAAGGAACTCATTTAACAGTTCAGTTATTGATGATCCTGAGTCAGGAGTCTGTGGATTTAAAGTTTCTCTTTGCTTCATCACTGGAAGTAGAGATTCAGCCATAACAGAAAACCCAAAGATTTCTGATAAACTGCAGAGGAAATTATGCATTTCTGATTACGATGAGATTTTTGTGAAACAAATGATGAGCCAAGCACTGAAACCCTTCCTCAGCTATAATTCCTTATTTAGCCATGCCAGTATTGCTTCAATCCAGTCAAGCTTTTACTGACAAAAGAACCACTGTCTGCCCCACATTCTGCTCAGTCCTGGCACCTCTGGGTCATCTGTATGCATCCTCTTAGGGCTGGGCACTCCAGAGCTGTTCACCCACTCTAAACAATACCTGTGGTGTAAGCAGTACATAGAAGAAAACAACCAAATACCAGAGTGCTGCCTCTATCTTTCTCAAAAAGAAATTGAAGCTACTTTGTGTAAAGGATGAAAGAAACTCTGTTCTCCAACAGAAACATCCAAAGGAAAACCAGGAGCACATAGCAGGAGAGCATTGTTTGGCCAGAAGGTTGGCCTTTCCCATTCACAGTGCTTGGGCTGTATTACATATTCCCATTGCCTGTATTGTCCCCACACTATGAAACAAATTATTCTGTTCTATCTGTTTTTCTAAGAAAAGAGCATAAGTCTAGATAGTCTGACAGAAAATTCCCCCCCCCTTAGATTTTTACTGGGTCATTCCTGATAAACCTTTTTACACAATTACTTTACCTTCCAACAATTACAGTGCTGTACAATTTTCAAGAATAAAGTGACCATTAGGAGGCATTAGCCAAGAAGTGAGAACCCTAATTACTTCTTCAAGTAAGCAACACATGAAAGCAGCTGAGTTTCTGGAGGGTCAGCACCTTTACCGTCATTTTCAATAGACCTTTGCTATCCTTGCCTGCTTCTATAACAGATCAAGTGGAACACTAAGTGTAATGCACTTAGTAACATTAGTCTTATTATTTTGCTTTCTTCTTTAAAGAAAAAATTACTTGATCTCCCTGCAGCTTCACCCTCACCTTATGAAGAGTGTAGACTTGTTACTGTAAAATATCTGTTGCATGTGTAATAAAACCTGGATGTCCATATGGCCTCCAAATGGTCCATGTTCAACCAAGAAACAATGAGGTTCTGTTGTGTCTTAGATAAAAAAGTATCAAAACCAGTCTGACTCAAAGAGATAGATCTGGTTTCTTTTACATTTAAGTGTATGCAGGTTTTTTTGACTCAGTAGGAGAATAGCTGGATGCTGTTTTGTTGAGGGTGAATAATGTCCCCCCCACTTCAGTATGACTTAATTTGTTGTATCACTTTCTGTTACGTGTCAGTTTGGGAGAGGAAGGCAATATACCTGCAAGAAGAGGCATCACTCTGTTCCTGACAAACCCTCCACATTCAGAGGGGCACTCAGAGCATGTGGTGCTGCAGAACAGGCTGCAGCTCTAACATACAGCATGCTGCATCTTGGCTGCTGCAGGTAATGACCTGTGCTGACAGCTGGCAGCTTGTGGCAGGCAGCTCAGGTGGCAAGGGCCAAAGCAATTAAAAAGGACTTCAAGGCACTAGGGCAATTGGTTGAAAGATCAGGAGCACAAGGGGTGTTTTCTTCAGTCCCTTCAGTGGCAGGGAAGACTGCGCTGAACACTGAAAGGAGCAGGACAACACAGCTGATGAACTTGTGGCTCAGGAGCTGGTGCCACAAGCAGAACTTTGGTTTCTCTAATCATGGGAACATTTCTGTGGCACTGAGCCTGCTAGGGACAGACAGAGTTCAGCTGTCTTAAAAGGGGAGCAGGATTCTTATGTGTGTGCTGGCGAGGCTCATTGATAGGGCTTGAAACTAGGTTCAAAAGGGGAAGGAGATAAAAACAAAATCACTAGAGATGAGCCTAGGGGTGGTGTGACCATGTCATGGACGAAACTGATAGCCCAGCTCAAGTGGACCTATACCACCCTTGACGAGTCTATGATTCTACTATATACATTTGTTCTGTGTACTGCTTGCTCTGTTAACTAATAATTGTTTGCCTTGGTAAATGAGACAGTTTTTTCAAAAGCACCCACATTCAATAACAACATGTGGGTGATGTTTTTCCCTTCTTCATATAAGCACGGCCTATCCCGATTACAGCAAGCCTTTTGGGAATATTATAGGATTAGGAGCTCCTGAAAACTGGTAGTTAAGCACTTATCATCAGAAATAAATGAATCAGACCAATTTTCTTTCATTTTTACTTTCAGGCAGATGATTTTGTAGGATAAGGCTCTTTAATTGGATGTCTCAGTACTGTGAGATAAACATAAATTTTGTTCCTCTTCATAAAGGGAATATATCACAGGAAATATGGTTGAGTGCAGTAATACTGTCCATTATACAGACATATGTTTCTAGCTCATGCTGATTCTCTGCATCAGCTGGAGTTTTTAGCAAAAATGGAAGCATACTAGCCTCAGAAGTGACCAGTCAGGAATACCTGTTTCCTAATTAGCACTTTGATGTAGTTTTGTCCAGGTAACATACATAGCTTTAATCAGAGCAAGCCATTGTCTGTGATGGTCAGCAAATTCCTGGGTCATCTTTTCATCTTACAGTCTGATGTCTCAAAGAAAAATGCCTAGAAAAACTTTCTTTTAATACCTGCCTACTAGTGGGTACATTATGGGAGGCTCACCTTGATCCTTAAGATGCAGAAATTGCTTGGAACAAAGATCTAATAATAATGTAAAATCATGTCTCGAATATGTCTATTTCTCTGATCTTTTCGGGCTTATCAGAAACTTTGCTGATAGAAAAAAAGTAAAAGTGGAATTTTATTTGGAAAGAATGGTAGTAGACTAGGTGCCACATGCAGAGAAGACCAGGACTTCTCTGCCCTCCGCTGACATCCAAGCCTCTGCTCTCAGCAGTGTCACAACTCTGAGAGCCTCCTAGGGTTTCTCCTCTGTTTTCCCCTTAGGATTGCAAGCACCACAGAAAAAAACTCCTTTTAGTCTTCTATCCTCAGCCATACAAACCTGAATTTCATCTCCAGTCCCTGGATAATCAAGATATTTCAACAGCTGTCAGTTTCTGGCAGAGTTTTTTTCCCCAACAACATATTTTTCATAGCTGCTTGGAAATATGCAATGTTTTGTCACAAACCCAGCCTCATTTGCCGCATTAAAAAAATCATTTTCTTTCCTGCTTTACAGTTATCTTTCTCTCTCTAACAGTTTAGAGACATTTTTCCAGTCCCTTGCTGCTGTTCAGCACTTTTGCTTATGATGTTGAGGTTTTATCTGCCATTAACTCCCTACACTGCAGTCCTGTAATGTCTTGTATTGTGTGGCTATTGAATGAATATTCTCTCTTGTTTCTCTGGTCCCAGACTCACTACCTCACATACTTTGAAACTTATAAGCTATTTATCTGTCTCCTGCTCCTAGATCATGTATTCTGATTTTTGTTTCTCTCTTTTGTTTTGACTGCCTCTTCACTTTATATCATCAGCAAATGTAATCCACTTACTGCATCTTCTTTCTTTCAGGTCATTGATATAAAGTGAAGAAAATTGATCCCCACACTAATCCTTATGACTCTCTTTTAGTCACAGTCTTACATGTTAATATTTAATTTTTTTCATATCATGAGGATGGTTGAACACTGGAAACAGGTAGTTGGGGCCCCTTCACTGGAGCAATTCAAGGTCAGGCTCACCTTTGGAGGTCCTTTCCAATGCAGACCGTTCTATGATTCTATGAAGAATTGTTAGCATACATAGCTACCTCTTAAAAGAATATTTGAGCTAGTTCATAGCTTATTACAATCAAAATGGAAGAAGAGGGGCCTACCAGGAAATCTCTGCCCTTTCCCCATGGGGAAAGAGTTGAATAAGGGTCTTCAGCCCTCCTGCAGCAGCAGGTATCTCCCCAGCCAAGGGAAAACTGCCCATGGGGCACAGGGGCTGATGCAGGATGTGGTGTGGGACCACCAGCAGCAGCTGCCAGGCTTACATCTCCTTGGTGAGTCCCAAAGTGAATGGCCCCATGAGAAATTCTTTCTTTCTAATATTCTTGATCACACTTTGGAGTTCCCGGAGGTTTAAAGCTGTCTTGTCATGCCCCACCTCTGAGATGTGAGAGAGAAGTCTTTGTAGTTTCTAAAGGAAAGCTGTCACAGGCAAGTGTTAAAAGGGGATTTCTTTTGCATCCCTTCACTCCCAGAAGGCAGATATATAAGACAAAGAACTTGACTTTTCTAAGTAAAAATGTAGTTAGCCAGAATGTATGGATTCCTCTTATCAGCTATGTTTATTATCCACTCTGGAAATGTCCCATTAGTGGATTGTTAAGCACAAACTTGCTTTTGTGAACACCTACTGACTTTTTATGATTCAGTAATCATTTCCCCAGGCCTGACTCTGACCAGTAAATTTTTTCCTACTGCTGCAGTTAGTCAAGCAATGCAGACCTCTTGCTTCAGAAGTTTTGCAATTCCCTGGAGAAAGGGAAAGAGAGAGCCTGTCTAGTGCACTGGGCTGGGATTCAGCACCAGTCTCTGTTGGGATGTGGTTCCAACAAATCCTTGGTGGTGGCTTCTTCTCCCTCCCCACCTCCTCTGGAGAGGCATGAAGCAAGTACCTTTTACCTTTCAAGCTGAGGACCCACTGGCTGTTTTTCAGAAATCTGAACAATACTGGTGGTAAAAGAAAAAAAGGCAAAGATAAAAAAAAAAAAGGAGAAGAAAAAAAAAGAAAAGAAAAATAAAAAGAAAGAGAAAAGAGTCCCTGTGCCTGCTGTTGTACCAGATTCAGTTATCCAGTCACCCCACCGCTAGCATTGCTCTGCCAGGGTACCCTGTCTCCAGCTCCTTAACGAAAAAGAAAAAAAAAAAACAACCAACTAACAAAACCAAAACAACAACAACCACCCAAGCAAAAGCAATAACAAAAGCAACAAACAAAATACCCTCTCAAAAACAAAACCAGGAAAAAAATTAGTTTCCTTCAGTAGCAATGCAGAACATAACATTATTATGCCTGTTTTGCAGATGGGATGGCTGAACTGAGGTAAAATTAATGTCTTTTCAGAGGACACCTGGAAGCACTCTCTGCTGAGAATCCTGGGTTCTTTCTCTCTTCTACAACTCAAAAATTCAAGATGTATATCCAGGAGTAAATTTATCAGTCATGGGCAAAAGAGACCATATCTTTATCAGCATAAGCTAGCCCAGTATGTGTTTCTGCTCCTGTATTGGGGGAGCAGCTGCAAATTCCTCACCCCTTATCTCAGATGCATTCAACTCTGCATATGCTGCATGGCACACAAGAGACTTCCTTTGTTTATTCCATTCTGATTTTAATGCCACAAGTGTAACTTATAAATCCTGCAAACCTGCTCCAATGAGACCAGGCTTTTTATTGAAAGAAGGTGTTGTTCATTAAGCAAATGGGGTTGGAAATTATTTGGGTGCATAAAAGCAAAGAATCAATCTGGATACCATGGCAGATATTCTGAATGGGAACAATCTACTATGGAAGGCTGTGACTTGGGGAGGAGGATAATGGTAAATGTTAGGATGTGTTTTGTTCACTTCCTGTACCAATGAAGAAACGAAGAGGCAGTAAACAGATTCATTTGCTGCTCAGTTATGAAGTGGCAGTCAGGACAAAAGAGGAGGACAATAAAATTCAGACTGAAATGATAAGGAGTCAGAGAAAGAAAGGTAACTTAAAAAAAAAAAACAACAAATACTTTAAGTTTTTTGGTTAGAAATAAAATAAAAGCAAGGTCAATTTGCTGCGTTCTCTAAAGTCATAAATGATGACCTGGATGCCTGTGCAGGTGCTGCCATTATGGACCTATATTACAAACCTGCATGGCCCCAACGTGATTCCTCTTTCCCCCATGTCTCTGAATGCCATATTTTTTCCAGCATGCTGGATCCCATCTGTCCTCAAAGTTCTGCCGTTCTTCAGACGTTCAATTTGTTGATTACCTGTCAGGTTATGACCCTCAATTGTTTGTTTGGTTGGTTTGGGTTTTTTTAATATCTCTTCCTCTTCACTCAGGAGATGTCCATGTGTTTCTGACATCTGCCACCCAACCTGCTCCATGAGCCCAACCACAAAGCATTAATTAATGTGTCTGACCATTTCCTCACCTCCTTTCAGGAAAAAAAAAAAAAAAAACAAAACAAAACAGGCTTTCTCTAAGAGCACCCATACTGATCTTAGTTCTTATATTTGTGCTCTTCCATAGATCCTAACTGTCTCCAGGTATTTCATTGAGAAAGAAAGGCCTTTGAATCCAAAATGATTGCTCTTCAAGGTCACAGCTGAAGGTGTTATGCAGAAAATATTTCCATTGTACTCCTTTAATGGTTAAGCTTATTTTCAGTTCTGCTGTCAGCCAGGACCGTATCCCATTCCTTGACCTTAGGAGGCTCTGAATACTTTCAGTTTCCATTCATTCTGAAAGCAAAGGCATGATTGATTACTTTGAAGAGTAAATACTCTCATGTTTCTGAAAGCATTCAATCACAAATTTTAAATCCTTATTTCCACCTTCTTTTCCACTTTCTTCTCATTTTAATGGATTAATAGGGTGAGAAACACATGAGGAAAATCTTACCCTAAATAAATGCACAGCAGGTACAAAATTTTGATGTGGACTTGCATGATAGTCCTTGGTCTCTTTTAGTGACAGAGGATCATTCATAATCCAGGGTTTAACTAGGACTGGTTTATGTTGTTCTGACAGCATGAATGTTGTCTTACTTGTGCAGCTGAAGACCATTGTAGAAGTACCTGAAGTATAATTTGCCTAACATGATGAAGATTAGATTGTAAAAATATATGAGCAATGAAGCTCACTTTCACTGTTTCTACCTCTTCCATTCCTGAGATATTTTTTCTTGATTCTAATCCTTCACTTATGTCATTACTACAGAAAACTGTATTTTATACTAAAATCATTTGGATCTGTTCATAATTAAAGGCTTTAAAGCAGCAGCTGAAAGTGTGAGAGAGATGTTAGCTTTTTTAGGTAACTAAATCATTTACTTCATGTGCAAATGACTGTGGTGCTTATAGAAGTAACCTCTGCACTAAAGTATTAGCATTACAAGCTAGAGCTGGTTACAGTGCCTTGGAAGTGAGCTTGGACTGCAGTAGACTTATGTTGAAGGAGAGTTAATTTCAACCAAAATTGTGCCCTCAGAGGGTTACATGTTCCTCTCAGGAGTCCAATCCAGACAAAGATGAAATCCTGATATTGAAACAATGGGGTGGCTTGTAATGTTCAGGACTTTGAGGAGAAGATAAAACTATTTACATAATTCAATCTATATTTTATTTGATAGTCTGATTGTCAAGTAGCAGTTACAAGAGAAACAGGGCTGATGAGCAGTTGTTTGATGAGCAGTAGGCTTCAGCCTGCCTGCTTCAAGTGGGGATGATTTGGAAATACTGATACTTCTTTTGGCTAAAGCCTATAATAATGAAGTGTACAGGATACTGTTTTAGTCATCTCATTATCTTACAACCCCAAGCAATTTTTGGGCATATCATATTGATTAAAGCAAGAGTAAGTTGGGCATTTCAGTATAATTCATGCAAACTCAAATCAGTAATTAGAAGAGCTAATTAGCTATTGGTATCTGATTTTATAATAACCTAGGAACTAGAGAACAGAAACAATACACACAACTCTTGTGTGGTAATAAGGAGTTTGGTTCCTTTAGCCTAGCACTGATCATTAATTTTGCTGTGTTTTGATTTAGTGTTTGTGTTAATATATTCCAGTATGTCTGAGGACATGAAAGTAACACCTGGTGTGCTCTGTGCAAATGTTTCTCTGCTCCAGGAGAAAAGCCAAAGGGGACATGCAGCTAAACCTAGAGCATCATTATAAACAGTCTGGTGGGGATAAATGCCCATACTTTCTCAGCCTAAAAAAAAAGGAGGAAAAAAAAAAAAAAAAGAAGGCAAATGGAAATATGTGGTTGTGTTTATGTATTTGTATATTTGTAAAGAGAGTGCAGGGGGTAGTGCAGAAAGAACACTTATGCAGAGAATTGGGTTTGATGTCTATTTGAACAGCACAAGAGGTTCCACAGGCAGGTTTTTGTTTACATCTACGTTCAGTCTGCATCTGCAATTTGTTAGTGGAGGCAGTAAGCCCAATTAAAAGAAAACCCCTCTGTGCTCAGAGTTTTAATTTTGCTGATACCCCAAGACTGTCAAAAGTAGAATTCCACCTAGATTTGAGTGTGCCAGCACTGAGCTTTGCTAGGCTAGGATGAAAATAAAGACACTTCAGTGCCTGTTATTTCCTCAGCTTCAAAACAGTCTCTTCTTTCCCTGTGAGCAATGCTTGCCTCCTTATGCAGAACTGAGATCTGGTAACTCACACACCTTGCTGCATTAGCAAAAAACAAGGCTCCAAGAATAACAGGCAAGGCCACTGACCACGACACACAAACCCAGAACATTGTTCACTCCAAGCCAAGCTGCTGAATTGCTGGAGAAATGTGGAATAAACTCAGCTGACTTTAGCAAAGACGGAAGTATCCACTTTTTAATTTCAGTACATAAATACATCAATGTCCTTTGAAGATAGCTTTTATTCTATTATGCCTTTTCAGGAAAGGTTGGTAGCTGAATCAGACAGTTTATCAGATGGCATTTCCCACTGGTATAATACCTACAGATGAAAACAAAATTAATCTGGCTCTATCATTCCCTTTATTAAACTCATCTTTAAAATGGGAAACCAGAGCCTACCTTTACATGACGGAAAGCCAGAAAGATTTGTTCAGACCTCTCATATATCTTAATAGGTAAAAGCATCTTCCTTCTTATGTCCACCCACTCCACATGCGCCCCACTCTTTTACACTCACACACATTATTATGCACACAAACAAGCACTTCTAGCATTATTAGCACATGGAAACTGGAGCTGATTCTAGCCAGTGTTTCTATACAATAGCTTAGCATCTCTGGCTCAACAAGACATTGTAGAGCTTCAGCAGGAATTTTCTAGCCTGTGAGGTGAATGCAGTGGACAGTGGAGCTGAAGGGTGAGCTGTATCAGCTAATTTACACACTGCCAAACAGAGCTGTGCTGGAAGAAAATGAAAATCCTGCTGTCTAATAAGCCTTCCTGAAGGCAGTAGGGGAAAATGATTACATGCACCATAAGCCCATGAAATCTCAAATCTCAGCTTTGGGCTGTTCAGACGTGGGATTTTGCCTCATGCCCACCTGCCTATCAAACCTGAAAATCTAAGAAGAGTTTGGCCTGTAGCAAAAGGGTTTTCTACTTGGTGAATGGCAGCTTTTCAAAAGGGATTCAAACACCATCCTGTCAGATGACTTGGTCCCATAGCCCAGCCTGGTTGAAAGAATCTTCTTGCCTGCCACTCCTTTTGTGTCTCCTGCCCCGTACATACAGAGATAGAGCCACAAAGCAAAGCTAGTCAAAAGAGAAAGAATGTAAGAATGACCACCAAAAAGTCAGGTTAAGTGTCAGTCTCACCCAGTTAGTATGTCCCCAACAGTTGCCAATGGCTGATAGCCAACAAACATGAAAATGTCAAACAAGGATGACTAAAGAGTGGCACTTCCCTAGTGAAATTTTCCACTCTCCAAAATCTGTGGGTCACGAGACTACTCCTGAACCAAAGGAGATTTCTTCATCTTTGCTTGGCCTTGATTTGCTTAGTAAGCACTTTTCTAAAAGCTTGTTGGAGCCCAGAAACCTCTGTCACCCATAACAGCATCCATAACTTAACTACGTGTTGTAAGAACGATCTGATCTCACTGTGCTCTTGAAGTATGAAGTCACTTTGCACATGCACTGAAGGCCAGACTCTTGATGTCCTGCAGATGTGAGGAGTGCAAAAAGTCCTATTCATTCTTAAGACACCCTGGCTAGAGGACTGGGTCAGTGAAGAATTCCCAGCTATTGTTGCTGCAGAAAGGCTTTCTGAGAAACAAAACTTCCAAGAGGCAAAAGAAGAGAACCTTATGGGGATACTCAGCTGATTACTTGCCAGGTTAAAATGACAGATGGACAACTGTGCTCCAAATTCATGTGATGCAAAAGCAGAAAGGTCACTTTGGGCACCTCTCTTGCTCTATTACCTAGGCAGGACTTCATAAAGTTCAGAGAGTAGGAGCACATGAAATCCTGTTCAAAGTCCCCTGCTCACACCTGCTGGAGTTCAAGTGGCTCTGGTGGAGACACAAGCAGGGCAATAATGGAGAGGCAACAGCTCCTGCACAGCCTCCAAATGTTAGTCAACACCACAGGAATGAGCCTGGGGAGAGTGTGGTAACTGTAGAGGCAACTAACTCATTTCCCCAAAGCCATTTCTAGTCCACACAGTCTCTGCAGAGACTAGAACACAAAATGCTATGTAACCCCCAAGGAAATGCAGTAGTGGCATTTGGAAAGATTGTGGTTAATTTCCATGGCCACAGCTTCCAGTGTTTGAATTTCAGCTGCTGGATCAGCACCAAGGGTTTTCTACAGGATGAACCCAAGCTCATGTCAACTTTAGAAGTCTGTAGACGCTGTTCAAGGTGCCACACACAGGCTTATAAAATGATAGACCACATTTTGAATTGTCTGTGTGCATTTTGGACTGCATCTGGAGCCCTGGAACTAAGGAGCAGAATGGGAAATGAGAGCTTACTCCAGCTCTTTAGCTCCATGAAGTTTGGACCAATGATCATTATCTGGCTCACTCGGTGGCATCTCACCAAACACACACACAAAAAATATTTCTCGTGAATGTTTGTAGAGGTGGACCACACCAAAGTTACTCAGTGCAATTGGATGTACTTTCATTCCACTAAAGTGTGTGCACACTTTTATACCTGGGAAACAGCCATTAAAACCACAAATTTGGCTTTAATTTAAAAGAGCAACCATAAAGCCAAACAAGGCAGAATTACACAAACCCCAGCCAGTTTCTCTCATCTGCTAAGGACCTTTCAGCAAGCTGTTTTACAGCACATACTCTTCCTCATAACTGTATCCTTTTTCCCCAGGGGATCATTTTAAGCTCTAGAAACTGTAGAAGCCATCCTAAAGGCATTTTTTTCCTGAAGGGAGTACTTAAATGGAAAAAAACACTCTTCTTCTGATTTAGAGTGTGCAAAATGCTACCCTGATCCTACCAGGCTGAAAGCTGAAGTCTTCATACTTCCCTGAAACTCTTGCATCTGCAAAGAGCCCCACTGAATGCAGAAAGGCAGTGCATGAGCTTGGCTTAGCAGTGTGCCCATCTGTTTTGCATTATAAGAAGGGGCCTAAGATGCCATTTTCCTTGCACTTCCCTGAGAATTCTCCCTTTTATTAAAGAAAGTGTAATCTGTTGGGAATGAAAATTACAACCAACTGAAAATCCAGGCAGAATATTGAGACAATCCCAAACTGAGCATTTTCAGACACTGAATCTTTTCACTTACTTTGAAAGATTTTTTTTTTTACTTTTCCCTGACTGCTGGTTCCTTCCATTGAAAAAAAATCAGGATTGCCAGCATACCACAAGTGAGTCTGTGCTTCAAATATTTCCTGCCTAGTGGGAAGCAGTAAATATGATGAGAGAGAAAAATTGTTCCTCGGAGATTTTCAACCTAATTTTGTAGACTTAAGATGTCTGATTGTCCAGGGAACTCTGTGCTTGCAGCTCCCATTAATTTCAGTAGCAGGTGTCTAAATATTTCTCATGCCCAGAGGTTTGCATATTTGTAGGAGGATGTAGATAAGGTTTGGATAAGCACATAGCAATTCCCAGGTTAAACAAAGCAGAACTCCTTGCCTCTTGCTGTTCACCTATTGCTACTTGCTGTCAGATATTAAATATGCAGGTGATGAGGATGTGCCAATGTGATCTGAGGGGGAACAGGAGGATGGGTTCCAAAAGCACAGTGCCCTCTCTATAGAATGTGGACTACAATTTGTGAACTTTCTTCAGCTGGTGCACTCAAATTTCTTCACTCAGCTTCTTAAATTTTATGAGAGAAACAAAAAAAGGGAGTGAATGTCACTGACGTCATCATCTGGTTTTAGATATTTGTTCTCTTAATCTAAGTAATTTTCCTCCTTCTCTCACCCCTTTTTGGTCCCTGTAGGGAGGGGTATGCCCTATCCCAGGACAAACTTGCTGTGATTCAGAAGAAAGGAAGCCCACAAGTCTGAAAAAGTACATGACTCAGAATTCCAAAGAGACTTCTTGATACTAATGCAGCTCAGTGACTCTAAAACAACTATAAAGAGTAAGATGGTGGCACGAGTTTCCCTGAAAGCTTAATTGCTGCTTTGCTGGTGACACAGGGAAAAAGAAACTTCATTTGTACCTGGTGACTTCCATTAAACAAACAGTTGGGAAGTGACAAATCAGCCTTAGTCCTGCTGCAAGGAGGTGCACACATGGGTCACTGCCCCAGTACCATCAGGACTGGAGAGATCTGTCACCACAGCTGGCTGTGGCCTTGCTCAGAGACCTTCCTGTGGATTGGATGCCCAGGTACAGCACAGCAGAAGTTCATTCTGAGATGACTGTGCTTAACTTAAGGAGTTGTCAGTGACAGTCTGAGTGGACAGTGAGGTCTTTTCTTGCTTCCTCTCTAGCTGTGAAGAGCACGTGATGCTCATGTCCATCTCTGCTGTGATGGGTTTGGGACGGCCTTTGGCATGCTAGGACTGAAGGACATGTCCTTAATGTTTTTAAGAACAAAACATTACAGCTTCTTTCCTACTGAGGATTAAGTTGCAGCTTCAAAATTTGATGCATAAAGCAAGCATTACAGCCCTGCCTATACAGCAGATTAATCCAAGGGGACCTGGTCATGTTGCAGCCATTTATTTCTGACATCTTAAGTGACCTGAAAAGGACTTTTTTTTTTTTTTTTAAAGTTGATTTTGATTTCTTTCTATTTAGTGAGCTGTTTTCCTTATATCACTTAAGAAAGTCTTACAAAGGACTATCATTGAAAAACAGTTTCTAACAATACAGGACTTGGTAAGGGGAGGTAGCATGAGGGGAAGGGTTTTACAGATGCAACAGTTAATATTTCTGTGATTTTGTATTAAAAAAGTACTACTCTCTTCCAGCTTGCCCAAGAGCTGGATATGTAAGGGACATATTTTTACTTTTTTTTTTCCTCCATTGTGATTTTTCTTTCTTTTTTAATTTCTTGAAAGTGTTGATACATATCAGTAATATATTAGTGTGTAACGAGAGAGGCCAATAGGTAAAATAAGACAATGATAATGAGGTAAAATGCTTCAGAAAGAGACATTATTTTAATATTTGTGGGTTTGATCTGGATCTAGCATAGTGTCTCTCTAGATTATTTTTTTAATCTATTCATTGCCTGACTTGCCTTCCCTCTTTATTAAGATAATCTTTAACTCACTTTAAGTGACTGGAATCAGGCATTAAGCATCATCTAATAAAGGTGCCTTATGAGTTGGCTAGTCCCCGTTCTTGCCCAGAAGTCTCATATTGCCAATTTTCTCTGAACTCTATAACCATGAGATATTACTTAGTTTAAAATAAATAGACAATCATAACATGGACAACGTTTTTGTGACTGAAAGACATGGAAGAGATTTTTGTGCTTGTCTGGTATGAAAATGTTCTTCTGATTTATTAGATTTCCCTGCCCTTTAACTTCAGGTGTATCTTGAATGTCAAGCTTTGATTTTTCTCGTGTTCTAGTCATGTGCATTCATTTAGTGAACTCAAATATTTTTTTCTGCCTTTCTGGTTAAATTATAGCATTTTAAAAGGTGTCCTTTAGACAAATAGCAGTCTCTGTTAAGAAGAACCAACATTTTACAGACTAGCACCATTGATTGCCATGCTCCTGACTTCTCCTGAGCTGGATTTTAGAAGTTTTTAAAGAGAAACTGTAGATAGTGGTAGTTCATACGAGCTTGGGGTTTATTTTTTTTGTTTGTTTTGTTTTGTTGTTGTTTTTTGGGTTTTGGGGTTTGTTTTTTTTTTTTTTTGTAATGTCCTTACAAACTACAAACTGATATCAATTGTTCCTACAGCAGCTTTTGAGCTGTAGTGTTTTTACCTAATGGCTAGATCTGCTGCAGTACTCTGTTCTATGTTTCAGAGCACAAAATATCCAAACTCCCCTCTGTGAAGGATTAATAAGAGTGAGTGAGCTTTCAAATACCAGGTTTGTGGTTTTGATACAAGATCCAAATGGCTAAGGGATATAAAATTCAAAGTAATCTGGAAAAGAATGTTTTAATTATCCTGAAACACTATTCCAATTTCATTTTATTTTGCTGAAAGTAAGTGATAGTGATGTCTGTGACATTACAGACAATAGCAAGAATCTGGTGATCTGGAGTCCCTTTTGAAGAAGGATCCCTGGATGATGTACCTCTGCTGAATCCACCACAGACCTGCCTTTGCTGGCTGGACCACTGCAGTCATTTGTCTGCATTAACACTAGATCTAAAATCACAGTGGTATAAAAAGTTGGAGTTAGAAACACCAGGTAAATGAGACAAGGCTGAGGGCAGGGCAAGAAAGGGTTTTGTTTTTTTTTTTTAACAGGGCAGCTAACAGGAAATCTTTTTTTCTAAAATGTGTTAGTGTTTTTTTTTTTAGCTATTTCTGCCTATAAAAGCTATATTTTCTTGCCCCACGCCCTTGTCCTACCCCATTAAATGGAGTCTTTAAGCCAATACTGGCAAAAGTTTCACATGGCTAATGTGTCTTCCTGATAAAATAAATTGCTGGCTGTGCAATTTACGCAGCAGTTTACTATTGTCATCAGGAACAACAGAAAAATAAATCTGTATTTGAATGAAATCCTGCAAATGCTATGGTTCTTTGGCAACTGTTTCTGCATTTTTCTGAGGGTTGTAATTTTCAAGTTAGATTAAATATCAGTATTTTCAACGTATTTCCAAAATAAGATATAACAGCTGCTGATAAGGAAAGCAGAAATTCATCCTGGCACTGGAACTACTGGCACTACAATCCTGCTTTGTGTTACACCTCTCAGAAACATTCAGCTCTGCCCAAGGACAGTGCAGCAAAGAATTAACATTCAAGCACTAGAGGCAGTCTCTTTCTTTCCTTCTGAATAAATGAAGGAAAACAGAGAAGACAGGAAAACACAGAAAACAAAGCAATGGATGGTTGTGTCAAGATTCATACCAAGTATTGTCATGCTTTGGCAATGCAGGCTTAACTAATGGTTTGCTGTTTGAAACTCAGAATGTGTGTGAAAATATATGGTACAATATATGGTACAATGTTCTGCTGCAGACTGGCAATTTGATTGGCTTCACTGGTACTGCAGATCATGAGTCAGAGTGGAAGTGAGACCAAGCTCCATACATGGGACAAGCAAATGAATGTGGGCAGCTTGCTAGGTATGGGGACAACCTCTCATATACACACTAGGGTAGGATTAGGCTTGGTGGGTTTAGCATTTGAATTACATTTGCAAAAATAAACACCCTTGGCTTGAGCATTCTGTAAAAGAAGTGGGGAGCAGCAGTTTGTCTGCAATAAATGTAAGGCACAAGGAAACCCATGTAAGTGTGTATGACCAAAGCAGAGCACATAAATCAATAGGCACAGTATCCTGCAAGGAAAGCAGAGTCAGATGAGAGATGACGTTCCAGGAGGACTAAATCATTTCTCCCCACCCATGCGTGGGGATGCCAATGGAGGGATCGGCAGGGACAGCCCCAGAGCAGCTGTGCAGGAGGGAGGTGAAAGCCATCTCCTTGCACCCTGGCTGTGAGGAAGGGGTTGGGAGAAATCATTTCAAAGGTGAAGGCAGGATTGCTGGAGAGGCAGAGCTAGCAGAGCTGCCCCTGGGGAATCCCTGTGCCTTGCCCACACCATTAGGATTAGGCACCATGTTCTGGCAGGCAGCCCCTGCACTCCCCTCCCCAAAAGTACTTCTGAGGTGAGATCAAGCCTCAACTGTCCTGAGGCAGTGGTGGTTTTGTTGAGAAACATTATTATTGCTTTACAAATTCATCATAACAAGGGACTTGTGTTCAGAGTGAAGGACACACTTATTATCATCCTGTGGTTTTCAATTAATAAGTTCACAGCTAACAGTTTTTAAGTACAGTGAGTCATGCAAATTTCCATATCACAGCAGCTAATTTATTTGTTTGTTGGGGAATAGCAGGCGCCACATGAATCTATTTTGAAATGAATTCCAAGAAAGGCAGGAGATTTCAGTCTGATTTGTTGGCGGATGGAGCAGGAGGGACTGGCAGGGTAATGTAAGGAAGCTTCTGTGCAGTGCAGAGTGGCTAATGTGGGGTATGAACATGAAATGAGCAGCAGCACACATCTAAGATTCACGGGACTGATCCTGAAGCCCAGTGCTCACTAACTGGGGGATTTCTGGCCAGAACTAACATGACTGTCTTGAGGTTGGAATGATAAAATCCAGGTGCTTTCTGTGTATGATTGCAAATGACTTCATTCTGTCTTCCATGTAGTTCCAGCTTTTGTTCCCCAGGCAGTTTTCACTGCTGGTTGCAAACACAAGGATCATTAAGTTACAAGCTGGATTTATTTACTGTTTGCAGCTAGATCTGAGAATAGCTGTCTGTTACACCAGATTTTAATTTCAAGCCTGTCTGATGGGTATATAAGATGTGTTCTTACCTGTTCTTGCAACTTCACACAATTATGCTTTGGACTCATTTCTGCCTGCAAGAGTCACAAGAGAGCTCAGAGGAAGACTCAGGCAAGAAAAAAGTGCTGTGCCAGAAGTTTCAAGGACACAGGAATTTTGTGACTTGAGGCACTGCTGCTGCAGGGCTCAGGCATGGGCACACCACCACTGCAAAAAAAATTGTATTAGGCTGTGGCCATTCCTAGATACTTGCTGGACTCCAGTGGTGCAAAGGCTGTGATCTGCTCATTGCTCATATAGACACTCTGCAGCTCATGTGGATGCTTTCATATTGAAGTTGCTGCTGTGATTTTGGCCTTATCCTTGTGGGGGAGGAAACTTGGTGGGTATTTTAGTGAGCTTTTCTAAATAACCAATCCCTTATGCAAGGGGCTGGGCTCCACGTCCATCTCACTGAATTTCTGGAACCTGAGGTTTTTAAGTGGGCTGTCCTAAGCTATAGCATTGGTGAAGGGAGCCTCAGAGGTTATTTGTCTGCTGAGATCTGGTGTCTTGATTTCTGATTTGGCTACAGAGGCAGGCTAGGAAGACTGACCTTCACAGGTACAGTGAGATGATTTGGTGAGATGTCAAAAACACTGTTCCTGCAGCTGGCAAGTCACTGACTCATCTTTGTGAGCCCTCTTCCAAGTCATCTTTCTTTTATTATTATTATTTTTAATATCATATGGGCTAGAAGATTTTGGCTGCTTTATAAGATGGAGCTAGCCTGCCTTATTGGAGTCATCTGTGCAAATGATCGTCCCTAAATGATACACAATGAGGCTACAATTTAAACTACAATTTAAATGTAAAAGTGACAGGAGGCCTAAGCAGGCTATCTGAGAGAGAGACTGAATGATGTTCTTGATGTTTGAAAGGAGATGAAAGAGTCACTGATATGGAAAAGCCCATTTGAGATAATGGCAGCGGAAGAGGAAATGGTTCCTGCAACAAGAGAGATGAAAGTGCAAGAGGGAATCACTTATGCAGTGCGAGAAGGAATTTGCCCAGTTGTGACTGAAAAATAAGACCCTGGGAAGAAATAACATTGTGCAAGTTGCAAGGGGGGGGAAAGATGATCAATATTTTAATAGGGAAACAGACCACCAGTCAGAAACAGGCAGGAACTGAAGTGTTGAGTGTGCACTTATCACAGAGTGTGGCAGCACTGAAAAATTTCCTGATGCCTCCCTCCGTGCAGGACGGAGATTCACGTCAAGTGCTGGGATTTAATTAGAAACATATTAAACTGAATAACTTCTCTAACTGGTCTGCATATATTTTGGGGGGTTTGTTTTATTCATGGTTTTCATTTTGTTTAACCATCCAGAATGGCAAAAATGCATGGTTCCTGCAATTCAGGGAACCTGACTTGAATTTGATGGTTCCTTTTACAACTCATAAAACTCATGTGGTTAATAAAGAGCATTTCTGACCTTTCACATTAAGATCACTGACTGCTTCCCACATATTCAGCCCATCTGTCTTCTTCTGGACCTTCAGCAGTGAAAAATAACTAGCAGAAATAAGTAACAAAAAACCCCCCAACAACTATTTAAGCTACTTTCTGAAGAAGTTAAGACTTTTCTATTTGATGGAATAAAACTCAGATGTCCCAGTGTTTTCACTTTGTGAAGATGGAGAGCATGATGGCAGACAGAATATAGGATATCCCAAAAGTTGACATCAAAAGGTTGTGGGTTTTTTTTTCCCCCACTCCATGAGAGCAGCTACTAATTCTCAAGCATGGAGCTGCTGTAACATCACTTGTGTCAGAAATGTCTGCTTCTTTAAAACAGAAAGTATCTCTTAACTGCTCCTCAACTTGGATCATGTTTCTCCATCAATTTCATGTTTTTAATACGAAATTAATAGCTAGCAGGAAAAAGATGCTTGCAACTTAGAATCATAGAATGGTTTGGGTTGAAAGGGCTCTTAAAGATCATCTAGTTCCAACCTTCCTGTCCTGGGCAGAGACACTTTCCACCAGATCAGTTTGCTCAAGGTCCCATCCAAGCTGACCTTTAATACTTCCAGGGATGAGGCATGCCCAGCCTCTCTGGCAACTGCTCCAGTGAATCACTTCCTACCACAGTGAGGAATTTCTTCCTTACATCTAATCTAAATCTACTTTCACTATAAAGACATTATGCCTTGTCCTATCACTGCGTGACCTTGTAAAAAAAAAAAAAAATCCTTCTCCAGGTTTCTTTTAGTCCCCCTTTAGGTACAGGTTTGCTGCTATAAGATGTCCTTGGAACCTTCCCTTCTCCAGGCTGAACAATTTCAACTCTTACAGCCTGTCATTATAAAAGAAGTGTTCCATCCCTCTCATCACCCTCATGTCCCTCCTCTGGACTCACTCCAATGGGTCCTTGTCCTTCTGATGTTGGGAGTCCCAAAACCAGATGGATTAATCCAGGTGGGGTCTCACAAGAGTGGAGGAGAGGGGCAGAAGCACCTCCCTCAGCCTGCTGGTCACAATTCTTTTGATGCAGCTGAGGATGGGATTGGCTTTCTGTGCAACAAACACACATTGCACTGCAGTGATCCCTGTCTGTTACACTGAGTTCAAATGCTGGCCACAAATGTTTCATATGTAAATACTTCTGCTTGTAATCAAAGCCTTTGGAAGCTCAATTTCTAGAAGAAAACAAGTCCCAGCGCTCAGGCAGACCCACTGAAGTCAGTGGAGGTATCTTTTCTGTCAAGGGGGACTTTGAATCCTGGTCTTACTATAAATAAGAGTTATACACTGAAGTGCTGCTTAGATACCAGCAGGCTCTCAGGGGAAAGAAGGGCATGAAAAAGAGGATCAAAAAAAGAGAGAAGAGGAGTAAGGACCAAAAGGGAAGAAGGGGAAATAAAAAAAATAAAGACAAGACACAGCCTGGAATTGATCTAGAGGATAAATAAAGGTAAAGGGCATGCTTAATGTAAGGGAGAAGCAGATGACAGAGAAAGAATGATAGGATAAAATATTGAGGAGGGAGAAAAAAAGGTAAAAAAAAATTAAGGCTTAGAATACAAGTGGATGCTATGAATGCTGAATGGATAGATGGAAACAATGTTAAGAGGGAAAGAGAAGAAAGACTGGCATGAGGCCTTGGTGACACTGAAAGAAGTCTCAGCTAAACAATAGAGGGATGTAAGAGAGAGGCACAAGAGGGGCAGCACAGATTTAATGAGAACCAAATGTAACCAAAACAAAGCCTCAGATGCATGCCATGAAAGCATGTTAACAGGGAAATGTTTTGTGTGTATGTGTGTGTGCACGTGGACATGTGTTTTCTCACATACTGGAAAAAGATTCTCTCTCTTTCCCCAACCTGCCCCCCCCTCCCCCCCCCAAAAAAAAAATCCCCACAGCAACCCAAAACAGCTAAGTCTCTAAATCAAAAGCCAAGGCCACTCAATGTCATTCTGAACTTCAATTATTATTTGGGGTTTTTCTTCCCCCCCTTTCTTGGTTTTCAAACCAGCACCTCTGTGGTTGCTGCCCTTCCTTCTAATCCATTAAAAAAAATATCTCTTGCTGTGATGGCTGCAAAAGATGTGACAACTGGCAGGCTGCTGCTGTGCTGAAACTAGTGCTTGTTGTGCTGAAACTAGTGCTTGTTGTGCTGACCAGCTTTCTAGCTGCTTCCTTGTGACTCCTGGATAGCTCTTTGTACCTGCTTGTTGTCTTCTCTAGGAGAGGAAGCCCTTTAGAATGGGGCTGTCTCTGTGCTTGTGCAGCAACCAACGAAGAGGAATATTAGTGAAGATTTTCCTGTGATTGCTATAAGTCACTTTTGAAAATGTCTGCCTGTGACTGAGGGTTCTAAACTTGATTTTCTCTTGGCTGAAAGGAGATATTTAGCCACAACACTGCATTTCTACTAACACATGCTACATCAGAGCTCACTGAAAAGCCCTCAGACCTGAAGGGAGGTTATAGCAGCACCTACACAGTCTGATGGCTGTAGATTATGCTGGTGCAGCAGGGGTGGGCAAGGCTCTGAAGCACAGGCTTATGCCAACCAACATTGCAGGCTCCCCACTCACTTTCCCATGACCCACTGTGGTAAGGGTGCATGCACAGTCCCTCAGATTGAGTTTGTGTTGGCCCAGTCACCCACAGAGCACAGCAAGAGCCAAAAGCATGGGGAAGAGAAGTGAAAATGTTCTTGTTTGTTTTGTGCCTGGATAAGTTGTAAATCCTGCACCCTTTGTGCCCATGCTCCTGTGAAGAATACAGAATGCAGGAGGGCTCTCCTGGACATGGACCAGCTCTCTCTGAAGGATGGATTTAATTCCCAAATATCCTCTCAGACCCAAATGACTGCCCAAAGTCACACAACATCAACCTGCTCTGCCCTGACCACCATTTTGTTATCTGCTCAACTTTCTACACCCATGACTGTCCTGCTCAGGTACCACTCAAAGCACAGACTGAGGTAGGCTCAGGTTGTGAAGTTTCAATTGAAAGCTGCAAAGAATTCCAAACTTCCCTAAACCTATATATGGATACATTACTGAGAGGCTGCAGGAATGAAGTTCTGCAAGTGGATGTGAATTTCCCAAAGGTCTGAGCTGTACTGCCATGCCAAGAAATCCACACTGAGTTGTTAAACAAACGATCATTAATGATGATCTTAATGATCATTGACGTTGTTCTTGTCGAAGAGCCAGGGAAATGTCATCCAGTGCAAGCCTTCCTGCTAAAGGGTTAAACACTTTCTTGGCTAATGCTACTTGCTGACCTAGCTGAAAGAGAAAAAAACTTCTAGTTCAGCGAGTGAGATTGCCCTTCCTTCAGAAGAAGTGCCCAGGAAGATTACAGTAAGTGTGTAGAGTCTAAACTAGGAGTTAGAGACCAGGGAGTGCTGATTTCAGTTCTTTTATTTGCAGTCTTCAGGCTGAAATCCAGGGAGCTGCACTGGCATAAATTCTTCCAGTAACAAAAGATACATTGTGAAGGTCCAGCCCTTGGGGGCTTGAGCATCACTGTTCCTCAGACTCCTAACTCTTGAACAGGGAACTGGCAGAAGAAAATATGGCTTGATCTGATTGGATAAGTGAAGTGATGGGTACACAATTATGCAGACTAAAAGGGGATCTAGGGAAGAAGACATTAACAAGCCATGAGACTTGGTCTTGCTCTTGAGTAGTGAGAAAAGGAGATGGTGAAGGCAAAGTCAAACATATATTCCAGAAAAGGTGTTGCATTTCAGTCAATACACAGGACAGGGAGGTGCATGGAATGCAAAATTTGATCTTACAGTTGGTCTGTTAACATGGTTTGGAGCCTTGGAAAACAGCAACAGAGAAGGTCCTCAATCTGCCATTTCTCTGCGTAGCAGAACAAAGAAAATGCAGATGCTTGGCAGCTGTTGACAGTAGAAATTAGAAGGGATATCATTACAGCTATACAATTTACCAACAGCAATATCCCTAACAGCATTCCAAGGGTCTGGCAATGCTGGGTAGCCAATGGCAGCCAAGTGTAATGCTGACAACCAGTGTTATCTTATAACAATATTTTAATAATTTGGCTGTTTGAGCTTGCAAGTACCCAGCACCCTGTGTCAGCTGGCTGGCACCTGCTCTCACACAAGTAACAGAAGTAGTATATCACACTTTGGAACAGCAGTTTGATCCTGAACGTGGCTATGAATAGCTACAGCCAGACTACAGCTTTTTGAATTAAACAGTGGGAAACACCAACAGCAAGTTCATCAACTGAGATTTGGGTAAGAGTGGCACTGGTTCAAAACTCAAGGAAAGTGTCTGTAAGAAACTGAAGGCTGAATCTGAAGGCAATTCTTTAAAGTTGTCCCAGACAAAGCAGAAGACCAGGTGCAAAGCACTAAGTTTAAATTTGATGGGAAATCTTGCTGGAGAAAACCACCTGGAGGCAGATTGCTTTCGAATGTGGCCTCTGAAACTGAGGAAGGCTGCTGTAGCCATAGGGTATTGCCTTTAATGCACTGAGACAAGGACCATCTCCCTTCCTTGCTGACCCGTGCTCCAATGCAATTACTTCTCCAGCTGATTGTAGGAAGGCTCTTCCTCACAACTGGGAGCTATTTTCATAGATCTCATTGTTTCAGACAGTTTCAGAAATGATGGTCTCTTTCTAATGCAAGAGAGCCCTGACAGTGGCTTCCCTGCTAATGGACTGTAATTACAGGATTGATCCCACATCCCTGGCAATATGAACCCTTCTGTGCTTTCTAAGGCAACAGCAGCAGCATAAATCAATGGTCTGCCACAACAAGCTTCAGAGGATTCAGGGTGAGCAGACCTTGGTACACATGCAGTAAGGCTTGCTAAATGGGGACTGCACACCTGATTAGCATAGTATCATTAACTTATCTCCATGGGCATGTGAAAGATTGTCCTTGTACTGTACTTCATTTAACAGCTGGCAAGAAACTGATCATTTTCAAAATGGCTCTTTACACTTGAGATTGGCCCTGTGTGTCAGAGGCAACAGCAGGAGCTACAAGAAGACACAGAACAGATGTTGGACAAGATTCTCCCCTTGAGGGAGAACGATCTCTTTCTTCCATGAAGATATGGCACTAGCATGTTATTGGACAGGAGCAGGGAAACTAGCACAGCATGGACATTTACTACAGAGTCTCTCATGGACAGTGTCTGCAAAAACGTGTTAACAAACAGGAACACTTGTCTGTGGAGCAATAAAGAGAGTGTCTTCCAATGTGTTCATGAAAAAGGATAGCTACTTCACATTTTTATACTTGAAAGTGAGACGTTATGTCACATTTCCAAAACTAAACTTACAAAGGAAAATAGATCTGATTCTTCTCATTCTATGTATTTTGGCAGGAATCGTTAAAGCTGTTGCTTGAAAGCCTTCTCAGCAATTTTTCAGCTATCTTGCCAGGCCATACACCCACTGGTGTGAGTTCCAGCCCTGACAGGTAGACTTGGCCTCCTGCCTTGACTTCAGACCTGCCTCATCACTACAGATGTGCCTGGTAATCTTGTTGCAGGCTGAAGCCTGCTCCTGTCCCTGGATTTACCCTGATTGTGTTGCTTGGGAGCTATGGGGCTGTGCTGCTGAGAGCTGTGCCCTGCCTGCTTTGCTACTGTGCTCAGCTCCTGCCTCACCTTTCCTTACAAAGCAGTCCACTCCTTTTGTCTGTGCTGTCATTGGATTGTGCCCAGCAAAGACAACTTGATGCTCTAACTCCAAGATTCTTTGTCAGGTTCAAATGTTTTGAATATCCTAGAGGATGATCTTTAAGAACAGAAGAGTGTTTACATCTTGTTATTCAAGAATGTGTACACTGTAACATCAAACTTCAATTGAGCCACTGCTGTAATCCAGGACTCTGAAGGAAATGATCCAATGATTATCTGAACCTGTTGCCACAGCCAGAAGATATTGCTGCCTATTAACAGTGAGAGCAGTTCCATTTGGTGCCTCTTTTTTTGGCATCCTGTATGGTCTACATCCAACAATAAAACGTTGCCCAAGGGAACAGGAAAACACCACCTCTGCCATCAGGAATAAACCCAGAAACTGAAAGGCTGGATAAGAACTTCATGTGATTAGTACAACATGATGTCCATTGGGTCTAGACAGAGCAAAACAAAAAGAAAAGGAGCCAGATGAAGAAAATGTGAGTCTGGGACTAAGTCTTGGTGTTACTGTCCAGCTGGCCTCATAATTAGCCAGATGGCAGGTTCAGTATCAAGCCCTTGGAAGGGTCAGCCCAGGAAATTACAAGATCTGCCAACTAGGCTTGGGGAAAGAGAAAAAAAAAAAAAAAGAAAATGGGAAAAAGAGCAGATTCATCATGTCCATCTGATGGACAGCTAGGGAAAAATCTCTTGTAAGTCTCGTGTAAGTATGATCCAGGACTGGAGCTAAGTGCTAATTCCTCAGAGTACAGATTATACCAAGAAGATATCTATTCCTTGAACAATATAAACCAATAACTTGTTTTGTAAACATGTTTGAGGCAATCTTTTTCTAGTTCTGTTGTAGGACTTGTTCCCATGCTCCCATCTGGATGCCTGATCGCCTTTGTGAGTGCACATGATGAGCAGCAAAAGAACTGTGGAAATTTGGAAGATGAGCACCACAAAGCATTTGCCACAATATTATTGTCCTTAATGCTAATCCAGATCACCCTGGAACATTCTGCAATGGCCTCCCCAAGACATGCCTTTGAGTTAATTTGCTGTGCAAAAGAAAAGCATGATGCATGTCCCTCAAACTAAACCAAGGGTTTGGTAGATATCCATTCCTCAAGTCCTCCTCTGAAAAGGCTTCCTTTTTCATAGAATCATAGAACTGTACTTGCCCAGCAAAGGTGCAGCAGTCACAGTATGCAGGAAAGCAGTCCTCAAGAACAGCAAAAGGGTGAGAAGGAACCAAGCAGGAAGATGAAGCTCAAGCAGGAAGCTCTAAGAGGAGGCTTCTCTCTCCTCCTCAGACCTCCTCTTTCACACTGTGATGCTGATGGTCTGGGATACATCTGTAGCCAACTCCAGTCAGCTGTTGTGGCTGACTCAGAACTGCTAATGGCTGGCAGCTTTCCATATTTTTTCATACTGACTGTGATTTCTTGACTTTCCTGAGAATTTTTGACTACATCAAGGAGTGAGTGAAAGTGGAGACAGTGGCTGGAACTGGGCATGTCATGTAGTCTGCAGTAGTGAGGACAACATGCACATGGGCTGATGTGCTAGCATCACAGCAAGCTGAGGTAGCCACCAACCAAATTAGGAGAAACAACGATCTGGGGCTGTGCCTCCTGAGCAGGGGAAGAGTGTCAAACTTTTAGACAAAAGCAACATTTCTTGTAAGTGAATCAGAGGATTCTCCCACTGCTTGAGTCAGCAAGAGCAGTGTTAACTTGTCTCATCCAGATGAAGTTTTCATCACTCTTCACTTCATACAGGCAGTTGACTCAGTGCAATCCTTCAGGAAGCAATGTTTATGCAGGCAGTGTCTTAGTGGCAGTAGGCAAAAGAGTAACACAGCAGCATCCATGTCACTGAAGCCACAGCATGCCATGACAGCTAATGAAAGCAGCTCTCTACAAGCCTACCAAATCTGTGGAAGCGAAACCCACACAAGCTGTTGCAGACATTAGCTTTCTTTGTCTTTATCCTTTTCATTATGCTTGAGAGTTTGGTTCCAGGCTAGTAGCCTGTGGCAGCAGGCAGCAAAGATGAAGTTTAGCTGAGAGGCAATCCCCAGAGAGAAAATATGTGACAAAACTGCACTCACAAGGTAATGCCCTGTTTATAGCTTGTGGTTGCAAATGGCCTTTTCTGCGTTTCTTTATACACTGAGAGAGTGATCAAAGCCTCATTTTCATTTCCTTTTTACCTTACTCTTGTCTTGTAGCTAATTTCAACGTCCTTAATCAACATTTGCAGAAGTAAACAGTGGTGTGTCAATAACAGCATTGTGCCATAAACATTTCTTAAGTCAGGAGACACCTTAGCACGAGAAGGGTAAGTGTTAGATTGCCCGATTTTTAGAGATAGAGAGATGGAAGAAGAGACCAGTAAAGTGAGTGAGCCATGATTAGTCTGTGCCAGACTAGGTATTCCCAGCTGTCCTTTACTGTATAGCTGTCCCATACTCTATTTAAGTACCAAGCAGTTCTTCTTCTCAGCTTTTGCAGAAATATCTCCTATGTGAATTAGTATAGAGATTTTAACACGGAGGGAAAAAAACACAAACAAGCAAAGAAAACAAACACAAACACACAAAAAAGACCAAATTAAAGACCAAACCCAAACCAAAAACCAAACAAATAAAAAACCCAAACCAGAACCAAACCCAAACCGAAAAACAAAAGACCCAGCTTAAGAAAAGATTTATCCCTATCCAGTGAAGGCCAAGAGTTTCTGTATTAAAGCAGTGGAGGAGTAGAGAAAGAGATACACAAGTTACCACTCATTATGTGTTCCACAAGGGAAAAGCAAAGATGATGAACAAGCTTGTTAACAGATATGACACCCCAAGCAACCATGAAGCACTTGCTGAAACAGTTGGGATTTTAGTGCCAAACATCTTGATCTTATCACTATCACATTACATGGCTAAATAATACAGAAGTGAATGTGATGTGTTCTCTCCAGCGACGACGTTATCCCATAAATGGAGAAGTGTGAAAGATGGAATGTGCTATATAAGCATAAAATATAGATGTAGGCCTTAATTTCCACTAAAATCAATGAGCCTGGCTTGTGCTTTGCACTTTCATAGCACAGTCCATCTTCCCTATGCCATTGCCCCACCAACTAGAAAAATTAAAAAGCTAAGAGAGGGGCAGCAGCTGCAACACCCAACAAACACCACACAGAGTCACGTATGTGAAAATCAGGAACAGCATCCACACTCTTCAGAGAAGATAAATGACAGCAAGCATAAAGGCTGAAGACAATTCCATCATCCTTATCTCATATTCTTCTGGTTTGCTGATTGTTCAGGTATCATGGTAGTCCATTTAAATCCCCTGAGTTTGGGTAGCCTAAATCACAGAATAACAAAATCAGAGAATGTTAGGGGTTGGAAGGGGCCTGGAATGATCATTGAGTTCAAACCCCTGCCAAAGCAGGATCATTTAGATCAGGTCACACAGGAATGCATCCAGGAGGGTTTTTTAAGTTTCCAGAGGAGGCTCCACAACCTCCCTGGGCAGCCTGTTCCAGTGTTCTGTCACTCTCACAGTGAAAAAAGTTTAAGTGTGCTCATATCATAGAATCATGGAATCAGGGAATTGTTTAGGCTGGAAAAGACCTCCAAGATCATCAACCCAGCACTGCCAGGCCATCACTAAACCATCTCCCTCTGCATCATATCCACACAGCTTTTAAGTCCCTCCAGGGACTTCACCACTGCCCTGGTGTGGATGCTTCTGGGAAAAAAAAGAAGGTTAAAATTTGTGTGAAAATAAAAATTCTCTCTCTTATCCTGGTTCTGGCCAAAATTAGCCAATTGGAAGATATTGAAATGTTGCTTTAACCTGGTGATCCACAAGAATTGTCAGAAAACCTATTTTCACAAGAAACACGTCACATAAATGTTGCAAATAACAGAAGAGTGGAAACTTCATGGAGCAAAACAATTCCTGATTCAAAGCCATCCTAAGACAAAACTCTCCTTGGCCTCTATGAACTCTGAATAAACTTGAAAGCAGATCATGGGGATCACATTACTTCAAATACTATAGTTTCTGCATAAATCTTGCCTACAATGTCAATAAAGGAAAGAGAGCTAATTATAATCTGGGAAATGACTGCCTGATACACTGGGGAGAAATGCCACACATTCCTCCTTTCTTTCCTACTTCACTTCTTAGAAGACAAAACATTTGGTTTTGTTTTCCTTTTAGCAGATAATACGCTGACATCAGCTGGCAGGAGGCTGTCACCTACTCCCTTTTTGTCAGTAAATTCCTACCAGCTCACTCATCCTTGTTGATTGGTAAGTCTAAGAAATATATACCTTATAGGTATGTAAGTGACCCCCCCTGCTAATCAGTGCACCAGCATCAAATTAAAAATGCCCTCTGTCATGCAGATGATTGGATGGCTAAAGGAAGAAGAGAAAAGTCCAAGAAGCTGCTGTGCCTTTCTCTGTGAAGTGAGCAAAGGCTTTCCTGTCAAGTATGTCTGTGCAACAAAATCCTAGCAGAACACCCATGGAAACCAGACAAGAAAGGCAGATGTTTGGACTGCCTTCTCCTCAGTGCAAGTTGATTGACACATTGGTTGGCTTTGCTTAGTTGCTGAGGAGACCTGCATGTGAAGTGGCCCCTTTCTCAAGAACTCCAAGGCCACCTGTGACTTTAACCCTTCCTTCCTTCCTTCTACAAGTTAAATGGTACCATGGGGATTCCTGTATTGGAATGCTGATAGGTCTGATCCCTCTGCTTGAGTTCAGGGTAGTATTAAATGGGTTAGAGATTGAGCTCATGCACTAACTCACAGGCAAGGGGTTCTTGCTTTATTTCCTGCAAATATTTACAGATCAGTTACCCATATTCTTCCTTGTGTCCTGTAGCTGGTCAATCAGGTATCAATTTGGGTTGCTATTGCTGGTCCAGGAGGTCCAGAAGCCTGCAATATATTCATCAGTATGTGAGAGCTGGAATATTTTGAATAAATTAGATCTAAAGTGAATAAAACATTGAAGACTGCTTTCTAGCTGAGACATTCCTAAAAGACATATTCAGGGAAGTAGTAATTCAAGAATAACTGGATAGGAAATTGCTCAATCAATGTAGTTTGATGTTTACATATAGTTTCACAATATGCTATTATGCTAACCACTTGATTGGCATATATTTATATTGCTGTGGTTTCCAGGCACTCAGGAAATGTGGACCCAAGGAAGACTGATTTCTTTGGGAGATGACATAGTAGCCAAAAACAAAGAATACTGATTGCTGCTCAACTTTTCTTGACAAGACAGATGAAATGGTAAAGTCCAGTGCAGCTGACAGGTCAGAGATGAAGAACAATATTTTCTGAATCCAAGAAAATTGAGCACCTTTGTGTTTATGTTTTTTTTTTTGACCAAAGTACTTCCAAAACCTTTTGCAAAAACCCTTTGCCTCACCTGCTTCCTGCAGCACTGTACAACATGGAGCTGAGACCACACTGACTCTGGTAGGTTTGCACTTGTCTTTAGCTTCCCTTAAGCTCGTGCAGTCATATTGGCTCCTCACAAAGGAAGGGTTCTCACTCCAAATAAGCAAATAAACATTTCATATTGGTCCTTGCTTATCACAGTTAGTCCTGTCCTTATAAATAACATTAATAGTTCAATAGCTTTTGTACTTTTGCCACACTACCACTTAGTCAGTTTCCATCAATCACATGCTGAAATAAATCTCTGATAGAATCAAATTAAGTGCTCTGTGAACAGTTTACATCACTTCCCGAGCTTGGTCCCTGAATAAGGACTCTCCAGTGCCTATTGAATATTTACTTCATGCTACCCACTGCACAATACACTCTACTGCTCTTATCCAGAATCCCCATCCTTAATGAGTCTTTTAGCATGTGGAAAGCAGAGGTTTATAAATAACTACACAATCAGAAAATGCCCTCAAGCACTTCCTTTTACAGTATTTACTAACAGCTTTTCTAGGTTATTTTTTTATTATTTATCTTGAGATTGAAATCAGACTTTATTGTGTCATGTTCAATATTCCTCAGGAAAATATATATAGCAGATCTTGTCTCACCAACTGCCATTCACAAATTGGCTGCAAAATGCAAAGCAAAGTGACATGTGGCCCAGAAAGTCATTATATGCTATGATAGATCCAATTGTGTCTGTCTCTAATGGTTTCTTATATAAATTCTGCCCTTAAGGTTACTTCCATGAAAAGCAACCTTCAAGAAGCTTGTCCCTATCCTGGAAATGGCCACATGGACACATCTTGACAAGTGGCTCCTGTTCTTTGTCCCTGAATTCACAGCAAGCCCTAGAGAGCAAGTCTGCAGATGATTGTGATAATTTGGAGAAGGGAATAATATCTCTGAACATATCCAGGATAAATGGATCTGAATGAGGCATTAAGTAGGCTTATCTAGAAATGTTGCACTACTCTCCTTCTGCCTTTGATTATGAGAAGGACTTGGTGTCAAAAGATCTCAGCTCTGCCAAAAACTAGGAAACTGTCCATCATTCCAGAATAAATCAAAAACTGGTTTAAAACAAAGACTTATATCCTGCAGTCCCTGTTCCTCCCCTGCTATGAAACCTGCACAATAAAGACATCCTTTGGGGAAGAGCTGCTGTCATTGCTGATAAATTTGTTCATATTTTCAAAGTAATTATCAAAGTAGCATAAAACTTGCTCAGGTTAAGGATGAACACTTGCACCTGTTTGTATCTTAAACAATATAAAATAGTCTTAAATAGAAAATAGTCTCTTCTTTCACTCTTCTAGAAGCATATATCTGTAGGTTTGTGTGCATATCAGTAGTGGCATATGCATGGCAAGGTTTTGGTAGTGGGGAGGCTGCAGGGGTGCTTTTTGTGAGAAGACACCAGAAGCTGCCTTTTTGTCAGACAGGCCTGCTGCTGGCCAAAGCTGAGCCCACCAGTGATGATATCACCTCTGAGAGAGCATATTTAAGAAGGAGTAAAAAAACTGCTGCACAGCAGCTGGGAGAGATGAGTGAGAATATATGGAAATACAACTATGCAGATACCAAGGTCAGGGAAGAAGGAGGGGTGGGAAATGCTCCAGGTCCCAGAACAGAGTATCCCCTGTCATAATGTAGGTTATCCCCTTGCAGACCATGGACGTTCACAGTGAAGCAGATATCCAACTTGTAGCCTGTGCAGGACCTTACATGAGGCAAGTAGATATGACCTGAAAGATTATGGAAACACCATGCAGGAGCAGGCTCCTGGCAGGGACTGCAGCCCATGGAGAGGAGCCCATGAAGAGCAGGTTTTCTGTCAGGACCTGTGACCCCACAGGGAAACCACACTGAAGCAGCTGGTTCCTGGACTATGCCCCATAGAAAGGAGCCATACTTGAGCAGCTCTTGAAGAACTGCAGTCCATGGGAAGGATCCACATAGGAGCAATTTGTATCCTGTGGGAGAGACCCCACACTGCAATAGGGAAGAGCATGAGGAGGAAAAGGCAGAGTTGAAGATTACAAGTTGATGACAACTCCCATTCCCCACTGTCATGCTCTGTTTGAGAGGGAGAAGGTAGGGGGGGGAATTCCAAAGGGGTCTCACCAGAGCAGAGCAGAGGAGGAGAATCCTCCCTCAGCCTACTGTCCACACTTCTTTTGATGAAGCCTTCTAGGATGTGAGTGCACATTTCCAACTCATGTCCAGGTTCTCATCCAACAAATTCTTCTCTGCTCTCAATCCACTCATTCTCCAGGATTACCCTGATCCATGTGCAGAACCTTGCACTTGGCCTTCTTTAACTTCATGAGGTGTCACAGATCTCTATCTGGACATCAAGATGTTGACCACTAACCTCTGGCTGCAATTATCCAATCAATTCCTTATCAACTGAACATCAAATCCATATGTATCCAATCCAGAAAAAAGGATGCTGTGGGGGACTGTGTCAAAGGCTTTGCAGAATTCCAGACAGACGACATCCACAGTTCTCACTTTTGTCCACAGATGTAGTCAGGATTTTTAAGGGTTCTATTACAAACAAGGATTTTAATATAGTTTACTTGATTTCATTCTTCACTGTTCTACCTGAGAATTTGCCAGAACTAATTTCTAGATTAATTCTGCATGATACAATATAAGATCTTCAGCTGCACCTCCGTTACTCCCATGGATGTGTGATTCAGAGTTGCCTCCTTACTGTATAATGTATCTTGCTGCCTCACAGATGTGTCACTACCTTCACACCACTGCTTTTTCACAGTTATGCCTGGGAAACATCTAAATGATTAATAGAATAGGATGGCAGCACAAACTTTTTAAGGAAGTTCAGAGATGGTGCTGAAGGTGGACCTAAGAGCTAACAAATTCCTTCTGTCAAAACCACTTGCCTCATTGAAGAGCACAAGCCATGCTATTCCCCTCTATCTGTGCTGAAGCCCATTAAGATGTCTTCTCAGAATGATGGGAAGGTCCTGATTCCCCATTCCAATAGCTCTGAAGAAGCTACTTTTTGTGAATAATAAGACCAGTTGCAGGAGAATCATAAAACATCATGCTGTTACTTCCAAAAGTGCTACCATGTGATGTCAGTAGCTTGGGTTTTATTTAATTTTGTGATTAAGGTTTTTATTGATTTCCCTGCAGCATAGAATATATCAGTACCTTTGGTTCCAAAGGTGCACTCCACAGCACAGAAACAGAGGACTTCAGCATAGAAGCAGGTGCTTTATTCTAAATTTATGAAACCTCCATAGTGAATCCCCTGAGCATGCTGCCACCAATAACTTCCAATTGTGCAACACAGCCTCTGTTGTCAAACCGAGTCCCCTCAGTGCCTCCCAGCTCACGTGCTTGCGTTTTTTAACTAGAAAAAGGCTTGCTCAGAAGTCACTGGGAACTAATATTATTATATAGAAAGCTTTTAAGCCATCAAGTGAATTCCATTAAAAGTTCCTGTAAATCATGTGTGCTTATCCCTTCTCTGCCATTGGCAGGCTGCGGCATGCTGCCTGGGAGAGGAGGGGAGAGGTCCTTCCATCAGAGCCTATGAGGACAAGCATGCTCTGCACTTCTGAAGAAATATAGCCTCCCTGGCTTCAGAGTTGATGGTGACACCAAAACCCTGGCCACCAGCTGAAACACCTCTGACTTTATGATGCCTGGAAAGACATGAACCTGTTAGAGTAGGTCCAGAGGAAGGTTACAGAAATGATCAGAGGGGTGGAACACCATTTTTTATGAGGGAAGGCCGAGAAAGTTGCAGCTTTTCAGCCTTGAAAGGAGAAGGCTCCAAGGACACCTTAGAGGATCTCATAATAAAGATGGAGAGAGGCTTTTTACTGGGGCCTGGGGTGACAGGACAGGGCTAAGAGTTTTAAAGTAAATGGGGGTAGATTTGGACTAAATATATGGAAGAAATTATTTACTACATCCACTAAAAGAGGATTCCCAGGGATGTTGTGGATGCCTCATCCCTAGCAATACTGAAGGTCAGCTTGGATGGAGCTTTGAGCAGCCTGATATTTTGAAAGATGTCTTTGCCCATGAAGGAGGAGGTTTGGAACTAAAAGATCTTTAAAGGTCCCTTCCGACTCAAAGAATTTTGCAATTCTATAAGCTCATAAGACAGATGCAGTTGGTTCGTGGTTACAGGACTTCAGACAAAGCTGCTCATCCAATTTACACATTTGCCCCCCCCAAGACTGGTGCATGGTAGGACATTTCAACAACAAACATATTGGCAGCCTCGCATGGGGAAATTGTTACAGCCCACTCAGCTCTGAGCGCATGTGCGCAGTCCCTGGGATGTCACGAGCAGATCAGGACACGTAGGATGGCTAAATTAATAGATGATGAGGGTAGAAAACCCTTTCACAGAAAATACAGCCCAAAGCCCCCTGAATACCTGAGATCCTTTTTGAGTAAAAGAGTAAAAAAAAACCCCACAAAACCAAAAACAATTCACAGAAGGACACTTCAGATAAAACTGGAGCAGAATTTACCTGAATGCATGTCTTAGTTTATTAATGTGGGGTTTTTTTATTTCAAACAAGAAGGAGGTTGTCTAATAGCCTCTTTGACAAGTCCCTGTCTGATCAGCTCCCATTTCCACTTTAGAGAGAGATTCAATATCTAAGTGGTTTGTAAAGAGTTAATCAATTATTAATAATGACTGAATACATAATAGGCACAAGGGGCTATGCCACAGCTGGATGTAAGCATGCTGCTACAAGGCACTTTTATTAGTGATCAACCATGGAGAAAAGTCTCTTGTTGACCTATTGGACTGCTTACACTCGTCTTAAACATCTATGAACATGTTTTAGCTAAACCTTTGCATGCATTTTGCAAGAAAATCCTAGGTAGGAAATATAATCCTTTTCCCTTTCATTTTGTCAATCTAAAATGAAAATGGTATCACAGCATAAGAGAAGGCTGCAAAGGTGTAAGTGCAAAAACAACTGACAGAGCGGGATAAGGAGTGTTTGCAGGAGGACCTAATCTAGCATGCTGTGTCCTGTGCTGGGAGAGCAGACAGGGTGAGAAGGCTTCTCCTCAGGAAAAACAACATGCCAAAAGAATTTGCTGGACACAGACGAGCTAGATTTTTGCTACAAGGGTGGCCATTCCTCTTGACCCTATAAGCCACGTGCCCAAATCTTTGTGTGGCTGAGAGCCATGAGACACACACCTCAGAGACCCTAAAGGAAAGGGACCTCCAGGAGAGTTTCAGAGGCAGGAAACACTAACTGCTCCCTGGGGCCTCATCATCACAGCCAAGGCAGGGGTGGTCTGCTGCAGTGACCGCTCTGCTCAGTTCCCAGGTGACCCTTCCTCAATGGCAATTTCAGCCACCCTGCCTGTCACTGCCGGGCTTTCACTTCACACAGCAGAGTGGGGCTCCCACAGCATCTTGCCTGCACAGCCTCACAGCCGTGTTTTGCCCAAGTCTAACCTCAGTGTGGGAACGACCTTTCAGCTGCTTGCAAGCCTCCAGCCACTGCTATTCTACAAGATCAAAAAGGGAAAATGAATTGGAGAAAGGGAAGTGTGATTCTTTGCTAACCACAGCTGTTATCTCACGCCATCTTTGTCACTTTGCCCCATCTATTTATTTCTTATTGTGTGCAGATTAGATGACCTCTTGGGCAGGAACCCTGCCCAATGTGGTCAGTGCAATTCCTAAACAATGGCTAAAAAACTATCACACATCCTTGTATCTAAGTAAATCTAGGAAAAGCCACTTTCATCTACTTGACCAGTGCTCCAGTACTCTACCCTTGGCAAAACCATCAACCCCCTTGGGAATTTTTCCTCAGATGTTATTGGGTACTACACCTATTTTGGCTTTTTAACTGGGTTTGTTTCACTCTCAGTTCACGTTTAAACCACCAATGACTTGTTGATAATATTATTATTAAGGTCTGAAAAAAGCATGTTTTAGTGCTTTTTAAGCATAAGCAGAACCTTTCCAGACTGCCAAGCTTAGTTTCACATATCTTAACCCCACAAAAACCTCACCACTCCACTGGAGCACCACAAAAACCCCTAACAAGCAAAGAGGGAAACATTTGTTCCTCCTTTCCATTTCTAGAACATCTGATCATTCAGGACCCACCATAAATATTTCCTGGATGACTTTGCCTTCCATGTGAGCTGTGTTTTGATATTTTTTCCCCCTTCCCTTTCCTCCCCCTTTTTACAAGCATTGTTGCAATTTGTCAGCAAGCAACTTGAGTCAATCTCACAAATTGCTTAGTTAACAGCTTATGAAATGAAATGATGTAAGGGATCACTCCAAACTGGGTCAGTTTACACAGGCTGACAAGTCTGTAACCTCAAGGGACTTGGTTTGGGTTGAGGGGAGGCACTAAGCAGTGTGGGCTTGCAAAGATTGCTGCCAGGTGGGCTACAGATGTTCGGCTTCAGCCTACTTACATGGCACTCACCTGGGGAGATGCTGATTCGGTCCTACACACGTAGAAAATTAGCATGTGTATGTACATTCACCCTGCAAGGCCCCTCTCTGGCTCTGTAGGTAGAGTAAAATGGCTTCACAGGAAGGCACAGCACTGTCTGTCTCAGCCCTGGGTTTGAATTTGTTACACCAGCTATCTCAGCAAAACAAAAACACAGCGTCCCTTACTATAGATGGAAGCTGTGCTCGTGGCACACGCAGCTGCGGTCACTGTCTTGCAGCTGCTAAATGAAGAAATACCATGTGAACACTTGGTCTGATTTCAAAAGACCTAAAAAACACTAGCCAAGAAAAATGGTACATCATGGTGCTGCTTGGCCAGTTGCCAAGACAAAGAAACTTGGAAATTTCTAGGGACAAGAGGCCATGTGAAAGGAATTTTCCTCCTTTCAAGGCACATCAAAATAATACCGGAGGCTTTATTTATTTAGTTAGTTAGTATGTGCTCTTGGCAAAGGTTTGATTGATCACTAATGCAGTATCAGCAGTAAGCTCACATCACTTAAAGCACAACCCAGAAAACAAGGCAAAGGGGATACTTTAAAACTGTAGATCTGAGGTGCAACATAAGAGTTAAAGGTGGAATTGTTTTACACCAAGAATAACAAGTAGGTGGATAACAGTACCCAAAAGGGATATAAAGATAGAAGTTTATAGGGAGGAAAAGATTACTCTGTGGTGAAGGCTCAAGAAAAGAAGCTATTGGAACAAAATATTTTTTTTTCTTTTCATTTGACTCAGGGTCAGACTTTGGCATGTCCAGAGGGCAAAATGCTCTGCTGTGGAGCAGAGGTTCAGAAGTTCTCCCTCCAAGACCTATCTCAAATCCCCTAAACATATAGATGTAATTCTCTGCTAAGAGCCAATATTCATTTGGAAATGACAGTGCTCTGCATAGGGCTTTCTTCACTACCCAAGCTAATGCATGTATCCCCCTGAGGAGCTGCAACTATAAGCTCCTTTCTACCTGCAAAAGAGGAACAATTCCAGTGCATCTCATTTGCAGCAGTAACATTCAGATGCATATCAGGAAACTGAAAATTGCATTAGAAATGCAACACAAACCAGCAAGGTTTCTCATTGCTTTTGTTTGCCTGTTTCCCAAGAAAGATGGAGAGAAATGTTTAAGAAGTGAGGCAGATAGAGGACACTCAAAAAGACATCAGGTCCTTTGGGAAAAAAATTATTTTCTTCATTCTGAAAAATCTTCTGCAGTTAGCGGTGCAAGATGTCTGGCTTGGGCCAGCTCCTGGGCTTGTTTATGTACTGGAGACTGAGTGCCAAACTCTCCTGACAGGAAATGAGTGAGGCTGCAAGGAGAGTATTTCAACAATACGAGAGAAACTCCTGAGTTTTGGTAACCATGTTATTTTATTAGTTTGTTTGTTTAATGTTGATATTTTATTAAAGGTCAGAGGTACAGTAGATGTTAGGGGAAATAAATATGCTGGTGAACAGATACATGCTATAGAACCCCCAGTAATTAACAAGATCCATATGTATAGTTTGTTCATACGAGGAAAAAAACCCTTTTTTCCCTCCAATCTGAAAAGACAAATGCCTTTTTTTTGCTAACTACATGCAGGGTTTATGAGCCAAATCTTGCCACCCTTTCTCAAGCAAAACTCCCATTGAGCTCAGGGGGAGTTTCCTCTGAATAAGACTTTAGCCTATTATTTTGGCCTTTACCTTGCCCTTGAAAATCCCCATCAGCCTAATGCTCCATAAAACATAAAATTCAGTGCTGGAGTCATCCTATACTGACCACAGTTCTGTGTGCAGAAGGATATGCTGCTCCCAGGCTCTTTTGCCTGGTTCTTGGAGATAACATTTCCATTTCCACTCAGTTTTCTTTCTCACCTACTCCTGCATGTACAAAATTAATGGAGGGAGTTAAGTTTCCATATGTGTTAGTCTGAAATAGCATGCAAGGAGTGGAAGAAGTGGTTGTATTAGGGACTTAGTCCAAAGCACGAGGAAGTCAAGGGAAAGCTTCTTGTGACATCACCAGCTTTAGGATTACAGTCCATTTGCAACAGAGAACTAGAGAAAGACCTTCATCCTGCTCCAGTACACTAGCCAGATAGTCCTTGCCAAGAATGTCTCACAGATCTTTGGTGGAAGAAAGAGGTTTAAATCAAAGCTTTTAGAACACATGGTTAACTGCATTGCATCTCATGTGAAATATGCTTGGAAATCACCATCAAGAGAGTACTGTGGAGGCAAAATGCTATTGGAATTGAAGCCAAATACTGATTAAAGGAAGCTGAATGCTTCATGCAGTGACCCCTCCCGCAAACAGATCCTACACTTGCATTCTCTTTCTGCTCCTACAATACTCTGTGACTACATTTTTATCCTATACAAAGTGCCCATTCCAGATGCTGAAGAATCAGCACCACCTGACAGTTTTGTTTGCTCCCCAGGATTTCCCAGAGGATACACAAGCAGAGTCTTCAGCTGCTTGCCCCCTAGAGCCCTCCTAACCATGGCTCTGAACTTGTCTTGAAGAGGCTGCTCAACATCTGAGCTCAGAAAAAATAATTTGAATAGTCAGAATCAATAAGATGGTGAACATTTTTAGGAAAGAAATGTATGTAGTGAAATTAGAGCTACAGAATTATAGAATCACTAAGACTGGAAAATACCTTTAAGGTCATTGAGTCCAACCGTAACCCAAGTGCTGTGACCACTAAACTATATTTTGAAGCACCACACCTACAGCTTCAGGGATGTTGACTCCACAATCCCCCTGGGCAGCTTGTTCCAACACCTCTCAGTACAGAAGTTTTTCCTAAGGTCCAATTAGCCCCAGTTTTCAGTTTTCAGAGACAGTTAAAGATTTTTTATAAAACCCTTCAGAGGTGTCTTGTTCTGTGAAGAACTTCAGAAAAGAAAGCCCATGGGGTCTGGATTTGGACGTTCTTTGGTTACCCAAGTAACAAGTCACAACCTTCACCAGAGGCATGACCAGGGCCATGGTGAGGCTGAGTGTTAATTCCCTTCTCTGCCCCTTTCCTGTGGCCAGTTTCATCAGAAAGGCTACTGGGATGACTGGCATCAGTGCCTGCAAGGGGAAATGAGGGTATGAGCCATGACTCCTGTGTTGAGAGCTTTCTTTGAAGGGCTGCCAGTCTTGGATCTTTCACATAACACTTGTTTCCCCCCCAAAAAATCCCAAGGTAATAAATTACAGGGAGTACAAGGTGTTTTATGCTTTGTGGTGTGATGATCAAAAGATGTTATCCTTCTGTTTCACATGTTTACAGACAGTTAGTTGTTACTCTGGGTAGGTTACAGGCAGTTTTTGTTTCCTCTGAGTGCTGAAAATTTATCTTTGTGTAAAAGGATGGTCTGTGGGTGAGTGCACAAAGTAAAGAAAAAGAGGCTCTTTGCCTTTCTGGCAGCCTTTTCCACCTTGTTCAGGA